>NC_136057.1:772205923-773646757 GCF_964261635.1 Lissotriton helveticus
TAATACGATCGTTGACATTGCAGGATGGGAGGATTGAGGGATACAGCGAGTCCAGAGACAATCAAAGCAACATGATAGCAGGAATGTCGGGTCAAGGGAATGGAGGATCCGCCACCAATTGTGTGAAGGGGGTGTACATATATCTCCCCGGTAGGAGTTCCATGGACCCCAAATCTTACCCCACTTGCGGGGCTTGCCACCGGCCACATACACTGTCTTCTCCCTGAACATACACCAGTCCATATTATCCTTCCATGCCAGAACTGTGGGTGGCCTCTGGGAGCCCCACAACTGGGCGATATCCCTCTTAGCGATCATATTGCCAAGGGTCACCCACTGAGTCTGTGACAAATCATAGTCATTCGGTTACACACATTCAACAAGCATCGTCTAGCCTAAGGCAACAACACAACACCCGTGACCTCTTCCATTACTGCATGCACTCGATTCCAGAAGCGAACAACCACCGGGAACTCCCAGAGTACGTGAAGAAAGGTGCCCGGAAGGCCACAACCACGCCTGCACAGCCCATCCGAAGCATAACCCATACTGACCAAGCGCGGACCGGTAACATAGATCCTGTGGAGAATCTTAAGCTGCACAAACCTAAGGCGGGCCGGAATCGCAACCTCTTTCGGCGAGGATATGGCCTGCTGCCAGTCTTCGTCATCTAACTCCAAACCATCGCCAGTCCAAGCTTCCCTGAGTCGCTGTAGAAGGTCGGTCCTATCGTTTATCAACTTTTTTATAAATAAGCAAAATCGGACTGTCTGGAACATGCCCATCCAGCACCCGATCCTCAAGCGGTGACGCCTCCGGGACAATAGTACCCGGAGGCAAAACCGCCATCAGCGCGTGTCGGATCTGAGCATATCTAAAAAACTCCCTGTCACTCAGGTCATACTCCAATCTCAACTCGTCGAAAGTTTTAACCCTACCCTTAGTCCACACATCATTCACCCTGCATATACCAATCACGTCCCATCTATCAAAGCCTTTCGTCTTCCATAGGGAGCCCAGCCTCTCGGAAGCATAAAGCGGAGTGGCGCGTGTAAGTCTATTCTTCCATCCCATGGCTTCATTCGCACGATGCCATATTTGTACCGCTATCTTGGTAGGGCCAGTGAGCAGCTTCCCTGCGGATTTCGCATAAAGCGCCCTGTTGTAGTCACCACCAGGCAGCAACCATCTATCCATTTCGAACGCGGGGTTCGACGCGGGACCGTACATGCCATGATTAATCGCCCCAATTGGGAGGCCCAGTAGTAGCGCCTGATATCCGGGAGAGCGATTCCACCGTCGTACCAAGGAAGTGTCAACTTGGCAAGTGCTATGCGAGATCGTCCACCCCATATCCGGTGTCGCTGCAAACTTTCAATCTCCCGAAAGTAGCTGGCCCGGATGGTATCGCAAGTATTCTGTAGGGCATACAAAAATCGGGGCAGTGACATCATCTTAAATAGAGCCGCACGTCCAAGCGGGGACAGCGGAAGTTTAAGCCATGCCACAACATCGGATCGCAAGCGCTGAAGCGGGGGCATCAGGTTACGTTCATAGCGAACCACAGGATCCAAGGTGATAAACACCCCTAAGTATTTGAAACCTGCGTGTACCACCTGTATTGGGCACCCACGCGGCAAGAGAGGAGAGTCTCCCGAGAGAACGTAGACGCAGGACTTGGACCAATTGATCACCAGGCCAGAATTTTTACCGGAGGAAGTCAAGACATCGAATAGTACTACCAGCGACTTCCGAGGCGACGTGAGGTATAACAGGATGTCGTCAGCATAAAGCGATATCTGGTCTTCGAAATCGGGGGTCCAGCGTATACCCTTCATTGACGGCTCCCAGCGCAGCCAAGCCGCCAAAGGTTCCAAAGCAAGAGCAAAAAGAAGCGGAGACAACGGGCATCCCTGGCGAGTACCCCTCCGAGAGAAAATGAGCCAGAAACACGACCATTAACAACTATCTGTGCCAAGGGGTCTTGATATAGTAGTTTCACCCAACTGATGAAAACTGGGCCAAAACCAAATTTGGCGAGGACAGCCCAAAGGTATGGCCATTCCAGCGTATCAAAAGCCATTGTGGCGTCCAATGAAGCCAAAATGGCCGATTCAGGCAGCGAGGACGCTCTCGCAAGGGCGCCATGTAGACGCCGAAGGTTCAGCGCCGTGTTCCGGTGCGGAATAAACCCGGACTGATCCGGATTGATCAAGTTGCAGATAACAGAGATTAAACGATTCGCAAGCACTTTTGCGAGGATCTTAGGCTCAGCGTTTAAGAGCGAGATGGGCCTGTACGACGCGCAGCAATCCCGCGGCTTCCCCTCCTTGTGAATCACGACGATAGGCGCAAGCCTTTGATCGGATGGAAGGGTACCCAGATCTAGCGATTCTAAAAACATCGAGCGAAGATGTGGTGCTATTTTGTCTGGGCGCAACTTATAGAGTTCGATGGGAAGACCATTCGGACCCGTAGCCTTTCCCGATTTCACAGAGCGGATCGCGGTCGCGACCTCCTCGACAGAGTGTCGCGTCCATCAATTCCCTATCCAGATCCGACTGGCAGGGCAAAGCAATGTCTCTCAGAAGCAGATGTGAATCCTGTTCCGGTCTGTCCGACACTGAGGAGTATACGGTTTGAAAATACTCAGAAAAGCACTCCACAATCTCAACCGGGTCAGTCACTCACTCCATCCGCCCTCTCAATCAAAGGAACCACACAACTAGCCCTCTCCTTCTTGTCCAACCAAGCTATCAACTTTCCGGCCTTATCACCCACATCATACAAACGGCCCTGCTGCTCTCTACTCATCACCTTGGCGGCATCAGTGACCAGCGCTCTATAGTCTGTTTGTTTGAGGCTGAGAAGGTGCAACCTATCCTGGGTAACATCAGATTCCAGCTCTCTTTCTATGTCTGATATCTCAGTTTCAAGTCGGACCACAGCCTCACACTTACGTTTCTTAGCGTTATTAATTAATAAGGCGTGGCCGCGGATGACCGCCTTATAGGCTTCCCATAGCGAGACAGACGATGACACAGACCCCACATTCTCCACAAAATAATGGTCAAGTGATTTGATCAGTTCCGTACGGATCTTGGGGTCACGGAGATACCAAGGGTTGATCGGGGCTACCCGGCCCTCAGTTCCCGGTCTCGTTTCCATTACGAGCCATAAGGGGGAGTGATCTGAGATACCCCTAGCCAGATGTCTGATCTCCCTAACAAGTGGGACCTGCGTTGCGGGCATCAGGATATAATCAAGCCTCGAAAGACTACCGTGAGCACCAGAGTGGAAGGTGTATTGTAATTGTCCAGGGTGTAGCAGCCTCCAGCAATCAATTAGTCCCAGAGTGTAAAGGAGGCCACCCAGCCAGGACTGGGACCTCCCAAGGTCCCTGGGCAGGTAGCGATCGACATTTCCAGAGACCACAGAGTTAAAATCGCCACACACCACAAGGATGCCTTCCTGGAGCCCCAGTATCACCCTCCCCAGGTTAGCAAAGGTCGTTGTCTGAAGGCCAGGCGGGACATAAACGGAGAGCAAAGTAACGACCTTCCCCTCCCACCGTCCAGTAATGGCAGCATATCGCCCCCTGTCGTCAAGGATGACACCATCTACCTCAAGGGGGAGGGAGACTCTGACCAAGATACCCACCCCCCTAGAGCCAGTGGTAAAGCCGGAGTGTGCCAGGAGACTGTAGCCCCTACGATTCAGAGCCTGGCATGTATTGCCCATCAAATGTGTTTCTTGCAACAGCACAACATCAGGGGAAAGAAGTCTCAAGAGTTGTAACACCACGCCACGTTTTATCCTGTCCCCCAACCCGTTAACATTCCAACACAGCAATTTTAGCCCCCTACCCCCATCCCAAACTTAGTCGCAGCATCCACCTCACATTAGTCGCAACAGCCAAGTCCAAAAGTCCATCAATATAGTGCCATGAAGGGAACCAAAACAGAACAACTTCCCCCCCCCTCTTCCCCAAACCAACCCCTGAAACAAGACCCCCCTCCCTGCACCCCTGCGTTAGACTCAAAGGCCCCCCCAACCTGCAGTGTGCCTGTCGCCCTAGCAAATAACTAATCTACGGAAAGAAACCCCAGAGGAGGAAGAGACTCGCTCCCCCCGCCACCCCTGGAGGACCACCTTAATTAAAGCAAATTAAAAGATCTGCAAACCATGCCGAGAGATCTATATGCAGTTCAGCAAACCCAAGTCACATTACTATTCCTGGTCCATCAGTACACCCTCAGCTCCACCAGAATGTTCAGGGTGTTCCTGCTGCCTGGGCAGTGTGTCGAGCCAGTCACTTGCGGCCTCAGGGCGATCGAAGAAGAACGTACGATCTCCATACTCCACACGTAGCCGGGCTGGACATAGCATTGCGTATTTCATGTCCCTGTCCCTCAATCGTCTCTTCACTCCCTGAAACCCCATTCTTTGCTTCTGCACCAACTGGGTGAAGTCGGGATGGAAACTCACCGTCGTATTCTCAAAGTTCGTGGGGCCACCCAAAGGCGATGCCTGCAGGATAGCATCCCGATCACGGAAATGAAATATCCTGGCGATTATGGGCCGCGGGGTAGCACCCAGCGTAGGTTTACCACCCGGCACTCTGTGCGCACGCTCCACAGCAAAGAATTTACTCAGGCCTTTGGGTGCAAGATGATTGACGATGAGGTCCTCCACGATGAGGTCAACATTTAAGTTGTCTGAATTCTCAGGGACACCCACAATACGCATGTTCCGCCTAGAACGACTTTCAAAGTCTTCCAAACAACGGGAGAAGGAGTCATTAGAGGACCGTAGATCACGGACCTCCGTTTGTAGATCGGAGACGTCCGTCGTGAGGCTGGAGGGCTTCAAGTCCAGGGATTTAACTTTCTCGTTCGTTTTAGCCAAATCCGCCCTGATCAAAGTGACATCGATCGCCACTGTATCCAGTTTGTGCGCCAGGGTTTCATACTGCGCATTGATTGAGGCCTGCATACTTGCAATGGCGCCCATAATATCGTGCAGAGTCGGGTCGTCGTCCGCAGTAGGGTCATCTCCCTTGTCCGCCGGGGGCTTGCCCGTTCCACAGGGGGATCCCTTAGGATGAGTGTATCGGTCCATGACATTAGGTTGTATGGAGCCCCCATGGTGAACAGTCTTGGTCTTCCGCTTTTCAACTTCAGGCTTGCCGGCCATTTTGGAAGCTGCGCCCCCGAGGGGACCCCGAGATCTGGTGAAAATGGCTACGTCTTAATCACCCACAAGTGCTCAACCAAAGGACAGCGTGTTCCACGTCACACACCGAGCGTTGATATACAGTCCCGGCCCTGAAGTGGGGCCGCGAAGTGAAGCAGTCCGTGGGCGGCGGGGCCAAATCCGCTGCGTAAAAAGGTCCAGGGCAAAAGCGAAACCGAAAGCCAAGTCCAGTGTCGAAAGTAGTATCAGGGAAGCCGCTGTTGTTCAATTACCATCCAGGTAGTTCACCAACTCGAGCCTGGGGCAGATCCGTGGAGCAGACCAGGAAAGATCAAAGCATCATAAAATCGGTTTTCTCGGACCAAATCAAATTTTGAAAGCAACTATCATATCAGTTGGGTTTCATCTTCGATGATCCGTAGTCATAACCAGGATTATAGTCGGGATAAATGCTGGAGGTGGCGAAGGTCCGGGAGCCCTGTGCTCACGCGACCATCTCGGTTGCGCGGGAAGCTCCTCCTATTTTAAGTATTTTGAATTATTTTTGTTACTTCAGTAAAAACCTTAAACAATTACACATTTTGGCAGTTGTAAGTATGAATCATTTCTGGATGGTACAAGTACACAGTTCCTCTGGCCTAGACATAATGAATACATTGCATATATCACAACAATACTATCCCCTGCAGTTTGCGTTACTCCCCGTCTATTACTCGATGTATCCCAGTTCTCTAGTATCATTCATCATCGCTCTCCTCCCCAGAGCTGTCAGCATCATCTTCAGGCAGTGGATCGCACAGGCCCCCCCTAAAAACATTCCATGGGTCCCAGATCTATTCCATTTACGTGGGCTGGCCCTGGCCTTGTAAACCGCGCGCTCCGTAACCATTAGCTTATCCATATTTCTACACCATTGTGCCAGAGTAGATAGATCCACTGCACCCCATTTCTGCGCAATATCTCTCTTAGCAACCATGATGCCCAGCGTACCCCACGTTTGACCATGGCGAGAAAGATCATTCGGGTCCCATATGTACAGGATACATTTGCGTGGTTCAGGTACTATTGAGGTTTTTAGTGTTTGTGAGGTGGTGCGCATAATCTGCTTCCAGTAGTCTGTGATAGACGGGCAAGCCCAAATGGTGTGTAGGAATGTGCCCTCTTCCCCACACTTGCGCAGGCAATAGGGATGCTGCACACTGTAGTGTGGTTCTGGTGTATTATATCCTATGGATGATTTTGAGCTGTACTAATGGGAACTTTGCCGATATTCCCACTTCCCTCGGTGACGCCAGCGCCTCGTTCCATTCAGAGTTATTTCACCCACTTTGTTTGCCCATTTCTCTCGCAGTTTCATTGCAGGGTTTGGTAGGTTGTTTAATAATTTACGATAGGTGAGGGACGTGGCGCTACGCTGCATGAAATCTGTAAGTAGTCGATCCTCCAGCGGGGAGGCCTCAGGGACTTCGGTGTCTGTCGGGATTGCTTTTAACAAGGTGTGTCTTACCTGTACATATCTATAAGTCTCGTTTAGTCCTAGGTTCTATTGTAGCTGGAGTTGCGCGAATGGGATCACTGTTCCCTTGTCCCACAAGTCGCCCACCGTAGATATACCGATGTTGTCTCATTGTGTAAAGCCCTTGCTACGTTTCAACTGTCCCAGCGCTTCGGAGTCCCACAACGGGGTGAGTTTAGGAATTACTCCCCTCCATCCCAATTTTGCCTGTGCTGCATACCATATTTTCGTGGAATGTTGTGTGGGTCCTATGAGTTTCTTCACTAAACCCTTGTGGTAGAGCACCGCCAGTAAGCTGTTTGTGCCCAACTGTGCTCTATCAGCTCTATAAGCTGGATCGTCCTGGGGCGCATGGATCCAATGGTTAATGGTTTTCAGTTGTGCGGCCCAGTAATATAGTTGCAAATTCGGCAGTGCTATCCCGCCCTCATACCAGCTTCTATTCAGTTTAACATGGGCAATCCGGGCTGGGCGGTTACCCCACAGTAGGTTGGAGACCAGCGCCGTTACCTGTTGAAAATAGCGCTTCGCTACCGGATATGTTGTGTTATCAAGTGCATAGGTAAATCTTGGCAGCGCCATCATTTTGTACAGCGCTGCTCTGCCTAGTAGTGTCGGGCAGAGCTGCCTAGTGCTTTACATCACATCGCCGACGTTCTAGCGGTGGTTTCAAATTTTTATCATAGAACTCTTCTGGGTCCTGCATTATATGTATGCCAAGGTACTTAAAGGAGTTTGCCGCTAATTGTAATTAAGCGTGAGCGGTAAATCAGTTACGCCCATGGATTTTTCGGATTTTTGGGAAATCCGCAATACGCGTATTTTACGGATTTCCCACAAAATCCGAAAAAAAAAAAATCCGCGCGGACGTAACGGGTTCAAAAGTTGAACCCCCACTCATGTAACTAATTTACAATGGCGCCAGCAAGCTGCCAGCGCCGTTGTAAAATAGTTACAAAGTTAGCTTGCACAGGAACCACTAGATAAAACGAAGCAGGTGCTGCTTTATTTTATCTAAGTGCTTCCTGTGCAAGCTAACTTTGTAACTATTTTACAACGGCGCTGGCAGCTTGCTGGCGCCATTGTAAATTACAACAGCAGCTCCAGTTGAGTAGAGGTATGGCACAAAACGGTGGTGTCTTCTTGAATAAATATGAAGGGCAGGGTTCATTCTGGCACGATGGTCCTGGCACAAAAATAAAACCTCAACAGGAAGCACTTACAGATATCAATAAAGATATCTATAAAGCATGTGCCCTAGTTGAATCTTAAATTCAGTGACTCATTCATCAGCCCAAAAACAATCGTAAGCGTTGTCAAGGCTGGGCAGATGTGCCTTCTTCCCAAATCTTACGTCGAAAATCAGCTGTGATGCTGGATAGACTTTGCATCCTTGACTTTCACGAGCGCAATACCCAGGCACATTGTGTTCGCACGGGTTTCTGCACGTTCGCGAGCGTTTTGTACAATAAAACCCTCGCGAACTTGCAGAAACCCGTGCGAACACAAAAACAAAAGAAATACGCTAGGATCCGCGGATTTTGCGTATTTTCGAAATACGCCAATACGCAAATCCGCGGATTGCCAATCCGCAAAATCCGCTCATGCTTAATCGTAATGGGCAGTAAGCGGCAAGGGAGGGCTCCGGTCCTTGCAGGATGTATATTATTGACTTTGTCCAGTTTATTGTGTAACCAGATGTTACTCCATGAGCATCACACAGTGTAAAAAGCTCTGGTATGTTACGATCCGGATTAGTCAAATATACCAACATGTCGTCAGCATAAAGCGAGAGACGGTCTTCCCATCCCTCCCGCCTGCTGATTCCCTGCAACAACGGGGTAGTCCTGAGAAGGGTCGCCAGAGGCTCCAATACTATCGCGAACAGTAATGGCGACAGGGGACATCCCTGACACGTCCCCCTCGCCAGTTGTATCGTGCGTGAGATATGTCCGTTAGTCGCGACATGGGCAGCCGGGTTCGTGTACAGAAGTTGTATCCACGCTATGAACTTAGGGCCGAAGCCCATATGCGATAGTACTGCGAAAAGATACTCCCATTCTACCATGTCAAATGCCGTTTTTGCATCCAGTGATATCACTGCAGGGCTCGATAGCTGCTGTGCCCGTGCCAGCACACCATGAACGCGTCGGGTTCAGAGCCGTGTTCCTATTTGGCATGAAGCCTGATCGATCCGGGTGGATCAGCTGTGGGAGGTGAGACAGCAATCTAGTGGCCAGTAGTTTTGCCAGTATTTTCGCTTCAGCGTTTATGAGAGATATCGGGCGGTAGGACGTACGGTTTGCCGGTGGCTTGCTGGGTTTCGGAATTGCCACGATTGTCGCCGTGCGCTGGTCTAATGTGAGTTCTACGTTTGCCAAACTATCGGTATACATTGCTAGGAGCGGCACGCTTAGTGTGTCTGACATTAGTTTATACCACTTTTGGGATTCCGTTGGGGCCCAGAGCTTTCCCGGACTGTACCGCCTGTATAGCTAATTGAATTTCGACAGCTGTGAGGTCTTGTCTCCAGTTCCCTTGCTGCTTCCAGCGTGAGTGTCTGGGTAGCTATAGGACTGAGGGAAGCTATCTCTGCCTCTCTAGTCACTTCCCTGTCGGGGGTATAGACTGATTCGAAGTAGTCGGCTAGTGTGTGGACTATGTCCTCGGGGTGTTTTTGGAGTGTGCCGTCCTCTGCATATAGCTGCTGTATTCCTTTGATGCCTCCCCCTTTCTTGTCCAGCCAGGCCAGCATTTTCCCCGCCTTGTCTCCTACATGTTATATTCTATGTGTAGTTGCAGTAATATCGTCTACAGTCCTTCGCTTCAGGTGGTCTCTATGCCGTTGTTGACACAATTGTAGGGCATGTAAGGTATCTGGTGTGGGGTCTGACATGTGCGTCGTGTTTGCTGTGTGCAGTGCAAGTTCTAATTCTGACAGTTCTTGTTGCTGTGATCTTTTGTACGCGTTAATGGACGTTATCCCCTGATCCCGTAAGACTGTTTTGTACGCATCCCAGAGGATCGATGGAGATGGTACTGACGCCGTATTTTCGTCAAAATAATGTTTTGTCGTTTTCGGGAGTTCCTTCTTAATGGTGGGGATTTTAAGATAACCAGAGTAAATGGGGTATATACTTTTGCTAGACTTCTCCTGACAGGAGAGAGTCAGTAACACTGGGGAGTGATCCGATATCCCCCTAGGTTGGATGTCAATACTGTCTATGTTTTGCGTCCCCGTAGTGAGTAACAGGAAGTAGTCTATCCGCGATAAGCTATTGTGGACCGGGGAGTGGAAAGTGTATTGCTTCGTGGTGCATAAATCTCCACATGTCTGTCAGTCCCATCGCCTTTGTGAAGCTCCTGAGCCGTGAGGGTCCGGGCGTTCGGAGTCGCACCGGGAATCTATTTAAGGTATCATCTATTGTCGCATTAAAATCTCCCCCCATAATGAGTTCCCCTGCTGGTAAATCTATGAGAAATTCGCCCATTGCCGGTAGAGCAATGGATTGTAGTGCTGGAGGTATATAAACTGATACTATGTTCAATAGTCTGCCCTCCCACTGTCCCTGGATAGCTGCGAATCGCCCCTGATCGTCTACCTTGGTGTGCAGGAGAATGAGAGGGGATGTCTTCTTCACTAGAATTCCCGTCCCTCTCGAACCCGTTGTGAATTCCGAGTGTGCAACATGTGGTATCCTCGCCTGTCTAACGCCTGGCATGCCTTCCCCGTGAGATGCGTCTCCTGCAAGAGGATTAATGTAGGGCCCTGACGTTTAATAGCCTGTAGTACCAGTCCCCTCTTAATTTTATCTCCTAATCCTCGCACATTCCAGGTAAGGATCCGCAGAGGTGTGACCGGAGTCATGCGTATCTCCCCCCAAGGAGTATTAGGTTGTGAGTTTTGCGCCATGGGGAACCCGTCTACATTCGAGATATCCTGTCCAGAGCCCTAGGACATCGTGTGCACTTTTTAATTGTGTCTTCAGTGATTCCGTTTCAACACTTCCTGCCTCAATATGCAAAACCAATTTAACAAGAACAAACCCTCCCCCCCCCCCCGCCTCCCTGCTTAACGGACATTGAACCGCCCGCCCCCCCAACTTAGCAGAGTGCTCGTTCAAAACCCCACCCAGGGTGCTTGCTTGCTGGGGTTAAAGGTCCCGTGGAGACAACGGCCCCCTTTGTCCACCACAGCCCAACCCGGTCCAGTGTCCAGGAGCAGCCTTGAGTTCAATATTCATTGCAGTTGTTGTTCCTGTAGTTCCGAAGCGTTCATGACTCTGCTCCCTTTTCGCCGTTCACTGATCCTGATCCTGAGTCTGGTGAGCGAGTCTGATTCTCCTGTCTTGCAGCTTGTGGGCCGGTTTGGTCCCCCTGCTGCTGGCCGCGGTGATGCTTGTTCATGCGTCGAGATACTTCTACCTGACTCCACCCTCCAGCCAGTCATGAGCCATTTCTGGCGTATCAAAGAACCACGTCTTTTTGTCAGCCACCACTTTGAGTTTTGCCGGGAACAACATAGAGTACTGAATTTCTCTTGCTCGCAGTGCTTTTTTGATCTCGATGAAGCATGTTTGGCGACGGGAGACTTCAGCTGTGTAATCCGGAAAGAATGCAATAGTGGAGTTGAGTACTCTGATTGGTGGCGCGATTCTTGCTGCCTGGAGTATTGCATCCCTGTCTCTAAAGTTAAACAGCCTGGCCAGGACCAGCCTTGGGGCTGCTCCCGTCTTTGGTTTACCACCGGGGACTCTATGCGCTCTTTATACAGAGAAGAAGTGGGATAATCCCTTAGGCTGCAGTTTGGTCTTGATCAATTCCTCCACCTAGAGATCCATTGCTTGCGCGCCTTCAGATTCCGGAATATCTATGATCCGTACATTGTTCCTTCTTGAGCGTCCTTCTTGATCATCCAGTCTCTCCTTAAGCAGTTTATTTTCGGTCTCCATACGTGCCATTACTGTTTGTAATTCTGAAGTGTCTTCCACTAGTCATTTCGTGATCACCTCAACTTCTTTAATCCGCTCCGTCATTTTATGGAAATCTGCCCGCAGCAGGGAGACATCTGTGGAGATTGTTCCCACCGTTGTTTGTACATGCGACAGTGCCTTCATTATGTCCTCTAGTGTGACCTTTTTTGCTCCTTCACCTTCCCTGTAGGCGTACGTCCTTCTGTGAGTGGTGGGTTGCTTTTCTCGTAGGCATATTTATCTAGTTTCGCCTGTGTCGTTTGAGTCTTGGGGCCCCTGACTGCCATTACACCGTCCACCGAGTCTCGATTAGCCGGCCCAACTTTTTTTTTGCGTTTTATTACTTCTCGCTGGACCCTGCTGGCTACGGCGGTATATCAGCAACTCAGCAATATCTCAATGGGATGATATTGCTTGATGGGACGATGAAATAATTACATACCACACACAGCTCCACTTATCCGAGATCTCGGCGTCGCTATCTGTGTGATCGTCAGAGTACCAATGTCGTCCCAGCGTGCTATCCGTATTATTCTTTTAGGGCCGCTCCGCGCAGGTATCAATTCAGTTTGGCCATGTTCTTGTTGGTGCCAGAGGGTTATGATACCCTGAAAGGAGCAGTGTGCACGTAGTCTCTACCCCTTCTGGCCCTCTCGGATATGTAGGTTGGCGCCCAGAAGTGGGGGTCAATGTCACAATAGCCCGTCCGTGGGTCAGGGCTAGTCAGTCCCTCCGGCGCTTAGGAGTTCAGTTCAAGTGCCCCCACTGTTATTAACCTTGATGCGGTCCGTCGCTCCTCACCAGGTGCAAGCTTTATGAGGCGTCTTTGTTCCCCTGGCACGTGAAGGTGGTCCCGTATATGCGTCGCGGTGTAGAGCGATTCCGCGCTGCCGGTGCTGGAGGCCGCGCGCACCTTTCGCCCAGTTTCAAGTCGTCGCTCGCGCTCCAGAGGGTGATCGTGGGGAGGGGGGGGGGGGATTATACCCGGACACCCCTGTTTCCTCGCTCGTCAGGGGTTGCCCTATGGTGCGATAGTGCTGCTCATGGGGGGTCGCGCATCACTCAGCGTCTCAGTGTCTGAGTCGGTTGTGGCGACCGCGATGTCAGGGCACTGTGCACCTTCCATATTCCAGTGTACATCAGCGCTCTGTCGCGGAGCTCCGGACGCCAGGTCAGCGCGCGCCGCTTCAGGTAATGTGTCGGTATGCTTCAAGTTTGCGGACACAGCGATCTCAGGGGGGACTTCCTGTTTGCCGACCCCGTCTTGCTCTCACTTCTGCCTGGCTTCTATGGGGCCTACAGGTCGCTGCTCTGGCGGATGAAAAGGCCGCCTTCTGTCGGCGTGATGTTCTGCAAGTTCTAGGTCTCCTCTGCTCACCGGAGTTTCGTCAGTTAGTGCCGCTTGGTCCCGGACACGGGTGTCTGCCGCCGGGGGTTGCTATTTGTGCGGATTATTGTACGGATTAATTGATGGGCCGCCTCACTCACGGAGCTCTCTCACTAGGCAGCCATCTTCCCTGGCTGCTAGCCACGCCCCCCCTGTCTAAAACCTTTTTAGGCGTAAGGACCCCCGTCCGACAAAAGTTTCTAGAAACTGGTACTCCTCGTTAACAACTATCGACAACCATAAATCCGCCTGTTAGGCCTCTTCACATCCATCCATCGTTCATCCACCCACACTTTCACACATCCATCCATCCTCCATCCACCCTTTCATCCTTCCATCCTTCCATCCTTCCATCCATACATCCATCCACCCATCATTCATCCACCCACCTTTTCACACATCAATCCATCCATCATTCATCCATGCAACCTTTTATCCATCCATCCTTCATCCATCCACCATCCACCTTTTCACCCTTTCATCCATACATCCATCCTTCATCCAGCCATCCTTTCATCCATACATCCTTCATCCACCCACCCTTTCATCCATCCATCCACCCACCCATCCCCCACCTTTTCACACATCCATCACACATCCATCATTCATCCATGCAACCTTTCATACATACATACATACATACATCCTTCATCCATCCACCCTTTCATCCCTCCATCCACCCACCCTTTCATCCCTCCTACCGTCCACCCTTTCATCCCTCCACCCTTTCATCCCTCCATCCCTCCACCCTTTCATCCCTCCATCCCTCCACCCCTCCACCCTTTCATCCCTCCATCCCTCCACCCTTTCATCCCTCCATCCGTCCACCCTTTCATCCCTCCATCCGTCCACCCTTTCATCCCTCCATCCGTCCACCCTTTCATCCCTCCATCCCTCCACCCTTTCATCCCTCCATCCCTCCACCCTTTCATCCCTCCATCCGTCCACCCTTTCATCCTTCCATCCGTCCACCCTTTCATCCCTCCATCCGTCCACCCTTTCATCCCTCCATCCGTCCACCCTTTCATCCCTCCATCCGTCCACCCTTTCATCCCTCCATCCGTCCACCCTTTCATCCCTCCATCCGTCCACCCTTTCATCCCTCCATCCGTCCACCCTTTCATCCCTCCATCCGTCCACCCTTTCATCCCTCCATCCGTCCACCCTTTCATCCCTCCATCCGTCCACCCTTTCATCCCTCCATCCGTCCACCCTTTCATCCCTCCATCCGTCCACCCTTTCATCCCTCCATCCGTCCACCCTTGCATCCTTCCATCCATCCATATATCCTTCCTTCATCCATACATCCTTCCTTCATCCATCCATCCTTCCATCCATACACCCATTCACCCATCATTCATCCACCCACCTTTTCACACATCCATCCATCATTCATCCATGTAACCCTTTATCCATCCATACATCCATCCTTCATCCATCTACCCTTTCATCCTTCCATCCATACACACATCCTCAATCCATCCACCCTTGTATCCATCCACCCTTTCATCCATCCATTCACCCACCTTTTCACACATCCATCATTCATTCATGCAACCTTTTATCATCCATCCTTCATCCATCCTTCATCCATCCACCCTTTCATCCATCCATCATTCATCCACCCACCTTTTCACACATCCATCATTCATCCATGCAACCTTTCATCCATCCATACATACATCCATCCTTCATCCATCCACCCTTTCATCCCTCCTACCGTCCACCCTTTCATCCCTCCATCCGTCCACCCTTTCATCCCTCCACCCTTTCATCCCTCCATCCGTCCACCCTTTCATCCCTCCATCCGTCCACCCTTTCATCCCTCCATCCGTCCACCCTTTCATCCCTCCATCCGTCCACCCTTTCATCCCTCCATCCGTCCACCCTTTCATCCCTCCATCCGTCCACCCTTTCATCCCTCCATACGTCCACCCTTTCATCCCTCCATCCGTCCACCCTTTCATCCCTCCATCCGTCCACCCTTGCATCCTTCCATCCGTCCACCCTTGCATCCTTCCATCCATCCATATATCCTGCCTTCATCCATACATCCTTCCTTCATCCATCCTTCCATCCATACACCCATTCACCCATCATTCATCCACCCACCTTTTCACACATCCATCCATCATTCATCCATGTAACCCTTTATCCATCCATACATCCATCCTTCATCCATCTACCCTTTCATCCTTCCATCCATACACACATCCTCAATCCATCCACCCTTTTATCCATCCACCCTTTCATCCATCCATTCACCCACCTTTTCACACATCCATCCATCATTCATTCATGCAACCTTTTATCATCCATCCTTCATCCATCCTTCATCCATCCACCCTTTCATCCATCATTCATCCACCCACCTTTTCACACATCCATCATTCATCCATGCAACCTTTCATCCATCCATACACACATCCATCCTTCATCCATCCACCCTTTCATCCCTCCTACCGTCCACCCTTTCATCCCGTCATCCGTCCACCCTTTCATCCCTCCACCCTTTCATCCCTCCATCCGTCCACCCTTTCATCCCTCCATCCGTCCACCCTTTCATCCCTCCATCCGTCCACCCTTTCATCCCTCCATCCGTCCACCCTTTCATCCCTCCATCCGTCCACCCTTTCATCCCTCCATCCGTCCACCCTTTCATCCCTCCATCCGTCCACCCTTTCATCCCTCCATCCGTCCACCCTTTCATCCCTCCATCCGTCCACCCTTTCATCCCTCCATCCGTCCACCCTTTCATCCCTCCATCCGTCCACCCTTGCATCCTTCCATCCGTCCACCCTTGCATCCTTCCATCCGTCCACCCTTGCATCCTTCCATCCATCCATACATCCTTCCTTCATCCATACATCCTTCCTTCATCCATCCATCCTTCCATCCATACACCCATTCACCCATCATTCATCCACCCACCTTTTCACACATCCATCCATCATTCATCCATGTAACCCTTTATCCATCCATACATCCATCCTTCATCCATCTACCCTTTCATCCTTCCATCCATACACACATCCTCAATCCATCCACCCTTTTATCCATCCATCATTCATTCATGCAACCTTTTATCATCCATCCTTCATCCATCCTTCATCCATCCACCCTTTCATCCATCCATCATTCATCCACCCACCTTTTCACACATCCATCATTCATCCATGCAACCTTTCATCCATCCATCCATACATCCATCCTTCATCCATCCACCCTTTCATCCCTCCTACCGTCCACCCTTTCATCCCTCCATCCGTCCACCCTTTCATCCCTCCACCCTTTCATCCCTCCATCCGTCCACCCTTCCATCCCTCCATCCGTCCACCCTTCCATCCCTCCATCCGTCCACCCTTTCATCCCTCCATCCGTCCACCCTTTCATCCCTCCATCCGTCCACCCTTTCATCCCTCCATCCGTCCACCCTTTCATCCCTCCATCCGTCCACCCTTTCATCCCTCCATCCGTCCACCCTTTCATCCCTCCATCCGTCCACCCTTTCATCCCTCCATCCGTCCACCCTTTCATCCCTCCATCCGTCCACCCTTTCATCCCTCCATCCGTCCACCCTTTCATCCCTCCATCCGTCCACCCTTTCATCCCTCCATCCGTCCACCCTTTCATCCCTCCATCCGTCCACCCTTTCATCCCTCCATCCGTCCACCCTTTCATCCCTCCATCCGTCGACCCTTTCATCCCTCCATCCGTCGACTCTTTCATCCCTCCATCCGTCCACCCTTTCATCCCTCCATCCGTCCACCCTTTCATCCCTCCATCCTTGCATCCGTCCACCCTTGCATCCTTCCATCCATCCATATATCCTTCCTTCATCCATACATCCTTCCTTCATCCATCCATCCTTCCATCCATACACCCATTCACCCATCATTCATCCACCCACCTTTTCACACATCCATCCATCATTCATCCATGTAACCCTTTATCCATCCATACATCCATCCTTCATCCATCTACCCTTTCATCCATCCATACACACATCCTCAATCCATCCACCCTTTTATCCATCCACCCTTTCATCCATCCATTCACCCACCTTTTCACACATCCATCCATCATTCATTCATGCAACCTTTTATCATCCATCCTTCATCCATCCTTCATCCATCCACCCTTTCATCCATCCATCCTTCATCCACCCACCTTTTCACACATCCATCATTCATCCATGCAACCTTTCATCCATCCATACATACATCCATCCTTCATCCATCCACCCTTTCATCCCTCCATCCCTCCACCCTTTCATCCCTCCATCCCTCCACCCTTTCATCCCTCCACCCTTTCATCCCTCCACCCTTTCATCCCTCCATCCTTTCATCCCTCCATCCGTCCACCCTTTCATCCCTCCATCCCTCCACCCTTTCATCCCTCCATCCGTCCACCCTTTTATCCCTCCATCCGTCCACCCTTTCATCCCTCCATCCGTCCACCCTTTCATCCCTCCATCCGTCCACCCTTTCATCCCTCCATCCGTCCACCCTTTCATCCCTCCATCCGTCCACCCTTTCATCCCTCCATCCGTCCACCCTTTCATCCCTCCATCCGTCCACCCTTTCATCCCTCCATCCGTCCACCCTTTCATCCCTCCATCCGTCCACCCTTTCATCCCTCCATCCGTCCACCCGTTCAGCCCTCCATGCCGGCCACCCTTCATCCCTCCATCTCACCCTTTCAAGCCCTCCATCCGTCCACCCTTGCATCCTTCCATCCGTCCACCCTTGCATCCTTCCATCCATCCATATATCCTTCCTTCATCCATACATCCTTCCTTCATCCATCCATCCTTCCATCCATACACCCATTCACCCATCATTCATCCACCCACCTTTTCACACATCCATCCATCATTCATCCATGTAACCCTTTATCCATCCATACATCCATCCTTCATCCATCTACCCTTTCATCCTTCCATCCATACACACATCCTCAATCCATCCACCCTTTTATCCATCCACCCTTTCATCCATCCATTCACCCACCTTTTCACACATCCATCCTTCATCCATCCACCATTTCATCCATCCATCATTCATCCACCCACCTTTTCACACATCCATCATTCATCCATGCAACCTTTCATCCATCCATACATACATCCATCCTTCATCCATCCACCCTTTCATCCCTCCTACCGTCCACCCTTTCATCCCTCCTACCGTCCACCCTTTCATCCCTCCATCCGTCCACCCTTTCATCCCTCCACCCTTTCATCCCTCCATCCGTCCACCCTTTCATCCCTCCATCCGTCCACCCTTTCATCCCTCCATCCGTCCACCCTTTCATCCCTCCATCCATCCACCCTTTCATCCCTCCATCCGTCCACCCTTTCATCCCTCCATCCGTCCACCCTTGCATCCTTCCATCCATCCATATATCCTTCCTTCATCCATACATCCTTCCTTCATCCATCCATCCTTCCATCCATACACCCATTCACCCATCATTCATCCACCCACCTTTTCACACATCCATCCATCATTCATCCATGTAACCCTTTATCCATCCATACATCCATCCTTCAGCCATCTACCCTTTCATCCTTCCATCCATACACACATCCTCAATCCATCCACCCTTTTATCCATCCACCCTTTCATCCATCCATTCACCCACCTTTTCACACATCCATCCATCATTCATTCATGCAACCTTTTATCATCCATCCTTCATCCATCATTCATCCACCCACCTTTTCACACATCCATCATTCATCCATGCAACCTTTCATCCATCCATACATACATCCACCCTTTCATCCCTCCTACCGTCCACCCTTTCATCCCTCCATCCGTCCACCCTTTCATCCCTCCATCCGTCCACCCTTTCATCCCTCCATCCCTCCACCCTTTCATCCCTCCATCCGTCCACCCTTTCATCCCTCCTACCGTCCACCCTTTCATCCCTCCTACCGTCCACCCTTTCATCCACCCTTTCATCCCTCCATCCGTCCACCCTTTCATCCCTCCACCCTTTCATCCCTCCACCCTTTCATCCCTCCATCCCTCCACCCTTTCATCCCTCCATCCGTCCACCCTTTCATCCCTCCATCCGTCCACCCTTTCATCCCTCCATCCGTCCACCCTTTCATCCCTCCATCCGTCCACCCTTTCATCCCTCCATCCGCCACCTTTCATCCCTCCATCCTCCACCCTTTCATCCCTCCATCCGTCCACCCTTTCATCCCTCCATCCGTCCACCCTTGCATCCCTCCATCCGTCCACCCTTGCATCCTTCCATCCGCCCTTGCTCCTTCATCCATCCTTATCCTTCCTTCATCCATACATCTTCCTTCATCCATCCATCCTTCCATCCTTACACCCATTCACCCATCATTCATCCACCCACCTTTTCACACATCCATCCATCATTCATCCATGTAACCCTTTATCCATCCATCCATACATCCATCCGTCATCCATCTACCCTTTCATCCTTCCATCCATACACACATCCTCAATCCATCCACCCTTTTATCCATCCACCCTTTCATCCATCCATTCACCCACCTTTTCACACATCCATCCATCATTCATTCATGCAACCTTTTATCCATCCATCCATTCATCCATCCTTCATCCATCCACCCTTTCATCCATCCATCATTCATCCACCCACCTTTTCACACATCCATCATTCATCCATGCAACCTTTCATCCATCCATACATACATCCATCCTTCATCCATCCACCCTTTCATCCCTCCTACCGTCCACCCTTTCATCCCTCCATCCGTCCACCCTTTCATCCCTCCACCCTTTCATCCCTCCATCCGTCCACCCTTTCATCCCTCCATCCGTCCACCCTTTCATCCCTCCCATCCGTCCACCCTTTCATCCCTCCATCCGTCCACCCTTTCATCCCTCCATCCGCCCACCCTTTCATCCCTCCATCCGTCCACCCTTTCATCCCTCCATCCGTCCACCCTTTCATCCCTCCATCCGTCCACCCTTTCATCCCTCCATCCGTCCACCCTTTCATCCCTCCATCCTTGCATCCGTCCACCCTTGCATCCTTCCATCCATCCATATATCCTTCCTTCATCCATACATCCTTCCTTCATCCATCCATCCTTCCTTCATCCATCCATCCTTCCATCCATACACCCATTCACCCATCATTCATCCACCCACCTTTTCACACATCCATCCATCATTCATCCATGTAACCCTTTATCCATCCATACATCCATCCTTCATCCATCTACCCTTTCATCCATCCATACACACATCCTCAATCCATCCACCCTTTTATCCATCCACCCTTTCATCCATCCATTCACCCACCTTTTCACACATCCATCCATCATTCATTCATGCAACCTTTTATCATCCATCCTTCATCCATCCTTCATCCATCCACCCTTTCATCCATCCATCATTCATCCACCCACCTTTTCACACATCCATCATTCATCCATGCAACCTTTCATCCATCCATACATACATCCATCCTTCATCCATCCACCCTTTCATCCCTCCATCCCTCCACCCTTTCATCCCTCCATCCCTCCACCCTTTCATCCCTCCATCCCTCCACCCTTTCATCCCTCCATCCCTCCACCCTTTCATCCCTCCACCCTTTCATTCCTCCATCCGTCCACCCTTTCATCCCTCCATCCGTCCACCCTTTCATCCCTCCATCCGTCCACCCTTTCATCCCTCCATCCGTCCACCCTTTCATCCCTCCATCCGTCCACCCTTTCATCCCTCCATCCGTCCACCCTTTCATCCCTCCATCCGTCCACCCTTTCATCCCTCCATCCGTCCACCCTTTCATCCCTCCATCCGTCCACCCTTTCATCCCTCCATCCGTCCACCCTTTCATCCCTCCATCCGTCCACCCTTTCATCCCTCCATCCGTCCACCCTTTCATCCCTCCATCCGTCCACCCTTTCATCCCTCCATCCGTCCACCCTTTCATCCCTCCATCCGTCCACCCTTTCATCCCTCCATCCGTCCACCCTTGCATCCTTCCATCCGTCCACCCTTGCATCCTTCCATCCATCCATATATCCTTCCTTCATCCATACATCCTTCCTTCATCCATCCATCCTTCCATCCATACACCCATTCACCCATCATTCATCCACCCACCTTTTCACACATCCATCCATCATTCATCCATGTAACCCTTTATCCATCCATCCATACATCCATCCGTCATCCATCTACCCTTTCATCCTTCCATCCATACACACATCCTCAATCCATCCACCCTTTTATCCATCCACCCTTTCATCCATCCATTCACCCACCTTTTCACACATCCATCCATCATTCATTCATGCAACCTTTTATCATCCATCCATCCTTCATCCATCCACCCTTTCATCCATCCATCATTCATCCACCCACCTTTTCACACATCCATCATTCATCCATGCAACCTTTCATCCATCCATACATACATCCATCCTTCATCCATCCACCCTTTCATCCCTCCTACCGTCCACCCTTTCATCCCTCCATCCGTCCACCCTTTCATCCCTCCACCCTTTCATCCCTCCATCCGTCCACCCTTTCATCCCTCCATCCGTCCACCCTTTCATCCCTCCATCCGTCCACCCTTTCATCCCTCCATCCGTCCACCCTTTCATCCCTCCATCCGCCCACCCTTTCATCCCTCCATCCGTCCACCCTTTCATCCCTCCATCCGTCCACCCTTTCATCCCTCCATCCGTCCACCCTTTCATCCCTCCATCCGTCCACCCTTTCATCCCTCCATCCTTGCATCCGTCCACCCTTGCATCCTTCCATCCATCCATATATCCTTCCTTCATCCATACATCCTTCCTTCATCCATCCATCCTTCCTTCATCCATCCATCCTTCCATCCATACACCCATTCACCCATCATTCATCCACCCACCTTTTCACACATCCATCCATCATTCATCCATGTAACCCTTTATCCATCCATACATCCATCCTTCATCCATCTACCCTTTCATCCATCCATACACACATCCTCAATCCATCCACCCTTTTATCCATCCACCCTTTCATCCATCCATTCACCCACCTTTTCACACATCCATCCATCATTCATTCATGCAACCTTTTATCATCCATCCTTCATCCATCCTTCATCCATCCACCCTTTCATCCATCCATCATTCATCCACCCACCTTTTCACACATCCATCATTCATCCATGCAACCTTTCATCCATCCATACATACATCCATCCTTCATCCATCCACCCTTTCATCCCTCCATCCCTCCACCCTTTCATCCCTCCATCCCTCCACCCTTTCATCCCTCCATCCCTCCACCCTTTCATCCCTCCACCCTTTCATTCCTCCATCCGTCCACCCTTTCATCCCTCCATCCGTCCACCCTTTCATCCCTCCATCCGTCCACCCTTTCATCCCTCCATCCGTCCACCCTTTCATCCCTCCATCCGTCCACCCTTTCATCCCTCCATCCGTCCACCCTTTCATCCCTCCATCCGTCCACCCTTTCATCCCTCCATCCGTCCACCCTTTCATCCCTCCATCCGTCCACCCTTTCATCCCTCCATCCGTCCACCCTTTCATCCCTCCATCCGTCCACCCTTGCATCCCTCCATCCGTCCACCCTTGCATCCTTCCATCCGTCCACCCTTGCATCCTTCCATCCATCCATATATCCTTCCTTCATCCATACATCCTTCCTTCATCCATCCATCCTTCCATCCATACACCCATTCACCCATCATTCATCCACCCACCTTTTCACACATCCATCCATCATTCATCCATGTAACCCTTTATCCATCCATACATCCATCCTTCATCCATCTACCCTTTCATCCTTCCATCCATACACACATCCTCAATCCATCCACCCTTTTATCCATCCACCCTTTCATCCATCCATTCACCCACCTTTTCACACATCCATCCATCATTCATGCAACCTTTTATCATCCATCCTTCATCCATCCTTCATCCATCCATCCATCATTCATCCACCCACCTTTTCACACATCCATCATTCATCCATGCAACCTTTCATCCATCCATACATACATCCATCCTTCATCCATCCACCCTTTCATCCCTCCTACCGTCCACCCTTTCATCCCTCCACCCTTTCATCCCTCCACCATTTCATCCCTCCATCCGTCCACCCTTTCATCCCTCCATCCGTCCACCCTTTCATCCCTCCATCCGTCCACCCTCTCATCCCTCCATCCGTCCACCCTCTCATCCCTCCATCCGTCCACCCTTTCATCCCTCCATCCGTCCACCCTTTCATCCCTCCATCCGTCCACCCTTTCATCCCTCCATCCGTCCACCCTTTCATCCCTCCATCCGTCCACCCTTTCATCCCTCCATCCGTCCACCCTTTCATCCCTCCATCCGTCCACCCTTTCATCCCTCCATCCGTCCACCCTTTCATCCCTCCATCCGTCCACCCTTTCATCCCTCCATCCGTCCACCCTTTCATCCCTCCATCCGTCCACCCTTTCATCCCTCCATCCGTCCACCCTTTCATCCCTCCATCCGTCCACCCTTTCATCCCTCCATCCGTCCACCCTTTCATCCCTCCATCCGTCCACCCTTTCATCCCTCCATCCGTCCACCCTTTCATCCCTCCATCCGTCCACCCTTTCATCCCTCCATCCGTCCACCCTTTCATCCCTCCATCCGTCCACCCTTTCATCCCTCCATCCGTCCACCCTTTCATCCCTCCATCCGTCCACCCTTTCATCCCTCCATCCGTCCACCCTTTCATCCCTCCACCCTTTCATCCCTCCATCCGTCCACCCTTGCATCCTTCCATCCGTCCACCCTTGCATCCTTCCATCCATATATCCTTCCTTCATCCATACATCCTTCCTTCATCCATCCATCCTTCCATCCATACACCCATTCACCCATCATTCATCCACCCACCTTTTCACACATCCATCCATCATTCATGTAACCCTTTATCCATACATCCATCCTTCATCCATCTACCCTTTCATCCTTCCATCCATACACACATCCTCAATCCATCCACCCTTTTATCCATCCACCCTTTCATCCATCCATTCACCCACCTTTTCACACATCCATCCATCATTCATGTAACCCTTTATCCATACATCCATCCTTCATCCATCCACCCTTTCATCCATCCATCATTCATCCACCCACCTTTTCACACATCCATCATTCATCCATGCAACCTTTCATCCATCCATCCATACATCCATCCTTCATCCATCCACCCTTTCATCCCTCCTACCGTCCACCCTTTCATCCCTCCACCCTTCATCCCTCCATCCGTCCACCCTTTCATCCCTCCATCCGTCCACCCTTTCATCCCTCCATCCGTCCACCCTTTCATCCCTCC
This sequence comes from Lissotriton helveticus, assembly GCF_964261635.1. Taxonomy (NCBI): domain Eukaryota; kingdom Metazoa; phylum Chordata; class Amphibia; order Caudata; family Salamandridae; genus Lissotriton; species Lissotriton helveticus. The sequence goes on from NC_136057.1 coordinate 772,230,356, forward strand.
ATCCGTCCACCCTTTCATCCCTCCATCCGTCCACCCTTTCATCCCTCCATCCGTCCACCCTTTCATCCCTCCATCCGTCCACCCTTTCATCCCTCCATCCGTCCACCCTTTCATCCCTCCATCCGTCCACCCTTTCATCCCTCCATCCGTCCACCCTTTCATCCCTCCATCCGTCCACCCTTTCATCCCTCCATCCGTCCACCCTTGCATCCCTCCATCCGTCCACCCTTGCATCCTTCCATCCGTCCACCCTTGCATCCTTCCATCCATCCATATATCCTTCCATCCATCCATATATCCTTCCTTCATCCATATATCCTTCCTTCATCCATACATCCTTCCTTCATCCATCCATCCTTCCATCCATACACCCATTCACCCATCATTCATCCACCCACCTTTTCACACATCCATCCATCATTCATGTAACCCTTTATCCATACATCCATCCTTCATCCATCTACCCTTTCATCCTTCCATCCATACACACATCCTCAATCCATCCACCCTTTTATCCATCCACCCTTTCATCCATCCATTCACCCACCTTTTCACACATCCATCCATCATTCATTCATGCAACCTTTTATCATCCATCCTTCATCCATCCACCCTTTCATCCATCCATCATTCATCCACCCACCTTTTCACACATCCATCATTCATCCATGCAACCTTTCATCCATCCATCCATACATCCATCCTTCATCCATCCACCCTTTCATCCCTCCTACCGTCCACCCTTTCATCCCTCCACCCTTCATCCCTCCATCCGTCCACCCTTTCATCCCTCCATCCGTCCACCCTTTCATCCCTCCATCCGTCCACCCTTTCATCCCTCCATCCGTCCACCCTTTCATCCCTCCATCCGTCCACCCTTTCATCCCTCCATCCGTCCACCCTTTCATCCCTCCATCCGTCCACCCTTTCATCCCTCCATCCGTCCACCCTTTCATCCCTCCATCCGTCCACCCTTTCATCCCTCCATCCGTCCACCCTTTCATCCCTCCATCCGTCCACCCTTTCATCCCTCCATCCGTCCACCCTTGCATCCCTCCATCCGTCCACCCTTGCATCCTTCCATCCGTCCACCCTTGCATCCTTCCATCCATCCATATATCCTTCCATCCATCCATATATCCTTCCTTCATCCATATATCCTTCCTTCATCCATACATCCTTCCTTCATCCATCCATCCTTCCATCCATACACCCATTCACCCATCATTCATCCACCCACCTTTTCACACATCCATCCATCATTCATCCATGTAACCCTTTATCCATACATCCATCCATCCTTCATCCATCTACCCTTTCATCCTTCCATCCATACACACATCCTCAATCCATCCACCCTTTTATCCATCCACCCTTTTATCCATCCACCCTTTTATCCATCCACCCTTTTATCCATCCACCCTTTTATCCATCCACCCTTTTATCCATCCACCCTTTTATCCATCCACCCTTTTATCCATCCACCCTTTTATCCATCCACCCTTTTATCCATCCACCCTTTTATCCATCCACCCTTTTATCCATCCACCCTTTTATCCATCCACCCTTTTATCCATCCACCCTTTCATCCATCCATTCACCCACCTTTTCACACATCCATCCATCATTCATGCAACCTTTTATCATCCATCCTTCATCCATCCTTCATCCATCCACCCTTTCATCCATCCATCATTCATCCACCTTTTCACACATCCATCATTCATCCATGCAACCTTTCATCCATACATACATCCATCCCTCCACCCTTTCATCCCTCCATCCCTCCACCCTTTCATCCCTCCACCCTTTCATCCCTCCACCCTTTCATCCCTCCACCCTTTCATCCCTCCATCCGTCCACCCTTTCATCCTTCCATCCGTCCACCCTTTCATCCATCCATTCACCCACCTTTTCACACATCCATCCATCATTCATGCAACCTTTTATCATCCATCCTTCATCCATCCACCCTTTCATCCATCCATCATTCATCCACCCACCTTTTCACACATCCATCATTCATCCATGCAACCTTTCATCCATCCATACATACTTCCATCCTTCATCCATCCACCCTTTCATCCCTCCTACCGTCCACCCTTTCATCCCTCCATCCGTCCACCCTTTCATCCCTCCACCCTTTCATCCCTCCATCCCTCCACCCTTTCATCCCTCCATCCGTCCACCCTTTCATCCCTCCATCCGTCCACCCTTTCATCCCTCCATCCGTCCACTTTCATCCCTCCATCCGTCCACCCTTTCATCCCTCCATCCGTCCACCCTTTCATCCCTCCATCCGTCCACCCTTTCATCCCTCCATCCGTCCACCCTTTCATCCCTCCATCCGTCCACCCTTGCATCCTTCCATCCGTCCACCCTTGCATCCTTCCATCCATCCATATATCCTTCCTTCATCCATCCATCCATACACCCATTCACCCATCATTCATCCACCCACCTTTTCACACATCCAGCCATCAGTCATCCATGTAACCCTTTATCCATCCATACATCCATCCTTCATCCATCTACCCTTTCATCCTTCCATCCATACACACATCCTCAATCCATCCCCCCTTTTATCCATCCACCCTTTCATCCATCCATTCACCCATCTTTTCACACATCCATCCATCATTCATTCATGCAACCTTTTATCATCCGTCCTTCATCCATCCTTCATCCATCCACCCTTTCATCCATCCATCATTCATCCACCCACCTTTTCACACATCCATCATTCATTCATGCAACCTTTTATCATCCGTCCTTCATCCATCCTTCATCCATCCACCCTTTCATCCATCCATCCTTCATCCATCCACCCTTTCATCCCTCCTACCCTTTCATCCCTCCACCCTTTCATCCCTCCACCCTTTCATCCCTCCACCCTTTCATCCCTCCACCCTTTCATCCCTCCACCCTTTCATCCCTCCACCCTTTCATCCCTCCACCCTTTCATCCCTCCACCCTTTCATCCCTCCACCCTTTCATCCCTCCACCCTTTCATCCCTCCACCCTTTCATCCCTCCACCCTTTCATCCCTCCACCCTTTCATCCCTCCACCCTTTCATCCCTCCACCCTTTCATCCCTCCACCCTTTCATCCCTCCATCCGTCCACCCTCTCATCCCTCCATCCGTCCACCCTTTCATCCCTTCATCCGTCCACCCTTTCATCCCTTCATCCGTCCACCCTTTCATCCCTCCATCCGTCCACCCTTTCATCCCTCCATCCGTCCACCCTTTCATCCCTCCATCCGTCCACCCTTTCATCCCTCCATCCGTCCACCCTTTCATCCCTCCATCCGTCCACCCTTTCATCCCTCCATCCGTCCACCCTTTCATCCCTCCATCCGTCCACCCTTTCATCCCTCCATCCGTCCACCCTTTCATCCCTCCATCCGTCCACCCTTTCATCCCTCCATCCGTCCACCCTTTCATCCCTCCATCCGTCCACCCTTTCATCCCTCCACCCTTTCATCCCTCCATCCGTCCACCCTTTCATCCCTCCATCCGTCCACCCTTTCATCCCTCCATCCGTCCACCCTTTCATCCCTCCATCCGTCCACCCTTGCATCCTTCCATCCGTCCACCCTTGCATCCTTCCATCCATCCATATATCCTTCCTTCATCCATATATCCTTCCTTCATCCATATATCCTTCCTTCATCCATATATCCTTCCTTCATCCATACATCCTTCTGTCATCCATCCATCCTTCCATCCATACACCCATTCACCCATCATTCATCCACCCACCTTGTCACACATCCATCCATCATTCATCCATGTAACCCTTTATCCATCCATACATCCATCCTTCATCCGTCCACCCTTTCATCCCTCCATCCGTCCACCCTTTCATCCCTCCACCCTTTCATCCCTCCATCCGTCCACCCTTTCATCCCTCCATCCGTCCACCCTTTCATCCCTCCATCCGTCCACCCTTTCATCCCTCCATCCGTCCACCCTTTCATCCCTCCATCCGTCCACCCTTTCATCCCTCCATCCGTCCACCCTTTCATCCCTCCATCCGTCCACCCTTTCATCCCTCCATCCGTCCACCCTTTCATCCCTCCATCCGTCCACCCTTCCATCCCTCCATCCGTCCACCCTTTCATCCCTCCATCCGTCCACCCTTTCATCCCTCCATCCGTCCACCCTTTCATCCCTCCATCCGTCCACCCTTTCATCCCTCCATCCGTCCACCCTTTCATCCCTCCATCCGTCCACCCTTTCATCCCTCCCTCCGTCCACCCTTTCATCCCTCCCTCCATCCGTCCACCCTTTCATCCCTCCATCCGTCCACCCTTGCATCCTTCCATCCGTCCACCCTTGCATCCTTCCATCCATCCATATATCCTTCCTTCATCCATACATCCTTCCTTCATCCATCCATCCATCCATCCATACACCCATTCACCCATCATTCATCCACCCACCTTTTCACACATCCATCCATCATTCATCCATGTAACCCTTTATCCATCCATACATCCATCCTTCATCCATCTACCCTTTCATCCTTCCATCCATACACACATCCTCAATCCCTCCACCCTTTTATCCATCCACCCTTTCATCCATCCATTCACCCACCTTTTCACACATCCATCCATCATTCATTCATGCAACCTTTTATCATCCATCCTTCATCCATCCTTCATCCACCCTTTCATCCATCCATCATTCATCCACCCACCTTTTCACACATCCATCATTCATCCATGCAACCTTTCATCCATCCATACATACTTCCATCCTTCATCCATCCACCCTTTCATCCCTCCTACCGTCCACCCTTTCATCCCTCCATCTGTCCACCCTTTCATCCCTCCACCCTTTCATCCCTCCATCCGTCCACCCTTTCATCCCTCCATCCGTCCACCCTTTCATCCCTCCATCCGTCCACCCTTTCATCCCTCCATCCGTCCACCCTTTCATCCCTCCATCCGTCCACCCTTTCATCCCTCCATCCGTCCACCCTTTTATCCCTCCATCCGTCCACCCTTTTATCCCTCCATCCGTCCACCCTTTCATCCCTCCATCCGTCCACCCTTTCATCCCTCCATCCGTCCACCCTTTCATCCCTCCATCCGTCCACCCTTTCATCCCTCCATCCGTCCACCCTTGCATCCTTCCATCCGTCCACCCTTGCATCCTTCCATCCATCCATATATCCTTCCTTCATCCATATATCCTTCCTTCCTCCATCCATCCATCCATACACCCATTCACCCATCATTCATCCACCCACCTTTTCACACATCCATCCATCATTCATCCATGTAACCCTTTATCCATCCATACATCCATCCTTCATCCATCTACCCTTTCATCCTTCCATCCATACACACATCCCCAATCCATCCACCCTTTTATCCATCCACCCTTTCATCCATCCATTCACCCATCTTTTCACACATCCATCCATCATTCATTCATGCAACCTTTTATCATCCATCCTTCATCCATCCTTCATTCATCCTTCATCCATCCACCCTTTCATCCATCCATCATTCATCCACCCACCTTTTCACACATCCATCATTCATCCATGCAACCTTTCATCCATCCATACATACATCCATCCTTCATCCCTCCACCCTTTCATCCCTCCTACCGTCCACCCTTTCATCCCTCCTACCGTCCACCCTTTCATCCCTCCTACCGTCCACCCTTTCATCCCTCCTACCGTCCACCCTTTCATCCCTCCATCCGTCCACCCTTTCATCCCTCCACCCTTCCATCCCTCCATCCCTCCACCCTTCCATCCCTCCATCCCTCCACCCTTTCATCCCTCCATCCCTCCACCCTTTCATCCCTCCATCCCTCCACCCTTTCATCCCTCCATCCCTCCACCCTTTCATCCCTCCATCCCTCCACCCTTTCATCCCTCCATCCCTCCACCCTTTCATCCCTCCATCCCTCCACCCTTTCATCCCTCCATCCGTCCACCCTTTCATCCCTCCATCCGTCCACCCTTTCATCCCTCCATCCGTCCACCCTTTCATCCCTCCATCCGTCCACCCTTTCATCCCTCCATCCGTCCACCCTTTCATCCCTCCATCCGTCCACCCTTTCATCCCTCCATCCGTCCACCCTTTCATCCCTCCATCCGTCCACCCTTTCATCCCTCCATCCGTCCACCCTTTCATCCCTCCATCCGTCCACCCTTTCATCCCTCCATCCGTCCACCCTTTCATCCCTCCATCCGTCCACCCTTTCATCCCTCCATCCGTCCACCCTTTCATCCCTCCATCCGTCCACCCTTGCATCCTTCCATCCGTCCACCCTTGCATCCTTCCATCCATCCATATATCCTTCCTTCATCCATACATCCTTCCTTCATCCATCCATCCTTCCATCCATACACCCATTCACCCATCATTCATCCACCCACCTTTTCACACATCCATCCATCCATCATTCATCCATGTAACCCTTTATCCATCCATACATCCATCCTTCATCCATCTACCCTTTCATCCTTCCATCCATACACACATCCTCAATCCATCCACCCTTTTATCCATCCACCCTTTCATCCATCCATTCACCCACCTTTTCACACATCCATCCATCATTCATTCAACCTTTTATCATCCATCCTTCATCCATCCTTCATCCATCCTTCATCCATCCACCCTTTCATCCATCCATCATTCATCCACCCACCTTTTCACACATCCATCATTCATCCATGCAACCTTTCATCCATCCATACATACATCCATCCTTCATCCATCCACCCTTTCATCCCTCCTACCGTCCACCCTTTCATCCCTCCACCCTTTCATCCCTCCACCCTTTCATCCCTCCACCCTTTCATCCCTCCACCCTTTCATCCCTCCACCCTTTCATCCCTCCACCCTTTCATCCCTCCACCCTTTCATCCCTCCACCCTTTCATCCCTCCACCCTTTCATCCCTCCACCCTTTCATCCCTCCACCCTTTCATCCCTCCATCCCTCCACCCTTTCATCCCTCCATCCCTCCACCCTTTCATCCCTCCATCCCTCCACCCTTTCATCCCTCCATCCCTCCACCCTTTCATCCCTCCATCCGTCCACCCTTTCATCCCTCCATCCGTCCACCCTTTCATCCCTCCATCTGTCCACCCTTTCATCCCTCCATCCGTCCGCCCTTTCATCCCTCCATCCGTCCGCCCTTTCATCCCTCCATCCGTCCGCCCTTTCATCCCTCCATCCGTCCACCCTTTCATCCCTCCATCCGTCCACCCTTTCATCCCTCCATCCGTCCACCCTTTCATCCCTCCATCCGTCCACCCTTTCATCCCTCCATCCGTCCACCCTTGCATCCTTCCATCCGTCCACCCTTGCATCCTTCCATCCATCCATATATCCTTCCTTCATCCATACATCCTTCCTTCATCCATCCATCCTTCCATCCATACACCCATCATTCATCCACCCACCTTTTCACACATCCATCCATCATTCATGTAACCCTTTATCCATCCATACATCCATCCTTCATCCATCTACCCTTTCATCCTTCCATCCATACACACATCCTCAATCCATCCACCCTTTTATCCATCCACCCTTTCATCCATCCATTCACCCACCTTTTCACACATCCATCCATCATAAATTCATGCAACCTTTTATCATCCATCCTTCATCCATCCACCCTTTCATCCATCCATCATTCATCCACCCACCTTTTCACACATCCATCATTCATCCATGCAACCTTTCATCCATACATCCATCCTTCATCCATCCACCCTTTCATCCCTCCTACCGTCCACCCTTTCATCCCTCCTACCGTCCACCCTTTCATCCCTCCATCCTTTCATCCCTCCATCCTTTCATCCCTCCATCCGTCCACCCTTTCATCCCTCCATCCGTCCACCCTTTCATCCCTCCATCCGTCCACCCTTTCATCCCTCCATCCGTCCACCCTTTCATCCGTCCATCCGTCCACCCTTTCATCCCTCCATCCGTCCACCCTTTCATCCCTCCATCCGTCCACCCTTTCATCCCTCCATCCGTCCACCCTTGCATCCCTCCATCCGTCCACCCTTGCATCCCTCCATCCGTCCACCCTTGCATCCGTCCACCCTTGCATCCCTCCATCCGTCCACCCTTGCATCCCTCCATCCGTCCACCCTTGCATCCCTCCATCCGTCCACCCTTGCATCCCTCCATCCGTCCACCCTTGCATCCTTCCATCCGTCCACCCTTGCATCCTTCCATCCGTCCACCCTTGCATCCTTCCATCCATCCATATATCCTTCCTTCATCCATACATCCTTCCATCCATACACCCATTCACCCATCATTCATCCACCCACCTTTTCACACATCCATCCATCATTCATCCATGTAACCCTTTATCCATCCATACATACATCCATCCTTCATCCATCCTTCATCCATCTACCCTTTCATCCTTCCATCCATACACACATCCTCAATACATCCACCCTTTTATCCATCCACCCTTTCATCCATCCATTCACCCACCTTTTCACACATCCATCCATCATTCATTCATGCAACCTTTTATCATCCAACCTTCATCCATCCTTCATCCATCCACCCTTTCATCCATCCATCATTCATCCACCCACCTTTTCACACATCCATCATTCATCCATGCAACCTTTCATCCATCCATACATACATCCATCCTTCATCCATCCACCCTTTCATCCTTCCGTCCATCCAACCATCCTTCCTTCATCCATACATCCTTCCTTCATCCATCCACCCATTCATCCTTCCATCCATACATCTATTCACCCATCATTCATCCACCCACCTTTTCACACATCCATCATTCATCCATGCAACCCTTTATCCATCCATACATCCATCCTTCATCCATCTACCCTTTCATCCTTCCATCCATACATCCATCCTTCATCCATCTACCCTTTCATCCTTCCATCCATACATACATCCTTCATCCATACACCCTTTTATCCATCCACCCTTTCATCCATCCATCCACCCACCCACCTTTTCACACATCCATCCATCATTCATCCATGCAACCTTTTATCCATCCATCCTTCATCCATCCACCCTTTCATCCTTCATTCATCCACCCACCTTTTCACACATCCATCCATCATTCATCATTCATCCATGTAACCCTTTATCCATCCATAAATCTACCCTTTCATCCATACATACATCCTTCATCCATACACCCTTTTATCCATCCACCCTTTCATCCATCCATTCACCCACCCATTCACACATCCATCCATCATTCATCCATGCAACCTTTTATCCATCCATCCTTCATCCTTCATCCATCCACCCTTTCATCCATCCATCATTCATCCACCCACCTACCTTTTCACACATCCATCATTCATCCATGTAACCCTTTATCCACCCATACATCTACCCTTTCATCCTTCCATCCATACATACATCCTTCATCCATACACCCTTTTATCCATACACCCTTTCATCCATACACCCTTTCATCCATCCATTCACCCACCCACCTTTTCACACATCCATCCATCATTCATCCATGCAACTTTTTATCCATCCTTCATCCATCCATCCTTCACCCATCCGCCCTTTCATCCATCCATCCATCCATCCATCATTCATCCACCCACCTTTTCACACATCCATTCACCCATCATTCATCCACCCACCTTTTCACACATCCATCATTCATCCATGCAACCCTTCATCCATCCATCCATACATCCACCCTTCACCCATCCACCCTTCACCCATCCACCCTTCACCCATCCACCCTTTCATCCATCCATCCATCCATCCATCCTTCATACATCTTTCCTTCATCCATCCACCCATTCATCCTTCCATACATCTATTCACCCATCATTCATCCACCCACTTTTTCACACATCCATCATTCATCCATGCAACCCTTTATCCATCCATCCATACATCCATCCTTTATCCATCTACCCTTTCATCCTTCCATCCATACACCCTTTCATTCCTCCATCCATACACCCTTTCATCCATCCATTCACCCATCATTCATCCATCCACCTTTTCACACATCCATTCATCCATTCATCCACCCACCTTTTCACACATCCATTCACCCATCATTCATCCACCCACCTTTTCACACATCCATCCATCATTCATCCATGCAACCTTTTATCCATTCATCCATCCTTCATCAATCTACCCTTTCATCCCAATCTACCCTTTCATCCTTCCATCCTTCATCCACCCTTTCATCCATCCATCCATCATTCATCCACCCACCTTTCACACATCCATCCTTCACCGGTTCACCCTTTCATCCTTACATCCATCCAACCATCCTTCACTGGTTCACCCTTTCATCCTTACATCCATCCAGCCATCCTTCACCCGTCCACCCTTTCATCCTTCCATCCATCCGTCCAACCATCCTTCACCCGTCCACCCTTTCATCCTTACATCCATCCATCCAGCCATCCTTCACCCGTCCACCCTTTCATCCTTCAATCCATACATTCATCCTTCATCCATCCACCCTTTCATCCATCCACTCATCATTTATCCACCCACGTCTTCTGTGCCCCTGTCATGGGGAAAAGGGGAGGGTGTCAGTATCTCTCTGCGTCTTCTTCCTTCTTCCTCTCTCAAGGGATGGCATCTCTGTGCCTCCCTGCTGAAGGCGGCGGCGGGGGGGGGGGGGGGGCAGACCGTCTGTATCATCATCTCACCGCGAAGAACAGACTCTCAGGCACATTTCTCCCGCACAGGGGCCAAGTATGAGGGCTCGTGGTACTTGAACCAATAATTTATGGGACGTTACGGGGGAGTGGGGGAGAGGACCTTTCACATACTCTACTAGCCCACAGCTCCAGGCACGCAACGTCCATTGAGCTCAAAGGGCTACAACCTCCCCCAGCCACCCTCCCTCCCCCTTCTTGTGTATGTGAGCTTGGCTGAAACAGATTCACGGACACACAAAGCCACACCCGAGTACTTCACAGGTCTTTAAAAGACCTTTTACTTGTTAATGAGTTTTTGATGTTTTTCACCCCTTGGTGTGAATTAGGTCTCCGCCGTGAGCACCCTCAATCAGCCCAATCTGCGACCCCCTTCCCAGGACCTCACGACCCCCTTGGGGGTCACGCCCCACAGATTGAAGACCTCTGCTGTAGACACTTTAATTTTTTGGCATATTTCACATTCCAAAACAGTTTCTGGTCTGTTTCCTCATGCCGCGGCCACCAGTATCTCAGTTTTAATAACGATACTGTGGCAGAAACACCTGCGTGTGTAGAAGCGAGCCCTTCATGTGCTGCTAAGATTAGTCCTAATCTATGTTCCTGTGAACTGGGGGTTGGTGCGGACCGGAATAACAGGCGTGGAGGCCGTATATACTTGGCTATGGTAGCTGTCTTTATTGTAGGGTTAACATTCGGGATAGGGAAAGGGTTGAAGACCGGAAGCTGTAGAATCTGTTTTCCTTGCTTCAGCCGGCAAATGGATCTTCCCGACGTCTTCAGGTCTTTCCGGGGAAGCTCCCGTGGAACCTCGGAGGGAAACAGAGGCAAAGGGGTTTAGTCCTTTTTAGCACGGACTTATGGAGTACTAGCACCAACACCGGGTCGTGTGGGGACCAGAATGAACGTGAGGACGGGGACGGAAGGGAGGGTTCAGACGGGGGGGCGGGAAGAGATGTGGGAACGGGGAGAAGACGTGTGCCCAAGTGAGTGAGGGGTGGGGTTTAGGGCTATGTTACAAGATAGAAGTGCAGTGACACTATTAGATATATATATACAGTGCAAGGGTGATCTATCCGTGGTTTCTACTTCTATACAGGTATTTACATATATCTACAAGGGGGGACACGGAGACGGTAACAAGGTACTCACGCGCCCCGCCGCAACTCTCCAGCGAGTCACGGCCGCTCTCCAGCCACCTCCAGAGGACTCCACGACTCCTCGGTCCAGACGTCCTCCACTTCCTCGTCGTCGCTCCTCTCACTCCGTCCACTCTCCTTCGCTGGTCCACTACGCGCTGTCTCCTGCCACGAGTCGGCTACCTGGAACACTCTCCTCACTTCGCCGGCTTTTCTGCTTCTCGGACTGTTGTTGGGGGCGGGACTTCCGGGTTCACGGCAGGTCACTTCCGGGTCAGCACTTCCGGGATCTCGGGGTCCGTGGGAAGCCGCATCCGGGTTAGTGTTCTGTTCTGTCAGTCGGTTCTGGTTCCTGCAGGGAGAAAAAGAAAGGAGGAGTCCTGGTCGTCAGGGACGCAGGAGGGTTAGTGTTCCTGGTATCCCCGTTCGGGGGCCGCCCATTCGAGGTGAGTGACGCTCCCCTTCCACAGTTCCATGTTTGGAATTACTCTATCCCCCACTCCAGGGATTCGAGCAAACAGAACATTATTTGCATCAGTTATGTATGAGTATTTGAGTGGAAAGCCTTTTGGTTATGTTTTACCACTGTCTTTGCTTGAAGCATTGGCATCTTGCGTTATTTCGCCGTCTATTTTCGTTTTTGAACGAGTGATTGCAGCCACGGAACCTGATTGCAAAGCTGCCTTCGCGGCTTCATCAGCCAATGAATTCCCTGCAACGTGAACGTCATCACGTTGATGACTCAGTGTATGGATCACGTGAGCTTTTTGTAGTTGTCGTAACTGAACTACTTGTTCCCATAGCAACTTATGCTTCATTGTGCCACCCTTTGCATCTTTAAATCATTTTCAAGCCAGTTCTGCAAGTATTCATTGTAAGATTGAACGCAATAATAGGAATCGCACACTGAGTGTGGGGAATTCGCAATCAGTATTTTCAAGCTCCATCTTGAATGCTTGTAGTTCAGCTTGCAGAGCTGTACAAACTCCTAGAGATTCAATCAATCAATCAATCAATCATAGACATTTATAGAGCGCTCTACTTACCCGGAGGGTCTCAAGGCGCTAGGGGGAGGGGGGTGCTACTACTGCCCGAACAGCCAGGTCTTGAGCTTCTTCCTGAAGGCGAGGTGGTCTTGGGTCAGGCGCAGGTCGGGAGGGAGGGAGTTCCAGGTCTTGGCGGCCAGGTAGGAGAAGGACCTTCCTCCTGTTGTCGTTCTTCGGATGCGGGGGACGGCGGCGAGGGCGTGACTGGCTGATCGGAGGTGTCGTTTGGGATCGTAGAAGTTGATGCGGGTGTTGAGGTAGCTCGGGCCTTGATCGTGGAGGGCTTTGTGTGCGTGGGTGAGGAGACGGAAGGTGATTCTCTTGTTGACCGGGAGCCAGTGCAGGTCTCTTACGTGTCCGGAGATGTGGCTGTGTCGTGGGACGTCGAGGATGAGTCTGGCTGCGGCGTTCTGGATCCGTTGGAGTCTCTTCTGGAGCTTGGCGGTGGTTCCGGCGTTGAGGGCGTTGCCGTAGTCCAGTCGGCTGGTGACGAGTGCCTGGGTGACAGTCTTCCTGGTCTCAGTGGGGATCCACCGGAAGATCTTCCGTAGCATGCGCAGGATGTTGAAGCACGACGAGGAGACGGCGTTGACTTGCCTGGTCATGGAGAGGGAGGAGTCCAGGATGAAGCCCAGGTTGCGTGCGTGGTCTGTCGGTTTGGGTCCGGTTCCCAGGGCGGGGGGCCACCAGGAGTCGTCCCAGGCGGAGGGCGAGGATCCCAGGATGAGGACTTCCGTCTTGTCCGAGTTCAGCTTCAGGCGGCTGGTCGACATCCACTCGGCTACCTCTTTCATTCCTTCGTGAAGGTTGGCTCTGGCGGCGGCGGGGTCGTTGGTCAGGGAGAGGATCAGCTGGGTGTCGTCGGCGTAGGAGATGATGTTCAGGTTGTGTTGGCGTGCGATGGCCGCGAGGGGGCTCATGTAGACGTTGAAGAGGGTTGGGCTCAGTGAGGATCCTTGGGGTACGCCGCAGATGACTTCGGTGGCCTTTGATTTGTGCGGTGGTAGGCGGACTCTCTGGGTCCTTCCGTCGAGGAAGGAGATGATCCATTCCAGTGCCTTCTCCTGGATTCCGACGTTGTAGAGGCGCTGCACTAGGGTGCGGTGGCAGACGGTGTCAAAGGCCGCGGAGAGGTCTAGGAGGATGAGGGCCGCTGTTTCTCCGTTGTCCATCAGGGTTCGGATGTCATCGGTGGCAGCGATGAGAGCGGTCTCGGTGCTGTGATTGGCTCGGAAGCCAGACTGTGAGGGGTCGAGGGATCCGTTCGTCTCGAGGAATGCGGCCAGTTGCTTGTTGACGGTCTTCTCGATGACTTTGGCCGGAAACGGGAGCAGCGAGAAGGGGCGGTAATTCTTGAGTTCGGTGGGGTCCGCTGTTGGTTTCTTGAGTAGAGCGCTGAGTTCGGTGTGCTTCCAGCTCTCCGGGAAGGTGGCGGTGGTGAAGGAGGTGTTGATGATGTCCCGTAGGTGGGGTGCGATTACAGCGTCGGCTTTGTTGTAGACGTGGTGAGGGCAGGGGTCGGTCGGTGATCCGGAGTGGATGGAGTTCATCATGCGGACGGTGTCTTCGGTGTTGATCGGGGTCCAGGCGCGGAGGGTGGTGGTGGGGGGCGTTGGTTCGGTCGTGTCGGACGTGGCGTTCGTCGGTTGGGTGTTGAAGCTGTTGTGTATGTCCGCGATCTTGTTGTGGAAGTAGGAGGCGAGGGAGTTGCAGAGTTCTTGCGATGGGGTGATGTCGTTGTTTCCGGCGTTGGGGTTGGAGAGCTCTTTCACGATGTTGAAGAGTTCCTTGCTGTTGTGTGCGTTGTTGTCCAGCCGGTCCTTGAATGCAGTTTTCTTGGTGGCGCGGATCAGTTGGTGGTGTTTTCGGGTGGCGAGCTTGAGGGCAGTCATGTTGTCCGGTGTTGGGTCTCTGCGCCAGGTTTTCTCGATAGCTCGGCAGTTCTTCTTGGAGCTCTTGAGTTCGTCGGTGAACCATGGGGCTTTTCTGCTGCCGGGTCTGCTGGGCGGGGCCCTCAGGGGGGCGAGTTCGTCCGCGCAGTTGCTGATCCACTCCGTGAGGTTGTCGGCGGCCTTGATTAACAAAACGGGGACTCAGTTGTTCCTGAGAGAAGAGTAATAAGTATAAAACGGTCAAGGAGGGAAAATAATGATAAGAGGGTAGTGCTCAGTGGAGGGCTACCCTGGGCATCCCATTAGTTGGAATGAATGGCCTCACACACTCTTGCGAGTGTCATGCTTCATCATCGGCCGTTGCTCCTCGTTGGACAGGAGGTGCAATGTCCAACGGGCTCACCTCTAGGAGGGGCTCTTTATCGGAGATCTTTTTTCCAACAGCCTGTGGGTGAAGTGCAAGTGAGGGGCCAGGTAAGAAGTGAATAGTGTATGTGGGTGTGTTAAAATATAGCAAGGGATACCGGAGAGCAATTTATTGTGGTGGTTCCCATACTATAAATAAAACCAGTGGGTGGCCTATGATCGCCAGAGATTAGGTTCTGTATCACGATCTAGGACTACACAGCGTTCCGTGAGGTCAACATGTTTCTCGCTTCTGCAATTATGCTGCGATTCTTCAGGACCTATTATAATTGTACATCTATCACAAGGAAAGACCTAATAAAGTGTCAACCTATAAACATCATTGTTACTGTTGTACTACCTGGTTGTAACCGCTCTTGCCTGGAGGAGACAAAAGGAAGAGTTATCAAAATACAAGGACAACAGTTTCCCATTCTTGACCGTGAGCACACTGTGATTGTGTGAAGAGAAGTGACTCTGTGGCTGTGACATTCTGTGAGGAGTGACCATCAAGTATCAACTTCATTCACATGTATCACATGTCACCTCTATCATAATTGAAAATTAAAGGAAAAAATTAATTAAAAGAAAACTAAAATTAGATAAATTAAAACATGATAGCAGCAGTTATATTCAAGGTGTCCACTTAGTAAACCCACTGGGATTCTTTTGATACTCACCTACAGGTCAAGGAGTACAGGTGTCAACAGTACCCGGTAGGTGTGACATCAAGGGAGAGAGCCAATAGGGGTTTAATGGCTATAGGGAAGACAAAGGTACGCATTGCCAAAATTATCAGGGAACCCCAAATGCCTGAATGTTTCATTGGTGAATTGATTTCTCTGTGTGCATAATATCTCACACTGCTGGTATAAGCCCTATAATGTTGGGGCCGTTCTTATACAATCATCCCGCTCTGGCTGATATGCAGGTATGTAGGTAAAGGCATGTTGTCATTGCTGTAAAAATGCCTCGGTAGAATTATTGCCATATTCATAATTGGGTCTCAGCAATATAGTTAAACACATCCGAAGTACAGCGTGGACACATTAGGTTCTGCTTGCACGCGCCGCTATCTCCGTGTAAATATTGCGGTATTGCCCAGTCTTACATTGCGCTCGGTTCAATCGCCTCGGTAGAGGTATTGCCATATCCATATTAGAGTCTCAGCAATATAGTTAAACGCATCCGGAGTACAGCGTAGGCACAAAAGGTTCTGCTTGCTCGTGCCGCTGTCTCCGTGTAAATATTGCAGTATTGCCCAGACTTATATTTCGCTCGGTTCAATCGAGAGAGCAGAGGATTTGGAAAGGGGTAAGATCAATACCACGATGTATCGGAAGCCCACGGACCGGAACAGTTTGTTACTCTTCACCAGCCACCATCCAAGAGCTTTGAGATTGAATCTTCCCTTTGGGCAATTTCTGCGGGTAAGGCGCAATTGCACCAACCTCACTGACTACAGGAGTGAGTCTAGTATTCTTTCACGAAATTTGAAAGAAAGAGGTTACCCCACCAGGGAGATTTACAAAGCTCGGAAGCGGGCACAGAACAACAATAGAGAGGCACTCCTGGAGGACAACATCAGAACCTCACAAGAGACCATGCCTTTGACGTGTGTTACAACCTTTACACCTGTCTCTAATGATATTAAGAGAATTGTCAAGAAACACTGGCACATTCTCAATACAGGAGAGCTGTCTCTGGAGATCCCCAGGTTTGCCTTTAAAAGGTCCAGTAACATAAAAGACGTCTTGGTTCACACCAGACCGAAACAAAGTGCAGTCCGCAGACAGAACACACTCTGGCAACTCCCTCCAGTCAAGGGACACTACCCGTGTGGTTCATGCAGCGTCTGCCCCTTCACTAATGTTACCAAGTCTATCAATTTGACAGAGACATTCACTTGGGAAATTCGCAATCATACTAATTGTAATTCCTCCAATTGTATCTACCTCATTAGGTGCCCTTGTGAATTACAATATGTGGGCATGACTACCAGATCGGTCAAGATTCGTATATCGGAACATCGCAGTAATATACGATGCAAAAAGACTAACACGAAGATGTGCCGTCACTTCCTGGAACATAGCCACACTGCTGACTCTATTTGGTGGGTCATCCTTGAAACACCCAACAGCAGATCCAAACAGGACCTTTTCCATAAAGAGCAGCGTTGGATACACAGGTTATCCTCAGATAAGCGGGGACTCAACGAAGATATCCCGTGGAGCAGTCTATGAACACTTTGATGGACTGTGCCCCAGGGACAATACATACTAAGCTACTGTATTTATCCCAGGTCCAAAGTGGTTATACCAGCGTCTAACTGGACTCATACTTCTCATGTCCTTTCAGTGTTTCCCAACGTCTAAACTAAATCATTGCATAGCACACATGGAGCTGACTTGGGCTTATAATCTGAAGGGGTCCGTTTTTCACCCTTCCAAGATGGCGCCCATATCAGCATCATTTTACTTAAGATACGTGATGTGCCTTGCGAAATCGTGAATATAAGAGTGCTGACCGACTTTGTTGTGAATATTCACACATACTGACCATCACCGCCAAGGGTGTTATGAATCTAACACCCATTTTCAATGCCATCCCCCGTTTCTAAGTGTGGGCGCACTTGGAATCCCCGTTCCAAGATGGCGACCACGTTTACACCACCTATCACGTGACATACCAGTCACTGTGGCGACGCCCCAAACCAGTAACAAAAACATCAGTACACCGGAGACCCGGTACTATCCGAATCCCGGTAGCGTTGGGTAGGCGTAAGAGCACTGACCGAGGCTCTGAGAAGTAAGTAAGCGGCGCGTTTATGTAAGCGACCCCTGGGAGCGCAGCGAGTTTGGTGAACTGAGCGGGACACCAGGTACTTTGTGGGCGCCCCGGGCGCTTCCTCAGTCAGGGTGGGCGCAGCTCAGCCGACTACATACGAGTGCTTCTGACCTCTGCTCTCTCGATTGAACCGAGCGAAATATAAGTCTGGGCAATACTGCAATATTTACACGGAGACAGCGGCACGAGCAAGCAGAACCTTTTGTGCCTACGCTGTACTCCGGATGCGTTTAACTATATTGCTGAGACTCTAATATGGATATGGCAATACCTCTACCGAGGCGATTGAACCGAGCGCAATGTAAGACTGGGCAATACCGCAATATTTACACGGAGACAGCGGCACATGCAAGTAGAACCTAGTGTACCCACGCTGTACTTCGGTTGTGTTTAACTATATTGCTGAGACCCTAATATGAATATGGCAACAATTCTACCGAGGCGATTGAATCGAGCGAAATTTAAGTCTGGGCAATACCGCAATATTTACACGGAGATAGCGGCGCGTGCAAGCAGAACCTAATGTGTCCACGCTGTACTTCGGATGTGTTTAACTATATTGCTGAGACCCAAATATGAATATGGCAATAATTCTACCGAGGCATTTTTACAGCAATGACAACATGCCTTTACCTACATACCTGCATATCAGCCAGAGCGGGATGATTGTATAAGAACGGCCCCAACATTATAGGGCTTATACCAGCAGTGTGAGATATTATGCACACAGAAATCAATTCGCCAATGAAACATTCAGGCATTTGGGGGTTCCCTGATAATTTTGGCAATGCGTACCTTTGTCTTCCCTATAGCCATTAAACCCCTATTGGCTCTCTCCCTTGATGTCACACCTACCGGGTACTGTTGACACCTGTACTCCTTGACCTGTAGGTGAGTATCAAAAGAATCCCAGTGGGTTTACTAAGTAGACACCTTGAATATAACTGCTGCTATCATGTTTTAATTTATCTAATTTTAGTTTTCTTTTAATTAATTTTTTCCTTTAATTTTCAATTTTGATAGAGGTGACATGTGATACATGTGAATGAAGTTGATACTTGATGGTCACTCCTCACAGAATGTCACAGCCACAGAGTCACTTCTCTTCACACAATCACAGTGTGCTCACGGTCAAGAATGGGAAACTGTTGTCCTTGTATTTTGATAACTCTTCCTTTTGTCTCCTCCAGGCAAGAGCGGTTACAACCAGGTAGTACAACAGTAACAATGATGTTTATAGGTTGACACTTTATTAGGTCTTTCCTTGTGATAGATGTACAATTATAATAGGTCCTGAAGAATCGCAGCATAATTGCAGAAGCGAGAAACATGTTGACCTCACGGAACGCTGTGTAGTCCTAGATCGTGATACAGAACCTAATCTCTGGCGATCATAGGCCACCCACTGGTTTTATTTATAGTATGGGAACCACCAGAATAAATTGCTCTCCGGTATCCCTTGCTATATTTTAAAACACCCACATACACTATTCACTTCTTACCTGGCCCCTCACTTGCACTTCACCCACAGGCTGTTGGAAAAAAGATCTCCGATAAAGAGCCCCTCCTAGAGGTGAGCCCGTTGGACATTGCACCGCCTGTCCAACGAGGAGCAACGGCCGATGATGAAGCATGACACTCGCAAGAGTGTGTGAGGCCATTCATTCCAACTAATGGGATGCCCAGGGTAGCCCTCCACTGAGCACTACCCTCTTATCATTATTTTCCCTCCTTGACCGTTTTATACTTATTACTCTTCTCTCAGGAACAACTGAGGGCGCTGAAGAGGCGTTCATCCAAGTTTCCGTGAGGAAGGCGACGTCAGGAGCTGTGGTGTCGAGGAGGTTCCAGAGTTCGATGGCGTGTCTGTGGACGGAGCGGGTGTTGAGCAGGATGCACTTGAGGTGGTTGCTGCTGTTGGGCGGCTTGGCGGGTGCAGGTGCGAGGCAGGTGAACTTGCAGGACTGGCAGATGAAGGGTCCGTGGGTGCGTCTCGGGGTGGCTCGGTAGCATCCTGGGACTCGTCTGTCGTTGAGTGCGTTGAGGGTGGCGGCGTCGTACGTCCGACGGGTGGGCTGAGATCTGCGGGGGCCAAGGGTCCTGGCACTGGGCGCGGACGGGCGCAGACGGGCTTACCTTTGGCGCACCTTCGGCGCTCATTCGGTGCTCCCGCTGCGCGCGTCCGCTGCGCGGTCGCTGAGGGGGCGTCATAAGAAGGGAGCCGGGAGGGCGGGTCAGCAGGGAGGCGTGGAGCGCGTGGTCCTATCGGCAGGCGTGGGGGTGGGGGCGGGGTCGCGGCAAAACCGGCGCGAAAAACCAGGCGGGCGGCCCTGCTGCGGCTGGGGCTCCGGACTGGATCGGCGTCAGCAGGTAGCAGGCAGGCAGGTACGAGGCAGGCCACAGGCGAGGAGCGAGGGGGCACCAGGCCGAGGGCACAGTGGTCGCTACTGATCCGGGGTCGGGGTCCCCTTAAGAAGGGAGCCGGGAGGGCGGGTCAGCAGGGAGGCGTGGAGCGCGTGGTCCTATCGGCAGGCGTGGGGGCGGGGTCGCGGCAAAACCGGCGCGAAAAACCAGGCAGGCGGCCCTGCTGCGGCTGGGGCTCCGGACTGGATCAGCGTCAGCAGGTAGCAGGCAGGCAGGTACGAGGCAGGCAGCAGGCGGGGAGCGAGGGGGCAACCAGGCCGAGGGCACAGTGGTTGAGTTTTAGTGACCATTGGTCGGAATTTGCCATCTCTCCAGCGACCTTTAACGGTCCCCCACACAGCACTAGAAGCTTGTTTACCCCCAATAGCGGTTGTGCTGATCCGTCTGTATATATTATTCATCCGTACTGTTCTAGAGGCAGAATCTCAGTAGGCAGAGGACATTCTTGTTCGCATTGTAGAAATTTTTGTGTTTTCAAATAGGGGTCAAAAACGTATTTGTCTGTTGCAGCAAGAGAATTAATTCATTGTATCCATCCATCTCGGATGTAAAGCCTTTGCATTTGGAATGCTTGCTTTTGTCACTGCCTCTAAGGCAGGTACAGGAGTAATGCGCTTACCCTGTGCGAGGGCTCTTTTGCTACTGCAGTTCGAACCGCTGTCGGAACTTTTTCTGTAGAAGTGAATTTCATTTCAACTTGTGTGTGCAAGTGAGATTTGTAAACTCCTTCATTAAAGGTTAAGTACGTGAATCTGCATCTTCCTGGGATGATTCGGATCACTAGATTTCATACGTATACGCATGTTTGTAAATGAGTTGTTGCTAACATGTCTGTTTGCACTGAATGTAAAATTTCTGTGTGTTTTTGAGTCCAATTAACTGTTTTGAAATCCGGTTTGATTAATTCGTAGAGGTTAAACCCTTTCTGCGTAATTTAGAATATAAGTTCTTCCGTAATTTAGGAAACCTAGAATCGACTGTAAGTTCTTCAGCGTATTTGGAGGTTGGAGCAGAGCACATTTCTCTAGAAAGTTTGCTGCCAGGCTTTTGCCTTCACTTGATAACTCCTATCCTAGAAACAGGACGTTGAGGTGTGCAATTCGTGATTTTTTTTAAAAATTGAATTTATACCCCTCCGAGGCGAAGCTCAATATTATGGTGTTAACCCTGTTCAAGTGCCTATCCAAGTCATCGTCTGTAAGATAGATGTCATCGGCATATGATAATGCTTCATCATCATACGTTTGTAGTAACTCTGTTACTTTGGCTGAAAATAACCCTGGACTATTCATGAATCCCTGGGGGAGACGACAGAATTGACCCTATGTCCCCATAATTGAGAAAGCGGTCAAATACCTACTTTCCGATGCAATGTTTTGACAGAAGAAACCATTAGAAATATCTAATGTGGTTTTGTATTTTTTACACACAATGTTATTCATTAGTGCTGCACTTGTTGCAAAACATTTTTGCAGTACAAAATGCACAAATAGTTTAAATGTCTGTAATCCAAAAGTAGATGATATGTATTGTCTGGTTTGGAGACAGGAAACAATGGATTGTTCATGGACGAGGTGCATGTTTCAATCACCCCTTGGTATTCAAGTTGATCTAATATCGCCCTGACCTGTATTTTAGCTTCTCGCTTAACTGGGTACTGCCTTTGTGCAGTTGGTTGATTTTTTTTTTTTTTTTTTAAACTTTTATTAGTAAGAGAAGGAATACAGTTACAGGCCTACAACCACTGGGGCCGGCCAGTCATATGGAGTAACAGTAGCACAATAAGACACAGCTCATCAGCCGACAACCGAAGGTCCGGCAGCAAAGAAGCATGATATTATCCAAAGTTTGTGGCAATAAGAGGATATTTAAAAGGTTTCACATTTTATATAAAGTAAACAACAAAAACTTAACCATAGAAAGAGTCGAGGCGGTACCTTCCAATGTAATGACTGTCTCATACG
The DNA here is from genome assembly GCF_964261635.1 of Lissotriton helveticus. Classification (NCBI taxonomy): domain Eukaryota; kingdom Metazoa; phylum Chordata; class Amphibia; order Caudata; family Salamandridae; genus Lissotriton; species Lissotriton helveticus. The sequence goes on from NC_136057.1 coordinate 772,252,778, forward strand.
GCATAGGAAAAGGCGGACAATAAGCGGTGTTATGAAAAAGGAGAGATCCTGGGAGAAGGGGGGACAGAGAGCAAGAAACATATCGTGCATTGTGGGAACTTAGGAAACCGAAACGTACAGTCAAGGAGATCGAGGAGTGTCTGGAGCTTCAATAAGTGGGGGAGCGCATATCTCTCCTCGGTATGAATTCCATTGACCCCATATCCTACCCCATTTCTTGGGCCTACCACGGGAAACATATACAATTTTTTCTCTAAACATGCACCAGTCCATGTTTTCTTCCCAGGTGAGAACTGATGGTGCCCTCTGAGAACCCCACAATTGAGCGATGTCCCTTTTCGCAACCATGTTGCCCAGCGTGACCCATTGAGTCTGAGCAACAGTGCAGTCATTCGGCTCCCAGATGTTCAACAAACAGCGTCTGGCCTCAGGCAATAACTCAACGCCCGTCACCTCACCCATCACCGCATGCACTCGAGTCCAAAAAATCACTACCTCCGGACATTCCCATATGATGTGGAGGAAGGTAGAAAGCATACCACAGCCACGCCTACACAGACCATCCGCGGAATAACCCATATGCACCAATCGTGGACCGTGACATAGACTCGGTGCAGAATCTTCAGCTGTACCAGTCGGAGACGCGCCGGAATCGCGACCTCTTTAGGAGAGGATGTCGCAGCCTGCCAGTCTTCATCGTCCAACTCCAGCCCATCGCCAGTCCAAGCACTTCGAAGCTGAATAAGAAGGTCCGAACGATCATTGATGAGCTTTTTATAGATAAGAGAGATAGTGCTGTCAGGAACGTATCCGTCTAGCACTCTGTCCTCCAGGGGAGAATACTCCGGGATCATAGATCCGGCTGGGAAAACCGATTCAAGGGCGTGACGGACCTGGAGATATCGGAAATATTCCGTATCATTCAAGTTATACTCCTGTTTCAATTCATCAAAGGGCTTAACTCCATTTTTGGCCCAGAGGTCGCCCATTTTACTGATGCCAATAAGGTCCCATCTATCGAAACCCTTCGACGTCCATAGTTCACCCAACCTCTCCGCGGCATATAAGGGGGTCGCCCTCCCTAGTCACCCTACCCGTCCACCCTGTAGCCGCAGTCGCACTACCCCACACTCGCACCGCCACTCCAGTGGGACCCGTTAGGTTCTTCCTGGCGGCTCTAGAATAGAGCGCTCTGTTATAATCGCCCCCGGGCAGTTGCCACCTATCCATCGCAAATGCGGGATTCAGAACTGGACCGTACATGGCATGGTTAACAGTGCTCAACTGAGATGCCCAGTAGTATCTTTTAATATCAGGCAATGCTATACCACCGTCGTACCAGGGCAAAGTCAACTTTGCCAATGCGATGCGGGGTCGCCCGCCCCACACCAGTCTCCTCTGGAGGCCCTCAATTTCACGAAAATAACTGGCCGGCACCAGATCAAGCGTGTTTTGGACGGCATACAGGAAACTGGGAAGAGACATCATCTTGAATAAGGCCGCTCTTCCCAAGGGGGACAAAGGCAAACTACACCACGCCGCAACGTCCGACCGAAGCCGGGCAAGCGGGGGTAATAAATTCCGCTCATAGCGTACCACGGGGTCCAATGAAATATAGATCCCCAAGTATTTAAAGCCACCTCTAGAAACAGGTATCGGGCAAGCGCGGGGCAGAGAGGGTGAGTCTCCAGTCAGTGGGAAAATACAGGACTTGGCCCAGTTGATAACTAAGCCGGAGTTCCTTCCGAATTAACTCAAAACATCGAAGAGGACTCCTAGTGACTTACGGGGGGAGGTCAGGTACAATAATATGTCGTCGGCATAGAGTGATACGCGATCTTCGAAGTCCGAGGACCATCGAATACCCTTGAGCGCGGGCTCCCAGCGGAGCCACGCAGCAAGGGGTTCAAGGGCAAGCGCAAATAGAAGCGGCGACAAAGGGCACCCCTGCCTCGTGCCGCGTCCGAGAACAAAGGGTTCCGAGGCCCTGCCGTTGACCACCACCTGAGCCAGCTGCTGCTCATACAGAAGCCTGACCCACTCTATGAACTTCGGGCCAAAACCAAATTTAGCAAGAGCAGCCCACAGATATGGCCACTCCACCGTGTCGAAGGCCATCGAGGCATCAAGAGAAACCAGGATGGCCGGCTCATTAAGAGACCCCGCCCTCGCCAAGACACCGTGAAGACGGCGAAGATTGGGCGCGGTATTCCGATGGGGAATAAAACCAGACAGGTCCGAGTGGATCAAATCGCTAATCACCGTGATCAACCGGTTAGCCAAAAGCTTCGCCAGGATCTTGGGTTCCGCATTCAAAAGCGATATCGGCCGATATGATGAACAGTGTTCGCGGGGTTTGCCATCTTTATGGATGACCACAATGGACGCCAGCCTTTGATCCCGGGGAAGGGACCCGAGGTCTCGCGATGCCGAGAACATCCGACAAAGATACAGCGCCATTTTGTCAGGGCATAGCTTGTACAGTTCAACTGGTATACCGTTCGGACCGGAGGCCTTCCCCGAGCGAAGGGAGCGGATGGCGAGCGCAACCTCATCAGTGGAAAAGTCCGCCTCCATAAGCACCCTGTCCGATTCTGAGAGGCTAGGCAACGCGAGATCACAAGCAACAAGTGCGAGTCCTCCTCCGGCCTGTCCGAGACCGGCGCGTAAACGTTCCGAAAATGCTGGGCAAAAACCTCGACTATTTCAACCGGGTCCACCACTCGCGTTCCGTCCACTTTCTCAACCACAGGCACCACCCGATTCAATCTATCACGTTTGTCTAGCCAAGCAATCAACTTTCCCGCTTTATCACCCACATCATACAAACGCCCCTGCTGCACACGATTCATTGCCTTGGCCGCGTCAGTCACCAAAGCCCTATATTAAGACTGTTTAAGAGCCAAAAAGTGCAGTCGCTCAGGTGTAACCCCAGACTCCAACCCAGCAATTTCAGTCTCCAAGCCCACCACCTCCTCATTTTTGCTCCTCCTCTCGCTAGCAATCAAGGACAGAGTCTGACCACGAATCACAGTTTTATCAGCCTCCCACAAGGAGACCGGGGAGGACACCGACCCCTCATTCTCAGCAAAGTAGAGGTCCATACACTTGACCACCTCCGATCTAATTTTAGGATTGTGAAAGTGCCATGGATTGATCGGGGCAATCCGACCCTCGGCCCCCAGCTGTGCATCAATAGTGAGCCAGAGCGGGGAGTGGTCGGAGACCCCCCTAGCTAAATGCTTGATTTCCCTGACAGAGACCATCTGCTCCGCCGGTACGAGGATATAATAGAGTCTCGAGAGACTCCCATGAGCTCCCTAGTAAAAGGTGTACTGGAGCTGTCCAGGGTGCAGTTGTCTCCAACAACCTGCCAGACCAAACGTGTCTAAAAATTTCCCCAGCCATAACTGCGATGCGGGAAGGAGTCTGGGGGGCTACGATCCCTCTCCCCATTAACCACAGAATTAAAATCGCCACCCACTACCAATAAGCCGTCAGGAAGCCCCAGAACCACACTACCCAAATCAGTGAATGTGGTGGACTCTAGACCAGGCGGAACATACACAGACAATATGGAGATAGACTTTCCCTCCCACCTTCCCGTAATAGCCGCGCAGCGGCCCCTGTCGTCCAACACCGTGCCATCTATCTCCAGGGGGAGGGAGTTCCTAACCAGAATGCCCGCCCCTCTCGACCCAGTGGTAAAGCCGGAATGGGCCACCAATCGGTAACCCCGTCTGTTCAGTGCCTGGCACGTATTACCTACTAAGTGTGTCTCCTGGAGCAAAACTACACCTGGGGAGCATCGCTTCAAATATTGCATTACTATCCCCCGCTTTATCCTATCACCAAGACCGTTGACGTTCCAGCTCAACACCCTCAGCCCCTTACCCTCCATCCCAGAAGTAAACATTCCGCCCCCCCCCGCCCGAAACAGGCACATAGCAGCAAATATAGAACAAAGCGCAGCCTCGATACAAACAAGAAAGAAAAGTCCCCCCCCCACCACCCCCAGTGAACCCTCAAAACACAAACCCCCCACCCTGCACCCCTGCGGTAGACCAAAGAGCCACCCCAACTTGCAGTGTGCCTGTCGCCTCATTAAACTAACCTACAAGAAGAGAGAAAGTCCCCAGAGGAGGAATAGTCCCGAATCCCCCCACCCCCGGGTATCCATACTGTAAGAACATAACAGTCACAGAGCCACTGTCGTGAAGTCAGGCACGCCGACGTAGACTCACTACTCCTGTTCTTCCATGCCGCCCTCGGCGCCCTGCGAGTTCTCCGGGCTGCCATGGCGCATCGACAAAGTGTCTACCCAGTCACTGGCCACCTCAGGGCGTTCGAAAAAGAGCGCACGTTCTTTAAGTTCAATCCTCAGGCGGGCCGGGAAAAGCATAGCGTATTTCAATCCCATGTCCCTGAGTCGCCTTTTCACTCCCGTAAAGCCCATCCGTTGTTTCTGCACAGCCTGAGTAAAGTCCGGGTAAAAACTGACCGACACATTCTCAAATTTGGTGGGGCCATTCGTACGTGAGGCTTGCAGGATGGCGTCCCTGTCCCGGAAATTAAAAATCCTGGCTATTATGGGTCTCGGAGTGGCTCCCAACTTAGGCTTCCCACCAGGGACTCGATGAGCCCGCTCCACAGCGAAAAGTTTACTAAGGCCCTTTGGTGCCAGGTGGTTCAAGACAAGGTCTTCCACCAGGACATCTGTGGATAAGTCAGCGGAGCTCTCCGGAACACCCACGATGCGGACGTTGTTGCGTCTGGCCCGGCTCACGAAATCTTCCAGCCGACGGGCAAACAGGTCACTGGTAGTCCGGAGATTGCGGACTGTGGTCTGGAGATCCGAGACATCCGTGGTCAGACTCGCAGTCTTGATATCAAGGGACTTGACCCGTTCATTGGTTTTTCCCAAGTCCGCCCTGATGAGGTTGACCTCAATCGCCACCGTGTGTATCTTAGCTGCCAAGGTTTAATACTGCTGGCCCATGGTAGTCCGAACACTCGCAATGGCGCCCATAACGTCCTTCAAGGTTGGCTCCTCAACTTCAGGGGCACCATCACCAGTTTCCTCGAGGGCCCCACTCGATCCGCCTGGGGAGCCCTTCGGACGAGTAAAGCGATCAATAGTCTGGGATTGGGCAACCCCTCCACGGGAAGGGCCTCTGGTGGTGCGCTTCTCGACAACCGCCCTGCCCGCCATGATGGGCGACGAGCTCGGACGGAACCTCTGGGATCTGGTCAGAATGATTACCGCCGTGGCAAGCCTGTAAAGGCGAGAGGGCAAGGATCCAACGTCGGCTGAGGGTTAGCAGCAGAATCAGAGCTGGTGCGCCGATCGGCAGCAAGTCGCCGTCCACAATGACCAAAAGCGAAACCGAAAGTACCACAGGGGCAGCGAAGGTGCCGCACCAGCCGTTGTTGTTCAGTTGCCACCTGGGTACCTCGGGGACTCAAGCCCCCGGATGGCCTTCGATGTAGGCCACAAAGTTCAAAGTGCAGTAAGTCCGGTTCCCGGCGGCCAATTCGATTTCCGGAAAGAATGTGGGCATCAGCAGGGCATCAATGATAAGTACCCGTCGTCCAAATCAGGATTATTTACAGGATAGGTGTGGGAGGCGGAAAGGGTCTCGGGAGCCCTCTGCTCACGCGTCCATCTTGGATGCGCGCGAAGCTCCTCCCGTTGGTTGAGTTTTTAACTTGATTTTATGTTGAGGAGAATCCTCATCCCATCCTACATGATTTTTATATAATACAGGAGCCTGGGCTACTGCCCATTTCCTGGCATAAGTATATTTTTTATGCATTGGAATATGATTAGAGAAGGCTGGCCTAATGATGTCTTCGCCATGTGGGCGCTCACTGACAAATTCAGGTGGCCAGTCTTGTTCAGCTAGAAGAATGTCATAACCCTTCGAGAGCTTCTCCCAAAAGAGTGCTCTTATTTTCCTAGTTATATCCTCCTCCATCCAGAGTGTTATTTCATGTAACTTGCTTGTGTGGGACACTAACTCTGGTATCAGCAGTTTCAACTTGGATGTACTCATTCAAGTCTACTGTCTCCAGATGATCCTTTAAGATCTTGCGAGCTACGGTTACTTCTGCTGCGCTGTCCTACATTGACTGAGCCCATTCCCCGTTCTTGAGTTGTGTCCTCAAGATCCTCGGCATGTCTGATTTTTGGACCTGCTACCTTCTTTTTGGTGAATTGAGTTTTCTTATTTTTTGGAACGTGTTGATCGTCTTTGGACTTCACGCGTTCTTCCTTTTGTACTGACCGTCCTCTTTCTGATTTCTGCGATGAAGTCTGAAAGGTACGAGAGGAACTTGTATCAGTATCTTGATATCTATCAGGTCTTCTCAAATTATCCCTATTCCTGAGGTTATACCTTCTTTCAGAGGGCTCCTTTTGAGGAGACCTACCTCGGGATTGAGATCGCTTCTCTTTAGAATTTTGTTTAGTGTTCTCCCACTTCTTTTTAGGAAGTTGAGTGTTTTTCATAAAGACCTTTTCAGGACTTTCAGTTAGTTAGGGTTTCACTGGTCTACCACCCAAACTGTCTCTACCTAGTTCTTCGTAGGATTTTCCGATTTATTCTGGCTAGTTCTTGTGGTTGCTCAGTTATATCAAATTCTTTTAGCTTTTGGCGGATCGCCACTGATGCTGCTTCACCTTTAATATTAACTAATATTATTGTTGAGACCTGTTTGAAATCTTTCAGTAATTTTATACCTAGATTTAAAGCAGGCTCTGTCCCGTATTCATTTTGAATCTGTTTCAGGACGTCTGGTATTACCGCCTTAGACGGAACACAATGTGTTTTGGTGTAGATTACAGCAAAGACTTTACCCCAAGTGTCGCAGTCCTCCAGGTGTGGTGCGATCCCCATTGGTAAACAGATTGTTAAAATCCTGTGTTTCTCATGAGGGGTATTATCAGGAAATACTGCCTCGTTTTGAGTAATTTTTGAGCTATCCAGAATGGAATTTGTCCCCCTTTTGCGGGTAATTTACCAATGACTGATTGTATAGTCTGTGGTGTAATTTTATTTGTGTTCCCCTGGTAAGGGGTGTGTTGTGGAATCCTGATCGACCAGAGCGCATGCTCTTGGTAAGTTAGTGGAATTTCAACATCCTCAAAAGGAATGTATTCCGTTGGAGGTTCCTCTTCTTTGTAGAAGTGAAACACGTGATACTGGATTTGCTTCAGGGAAGATAATCCATGAAGAGAATACCTCTGTCTCACGATATTCATGTGCCTCTATTACAAAAATTACCCTACCACCTTTTGATGATAGGCCATTTGTTATAAGTTTTATAGTGATGGCTTTCCTTAAATTTTCTGTGATGATTATAGCATCCACATCGGTCTCTTGGAAACCTGTGACGTCAAAGCCTGGTAGGGCTGCATCTGCTGCAGCTCCACCGGTTGCGTTGTTGTCACCGTTAACTGACATTGTGTAATGAAAGTTGCAGAGCAAGTTTCAAGGAAACAAAGATAAGGTGCACAATATTTTGGAACACTGTATCCTTCAACGTTGAACAAACTAAAAACTAATACATAGGATTTTCGTTCTACTCAGTTATGGTGGATTTTTTTTTATCCTTTTACCCACTCCAGACGTTTATTGGAGTATTTTACGGGAAAAAGGGGTCTCTGAGAAAAGCACGACTGAGTTACTTTAGTATCTAGTGTTAAATTAGTGCCTTACCAAATGTTGTGCGCCATGTAGTGTAGTTCCTATATTCCCAATAGGCTGTGCGCATTGGAATAATATATCCTATAGATTAGACATAGGTCTGAGGTAGACCTTGGTCTCTTATCGAATATATTAAACTTAATAGTGAGTGCCAGCTAGCTCAGAGGTCACTAGAAACTTTCTCGAATTCACAAGAAGGGATTCGTTTCTGAAAACCGCATAAACATGACCACTTTGTTTCCCAAGAATAAGAAATATATCTCTAGTCGCGGAAACAATACATAAGTATTTCACTCAGTCAATCGTGCATGCTTTGTTTCTACTGAGTTGCAGAGAAATAGAGAGACTGGCGTTTTCAATAAAAGGTTTATTGAACAGTCTTCTTTCTCATGCAAGAAAAGTGAACTGCTACAATCGTAATGCAGACTGCAAAGTATAATGTGTACAGCGAGAACAATATTATAAAATACTGTAAGAGCATTGTATGGTTTCTAAACCATAAAAATACATACATAAATAACCATGACTAAAAATACTCAACTGGTGCTTCTAAAATACGCCTTCCCCAATATACCCAACCTAAAGTCTAGTATGAGGGAAGAAGTAAGTATTGTGTAGCATAGCTTTGGTTTTCTTTGCCAAGAATCTTTCAAAGATTTCTCTAGGTTATAATCCGCTCCGTACCTTAGTTAGAATGAAGGAGGTCTGGTATCTCTGTCTCGGGACTCGATTTCCCAACACCCCGCAAGGGGAGCTTGGAAACACTGGAGCTGGATTCTCGGCAAGAGAAAGGCAGCCTCTTGATCAGTGCGTCAGCTGGAGGGTCTGCTTCCTTCGGCACTTGCTGTAGCGAGCTGCGTCGGGCAAGTAGATAGTCGAACTGCTGCGAACCACCGTGTCTTGCTAGAGCAAGTGAAGGTATATGTATACCTTGAAAGGGTCGAGGGATGCCATAGTTTGACGTAAAGTCTGGCTTAGTAACGTCAGGAAAGAACCCCTAGGGAATAGTCGTTCTTTGCAAAGTACATGAGTTCTTGAACAAATCAATATTCCAGCAAGGGGAAGTTCCCTAACTGCTTAAGCCGATTTTCCCAAAAATCATTGTGACGTTTGGTACGGGTGGAAGTAGCCATGCCTGTATTTGGTCTGCATGGGCTATGTCTAAATATGGGCTTGAATTCTATGCCTATATTAGGGCAATGTGAATTGTACCTATATAAGGGCATAAATCGGGAAAATTCACTCGGAGCCTAAAACGCCACACAACAATAGTTACTGGAACTCAAACTTTCTTTCATCATGGAAAGTCACAATCAAGAGTACTAATAAACTAGGAATATATTTAAAAAATGTATTTAAAAATCTAAATCCTAGTCTAGAGCATACGTTCAAGCAGAATAGTTTCAACTGTATTGATCAGGAAGGTGAATAATAAAAAATAATGTGACATTGTAATATCAAAACTCTTTCGTCCTCCTTCCTCTTGGCTAATTGAGCTAAACGTACAACAAAAAGAGGCCAACTTCGTTTGAAATGGTTCACAACTGCATACTTCTTCTGAACAATAGAACTAATATTCATGCATACAAACAGGATCTGCTGTTCTTGTCTGCGGTCAGGCAGGTATGCCCATCAAGTGGAGGCTTGGTTTGACCTTATCTATTGCCTTCCTTCAGCAAAGGAAGGTGATTACTGCTCTGCATGACCCCCAGTCTTGAACTCCTGGTACTAAGTTTCTATCTCATTATACACTGTTCTAATTTATATATTTGTATCTGAATATTGTTGAACATTTTCATAATAAACAATTAATGAAGCACTTGTAGTCTTTCTCTTTAAATTCAGTTAAACCTTGCCTTTTGTTTAAAAACAGCAGTAATTGGGGAGTGGAGATATCCATTTCTATGAAGCTTTGTTCATCATTTAAACACGATAATTGGAAAAATAATGTAATTCATAAGAAAAACCTAAATATATTCAGGCAGACTTAATTAGCATGTTGCATGAAAAAAAACTTGATTAAATGCACATTTACATTTGAAACCTACATCTAAACAAGCAACATATTTAACTCAAGAAGAAGAAACCTAAAGGGAAAAACATGTATGTTGATTTGAATAGACTGTACCTGTGGCAAGAGGGAGGTTGGCTTTGTCGGTGAAAGTAGATAAGAGTTTGGATGTGCATGAATGACTACAAGATACTGGACATGGGTTATCTGGGAGGCTGATTTAATGAGACTAAAACAAGGTTTATTTTCTCACGTTGAATGTTCTAAAGCTGGCCCAGGTTCGCTTTTGCGGTTGAGAAAGGAGAGGGTGGTAAGTATTAGTGACAATGTGCTTTTTTATTTTTCATTAGCTTAAAACTTTTTTATTTTTGCAAGTGAATAACTATTTCTTCGCAGAATTGCTGTGTTTTTGATGTAACGAAGAGCTCCAAGGCAAGTTTTTAAAATGATTCAAGTGTGAAATGTAACAGAAATGTTTGTGGACTATTGAATGGAGATACAGACTGTTTGATTTAACCTAAAAGATCTTTCTTGTAGGATTTTAATTGAAGTAGTAGTAGCATCAGCTTCAGAACATGACTTGATTCATTTACGCGATAGTTGACGGAGAATCAGCCATTTTTCTTTTTTTGGGCCTTTTGTTAACAATTTGTTTAGTGGCTTAGAGTCATGAATTCAACAAGATCCGAAGTGGGGGACACCCTGGTCAAGTACTTGTTGAGGGGCTTTGACGTGCTTTACGGTGTTGTTGACTGAAGTGAATTTAATATCATGAGATAAAAAGCACGGTTGTATATTCCCAGGTATGAATTCAGGACCTGGAAACAAAATTTGGGCTGGATTGTTAAATTATCTAAATTCATGATTAAATCCCCCTAATCCTCTAAAATTAGGAATATGTTAACCATCACGACTATACCCACTTATGCTAAATCTCACACAAGATCAGCAGGAGCCCCACTGGTGAATTAGGTCACCTCGTTTGTCCTCCGCTACATGAAAGGCAAAACCATGCCCCCAGGCACACTTGTAAAAAACCTCTGATGCCTAAGCCGCCTACTATGCTAACTCTCGTCTAAAGCTGCTGCAGCGTTCAACACTGCGAAAACTGGTGGTCATCATATGTCCGCAGATCTTTAGATGTTATCTGCGAAACAGATTAGTGGCTACTCAATCCTTTACTGGACCTAAGCCCAGGCTGTGTGATGTGTGTTCGGTATCGTGTCTGGTCTGATGTAATCAGTGCTCCAGTATCCTGCAAAAAAAAAAAAGATATAGTGTGGTCAGAAAGCAGCTTTCAAGTAAATCCGCTTCTAATGCTGACTTCTTAAGGAGTGCCTACACAAGAGCAGTGCTTTTGCAAAGGGATCAGTTAATTGTTGTTTTACTATTTAGGCCAGTGAATGAATGTCTCTCAAACTGGTCATGGAGACAGGAATCTGGGACTTTCACAGGTGTTCATGTTAATACCTTTGAAGAGGCATAGGAGGACAATATGAGGCACTAAAACAAAATGGTCCAGAGCCCACTAAGCTTTCAGGTTCACATTCAGTTCCTAATTTAAGTACTGATCAGACGATGTCACTGATGCAATTACATTTTATACACAGAATCATTTTCCCACTGACGACTTTTATATCAGAACCGAGGAAGTTCACACCCCGACAAAAGATATATACGGTATATTGCACTTGATGAGCGTGGCACAAACTGGCACATAATGCAAATAAGCTCCCGATATATGCCAAGGCGCTTCCATTGGCCCGGCACCCCAAACTCACTGTCACTCAGAAAAAAAAGTTAATATTATTAGATGAGATGGGCCTGACTTCAATGGGCAAATTGTTCCCACACACTCAGTTCATTTCACTAGAGGACCCAACACTCTGCTCACATCAATCGCAATTAAAGAAGTTTGCATATCTGCGACAACGCATGGCAGTTAAGAGAACTGTATGCATCATTACCGGATGAACCCACACAACTGAACGCATTACAAATACTGCTATTGGCACTTACACGCAAAAATCTAGTAACACGCCAATACAATGCATCACAGGAAGAACTGAATAGAGGACCAAACATAGCGGCTCAAAGGTGGGAAACATAAATTGGCGAGCCCATAAACAAGCAGTATTGGAACTACAGCTGCACGCAGTTACAACTTCTTACCTTCAACTGTAACCAGCTTATTATTCATTTCAAATTTCGACATCAAATATATTACACCCCGGCCAAATTATATAAATATGGACTTCGAGAGAATGACAACTGCCAGAGATGCAACACATCGAATGCAGACTTTTTACACGTCGTTGGCGGGCCCGCCAATAAATAAATACTGATACACGCACCAACATGTTATCAGAACAAGTACCAAACACACCGTTAGTCTGTATATTAGGGGTACGTCAACTCAAGCAAGCTAGACGACGCACATTTTTAGCAGTGGCACTACTATTCGCAAAAAGGCGCATAGCTATGTGATGGGGGAGCAAACGGCCCCCAAGACTCAAAGAATGGCTCACTGATATGACCAACTGCAGAGAGACGTTGGAGGTTTACGCAGAGGAACTACCACAAGCCTCACAGCCCAGAGATTTCTGGGAACCATTCGTACAATACTTGCACTCCGCACAGGAGGGGGATGAAATACCATAAAGGATCTAAATGGTTTAATATTCTAAGAAATGTTTAAGGAGGAGATGGGGTGTTAAACAGCTATGATTTAAATAAATGTAATGCACCGGGTCATGGGTAAAATATAAGTCTATAAAACTGATGAGATGGCCATCTACTTATCAGATATCGATATACTGTATCAGTTGTTGTATGCATTAGACGGTTAGAACTGCCATGTAACACTACATTTCTAATATGTTTATCGGACATGTGTTTGTAATGGAAGCCGCTACTGGTTGGACAAAAATAAAATAAAAAAGTTTTATACACAGAATAAATGTAATCCACTTTCTAGTATTACAACACTGTGAAAATATTTAGCCAGGTTATTCAACTTCTGGCACACTGTATGCAGTGATTAATTGATTACAGTGTTAATCTGTCAATGTAGATGTGTTGTCCCTGAAGGCTGCTTGTGTGACTATTAAGGAAGTAATTAAGCGGAGGTAAGTGAAGGTTCACTGGCTTTTTTATTGTGCCATTCAGTAATCGTGTAGCAAACACCACTATATCAGTCTTTCAACTGTCCAGTCCAGAATTTCCCCAACAAACATTCTAGGTTCCAGCTACAGCTGGAATGCGAACACGTGTTCACCTTTAATAAAGTACTAAATAAATAAAATATGAAACATGTTTTTCCTATAAGACTCCAAAATACACACAGAATTCATCAGGTGGAAAGATCATAAGGATACAATGAGTGCACAATAAAATAGTGTATCAGCATTATAACTAAACATATAGCAAATGTATACAGTTGGAAAACACAGATGTTATATTCTACAATGTATGGCTAGATAAAATACACCATGCTGAATTTACCCAACTACATAGTCTGTGAATCGTTCAGGCATGTGTCTGTCTGCCTGCCCACGTATTTCATCGGGTCGTTCCCTGGAACATTTCTGAACAACCTTTTGTTTCAGATAATCCCAAAGTGGATGCACAAATTCTAGTTTCTCAGGGTAACAACTGCAACCTTGTCTTTAGTCCAGCACTTAACATTGCTAGTATACACTACTTTGGGTAACACCTGGATTATTTGTATAGGATGAAAAAATCTTGATCCAACTTTACTATCATAACTGGGTTTCTTAATCCTCAACCACGCTCATATTCCGTATATCCTTTTTTACATTTTTTTACAACTTCTTTCATATTCGCCTTGGATCTTCTTCCTTACATCGACTACAGTAGGCAGACGCAATGCATCTATAGATCGCCCATTCATCCACTCTTCTTAATTTGGAGTCAGGCACACGTCCTCTCAAAAGATTAAATGGTGACACCCCAGTGGATACATTAGGCATTGTTCAGCAAGCCCACAATATGTTTTCTACTGCCGGTTTTCAAGACACTTTATTGCCGAATGCAATTCGTACCTATAGATATGTCTGGTATGTTTGATTCCATTGGTGTCCAAAAACTAATTTCCACTGACACCAATTGCATGCCGTTGTCTGTAACTAGATCATTAGGATACCCATCTCTCACAAGCGCACTTTGAATCAATTGAACTACAGATGCAGTATTCACACTGTTCACAAAACTTACCACGCCAATTAGACATGTAATTAATTAACGCAATGGCACCTTTGTAATTTTTACCTAAGACCTTTATAGGACCTGTAATGCTTAATTCTAACTTTGGCAATGGTACAGAAGGTACATCCACAGAACTTACAGGAGATGTCGGAGCCACCTGGGTCTAGTATACAGGGACCAAAATCGCTCAAGACCCACAATGGCTTTATCCACCCCAAGCCACTAGGAATCCCTTCATACTCTACGATTCATTGTTTGAATTCCAGTATGACCTTCATTGGCCACCTACAACACCTTTGGCTGCAAGGAAAAAGGCAGTACCAATTTCCAACCTATGCAAAAAAAACATTGTTACTCATAAGTTCTGAAGCTACTTGGAAATAAGGTATCATTTCATGTTTGATATGCTTGGTATTAGTCCAACCTTCCTTCAGCAATGTCTTAAGTTTTGCAAGCACTGCGTCTCTTCCCAACTCCGATCTCCACTCACTTTCATCCAAAGCACCACACATTACATTACTAATTTTAGCGGTTACACAAACTTTATACGCACCCTCCACATTAATATCTTCAATTGCTTGCAAAGGCACTGTTGATTAAAGCAAAAAATATATATAATTAATCACTTTTTGCCTAGTACGTACTCGACTCTATAATTAACTCTCGTAAATGATTTTGCCACCCTGCAATCATTGGATGTGGTTTTGCAGCTCCTTTGGTTCTAAACAAGTTAATCGAGGGTTTGTGATCAGTACAAAGTGTAAAGAGTACTCCCCATATGTATGTGGGAAAATACTGTGTACCCCACCATAAAGCCAGTTACTCCTCGATAGTGGATTATGTGTGTTCTCCCTCGAAGCCCAGTGGATGGAACAAACAACATCTTTCCTACCATTCTGTTGTTTTTGCATCAACACAGCTCCCAGCCCATAATTGCTAGCATCAGTGATGATAATATTGGCATTTTTTGTATCCTAACTTTTCAATGGTTTAGAAGAACAAATGTCCCTTGCATACCTATATCAAAAGCATTCTGGCACTGCTCACTCCACACATAGCTTGTACCTTTTTTCAATGAACATCTTGAGGAATTCGTTTCATCAGCAAATTTTCACCCTTGCGCACCAGTCCAATTGGGGCCAACGATTCCGCTCCTTCCATCGGCTCAATCACATCCAATCTGCACAGCTTTGCCCAACACCTATTCCTCAGTCAGTTGCACTTTTTGCTGTTTATGTGCAACAGGAATAGATCCAGGTTTTAATTCTAACTTGAGCTGAAAACCATTCAAACTTTCAAAATGTTCAGTGAATACATCAGGAAATATCATTACCCACTGGCTTTCATTCGTTAGTTCATGCATACTGCTCTGAACTAGGAAATCACACAATCTTATTGGAATGGATCTAAATCATATCCAAGTCAGTTTCATAAGTCTTTATTTCGATTATTATATCATAAGACAGTTTGTACAGTAAAATTGGTGGGATACAAAGATAGTTAAAACAACATATTTGCCTAAAACATTTCATCATTAAGAAACAATTAAAAGATTAAACAATTAAACAATTTATTCAATAAAGACCCGATATATGAAACCCTAAAAGAAAAAGGAAAAAGATAATTTGTTATTCTACCAATCAGGTGCCTGCTAAAATCTGCAAGTATCTAGCACGAATGATCCATGCCCACCCCAAATATTTCGCCATGCCAATTACCACCATCTCTGATGTGTTAGATCGTAGCGCCCGCAAAGCTTCGGTGCTTCCTTTAATTTTCAGTTTACAAAAAATAGGCCTAATCCATTTAATTCTGGGGGTTTGATATGCTGGAAAAGCAAAGACAAAATGACCCAGACTCTCCTTTTGATCAACACACCAGGGGCAAAACTCATTAGAGTGGCCCATCCAATTTTTTGTGAAAGATCTCACTGGCAAGGACCCTACTCGAAATTGGTGGTAAAGTTTTTTATCTAAAGTTTTTGTGATGGCGTCCCAGTAAGTCTCAGTACAGGGTCTAGTTTTTGGGCCAAAAATCTGCCTGTCAAACTAGTGCCATCAGATTGCACGATAGAAGGGAGTTTGACAGATGCCCAATAGAGTGCTTTAAATGATTGCTTTGGCGGGAATATGGTGGAGCCTGGAGAGACCCATAGGTCATTAAGACCCATCTCCTCCAAAATTAATTTAACCTCTCGCAACCAAGGGATGTTACTAGACCTGGTAATGATCTCACATCCAGCAATTCACTTGCGAACCGACTAAGATCCGGAGACGTCCAGATCCTTCTCCACAGCGCCACTAGCCGATAACGCGCCATCTTGTTTATCGGTTTGCAGCCCATGTCCAGCAAGAGAGGTTTGGTTGGTGTAGATTGTGGTAGACCTACCAGGTTCCGCAAAAAATTATTTTGTACTTTTACCAACGGCGAGAGGTCCTTGTAGCCCCATAGGTCGGCCCCTTACAGAATAGCAGAGCTAATCTTGGCCTCATAGATCCTAAGTGCTGGTTTAACCCGTTTAGTTAGGGACAGTTTTTGTTCCTGGATTAAACAGCCTGTGAGGCGGGCAAATTTTAAGCGAAGTACATCAATCTGGGGTTTCCAGCTGAGGCGATAATCTAAGGTTACTCCCAGATAGGTCATAGCCTCAACTTGTTCAAGACTAGCACCATTTAGCGTAACAGAACTTTTGATGGGACAATTTTTTGTTAAGACCATAAATTTGGTCTTGCTCACATTGATTTGCAGATCATTTAGTTTACAGAACTCCTCAAACCTGTTTAATGCCTTTTGCAACCCTCCACGTGTCTTGGAGAGGAGTAAAGTATCATCTGCAAAGATGAGCATTGGAAATTTGGTCCCACCTAAGCATGGAGCATTCGTTGGGGTTTCCGCAAAGAACTTAACTACCTGATCGATGAACAATAAAAAAGGGTCGGTGCCAAAACGCACCCTTGTCGGACACCTCTGGTTACGGGAAAACTATCCGTTACCTGTCCCTGGCTACCCCACCTTACCCTAGCAAAATTGTCCTCGTGTAGTCTGATCACAAGGTCCAACAGATCCAACGGTAGTCCTAAATTTCTCAGGACCTCCCACATCTTGGATCTTGGCACAAGATCAAAGGCCGACCTCATATCTATAAAGGCGGCATAGATGTGTCCGCCGCCCATCAGCACCACCTTCCAGTAAACCAGAGTAAGTCTGAATACCAGATCGATGGTGCTGATGCCTGATCTGAAGCCCGCCTGTAATGGGGAAAGAACATTTTCCATCTCCATCCATCCCTGGACTCTCGCAAGGACCATCCTGGCAAAGATTTTTTTCTAGGGAATCTATTAAA
Source organism: Lissotriton helveticus (assembly GCF_964261635.1). Taxonomy (NCBI): domain Eukaryota; kingdom Metazoa; phylum Chordata; class Amphibia; order Caudata; family Salamandridae; genus Lissotriton; species Lissotriton helveticus. The sequence goes on from NC_136057.1 coordinate 772,270,068, forward strand.
CTGATGGGGCGGTAATTTCCCGGGGCCGAACGGTCCCCTTTTTTAAAGATTGGGAGGATTTCCGCCCCTTTGCAGGATTCAGGGATCCTTGCTCCTTTAGTAATTGCATTAGCAATCAGAGTTATATAGGGGACCCATAATTGAAGATTTGTTTTAAAGAGATCTGCCGGAATAGAATCCATCCCTGGCGCTTTCCCCGATTGGACCTGCTTGAGAGCAGACTCCGTATCAGAGGTTGTAAAAGTAAGCGAGTGACTAAGATTAGGGTAGACAGGTGTCTGCGGCTCTTCCCTATTAAAAGGTTGTGGATTGGGGTCCTTAAACTGTCCTGAGTAAAATTCCACCCAGTCTTCCACAGGCACATGGTTTGCTGGGATTTGAGAGTCGGGGTTCCTGCCCCATTTCACAATTTCCCAAAATTTGGCCTGATTTGGGGATTGACATGCCTCAAAGAGATTGGACCAATGACACTCGTCCCAATCTCTCTTCGCCTCCCACTGTGTTTTTTTATATGTTTTACGTGCCATTTTAATATCACTAGTGACACATGATTTAATGGCCGCAATTAGTTTATTATGTTCTAACCTGCAGTTCTTATTATACCATTTTTTCCGTAGGCCCAATCCCATCTCCTTCCCTTGTTTATTAGGGATGGTCAACAGGGCCTTAAGTTTGGTAAAACACTGATCATGGAGCTCGCTAATCTGAGAGGCGGCGCCCGCAGTGGGTGGTACGTTCGACATGGCGCTCAGTGTCATCGAAACTTCCTTTGAAATTCCCTCCAACAATGTGGCATCATTCACGGCCCTGCTCCATTTTACTCTTCTTCTATCGTTTGTCAGGACAGCCTCGGCCGTTATGCACGAGGCTAATTGGGGCCTAGTCAAATCACATGGAAGCTTAAGGCTCGTGACCAAAGGGTTATGGTCGCTTTCTGGGCGAGTCACAACTTCCATGTCGACAAGGAGTGGCCAGTGTTCCATTTTAAGCAGGATATAATCTAGCCTACTATTGCTAACCCCATTGTCGAAAGTAGGACGTCCAACCTTATCAGAGAATGAGCGGCCATTTGCCGCTCTCAGACCCCACTCCAAACACAACCCTGACCAGTGTAGTGCGGCCTCGGTCCCCTTCTTGATTTTATTCAGGGTCAATTTCGGGATGTTCCACACTGCATCTACCTCAAACCCCAGATCCTCCTCTTCAGTAAGCAGGGGTTCAAAAGTACAATTTAGATCCCCTGCTACAAGGATGAATTTGTCCCTCCCAATTAGATCAAGATATGAGTGCAAATCGTTAACAATAACCGGGCAACGCCCGCCGGGGCAACCTCGGGCGTAAATATTGATAACTACTATGTCCAGATGGTTCTTCTTCCGCAGCTTGATGCCCAAGAGATCTGGGTTGTCCACTGCAATTTCTGTTGGTTTATAATCAATGGACTGTCTAACCCAAATCACTAGGCCCCCAGAAGCTCTACCTTTGGGACCCTGGATTGCAGGTTTGTAAAAGTTTAGAAACCCTACCCGATATATTGGATCAGGTGCCCAGCTCTCTTGGAAGATTAAAATATCAAAAGTGTCAACAAAATCTATCCAATCCTCGGAGCACACTCGTCCCTTTAGCCCTGCGATGTTCCATGAGGCCATTTTAAGCAGCGTACCCTGACTAACGGGTGCAACAGGATCCAAGACATTCTGCTCTAGACATATCTCCCGACCAATGCTCAGGGAGCAAGCATCAAACCGGATACTGTCTACCGAGTTAATTAAAGATGTATTTGTCTCTTTCTCCAGATGTTCTCCCTCCCAACTTGTCACTACCTTGTCTATTACATCACCCCTATTATCAATGATTCCACATTCACTCCCTCCGTCACATACGGGGTGGAGTCAATCTATACCCTCTAAACCAGATAAGGGTTCAAAACGATTGTACAAACGAGGGTCGAAAGGGGAATGAGGAAACCCTGCCAGTTGGGGTCTACCAACAAAACTATTCCGCATCAATGGGTTGACAACTGGCACATTATATCTTTTGGGGTAAAAATAGGCACGATCCAGTGACTGTACATCACCCACCCTCCCAAACCCTGCATCTCTACGAATATAATCCACCACCCAAGGATCCCTAAAATTTATGATAATACAATCTCCTTCTAGATCCTTTTCACAATGTCCCACCCAATCAACCCTTCTCACGTTCAATATATCAGTAACGGATGACGTGGGAAGGGGGCGATTTTTGTTTAGCCAAAAAACAACTTTATTTTTTAGATCCCCATGGGATTCAATTTGGCCCTCCCTACAAGGTGAGACACCTGTTAAAATAATAGTATATGGGGTGGCTTCAATAGGTAGGTCTGTACGGGGGGTCCCCGTTTGTTAGTCTTCAATGGGGGAGGGACTTGAGTAGTGGTAACAGCACTCCTCCCCCCCCCTTCGTTTATTTATTTTAGGATAAGTAGAGGGGGTAGAAGAACCACCCCTCCCCTGGACCAAAGAACAAGTTTTGGGTATTGATGCAAGATTACTTTGAGAGGCCGAGTGATTAGATTTAATACTGGCCTTCTTAGGTTTTAAGACCTGTGGGCATGGTGCCGGCACTTGGGTAGTGGCATTATGAGGGTTCCCAACACCAGAATCTATACTAGCATGGATATTTGGGGCTAACCGAGATGTTACTGGCTTACCAAGAGCTAAGGCAGACTGCTTGCTACTACTACCGGCTGTACCTTGAGTTTTAGGTTTAATAGTACAGGTAGTGTTGGGCAAAGCCTTTTGGTTGTTAGCCAGGATTTTTAACAACCCAGTGTTAATATTAACAAGGTTCTCCAGTATATCCAGTTTTGAATGCATTAGTCTAGTCCTTTCTAATAGAGGAAGCATAAGCGTTTTAAATAATACTTCCCTTTTTCCAAGTAAACCCTCATCACTGCTACAACTCACGGGATAGGGGTCAGAAGAGCCAATTTGGACTAAAGAGGGCAGTGGGAGATCCCTGTCTGACAAAGGGGGCTGCGAACTGGAGTGGGATTCTAAGTTAATTGGGAGCCGCTGAGAGTCAGTTAGTTTGGGTATTTTCGGAATACCTCCCCTCTGGCAGTCCTTCCTACGTTTTCTACATTTCCTTTTACCAGAAAGAGGGATTGGAGAGTCCCCAGAAGACGAGTATTCTGATTGTAATTGGCTAACCAAGTGTTCATTCCCCCCCTCCACACTCCTGGAGTGCTCACTAGAACTCATATCACTATCAGTGGGAATCAAAGACGGGCCTTCCACCTCGCAGTGTATATCCACCAGAACTGGAACCAGGGATGGAATAGAACCTGGTGCCATATTTTTAGGACTTGGTGCCATTGCAAAGGGTCCTAACGAAGAGCGTTTCCCACTAATCAGGTCAAGAGAGAGCCTTTTTTCCGCAAAGGCAATCTCCTTCTCCAGCATTCCAGTGGCCTTAGTAATGAAAGCATCCAGGGGTCCAGTAACTACCCCCTTTGTGGTCTGTAGTTGGACGGAGCGTTCCTTCCCGGAACGTAGGGGCATGATTACAACAACTAGTAACAGTAATTAAAAAGGGAAACAAATACCTTTGTGTTCACGATTACTCAATTAATAGGGACAAAAAGAAAAAGCCAAGGAGGGTGGCCCAACCTCGCCTGACCGCGGACGGCCCCGCCCATGTCCCGGGCTTCTCCCGGGACGCTCCCGCGCCGCGGGGATGATATATAACTTAAATAGGAGTGGGAATATCCGGGGGCATGTCCAGCAGGGAGAGCGGCCCAGGTGGAACCAATTGGGCACACAGGGACTCCTGGGATATGGAGTCCCTGACTCGGTGCTCGCAGCCCTGCTCCACAGCAATTCCGCCCACAAAGGTCCTCTTCAGAAGTATAGCCCCTTGGCGATTCCTGCAAAATAAAAACGCGCAGCAGGTCCGGCGAGCGGTGCTGGGATGACGGTGACAGCAGGAGATAGGGCAGCAAACAGGGTCCAACCACAATAATCCAGGCAACAATGTCAGTATCCCAGTCTACTTGGTAATTCCAACCTAACACGTTTCACCAGTCTTTGGCCACATATACTACGCATGGAGCTTTTTTCCCCCTTCAAATTCAAGCAGTCCTTCAAATTGTCCATCGGTCTCTAGCCTCTTACCGCCATGAACATTCACTTTTATACTAGATTCCTTAAGTTCTTGTGATGGCAAACTTCTTTAAAATTTCTGGGCCAATCAATGTAAAAGGTGATCAGGGATCTGCCATTAAGCATACGCTCACACCGTTGATCGTAATGTTGTAATATGGGGGTTTCCTTCTAAATTGTCCTAGCTGTGCAATGCTTTCACTACCTCCCTTGTGCCGCTCGGACACTCATCTACCGTGGTAATGGACCTATAATTTGTCTCCGTAATTAAAAGCACATTCTCAGCAACGCTTATTTTCATTTTCCACACTAAACTCTTCAAGTTGAGATACAATCGATCTGCATGAAGTGCAAAATACTCTATGAAAATTCCCTCTATTGTTACACTTCTAACATACTTGAAGTAAAGCAGGACAATTTTTTGCTGAGGCCATGTGCATGCGACTGCCACATCTAGAACACGTTGCCATCATTATTCTTGCTCTGGTCTTTCTTACTTTCTATATAAGTCTCTTTTGAACAATGTAACATTTTTGCGGTCATCATTTGATTTGATAACATACTCCGATCTACTAGATCCATGTTCAATAGGTTTAGACATTTCTTTAAAGTAGGCAACCAAATTTTCACTTGGCCTTGCAATTGTTATGTCGGATTCCAGGTCGGGATCTTCTGCTGAAAGTAAACGCTCTTCAATTTTATTATTGCAAATTTATATGATTAACGGACCCGAATCATTTTACCCTTGAAATCTCTGTAGTTGCATGTGAGGTCTGATTCACTCCGGGCACATACAAAATAATCAATAGATTCTCCATGTTTTTGTGATCTTTGTAAAACTTTTTGCCTTTCCAAAACAACATTTTTGCTTATATAAATCGTTTGTCCAACATCTTTATGACTGACAGTCATCCTCCATGTCAGCAATAGCCATTTCACCAGGGCCACACTAATCACTTAACTGGGATTTTACATCTGGTAAATGTAACGTTTTTAATATAGATCTCTGCTTTTCAGACAAAAATTATGGACGAGCTAGGCGTTTTTTTTCTTATTCGTAAAAGAATCTTCATCAACAGCATCTCAAATGCTCAAAGGTATCTTTCCATACCAACCGAACTAATGGCAGTGTTGGAAGGGATGCCAAAAAGGGTGGAAGAGCAGTAATGGTGAAAATATTTATTCTTACATTAATAATTAAATTGTTATAATAAACAGTATACTGAAATGCTCACTTTTCAAGAAGTAAATATAAATGCAGGAAAAGTATTCTTCATTAACTCCAAGGTTAAAGATTACACACAAGTTTAATTGACCAATACACGCTTGTTGTCTTGTTAAAAGATATTCCAAAGTTGCTGATACCAGTATGGTCCTTCTTCTGTTTCCACACTTGCATTGTGGCACATTGAACTCTACATGGAGGGCTGGGTCTTGTGCACTACCACCGCAGGGAAACTGTGCCTAGACATCCCCCACACAAATACTGCAGAAAGCACACAAGACAGCATGGCTTCCCCTTTTGATCAAATAGGGCAGCAGCTGAAAACACCAAACTCCGTGGTCAAGTAAATACTGGCATATAAACTGCTCGTCGCTGATAGAAGAAAGTTATTACACTGAGGTAAGTGAAGGTTCACTGGCTTTATTGTGATCCTCGGTTATCGTGTAGTAACCACTAGTTCATCGCCCTTCCAATTGTAAAGCCCAGAATTTCCCCCGCCAACATTCTTCCCCCGCCAACATTCTTCCCCAACATTTTAGGTTCCAGCTACAGCTGGAATCCTGATAAACATAAAATGGTAACTAGGCTAAGAAAGGGAGAACACAACTAGGATAATATATCTCGCTCCCTGTGTGTGACAACTGGAATCCTAGCAGTAACCCATGTGATCTGTTTGGCAATCATGGATGAGAAATTGGCTCTGCAGTAGATAATGCTGGTATACTGTGTATGCTTTTCAGGGGACTACAACTTGATGTGTACTATATGGTACAAAAAACCTGTTTTATAGCTGTCAGAATGTTCAGTGTAAACCTTTGGTCTATCTGTTTTGTGACTGAGCTGTTTATGGATGATGTGCTGAAATATCTTGTGCTAGCTAGTACTGATCTACTATGGGGTGCAGAACAAGAGTGAGTAGACGAGTGACAAGAGAAGATGATGTATGCCTGAAGAGATGGAAGGAAAGGTGGCCTAGTGGGGCCGAAGTCCTGAATGCTACAGTTTTTAACCGATAACTTGGGTAGATACTTTGTAGCCACAGAGGTATCATATTTAAAAAGGTACCAGGGCTCACTCTTGGAATAAGTCCCCAAGATCTTCTGCCACCTCAGATGAGCTCCCAAAATCTGAATGAGATGTGGGTGGAATGACGACTCTGATTTAGTTAATATTTCAATTGAACCACCAGGCATTCACAACATTGAGTAGCACTGCTAATTTGGAGTATTCCCTATAAGAGCGTAGAATAATACAAGTGGGAAAAGCAGGTGTGACTTAGAAAAGAATGTGGGAGTATGAAATAATTTCATGACTGACCATTATTGCACTTGAGAAAGGAAAAATCACTCCAGTAAGGTAGCTGAATATAAACAAGAAAGACATTCTAAGGACTAATTGAAATAACTAAAATATTGATGGTTGATCAGTAGATATGTATAAGAAGTTATTCTGTAATGCAAATCTTCTAACTGAGCCATATAATTGCTTAAAATAGCTGTCAAGTTGTTGGGTATAATGATATCTAACCCACACATGCAGGAAGGCAAAGTTACTGTTTGTAATTAAATAAGCTTGAGCTCTGCATAATACTATGGCTTCTATATTTATTTGCTTGCCTAAAAATAAACAGAAGCATGCTAAACTCAACATTTTTATACAAGCACCGTGTATCTTATAATTTAGTCTTGATGTTTGTCCTCTTGGCTTATAGCTAATCAGGTATGACACCTGTGATAAAATGTTCCGGGTTGGCAACATGGAGGCACTGTGTTGTTTGTATTTAACTTAGTTAAATATTTTGGATGATCATAGCAGCATATCGAACATACTAATCACTGTGTGGAGTTACAAAAGGATCCTAAAGGACCGCATCTCCTATTGCATCTACAGTGACGACAAGTAGTATTAAATCCGATCAATGCATGAATCAGTGAATTGTGTTTTATAGAGCATGCACCCCAAGGTAACTTGATGCTAAGATCTTAAATGTAAGTTCAGAGGGTTTAACGTATCTGGTCTATGTTAGGACCTTTCCTGAATGTGGTGTGAATATTGACATGACCAATATGCAGTGGTAATGTATTCCAGAGAAAGGACGTAATGGCGGAAAAAGAGCAATCACCACATTGGACTTGGAAGAATTGAGGAACAACAAATAGCAATAAAATGGCAGACCAAAGAGACCATTTAGCGCTGTATTTGACTGGTTTACTACAATGGGTGCTGGAACCTGACCCACTGAAAACTTCAAGAGACTGGGAAAGTAAATTAGCTGACTGAGCAGATGCTATTGTAATTTCCATGTTCTACTAACACCTTTTTGAACATCCTGAGATTATTAACTAGCCCCCTGAAACACCATAAGTGAACTGGTATGGGGTAAATGTAGCTGTTGGCATAATCCAGCCTAGACCTAACAGGTTTTTTCATCACCTGAACTCTATGTGGAAGAGAATGAAAGGAAAACTCTTCTTCAGTTGTCTAGTTGGAAGATATTAAGTGACATGAGAGTCTGTCTCAAGAGCTTAAGTTATTTGGCATTAAGCTTCAAAATGCTTCCATTCATCCATTGTAGGGTAGCAGAGGGGCATCATTTAAGGATGTTCTGAATTTGGAATAGCATTTGTCAAATCTTAGGAATGTTGGATGTCATCTGAAAATAACACCACGTCGAGAAAAGGGCTCTAATAATATTTGCAATAAGAGTGCAGGTATATATTTAAAAGAATGGGGAATAATGAGCTCCTCTGGAGTAACAGCTTCTGAATGATATGGTGGCAAAGCCAGAGTTTTCCTTCTTTTGGAGATGAATCAGGTAAACTAAGATCTAGCTGACCCACTACCATGATCAGCCATATCACATGCAGCATACAGGTCGATCAAGGTAAGACTGGTGAAAATCTTGTCATCCCCAACGGGGACCATTCAGAACAGCCACCAATGCAGTCTGTTTCCATTCCTGGGCCAAAGACCTTCTGAATGGTACTTAAAAGGTGGTGCTCTTCCAACTACCAGATGAGTTAACAGGCGTGAAACTGTTCACCCGCTGGCTTCCTCTGGCTGGCTTCCTCTATTGGGTCTCTGGTAGGCTTTTTCAACACAAATGTAACTATACTAGCCTTCCGCACATTAAGGGACAATTCTTGAGGGGAAATTTGCATTAATAATGCAAGTCAGTGCATTCACTACAGGGAGTATCACCCCAAAAACTGAAGAGCAGACACTGCAAAAATGTTTTTCATTGTGCCAGATTTTAAGACGATAGCACTGATACTACCTGTTTGCCAATATAAGAGTGAGGCGTCGAAGATTTGTCACTATTGCAGCAAAATCTAATCTTTGGATTGTCAAATTACTGTTCAATACTGCTATGAATCTTTATCATTTGAAACACGTAACCTATCTGTCCCAGAGAATCTATGAACAAAAATGGATAGCTGTTGCAGCATTGTCTAGACTTGTAAGTTCTGTCACAACTTGTAACAAATGCCTTGAGGAGCTACCAGCTTGTGTGGTGGAGTCACTACAAAAAATTGATTTTTTTGCAGCAAAAAGGCTTTGCTTTATAATGTCTCTGTTGAATTCTTTACCGAATACATCCGAGTTTGATCATCAACTCAATTGTTCAGGCTGATGCTCTTTTACTTTTTCCTCTTTGGGTTCGGCGGTTAACCAAGGGTTATTTGATCTCCGAAATTGTCCCATTGATTTCCCGGATTAAGAAAGTAGTCACAAGTTGTCCTAAACATTTTTATAATTGATGCCCAATTTACCAGGGTCAGAGGAGCTGACCCACGTTTTCCACTGACAGTTAAACTACTTACTGGCACAGTGTATGTCAAACTTGTTCCGGGAGTGGAACAATTTTTGTTTCTTAGGGAGGTAAGTGGAAAGAAGATTCATGTATGTAAAAAGGAGGATCTTCAAGATCTTGACAACCTCCGCAGAGACAAAAATGAGATCCATAGCAGAGTCAACATCTTCCTAGGTAACCCATTAATAACCACTGCCTCCGAAGTTATTGAGATTTACTGTTTCTTTCAAAGTCAGCCCAAATATTGAAGTCATCCGAGATCATGGTCTTGGCTGCTTTAATACTTAATTCCTTAGAAAGGACCAATATGGTATTTGAAAGAGCCTTAAGGTGTAATTAGGAGGACGGTGAACCAAAACCAAGTTAAGATCAAATGAGAGTAAGCGTTAAGTGAGATTTAAAGATGATGGCAACGCCCCCTCCCTGCCTGGTTTTTCTGTTGCAATGAAGGCTAAAATTGCATTCTTGCAAACTAGTGGCAATACGCGTCCTAGACTGCATGTGGAGCCAGACGTCAATTACGAAAAGCAAATTCCAGTCATATTCAATAATGCAGGAATATAATGCCCACTAGTGTTTTGCAAGAGATAAAATATTTAAAAGAGGAGTAGTAGCAGTGTTCAGTGGTGAAAGTCGGGTAGTAAATGCTTCAGTCTACCAACAATAGGCACAGACTGGTTCAACGCAGTCAAGGAGCTTTAAGTATTGTAAGGAAATGATTGTAAGATTGACAAAATTAAGTTTCCACCTGAGTGTCGGAAATTAAGTACAGTGGAAGCATCATACCAGAAGGAGGAGGCTGTCTCGCAAGACTGCATCTACAGACGCTGAGAGGTTTACCTTTGGCAGGCCACAACGCAGCAGTTGGCCCTACATAGTGCCTCCTGCCAAACGCAGGACACCGAAGACTAGTATGCTGCCTTCAGATCAGATCATTCAGGAATCCGAATGATGGCCAAAATGTGGAGAAGGAAAACTACTTCATCAAAGAAAGAATAAAGAGCAGTGCACAATAAATTAGCTGTGCGTTCAATTTACACCCACAGTCAGTAGGAGAAAGCTTCAAAAGCTTTTTAAAAAGTATCACGATGGCTATTTAAATGGTCAAAGCTAAAAATCCAAGTACCAAGAAACTGTTACTGATTTAATATCTAGACCCAACACCAGTCATTGCTCCAACAAAAAATACCTGAAACCATTGCACGTTTATTAGCTGGATACAGAATACGTAGTTAATCTGAGGTGACTGGTATAGTTTTTAGTTAAATACTGTTTTCTGCCATTTGATAGTCCTGTATTCTCTGATATAATGTTTAAATGTGAGCAACTATTACATAATTCCAGAAAGGTTATAGATGGCCAGACTGAGCTAGAGAGAGGAGTTCTACTTCTTTGTGAGCTTTCAACGTATATCTTCTTTCTTAACCAGCCTCCATTCAGCTGTACTGTCTGAGTTTGCTTCTCAAAGCAATTAAGTGGAATAATAGTGAGCATACAGTCACTGGGTCTGACTGGCAGGAATATGTTGAAAAAGGCTGAGAGCCCTTGACTATGCTGAGCATAGAATTATATTTTGGCATGAATCACTAACTGAATCACCAAACACAAAGGGGCTATACAGACCTTTAAGGCTCAATAGAACCTAATGGGAGCCATTAACCCCTTCGACGCTCATGACGAGCTGGGCTCGTCATGAGGTAGCCTCCTCGCACGCTCATGACGAGCCCAGCTCGTCAGGTAAAGTGCGCTTTCGCAAAATCCAGCGTACGGGGGGAAATCATGCCGCACGCATGCGGTTAAAGTGTTGAATCGGAGCTGCCTGTGGATCAGCTTTTCAAGATGATGGTCCTCTCACATGTTCCCTTACACCCTTTTTATTGATGTTCAACCATGAAAAATGTTTACACAATTTACACAGATTACATTCTCTCTCTGCATCAGTTGAAATATTCTACGACAGCACCAGATCAAGGGGACCTCTGCACCAAAGTGAAGTAAAAGATTCGATTCCATTTTATTGTCGTTAAATAATAAGATGAGCTGACTGACCAAACCAAATGCAGGAGGAGGTTTTAGTGATTGATAAAATTAATTGTAAGTTAACTTTCAGAGGCACAGTGTATGATAGGTACACTCATGTTAGCCAGTGCATTTGTCCACCAGTATATTTGTCTAGGTTTAGTACTCATAAAATGCCCAGACTCTAAACTAATGTACCCACTGATCTGTAGGCATGCCCCACCCTCACACATTCAAAGGGCAGGAGGAATCGGGAGTAAGATCACTTGGCCCTCGTGTTCTGTATTGCAGTGCTTTGACAGATACTTCAGTCAAAATAATGTGGTTCATATGCAACCCCAATCTCCCACTTAAGAATGGTAAGGGGACCAGTGTACAAATATAGGATTGTTTCCAGGTGAACAAAGATTTGGAATTCAGTGTGGTGTACACTCTGCTGGTGAATTTCCTACTCCTAATGCAGGTGAACTCAGTACACTCTTTACTTCTCAGCTATCTTGCATGTCACTGCTTATCTCCTTTTCTCCAAAAGAAAATCTGTTGGGCTATGAGCAACCCCACATATTCAATTCTACTGCTCCTACTAACTGTATGCTTCCTCCTTTACTCCGCATAGTGATGCGATACGTATGGTTGATCTGCTGCTCCAACCTTTTTTTCCTCCCTCTGATTTATAGGTCTGCTTGGTGACTATTGCTCTACCGTGCTTCTTTTTCGCTACTTCTGCTTGTCATCTTTGCCACCACAGACCCTATGTACATGCCATTTTGTATGTGGAAATGACAATTTATGATTCACTAGTGTATTCCAGTATTAGTTCTCTGGTGGTGAAAATCCACCAGATCACCTTAAAATCCATACACTGTAGTTGTGCTAACACTAATAATCGTGTATAGCAATCCTCTTGGTCATTCTGAATGACCCAGATCAAATGATGGCTTTAAAATTGCTACCATTTCTACTTATATTGACTGAGAGTGTCTTTCTGTGAAAAGACCGTGCTATAGAATTAAAAAAATATAAACTAAATAAATTACCAGTTACTTAAGAGTTTTTGAGCCAGTCGGCAGCTTGGGGTTAGACAGCAGCTCAAAACCTTGACCCTCCCAACGCCCAATCCATTAAGGGTACCTGGGAGATCCCATTTGATTCCAAAGTTAAGGCGCTAGTTACTCCTATTTTTACTTGCTAGTCTTATGTCGGTTATAACATGAAAGGCTGGTTTTCATTTTTTTACTCCGTTTGTGTATAGCCGCTTTGCTATAATGAAAATGTCAATTTTTACGGTTTCTTCTGAAAAGTAGCCGCAAAACATTTGCCAATGTGTTAATACAGTTAGAGGTTTTATGTTTGTTTAGGGAATTTATTAAGCGCACGTATACCAACAATTTCTTGGCACTGAGAGGAGAGCTGCCTTACGGGCTCTAGCAGTAGGCTAGAGTGAATTACCATATTTTGAGTTTTTTCCTAAAACTGGCATATTCTGGTGTTAATCTTATTTTTATTGGCAAGGCATTCCATAGTGTGAGGCCCTATTCATTCTATCCTACAACTACCTACTTTCCCATAATCCCCACTCCCCTATGCTTCCTTACGGTTTTTCTTCCTGTTGCACTGTTTCAATATTGAAACTGGGTATACTGCTGCAGAGTGCCACAAGGTAAGTTGACTGTTTTTCATTCTGTTTATTTTGTTGTTTGGTGGTGTCTCAGCACAAGTGGGTGGTGTTTGGGGTATTGTGACTTCTACGTACCATTTCTTCATAGTGAAGCAGAGGCAGTGGGTATGTTATAGAAGGGGGGTGGGCCTTTGACGTGACTGCTATGCGGATTTGCCTTTGACATGACAGCTAAGCGGATGCTGATCTCTCCCTTGTTTTATTTTATTTATTTATTTTAGTAGTTTTGTATAGCGCTAGCTGGACCAAAGGGTATCAGAGCGCTTCACAACATATACAGCAAATAACATATTGAGCAGACTGAAACTCAAACATATTGTTATTGGGTTTTTGTAAAGCGTCTGAATCACCACGGGGGCATCTCCGCGCTACCTAGTCCTTTTCTGAAAACGGAAGTTGTAGGGCCAGAGTGATTTTAACGATAGAGGAAGGCTTTGAGATGTTTCCTGAAAGTCGAATATGAAGGAGACTTTCGCAGCTCTTCAGGCAGAGAATTCCAGTATTTAGGGCCTACATATGAGAAGGTTTTTCCCTCCCGTGCGATTCCGATAAATCCGTGGGATCACTAGTAGGGCTTTACTGTTTGATCTCAGATTGCATGCTGATGTCAATCTGCAAATTTTGTTTTGAAGATATTTTGGGCCAATCTCCCGCACAGCTTTAAAAACCAGGCAGCAGGTCTTGAAAAAAGCTTGTTTCTTTACCGGTAGCCAGTGCAATTCCTTTAGTAATGGGAGTGAAGGGGTGCCTGGTGGACGATTCAAAACCATCCTTGCTGCCGTGTTTTGTATCACTTGGAGGTTTGCTAGCTGTGTGGATCCTACTTCAGCCAGCAGTGCATTCCCATAATCAATCCTACTAATTACCAGGGCCTGCACCACTGTTCTGCGATGGCTAAGGGGCAAAAACGGAATAATTTTCTGCAGCAGTCGTAGACTGTAGTAACATGAGCTTACAATGTTACTCACATTTTTCTTCATGGAAAGATTCTCGTCCAGCTGTATCCCTAAGCTTTTCACCGAAGTTGAAGGGACAGGAGCGGCCCCCAGTTCGGCTGGCCACCAGTCGTTTATTTCGATGTCCTGTTTTTTCCCTAGAAACATCAACTCTGTTTTCTCCGGATTTAATTGGAGATAGGACTCAGCCATACAGCTAGAGATGGCCAACATTCCTTGGGCAAAGCGCGTTTTTTCCTCAGCCAGATCTTTCCCAATTGGGAAAATCAGTTGAGTGTCGTCTGCGTATGAGACGACCACAAAACCATAATGCCGCACTATTCTAGCTAGAGGGGCCATGTATATATTGAAGAGGATCGGACTTAAGCATGAGCCCTGTGTGACTCCCCTCTTCAATATGTACTTAGATGATTTAAATGAGCCCATGATGACCTGTTGCTTCCTGTCAGACAAAAAATGGACCAGCCACTTCAGTGCCTGATCCCTAATACCACAATTCTGGAGCCTCTCTGCCAGCAGTTGATGGGACACAGTATCAAATGCCACGGAGAGGTCCAGTAGGATGAGCATCACCGATCTCCCTTCATCCAGTGTACGTCTGATGGAATCTGTGACAGCCAGAATTGTTGTCTCGGTACTAAAGCCCGGTCGAAAACCGGACTGCGACATGTCCAGAAAATTATTGGACTTCAGGTACTGGCTCAATTGGCTGTTGATATGAGCCTCCAAAATTTTTGCTAACAAGGGGAGCAGTGATATAGGTCTGTAATTGCTTAGTACCGCTGGATCAGCGGAGGCATACAGAATCTGTTGATAGAATGTTTATATCCAGAAGATATTTTGGTCTGCTACAATGTTGTCAGACTTGCAATTTTGGTAAAGCCATAGTGACAGAATAGGGGGCAGTCCAGGGTCTCTCAGATCCCTCGAGTATGGTCGAGGAAGAAGTCTTTGAGGAGCCTCTTGAATTTTGAAAATGAGGCGATTGTTCTAATGTGGGGAGGAATGGAGTTCCAGATTTTGGGAGCGTTACCAGCAAAAGATTTGGCTGTAGTTCTGTGCTTGCGCTATTTGGGCGAGATGAGCAGTAGAGAGCTGGAGCTCCTGAGGTTTCTGGACTGGCCTGCCCTATTGAGTTTGGCGGCCAGGTATTCTGGTTTACCTGTATGCAGGGCTTTGTGCGTGATGCAGGCTGTTCTGAAACTGTCTCGCAACTCCACTGGGAGCCTTCTGAGTTCTTTGAGGGCTGGAGAGATGTGCTCAAATTTCTTAATTCCGGAGACCGTTCTTGCTGCTGCGTTGAGTGTCGTCTTCAAGGGGGCAAGGTGGGATTTTGCTGTCCCTGTCAGGGTCGCAATTCCATAGTCTATTCTGGAGAGGACTAGAGCCTGGGTGGCTTGTTGAAGGTCCTTGGGTGGGAGGAAGGGTTTTATTTTGTATAGTAGTTTTAGGTTGAGAAAGGCACTTTTAGCAGATCTTGAGATGTGTTTCTTCATGTCGAGTTTTGGGTCTAGGGTGATCTCTAGAGATTTCACCGAGTCTGCTAGGGAAAGGTTACCATTGAGTGTATCGATGGCTTTGAGCCATTCTTTGATTTGAGGGTTATCATCTTTGTTGGAAATAAGTAGTATTTCTGTTTTATCTTGGTTCAGTTTCAAGTGATTGGTTGAGAGCCAGTCTTGAACCTCCTTGAGCGTGTTGTTTAGTCTCTGAATGTCCTCAATTGAGGTTGTTTCCAGATACAGCTGCGTGCCGTCCGCATATAGGTGAAAGGGGATGTTTTCTGAGTAGAGAGGTGAGGGGTTCGATATAGATGTTGAAGAGCTGTGGGGAGAGAACAGACCCTTGAGGAACACCTCTGATGACCGGGTGTAGGTCGGATTCAAAGTTTTTGATTTTATTTCTCGGTGATCGGTTGTGAAGAAAGGAGGAGAAACATTGGAGGACTGTCTCATGGAGACCAGCTCTTTCTTGAAGGACCCTTAGCAGTAGATTGTGGTTGACTGTATCGAATGCAGCCGATAGGTCTAGGAGGATGAGAAGGCAGCATTGATCCGAGTCGAGTGATTTGCGTAGGTCGTCTGACGTTGAGGATTGCAGATTCAGTGCTGCATCCCTTTCTGAATCCCGATTGGAGGGGATCTAGAAGCTTGATGTTTTCAAGGTGAAGGGTTAGCTGAGGGAGGACACATCTTTCCATGATTTTAGCCAAAAAAGGAAGGTTCGAGACCGGTCTGTAATTGTTTAAATCTTCTGTGTCTAGACCTGGCTTCTTTAATAATGGTGTGACTTGCCCTACCTTGAGGCAGTCTGGAACGGATCCAGAGCTCAAAGAGCATGGCTTGGGCCATTTTCACCCGATTGTGGAGGGTAGGTATCCGCAATGGCTTTTCTGACCCTGGCGTGGCAGAACTATACCTTGAATTCTCTTCCTTTCAGCCCATTTAAACAGTAGTTCCGCTCCAGCAGACACTTGCTCTGAGTTTCCTTGCATGATAGAGCATATGATGTACTCCAAGAAGAATTTGAATCTGCACACAACTGATCTTGGGGACACTCTCCTTGTACTTTCTAGGTGGAAACTCCAGTTGATGATTAATGTGGTTACAAGTTCCCTGCAAGAGGGACAGACCATTTCCAAACGTGGTAAAATAGAGGAAAGGCATTTATAAGGACCCAAGGAGAAATATGTTCTTGGCTTCCAGCTGTAGCGGTATCCTAAGTTTGAGACCAGTTGGTTTTCAAAGCACCTGTTCCAGTTTCTGAAAACTGTTTGGAATTTATCAGCTGGATTGTATAAACATTTTGCCTGTACATAATGTAATAACGGCTCTCATAGCCATAGAGTGGATATATGTGGACCTTGTGAGACTTGGCGGTTTCTGTCCAGGAATTACCATTTAGAAACATTTGATTCTGAGTTTCTAGGATGAATGGCTTATTGGTCATCCATGCTAGGGCAGTCTTTATTGCTTCAGAAGATGCCTTGCCTCAAGGTCCAAGAGATAGGAAGATTAAGGCTGGTCTGAAGTGTTCTTTTTTTCAACCACAATTTTGCTGCAATGGTGGGGTAGGCGGTATTAAATGGCTTTCACCACCTTTTTGGTGCTGTGCAGGAGGGTCAGGACTGTGCCGAATTATTAGAATTTATGGACTGGTCACAATTTTTTTGCAGAAGGAAGGGAAAATTAGTAGGCAGATTGATATTCTTGCCTTTCCCTCTTTTTTGTTATTAGATATCCTTCAGAGAGCCTTCCACCTCCTTTCTCATAGGTGAGATTATTCTTGCATGATTGTTTTTGGATGTCTGGGGAGTGCTCTTGCACATTGTTGTCCCTTCTTCTGCTTTCAGGATCAGAGGGCTGGTGAATGTTGGGTAAATGCTTTCTCCTTGCATTTCTTACTGGGGCTGTTGTATGGAATACCTCATATTGTATTTCTCAGGTTCCTGGAGGCTCTTCAGGGGTCCAGCTGTTCATGCTTCCCATTTCTCATGACATTGTTGATGTTTCTGTTGTGTCTTTTGTTGGTTCTTCTTCTCTTGTTGTGGCAGGTCCTTCATTGGTCCTCTCTAGTAATTTACACCTGCTAGCCTGGACCTCAAGAGGGCCAGGATTACCGCTCATATTTCCAAATTGGCTATTATTTTCTCTCTCCCTTTACTCCAATCTCTAGCGACTGCAGAGATATCTGATATTTCAGTATCTGATCACGCCCATATCTCATTGCTCCAGCCCCCCAAACCCCGTCATATCTCCCAGCCCAGGTGGAGACTGCCCCCCAGGTCCTACGAGACCCAGTCGACCTTTCCAATATTCTGAAAGAGTTTGAAGCCTTTTTTGTCCCAAGTACCACTTCAGACACATCGGAAGCTGTCAAATGGGATTCTTTTAAGGCAAACACAAGGAGATGATGGGTGGAGCATTGAAACTTTTCAGACATTCACACAGGTTTGGGTTGAATCAATCATCATTCTTTAGCTCACTTTGCCAGCCTAGTTCAGACACCGCTATATGCAAATCCGTCTTGACCCTGTGCCTCATGGAAACAGTCCAACCCAAACTGCCAAGCCATGTCTTCCATAGACCAGAAACAAGCATCCTGGGACCGGTTTCGGGCTAACAGCCCTCATCAGCCAGGCTAGCTTGAATCCAGTGGCAAAGTGAGCAAGGGATCCAAGTCTAGGCATACCCTGCCAGCTTAGGGCGAACAAAGCAAACACAAGGAGATGATGGACAGAGCGCTGAAACTTTTCAGACACTCACCCCCAGCCTCCTTGTGTTTGCTTTGTAAGGCCTTTCTCGATTCCTGCTCTTGGGAGCCTATCGGCTCTCATCACACTAAGATATTAGACGATCCTATCTCTTCAGAGGAAATCTAAGGCCATGAAACCGCTTCCTACAGGGAAAACACCTGGTCCCGATGCCCTTCCGGTTGTTTTTTATTGCACATTTTATCCACAGCTTCAAGATCATCTTATTCAGCTTTTTAATCGCTTCACAGACGTCACGAGTTTTACTCCTACTATGTCCGAAGCCGAAATAGTGCTTTTTCCTAAACTGGGGAAATACCCTTCCCTATCCATTCCGTATCACCCCATAGCCCTCTTAAATACAGACACGAACATGTATACTAAAATTCTCGCAAATAGCCTGGAACTCTTCCTCCCGGGTCTCATAGATCCGGATGAGGTTGGCTTTATTTGTCACTGCCAGGGGGCGGACAATATCCGCCGAATAGCCTACCTGGTTGAAAAAGTCCACTATAGAGATATACCAGCCTGCCTGGTGCCACTAGATGCTGACAACGTCTTCGACCGGGTGGACTGGCGCTTTCTCAGGGAGGTTCTTAAGAGAGACTCAGCCCCATTATGCTCTCTAGACTGATGGCTCCCTACACGCAGCCTACTACGATTATTCACTTTAATGGCCGCCTTACACCCTTCATCCCTATACATCGTGGCACCAGGCAAGGCTGCACATTGTCCCCTCTCTTTTTTGTCCTAGTGGTGGAGCCTCTGGCGATTCCGATCCGCCGCTCTTCTGCTATCTCTGGTATTTTCCCTAGAGGGACCTGAACATAAAATTTCCCTCTTTACGGATGACCTCCTCCTACCCCTTACTACCCCGTCCTCCTCTCTCCCAACATTTGCCTCACTCTTGTGCTCCTTTGAGGGAGCCTCAGGTTTTAAGATCAACCTCGCCAAATCTCATGCTCTTAATCTCACGCTCTTAATCTCACTCTACCGGCCTCAGAGAAAAGAGACCTACAAAACCTGATCCCCCTACAATGGTCTGATAAGTCGTGGTGGTATTTAGGTTGGATTCTGACTCCTTCGCTCTCCTTCTGGACAAAAGCCAACTGGCCTAGTTATAGATGCGCCGTCCGGGAAGAGATCCGAATATGGCGTGGCCTCCCTCTCTCCTTGCTCGGACCTGTGTAAATGTAAATGTATTTGAGCTTGTAAAGCGCACTGCTACCCGTCCGTAGGTTTCCTGGCGCTGTATAACTCTGGGGAACCCGTCCCGGCTTTCCCTGTGGGATGGTCCCTGCTGGGAGTCCCCAAGGTGGAGCCAGGCATCCCCGGAATTGATGGGGCCGTTGTGGAGATTAGGCATGCTAATGTCCAGAGTTGCCGAGTGGAACCCCTGATTAGAGTAAGCACCGAAGCGAGAATTATCGAGTCCGCTGACCCAAGTCCACAACCCTGCCGCGTCGGGAATTGAACCCTGGTCCCGGGCCGACTTCTGCTCCCAGGTCTGCCGCCTCTAACCAGTGAGCCACACTACTCCACTGTCAAAATGTCACTCCTTCCAAAGATACTATATTTATTTCAAACTCTCCCTACCCCAATTCCACAAAGTGACATTTTGGCTCTCCAACACGATCTAACTAAATTCATCTGGGGCAAGTCCTGCCCAGACTTTTCTAATAAGGGTTTGATGCTCCCTCAGGATCGAGGGGGGGCTGGCATGCCCTAACCTCCTGGAGTACTACTGGGCCTGCCATCTTCGTTATATTTCAGGATGGGTTGTTTGGGAAAGTGAAAAGCACTGATTCCATATGGACTGGGCAGTGGCCTGTGGACCGCTGTGGGACTTAACCTGAGACAACAAAAAGCAATTGGCCAGGTAGGTTATTTTTCACGACAAAGTTTAGTACCACTTACTAAATCATTCTAAGTGGACACACTTGTGGTTTAGTGTTTTTACTTATTTTTTCATTTTTAGCATTTCATTTATATATGGCTGAAGAAAGGTACAATTCAGTAGCAAAAGAATTCACATAAACTTTACACTTTTCAAACATAAAATGTACAATCACCGTGAATGAGACATATTTACAAATATACAATTAATACAAACAAGAACAGTAAAAAACAAGAAATGCCTATTCTCATTAAATGTTCAAGGCACCAGTCCTAGTATACAACCTACAAGCAAGCAGGAGACTTTTTAGATGTAATTACTAGCCTGCTCGCTTGCCTATACTGGAATTTGACAATTACTAGGGTCAAAAAATCAGGTTGAATTTATCTAAAAATAGAACTCCTGATATGCCCTTCCTGAAACTTCTTCCAGTATCGTGCCAACGCGTTTCGAACCCACGAGTTATTGAGGGGTTCTCCTCAGGACCTGGACTGGAAATTGTCCTGTACTGTAAAGTGTAAAAAATGACATAGTGTAAAAAGCACTGATTCCCTCTATGCTTTACATACGTGCAAACTCTATCTCAACTACAGATACCTGAAATGTAGCGTGTGTTGAGCGACAATGTTCTCTTTCTTGTCAGGGGGACTGTAACTCTGTGAATATACAAGAAATCGTTTCAGAGCCACCCAGGTTAGCTACAGTGTTTTCTTATGAGCAGCTAGGCAAAAACAGCAAAAATGTTTGTCAATCCTACCTCAAGGCGGGATTTTTCACAGTCTTCAAGCTTGTGTGTTGTCTGCAACAAGAATGAGGACCATATTTTAATATTTTGATAGTCTAGACAGGCTGGCTACCTGATGCAACAAGCGTTTGATATATCAGTTGCACATACCTCCTCGCGGAGGTCAATCGCGAATAAATCAACGTTGTCCTGTGCCAGCCGATTGGATGTTCGTTCTCCGACCCTGTCTGTCGCACCGCTTCGACTTCGGCGTCTGACGTCAGCTTGTGGGGGCGGGCGAGTCCGTTGGTGAAAAAGACAGTTCAAAGTACAATTCCAGGAGCAGGGCCAGTAAAAGGACACCACAAATGCGGAACCTGCTCGGTATGTGAGACAACTGAGGAGGGTACACTGTTTAGTGATGGCAGAATCTTTTGGAGACACAATGTGTTTACAAATTGTAAATCAAAATACATGGTGTATGCCATTAAATGTCCGTGTCAACTGATATATATCGGAAAAAACACGCAGGAGGTGCGACAAAGGATCATACAACATCGCTCCAGGATTAAGAACAAAGTAATGTCGGCCCCTTTGGTGCCCCACTTCCTGGAACAAAATCATGGCCCAAATGAATTCAAATGGACTGTCCTATCATCGATCAAAATTGCCCAAGGTTTAGGAGGTGATCCGGATCTCCAACTATCGCGAAGGGAGGCCCTCCTTATTCTGAAATTCAACACGACCAGCATCGGTTTAAATGAAATGTCTGAGCTGAGCAACTTGAGTGAAAGGTAGAAGCCGTTGCCTGTAGTATCACGCATCGACTTGACAGCCTGTAAAAACCTGAGGACTACAGTGACCAGGTGCCCCGGTATGAGTCACGTGGTTAAAAAGAACATTGACTCGTGACTTCAACACGATTAGCATAGGTTTATATGAAATGTCTAAGCTGAGCAACTTGAGCGAAAGGTAGCAGCCTTTGTCTGCAGTATCACGCATCGACTGAACAGCCTGTAAAAACCTGAGGACTACACGGACCAGGTGCCCCGGCACGAGTCACGCGGTTAAGAAGAATATCGACTCGCCCGCCCCCACAAGCTGACGTCAGACGCCGAAGTCGAAGCGGTGCGACAGACAGGGTCGGAGAACGAACATCCGATCGGCTGGCTCAGGAAAGAGACAACGTTGATTTATTCGCGATTGACCTCCGCGAGGAGGTATGTGCAACTGATATATCAAACGCTTGTTGCATCAGGTAGCCAGCCTGTCTAGACTATCAAAATATTAAAATATGGTCCTCATTCTTGTTGCAGACAATACACAAGCTTGAAGACTGTGAAAAATCCCACCTTGAGGTAGGATTGACAAACATTTTTGCTGTTTTTGCCTAGCTGCTCATAAGAAAACACTGTAGCTAACCTGGGTGGCTCTGAAACGATTTCTTGTATATTCACAGAGTTACAGTCCCCCTGACAAGAGAGAGAACATTGTCGCTCAACACACGCTACATTTCAGGTATCTGTAGTTGAGATAGAGTTTGCACGTATGTAAAGCATAGAGGGTATCAGTGCTTTTTACACTGTCATTTTTTACACTTTACAGGACAATTTCCAGTCCAGGTCCTGAGGAGAACCCCTCAATAACTCGTGGGTTCGAAACGCGTTGGCACGATACTGGAAGAAGTTTCAGGAAGGGCATATCAGGAGTTCTATTTTTAGATAAATTCAACCTGATTTTTTTGACCCTAGTATTTGTCAAATTCCAGTATAGGCAAGCGAGCAGGCTAGTAATTACATCTAAAAAGTCTCCTGCTTGCTTGTAGGTTGTATACTAGGACTGGTGCCTTGAACATTTAATGAGAATAGGCATTTCTTGTTTTTTACTGTTCTTGTTTGTATTAATTGTATATTTGTAAATATGTCTCATTCACGGTGATTGTACATTTTATGTTTGAAAAGTGTAAAGTTTATGTGAATTCTTTTGCTACTGAATTGTACCTTTCTTCAGCCATATATAAATGAAATGCTAAAAATGAAAAAATAAGTAAAAACACTAAACCACAAGTGTGTCCACTTAGAATGATTTAGTAAGTGGTACTAAACTTTGTCGTGAAAAATAACCTACCTGGCCAATTGCTTTTTGTTGTCTCAGTTTGAGTGGTCTAGGCCAGATAGTGTATAGACCCAAGCCTTCTGTGTTTCCCCTGTGGGACTTAACCTTGCTTCCTCTGGAATCTCTTACCCATAGTGCATACATAGCCACTCCCACAAAAAGTCGTAGAAATATGGGACAAATTGGTGATCCCCAGGGGCTTGTCCTTATTCCCCTCCCCCAACACACCCGTAGCACGTAACCCCATATTTCCTCCTGCTTTGCAACCTCGAGCCTTTAGTGCATGGACAGACGGTGAGTGCCATATAATACAGGATTGATTTCAGGATGGTAAGTTTATCATCTTAGAGCAGTGCAAAAAGCCCCTCCCCTTAAGACCTTTCAGCACACCCTGCCCTTCCTGGGCCCCTTTATTTGGGACTTGTCTACCCCTTTTATTGTTTGTAGTTTGATATACTCATCTACTAACCCTAAATCTTTATTACTAACAACATATACATACCAGTTAATATACGTACTAATTAATATATGGACTTATATAAACCTTAGTTAGATTGTCTATCCACTAGTGGTGAGCCCACATAACTACTTTGTTTGGATGCTTTATTGCGTGGAGGTCCCTCTATTAAAAACAGTGCCCAACTATAATCCTTACCGGGGAAACTGCGAACTACCTCTCCCTCTTCCTTATTTTGATCCTATATTTGGCCTTGGATTGTATTGTAATGTCTACCTCTCATATGCCAACCACAGCACCGAGATCCGCCCTGATCGCAGCTACAGATGACATCCGAGCCCTGCTCGACAACGGAGAAACAGCGGCCCTCATCCTCCTGGACCTCTCCGCGGCCTTCGACACTGTCTGCCACCGCACCCTAGTACAGCGCCTCAGCAACGTCGGAATCCAGGAGAAGGCACTGGAGTGGATCACCTCCTTCCTCGCCGGAAGGACACAGAGAGTCCGCCTCCCCCCGTTCAGATCGGAAGCCACCGAAGTCATCTGCGGCGTCCCTCAAGGCTCCTCGCTCAGCCCAACTCTCTTCAACGTCTACATGAGCCCCCTTGCAGCCATCGCACGCCAGCACAACCTGAACATCATCTCCTACGCAGACGACACCCAGCTGATCCTCTCCCTCACCAACGACCCCGCCACCGCCAGAGCCAACCTGCACGAAGGGATGACAGACGTAGCCAAATGGATGTCGAACAGCCGCCTGAAACTGAACTCGGACAAGACGGAAGTCCTCATCCTGGGATCCTCACCCTCCGCCTGGGACGACTCCTGGTGGCCCCCCGCCCTGGGCAGCGCACCCAAACCAACTGACCACGCACGCAACCTGGGCTTCATCCTGGACTCCTCCCTCTCCATGACCAGACAAGTCAACGCCGTCTCCTCGTCGTGCTTCAACATCCTGCGAATGCTACGCAAGATCTTCCGATGGATCCCCACCGAAACCAGGAAGACGGTCACCCAGGCCCTCGTCACCAGCCGGCTGGACTACGGCAACTCCCTCTACGCCGGCACCACCGCCAAACTCCAGAAGAGACTCCAGCGGATCCAGAACACCTCAGCACGACTCATCCTGGACATCCCCCGCCGCAGCCACATCTCCGGACACCTGAGAGACCTGCACTGGCTCCCGGTCAACAAGAGAATCACCTTCCGGCTCCTCACCCACACACACAAAGCCCTACACAACTAAGGACCAGGATACCTCAACAGCCGCCTCAACTTCTACGTTCCCACGCGCCAGCTTCGATCGACCAGCCATGCCCTCGCCGCCGTCCCCCGCATCCGAAGAGCCACCACAGGAGGAAGGGCCTTCTCCTACCTGGCCGCCAAGACTTGGAACTCCCTCCCGACCCACCTCCGCCTGACCCAGGACCACCTCGCCTTCAGGAAGCGGCTCAAGACCTGGCTGTTCGAGCAGTAGCGGACCCCCCCCCCCCCCCCCCCCCCCCCCCAGCGCCTTGAGACCCTCCGGGTGAGTAGTGCGCTATACAAATGTTCTGATTGATTGATTGATATGACTTCATCGTTCTATTATGTCATTGGGAATTGGTTTCCTTTTCGCAACATGTCTTTTATCTGTTTGTTTTTTCTGGTTTTTGTGTACATTCAATAAACAGATTTGAAGATAAGAGGGCCTGAATTTAGCATTCTTGAACAATGTCTTTTTCTGAATTGTTCTCCTATTTATTTGGGATACTTTCTAGTTTTTTATATCCAAACAAACATCCAAGTGCACCGAAACAGATGCAACGGACTCCGATTTAGCGGGTGCTAATAGGTCAATTTTATTTTCATGCTCATGCTGCCATCAATCACACCGTCACTTGTTCGCGCTCTGGAATTCCTCCAGCCAGGAAAAAGATTAACGGACACGGACCATTGTAGTGCTCCAATTTTATTAAAGGTGCAGGAGAAGTCTCATGACGTTTCGGCTCGCAAGAGCCTTGTTCACATGACAATGTTCCATTGCAGAACACACCATTATATACTGCCAGTGATTGGATAGTGCTCGTCACATGAGAGGGTACAATTGCGTCACAGTGAACACAGTAAAGATACTAAATTTACTAGTCTATCCTTCAAACTTCTAAAGAGGACACTCTAATAAAACTGAATTTCGGGGTGCTAAATTGCGGTAAAATACCATAATGTATCCCCGATTATGTCGTTTGTGTAACAGGAAGTAATTAAAGTATATGCATAGGTATTTCCCACCATTATCATGTTCTATGTAAACAGGTCCTGAGTTTTTTGATATAAGTAAAATACCCGATTCTAAAATACATTATCTACAGTACATTTAAATTTATATACAATAAAGTGCAAATGCATATCCTTTTTTCCACATTGTGCAAACTCTGCAATTGTGCAAATATAATTGTGCAAATAGTAGCAAAAGTGCAAATGCTTTCAGTGTGCAAATTGTCGCTAAACAGTGCAATAAATTGTGGGATGTTAATTTAAATTTAAACCCGGATAGCAATGGGCCCATCCTGTCTAACATACCGTATATATATATTTAAAATACATAATCATAATAACACATTTTTGTAGGACTGGAGGTAGGGATTTATCGGGAATAAGGACCCGTCAAATCCACCCACATCCAGACCTACCCATCATATTTAAAAACAATTACATAATCAAAAAACAGTAAGTACAGAAAAATTATAGATTCATGATCAAGATCTTGATTTGCAAAGCTATGTCAAATTTCTCCCAGCCGGGCTACATGCTTCATTGATGTATTTACAAGACATATTGACACTTGTTACTGGGGGTATTTTTAAGGTAAACACGTGTACAGGTCCTCAGTTACATTTAATCCTCCCGGGCTTTGTGTTAAGTAGGAGGATGTATTTTGTTTCAAGTCTCCTCAACTTACTCTCCCTGTCCCCACCTCTCCTACTGGCTAGTATGGAATCAATCACCCAATATTTAAGCAGGTTATTGTTGCTCTGGTGGGATTCCCTAAAATGCCGGGCCACCGGATACGTGTTATCACCATTGGTGATAGCACGTAAGTGCTGCAAGATGCGCTTATGAACAGCATGCTTCGTGCTGCCCACATATCTTAGTGGGCAGGGGCATTGGAGCACATAAATCGCAAATTCGGTTTTACAAGTTAAGACCTGTGTGATAGGGTGAGGAAGACTTGTAAAGCCATCCAAAAATGTTTTCATGTTTTCCCCATGAACACAAGCCTTACAAGTCTTACAGTGGTAAAACCCTTTATTTTGCTGCCACCAAGCTGTTTTGTTAAATGGCTCAGGACTGGTGTCAACAATTTTGTCCCGAAGTGAAGGCGCCCTACTGAACGTGAGGGAGACTTTCTTGGGGAGGGTGTTTCCAATGATTGGGTCACGAGTAACTAAAGGCCAGTGCTTATTCATTATTTTGTATAATTCCTTGTGTTGCCTACTGTATCCCGTTATAATGCGGAACTTGTTCTCCTCCGCATTTTTCGTGCCACTCACAGTTTCTCCTATTTCAGAATCTAACTGCCTTGCAGACTTGGTTAGGAGTTCCTCTCTTGATGACAACATTGACTTGACTATGGCCTTATGAATAACCTGTTCAGAGTACCCCCGTTCCAAAAACCGTATTTTACTGGCTTCCTGAGCTAATTTGAGGTCAGAGGGATTACTGCATATACGGCGTAGACGAAGCATTTCCCCATAGGGGATGCTTGAGATTAAATGCGCCGGATGGGCACTAGCCGCATGTAACATGCTATTTCCTGCAGTTAATTTCCAAAATATCTTACTCTCAATACGTCCATTCTGAACATACAACTCGGTGTCAAGGAAGGTGATTGATTCCTGGCTCAGGGTGGCAGTAAAGCTAAGATTAAGAATATTGCAGTTCAAATTGTCAATGAACCCCAAAGCCTCCTCCTTACTGCCTCTCCAAATGATCATCAGGTCGTCAATGAACCGATACCATTTAATCAGGTTGTTATCAACAATGTTCTGGTACATTGGCCTGAGGACCAGCTCCTCCCAAGCCCCCATGTGTAAACATGCAAAGCTCGGGGAGAAGCTGGCCCCCATTGCTACCCCCTGTAGTTGGCGGTACAATTGATGATTGAACATAAATAGATTGTTCGACAGGCAAAACCGAAGCATACTCAACAGCATCTTATGTTCTTCAAAATCAGGGCCCCTTCTTTGAAAGTAGTATTTTACTGCTGTAAGGCCATCACTATGTGAGATACTTGTATACAGTGCTTTTACATCTAGTGAGATTAGCCAATCACCCTCAACCCAGGTAATGTCCATGATTTTCGTTAGCAAATCCCCCGTGTCCTTAATGTAGGAGTCCAGGTTTCGTACATACCCCTAAAGAAAGTAATCTATGTAGACAGAGGTATGTTCCAAGAGGCTGCCTCTAGCAGATATTATGGGCCTGCTCGGTGGATGCAAGGGGTCTTTGTGCACTTTAGGCAAAAAGTACAGTATAGGTGTAATTGGGTGTTCAGCTTTCAGAAATTTAAATTCCGCTTCATTGATGAGTTTAGATGTTTTCCACTTCTCTAATTTTTGATGAAAGTCAATCTTTACTGATGTAAGTATCTGTATCTGGACTCGTTCATAACAAGTTCGGTCATTGAGTTGGATATAGGCTTCTTGATCATAATTCGCTTTAGTCATAAGGACTACATTGCCCCCTTTATCGCTTCCCCTCACAATGATATTTTTGTCGGCTGCCAGTCTTTTGGTTAATGATTCGTATTGTTGGACACGGTCATTATATTGCCATTTCTTTCTGTTTTTGTCGTTAAGTTTTACCATGAAGCTGTTTCAAGTCTCCCACTACATTCTCATGGAAGACATCAATGTTGTCTCTAGGCGAGATTGGTACAAAAACGGAAGGTGGTCTGAATTGGGTTTTTGTTGAAATTCTGTTGCCCATTTCATCAAATATGTTTTTGACCTGAGAGCAATTATCCTCGTATCCAACCCCATCGGTTTCCCCAAAGTTCTGTAATGATTTTGGTACCTTGTGTAGCAGATACTGTTTCGTTGTTTGAGCTCATGGCTTGAGCTGGGGTGGTGGTAGCTTTATCCTTTAGCGTGTAGAACTTACGTAATTTCAGTTTTCGTATTGCTTTATACACATCACAACGTGTTTCCGCATAGTTGAAATTTACAGGTGAGGCAAATGTTAAACCCAATTTAAGAGTTTCCTCCTCTTTGGATGTAAATTTTAATGGGGTGAGATTGATGACAGTTCGATTGCTATCACCCATTATTCTTGGGTGGAGGCAGAGCCCTGCCCCCATCCTCGTCCCCGCTTTCTCTTTTGAAAACCTCCTTTTTGCCGCCCTGCTTCTTTTGCGCCTGCGGTAATTTGCATATTTGCGGCTTGACCTCCCTGTATTCGTGGTCTTAGCGTTTTCAGTCTCTCCTGACATAAAAAAGCAATCTCTTGGCCAGGCGAGGGTTTGGGTCCAGCCTCCGTCTGCATTTGTTTGCAGCGATCCGTATCAGATTCAGTTTCTATGTCAGAACTAAGGATGGAGATAGAAGAGGTTGTGGAGTCTGATGTTGCTTGTTTTTGACGAAGTGTCTTGGGTTTGGGTTGAGGTGGTTTGGCTGTTCCTTTGCGTAATGAGTCGTACTTGCGTGAGAATGTAAAGATCTGTCCCATCTCATAATCATTACGGTCTCTCGCGAACTTGTAAGCTTTTCTATCAGTAATTTTCAGCTCTTCTTTTTTCAGGCGCTCATTCATTGCCTTTAATAGTCGTGCTCGTTCGTTCATATATATATATATTTATATATATATATATATATTCTTAAAGGTTTTATATCTACTTATGAATTGTCTTTTTAAGTTTCAATTGAAGAAAAAGGCTGAAGATAAATAATTAAATACATAAATGATATTGATTATACATAGATACATTGGAATTGAAGAGTGTAACACAATGGGTAATATGCAAAAGGTAAAGAAGGTCTGGTTCATGCTAAACATAACAGAATAAAAGTAAAATAGAATGTTATTTGAAAATATTATCATGTACATATTGTCTAAAATGGATATTAAACAATGTTAATACAGGATAAAGGAAGTCAAGGAGGCTTGGTAACTTCTTGTAATAGAGGTTGGGGAAGAAAGGATTTTTTCGCACTAGTATCTAAAAATTGTGTGATAGGAGATCATAAATGTAATCGTTTAGTGGCAAGCGAAATTGGATAAACAAGTCGTATCTAGTCTGTGATTGTGGCAAATAGCATACCACCAGGCAAGATAAGACAGTTTGGAGGTGTCTTTCCAATTCTTTATCTGTTGGAAGGCAGCTGCTAATAGTAAATCAATGATCTGCAATTGTGAGATTTATCTACCAACCAGGTGATAAGCTACCTAAAATAATGTTGATAAAGGATATGGGAGCTGTGGTGCCAAAAATGGTGTTAATTTGAGACACCAAACCTGTTCCCAAAACTTGAAAACATAGGAGCATGTAAATAACATGTGTTTTAAGTCGGCAATGTCATGAGAGCAAGTCCAGCATGTACTGGGAGTATTAGCATGGATCCTGTGCAGGTGTAAGAAGCAGTCTGTTGTAGATAAAAAAAAAATTGTTTGAGTGGTGCTTGCTGCTCTCGAGGTTTTCCTTAATTTGGACCATATTTTGTTCCATAGGGAGACAGGCCAATCCACGTCTAGATCAGTTTCCCAGGAAAGTTCTATTTTAGATTTATCTCTGTTTGTATTAGATTGTGTTAAGCGAGATTAAATAGTGGAAGCCTTAGGATGGACACGTAGAACGCTGTTCCAAATGTTAAGCGGTAGAGAGGAAGGGGCTGATAATTGCGAGAGCTAACCACATGTGTCTGAAATTGCAGTTTGTAAGATTATAAATTTGTGTTTGAAGGAAGTCGGTAGGTGATACAAATCCTGTATTTACGGAAATTGAAGGGGTATGCCTTTATTAAATAATTGATGTACCCAAATTAAGCCTTTATTTCTCCAAAGTTTCCAATATATAGATTTATTGTGAATTAATACAACTTTGTTATTCTAAATTGTGTAATTAAAAAAGTATCAACATCATGTGGAAATAAAGAAAGCGTGGTCTGGGGTACTTTACATGAATGTCTGATTACAGGTGTGTAGTTTTTTTGCGGCGTGCGGGTAAAAAACATACTCTTGAAATGAAAAGGGTGCTATAAATGAGGCTTCAAGGTCAACCCACAATGGGCTGTTAGGTGATTGGCCAGAGAGCCAATGTGATAGATGTTTTCATTGAAATGCTTTGTGATAACTGGAGAAATGGGGGGAAATTAACGCCTCCTTCTGATTTTGGTTGTGTTAATTTTTGTAATGCTATCCGTGGCTTTTTGTTATTCCATAGGAATGTTGTGAGTATGGAATTAATCTTTTGAAAGTACTTAGCTGGTATAGGTAAGGGTATATTAGAAATAATATAAAGGACTATAGGGGTGAGCATCATTTTAATAGTGTCTAAACGACCCCATCAAGAGAGATAAAGCGGATGCCATCTTGCAGTGAGAGTTTTTAATTGATCTATACATTTATCTAAATTAAGAGATAAAGATGTAATTATAGAGGGAGAAAACCAAAGACCGAGATATTTTATATGTTTGGAGTTCCATGTGAACTTGGAGATCTGATAGTCTTCCTTAAACGTGCATTTAGTTAAAGGCATAAATTCACACTTGTCAGTGTTTAATTTAAATCCCAGTACTAAACCATAAGCTTCAACTTTCTGCAAGAATGCAGGGAGTGAGGATTGTGGTTGAGAAAGGAAGATCAATACATCATCTGCGTAGGCTGCTAATTTGATAATTTGAGATTCGGATGTAAAACCTGTAATAGAGTGATTCTGTCTTATTCGTAAGAGAAAAGGTTCCAGCGCTAGATTAAAAAGGAAGGGAGATAAAGGCCAACCTTGACGGACACCTCTGTGAAGAGTGAAAAAAGGAGATACAAGGCCATTGGAGGAAATGGCTGCCTTGGGTTTTGAATAGAGTAAAGCAATCAAGGAAATAATTTTTGGGTCAAAGCCAAAGCATTTAAGGGCATGAAAGATAAATGGCCATGAGACTCTATCGAAGGCTTTCTCTGCATCTAGAGCAATTGCAGCTAGCAAATCTGAGTGATGAGACATCTTAGATAGTATGTTGAAGAAAAATCTTGTGTTGTCTGTAATATTACGACCTTTAACAAAACCTGATTGTTTACCAAGCAGGGAAGGAAGATGCGGTTCCAACCGTATAGCCAATACTTTCGAAAAGATTTTATAATCCACGTTAACTAACAAAATGGGCCTATCATTTTTTCAGTATCTGGAGTCCTTGCCATCCTTTGGTATTAAAAATATCAGTGCCTCTAAAAATGAGCCTGATGAGTTACTGGAAGAAGTGAAGGAAGAGATGAGTGTGTAAGTGTGGAATAAGCAGTTGGGCAAAATATAAGAAAGTTTAACTGTGAAACCGTCGGGACCTGGAGCTTTTATCTTTTTTAAGAATCTTGAGTGCAGCTAATAATTTATCATGTGTAATGTCAGATTCCAAAGTGTCTAAACTAGAAAAGGGGTCGTCACGTTTCTGGATATTGGAAAAATATTGAGATATAGCTGTGTCTGAAGGTATATTTTCTGGTGTATAAAGAGATTCGTAGAAGCGTACAAATTCCTGAAGAATCTCAGAATCTTTGTTTTGGTATATGATTGTCGGCTATAATGGAGTCAATGTGAAGCCTGTTTTCCTTAATCTTAAGATAATTGGCTAATAATTTGCCTGATTTATTTTGGCCACCATAGTATTTTGCGCTTATCTTTAATAAAAATAAAGAGGCACTCTCAGTAGAAGATTTATTAAAAGCAATATTTGCCTTCAAAAGCTCTTCAAGGCTGGTTTTCCTTTTAGAAGTGTAGAAGGCATTTTCTAATGTTTTAATTTTGGTAAGAAGTGTATTGTGGATTGATTTAAAAGATTTACGTTTATTTGATGAATATCTGATAATAAAATCTTGGGAGGTAGCTTTAAAAGCGTCCCAGATTGTACTGAAAGGGAGATTGTCAGTTTGTTTAGTTTGAAAAAATTTGTGGATAAAGGTGGTGAAAGAGGCCGTAAAAGTGGGATCTAAAATTAAAGAGTTGTTAAAACGCCATTTCTTGGGAGGTGTAGATTGTTGGAGGATATCTAAATGAATCATAACAGGAGCGTGATCAGAGATGAGGATGGGCCCTATATCTGCCAAAAGCAAAGATTGGGATATGTTGCGTGTAATGAAAATATGATCAATTCTGGATTGTGTCTGATGTGGTGGAGAAAAAAAGGAGTATTCTCTCGAAGTCTGGTTGCAAAGTCTCCAGGCGTCAACCAGATTTCTCTGTTCTATAGTTCGTAAAAAGGCTTTGTGTGGCTTGTTTGGGATGAAGGAAACTTTAGAATTCCGATCAAGGAAAGGATTAACTACTTGGTTGCAATCACCTGCGAAAATGAGATTCTCAGTGGGGTGTTATAAGAGTATTTGGGATAAGTGAGTCCAAAAGGAGGCATCACCAGTGGTGGGAGCATATATATTAAATATGGATATGGAAATTTACCCTATCAAGAGATGAGTAACTTTCCATCTACCTTCATTGTCAAATTCTTGTGAGGTGAGTTTAACATTCAGTGCTTTATGATATAAGGTTATGACACCATTTCGTTTGACAACACCTGGTGAGAAGAAAACTTCACCCACCCAATTCCTCTTGAGTTTTAACGATTCGCTTTCAGTGAGATGTGATTCTTGTATTAAAGCTATGTTCGCATCCATTTTAGCCAAGTGGGAGAAAACTCGTTGCCTTTTAATAGGGGAATTTAAGCCTGACAGTCCAAGGAACATGTATAAATCAAGTACAATGAAAATTCAACTGGACCAGTAACAGCATATACATTTCCAAGTGAAAAGCATGTAATAAATATGAAATAAAGCATTGTGAGAAACATTTGGTAAATATGTGAACAATATATGAAACATAATAAACGTGCAAAGAAGAGCTGTAAAAGTCATTTGAAAGAATTTTATAATTAGTAGGAAGATGAGAAATATAGGAAACAGTTTGAGAGAAAAGCAATAGGAAGGAAAGGAAAGAAACGAGGTTGGGAAAAAAAGACGTATGATAAAAATATGTATGATATAAGGAAAGAGGAAGGGATGTAAGAGAAAAAGTGAAAACTGTAAAGAATAGTAGAAGAAGAAAAATCATACTTACATACAAGTCAAACAATGGAAGGATGGACGGGGGGAGGGAGAGCACATGGATCGATGATGTACCCAAACTCCATGAGCTAAGGCGGGAGAAATCCCGGGATATAGACAACATACAAGACAAAACAGATCATGCACATAAGACTGGAACCTGTGTGAAGTGGAAACATAATTGATTAATACAATCAAGATAAAGTATGACATTCCATATCTTGAGATCAAATGGTACAGCATGATATCCTAAAATAGAAAAGGCGTTTGATGAAAACAAGCAAACCAACAAATCGTGGCAGAAACCATTCTACACTTCTACATGTAGAACAACATAATCAAAATCTAGACCTTATTTAAGTGATTCATGAAAGAAGAATTATTTAAAACAGGAATTGGAAATGTCCATCCTCTCCGGACATTGTGTATTTAGGAAACTCTTCAGCTTTGTTGGGTCCTCATAGGTCGTGGTGGTGTTGTTAAGAGTGACCTTGAATAGGCAGGGGTGGAAAAATCCAAAGCGTGCTCCAATAGAACGTAACGCTGGCCGCATAGCAAGAAATGCCTTACGTCTAGCTGCTGTGGATTTTGTTTAGTCTTGTGAAAAGAACAGTTGATGACCTGAGAATGAAATGCGTTTCAGGAGCTTGACAGTTGATAATTCATTGAGATCTGTATACTCTAGGAAATATAATATGATGCCTCTCGGTCTATGTCTGCTTGATGGTGGTGAATGCGGTGGGCCCAGTCTGTGAGCACGTTGTATATTGAGGGTGGTGTCCTCCGGCAGATTTAGTAGTGTCTGTAAGTGTTTTTGAAGGATCCCTCTGCACCTTCCAATAAGCCATAAATACGGAGATTATTACGTCTGTTTCTATTTTCAAGATTTTCAACTTGTTTTTGCAGAGATGTAATCTGGGAGTGAAGAGCATCCACTTTGATGAAGGATGTGTTGAGAGTATCAACATTATGTTCAACTTTAGTGACTCTTTCTTCCAATTTTTTCCAGCCATCTGTTAGGATTTGTATCTTGGAGTTTGTCTCCTCGACAAATGGTCTCAAGGCTCTGATTTCCTCCAAAAGAAGGTCCATGGAGACAGACGAGGATTGTTTTGGTGGAGAGGGGGGATCCTTTTTAAGCCGCTTAGATGTTGCTTTGTTTAGAGTAGAGGAACCATTGGCCATAGCCAAAGAAGCAGCTGTTTTAAGTGTTGGTGCCAGGGAGTCCTCCATTTGAATGGAATTCATATGTGACTTTGAACGGACAATAAACCTACGAGTCGAGGATATTTGTAGCATTGATATCTTTTTAACTCTCTCTTACATGAAGAAGAGCCAAAGCCTGCATACAAGAAGCAATATAAATCTGCAGGATCTATTTAAGTAAGTAATTCTAAGAATAATAGTTGAAGAATACGCTATATTAGAAAATGTGTGTGCTTTGTACATTACAAGGTATTGTAATACAGAAAAGCCTGGGGTGAGATATAAAATTGGTGAGCTTAAGCTTAATGAGAGGTGAAATAAATATGGGAGGATTAAGTCACCTCTTGCAAAGTCATTTGATATATTTCATCTCATCACTTAACATAGGTTTGCGTACAATAAAACATGTAACATAGTATGCAAAATCTAAATGTCATATCCTAGAAGCTAGATAGTATACATAAAGCAATAGGAGGATACATGAAGAAAAAAGGATATTCTGTTATACCACTGAAACAAGCAGTTTTAGATAAATTGGGCAGAAGGGAAAAAAGAAATCTGCAAAAGGAGCTTTGTTGAAAAAGACTGCCTTGTTCTAAAGTGAGTAGCTGTGGGGCATATCAATAAAGCGGTTCAAACTCAGAAAATCAGCTGTGAGAAATAAGCAGTTTCACTGAGTGCTTTGGTAGCTCTAAAATGACAGCTGTGGTTATGCCCGTTGAAAGCGTAATGAGAGACAAAGAGGCTGAAAGGGGGCACTGTGTGTTAGAGCAAGGCTAAAAGTCACTTCATTCCTTAGCTGTAGACTCAATATTTCTTAGTTTAATGCTTTGCCTGCAATAAATCAACACAAGCTTTGAAATAATACAGCGCGCGCTGAAAGTGCATGAGTTGACAATAAATGAGTCACACAGGAATGCTTGTGGTGAAGTTCTCACTTCCAACTATACGTACTCTATTATGACTGCTGATAACGCTATGAATTACATAGAAGGATTAATGTATAGTGAAATAAAGACAAAAGGTGCCTCTTTTTTCAGTCTTCGCTTGGAATTATTGTTAAATCATTTCTTGGCTGTGTTAACACAATGCATGAATTGAAGTGCGTGAGAAAGGCTTTTCCTCAGCAGGTATGCAGAATTGAATTAGTGCGTTCCATTAGTAGGAGAGCAATACGATAAAGGAATGAAGAGGAATAATGCAATTTTAATGCAGATGGGAAAGTCATTTGCCGTTTAGCCTGTGTAGTTTAAACTTCAGTTAGTTTTCTGATATCAGAAAAGCAGTGCCAGCTTTGGAAAACGGAGCGCATAACGTAGACGTTTCTCCACAGGCTATTGTTGTCGACTAGGTGAGCGAAGGGAGACAAACCATGTGCGCGCCGGGGCAGGCGATGCGCGCATGGCGTCTCCTCTCTGCCTCACACGCTCCCACCGCGCGCTCACACGCTACCACCGCTCGCGTGATTTCGTTTTCTTTTCCAATCTTTACCATTTCTAAAAGTTTAATTAAAGAGTTTTCTTGTAAAGTTTGGCAATCTTTGGTTAGTTTTTAAGTTGAATAACCTGGCACTGACATGGGCACTGATAAGTAAATATTTCCAATTTCACATCTAACTGGTAAAACTGAGATTCTTATTAAAACATAGTGAAAGTTTTAAGTAGAGGCCTGGGAGATGTCTGCATTCGGTGAGGGAAAGGGATGCACTTTGTATCTGGCAGATGTGCCACCCTCTCTGTCTCTTGGCCGGTCGGCTCTAGCTATTTATTTATAATACAGATACAGATTTTGAAAATGCTCTATTAATGCTACTTACGTTTTACTTGCTCTGATTTGCATCCTTCCAGAAAAAGCAGGAACAGCACAGTGGACACGACGCCTCTGGAGTATCCCAGCGCCCATTCCTTCATCATGTTTACTAAGCGCACTGCGGCTCCAGGCTCACACTGTAGGCGCTGAATTCCGCCGCTGTCTGGGATGAAATATTAATGGGTTTTACAGCACAGCTCCTGGGGGAGTATTTACGAAGGTGCGAGCCTAATTGCTGCCTATGGACAGACTTGCTAACCTGTCAGGCTAACCCCGGCTGAGGAGCCCCCTCTAGTGGAAACTTCGAGCTTTGCAGGTGAAGCAGCGCCTGCGTTTTATTGGTGAAGGAGGTGACTGAGGTTTGTAGTGTAGTTCCTATTATCCCAATAGGCTCTGCGCATTGGAATAATATCTTCAATAGTATAGACCTAGGGCAGAGGTTAACTAGGTCTTCTACCGACGATATTAGACTTAAAGTTTAATGTTTGCCAGCTAGCTCAGAGTTCACTACAAACTTTCTCGAATAGGCAAGGAGGATTTTAACCTCCCTGGATAGACAAGAAGGGATTTAGTTTCTGACAACCATAGAACATGACAACTTTGCTCTCCCCTAATCAAGAGTGTATCTCTAGAGTCGTGTGAAAACAAAAGACAACTTATTTTACTCAGTCAGTTCAGTGCATTCTTAGTTTCACCAGATTGTAGAGAAAAGGAAGAGACGGGCGTGTTCAATAAAAAGATGTTATTTATTGATCAGTCTCTTTTCTCGTACAAGAGAAATGAATCGCTATTATTGCAATACTTATAGTTAAGTAAAGTGCATACAGTAAAGACAGAATTATAAAATAATACTGTAAAACCATTGATATGGTTTCTGAGCCATATGATACTTTAAAATGGATAAAATAGATACATACATATATACATTTGACTAATCGTACTCAACTGGTGCTTCTAACAACGCCTACCCCAGTGTACCTGACCTAAGCCTAATACGTGGGCAGGAGTAGATAAGTAGCAGTTTAAGTTAAGTTTGTTTTGCCAAGGGACTGACTCGAGAATTCTCTGCAAGGGGTTATTCAGTTCTGTACCTGAGATCTAGAATGATGGAGGGCTGGTATCTCTTATCCCAGGTCTTGATATTCCAGCTGCCTGCGATGGCTGCTTGGAAGCGCCGGAGCTGGATTTCTCAGCAGGAGAAAGGCAGCGTCTCGTTCTCAGTGCGTCAGGAAGGCGGGGCAGCGCCTGTGGGCTTCGCTCTCTGCTGGGCTCCTCGGCACGTCTCGCTGCTCCGATCTCGTCACCACCGCATGTGTTTGCTTAAGGCAATGTCGGTAATATTTATACCTGAAAGGTGCCGAGATTGACGTAAGGATGGACATATATACGTCAATAAGGATGTCATATGAACGGGCTCGTTCGCACATTCTTTTGCTGAAGTTCTCTGTGAAATCAAAACAATGGCTATGGGAATTTCCCAGGTCGCTGTAGGTTTGATTTGTTTTGAGAACTCCGTATGCCTTATCAGGGGCTGGAGGAATATCGCTTGTCTAATTAGATGGCATGCGTTATGACCTAATCAGATAACGCGCTTCTGTGCCGTGGTGTGGCTTAATCAGATAACGGTTTTTGCACCGTTAGATGGCTGCTAGTTAATTATTAACCAGACCAGGGTCAGGAATAGGGGAATCGATACAGTACCTATAGGAATACATCACAGGTTGACTGACGTACTTCACTTCAGAGACGTGCTGCAGATCTGAAGAGGTGTTGTCAACATCTATAGCAAGTAAGACTACGATGGTTTAAACAAAGACGTTCAAATAGAAAAGTAGCTTGAAAATTTAAATCATTAAAAATGAATACTCCTTTTTACCCCATGTGCACAACTTGATGAAAATAAAATTAAATATGGAGCAAGAATTCTAACAAACACATTAAAACCAGTGCTTAGTGTGTTACAATAAAAAGAAGACTAAACAAGTAAAGGTGTCCACAGGTCTTTTAAGAGCCTGTCCCTGTGCTGCTGAATGCCAGGGTTGCTGAAGAAATAATATTAATACCAAGGCTGCCCAGTCGAGCATCCATCTCATGGTTTTTCCTTGACCATCCTATGCTTCCTGTCTCCTTTTCAATCCTGCTTTCTCCCTTTGCACTGTATTACTATCTTTCTGTTTCTCCATCTTTCTCCTTTTTTAGACCCTTTTCTCCCTGCTCTGGGAAAAAATCTGGTGATTAAAGAAGTCCTGGTCCGCAGAATTCAGTGTAGGTGTTCACCACCTGCATTCACAGCAGGTATTAGTCACTGATTTAGATTAGTGGTTACCTACATTGGTGGCATTCACAGAACAAGCATTTTCAAAACCAATAGGTCTGGCTTTAATGTGGTTCACTGTGCAATCTCATAGGAGCATTGCTCATCCTACTCTTTCATGGATCTTTTACAATGTCCTGCTCTGGTGTAATGGAACATGGGTGCAAACAGGTGTGCAAGAGAAGAGGAAGGAAGCATGTGAGAGGGCATTTAGTACTGAAGTTGAGGACAGAGATACTCAGGACAAGTGCCAGCAAGTGTCTTGTGCACCAGGCAGTGTCTTCGACCAGATCTGTTTTTTCACTAATATTCTGTGTCTCAATATGGTGATCCAGGTCAGAGTATGAATTCCTAGAACCGATTTATCTGCATTCAGCTTCAAACTGTTGGACAATTCACAAAGGTATGTAAAAGACCACCATAGGAGTACTGCTTCTGGTACCCATAAATGCTTCTTATGGATTGGCTCCTCAGTCTGCTGGGGGTGGATTTAGAGCAACATGCACAGGAGAAGTTGGCTATGGCAATAAAAACGTTGTGTCACACTTGCCCACTCTGCTTCAATGTGGAATGGTGATGTACTGCTGCACTTTTTAGGTCTCACCTGAGCCAATGCGCTTAAACATTGCTCCGGCGAGATTATAGTAAGCGGTCCGAAAAGTCTACCAAAGCGGCGGATTAGACACAGCTCATGTGAGACTGGCACATGCACAACGCCAGCCACGTCACACACCACCATTTGTCTGTGCCTCGGCATCAGACTTCAAAGGCTGCCGCTCTCCCGCCCCCATCAGACTTCAAAGGAATGCGCTCCCGCTCCCCCCTTCCCTCCCACCACAGCAATGCCGAGAGCTTGTTTCCTTCACATTCTTCTTCTCCTGCTTTTCCCTTTCCCTTTGGCCATTTGCCTTTGTCACCTCTGTTTCGCTGTATTTTTGACTTTTTATTTGTCTTGGCTGTGTGTTTGTCTCGCAGCTTCTTTCTACGTGCCCGTTGTAACGTTCTTCTACCTCCGTTAACCTGTCATGCATCTTATTTGTCTGCGCATTCGCCGGCTTCCTTTTAAATCTTGTTCTATATGTTGTCTCTCACGTCTTTCCTTTCCTCTTCTGTCTGTCTTGTTGCGTCCGCCGTCTCTATCCGTGTCTTTTCTCCCTGTGTCTGTTACTGTGTGTGTGTCTCCTGTCTCCTTGTATCTGTTACTGTTTGTGTTTGTCTTTCTCCCTGTGCCGGTTACTGTGTAAGTTTGTCTTGCTCTCTTTGTCCCCCAACTTTCCTTTTTTACTGCCTCTTTTCTTCTGTTGTTCTTGGTTTGCTTGCTCCTCTATCTGTGCCTTGTCTCCCCATGCCTGTTACTGTGTGGGCTTGCTTGCTCACTTTGTCTCAGCACGTGGAACACTCGTATATCATGAGGACTTATGTTCTGCTTAAATCTGCAGAAATGCACAATAAAGTTAATTCATTTGCAACCGCATTGGTCAATAAAGTTCTATCGTTCAGAACCTCACATAGGCGTTCCCTGGTCTAGATACCAAAGGGACTAGCTGTACACAGCCATCATGCAGGGGTCACATGGTACACGGACGTCACTAACCATGCACCGGTGAGTTCTGCTGGTCAATTTTTGTTTTCGAACGCCAATGCAGATTGACTTATAGGATGTTTTCTCAAGTTAGTCTTGGTTTTCTTTTCAGATTCCGATTCGGATACGTAAAGAGTTGCACATGATGGGTAGGGTGCCGTTTTGGTACTTTGTGCATTGAGCGTGTTTGAACGGATTATTACTGTTCTCTAACCACTTTCTTTTATGTGTCTGGAATTGTTACAGCCAACCCATTATTTGGAGCACTCTGCCTTATCGGTATATACATTTCACAGGTATTGGTATCTTTTGCACATAACTATATTCATGCCGGCAGGGAACGTTAAGTAGGGATGTCACGTACTGGACAGCACGCACACAGTTCATGTGATCTATGCGCGTGCACATCATCGCCAGCCACATAACACACCATCATTTGTCTGTGCCTCGGTATCAGACTTCAAAGGCTGCCGCTCCCCTGCCCACCCCCCTCCCCCAACCACAGCAATGCCGAGAGCTTGTTTCTGGACGAAAGTGAAAGCCTACCGTGCTTGTTTACAGTAGCCTTGCGCCTCAAATGCTGTTGCTGTGTTGCCATCTCACTAGGGACACTCAGCTTGAAAACACTTGACTTGCTAGCTGCAATGCTACATCCGCTATGCTTTGCCTCTAGACATATTGATCCCTCACAGACTGTGCTGACTCTACCCCTCCTGATACTGAAACTGACCAACACAGTCACCACGTAGTCTCTTCTCTCTGTCTTATGATGTCTGCCCGGCCACCATTTACTTCGGACCCTCACCCACCCTCACCCACCCTCACCCGCCCTCACCCGCCCTCACCCGCCCCATCACCCGCCCCATCACCCGCCCCATCACCCGCCCCATCACCCGCCCCATCACCCGCCCCATCACCCGCCCCATCACCCGGGGACACCGCCGCATCACCCGCCCCATCACCCGCCCCATCACCCGGGGACACCGCCGCATCACTCATACCAACCACATCATCACTCGGCACCACAACAGCACTGTCCTTGCTTGTTTATGAAGGCAGCACTGGTCTTGGTGCCAGCTGGGTTGCAAGAATACTGCTGTGATTCGAATAATTATCTCAAGGAAATTGATTTCCACGTAATGAAATGTATTAAGACCATTAACAAGTGATGGATTAGAAGTCCCCATTTTGTGCTGTGAATTCAACCTCCCATTTCCCCAAATGTCATGTATCCAATATGTAGAGAGAGAATATTTCGGCAAAATACTTTTAGTGCGCATGAGTTCATATGGGGTTCCACAGAGTGGAACGGGTCAACTGAAATATGTGCTTCAGTTGTGGTGATGGTGTGATTCCTAAATCAGATCAAACCGATAACCACCTCCAACTTTTTCTGATATTGCAATATGTGTGATCTACATCTATCCTTGAGAGGTGAGATGTTGTGATTGTCAGTGTGTGAATAAAGGTTTATTTATTTTTTGCAGTTTTCTATTTGACACAAAAATATAGTAATGTCAACCACAATTGATCACCATGGACAGGCGAAGTTATTTATTGAATGTGATACCAGTGACATGAACTGATGGTTGGCATTACTAGTATCGTGTTGGACTCCTGAATTTCATTTCAAGTGAACTTATTGCGACAAAGTTAGATGTTTACACAGTGGATGTGAGGGAAGTTCTTAAGTCACACCTTTTTACCTTTTTACTCCCTCCTTCTCCTGCCGCTCTCCCTGCTTTTCAAACATGGTAGTTTGTAATTATAATGTTTTCCCAGCCACTCCTAAATTAAAATGCTACCTGTGATCAGTTTTAAATGGTGTGCTTTCCACACAACGAAGAGTAAAAAACAAATAAAAAACATAATTTGTAATGCCAATAGCTCCAACTTTCACTATTGCGAGACCTATTGCATTGCAAATGCTTGTTAGCTCTGCTCTAGAGAGAGCTGCAGTAGTTTCTCCTTTTTTTTTAAACAAACTTTATTCTCATTTTTGTATTTCTTACAAGTGCGTCACTCATAGGATGATAGAAAGGACATCATATATGCGCATTTGAACATACTGTTACACCCCACCATGCCACACCTCCGTGTCCCATCAGATTTTTCCAGGCCGACTGTTCCTTCCCCATAAAGAGAGTAGCCCATCAAACACAGAGGACGAATCCCACCCAGCTGACGGTCAAGCCCAGAGAGGCTGAGCTATGGCGTTCCAGGGTTTCATAAGTACTATCAGCATCCACACACCCTACCAAAGAACCAAGAAAAGAACACCCCCCCAACTCATACCCCCTGCCCTAGCCCCATCCTAGTAGCCCCACCTCCCGCCTCCCTTCAGACATGTCGCTCTCCCTAACAGCACTCTCATTACACAATAAGTATGTCCCATGGTCCGTTGGATTCCCTATGGGATTGGCCCAAGTCACACTTGGATGAATGCACACACATTGGGCCTTTCCCCATCTACCCTTGCTCCCCTGCAGCCCAAGATTGTGCTCTCATGCATCACAAGGGTGATACCAACTTTCAACAAGGTCAGTCTTCATCATCCACCGGATTCTTAAGGAGATCCACCATCGCCACCCAAGCTCTCGCCGCATCCCATAGTTTTTCATTATCAGCTCTTTGAGCCAGCTGGAGCCGAAGGGTCCCTTCACAGTCTGCCCATTTTGTGAATTCCCGTAGCCAGCGCGTCACATTGGGGCCTATGACCGCCTTCCAATGGCAGGTGATTTCACGCTTGGCTATTACAAGCCCCAGGTCCAGGAATTTGCTAGTGGTTTTGTTGCGGGAAGTATGGGGGAACCAATGCAACAGGCACACTCCTGGAGTAGTTTGGAAGTTTGCAAGTCCCTATCCGTCACCTCTGTCAGTTTGGTCATGACCTCCCCCCAGTATCCCTGGAGTAATGGAAAATCCCAGAACATATGCATGAACGCTGCGTCCTCCAGTCTCCACCGCGGGCAGGCCGTGTGGGAGCCAAAGAATTCATTGATTTTGCAAGGCGTGAGGTACGCCAGATGAAACACATAGAATTGTATGAGTTGGAATCTCGCATTACGAGAGCATTTCCATGCTCGTTCCTGCAGCATTTCCCAGAGTTTTACCTCTATAGGCATACCCAGATCAGCATCCCATTTCACACGCAGTCCCTCCAAAGGAGTTCTTGAGCCCTGCGTCAGTCTCCGGTACAGACACGTGACCGCCTTGATTTTGCCCGGAGAGGTTACCACATATTGGCAAGGGAGGAAGACCTGCGGTTCCTCCATCCCCTTTTTCCAATGTTTGCGCATAGCAGCCGTCACTGCCGCATGCAGGAGGAAGTCCTGAGCTGGCTGCTCGTACCTGTCCATGAGGTCCTGAAATGGTAAGAGGGCACCGTCCTCTTATAGATCCCCTATAGAGGAGATCCCTAGCTCCTCCCATATCTGTAGCCGCTGCCAATCCCCTCCGTGGGGTAGTTCTTCGCAGAACCACACTGGAATCTCAGGGGCATACGCAGGACCCACCTTATTGCGCCGCGTTGCCCTGGTCCAGCATTGCTTCACCACCCACATGTCTTTGGGCACTTCTCGTTCGCGCACCGGAAGCTGCAGCAATATCCGAGTCAGGAGGTGAAGACCCTGATCTCTACTTCTCTGATCTGGCTCAACTCCCAGTTTCTCCACCTTCCGCTGCGTGAACCACTGCAGCTGGGCTGCATGGTAGTAAGCCTCGAAATCAGGTACTGCAAGGCCCCCTTCTTGTTTGGGACGTGTCATAGCAGGCAGCACCACTCTGCGCCTCCCTGAACCCCATTGAAAGCTCGTAACCATCGAGTTGAGTTGGGCAAAGTACTTCGCAGGCAGCCAGAGTGGCAGCGTAACAAAATAGTAAAGCAGACGTGGCAGGGTGACCATTTTTAGCAGAGCCACTCGCCCCGCAACCGACAGTGGTAGTGTCCCCCAGAATTCCAGATTACCCTTTGTAGTTCGCAGGGACCGTCCTACATTACCCTCCAATTAATCAGCTGTTTTATGGTAAATTTGGACTCCCAAGTAAGGCAAACAAGTGCCCTCCCATCGGACATCTAGGCCCTCCGGAGGGTCGATCATCTCCCCTCGTATCGGGAACACACAGGTTTTGGCCCAATTAACTTTTAGACCTGCCACTCGCCCCAACCTCTCCAGCAAGTCCCGGGCCCCCCGTAGCTCGCCCGCAGCGTCGGCAAGGAACATTAACAAATCATCAGCATAAAGGGCAATATAGTGTATCTGGCCCATCCCCTCTAGACCCCTGTAATGTCTCCCTGTCCGTGCACGAATCGCCAGCTGCTTCATTGCAAGGGCAAACAGGAGAGGAGATAGTGGTCAGCCCTGCCTCGTCCCTCTGCCCACATCACAGGCCTCAGAGATCACCCCTCCCGTCCGCACCCTGGATGTCGAATGGGCGTAGAGAATCTTCGTCCAGGCCACAAATCCCTCACCTAAGCCAAAGGCCCGCAAGT
Source organism: Lissotriton helveticus (assembly GCF_964261635.1). Lineage (NCBI taxonomy): Eukaryota > Metazoa > Chordata > Amphibia > Caudata > Salamandridae > Lissotriton > Lissotriton helveticus. The sequence goes on from NC_136057.1 coordinate 772,315,034, forward strand.
CCTGAAATAGGTATGGCCACTCTAAGCTATCGAAGGCCTTTTCAATGTCTATTGATGGTACACACGCCTCGTCACCCCCTGCATGCGCCTCCTGTAGCAATTGGCACAAGCGTCGAATACTCATTCCGGGTAGGGATGAACCTAGCTTGGTCTCTGTGCACCAAGGTTGTCATGTGCCCCATCAGGCGATTGGCCAATATACGGCTCAGGATCTTGTAGTCAGAGGGCGATACGCTGTGCAGTCTCATTCTGGTTTGCCTGGTTTAAGGAGGGGCACAATCACTGCCTCCCTCGTTGAACCAGGCAAGTAGCCAGTCTGCTTCGACCGGTTGTAAAGGACCAGCAGGTGCGGAGCCAACAGGTCGATGTAAGTGACATAGAACTCTGACGGTAACCCGTCGGTACCCTGCGTTTTGTTCCTGGCCATACACTTGATAGCTCTCCGAATCTTGCCCAGATCTACTGGACGGCCCTGGGTCTCTGCCTTTTCTGCGTCCAGCTGGGGCAATTCTATATCAAGTAAACCCCCATCCAGCTCTCTAGGGTCCAACCTGCTACTATATAGAGCGGAGTAGTAGTCCAAGAAGTGCGTGTTAATAGCCTGCTGTCCAAAGTGGACTGTAACCCCCCCCCCCTCTTCCCTAAGTTCAAGAATCGGCGTACCCCTAGGCGCCGGGTTTGCCAGCCAAGCCAGGAGAGCCCCAGACTTATCCCGCTCCGCATGAGCTCACACCGTGTATGCCTGTAGTCAAAGCACTGCAACCTCTCTATTTGCGTCGCCAGCGCTTCCTTTGCCTGCAACAATCCGTCTTGCATGTCCTGCCGACCCGGTCTCTCTCTTTCTTTCTCCTTGAGCCGCCTTTCTGCCTGCTGCACCTCACTCAATAATGTTCTTCGGACTCCCACCGCTTCCCCAATGCACCGCCCCCGCAGCACTACCTTGAATGCGTCCCACTCGTTATGCAGACCGGAGGAAGTGCCCACGTTGTGCTGGAAATAGTAGTCTATGGCAGTACCTAAGGTGGCTCTAAAGACCTGGTCTTCCAAAACCTCCGTTTGGAGCCGCCAATTAGGGATCGTCGCCCTGAGGCGAACCCAGCTCAGGCTCACCAAGAGGGGGCTGTGATCCGAGGCTGTCCTAGCCAAATACTCACTCATCGTGACCATCATGTAGACATCAGGGGAACACAACACCGCGTCTAGTCGGACGTGCAGCTCATGAACCGCTGAAAAGTAAGAGTAGTCTCGGTCCCTAGTGTGGTGGGCTCTCAGAGTATCCGTGAGTCCCCAACGCTACTGCCAGTCGCGCCTAATGTCTGCTAGCCTACGGGCAGGGGCGTCTGGGAGCGGTGGGTGGGATCGGTCCAAATCTACATCAGTCACACAATTAACCCCCCCCAAGAGAACAGGACCCGCCAGTTGCCCCGCCAATTTCTGTGAGAGTTGTGCAAAAAAGGAGGATTGGTCGATATTGGGGGCATATATGCTCCCTAGTGTAATGTCCTGCCCATCCAGGCACCCCGTGACAACTGTAAACCTGCCCTCCGGGTCAATCACCTGACGCACACATTGAAATGGCACCCCCGCCCCTACCCAGATCAATGTCCCCCTGGCGTAGGCCGAGTAAGTAGTGTGGAATACCTGCCCCCTCTAGCGGCGCTGTAACGCCGTGCCCTCTGCCTTTGTCAGGTGGGTCTCTTGAAGCAGTGCGATGTGGACCCCCCCGCCGGACCAGTCAGGCGTGTATTTTGTGTTGCCGACACATGGTGTGCATCCCCCTGATATTTCAAGACATAATCTTAAGACCTACGGGGTACCCATGGATCCAACGTGTGTATTTGCTCTTCTAATACCCCCCTAGCGACATGTCTGACCCTCCCCCATCCCACCCAACCATCAAACTGCACCCAACTCCCACTACCCAGGACAGGCACACATCCAAACCAAACTGGTCATATACAGAGACATAACTAGGAGGTAACGTGTGACCCACGCACAATGCCCCCAGAACCCCTGCCCGGCCCCCCTGCCGTGTTGGAAGTCGGCATTGCCCGTTGGGCCCCCCGGCAGTCCTGGAGAATCCTTGCCTGCCATGGTATCGCTCATCGCGTCGCCCCCAGGTCCAGCAAGTGCAACTGACCTTGAAGTATGGACCCGGCAGTCCCGCTGTAGCCCCCTCACCCAAAAATCCCGCCCGCTGTCTGCTGAGTGACGTCCGGCATCTCCGAGTCCGATAATCCTTGGGCACTACCAGATCTTGGGCTTTCCGTTCCGCTCTTCTCGATGTGGGTGACATTGCTCGCCGGGCTGACCACCCCCTGGCTGATGGCCGCCACTACCTGCACCGCTCTATCCCGTTCTTGACGTTGATCCACCGGAGAAGTGGGCCTCCCCCTCAGCGGAGTACCCATCTGTCGTTCTCGAGGGGAAGACACCTGGGAAGCGGGCGCAGCCACGCCCCGCGAGCCTCTAGCCAGTCCCATGCGGCTTGCGGTGTAAGAAAGAAGTGGGTCTTTTCATCTGCGGTCACCCCCAGCCGGGCTGGAGGAAACAGCATAGGGGAGATGGAGCTGCTGTAGTTTTTTCTTAACAGCGAGGAAGGATGAGCGTTGAGGTTGAACCTCCCTGGTATAATCCGGAAAGATCAGCACCCTACTGTTTCCGATTTGCAAATTCTGCTGTTCACGAGCCAACCTCAGGACAAAGTCTCGGTCGCGATAATGCAACAGTCTCGCCACCATTGGTTGCGGCGGTGCTCCAGGTTTAGGCGGGCGAGCCGGCACCCTATGCGCCCGCTCTGGCGCATAGAATGGAGATAGGCCCTCCGGTGCTACCTCCGTTCTCAGCCAGTTTTCCAGGAAGTGGACAGCATCCGCCCCCTCCTCACGCTCCGGGATCCCCACTATGCGGAGATTGTTACGTCGTGAGCGCCCCTCACTGTCCTCCGCTCGTACCTCCAGTACTTTTACCCTGCGTGTTACTTAGCTCAGCGAGTGGCGCAGGACAGCCACTGTGTCCGGGATGTCCTTCAGAGTGGTTTCTTGCGTCGCCACCTTCTCTTTAAGCTTCCGGTGGTCATCCTTCAGGAGGGTGAGATCCGATCCAATAGCATCCACTCTCTTCTCGAGTGCCTCCCGTGAGGCCACGATGGCCTGTATTATTTCTCCCAATGTGGGGTCTCCATTCCTTTCCGGCCTCTGTCGCCGAACATTGCCATCCTCATCCTCAGAGTGCTGCTCCATGTCGTCTAGGCGCAACACCTCGAATCCCTTTTTCCTGGTTGTTCTGCCTATCGTGAGCCACGCACACCGCCGACACCAGCTGTGCCGAAGAGGCCCCGAGCTCTCGCCCCGCTCCAGGAAAGGCTACTGTCCCCTGATGCCTGTTCCGGGTTTACACCGTCTCAGATTCTGCGGCGAACCCGTGCAGCTAGGTGGTAGGCTTCCCACGCCTTCATCGACCAGCAGAGCCCGTTGGTCCTGCCCCGAGGCCCTCTACGGTAGCAGTAGTTCCCAGGATGGGGCCCTCGTGTCGGTGGCAATCCCTTCCTCCACTCTACTCAGTGCCTAGCTGGGCTCAGGAGGCACCCACTCGTGCTTCATGGACAGTCCCCGACAGTGACCCGCTCAGCACGTAGCAACTGCCTCCAGCCAGCTGGCACCCGCACCACTGTCTCCCAAATTTGTTCCAGACAAGACACTGCAACCAGAGGCACTTTATCTGTTCTTGGGGTTTTCGCGCGCTTAGCGCCTCCACTGTGCTTCGGGCTCCAGGCACCCCCAGGAATCCCCAGCACCGCTCACCAGGCCAGTCGTCCCCTTCACACCAGTAATGTCCCAGGCTATCTCCGATGCAAGCTCTTAGTCCAGTTAGTGCCCCCAAACACCACAGGTGCAACGAAGAAAGTCAAATGCCTGGGGCCTCACTGTGGTGCAAGCCTCGTCCCCGGCTCCGCCATCTTGAAGTCGGGCATCTGCTGGCGACCAGCCAGAGAATATCTTCACGCTCTCACGTCCCCCGGCCCCCTCTCACTGCAGATGCATAGGTAGGTTACCTCCGGTCCCAAGCGGTGGCGTCCACGGGCAGTGACGCTCCCAGGACCCAAACGAGCCGCAAATGCACGCCCCCAGTCAGGCGACTGTCCCGCCGAGGGAGGCCACCATTTTAGGGCGCGAGTCGGCGGACCTCCGCGCGGGGGGGGGGGGGGGAGGGGAGACAGAAGCCCTCGCAACTTTCTGCCGCTGCTTGCAGTTCTGCCACAGACGGCACCAAAACGGGCACGAGACATTCCGACACGAATGTCCGTGTCGAGGGCCCAGGTAAGTGCTCAGGATGCTTTGCTTCGGAGGCCGACCGCGGAGGAGCCCCGAGGTCCGCTGCTGATCACATCATCACCCAAGCCACGCCCCCTGCAGTAGTTTCTCCTATATAATAAAAACACATATACATGCATAGAGGGGTTTTGGTCAGCCCTCTTGATGCATTGACCTCTTGAAATTTTTTCTGCCCATCACAGCATACAGCATTAGGCAGTAGGTCAGCCCGTCATTGGCTCTCTGGTATTCGAGGGACAGCATTTTGCTTGATCACGTCCACATCAACTTAAAAGAAGAGCAAGCACTACAGTGCCAGTGCTGGTGGGCCCGTGCTGTATTTTATCAAAGCTTTCCATTCTCTATCCTTCCTATTATCATCTCAGTGTGTTTATAGTGAGTCTTCAAGTTACAGTAATTCAAAGTCAACTGTACATACATGAGAATCATATTTTACTATGAAGTCCATTAAAAAGGAAATTTGTTTTGGTACCTCTTCTAAGCATATCTGCCTTCTAGAAAGCTCCCGTTGTGTTCCGTTCAAAAAGGTTGCATTTATTTAAATTCATGTTTTTATTGCACGCATTGTCCATCTCATTTTTGTGGCACGTGCTAGATTATAAAAAATATTATCCATTGCACTTTGTTAATGACCTGTTGCCCTAGCTTTTGAGAAGAAACGTGCTCTCTACTGAGAACTTAAAAAACTGTTGCAAAGATGATGGAATTTCTTACTCTAGAGTACTCCTCGTTCTCTTCAGTGCATATTTTTCGAAAATGTTGATGTTTTTAAACTCTGTGATGGTGTTTTAAATAGCAGTATAAAAAATGCTATTTTACTGTGTTGATATACAAGTACATTTCAGTGATTCAGCGGAGCGATTTGTGCTTAACTTACAAATGTCTTCATTACAAAACAGAGTGATTTTACAAATCTTTGGCTGTCGGTGAGACGTGCAATGGAACAAATAATAATTCTGTGTAAGCTTTGTTGATGGCAAGTGTTGTAAAGACGCTCACTTTTGAGCGTGGTCATTTGTAAGTATGAGCGAAATTTGCAAATTTGCGGTACGCGAATTCGTGCGAAAGCGCTTTAGAGGTCAGCAAAATCTGTGAATTTGGGCAAATTAGCGGATTTTTTTATTTTTGCGTGTTCGCGTAGCGCTTTGCGTGTTCGTGTTTTTTTTTTCAGCGCCGACCGTGAAGTTATCCATGCGGTCGTACATGGGCATGGCCATCTTGTTCGTGTTTTGCCCATTTCAGTTTCCGGGCGCTCGTTGCATGCTCACGTTGTGCGTGGGGCATGATTGCGTGGTCGCTTGCGTTTTTGCGTGCTTGCGGGGGAAATATCGCACAAACTTACCCATGCGGTCGCAATGGGCGCTGCCGTCTTGTTTTCCATTCACTGCTATGGTTCTCGGCATGCTTTTTCCATCCTCTTTTAATCTCTGCAATTCTTTTGTTTCTTTGAACTTTGTTTTAATTTTTTTACTCATTATCTATCTCTTTATTTTTCTACATCTACATTTTGTGTTTTTTTCTACTTTTGGTTACTTAAAACTACTTTTTTTAACTCTTTTCTTTTATTTACCTTTTCCCTATTCTTTCTTTCCTATTTTATTTTCCTGTCCAGGACCATGGCAAAGGGCACTTAAGGGGGGATTCAGTAGTAGCCCGGGGGATCTTCAGCGCGGTGGAGGTGGCCGCACTGATTTTCTACGTCCCGCGCCACCTCCCCAAGACTGTTGCGGCAGGCCAGATACGGGCTCCGGGAGTATCGCCAGCTATGGGGGAAAGTGTGCCGGGCCATGTATCTGGAGTCTGGCGCACCTACAACCAGGCGACGCACCAGTGGTCCGACATCCTGGACCGGGAAGACCTGCTCGACCTGCTTGGAGTAGAGATCCTGGGCCTTGGTGAATAGTAGTAGCTAGTATTTAATCACTACTTTGTTTTCTCCTGCTCTGTTATGATATTGCAATTTGTTTTTTCTGAAGAGCAAGAATGCTGCTGATTACATTGCTGGTAAATTATGTTTCAAAAGCTTCTATGATTGCAGGTGCTCGCCTACTCACTGGCGGTGCTACTATGCTTACTTGTTTAAAATATTGTGCTCATTTGGCCTGTGGGATTATGTATGAGTGAGTACTTTACAGAACTGCGTAATGCTAGAGAGACTAGAGACTCAAGTCTAGTCCGTCCTTTGTACTCCTGCTGCCAGTAAGAAGAGATAGTGGTGGATTGATAGGTTGAGTATATTATGATTTGTTATTAGTAGAAGGACGTTTTTTAGTGGTCTGCAATCATGATGACGGACTGTGTCTGTCACGTCGCGTGCTGCTTAGTGCTGGCAGTCGCAGTAGAACCTTTTTGTTGTTGGTTTAGTTTGTGATTTACAACATAACTTTCCAAGTGGATGGTCTGCGAATCCAGCAATACTGTACTATCCTCCTAGTTGACCAGATCGGTCAATACATGTAGTGCAATTGTTGGTAATTTGTTTGCCCCGAGATAATTTTAGATTGTGGTCAAAAAATCAAATATTAAAAAAAAAAAATCATCCATGTTTGTGTTTATTTCATGATCATCAGCAGCACCTCCCAGGGGCAAGACGACAACAGATGCCGGCGGAACAAGGTGGGCAGGATCGGTCCTAAGAGGTCTCTTCTGCTGGCCCCAGTAAGTTGTTCTGTTGTTAATATTAATAATTATACTTCCCTAACGTATACAGCACCTATTCATTCCAAACGGTTTCCTAATTCTATTTTTTACAAAATAGTCTTTGATCTTCTTGTAGATTGTTTCTACATTATCCTGCCTCTACTATCACTCTCTGTGCTACTACTATTTACTGTTATTATGAGTCGGTCTGTGTAGGTAGCTAAGCTTGCCCAGTCGGCAAACTGTGTTAAACAAAACTCTGATCCAGCCTATAGCTCTAGGCAATGAGGGCAGTCCTCTGGGTTGCCCTTGCTGTCTATTCCAGTCTTCTTAATGTTAGTGCTTTGACAATTCCCAACAACAAAATGTCAATGTCCACCAAGAATAAGCTAGTAGTTGGCTTTTTGATTTGATAGCACATACCATACCGCTAGTGTGATGTATTTACTATGGGTACTGTATCGATCCCCCTATTTCTGACCCTTGTCTGGCTATTAATTAACTAGCAGCCATTCAACTGCACAGAAACCCGTTATCTGATTAGCCATACAACGGCACAGAAGCCCGTTATCTGATTAGGTCATAGCGCATGCCATCTCATTAGGCAAGCACTATTTCTCCAGCCCCCTAATAGGCATACGGTGTTCTCAAAACAAATCAAACCTACCACGACCTGGGAAATCCCCGCAGCCATTGTTTTGATTTAGCCGAGAACTTCAGTAAAGAATGTGCGAACGACCAGTTCGTATGACATCCTTATTCACTTATTTATGTCCATCCTTACGTCAATCTCGGCACCTTTCAGGTATAAATAATACCGACATTGCCTTAAGCAAACACACGAGGTGGTGACAAGATTGGAGCAGCGAGACTTGCCGAGGAGCCCAGCTGACAGCGAAGCCCACAGACGCTGCCCCTCCTTTCTGACGCGCTGAGAGAGAGACGCTGCCTTTTCTCCTGCCGAGAAATCCAGCTCCGGTGCTTCCAGCCGCCCTTGTAGGCAGCTGGGATATCAAGCCCTGAGATAGAGATACCAGCCCTCCAGCCTTCTAAATCCCAGGTACTGAACTGAATAACCCCTTGCAGAGAATTCTTGAAGCAGACCCTTGGCAAAGCAAACTTAACTTAAACTGCTACTTATCTACTCCCGCCCACGTATTAGGCTTAGGTCAGGTACATTGGGGTAGGCGTAGTTAGAAGCACCAGTCGAGTACGATTAGTCAATGTATATATGTATGTATCTATTTTATCCATTTTAAGTATCATATGGCTAAGAAACCATATCAATGCTTTTACAGTATTATTTCATAATTCTGTTATTACTGTATGCACTTTACTTAACAATAAGTATTGCAATAATAGCGATTCATTTCTCTTGTATGAGAAAAGAGACTGATCAATAAATAACATCTTTTTATTGAACACGCCCGTCTCTTCCTTTTCTCTACAATCTGGTGAAACTAAGAATGCACTGAACTGACTGAGTAAAATAAGTTGTCTTTTGTTTTCACACGACTCTAGAGATACTCTTGATTAGGGGAGAGCAAAGTTGTCATGTTCTATGGTTGTCAGAAACTAAATCCCTTCTTGTCTATCCAGGGAGGTTAAACTCCTCCTTGTCTATTCGAGAAAGTTTCTAGTGAACTCTGAGCTAGCTGGCAAACACTAAACTTTAAGTCTAATATCGTCAGTAGAAGACCTAGTTAACATCTGTCCTACGTCTATACTATTGAAGATATTATTCCAATGCGCAGAGCCTATTGGGATAATAGGAACTACACTACACTAGTGTTTCAGGGACTATTCTGCACATACAGAAGTATGTACAAGAGAAATAGGACATTGTTGATGATAGGTGCAGTTCGACTTTCCACATACCTCAGTCAGAACAAAAGTTGAACCCCCAATCCCCTGACTGACTATCTAGTGTGTCTGACCAATGATTAATTATACGACCCAGAAGAACAAAAGAAGACTACAGAGTCCTGACCTATCAGTCACGGAAGCATGCTTGCAAAGTGCAGTAGTGTAACTGCAAACCCTTCCGCTCACTCACTCGTGAACAAAAACCACACAATAAAAAAACAATTTCTTTATTTTTAATAGCGCAGTATGCCCAGCGAGCAGTAGTGATAGATGACGTTAAAGTTTAAACACCCTTCCCTAGAATATACTTCAACTTAACACATCGAATTATTATAATAACTGTGCGGGAGTCCTCACCTTGTTTGAACTTCAAGTACTGGTGGTGATGAGGAGTAGGTGGTGAAAATTGAAAGCTCTTGTTGGCAGAAGGGCAATGGAATCTTCTGTCTGTAATTAGAAAAAATGTTGCACGTTAAAAAGCAAGCATTCATCAGTTGTGCCAAAAAGTGTTGCATGTTATGGCTAAGCATATAAAAAGTTAACTCTCCCCAAAACGTCACTTTTTTTCAGTCCCAATAATTAAAAATAGTTTATTAACATTTTCTTCCATTACGAGACAAAATAGGGGGTGGTGTATGGCATCTAAAAATATGACATGTTTTTCTAGGTGTCACAGCATCAGATGTGGCACCTACCACCAGTGCCGGGGCCAGCAGCGCGGAGGCGTCCCCTCTTGGAGGAGCTGCTGTGGGGGATGGCTCGGCAGCGGCAGACGGTGGTAAGTTATTATACTCCTTACTTATTGTCATTTTAAAGTAGGCTCGCAAAGGGGTGTATGATGTACTGTACAGTAGGCAGTACACTAGTACAAGTACACTGTACTGTTAAAAACAGTTACTAATTTAGAACTACATTTTTGCCAATCACGGAGAAGACAGTCACCCTTGACTTGGCAATAGCATTAGCGGCGGTAGTTCTAGAGTAAGGAATGGCCCCCTCTATTTGACGTCAACTCAGCTGTGAAACTTTTATCCTGAAGCCAAGCCAAGTCAGATCAGATGAACTTGAGGGATGTGATGAAATAAAAGGGAAAGAAGGGTGTAAGGAAGGACGAGCGAGTCGTAACATTTATGACTGTAAAGAATGATACGTGTTTTTGAATGCATTCAGAGGTGGCTGATAGGAAGGAATCAGATGCATGGCTGCTTGAAGCAAGGATGGTTGGAGAAGAAAGAAAAGACTGCCTGTGTGGGTGAATCAGAAAATGCATGTGTAGTGTGCATTGCAATATATCATTTGGGTGAAACTCAAATGCCAGTCAAGACGGTGGTTTACCAAATAAAATAAAAAGGGTGTTAGTTGGTTGTTGATTAAAAGTAAAGTTGGTCCAGTTGAGACATTAAGAAGAATGATAGACGTTTACTTTGGAAGCCTGGATGGTATCTTCTTCCTCATAGATAGCAGAGGTGTATGGAGCAGACGCTCAGTGGATGAAGAGTGTTACTTTGAACAGCATGTCCGTGCCAGAGTAGCAAAGCAGAGGAAATCCAAATACTAGAAGTTGTGATTGTTCAGAAATACTCCCTTGACTAACAGTACAGTAGTTTATTTTGCAAGCACAGCATATATTGTAGTCCAGTCCCTTCCTCCGGCAATTATGGGTACCACACTCACTCCCTATGTTAATAATATTCTTTCAGCTGTGTCAATCATGGGTGGCCTATCGCTGTTGTTCACTCAGTCTATCAAAACAAATCACCTAAAGTCATCCATCATATAAGAAAAAAATCATGTGATCGGCTGGATATATGATCCAAATTTTCCTTTTGTAGTAGTCAAGGCCCGGGGGGGCAGTGCGAAATATAAATTACATTGAGCAGTAGCCCTTGATGTAACAGAGTATGGCCAGTGCCACCCCTATAGAAAAGTAAGAGCTTCCCTATCCCCACCTGCATGTACTGCTTAAAGTAATGCGAGTCTGCGTCGTCATGGCTTGTGTCTGTTTTTCTTGGGCGCAAGCTGACTGAGCTGGCATTATGCCAGCTACCACAAGTTCACGTACAAGTAATTTTATGCGCAAAACAAGAGAAAAAAAGAAGAGTGGTGTACTCTTTGACTATGTAGTGAGTCCATAGAGCTGCTAGTAGAATTCCTGAAACTCCCACTAATGTTACAGGCCTACAAAGACGGCGGAAAGATACATGCCAAAATGTTATACTGTGCTTGCAAGTTGCTAGTGTTACTGTGAGACAACTTTCTGTTGAATTATTTTGTGTTAATGTTAGAGTATTGGTTACAGTATTTTTCTTTCTTTCTTCATATAGATGCTCCACAAAAACTCCACCCGCAAGGAGATGGCTGTCCGGGCCAAGGCCCGGAAGCTGGAGGCCATTTGTGCCGACGAATATTGGCGGCTGGTACCTCGGGAGCAGGAGGAGGAGGCGGCAACAGCTGCATCCTCCTCCAGTGCCCCTGGGTCCACCATCCAGCAGCCTCCAGTGGTACGGCGCCATGGTCCGACAGCCTCCCGCCGTGGAGCAGCAAAAAACACAGCAGCTGCCCCCCCCCCCTTTCCCAGAGCCTGGATGGCACATCAGCGCCGTCTCCGCCGGAGAGTGGACTACCTGGAGCGTGCGGTTGAGAAGCTGAAGCGCCAGCTCCAGGACCTCCGAAAAGAGATGCGGGACCACACCGCTGGAAGTGACTGACCTTTGCCCCTTTTTAAAAAATGTTTGGGGGGGGGAATTGGGTGTTGGGGATTCAGAGGGACTTTTTGAGGGACAGTCTTATGGACATTGGTTGGGGTTAGGGAGGGGGGTGAGTTGGGTCTTTTGAATAGTTTATTTTTGTTCTGGGAAATATAATAATTTATTTTACATACTTCAACATAGTGTACGCGTTCATAATATTTTGTGGGGTGGTGGGCGGGGGTTACTGTACGTTTGGTTTTCTCAAACTTACCAGCATGAATTATCTAAAACGTCCAAAAATGCACAAAAGTGCCACTAACAGAGTTAGTGAATTCAATTGCCCTACTAGTACTTTACTAGTACTACTGTCTGTCTCTCCTCTCCTCCGAGTCCTAGCCCATTATTCTACCTCCCCAAAATGCTTATCTTACCTGTGATTCTTGTTTGAGAATAGAGCTAGGCACAGCGCTGGCTGCATGGCAAATGGCGATTACGGTTGCCCATGAAATCCATCCAGGATAGAAATTCCATTGTGGTGGTAGTAGGAGTGGTACCACATTAGCAGTAGCAGCATATGGAAAAAAAAAGGAAATGTGACATTGAGTGGCCTGAGAGGAGTATTAGAAGGAACAGTATATATTTGTAGCCTAAGCAATGCTGAAGATAAGTATGGGAAAAAAATATTTGCATGGATGATTATGGCTACAACAAGAACAGTGACACAGCAGCGTATCCTTTCTACACGTGTAGGAGGATGCTGTTGACGATGGATCCAATCGATGGTGGGCATGAAATTCAGAATTGATTTCAAAATACTCATTGGTGTTTTTTTAAGCAGAATTACAATATCCTAGGTTTCATCTAGCTGCCTTAAAATTGATTTGAGGAGGTTGCTTGTGCTTGAACCTTATCCTCCCCAGCAAGTGTGTGGAATTATTGTTGTCATTTAGTCACACCTCAATGAAAACCACACAGCCCGGGGGAAGAGGGTTAGGGTTTGAAAATTGGATGGGAATGGGGTTTTTTGGGAAAGTTTTGTGGAGAGAGGAAAAAAACACAGCATGGACAAACAACAAATGAAGAAAAACAAATCTATGGATACGAAGATATCCATAAATCTTTTAAGGAACATAAATGAAGTGCATGCACTACTGCATGCATGAAGTAGTGCATGCAGTAGTGCATGCACTACTGCATGTTTGCTAAATGGATGGTTAGGTTACTGAAAAGTAGTACTTACTACAACTTACTAACCATGAAGAAACAATGTGACAGTACAGGGCTGCAGTAATTACGCAATTTCACTTACCTATCTGCCCTCAGAGAGAATAACCACTTATTAGTACATTAAATTAGTTTTAAAAATAGCAAAGAAACTTATCAAATAGCTGGAGGGATGAATTTGAAGCAAAGAGCAAACAAACACACAGTCACACTCCTAGAAGTTCACAACAATAACATTATTTAAAAGATAAGGAGAAGTGAAGAGGATACTGTAACTGTATGTTGTAGTTGTCCTGTTCAATTTGGGAAGTTGCTTGCATCCAGCCAGTCATCTTATTCGCGGTACTCCTCCATTCCATCTGACGCTCCGTCGATCAATCTTAGTGACCAGACACACTGTCCAATGCGGATCGTTAATGGTAACCCTGAGTTAATCGTTTTTCCCATCGCACAGGGTAAAAGCCGGCCTGTAATTGTTGTTAGAAAAACAAGAAGTGATATTAAAACACCACGGAGAAAAAAATATAAGGTATGGTGTGTAGTGCAAAATAACACTTTCAGTTTCAGAGGCGACAGTATTACATACAAGCATCATTTCTAAAGTGCGTACTCTGAGTCTCCTTTTCAAGGATAGTAATTAGCACACAGCAGCAGGCCAGGGCCATACAGACTGTCAAGGCAGGCACCACTGAGTGAATGAAGCAACCTGATGTAGCATACCTCTTTGACACAGACAGACAAAGCATATCTAATTGTATGCAGCAAGTCACATAGCTGCAATTTTACATGAACTGCTGTCTGGACTCTGGCATAACAACACTACACTGGCTCGACCACTCCATAACACGGCTAGACAGACATGTAGTTCTGCTGTAGTTGTTGTTGACTGGTTTACCTGTTTGCCACTCACGAAATGGCCATAGTTCTTCTGTAAACCAACGATGATGATCCATCCATCCCAGTGAGTGACTATAAAGAAAAAAGATATTATGTAACTTTGATCATCAAGACTCATCATCATGGTATATTGGCAAACTCTATCTTGTTCATGCAGTCGCATTCTACACACACAATGAGTCCGAGGACATTTTGCATATTAAAAAATGCAACGTAGTGGCCCCTGCAGTAGAAGTAGAATTTGAATTAAACAAGGTAAAACAAACAGTAGACTTGAGTTACATTTAGTGTGTAAAAGATTAAATAATAACAGAAGACATATGATGATTCATTTCATGCACAACAAACAAACAGCGATTGCTTTTATCAGAGCCAGACAGCCAGTGCTGTCCACTGCATGACAACTCATTATTCATTACCTGTTCCACTTTTTTGTCCGCATCTTTTTCTTAAAGTGTAGGCCCACAGGGCAGCCTCTCGTGTAAATTTCAGAAGTGACTGTCAGCAATCAGCATATAGTCAGTAATTCCAGTCCCACTTCTTTTGAGGAGACTTGTCTACGAAGCGACAGTGTCTTCATTCTGCGTAATCCAGCCATCTGCCTTGAGGGAAATTGATAGGGGGAGTCTGGAGGTGGAGGATAGAGGAGCATGACTGAGTTGTGAACTTCAGAATTGCAGACAGCGGCACCATCAATAAGGAAATAAGACTAAGATAGTGCTGCTGATGGATTTGTTGTGATTAGAGTTTTGTTGTGGTAAAAGTTGCAAAAGAAAGACACACAGGAGTAAAAGTGAATAAGGAGTCAGGACGAAAAAAACAGTAAGTCCGTTTCAGGCCTAGGTGTCTGGGAAGTAGAGCTCGTCCTCAAACTCTGTGAATTGAGACGGGAGTCGGTCATCTAACAGAGAAGAGCTTCCGTCACCTAGGTCGGTGTCCTCTTCTTCTTGCGTGGATTCACGTATTTTGTAATCTGGTGGTATGAAGTGCTGATTGATCTTGATCATTGTTAACCTCTCCACATTTTTGGGCGAGAGGCGTGTCCTTTTTGAAGTTACAATGGCACCAGCAGCACTAAAAACACGTTCAGAAGACACGCTTGCAAGGGGGCAAGACAAATAATTTAGAGCCAGCTTGGCGATCAGTGGCCACTGAGGCCTTTTCCAATACCAATACACCAATGGGTTGTGATCAATGTAGACCTCTGTTGGGTCATCCAGATAGGCCTGCACCATCCACTCAAGGTCACCCAGTGCTGCTCCACTTTGCGTACCATCTGTGGCCTTTGCATCAGCACTGGAACGAGCAAACCCTTGATGAGTTATCCAATCCGCTTCCGACAATATTATGGCTGGGCCTGGTGCAGGTGAGGATGATGATACGGTTGTTGGTGTAGGAAACGGCTGTGAGGGAAAGTGACTGCCTTCGGCCACAGAAGTGGACCTTGACGCCGGACGGCCTGCTGATTCAGTAGTACTTTTG
Source organism: Lissotriton helveticus (assembly GCF_964261635.1). NCBI lineage: Eukaryota > Metazoa > Chordata > Amphibia > Caudata > Salamandridae > Lissotriton > Lissotriton helveticus. The sequence goes on from NC_136057.1 coordinate 772,330,167, forward strand.
CCGGTTCCTTCAATTTCCTGCCGCTCTTTTTCGAACCGAGTGACTGACAGAGCTAGCCAATGTTTGTACTTTGAAACATCTACTTCAGTAAAAGGAATGAATGCTTAGCTGGCCACTGCCTTTTTGTACCGTGGATCCAGAATAGTGGCACAAATGTAATGTTGTTCTGTATGTATTTTTCTAAGCCTTTCATTGTCAACTATGCGGGTTAATAAGCTCTCTGCCAACTGATATGCGTCTTGCTTGTCAGTATCATCTTTGAACGTTGAAGACACCACCTTCAGTTGGTGCTCTAGCATGCGCAACAATGGGATAGCTTTGCCCAAAGTACAGTCCTCCCTGCTGATTTCACGCGTGAAGACCTCAAAAGAACGAAGCATGTCTGTCAGGTGTTTAACTAAGTCCCATTCATCCAACTCTAGCCTCATGTCTTTCATAGTTGAACCCAGTGCCAAGACAAGCACTGCTCAGACAGACGCTGAAGCATGTAGAAGGCTGAGTTCCAACGTGTTACCACCTCCTGGATGAGTCCTCTGACTGGCACTCTACGTTCATGTTGAAGTTTCCTCAGCTGCTTCCGGGCCTTAAAAGAATGGCTCAAATGTGTGCAGATTCTTCGGCAGGTGGTCAGTAGCTTGCTGACTGTGTTTTCTTTTTTCAAGAAATCTTGAACAACAATCCTAATACTGTGCGCCAAACACGGCACCCTGAATTAGCCACCATTGTTCATTACCCTAACTATATTACTGCCATTATCCGTGGAAACATAACCAATTATGCGCTTTCTTCGATGCAGCCATTCAAAGACCTTACTGTAAACTCCTCCAAAATGTTTACTGCAGTATGAGATTTCTCCATGGCAAACATGGCTACTGTTGCATGTTTCCAACTAGCTTCAAAAATAGTGGCACTGTCAACAGCTGCAGATAACTTGTCTCTAACCCCTGCAAAAGAGACCCAGTGTGCAGTGATGCACATGTAATCAAGGGCTTTGCAACTGGTCCACATGTCTGTTGTCAGGTGGATAGTGTGAACAGCACTCTTCTGCAAAGCTGCCCCAATCACCTCCAGCACATCTCGATGTAGTGCTGGCACTGCAACTCTGGCAAAATAGGACCAGCTAGGAACCCTCCATTTAGGGCAGACTGTTGCCACAAATTGTCGAAAACCCACCCCATCCACGAAAGAAAAAGGAAGAAGGTCCAGCGCTAACATGTTAGCCAGCATTGCATTATAAAGACGTGCCGTTGGGTGGTTGCGTTCTAATGGCGCCTCCGACCAAAACATGCTTTTAATGGTGGTCTGGACCGTTTTCATATGTGAATAGGATGCAGACCTCTTCAACCCAGTTAGGCTCATTGATGTACTTTTTCGCATTGGTGTCTCTACCAGACTACTGTGCCTCCTTGATGTTGTTGGGGTAGAGGAGGGTGTGGGCGCTACCACTGCAGTGCTGCTGCCAGGGGTTCTGTGTGTACCAGAAAAAATGTCTCTCGGTTCACCCCACCCCCCCTGAACGATCAGCACCTCTTCGTCATCAGATGCAATATCAATGTCTACATTTGGATTTGTACTTTTGGCTTCCCGGATCTTATAGAGGTGTGCCTCCCACTGGATAGTGTGGTGTTTTTGGAGATGACCTCTCTGGCCTCCGGTACCATAGTTGGTACCAAACTTACCCCGACTAACTACATTTTTACAAATCGAACAAATAACTAGGTTTTCCGCCTTTTTGCTAACACTAAAGAAGTCCCAAACTGGGGAGTTGAGATGTCTGGTGGTGGTGGTGGAGGTGCTACTTTCAATGCCAGATGAAGTGGAGGATGGGCGTTGCCGAATTTGACTCTGTTGTGCACTTAGTTACAGCACCACTACTTGAGGTAACGGAGGTCGAGCTGGATGGAGATCCCTGCGGCCCTTATGAAGAGAAAATATGGCAGCTGTAGGTCGTGTTGGTGTAGTAGTTACCTATGTTGGTGGTGGTACCAGTGCCACGCCGCCCACATCCCGCTCAGCAGCAATTCAGGATAGGGTAAAAATGTCTGTCTGCTGCTTGCACGCTGGGGCTGGAGTGACGACTGTGATGACTGGGTCGTCATCGTCAGACTGTTCATCACCAGCAGAATCCACCACTTCTACTTCTTGTTCGTCGTCATCACCCATAAGTGAAAGCTTTGCGTGAACATTCCTTGTAGGCTTAGCTACCTTTGTCTGCTCATGGCGTGCCTCCCTCTCAGACTGCATTGGTGGGTTCCAAGCAAGATCATCAGAAGGAAGGGGGCTTGAAGAAGAACTTGCACTAGTCCTCCTTGACCTTTTTCTTGCTGGGGATCTGGAAGACAATGGATCTTCCGGAGGAGTGGCTTGCTCGGATGATACCTCCGCTTGAATCTCGATTTCCTGATGTGCCCCTACTTCTAGAGGAACAAGCATTGTGGGCAGTTGTGCCTCTCCATGCGCCTCTACTTGCGATGCCGCCTCTTCTTGCGCCTATCCTTGCGCCACTCCTTGCCCTTGTTGCATCTGTGGTTGTCGTTGCGGCTGTGGTTGAACACTCGGCAGATGAGTTACACCCTGTGTTGATTGGATGCTACTTTCTTGCGTTGAGTCAACGCCAACATTACTGGTCGATGGTGATTGAGCAATTAAAGTGGCTGCCTCTGCGGCACTCATGGCCTTGGGCCTAACTTGGCGAGGTGGCACTGAGACCAATGAAGGTGAGGTGCTGCTCCCAGCTTGGTCCCCGGTGGACACCGCTGCTGCAGGCGTAGTTTTTTGTTTCCCAAAAAAAGTGTCTGTGGGCACACCAGTCTCCTTGGTAAGTGGCGCCACTTGCTTCTTCTGCTCCTTCTTACTGGCAGAGGTAGAGGAGCTACGGCCACCTTTCTTTGGGCCCATCTTCTTAAGATGTCAGAAGAACAGCAGGCCGCAGTTGCACGAGTTGCAGAGTTGTCTGTGACCACACGTGACGTTGTGCTGCACACACCGAAGCAGGACTTCTTCCTGGCACTGATGATGAACGATGAGGATGATTGATTCGTGGTTCTCTTTGTGCACCTAAAAGCAAAGGAAGCCAGAGGAGCATCAGTTGAATAAATGTTGCATATGTCGTGCTTCAATTAATATTTGCAACTAGGCATTTATTATTATTACAACACACCCAAAAACGGAAAGACCAAAAATAAAAATTGCAATTCTTTCTAATCAAAAATGGATGTTTACATTGATAGAAGAGACCACACAGAGAGAGTTGTTTCATGCACCACGGAGTACCCCTGGGCATAATGGATGAAACAAAGCAGGGCAGACTGGGTGCAGCCCTATGGCACAAAGCACACTACCTGGCTTCAAAATTGCCCCTCGACCCCCACCCACATGGCCCTGCCTGGACCAGGCCTCAAAATGGCTCCCACCCACATGGCCAGGCCCCAACACCACCCACAAAAATCGAAAAACACTCAAAAAACACCACAATCCAATGCCATCCATGCCCTAAATGATGATTAAAATATTCAAGAGACCCCACAGAAAGCCTTGGTCCATGCACCACTGAGTACCCCTGGGCATAATGGATGAAACAAAGCAGGGCAGACTGGGTGCAGGCCTATGGCACAAAGTACACTGCCTGGCTTCAAAATGGCCCCTTGACCCCCCCACCCACATGGCCCTGCCTGGACCAGGCCTCAAAATGGCCCCCACCCACATGGCCAGGCCCCAACACCACCCCCAAAAACCGAAAAACACACAAAACACCACCACAATCCAATTCCATCCATGCCCTTAATGATGTTTAAAATATTCAAGAGACCCCACAGAAAGCCTTGGTCCATGCACTACTGAGTACCCCTGGGCATAATGGATGAAACAAAGCAGGGCAGACTGGGTGCAGGCCTATGGCACAAAGCACACTGCCTGGCTTCAAAATGGCCCCTTGACCCCCACCGACATGGCCCTGCCTGGACCAGGCCTCAAAATGGCCCCCACACACATGGCCAGGCCCCAACACCCCCCCCAAAACTCGAAAAACACCACAATCCAATGCCATCCATGCCCTAAATGATGTTTAAAATATTCAAGAGACCCCACAGAAAGCCTTGGTCCATGCACCACTGAGTACCCCTGGGCCTACTGGCTAGTGTGGCTTTACACGCACCCAAAAATTAAAAATAAAATCCACAGATAACAGTGAGCTATTCAATTCCATGACATAAATGATATTTAAGTTCAACAAAACTAACAGAAACAGTTGTATCATGCACCCATGACTAAATCTGGGCCTACTGGATACTGTGCCTACCCACAATATTTTTTTTTTAAAGTTGTGAAAAAGTTTTAAAATTGTAGTTGCAGCAAATGCAATGCCCCAAACAAACAACACCAACTTACTTGTAAAATCTCAAATCCAAAAGTGATCAAAACAAAAAGTCCTTAAATACAAATATCCAGCAGCAGCCACAAAAAGTAATCCTTCCAGCTCCAGATCCAAATGAAAAGTGACCAGGACATGGACAAAGCAATGGGAGGAGCCTGCTGGACAGGAACAGGAAGTTGGAGACTCTAGGGCACTTCCTTCCACCCCCCCCCCCAAAATGGAGTCAATGCACAAAAAAGTGCAGCCAAATGTCAATCTGAGTTATTCTGATCCAAATCATCATTTTCAGAAGGTTTATGCTGCCTGCGGTAGATTTCTTGTGCAGAATTGCAATTTTTGCAAGTTCTGGAAAGCGAGCTGTTCAAATCTCCCGCCGGAAGTCAGCTGCGCGTCGCATCTACGTGTTCGCAATTGTTTACTCCCATGTGATCGCGGGCCCTTATGACGTAGTCGCATTCTCAAACTCTCGCAGTGCAAGATGGCGGGCCGCTATGACGTACTCGCGGTCAAAGTCTCACGCGATCACGCAGCCAGATCCAAAATGGCGCAGCGCACGCAAACCGGGAGGGAAAATATCTTGGCGAACTCAGAATCACGGTAAGTCAACACCGTGCGCGAGCTTGTATTTTTGAAGAGCAACCAAGCAAAAAAATCCGCCAGCTTGCAAATTGCGGATTTGTGGGCACATTTGCGCGATTCGCGGACCGTGAAATTGCCAAAAATCCGCGAGCGGAACGGATTTTCAGCCCACACTTAGTCATTTGGATACAGCAGCCTTGCAGTTCATATCTTACCACTTAAGAGATGTCTCGGTCATTTATTTACATCTTCCTTTTGCAGTGACGTAGCAAGGTCAGGTGGTACCCGGTGCGGAAAATTTCTTGTCACCCCCGGCTTGACTAAATGGCAAAAATATGTTTAAAACACATATTTTAGCCATTTTGCCACCCTACCTCAGTGATGAGACCCGGGGCGGCCCGCACCCACCGCACCCCCCCCTTCTTACGCCACTGTCCTTTTGTGCCCCAATGCTTTTTGGATAATTTGTATAGAATTGAAACACTGCATAGTACGGCTAGTTGTGTTTCATGCTATCTCCTAGCACAAGTGTCTTTAGACTTTTGCACTTGCTTGGTGACATTAAATGTTGTGTACTGCATTTGAAATGGCGACTACCGTATTTGCTTTATTTATCCAATTGGCCTTACTTTTAGTCTGCAGTTGAGAAATTTCTGCTTGGAGACAGAGCCAAGATCCGAGCAGAATGGCCACTTGCTGAAAGAGCTCCACTGAACCCAGCCTGTAAGCTTTAAAACCAAGCATTTTCTAGTCTTGTAACTCATGGCTCTTGGTGGGATGGTGGGAAACCACTCCTAACTTTCGTGGATGTTGTGGAGCGGTGAAGAGAATGCTTACGGAGAGTGACTATCAAGCGCAATACAAAGACATGAAGGTCCCTGCACAGTTATATTGGCAGCCCTAAAGGACCAGTGAGAGGTGCGTACTGGGTGTAGATGCTGTAGGGAAAGTAACATTACACCTGGTAAGTCACCCACTCGCATGATGGTGGACTTTGAGAGGAGGTCTACTGGAGACTGGGTGAAAATGGCTCACCATGAGGGCGGTTTAGATTAAAATACCTTCTTTCATGTTTTGTTTATCAAGTGATTATTGTTACTACATTTTCTTTTGAAGGGGTGGTGCAATAAGACATTGAACTGTCTTCAAACATGCACGTCCTAAATCTGCTTACTCTGGTGGTGCTGTTGATAATTGTCAATAGAAACAAAGGCTGATTAATTTTTTCATAACTGTCTCTTGCGGCAACTTTTCGCTTAGTGGCCAATGTTTGCATCCCAGATCTCTGCTCCATAGCGGAGTATTCCTCCTACTTTAACTTGCTCAGTGGTGTTCTAGGTTTTGAGATTGCACATTCCTTGGTTTTTTGCAGATTGTACAATATCCTTTGTGGCTGCTTCTCAAGTTTGTCTTTCAGGTATTTTTCCTTGTTTATGATAGCAGACCTGGATATTCCTAGGTGATTAAAAGTTCCCAGTTTTAGTAGTTTGCATAGCAACTTTTTTGAATTGTTCTCTTTGGAATACTTCCAATGTTCCAGCACAGGGAGATATTGCAGATAAAGGTATCCAGATCTGAACAAATTTGTATACTGCTTGTGCAAAGATTTGTCCGTGCCCGAATGAAAGAACTTGTTGGTATAGGTCTCCTGCAACATATTTGGAGGCCACCAGAATTTCTTTCTCAGGCATTAGCAGTGGCAGCTAACTCTTAGGGTTCCCAGGCTGACATGAACTAAGTTTATTGCAAGGCTACGACTGAATGAGACATTGAGAATACAGTAAAATCTGTATTTTCAATTTGGCAATGATTCCAGCGATGTTCCAGGAATTCTGGAACTAGCATTTGGAAGCTATCCTTTTCACCCCGCAAATCAGGACAAGCGGTGCTATTGTAGGCGTAGTGCTGGTCATGTTCGCTGTTGGTCCAAAATGGACCAAAATGGATAAATATAAGTCAGTGCAAGTGTCTCGATTTCGCTACTTGATTTTCTTTTTCTTTTTGCTTATTGTGGAGAGGTTCCGATTTTGTCTGAAAAAATTGCACTTTTGAATTTTGACTCAGTAGCTGCATGGTCATTTCTCTTTACAGTTTTCTTAGGATGAGACAATTGGTGTTTGGTGTGATTATAACTTTTTGGAGTCTGTGAAAGGTCCTTCATGATTTATTTGAAGGAGACCAATGTTTTCTTACTAATGTGAGGTTCATTTTGGGAAGATTGTAGAGTTTTGCAGTTTCTACCATTGGCTGCAGATGTAGTGTATACTTTTATAGTGCTCACATGGCCAGGCTTCTGATTTGAGGATTTCTTAGAGGATCTCTGGCATCCCAGAAGTGAATCCCATTTGTCTGGGCATTTTGACAAATTTGTCTGAAAGTCCATGGTTTGTCCATTCGGCATTGTGGACTTCTTTCAGGCGGTAGTGGTTTCTTCTAGTGATTTGTTCATTTGATGGGAAGTGGACCCACCCATGGTAGGTTGGACTGTCTTGATTGATGTTGGGCTAGACAGTCATATAACTGATCAGAGCATCATAGCCTGTGCCTGCCGGGATACAATCCCTCTGGCTAGTCCATTCAGGGGTGAAACTTTCCAGGTCCCTTCTGCAAATTGTTCTCTCTCACAAGTTTCCTTTTCATTCTGTCATGCTTTTTTGTGTTCTCTTGCTTTAAACTGCTTGGTTTTGGGAAATTTGAGGGTAAATAGGTTTTTTGGGTTATTGAAGTCTTGCGGCCTGTCTTCTTGCTGGCAGGGGGAGTTTGTGATAGTCTATCGCAATCTGAAATCCTCTATTGTTTAAATTTGTGTCCTTAGTTGACTCCCTAATGGTCAACTTACTTGACTGGTTGATGAGGCAGAGCCTTTAGGTTTGGCTTTTTTTGTGGCTTTTAGGGGAGACTTTGCGGATCCTTCCCTAATGTGCCCTTGTAAAAAATAGTATTGGAGATATTGGCACCTTCAGGTCCCAGAAGATTCTGATCACCTGTGTAGTCCCTCAGAGTTTCATCTAGTCCCTGGTTAACTCCAACCTCTACATTGATTGTCTTGGGACTGTGCTCATCAACAACAGCATGAAATTTGGTGAATTTTAATGTTGCATGTTAGTAAATCTGCTAGGAACTACCGGTAGAGGTTTTCTTTTTTAAAGAAAATTTTATTTTATTTATTAACATTTCCAGAATCACAGTAAAATCATGACATAGGTTATACATCACAGGAGATTCACAATAATGTCAGTACATTCCTTTTGAAAATAGGACATATTCCATATTCTCAAATTCATCCTTGCATTAATGGAGTACCTTACTGGTTCCGGATGTAAACTGCATTTTCCTGAGTGTATAGATAGTAAGATTTAACGTATTCCCCCCCCTCCACACCCCTCTCTGATTCGCGTTAGGTATACCCCACCCGTAACGGGTACCGAGAGTCGGACTACGTCCTATAAGTGTTGTGTGTCTACTGCGTTCCTGGGCACCGTGAGACTCCCATGTGCTGTTGTTACCCGTGAACCAACTTGGTATGCCTGTGACCGCTTTGTCTCCTCTGAGGGAAGGACCCCTCTCATGGGGATGTCTGTTCCAGGCCCTCATATTGTCTTCTAGCTTTTCATCTCTTCTAACTCTTTTCAGTCTGATTAGCTCCGCTGTTGCCCATTCCCTCAAATCTTTGGCCCAACTTTCCACCATGGGGGGGGGTCTGGCTCATCCACCTAATTGCTATTCTGCGTTTGGCTAGTACTAACCCTAGCTGGAGAAATTTCCTTGTGAGTTTTTTCCCTTTAGGTCTAGGGAGGAGTCCCAAGAATATCTCCTCAACGAAATGAGGTTTCGTCCATCCTGTAACTTTTTGTAAGCAGTCTATCACCTTCCCCCAATAAGATGTCAATTCCGGGCAATCCGAAATCATGTGTATAAAATGGGTTTCAGTGTAACCACATTTAGGGCAGTGGGCAGGGCGGTCTGGGTATATTTTGTGTAGCACCCGTCAGATATGTTTATTTATGTAAACAGTTTTTAATAGAGCGAACGAGACCCCAAGGGGTATCAGGTTTGATGTACAATATTATATTGTGAGTTTGAATCTAGCGTTGGGGCAAATTTGTTTGACCCCCCAACTCCCGGTAGAGGGTTGACATGACTGGGGATACAATGGACCCATAGGCATCTCCACAGGTGATCAGCCTCTTCTGGGACCTGGATAGTTTCACATGAATGGAGTGGTGTTGATTAGATGGGTAGGAGGAGCATCAAAGAAGGATGTTTCCAGTATGTCAAATTTGAGACTTCATTATATTGATGGTGGTGGAGGGTTTGACTGAGTCTGAGGCAGGACAGGGGTCCATTATTATCAGAGGCAGGGTTAATCATATGTGGTCCGAAGGGTATATTCTATGATGTGTAAGATATTTGTCTCCATGCTGTAGCATGATTGGCTACTGGATTGAAGTTTGGTGGTAAGTAATCTGCACATCAACTCTTGTTGGAGTACTGGGTTGGGTGTGGCTGGCCGGAGATGGCTGCACATCCATAGAAGCTCTGATGGCCACCTCCCGACCCAGCAAATCATGGGCACCCTGGAGCCAGAGTCTGTGGTAATCCGACCCATAGTACCTGTATAGTGGAGGCAGTTGCATGTGGGAGAGTACCGGAGGCTGCGACACGAGCCGGGAAGTGAGAGCGATTACCCCGGTTGCATAACTGAAGATGCCATCATTGAGGACTGAGATCCCTCTGCCTGACCCCAGAACTGGGCCCAACAGCAGGTACGGGTGGCACAGAAACCCCAGTGACTGAGGAAAGCCCAGAATGAGTGTTAACTGTAACCTATGAGGCAGAGACCTGCTCAGGTGTAGGTGGCGAGAGAGCTTGTTCTATGCATCCCAGGAGCGGGCTGAGAGATAGTGGGGAGTGTGCCACCAGTGCATTTGTCCGATTGTTGGGAGGACATAAGGTACTGGGACCCTGGGACTTTGCTGGGAGACCTTTGAGCAGTGCTGACTGGTTTGGGGGAGTGTATTCGCCAGAAGGGGCCCCAGTGACAGGCAAAATATATATGGATAGCTGCTAGCACGGACACTGAGACAGGCCTCAAAGTAGTGGGTGGGAAGTCACACAAACCGTGACTGAGAGACACCGGACCGAGGGACCCTTACTGGATCTTAAATGTTATATAAAAGTGGATATTGGCCGCACCAGATCCATGAACGACACTCTGGCGGTTAGAGGTAGTTCTAAATCTTCGACCGAAGACCTCTATGACACAGGGTGTAAGAGTGGGGAATAGTCGTTACGAGAGTAACCAGTTTTGATGGCACACTGTGCCTAAACCCTATTGACAGTCTAGACCTTTAATTAGTTCTGGGAGAACAGGGAATACTCGGAGGTTCCGTCCGCCATGATGGAGAGAGCGACAAAATGCTTCTTTCTCACCTGGAATGTTAGGGGGATGGGCTCTGTCAGTAAATAAAATAAAATATTGGTGTATCTGAGACGCTGTGGGAGTGCATGTGGCTGTCTTCCAGGAGATTCATCTAACAAGGGGGGAGACTGCCAAACTGCAACTGAGCTGGAGGGACAGAACTATTCCACAGAATATTCAGCCAATGCCAGAGGGGCACAAATACGGGTTAGGCCAGGGATACTCTTGGTACAGTAGGGCACATGTTGATACTGAAGACCACTATGGTAATTTCTGGAAGACTCAACAGGCATTTCGGATCATCTGTGCACCAACAGTGCGACAGGCACTTTTTTAACCACTTGCACACATACTCTCACTTGACCCCTGCTCCCTATTAGCTTTAGGAGGTGACTGCAGCTGGGGGCGTGGCTTAGCCGAGCAGCGGAATGGCCGCTAGTTGAAGCGGCTCCGCCGGCCGAGCCCTGTCATCCGCCAGAAATCCGTTTTTAGGGTCCCTGCACATAGCTCCCTACCCGGGAAACGACAACGTAGCCCCCACAGCACTCGGATTGAAATTTGACTGCCCGCGCGTGCGGGGAAAAAGAAGAATCGCCGACTGCTGGTCGCGGCGCGACTGGGGCCTGGAGGCGCGTGTGCAGCCGGGGACTGGAGTGGCGGCTGCTCCGGAGGTATGACGTGCTGGGGCCCTGGTGCTGGCCACGTCTTCTGACGGCCGGGAAGTGGAGTGGCGCCGGAGATAGCGGCACCCGCTTAAGGTGCCAGGCTTATGCGGAATTGAACGAGATGCCTGCCGAGGACATCACGACCTGAACGCCCGGCTGTGGAGCGCAACCCTGACAGAGAGGGCTGGAAAGGCGGTAAGCCCGGAGTAGAGGCTTGCACTTGTGGGTTGATAAGCCCCTGCCATAGCGGGACTTTCATTGATCGCTGGGCGGCTGGCGGGACACAGAGTGGTGCAGTAGGCCGGATTGGCCGCCATACTGAGAGGCCTAGTGGAGACTGTGCGCAGCTCTGCGAGGGAGTTGGCCAGGCCCGGGTGGGTACATGAGCAGAGAGGAGGAGACGGCGCGCTGCCAGAACGGCACATCCAGGTGCTACGTGGGCCAGCTACCAGGGGGAGAGAGCCCCAAACCCATGGCGTGAGCACGACGACGGCCACACTGCACAGACTGACGGCCTACCGTGGGGGGTAGCGGCTGCGACAGGTCTGTGCGCGAAAGCCTGTACTGAGGGAGTGGAGAACAGCGGTGCGGAGATTGGTGGCAAGGAAGGCCATACATTCGAGGCATACACCCAGAAACCCTCTTGATGCGCTGCCGCGGCTGCTATCTTCCTACGACTACTAGCTACATAGCTACTGAGCATAGGCACCGGAAAACTACCAATTGTGGAGAAACTGTAGAGGGACGGAGAGCTGCGTGATCTCGGATAAAAAGGACAGCGTCAGTCCTCACAGCCCGCTACACTTGAGTTGAGAGGATCGGCTGGGGCTTGTGGAGCAGGGAGTGAGCTGCGGGGCAGAATACGCCGTGGGAAACACTAGAGGAGAAACTCGGCTGACACACCTGACCTATCTGTTTTGAGGGGAGGATAGTGCCTGTACCAGCGGAATCATGGGGAAACTGGATACGCGACAACTCCGCATTAATTTTAGAAATAGTGGAGTAAACCCACTGAAGCAGAGGATGGCGGTCGCGATCAGATGGAAGGGGGTGCCACGAGCCAACTCCCTGCGGAGGACGTCCGGGTAATGTTCCAGGAGCTAAAGACTGGCCTGAAGAGCATAGACTCCAAAATGGACTCCCTGGCTGAGCGCATGGATAAAATCACACAGCGCATGGACAAACAGGAGGGACGGGTGAGTGTCCTTGAAACGCGCATGACAGAAACAGAGGAGGGACAAACGGAGATGGAAAAGAAAATTCGAGGTATGGATAAAGTTCTGGAATTCATACATCAAAAAAACGAGGATTTGGAAGCGTGCCCGAGGAGGCGCAACTTGCGCATTACCCAAGTTGCGGAATCCACAGACATCCGTAATATGGAGCTATTTGTGGAAGGGATGTTGAAAGAGCTCTTCGGCCCCAGCTTGTCCCAGATGTTCCTCATAGAAAGGGCGCACAGAACCCTGCGCCCGAGACCCAAACCGGGGGCGCCTGCAAGACCAATATTGGCGAGAGTATTGAACTATAGAGATCGAGACACGATACTCCGTCTAGCACGTGAAAAGAGAGCTAAACAGTATAAAGGAAACGAGATTGCTTTGTACCCTTGACCCTGTGACCAGGTAGGTTGCTCCCGCTGCCACTGCGCAGACAACTGTGTGCCTCTGCTGCTGTTGTCTGCTGCCTTCGGCAGACAAGTCAGTTGCGCGTTCGTCGCTGCCCCCTGATTGCCTGTATCTGTACTGTATCACTGACTTTATCGCTCCTGTCCCCTATACTGTGTACTCTGTTGCTATTTGTTGTTTTTGGCCTGATACCCGTCATCCTCTTCCTTTTGTGCCACCTGGTTAGTTCCTGCTCTTTTCTGCCGTGGCCTCTCTCCCCCCCCCCCACCCCCTCTTGCCTCCGTGTCTCCTCTTCCCGCCGCTCGCTCTCCCGCGGCCCCGCCCCCCTGCTCCTCATTGGTTCTTCCCGCTCCTGCCTCCCAGTTGCTCCTCCCTCCCTCCCTCTCCCCTTCATATGGAGGCCGCACAGCGGCCGCGCGCAGCGGGCGCGCCTAAGGCAAGCCCGTCTGCGCCTGGACCGCGCCCAGCGCCAGGACCCCTGGTCCTCGACGATACCAGCCCACCCGAGTGAGGTACGACACCCCCGCCCTCCACGCGCTCAACACCGGCCGAAGCCCTGCCTGCCACCGAGCCACCCGGAAATGCTTCCACTGACCCTTCACCTGCCTAGCCTGCGAATTCACCTACCTCCGGACCTGCACCGCACCCGCCAGACCAGGCCCCAGCAACAACAACCTCAAGCGCATCCTGCTCAACACCCGTTCCGTCCACAGACACGCGGTCGAACTCTGGAACCTCCTCGACACAACAGCACCGACGTCGCCTTCCTCACAGAGACCTGGATGAACGCCTCCTCAGCCCCCGACATTGCCATAGCCATCCCGGACGGCTACAAGATCACCCGGAAGGACCGCACCAACCAAACCGGAGGAGGCATCGCCATCGTCCACAGAAACCCCATCCGCATCAAGACCAACTCCGACACAATCACCGCCGCCGACCACCTTCACTTCCAGATGCACACCGACCCCAAGACCACCCTCAGAGGAACCCTCATCTATAGACTCCGGGACCACGCGTACAATTCAGCAAAGCCATCGCAGACTTCATCCGCCCGCTTGCCCTCACCTCATCAGACTACATCCTCCTAGGGGACCTCAACTTCCACCTGGAAAACAACAATGACAGCAACACCACTGCCCTGCTCGACAACCTCGCCAACCTCGGACTCAAGCAACTGGTGAACACACCCACCCACTACGCCGGCCACAGGCTTGACCCCGTCTTCACCTCCAGCAATTACATCTCCTTCAGCCACTCCACCGGACTACACTGGTCAGACCACAGCTGCGTCAACTTCAACAAAACCACGACCCACCACCACCCGCAACAGGCCCCCCGCAGAGCCTGGAGCAAGATCACCACCGACCAGCTCACCACCTCACTGAGCCAGAACCCTCCTACCCACACCACGGACTCCAACAAAGCAGCCCGCAACCTCACCCAGTGGCTCACCACCTGCGCCAACACCCTTGTACCACTGAAGAATCCTCCCAACAGACCCGGCAGCAAGAAAGCCTCGTGGTTCTCCAACGACCTCAAAATCTTCAAGAAATACTGCCGTACCATGGAGAAAGCCTGGCGCCACGACCAGTCAACAGATATCATGACAGCCTTTAGGAACGCCATCCGCACATCCGCAAACACCATCAGCTGATCCGCACCGCCAAAAGGACAGCATTCAGAGAACGACTGGACAACAACACCCACAACAGCAAAGAACTCTTCAACATCGTCAAAGAGCTCTCCAAGCCCGGCGCCTGCAACAACGATGTCACGCCCTCGCAAGACCTCTGCGACTCACTGGCCTCGTTCTTCCACCACAAGATCGCAGACATACACAACAGTTTTGACGCCCGGACCACTCGCCCGTCCACCGAAACACTGCCCCCCACCACCACCCTCCTCACCTGGACCCCCGTCAGCACTGAAGACACCACCCACATGATGAACAGCATCCACACCGGCTCCCCAGCAGACCCTTGTCCACACCACAACTTTAACAAAGCCAACACCATCATTTCACCCCAACTACGGCACATTATCAACAACTCCTTCGCATCTGCCACCTTCCCGGAGAGCTGGAAGCATGCGGAGATCAGCACCCTACTGAAGAAACCCACCACGGACCTCAAGAACTTCCGCCCCATCTTGCTCCTCCCGTTTCCCGCCAAAGTCATCGAGAAGACCGTCAACAAACAGCTGACAGCATTCCTCGAGAAAACGGCTCCCTCGACCCATCACAGTCCGGCTTCCGAGCAAACCACAGCACCGAGACCGCACTCATCGCAGCCACCGACATATGGTCCCTGCTCGACAACAGGGAAACTGTTGCCCTCATCCTCCTCGACCTATCGGCCGCATTTGACACTGTCTGCTACCGCACCCTAACAACCCGCCTCCACCACGCCGGGATCCAAGGAAAAGCCCTGGAATGGGTCGTCACCTTCCTCTCAGACAGAACTCAGAGAGTCCGCCTCCCTCCCTTCCGATCAGCGCCCACCAAAATCATCTGCGGCGTTACTCGAAGATCCTCGCTCAGCCCCACCCTCTTCAACGTCTACATGAGCCCCCTCGCAGCCATCGCGCGCTGACACAACCTAAACACCCAGCTGATCCTCTCCCTTACCAACGACACCGCCAGAGCCAGCCTCCAAGAAGGAATGAAAGACGTAGCAGCATGGATGGAGCTCAGCTGTCTGAAACTGAACTCGGACAAGACGGAAGTCCTCCTCCTCGGACAATCCCCCTCCGCCTGGGACGACTCCTGGTGTCCCCCGGCACTGGGCAATGCCCCCATCCCCACAGACCACGCACGCAACCTGGGCTTCATCCTGGACTCATCCCTCACAATGACCAAGCAAGTCAATGCCGTCTCATCATCCTGATTCAACACCCTGCGAATGCTCCGCAAGATCTTCCGGTGGATCCCCACCGAAACCAGAAAGACAGTCACCCAGGCCCTCGTCACCAGCCGTCTAGACTACGGGAACGCCCTCTACGCTGGAACCACAGCCAAACTACAGAAAAGACTCCGCATACAGAACGCCTCCGCACGACTCATCCTGGACATCCACAGCCACATCACTCCCCACCTGAGAGACCTACACTGGCTCCCCGTCAGCAAGAGAATCACGTTCAGGCTTCTCACCCACGCACACAAGGCCCTCCACGACATGGGCCCAGCATACCTCAACGACCGCCTCACGTTCTATACACCCACCCACCCGCCAGCTCCGCTCCGCCAGCCTCGCCCTCGCCACCGTCCCACGGATTCGCAGAAGCACCACCAAAGGAAGATCCTTCTCCTACCTGGCGGCCAAGACGTGGAACTCCCTCCCCACCCACCTACGGCTGACCCAGAACCATCTCGCCTTCAGGAAGCAACTCAAGACCTTGCTCTTCGAACAGTAGCAGCAGCCTCCCCCCCCACCCCCGTAGCGCCTTGAGACCCTTGCGGGTGAGTAGCGCGCTCTATAAATGTGTTTGATTGTTTGATTGATTGACCCAGATTTTACTTTGCAAGTCCAAGCGGCAAGGAGGGAGTTCATCCCCGCCAAAAAGATCTTTCAGCAAATCGGAACCAAATACGCCTTGATATATCCGGCTAAGCTGAGGGTGCAGGGCCCTGGAAAGCCCACCTTCACTGACGCCAAGGCTGCATTGACATTTGCGAAACAGATGGCAAAGGAACATAAATTGCAGAAGACGCAGGTCGATGGACAATTACAGGATAGACTCAGCGACAATGATTGACCTTTGGATGGCGCAAACACAGATGAGGAGCCGGGCGGCGATTGCGGTAGACTGCGATATATGGACAAAATGACCTGGGGTAAGAAACGCTCTATTGCGATGTGAGGAGTAAGATCTATATCATTCATTGGGGGCTACCTTGAATGACTGCAAAAGGACATTGACTATGGGAGGGGTCAAGAGAGTGCAAGTGTACCAGATGCGGCTTGGCCACCCTGCCATAAGTGCAGGGGAGGATGCCGGCGACCCGACTCACCCCCTGGGATGATTTCCCTTGTCTGGTTGCATTTTTCGATTTTGGGACAGTTACGGGAGGAGGGAGGGAGGGGGGATGCACAACCTGAATGGGGGTTGGTGTGGGAGGAGGGAGGGGGGGGTGTTGTTTCTCTTTAATGCAATGTCGTTCCAAGCTCTGTTACGTAGATGGAGAAGATATTTGGACCACTGGGTCTGTGCAGTATCGGCTGTGGCTGCTTGGTAATAGCCCAAAGGTGCATTGTATGGTTTTCAGGGATACTGCGACCATATGCTCAGAACTGTTGGTAGACTGTTACTCTTTTATTTATGATGTCTAGTCCAGATAAAATTGACACACTGACATGCATTATGTGGAATGTGCGCGGCCTAAACGATCGTAGAACAACCAGGCTCATACACTCCTATCTGATGAGACACAGGGTCGATATCTGTTTTTTGCAGGAGACGCACCTGACTGGCGCAGCGGTGGGGATGCTAAAAATCAGACGATGGGAGGTGGTGGTAGAGGCTGGATATTCCAGTTATTCTAGAGGAGTCTCAATACTTATGCGTAGGGGGCTGCACTGGGGCACAACCAACACTATCACTGATAGAGAGGGCAGGTACATAATACTACAAGGAGAACTATGCAATTCACCTCTGACCTTAGTTAACACGTAGGGCCCGAACACTGACAGTCCGGATTTTTTCCACCATATATGGCAAAACCTGAACAAATTGGGACACACAGCAATACTGGGGGGGAACTTTAATGTAACCCTCTCAACTACCCTTGATAGGCAGGGGGCGTCAAGGACACATCACCCGAAAGCAGCGGAAGCGCTTCATGCGTTCATAGACGACCTGTTCTTGACTGACTCCTGGAGAGCCACTCACCCAATGACTAAAGAGGGGACTGCATCACGCACCATAGAAATGCGTGGTCGCGGCTAGATTTCTGGTTGCTTTCAAGAGGCTTACACGCATGGCTGGTGGATGCCACGCATCTTGCCCGTACTCTGTCTGACTATGTGCCCGCCCAGATAAGACTACGCCTCCCCCCGGCGTATAAACAGCCCTTCTCTTGGAAATTTCCCTTGGGCGCCTTAAGAGACCAGGTTTTCCAAAAAGAGCTCCGTAACAGGATTGAGGGTTACTTTGCTATAAACGAGGGATCGGTGGATTCGCCAGGTGTTCTATGGGAATCCTTTAAGGCGGCAACGAGAGGAGACTGTATAGCAATTAAAACCGGGGTACTTAGAGATATCCGTAACACGTTGGGCAGGCTAGAGCGCGAAATTGGGCAACTGGAACGGCTGCTGATGCGAAATGCATCACAGGACATTGCGGCCAGAATAAGGACCAAGCTTACGGAATTCCAGGAAGAGGCCGAAAGAGAGACGGCATATTTATATAAATATGCACAGGCAAGGTGTTATGGGGAGAGCGGGAGTCCGGGTAAGACATTGGCGTGACTGCTCCGGACACCTAGAGGTGCCACATATATACCTGAACTTCACACAGAGGATGGAGAGGTACTCAGAACACCGCCTGATATATTGGAGGAATTCGCACATTATTATTCTGACCTGTACACTTCCAAAACGTCCCCCTCGCAGGCAGATATCACAGACTATCTAGACGACATAGGGCTTGCTTGGTTCAATGAAGGGGCTCGTAGGTACATGGAGCTGCCGATAACAGTGGAAGATGTGAAGCAAGTAATAAGTGGCATGCCAGGGGACCAGGCCCCGGGGGCTGATGGATTGACGGCGGCCTTTTATAAGGAATATGCTTACATCTTGGCCCCCAGGTTATTGCAGGTGTACCTGGAGGCCATGGAGACGGGAGTGCTGCCACCCACATTGCGCGAAGCTACGATATCACTATTTTGAAGCCGGATAAGGACCCTACCAAGACCGACTCGTACCGTCCTTTGTCTCTGATAAACATAGATGCTAAGATATATGCCAAATTAATAGCGAACAGGCTACAGCCCATGCTACCGCAGATAGTTCTGACAGATCAATCCGGTTTTATACCGGGCCGCTCCACTGCCCACAACTTGTGTACCATATTTGGCGTGCTCCACTACCTGGCGCCCTAGGTGCAGGCAACGGCTGCCCTTTTAGACGCAACAAAGGCATTTGACTCTTTAGAGTGGACGTTCTTATTTGCCTTACTTGCACGACTAGGCCTAAGCCCAGTTTTTATTAGACAGGTCCAAGTCCTACACACGGATCCGACAGCAAGAGTTCGGGTAAATGGTCAAATCTCCCAACCTTTTAGCATAACTAGAGGCACAAGACAGGGGTGCCCACTATCTCCCTTGTTATTTGCAGTCGCCACAGAGCCGCTTGCAGCGAAACTCCGCCAACACCACGAATAAAAGCATAGGGTTCACCACGAGGGGCATCCTCGTTTCAATGTATGCAGATGACATGACGATCTATCTGACCAACCCCCGAGATAACTTTGATGTGTTAATGAGGGAGTTTATAGGATATGGGGGGCTAACGGGAATCCAAATCAATTGGAAGAAGTCCACGATGCTACCACTTACCGATGACACTACACCCTTCACTTCGGAATTCCTGATTCAGTGGGCAAGTGGGGAGGTGCGCTACTTGGGCATATACATCAGTAGTACGATGCAAGACCTGTGGACAGCAAATTATGGTAGGGCAATGAACTTGCTAGAAGGCAAGATCACGAGGTGGAAAACCCTCCCACTGTCCTTGACGGGGTGCATCGCCATTGTAAAAATAATAGTTCCTCCCAAATTTCTTTATCAACATTCCTATGCCGTTAAATGCGCAGTTTTTCAAGCGCTTGCGCACTAATATCATCGAGTTGGTGTGGGCGGGTAAACAGCACGAATCTCGTGGAAGATATTGACACTGCCTTTTTCACAGGGTGGCTTGGGAGCCCCAGACTTTGAATTATATGCCTACAGCGCGCAGGCGCAATTTCTTCATTTCTGCCAACATCCTACGCCATTCCAACCACACATGGCTATTGAAATTGACAGAATAGCGCCGCTCCCACTAAATACGGCTGTGTTCCAACCTTACAAAAGACCACAACAAGAAATCGATACTGTTGAGACTGTGCGTTGGACATGGAAAAATATTGCGCAACGAGCACATCAAGACGTCCTATATGCCCCTGGGCGGCAACCCACGGCTTAGGCCCCTGGTGGACAAAGCCGTCACACTCAGGGCACAGTTACATAAGTTAGACATGGGCGGCGATCTATTCCCTGCCGGAGAGTTCCTGACCATGCAGGACATGTGCAACTCGCAGGACCCCACTGCCTCAGATGTGCTGCTCTACTATCAGCTGAGATAGGCATATAAGTCCACATATAAGGAGTTTCCGAGGGAGTCTCCTAGTCTCCCTGCGCTGGAGAACATACTGTCGAACCCATAGCCCGAAAGCTTATCACGCATATCTATAGTATCACACAGAGAGTCCCCGCTCATTAGCACTAGATCCAGGGAGGCATGGGAGGTGGAAGCTGCTTTGACCATAACTGAGGAACAATGGACGTTTTGCTGTCACAGTTAGAATATCTCTCGCCTAACTACCGTCTCAGGCTTATACATTTTAATTATCTATATCGGCTATACCGCACACCGTTACAAATGAATCGGATGGGATTACAGGAGGATGCTAGATGCTGGAGATGTGGTTCTCCTGACGCCACGTTTACACACAGGGCCTGGAGTTGTGCACCAGTGGCACGCTACTGGACGGATATATTCAAACACATAAGTCAGATAACGGGGGACCCAGTGGTGGAGTCCTTGACGCTTGCTTTACTGGGATACATACAGGGAATTGAGGTGGCCCACCGCAGACTTGTGGCGATGCTGTTGCTAATGGCAAAAAGGCAGGTAGCACTTCATTGGAGGAAACAGAGACCGCCCAAGATAGCGGACTGGATTAGAGCAGTTACATATTGTAGGGACCCGTTAAAAATCTTTTGGGAGATGATGCCTAGTAGATCTCGACCATCTGATATATGAGCACCATTCACCGAGTGGCTGCGCTCGGGAGGCGCGGACTACCAGGCTGAATAGGCCATGCATAATTGACATGCATTTTGGTAATGTAGCACATTGTAGATGGATTACGAGGCAAAAGATATATACTAGTTTGGGAATTTAAGATATGCCTAGGCCCACAATGCTGTGACGTTTGAGAGTGAGACAGTCAGAGCACGCCAGACTCGAGAACCCGTCTGCGGTGATAAGGCTCAGAGACTTGGGACGACGGGGGGGGGGGGGGCAAGGTAGCCAGCCAGGGGTTTGGGTGTTGTTTGGGGTTATGTTATGATTACACACACTTTGCTCTACTTTCATCTATGCACTGTTATGGAAATACTTCCGCTGCCTGCCCCCCGAGGTTGTTGGCAATACAGCTGTGTATAAAGAATTCTTGGAAGATAGCCGCCGGCCTCCGGGTTGTGGGCGAAAGGCAGTGTATATTGTAACTACACAATACACTGTTTTAAAAAAAAAAGAGGTGACTGCAGCTGCAAAGCTGACATCACCCTCGACAGGTCTGTACACCCACTTGCTGATCATGTCGACTGGCACAGGATTTTAAAGAATGTTTGGGTCACTGGTTCTCCTAAGGCATCCCACATCAACATGGAGTGGCACGCCTTCAAGGTGGTTGTTAGAGGCTACTGCCTCAGTCAGTCGGCAGAGGAAGTAAGAACACTTTGAAAGACTCTCACTACACTAGAGGACAATATCTGGCGATTGGAGAAGGAGATCCCTGACCACCCCTGGATCTTGCCCACCCTGTGTGAGGAACGGAAGGATTATGTGACCATGCTCTGGTTCCTGAACATAGGAGAATATCTGATACACCCCAACGGTATGGGACGCACCATTACACCGATACCTGGACGAAGAGGATAGATGGTATACTAACAGGATATACATGATATGTTCACGAGGCACTACAAAGACCATTATGGGTCTCTAGGCCCAACGCCTGTTGAGGAACTTGAGGACTTCATTGACAGAGCGGTATAATCGCAGTTTGCTGCGGATGACTGGGACACACTTAGGGCATCTAACAATGAACCCGAAATATGAGGGGCCACCAAATAACTGCTGGTAAGACCCCTGGCACTGATTGCTGGCTGGTAAACATTTATCAGACGTACTCCTCTGTAATTGTGACAAAGCTGTCAAATGTGTACCAATTTATTTAATTTATTTATTCATAAAGTTTTATATAGCGTGAACTTGACCCAAGAGGGTATCAGAGCGCTTTACATTTAGGATTGTTACGTTTTAAAGTTACATCAATTACAAGAGCATAGTAAGGTACAGTACACATAAACCATTTGCAATGTGTGTGTGTGTGTGTGTGTGTAATTGTGTTTTGTATTTATATAGCGCACTCCTACCCAGAGGTCTCGTAGCGCTGTATTCATACCGCTGTGGAACCCTTCCTGGCTTTCCTGTGAGATGTCCACTCCTGGGCACCCCCAAGGTGAAGCCAGGCATCCAAGCGCTGCTGGGGCCGTTGTGGAGATTAAGCAAGCTATTGCCCAGAGTCACAGAGTGGGACCCATGATTAGACTAGGCACCGAGGCGAGAATTATCAGGTCTGGGGAGATTGAGTCCAAGAGCTGCCGAGGCGGGAATTGAACCCTGGTCCCGGGCCAGACCTCTGCATCAGGGTCTGCCGCTCTAACCATTGAGCCACGCTTCTCCACAAGAAGCGTGGCTCAATGTTTTCAAGAACTCGTAGGAGGGAGGGGAGGAAGGAGTAATAGCAGGGAGACTAGGAGGAACTGTGCCTAATGTCCAGCTGGGTAGGTGAAGGTCAAGGGGTAATCCACATTCGAATGCATTGGAATGTGGGTTCTTGCCAGACACGATGAGGAAGTCCTCATAGTATCTGTTCCTAAGCCATCTAGTTACATTACAAATGTGGGAATATATCGTCCCCTGTTTATGGTGAATTTAAAATACAAGATACTCAGAAAACTGTTAGCCAACAGGCTACAGCCTCACCTGCAAACCCTAGTGCATGCGGATCAGAATGGATTTAATCCCATGCGAACCACCTCGAATAACATGCAGCGCCTGTACAATGTCCTGGATGAAACCTCTCTCTGTCAACACTCAGGAGCAGTTGGGTTGTCTGTAGACGTACAGAAGGTGTTAGATTCCGGTGGTTCTACATGCAGGCGTTCATGGCTCTGATATCCTTGGGGCAAGGCTGGTGCAAATCGGTGTCATTACTATACACAAATGTGTCAATGCATGTCCGCACCGGTCAGTGCACCTTGGACCACCTCAGAGTTTATCTGGGATCCACACAGGGTTGCCCCCTCACCATGCTCCTCGCTCTCGCATTCTACTTTTTCGCGAGCCTCATCCTCATCCTCATCGACTGGGCTGATAGAGGAATTCCTAAGTATAACATGCAACATCTGATGTCACTGTATGCAGATGATACTCTTTTATATCTGAGAAAAGCCTGAATGGGCATCCTGAGGGCTGTCACCTTATTAGAGGACCTGGTACTGGTACACTAACTGAAGAAAGAGATGTGCTTTTCCAGTGTTCCCATAGCTACAGGAACCTCGAGAACCTGTGCAGTGACAGGGGATCCAGCAGGAGCCCTAAGTCTGCAAATACCATTCCGGTTCGGTGTATCCTGCACATGCAGTTACTTGGAAGGGCATCCTGGAGGACTTACTTCACATTCTGAGGGGTAGCATAGCTTTTTTGCGGGTGCTCAGCCTCCTCATCATGGCAAAAATGGCTTTGGCAAAGATGATTATCCAACCTGGAGTCCTTTTTACTATGGGAACTGGTTTTGATCTCTTAACACTTTGCTTTGAGACCTCATCTGGGATGGAAAGCTCAGCCAGGTGTCCTTAAATATGCTCCAGAGACCTAGTGATAGCGAAATGCTGGGGGAGTTTGCCTGGCAGAGCTAGGTGAATTTGATGGGGACCGCAGAGAGGGGATACTGGAAGCAGTGCTCTTGGGCCTGAAAATCACACCTGCCCAGAAGCAAAAACTCCTAGTTATTGCCCTTCGGTGTTGGAGCGGATTGCTTCATGGAGTGAGACGTGATCCTGTATATGCGCTGGCGCTCCCATTGAAACTGTTACCTACCACAGAAGTGGGCAATTTCACTTCCCGCTGGATAAGGTCCTTATCAGATGCAGGTATAGACACACTGGGAGATTGTTATTCTGAGTGCTCCTTTCGCAACTTGGAGTCTTTGGTGACAGAGAACAATGTATTAGATACCAAATTCTTAGTGTACGGAGCACTGGTGCAGGCGGTGCGCCATCTATTCAGGAACCTAGACCCAGAGCCCAACACAAATTACTAATTGCAGACCTTATTGACATTCATTCATGGTCTCCACTTGATCTCCTGGATCTACAAGACTATGAATACCACATCATCAAGTCATCTCCCAACATTGCGCACTAGATGGGAAAACATCATTAGTAGACCTTTCCAGGTCAAGGAGTAGGAACAGACCCTAGAACATACGCACTTGCTCACATGAAATTCACACTTTATATTCACACTCTTCAAATCCTTGCATATTAAATACCTAATTCCCCGAAGACTAAACCTCATGCTGCACATGGCTAACCAGTGCTGCCCCATGTGTGCTCTCAAGGATGCAGTTTTCGTTGACATACTGTGGGGCTGCCCAATTATATCTCGTTATTGGCTCTGCCCAATTCTATCTCGTTATTGGCTCTTAGTCACACCACACCTAGAAAAAATCTTAAACAAACCGCTTAATACAATAGAAATATGTCTGTTATGCCTCTATCTGAGATTCACTGAGAGGAAGGCTGGGAACAGGTTTTTGGACTTGACTTTACCTGTTGCCCTCTGAGATATAGCACAGAAGTGAAAATCAAAAATATAGTGGGACGGGAGTTAGTGAACACAACAGATACCCTTGACCTATCATCTTGACCACTCCCCCACGCCCTCCTGGAGAACGACCTCACATACTTTCTTCTGACAACGAGACATTCAATGCCCAAATACCATCATGAGCCCATATTAGATGCTGACAGCATCGACTGCCACAATTGGGAGTTTCTCACTTTTTTTCCATGTGATTAATATAGTTTTGTTTCTGTTGGCCACAACCATATGCCAGTGGGAGTGATATGCATGCTAAACACGGAGAGAACTTGTACTAACTCTGTTCCTAAACATCCAATGGGATAAGAAGAGGGCACTATCAGAAAGAAATTTTGGGGAGATGGGAACCGATTTCGATGAAGTACAAGCTAATGATAAACATATGGCTAATAACAGCAAAACAATCAATACTATAGTTTGAAAAAAATCAATTCTTGTTGGATTTTTGACCCCTTAATTCAAAGCTGGTCTTATCAATACTGTGGACATGAAAAAATTTGTATCAACAGTGTAATTTGCACAGAAGCAAGTTCAACTTCACAGTAAAACCATTTTTAAAACTTATTTTACTATTCCTTGTTTTAGAATTCAGAGAAACCTCCAGTGGAAGAGGACCAGGAAGAAGCGTTAAAAAAAGCCTTGACATCTGGAGATATACATTTGTGCAAGAAACTTTTAAATGAAGGTGCTTTGTTGTCTTTCATGCTTTATTTTTATTTGATGTCGGTTGATATTGATATGTCAAACGTATTTGTGGCAAATACACAATTTTTTTTATATATGTTCACATTAATATAATTCAGAATATTTAACTTAAAAGAAATCTACATTTTAGTGCTGTGTAGTTTCCACTAATCAGTAGGAACTGCACGTTTGTGGAGGACAAACTTAGGATGATGCCATACTAATTCCATGCACTATGTGTTCCTTGAACCAGCTAGATCACAGTGCCACCGTTAGCCCGCCTGAACCTAAACAGGGAGCGAACAGTTCTGGAAACTACTGAACATGCTTCTTTAAACAAGAGGAACCAGGAGCTTTTAGCTATGTCCAGCACACTTGCTCCTTTTGGTCATAACTTAAATACAAGAGTGTGCAGTTCCTTAGACAAAGTTAGGAGAAATGAAGGCTTGAAAACTAGTGGATTGTTAGGTCAGTGGAATAAGATTCATCATCTGGGCACGCTCCTCGCCGGGCGGGCGCTGCAATGCCTGATGGGCACCCCCAAAGGGCGCTTTGCTAGATATCTTTTTATTTTGCTGTATGATGAGGTGTGGGTAGTGAAGAATATGTAGTGTGATTGGAAAAAAGTTAATTAAAATGAGTCTAGTGATGCTGGGTTTGGGGACATCCCGTTTTAGCAATGATCATGTTTGCTCTCTAGGACCATTGAATCCCACATGAGCGACACACTTTTTAATTAGGTTAGTAAGCTTCACCAGTATAGTTTCCTCAAACCCAGCATCACTAGGCCTACTTTAATGCACCTTTTTCCACCACACTACACATTCTTCACAACCCACACCTCATCATATGGCGAAATTAAAAGATCTCTGTCAAAGAACCCTTTGCGGGTGCCCGTCTGGCCTTGCAGCGCTGGCCCGAGGAGGAGCATGCCCAGATGATGAAAAATGACACCTTTCAGGGTGTGTGAGGGCACTTGCTCCTATTGGAGATTATTCGACTGACCTGACAATCCATGAGTTCTCAATCCTTCATTTCTCCTAACTTTGTCTAAGGGACTGCAGTCTTTAAGTTAACTACTGAACATGACAACCCTGTTCCCTCGGGAACAGTGATGACAGACCTAGGACGTTTCACTCACTCATGCTCTTTCGCTCTGAGAAATTTACTAAGAATACACGAAGGGACGTTTTCAATATTTATTGAATCAAAGTGATTCTTGTATAGAAAACATGTGCTGCAATGATAAATAGACCAAACCAAACAAAAGTTATAAGTGTCAAGACAAGTGAATAACACAGAGTTTCACCATCTTGCTGAGACAACTGGTATCTGCAGGAATATACAATATTATAACAATCTAGCGTATTTCTTATGATGAAATACCGGTATTTGTAAAGCGCAAACAATTACCCCTAAGGGTGTCATGGTGCTGGGGGCCGTTGGGAAGACTAAGCGAGCTATTGCCCAGAGTCACATGGTGCTGAGCTAACCTGCTGCCGACGACGGGAATCGAACCGTGAGCCCCAGTGTTCCGGAGTCAGCTGCCCTGGCTGCTGCGCCACACCTCTTCCTAAGATGCAAACCCTGACCTACGTGTCTAGGGTGTGAATGTATGTTCTGCCAAGAAACATCCATCTGGATGATCTAACCATGTTACCTGGTGGGTGTAGAGAGTAGGACCCCGTCTTGGTCACGAACTGGACACCCTTTACGGAGATGTCAGTCAGCTGCTGGGTGAGAGCTGCGGCATGCAAGGACCCCTCGAAGTCAGCAGAAGAGTCATCTGATTATACTTGGAAACAAAAGGTTACATATAGAAAAAGGCATGCTTGCCCTGGGCGGAGATTGTGACTGGCCTGCCATTGTTTCTATTCCACAGATAGCTGTGTCGCCATATGGACGTAATAATAAACACATTTGTGCAACGCACGTGTGGGCCTTGCACACAGTGCCAAGGCAGCGTGACCGTGCTCTCACAAAGTTCTCTGTGTTAGCAAGGTCGAGGTTTTCGAGAATCTAACCCAACTGTCACAAATGCAAATGTGTGCCAATAGGTGGCGTGACGAAGTGGGGGCATCCTGAGGAAAGAACTGTGTACATGTAAAATGACACTATTTCCTACCAGGCCTTACTTGGGCACATGACAGTAGTGCATAACTATTGAAAATAACAAACTAAAGATATTTTGATATAGTCACCAGTGACTCCTAGCATTCTTTAATCTGATTACATTTTTTTTTTGCAGTTTATTTAAGTATTAAAAAACATTCAATAGTGCGGCACATCTAGAAGAGGAAGAAGAAAGTTTTACATCATATTGTTTCTCAAGTGGTTCAGTATAAGAAAGTAAAACATAAATTGAAATATTACATTTCTCTCCAGTCTCTGGTAAGGTGAACAGGCTACCTTCATATAATCCCTCTTAGCAATAAACATTGATCATGCATTGTCCACATTTTCCATCCAACCAATTGCTTATCATCTGAGTCACTGACACATTCTATAGCCTCAACCTCCACTTTGGGATTTAAAAAACCAGCACAGGGACCACTCCACACAGTGATATCCTCCTCTGCCTTTTCGTCACTTCTGCTAAGTAAGTACATATGAGCCTCCTCCGCAACCGTCCATTCCATGACGTCCCTGCCCCCAGCGATCAAAATCGGGGGCTTTTTGTCCCATCCGGGTAATGGCCACACGTCTTCTGGCCAACGCCAAAGCCAACTGCAAAAATGTATGGGACATGTTTTTGCCCTTCTGCCTTATAATATTACATAGGAGACAAGAAGACTAAGTGAGATCAAAGGCGATGTGTACCGCCCTATGTATTTCCGGAACCGCCCATGCCCAGTACCACTGTACACCACCGCAGTGCCAGGCTAAATGCATAAAATCCGCTCTGTCTATATCACACCAGGGGCAAACGGCTGAGCGGTTAGGATCCTATTGCTGAAGTCCCCGTGGTGTTATGTAGAACCTGTGCAAAAAGTCGTAATGAGTCAATTTAAAACGTGCATTACAGGACACCATGTGAGTAAGTTCATTGACTCTGTCCCAGTCCCTGTCTGCGAGAGGTGTGTCTAAATCTACATCCCAAGCCAGACGCGCCCTCTGGATGGGCCCCATTCTGATGAAATATTTGACTTTACTATAAGTTATAATGAATGTTGTCTAAATGAGAAACTCATTTGTTTGATTTTTGTTTTCACCACCAAGGTGGTATAGGCAATGATTTTTACTCTTAAGAGATCCTTGTCCTTCACGAACAGAGGTATTTGTTCCCTTCCTTTGGAACAGACCCATTGAAGGAAGCAAGGACTCTGGTTACAAGCTGTTAATGTGGCGGCAAACCTTTTCTGAAAAAAAACTCGCGGGGAAAATATTCTATTCAGCAGAGTAATGTCATGGGCGTAAGTCTGTAATCCACTGCAAGTTTTATTGTCTTCCTCTTTGTTATGCATGACCGGTTGTGACAAGTGGTGACGCAGTAGTATGATTTCGGAAGTGCTTGAGGTGGATAACTGGTATTTTGGCATACTGAATTGGGTTGTTCCACATTTGAATAGAGTTCTAATCTCTATGGCAGATATTTTTATGTATTCAGTTTTGGATATCCATAAATCAAGTGCTGCTGTGGACAGGGTTTCCACATTTGTTTATTAATAATTCTAGGACATGGTATGAAGTCAGCATAGACCTGCTTGCTACACCTCACCAAAATGTTGATTGTGTGTGAGAATTAGTTTGTGTGCACAACCTCGTTAGTGACAGTGAGCATGCCTCCTGGTTGGCTGTCACCAGTGGGATTGCCTTTGTTAGTCTTCCTTTTAGCAGGATCCTTGCCCCCCAACAAGACATAATTTCCTATGGTTGATTGCACATTATTTTTCGCAGCAATGCTTTATAAGTATTTTTTCTGGACACAACCATTCATTCCTGTCAAAGGATGTTTTGCCACCCAAAGAGGCCATTACTGCTTGTCTACCTACTACTTAGGTTTATTAATAACATGAAACAATTTCTATGCTGGTCTGTTGCAAACACATCCCACTTAGTCTGGGCCTGTTAAGTACAAGAGGGCCTACCCCAGATGAGCCAAGGCTTCGTGAAGATCTCTGCGTCTACAATGAGTTTGCATGACACGGGCAACACTTTCTTTACTCTGTTTAGTAATGATCGTGACTGTGCCCTCTAATAGTCTTTTTTTTCCCTCCACTACCTGTATATAAGTTATAAAAAAATTCTAGGAGTTTGAGCACAAGCTTTGCCATTTATCACACACAAATGTGAAACCAGGTATCCTGAATATGATTTCTTTCGATATTTGATCCCTGGTTAATGGTTTTTGGAGGCTTACGAGAAAGAAGGTAAGAAAAAAGAATGCAGGAAAGGAAGACAAAGAAGAAAGAAAAAGCAAAGAAGTTAAAAAAAGAACAACGGAAAGAAGGCAAAAAAAACAAAGGAGAGAAGTCAAACAAAGACCAAAGGAAAGAAGGCACAAAAGAAGAAAAAAAAAGAAGGCAAAGACAGAGAAGGCAGAATGAAAGTAAGAAGGAAGGCAAAATCAAAAAAGAAAAGAAAGTAAAGAAGGCAAAATAAGAAGGAAGAAAAAGTAAAGAAGGCACAGAAAAGGAGGTACAAAAGAAAGGAAAGAAGGGAAGAGAAAAGGAAAAAAAGGCAAAGGAGTAATAACGTAGGAAAGAGGGCATAAAAAAGAAGGCAGAAATAAATTAAGAAGGAAGGAAGGCAACAAAGGTAGGAGAGAAGGAAAAAAGTAAAGAAGGCAAGAAGTACAGATGCAAGAAGGAAGGAAAGAAGGCAAAAAAGAAAGTAATTAGACAAATCAATCAATCATATCATTTGTAAAGCGCACTACTCACCCGTGAGGGTCTCAAGGCGCTGGGGTGGGGAATGCTGCCACTGCTTGAAAAGCCAGGTCTTGAGTTTTCTGAAGGTCAGCAGGTCTTGGGTCTTCTGTAGGTGGATGGGGAGGGTGTTCCAGGTCTTGGTGGCGAGGTGGGAGAACGATCTGCTCCCTGAGGTCGCTCTTCGGAAGCGGGGGACTGTAGCGAGGGCGAGGTCGGCGGAGCGAAGCTGGCGGGTCGGGGTGTAGAAGCTGAGTCGTCTGTTGAGGTACGTTGGTCCGGTGTTGTGGAGTGCCTTGTGTGCGTGGGTGAGAAGCTTGAAGGTTATCCTCTTGTTGACCGGGAGCTAGTGCAGGTCTCTCAGGTGGGGTGTGATGTGGCTGCGGCGAGGGATGTCGAGGGTCAGGCGTGCAGAGGCGTTCTGGATGCGTTGGAGCCATCTCAGGAGTTTGGCCGAGGCTCCTGTGTAGAGAGCGTTTCCATAGTCCATCCTGCTGCTGACAAGGGCCTGGGTGAATGTTCTTCTCGTTTCAGTGGGGATCCCCTTGTAGATCCTACGGAGCATACGGAGGGTGTTGAAGCAGGAGGAGGAGACGGCGTTGACCTGTTTAGTCATGAAGAGGGTGGAGTTGAGGATGACCCCTAGGTTGCGTGCGTGGTCGGTGGGTGTTGGAGCTGTTCCCAGTGCGGTCGGCCACCAGGAGTCGTCCCAGGCCGAAGGGTTGGATCCGAGGATGAGGACATCCGTCTTGTCAGAGTTCAGCTTCAGTCGGCTGTTCCTTATCCATTCAGCAACGGCCTTTATTCCTTCATGAAGGTTGGTTTTGGCAGTGTGGGGGTCCTTGTTGAGGGAGAGTATCACCTGGGTGTCATCGGCGTAGGAGAGGATGTTGAGGTTGTGCCGATGGGCGACGTTGGCGAGCGGTGCCATGTAGATGTTAAACAGAGTTGGGCTGAGGGATGAGCCCTGGGGTACGCCGCAGATCACGGTGGTTTCGGAGCGGAAGGGGGGAAGGCGGACGCTCTGTGTTCTGCCGGAGAGGAAAGAGGTGGTCCAGTCCAGGGCCTTCTCTTGGATCCCAGCGTTGTGGAGGTGTGTTCGTAGTGTGTGGTGACAGACCGTGTCGAAGGTGGCTGACAGGTCCAGGAGGATGAGGGCCGCCGTTTCTCCGTTGTCCAGCAGGGATTTGATCTCATCGGTGGCAGCGATGAGGGCAGTCTCGGTGCTGTGGTTGCTGCGGTTGCTGCGGAACCCGGACTGGGAAGGGTCCAGGATGTTGTTCTCCTCGAGGTAGTGGGTCAGTTGTTTGTTGACGGTCTTCTCGATGACCTTTGCGGGGAATGGGAGCAGGGAGATGGGCCGGAAGTTCTTGAGGTCCTTGGGGTCCGCCTTGGGTTTCTTGAGTAAGGCGTTGATCTCGGCGTGCTTCCAGCTCTCCGGGAAGGTTGCTGTCTCGAAGGAGGTGTTGATGACTTTCCGGAGATGGGGGGCGATGGATGTGCTGGCTTTGTTGAAGATGTGGTGTGGGCATGGATCGGACGGAGATCCGGAGTGGATGGTGTTCATGATCTTGATGGTGTCATCGTCGTTGATGTTGGTCCAGTAGAGCAGGCAGTTGGTGCGGATGGTGGTCGTGGGGGTGGAGGTCTCAATGGTTGTTGGGGCGGTCGTGGCGTTGAAACTGTCGTGGATGTCTGTGATCTTGCGGTGGAAGAAGATGGACAGCGAGTCGCACAGGTCTTGCGAGGGTGGGACATCGTTGGTGTTGGAGCTGAGGTTGGAGAGTTCCTTCACGATGTTGGAGAGCTCTTTGCTGTTGTGCGCATTGTTGTCTAGGCGGTCTTTGAAGGAGGCCCTTTTGGCCTATCTGATGAGGTGATGGTGTCTGCGGGTGGCATTCTTGTGGGAGGCGTGGCTGTCCGATGTTCGTTCACGGAGCCAGATCTTCTCCAGCTTTCGGCAGGTTTGCTTGGAGGCCCGGCGGTCTTCAGTGAACCAGCTGGCTTTCTTTTTTTTTTTTTTTTAAGACGTTTATTAAATATTCCAGTAATACACAGCATCTTGCACACAACCCTGAGGCTGGCCGCTATTTAACATATGCAATTATCATGACAGTAATACAACGTTAACGATCATCCCCGCCAAGTTGCCGATTATGGATACAGCATCTGGACACATTCGGATAGGAATTTTCACTGAGCTAGTCAGTCTTATTTTATATCAAACAACCATAACTTGTCTCTATCAAAAGTAGGATTAAAGCATTCAATGTCAACGTCCTACAGGGTTATACAGCACAAGCATTGGCAAATGGGTCCTGAGTACACATATCATACTATGGAACCTGTCCTATCACAAGCTATTCCACCCGCCCTGAGTGACACTCTCCGTGCCTCCTCCCATTCAGCACGACATACCTCAGAATTCCAACCACGAACCTCCCCTAGGTGAAGTAGAAGCCACATACGTTATATCGCATTACCCTAGATCACTGAACTCCCCTCCGTGTCCCACAACACATTGAAGGCCATGACAGAGCAGAGCCATAGTAACATCCCCTCTACAGGTCATCATCAGGTTCCGGCAGTTCCTCCGGGGGGTCACATAAGTTCCCTCGATATTCGTTCCAATTATTCCATATTCTCGACCATTTCTTAGGGCACCCCCTATGTACATACACTGCCTTTTCTGCCACCATTGCAGAATCCATATCGTTACACCACCGAGTGCATGAGGGTTTCACACCAGATCCCCATCTCCTAGCAATGTTACGCTTTGCAATGGCCATACCCAGTGTCGCCCAGAGTTGCAATCCCTTGTTCATATCAGTTGGTGACCAGATATTCAATAGACAACATTTAGGCTCATTCGGCAACACCACCCCCGTCGCCTCCGATATCTCAAACAAAACCTCCTCCCAATATGATTGTATTTCGGGGCAATCCCATAGGGTATGAAAGAAGGTCCCCGGGGATCCACAACCCCTGAGGCAAGTAGGTTCCAGGGTGCGCCCTAACTTGTCTAGCAGAGTACGCGAATAATATACTCTATGTAGTATTTTTAATTGTACCAGTTTCAGCCGAGAAGGTATGGTGGTCTCTGGGTGATGCCAGTGCATGTAACCAGTCCTCATCCGCTATGTCCCCCAGATCCACCTCCCATCGACTGCGCAGTACCACCGTGGGGTCAGGGAGATTATTGACGAGCTTCCGATACGTAAGGGAGATCGCCTTCTTATCCAGGTGGTCAGTGAGGAGTCTATCCTCCAGGGGGGAGGATGCAGGAAGTATTGTACCAGATGGGATGGCTCCCTGCAAGGCATGTTTGATTTGTGCATATCGAAAGCGTTCATTTGCTCCCATTCCATACTTCTCTTGTAGGGCTGGGAATGAAATAATCTCCCCTCTTATCCATAGGTCTCCAATTGTCGAGATGCCAATTAGATCCCATTGCCTGAAACCTTTCGAATTCGACAGCGTGCCAAGTTTGCGGGTATCCCAGAGTGGTGTGGCAAGCGTAAGAACCCCCTCCCACCCCAGAGCTCTCTGTGCAGCGTGCCAGATCTTGATTGTGTGAGCCGTAGGGCCCGTGAGTGTGTGCCGGCGTTTGTCAGAGTATAGCACCTTCATAAGTTTGTCTGGGGGCAGGTCGGTTCTGTCAAGAGCGTAGGCCGGATCTTGTTGCGGGGCATGTATCCACTGATTCACCACCATAAGCTGTGCGGCCCAATAATACAATTTGATGTTCGGTAAGGCAATGCCCCCATCGTACCAACTACGTGACAATTTAGCCTGTGCTATTCGGGCCGGTTTACCGTCCCATAAGAGTGCGGTGATCTCTGCATCGACTGATTTGAGGTAAGTGAGAGGGACTGGAAATGGGGTGTTTTGCAAGACATATAGGAGTCTTGGAAGTGAGAGCATTTTAAAGAGGGCCGCCCTGCCTAGTAAAGTCAACGGAAGGGAGCGCCAGTGCTTCACATCCGACTTTAGCCTCTGCAGAGGTTTCAGCAGGTTTTCTTCCATAAAGACAGTGACCTGTGGGGTGACGTATATGCCAAGATATTTAAACCCTCTGGTTACCGTTTGCAAGGTGCAGCCATGTGGCAGTATGGGCGTTGAACCGCGCAGGACATACAAGAGCGACTTTGCCCAGTTAATTGTATATCCAGAGACCTCACCATAGGTCTCGAGTATGGCCATTAGTGTCGATAGGGACGGGGTCGGAGACATTAAATACAGCAGCACGTCATCGGCATAAAGGGAGATGCGGTCTTCCCAGCCCTCTCCCCACGAGATGCCCCGGATCTGTGGATCCATACGGATTTTCACCGCCAGCGGCTCTAGTATGAGGGCGAATAATAGCGGGGACAGGGGGCATCCCTGTCGGGTGCCGCGACCCAAAGTGATCACTCGTGACGTGTGCCCATTCGCAATGATCTGTGCCAGGGGTGCTGTATATAGGAGCTTAATCCAGCCACAGAATTTAGGGCCAAAGCCCATTTTCCTGAGCACCGCAAATTGGAACGGCCACTCCACCAGATCGAATGCCATGGTGGCGTCTAATGAGAGAATTGCGGCATCCTCCCTGAGTGAGGGAATGCGGTGTAGTATCCCATTAAGACGCCGCAGATTAAGGGAGGTGTTTCGTCCTGGCATAAAGCCGGATTGGTCGGGGTGGACAAGAGTTGTGAGGTGAGGTTGCAGACTCTGAGCCAGGAGTTTCGCTAGCACTTTAGCATCCGCGTTCATCAGCGAGATCGGCCGGTATGAGGAAGACAGATCAGGTGGTTTACCAGGCTTGTGTATAGTGACAATAGTGGCCAACCTCTGATCCGGCGAGAGGGATCCCCGCTCCAAGCAGTCTGCATACATGGGAAGCATATGGTGGGTAAGGGCTGATGACATCGTCTTATGTAGTTCGATCGGTAGGCCGTTAGGTCCCATTGCCTTTCCGGTGTTTAGGGCTGCTATGGCCAGCCCCAGCTCCTCCCCCGTTAGGTCATCTTCTAGTGACTGTGCTTCTTCCTGCGAGAGCGTGGAGAGAGGAATGTCATGTAGGAAGCGTGTACATTCGTCCACTGATATTTCCGCACGTGCTGTGTACACAGATTCATAGTAGGAGGCGAGTTCCTCCACTATTTCAGCGGGAGAGGTCGTGTGTGTGCCATCTGAAAGTGTTAAGGTCGCTATCCACCTACTCGCCCTTTCCTTCCTTTCAATCCATGCCAGCATTTTCCCCGTCTTATCTCCTAATTCATAGACCCTGTGTAGCGTATCAGTTAACCTCAGCTTTGTCATGTCCTCTGCATATGCTCTGAATTCCTGAGATGCTAACGCCAGCGTGTGTGCCGCGTCCTCCGTGGGGTCAGAGGCGTGCGCCAACTCTGCGGACTGGACCGCTGTCTCGAGTGACTCGATGGCTGCCCTCTGTGCTACTTTATGCCTAGTGATAGTGGAGATAGCTTGTCCCCTGATCACTGTTTTGTAGGCCTCCCATAGTATCGACGGTGAGTCGACCGAGCCCACATTGTCTTCGAAGTAATTCGTGGTAGCCGTCTTTAGTGCCTTAGAAATGGTACAATTCTTAAGATACCCAGGATAGATCGGATAAATCCGTTGACGTCTGGTGGGGTGTACTGTGTAGGCGAGTAGCACCGGGGAGTGGTCAGATATTCCCCGCGGTAAGTGTTCAATGGATGTAATCTTTTCTGGGGGAACGGCTAGCGTCAGTAAGTAGTCTAATCGGGAGAGACTATAATGTACTCCCGAAAGAAAAGTGTATTGTCGATCCCGGGGATGCTTGAGTCTCCATGCATCTAACAATCCAAGTGCATCCAAGAATTCTCGGAACAGGTGGTCCGCTCTGGTAGCCTCTCGAGGAGGCTGTCGATCCATGGCTGCGTCTAGCACCGCATTAAAATCACCTCCGATAATTAATTCCCCTTCCGGGAGTCTAAGCAGTAAGTCACCCAGGTCTTGGAAGGCCCCGTGATGCAACGCCGGGGGGATGTAGACCGACAGTACATTGTATGGCCGTCCCTCCCATTGGCAACTGATCGCAGCAAAGCGTCCCTGGTCGTCAGCCCAAGTGTGTTTAATAAGTAGGGGTGCATTTTTGGAAACCAGGATACCAACTCCACGTGAACCAGAGGAGAATTCTGCGTGGGTGACCGTTTTAAATCCCCAGCGGTTAAGGGCCTTACAGGCTGTACCCACCAGATGTGTCTCCTGGAGTAATACTATTGTCGGTGCCTTTCTCTTAAGAAATTGGAGGACTAAACCCCGCTTAATTTTGTGGCCCAGCCCATTGACATTCCAGGTGATGATAGTGAGTGGGGGAGTAACCAGTGATTGTGAGGGGGGGTGAGGCGTTAAAAGGTTTTGGTCAGCCATGGGTGTAGGTGCTCCTGCGTGTCAGTGGCGCTGAATCTAGCATTTGGACCGGGGTCCAACAACAGTGTGTATGGGAAGCTCCGTCTGTGGCGGTGAAGAGTGTTCGGCGTTGTGCAGAGGTAACACAAAGAGCGTTCTGCGCTTGAGTGGAGAGCTGGCCTAGATAGGAACCCGAGACTATAGGAACATTGGGGCCCAATTACTGGACAATCATTATGTACTAAGTGCCGGAGCGGCAATGCTCCCGAAGAAGACACTCGGACCGGGGTCCCATACCATCTATCGTATCGTGTATTGTACAGAGCGGTTCCAAATCCCTCCCCCTGTCTAGCTAGAAGGACCCTGGAGAATACTAGGCTCACTAGGAAGCCTCGTCTATGGCGGCATTGAAGACCTAGCAGTGTGTAGTGGTGCCAGAGTAAATGCCTCGTGGTCGTGTGTACATATAACCCTAGGAAAAACATGAGACTCAAAAGAGAACAATAGAACTTTGCAAACAAACCCCCCCTGTCCATCCCCCCTCCCTGCCTCCCTGCTACACGGACATAGAACCGCCCGCATCCCCAACTTAGCAGAGTGCCTACTCCCATTTCTCCCCAATGTACTTGCTTGCGGGGTAAGTGTTCCGTGGTACGAGTGACCCCATCAGTCACAGTCTGCTCCTCTCGTTCATAGTCCAACGGCAGCCCTTTCACCTCTCGTTGCCACCGATGGATCGTACAGTGTCAGTAAAGAACTCATATTTCAGGACATCGTTCGTCGGCTTCCGGCCCCTCTTCCAGCTCCTTGTCACGATTCTCCCGGGTCGATGTTGGCGAAGTTCCTGCAGTGTCGAATCGTTGGTTTCGTTGGTCTCTGCCCGTGCGTCTAGTTGGTTCCACCCGACGCCAACCATCCAGCCAATCCCACGCCGCCTCCGGGGTATCAAAAAACCAAGCTTTATGGTTATCTACGACCCTTACTTTCGCCGGGAACAGCATCGAATAGGGCAATTCCTTTGCTCGCAAGGCCTGTTTTACCTCCATGAAGGTCTTGCGGCGATGGGCCACCTCGGCAGTATAGTCAGGAAAGAAGGCCAACGTGGAGTTTTGTATTTTGATGGGTGGGGTATTCCGAGCCGCTTGGAGGATGACATCCCTGTCCCGGAAATTGAATAGCCTGGCCAGGACAGGCCGTGGTGTTGCTCCCGGTTTCGGCGTTCCACCTGGGACCCTGTGCGCCCTTTCCACTGAGAAGAAGTTCGATAGACCTCTCGGTTTCAGTTCAGTCTTGATAAGGTCTTCGATGTAAAGGTCCATCGCCTGTTTGCCTTCCGATTCTGGTATTCCAAGGATTCGGACATTGTTACGCCTAGCCCGCCCCTCCTGATAGTCCAGCTTGTCCTGCAGTTTCTTAGTGACCGCCTCCATCCGTTCCATGGCCAGCTGTAGTCCGGAGGTGTCCTCAACCAGGGATTTCGTGACCACTTCAACCTGCGCCACCCTCTCGGTCATCTTGTGCAGGTCCGCCCTCAGTAATCCGACGTCCGAGGAGATGGCCCCCACTGTAGTTTGGACGTTAGTGAGCGTCCTCATTAAGTCCTCGAGTGTCACCTTTTTTCCTCCGTCACCTTCGGGGCTTTTGCCTGCGGACGAACGTCCTTCTGTGTGTTGCGAGGGGGTCTTCTCGAACGCGAATTTTTCGACTGAGCAGCGTTGTGTCGCGTTCCTTTTCCCGCCATTCCACCGACCTTGCGTGGGCCGTCAGGCGTGTCCGCTCCGGCTAGTGTCATGTCAGTTTCTCGGCCCTCTGAGGGTCGGGCGTGCAAATAGGACGGTCCGCCGACGAGGCAGGCCCGGTCAGGCGTCAGGGGTAAGCTCTGAGACTGGCTCAGCGGATAGGATCCCCCAATACAGAGGTCGGCCAGTATAGTGAATAGCGACAAAGCGGTGGGTTAGACGAGGCTTGGTCAGATGGAAACCTCAATGCAGAGCGCCTTGTAATGTGCAGGCCACTGCGCCACAACGGTCTCACTGTCACTCCGGGCGAGCAGTGTCTCTGGGGGATGAGTGTGCATACACCGGTCAGTACTCTCTCTCCATGTAGTGGGAGATCCCCTAAGGTCCAATGCGCCCCCTCAAAGCTGTGTCAGGATCGCAGCACGGGTTGGTGAACTCGTTACAGAGCTCACACTGCGGTGGCCCCCGTCTGGGGCGTATCTTTACTTGCTCGTCCCCAGGCACGAATCCGGTAGGTCGTTATCTCACCAGCGCGGCTCCGGGCCAGCAACAGCGCAGGTGAGGTCGGCTCCGGAGGAGGGACGGCGCGCCTGGCAGTAAATGGTCGGGTCCGCCCCGTCAGCGTGGCAATAGATCGCTCACCTCCCGCCGGTAAGACAGTCAGTGGCGGGGGGTGGCGAGGGGGGGGGATCAGGTGTAGGCTCCTCACTCACCGTCGATTCCCGGCCTCAGGATGTTCTCCACCGGCCCCCGATGACAACCAAGTCAAGGGCGGGGGGGGTGTGGGGGAGGCGAAGACCCACCTCAGAAGAGCGCCGCCACCGGTGCACACATCCGGTGTGCGAAGCGGATGATTCCTACGGGCTGTGGTCGGATCCGCAACGCGGGGGCTTCCGGTCCGGTCTCCCGGCGGCCCCTCACTTCCGGCCGGGTAGGGGTGCAGGACAGGCCGGTGCAGCCACGATGAGAGCAGGCCGCAGGCAGGCACTCCACCGCGGGGCAGTTGCCGGTGTCTGATCAACACCGGGGTTGCGGCGGAGGACGCCGCTTGGAGTCCTTACGGTGAAACAGTCGCCTGAGCAGCAGAGATCACGGATGGATGTGAGGATATTGAGATGGGGTCTCGGTTACCACGGAGCTCCTCTGCTAGGCAGCCATTCCAGTCGGCTGCTAGCCACGCCCCCCCAGCTGGCTTTCTTGTTGGTATGATTGTTGGAAGGTTTCTTGATCGGGGCGAGGGTGTTTGCGTAGTCGTTGATCCACTGTCTGAGGTTGAGGGCAGCGGTGTTGGGGGTTGGTATGTTCGGCGGGTGGGCTCTGGGCGAGGGTGGTTGTTAGCTGGTCTTCGGTGACTTTGCACCAGCAGGCATCTGTTGGGTGCATGGGTGCGTGGTGGGTTTCTTGAAGGTGAAGTGGATGCAGCGGTGGTCGGTCTAGTGGAGTTCGGTGGTATGGTTAATGGAGACGTGGGGGCTTGCGGAGAAGATGGGGTCAAGCGTGTGACCGGCGGAGTGGGTGGGTGTTGTGACGAGTTGTCTGAGTCCGAGGTTGGCTAGGTTGTCGATCAGGGTGGTGGAGTTGGTGTCGTCATTGTTCTCGAGGTGGAAGTTCAGCTCCCTCCCCGAGGAGGATGTAGTCCGTGGAGGCAAGGGCGTGTGTGCTGATGAAGTCGGCGATGGAGTCGCTGAACTGTGGTCGGGGTCCGGTGGGTCTGTAGATGAGGGTTCCTCTGAGGGTGGTGTTGGGGTCGGTGTGGATCTGGAAGTGCAGGTGTTCGGCGGTGCTGAGGGTGTCGTCGGTGTTGGTCAAGACTCTGAGAGTGTTCCTGTGGACGATGGCGATTCCTCCTCCCGCTCTGTTGGTGCGGTCCTTGCGGGTGATCTTGTAGCCTTCCGGGACGGCTATGGCAATGTCGGGTGCCGAGGTGGGGTTCAGCCAGGTCTCCGTCAGGAAGGCGACGTCTGGGGAGGTTGAGTCGAGTAGGTCCCATAGTTCAACGGCATGTTTTCGAGCGGACCGGGTGTTGAGAAGGATGCATCTGAGGTGGTTGGGTTCTTTCCTTGTCGGCAGCATGGTGGGGCGGATGCTTGTGAAGCTGCAGTTCCGGCAGGTGAAAGCTCCGTGGGTGCGCTTCGGGGCGGCCAGGAAGCAGGTGTGTGATTGTCCGGTGTTGAGTGCGTGGAGGGTTCTGGCATCGTAGTGGTGTCGGGTATCGTGGTGTCCAGGGGTCCAGATGCTGGGCGCGGTCCAGGCACGGACGGGCACAGATGGGCTTGCCGTAGGTGTGCCAGCGGCGCGGCCGCGTAGCAGCTTCCATATGAGGGGATGTGGGAGGGAGGAGCAGCTGGGAGGCGGGAGCGGGCGGCAAATGGGATTGCAGGTGGGCGGGGCCGCAGGGACGCTTCGGCGGGAAAAATGGGCGGGGGCCGCGGGAGAACTGGGCACAGGAAGGAAAAACAAGTTAAGGCAAGAAAACAAGTACGGGCACAGAGGAATGAAACAAGTCTGGGCAAGAAAGCAAGTTAGGCACAGGGGAATAAGAACAAGTCTGGGCAAGAAAGCAAGTACAGGCACAGGGGAATAAAAACAAGTCTGGGCAAGAAAGCTAGTTAGGCACAGGGGAAAAATACAAGATTAGGCAATAACAATGCAGGCAGAGCCGTGCAGCAGCGTGGGGAGCGACCTGCCTGCGAGCAGGGTCATAGGTTGCTGAAATGAGCAATAAAGGGTCATAGGTCGCTCAAATGAGCAATAAAGGAGGAAAAAGTAGAGAAAGAAGTAAAGTGAAGAAGGAATGATGGAAAGAAAGAAAAAAGAAAATTGACAAGATATAAGGAAAAAGAAGGAAAGAAAGAAGGAATAAGGCAAAAAAGAAAGGAAAGAAGTAACGAAAGAAGACTTGAAAAAGGAAAACGGAAAAAACATTGCAAAAAAAAGGAAGGGAAAAAAAATAAAAAAGTAAACAGGAAATAGGTTTCACAGTATAAAATATTGGTTACTAAAACCCAGATTACACCACACCTGTGTTGAAATAAAACTGTTGCATGCTCTTCAAATTAAATACAATAAAGTGTGTTTTGATTCCTGGGTAAAGTTTATTAAACAACCATTGATCAAGTGGAGTCTAGGAACACACTATGGTATGAATAGCAGCAGTCCACTTCGAAGGGAATTTACAACAGCATTGGAAAGAGACTGGAACTGATAAAACTCGAATGTGCCCTATGCTCACTTCAAATGTGTCCATCTATAACATCAGGCCAAAAAGGGCACTGAAGGTAACTACCTTGTGCACGGATGAACAACAGGTACTGTGCACACGTATAATAAGTCAGTATCAGGTGATACAATGGTTCTAGACAAAGATAGGCAAAAAATATAGTGCTGTAGTCTGTTGATCAGTAAAGTGTTGAACTTTATTTCTTTGTCTTGTTATAAAGACGCCAGCCGACACGTGTTTCGTCAACAGGGTGGATACCTGTGACCTGTGACTCATCAGGGCAATGGATGGTGCACGAACGTAAGTGGTAGAGAAAGGGTTGCAAGTCAGCACGAGTGAATGCTGATCGTTGCGCCGCCGGGCAGTGAGGTACTTCTGCGGCGGGTGGTCCTGGTTGGTGGTAAGAACGCTCCTGGCTGTGTTGTGGCAATGTATAGTGGACCACTATACATTGCCACAACACGGCCAGGAGCGTTCTTACCACCAACCAGGACCACCCGCCGCAGAAGTACCTCAGAGGCAGTGTGTAAAGCATGTGTGAACACATACAGTAATACTGTGAAAACACTACAAATGGACACCACACCAGTTTAGAAAAATCAGTAATCTTTACTTAACACAAGACCAAACGACAAAAATCCACAATACAGTAATCAAAAATAAGACTTTAAAATAGTAGAAATAGCGCAGTTCAATGTAGATGGTAAATGCAACACTTTACTCTCAAAGTACCTTGGATGCGTCACGCAATACAAAGAAAAAGGGTTGCAGGGAAGGTGATGCATTGGTTCCTTGCGTTGGGGGAGGTGATGTGTCGGTTCCTCACTGCAGCGCAGGTGAGGTGATGCGTCGGTTCTTTACCGGAGAGGAGGTGATGCATCGGTTTCTCACTGTGATCCAGTGCGATGCGACAAGATGGCACCTCGATGTGAAATCCGGTGCAAAGGGAAAAAATGGCGTCGCGATGCGACAACGTTGGATGTGATGGCTGCAAGCCAGACGGCCGTGCGGCGAACTCTGTAACTGCTGAGCCGGACAGGCCCTGCGACACGCTTCTCTGGTGATGCGGCGGCGACATGCTTTTCCGGTGACGCGACGCGCTTCTTTGATGATGTGACGGCGAACAGCTGCAGCGGCGGCATGCTTCTTCGGCAATGCGATGGCAACTGCTGCGGCGGCGACACGCTTCTCCTTGTTGCGATGCGCTTCCAGCGACTCGCAGTCTTCTCAGAGGGCCCAAAAAACAATTGGCACCTCTCTGCAGGCAGAATTCCATAGCAAGGAAATTCAGGGGAGCTGGTTGTGAAGTCTTGTATTCCTGATACTTCAGGCAGGAGGCAAGCACAGTTTAAGCCCTTGGAGATTCTTCTTTAAGATTGCAAAAGTACACACAAAGTTTCTTTTCTCCTTTCCTTGGCAAATAAAGTAACCACTGCAGGCCAGCCCCAACAGCACAGCACTGGGGCAGTCGACACCTTCAGCTTCCTTGGTTCTTCTCCTTGCCAAAGGGTAGTCTTGATTCCCAGAAGTGATCTAAAGTTCTGGAGTCTCGGTCCCCCTTTTTATACACAAATATCCTTTGTCTCTGAAGGCAGAGAGTATCTGTACCTAGTCCAACCCAGTTCTAGGTGCACTCTGCCAGTGCACAACTTCTTCCTTTGTCAGTGTAGACCGGGGTTATCAGACACACCACAGGAGGTGGAGCCAGCATTGTGGAAGGCAGACACAGCCCTATTCAGGCCCAGGCGCTACTCCTCCCACCACTCCTCATGCAGATAGGTCTATTCAGCCTTGTGCTGGCTCACCTTGTCTCCAGGAGCCCCCAGCCCCTGTCACTCACAAACCAGACATGGAATAATTAACCTAGCAGAGGCAGGCATGGATGGTTAGGCAAGAAACTATCGACTTTCTAAAAGTGGTATTTTAAAACCAACTTCACTAAAAGATGTATTTTATCACTCTTAGTTCAGGCATACTAAATTCGAATTTCTACCTAGTTCCCTGAATCAGTTGGGATTATAAGATGTTATAATCAAACTGCCAATTTTGGCCTATAAGAACAGGTAACCTGTAATAGTAAAAAACAAAATTTGCTGTAATTCACTATCTGGACAATCCACGCACATCAGGGCATGTCCTACCTTTTACATACAATGCACCCTGCCCCATGGCCTACATGAGTGGGGACTAATATGTAGAAAAGGGAAGGTTTAGGGATTGGCAAGTGGGTGCACTTGCCAAATCGACATGGCAGCCCCAGGCTGCACACAGGCTCTGCAATGGCAGGCCTGAGTCACATTTTACAAGCTGATTCTTTGGGTGGCACAACCAGTGCTTGAAGCCCACGAGCAGCATTTGATGTACTGGCCCTGGGCACACACTGTACTAGGGTCTGACAAGTAAATCAAATGAACCAATTATGGAGTCACTAATCCAATACAATACTTTACA
This sequence comes from Lissotriton helveticus, assembly GCF_964261635.1. Classification (NCBI taxonomy): domain Eukaryota; kingdom Metazoa; phylum Chordata; class Amphibia; order Caudata; family Salamandridae; genus Lissotriton; species Lissotriton helveticus. The sequence continues at coordinate 772,374,109 of NC_136057.1, forward strand.
ATAGGGTGCACTTGCACTTTGGTGCTGAATAGCTGTGGCAAAGTGCCCAAAGCATCTAGACCAGCAAAATACAAAGCAAAAACACAGGCGGCAACAGTAAAAAATGGAAGAGAGACCCACGCCAATGGTGCCAGGTCTAAGAGTCCTCAATGGACATTTTACTCTCACTGGTATCGCTTGTGAAAGGTCTCAGATTCACCATAAATCTAACTTCAGTCTGAAGGAACATATTAATAAAGTGATGAAAACTGCATTACATCAACTGCATCTTTTAAGAAAAATGAAAGCTTACATTTTTCAATAGCAGTTCTGATGGATACTTTTAGCCGTAGATTCATCATCTTCAAAATATCTCCAGGCACCAGACTGAATACATAAGCTTTCACCTCAGTGCTTCTATGTGCTGTTAGGTTGAGCTACGTGGCTCTGCGTGGACATTGTTCTACTTTAGAACTAATGGAGCAGAGCTGCATATAAGTGCCACCCCTGCCCACTTTAGTCAGCTTTTTCTCTCCACCCCCTTAAACTCACATTGGGTGTTTTGCTCCCCCTTTTCTTCTCAGTTTGAAATATTTTCCATCCAATGTTCAAAGGAACAGTGCTCCCTACCTAAAAATGGAGGATCTAAACCTTGCTGAGACTACTGAAAATAATTGTCAGCGAGTGATCCACATGCCTTGCTTGTGGTCTTACTCCTGGTCTTCTTTCACGCTCTTCTTTTTGAATTTCACGCCAATGGAGTCAAGCTCTCCTGGCTGATGAGGGGTGAAACCCCGAAACCGGTCCTAGGATGTTTGTTTCCAGTCCGGGGAGGACCTGGCCTGGCAGTTTGGGCTGGACTGTTCCCATTGGGCACAGGGTCAAGACTGATTTGCATATGGCTGGGTTCAAACTGGAATGGCTCCGGGAGCAAAGAAACAATGGATTTAGACCCAGATCTCTGTACTGGGGTGAATATATAACATTATTCTGCATTCTGTCCATCAATTGTTCTTTTTGCCTTTGTCACCCCAAGTGGGACGGGTATGCCCAGACGTGGGTCCCGTGCTCTCCATGCCACTGGAGTCAAGCTATCCAGGTTGATGAGACTTGAAACCCCAAAACCGGTCCTAGGATGCCTCTTCTAGTCCAGGGAGGAACTGGCCTGGCAGTTCAGGCAGGACTGTTCCTATTGGACGCAGGGTCAAGTCTGATTTGCATATGGCTGGGTTCAAACTGGAATGGCATGAGGAGCAAAATACGATGGATTTAAGCCCAGATCTCTGTACTGGGGTGAATATATGACATTGTTCTGCATTCTGTCCATCAATTGTTCTTTTTGCCTTTGTCACCCCAAATGGGACGTGTATGCCCAGACGTGGGTTCCGTGCTCTCCATGCCACTGGAGTCAAGCTATCCTGGTTGATGAGACTTGAAACCCCAAAACCGGTCCTAGGATGCTTCTTCCAGTCCATGGAGGAACTGGCCTGGCAGTTCAGGCAGGACTGTTCCTATTGGACGCAGGGTCAAGTCTGATTTGCATATGGCTGGGTTCAAACTGGAATGGCATGAGGAGCAAAAAACTATGGATTTAAGCCCAGATCTCTGTACTGGGGTGAATATATGACATTGTTCTGAATTCTGTCCATCAATTTTTCTTTTTGCCTTTGTCACCCCAAGTGGGACGTGTATGCCCTGACGTGGGTTCCGTGCTCTCCATGCCACTGGAGTCAAGCTATCCTGGTTGATGAGACTTGAAACCCCGAAACCGGTCCTATGATGCCTCTTCCAGTCCAGGGAGGAACTGGCCTGGCAGTTCAGGCAGGACTGTTCCTATTGGACGCAGGGTCAAGTCTGATTTGCATATGGCTGGGTTCAAACTGGAATGGCATGAGAAGCAAAAAACGATGGATTTAGGCCCAGATCTCTGTACTGGGGTGAATGTATGACATTGTTCTGCATTCTGTCCATTAATTGTTATTTTTGCAAAGTACTTTATAAAGCAATGTAAGTGTACAAAATAAGTATGTATAATGTCAATAGTGATGTCATTTGAGAGATCAGCAGTGATGTCATAAATGCCGTCATAGAACATGTCATGAGTGATATCATAAGCATGGTGGGGGGGCGCACGTTATAGTTAGTGCAGCCACCTATAACTAGTGAATTTCTGTGTTTTTTCTTTTACTTCAGAACATTAACGTTGTCACTGAGAAATTGACCTAAAGATAGCGTTTTTTTAACCTTTGTCTTTATTTCAGTGAACTTGTAAGAATTAAAAAGAAATTAAAACCAATCTTTTTTTATCAAAACTACTATAACTTTACTTTAACCTTTTAATGTAAAGTAATACTTAATTACCATACTTAAATGCACCCCCCCATCGCTGTTGGGTGTGAGGAGGGACTGGCCTCTCCTTTCAGGCCTCCCTCCCAGATAATGGGTGTGCGTAGTAGGGTGTTGTGTGGACTGGTCTCTCTGCTGTGACCTCTACCTGCAATGAAGGGTGTGAATAGTAGGGTTTAGGCTCTCCTTTCAGACCTCTTTCTCAGATAACCAATGTGCATAGGAAATTATGGGATTGATTGACCTCCCTGCGGGGACCTCTGTCTGTGATAATGGGTGTGGGGAGGGATTGGTTTCTCTTTTCAGACCCCTGTCTCAGATGATGGTTGTGCTTAGTCAGATTTGAGGAGAGACAGGCCTCGCCTTTCAGACCCCTCAATTAGATGACAGATGTGAATAGTAGGGTGTGTTGTGGGACTGGTGTCTGTGCTGGGCCCTCTATCTGTAATGATGGGAATGCTTAGACAAGTGTCCATAGCATTGTATGGGGTGGGACTGGCCTTTCTGCTGAGTCCCAACTCTCTAATGATGAGTGTGCATAGTGTGGTGTTGGGAAAGACTGGCCTCTTTTCAGACCCCTCTCTCAGATGACTAGTGTGCGTCGAAGGATTTGGGGAGAGACAGGCCACTCCTTTAGGACCTCTATCTCGGATGACAGGTGTGAATAGTAGGGTGTGGAGAGGGAATGGCCTCTCCTTTCAGACCTCTTTCTCAGATGACTGATGTGTGTAGGAGATTATGGGAAAGATTGACCTCCCTGCTGACACCTCTGTCTAATGATGTGTGTGCATAGAAGGGTGTAGAGAGTGATTGACCTCTTTTCAGACCCCTCTCTCAGATGACGGATGTGCGTAGTATGATTTGTGGAGGGACAGGCCTCTCCTTTCAAACCCCTCTCTCAGAAGACTGGTGTGCATAGTATAGTGTGTGGAGGAACTGCCCTCTCTAGTGAGGCCTCACCCTGTAATGATGGGCGTACATAGTAGGGTGTGGGCAGGGACTGGCCGCTCCTTTCAGACCCATTTGTCAGATTACTGATGTGCATAGTAGGGTATGTGGAGGGACTGGGCTCTTGCTGAGACCTCTCTGTATTAAGGACTGGGCTCTCCTTTCAGACCTCTTCTTAGATGACAGGTGTATGAAGTAGGATGTGGGGAGGCATTGGCCCCTCTGTAATGACGGGTGTGTGTTTTAGGGTGTGGGCAGGGTCTAGCCTCTCCTTTCAGACCCCTGTCTCAGATGGCAGGTGTCTAGTGTGTTGGGAGGGATTGACTACATTGCTGATACCTCTCTCTTTAATGATGAGTGTGCATAGTAGGGTTTTGGAAGTCCCTTAATTCTAATTATAACTCTTCCCAATTCAAAGATCACCTACTCCTTCCTATTTTTTTTATCCTGTGTGAGCCTTGCTAGATCACATTAAAAAAAAGAACCTCCTACTCCTCACAGTACTTATGTCTTACAAACTTCCTTTCAATAACTAGGTCCACAATATGCATTTCTACTAGTAGAGTGTATTGAGAATGCACTTCTCCTTTTTAGGTCGAGCCTTGACAGCGCGCATGCGCTGTTTGCAAGACCTGCTGTAATCACTATACGAGGGAAATTCCGCCTGCTGTTTCCCAGTGCGCCACACCTGCATCCGTATTCTTAGGTGGCTCTTCATTGGTTGTCACTCCCGATACATCACTTCCGTTTTCTTTGCAGGAGCACCAGCCTACTACAGTTTCCTTACGCTGTAGCTGTATATTCGTGCTTTTAGGGAATGCTTCAATAAAGCAGAAGCTTGCAAACATAGCGCATAGCGCTGCCGGTAGATGCAGGCTCTCTGTTCCTTCCTCTCTTGCTGCCAGACAGCAGCTCAGCTGGGTTGTTTTAAGCAGCCGGCATGACTTGTGCCCGTGCGCCTTTCTTTATGCAGGCTGGACGTATTTACTGTTACAAACAATTTTCTTTTAAAGTACTGCGGCCTCGCTTGCATGCACGGTTCTTCTCCTGGCCGTGATGCACCACGGGCTGTGGCTCGGGCGTCCGCATAACTTGGTGTGGGGCGTCACAACAGCAACAGTGTGTCTATTTCACGAGAGGGAACTAAACAGGAATTGAAGTTACCAGTGAGGCAGGCCGCGGTGCGAGCTGGCGGAAGTTATGGATTTGTTTCTTTAGTTTCAGTTTGAGCTCCACTGGCTACCAGAGATTCTTCCGTGCATGTCTGTAATAAACTGTCTCCTCCGAGCAGATTTAATATAGACGTCCCACCGAAGAAGTTCTGGCCTCTTTCTTCTCCAATCAGCTTAATTACAAGCGTGTCCCTACAACTCCAGGAGTACAACACCCCCCCACCCCCTCCTTGAGCGTACTGGTTCGTGGAGGCGCTATACTCCGACTTCCCTGCGAGGGCCAGAACCAAAGCCTGCTTGTACTTCGTAAAACATTGCACAAAAGTAGATGCGTGGTCTAAGCGCAGTGGAAAAGGCCTTGAAGCTGCCACATTGGTAAGTCTTTACAGCCGCCTCTAGCGAGGTCTCAGTCCTCAGCAAGTTTGCTCTCACACAGGCGACCATTCTATTAGTGACCGGCGGCGCTGGTGGAAGGGAATGTGAGAGGCTGAGTCCTTGTTGCAGGATCAGCCTGCCACCTTCCCTGCCCTGTCAGGGTTTTTCATATTAAGTAAAGCATTAGCTCAGAAATGAAGGCTGTATAATAAATCTAAAGATGTGGCGCAGCTAAACTATTTCAAAAACATGCTGGGAACAAATTAACTGTGCCCTTTCTAATGAGGTTCACTGTTTGTTTTGCAATTGGTGGATAAAAAACTTTGTTAGCGCTCCATTCCTTAGCATATTCTGTTCCAGAAGAAAGTTAAGCTTTTTATCTATCACATCTTTACAAAAAGTGGCAAATATTTGATACCAACGTCACACCAACCATATATACTTTTTGTCTTCGAAAAGTACCACCTTTTTAGGTTTTGAATAAGACCGCTTTTGATCTCCCTAACTTTTGTTTCGGCAATGAATCATATTTTAAATCTGACGTATAAACTGGGGCTTTTCGTTTTCGTTCTTCATCCATTGGTTTGTTCAGTGTCATTCACATTGTACTTTCACCCATCTCAGTATGCAGCATTGGACAATATGCCAGCCCACTACACCCATTGGCTGTCTTGCATTGAAAGAGAGCATTTTGCCCAATAATATCTGCCCTGCAGTCTAAATACAAGTGCGCTTTAGTGCCAGAGTTCTGTGCTTGGACTGCTGAGGCACTGGTATATTGAGGTAACTTTCAGGGCTGCCTCCACCTCTGCATGCAGCCTTGCATCTTTTACTTGCAGTGTTTTGTACATTAACCTCATTGTTGGCATATAACATTTAATTCATGTAACCATAGTATTGCTGGCGTATTCCTTTCTCGGTAGTTCAAAATACCCTCATGAACAATAGTTTATGGGTTATAAGGTTTCACAAACTGCATTCTAAAGCACCCTCTCACTCATTCGATATGCATAATGTGTAAATGTCGCGTTATCACAGTTATGCTGTTAACCTCGCAGGGTTTCTGAAGTCGTATTATCAGATTAAAACTCTAGCGCATTTACCATATTATGAGATTAAAACTCAAGCGCACATGCTTCTCTATACCACCATTTTAGTTCATGTTCTCAGAGGGTTTTATGTCATCAGGTCCTCTGGGTTTTTGCCCTATGCCTACGTTTAACTCTTCATTACCTTCAGTTGGGGTAGTCTAATTGATTTAGCTGAAATACATCAACAATACAAGTATCACAATGCATTTGGTTGGTAAATAAAAGCACCAAACCTTAACAAATTAGCATATTATTGCAGGAAAAAAAAAGTTATTGCTTTATCCAGGGACTTCATGCTCTTCTGCTCAGGGGTTGTCACATGGAGAAAAATATAGTTATCTTTTTTCTCTCTCTGCACTGGAGACCTTTCCTGCAGCAAACAGCAAGGGCTCATTGAGCGTGACTACAATGTAAGTACGTCTCGTATACTTTAGGCTAGTGGACTTGGAAAAACAATGTAGATAAGAGCTGGATGCAAATTTACCAGGTTATTTACCTCAAAATAGCTGCAACATGCATACAATTGCCAGTAAGGGTTCCTACTTCCTCAGCCATCATTAGATACTCCAGTCCTGGTGACTCCATTAGAGCCCCCACATAAAGATGGACTACCAGTTACGGAGGTCGGGTCCCTGGCTGATATACTCTGAGGGAAGATATTGGGAAAAGATTCACCACTTCTGAAATGAATGAAGCAGCCATACAGTCCTCATGTGAAATCCTAGCACAGAAAGTGGAAGATGTATCCCGTAGAACTGATCTCTTGGAACTCAAAATTCCAAAAATTAAGAAAGTTATGCACAACTCATCGGCTGAAGTGGAAAAGCTAGCCCTGCAGAATAGGGAATTGAAGGACGACATTGTACGTTTGGAAAATCATGCCTGGAAGAACAACATAAGAATCCTGAACGTCCCTGAAGATCTGGAAGGGGGTGATATAAAATAAATTGTAATCCCTCTCCTAAGGGACACAATTCTTCAGGATTCACATGAAATTGATTTGGCACTCGATATTCAGAGAGTCCATCGGGACCCATATAAAAGAAACCCCGCCAAAGCTAAGCCAAGAAAGATTCTAGTTAATTTTTTAACTTACTTACAAAAAAAAGAAAAAATCCTCTCCTCTGCATTGAAAATCGGCCAGATAAAATGTAGCTCTCTTTCTAGCCCATTCTCATTCCTCATAAGGTCTGATGTTTCGCATATCACTGCTGCAAAGCAGTGGGAGATGGGTAAAAGGTTGTCGATCCTGACATCATTAGGAGCTAAGGCTCAAATGAGATTTCCGGCAACTCTACGGGTCATATGGAACAACCACATGTATAATATGAGGCAGATTGCAGAAGTGGATACACTAATTGACAAAATCAAAGGAAGGGGTGAGGATTAGTTTAGGGAGATGGGTTACGGGGGGACATTTAAGGTTTATGGCAGCATTCTGTTACTTTTATTGTATGGAGTCCACTTAATTTGACTTTTTTCGCAGGTCTCTCTAGAGAGTGGAGGGTAGGGCCGTTGTATCAATGTGTTTTGCTCATTTTGCTTCGGAGGGGACCCCACCCATACGGCTATGCCCAGAGAATTAGGGAAGGTTTCCCAGAGCTGGTATGAAGTTGCACTGGGGTGGGTGGGCTATGGGGTAGGTGAGGGAGGGATAGCAAGGGTGTGGGAACAGTGGGAGAAAAACATAAATGTCCTCAATCTCGGATTTGTTTTAGAAATCATGCGTTCTATATATTATAGGATTTTGCCCCCCGGAATTGCTGTTACTTATATAAAAATATGAGCAACCTAATTAAATTTACATCCTGGAATGTCAATGGACTTAGGTGCACACACAAAAAGGGGTGTAGAGTACAAAACAAAAACCACAAGACGAACTCAGGCAAATCCATCAATTGGAAAAAACTGCCCTCGCTCACATACTGAAGTATCTGACATGCTTCATCATAGGGCCTGCTTACAATACACCCTGGTGTAGCCACACTCAGGGCGGAGCATAAGGGAGGGGAAAAATAATAATAAATTCCGCACAACACAACGTATGACCATAAAACACAAACAAACACGTAACATACAATGTGATGAGGACTGTGCAGATCACCCAGTGTCTGAAACAAATAGTGCGACAAAAGTGCAGTTAGTGCTTAAAACTGATTTAGGGTGCCATCAAGAAAATATACTTTATTTAACATTACTTGGTACCCACATCAGGATTAAAAGGTAAAAAAAACCGGATGGGAGATGTCTTGTTTGAGAATTAAAGATCTCTCAAGACTTCCCTCCAGATACTGCTGTGGTCAACATGTTTCGACCGATTACTTGCGCCTATATGGTTACCCCGGTCTTCGTCAGGACTGTCGCCTTTTATTTCACTTCTGGCCCTACCGTAATTCGGTTTAATGGGCCCCAAGATATGAGCCGGTCAGTTTAGATCCGTGCCCTTCTTGTTACGTGTTGAGGCTGATCCCAAGGATTCGGGAACACATTCACTAAGTGGGGAAGAAAAAAGATGTTGTAGTGTACTGTCTTGCTACTTATACTTCACCCAGTCCCCTCAGCCTACTATCTCATTCCGTTCCATGGTCTAAGTAAGGACATTGCACCCACTTGACTTCTGACCCGGGTTTCCAAAGAATGCCTCCTCGGGTCCCGAAGCCCATACACTAGTTTCATTCATATTGTCAGTGTATGTTTCGTTTAAAAAGTGACTCATTTGCATCCACACCTATTCAACATCACCCCGTGACTCCCTGTCATGAACACTCTGTAGCCATGTCATGAAGAACACATATGGATATATTTGAATCTGCTTCTCACATTACTCACCGAGTTCATGTAAATTACGAAGCCGAACTGGTGTCCGGCAGCAGGGTACCCCGCGAACACAACCTGTATACACGTGGTGGGAGAGGAGAAAGAATAGTAACATTAAATCTCCCTCTACCCCTCTTGAATCAAATAGCCAGTTCCTGTCTCGGACCGTAAAGCGACCCGGTCTCACAGAGGGGCAGCCCCCATCATCATCTGTCAGCCTTAGCCCCCCTTGCACAAACCCATCTCCTTACTGTTCCGTGGAGGACGCCCTTCCGAAAACGCCCGCTTTCCGTGACACTGTGCAGTTGGTGTTAGCGGTGTTTACTTTGATTTTAAAGGATGATGGATTTGTCTGAGTTCTTCTTGTGGTTTTCGTTTTGTACTCTACACCCCTTTTTGTGTGTGCATTTGAATCTACATGGGGCGCTGGGGCAGTAGAGTTAGGAATAGATATTTGGCCCTTTCCCCTCCTTTGTGTCAAATGGACTCAGGTGCCCACGTAGGCAAAGATTAGATCTGAAATATCTTAAACAATCGGCCGCACAGATTATCCTTCTCCAAGAGACTCACCTGAGTAACCTGGAATGTAAAAATATTTTCGATAAGTACCGATGGATAGATTTCTTTTGTTCTTCAGATCAGGTAGCTCACAACAGAGGGCTGGCAATCCTAATTAAGCTCGGGGCAAATGGAATCATTAAATATGTAGATTCAGATTATTCGGGGAGATGGATTATAGCCCAGATTGAAATAGGTAGGGGAGAGTTAACTATTGTTTCATTCTACGGTCCAAATGTCGACGACCCATCTTACATCATTAACTTGCAGGTAAAACTAACAGGAAGGTCTACCCCATTAATAATAAGAGGAGACTTTAATGTTCTCATTAACCCAGTAGAGGATAGGTCCAACCTTAGCCACTACGTCGGAGCCCCACGTATTCGCCGTGCCTTAATCAACATGATGCACGACCTTGGGCTCATAGATGTTTGAAGGACTAAGGAAGGGAGTAATGCAGGCTTTACTTTTTATAGTGAAAAGCATGGTCATTCGTCAAGAATAGACTACATCTTTGCAGATAGATCAGGGTTTGAAAGAATTGGGAACATCACTATCTTACCAAGTATCCTCACCGATCATGCTCCTCTCTCCTTCTCTTTTTCCTACTCAAGCTCCCTCTTTTTCCTACTCAAGCTCCAGACAGAGTCCCAGGCCTGGGTGGACATTGAAGAGGGCATGTCTCTCTGATCTCGATCTAATCAGCACAATCAAAATATCCACTATAGATTTCTTTGAAAATAATATTTTCGGCTTCCCCAGATGTTGTTTGGGATGCTTTCAAAGCAAACCTTCGGGGGCAGCTGCACAGCCTGATCTGCTCAAAAAAATAGGGTAGAGTCTCTGGAGCTTCGGGAGCTGGAGAGGGAGATAGGGAATCTGGAGAGGATGAGACTCAACACCCCACAGATACATACAGATGAACTGTCGGTCATCAAGGCTGACCTTGAGCGTCTCCGTCAGGGCTATAGAGGCAAACTTGAGTCAAAAATTAAAGCAAAGTGGCTGATACATAATATGCAGCATTATGAGTACGGGGGAAAAAGCAGGTACCCTCCTGGCTTGGAAAGTCCGGGCTGACCGGGGTAAGAACAACATTAATCAGTTAATTGTAGATGAGAATGGAGGAATTTCAAGCGAGCATGAAGACATGCAGAACTGTCTCCTTTCCCTATTCTCAAATCTCTACTAGGAGGAGGCTTCCCCCGGTCTGGAGAGCATCAGAGATTGGCTAAAGTTAAAAAAGCTATTGGGTTTCACTGCAAGTTGCCAAGCTGCCCTGGATTCCACTATCACCGAGAGCGAGGTTTAGGCTCATATTAATAAGATTAAAAGCAATAAAGCCGCAGGGAGAGACGCCTTACCAGGCGGTCTATAAAATCATTCAGGCAGAGCTGATTCCAAGATTATGTGAGCTTTTTAATTTTGTATACAGCGCGGATGGGAGCGTACTGAAATCCTGGAAGGCAGCCATCATAGTTCTTATCTTAAAGCCAGGAAAAGATCCCTGCAGGGCAGACTCCTACTGGCCAATTTATCTGCTCAACGCGGACTATGAGGTTTTTATGTCCATCTTATCAGGAAGATTGGCCAAAATAGTCCTGCGGTTGGTGAACACAGATCAAAAGGGATATGTAGGCATATACAGGAACAGACTTTGCAGCTGAACGGTACCATCGACCTTGCTGTTGCTCGGTCGTCTCCCCTTGCTGTGGCATCTTTTGACGCAGCGAAGGCTTTCGACCCTGTGAGTTGGGCCTTCCTGTGGGAGGTCCTGAGAGCAATGGGATTCGGCCCAGTCTTCACACAGACACGAATCAACTGCTACCAGGGAGCTTCGGCAGTGATATTGCTTAATGGTATCATGACGGCGAGTTTTAATATCTTAAGGGGAACAAGGCAGGGCTGTCCCATCTCGCCCTTACTTTTCGACCTCTACATTGAACCCCTTGCTCAGGCTATAAGACTCGATGAATTAATTTCTCTGTTCAGCATCCACTCCTACAGCAGCAAGCTTGCTCTTTATGCGGACGACTTGCTGCTGTACACCAACAACCCTGCCGAGGTATTACCAAGAGTGGAGGCCCTCCTTGAGGAGTTTGGCCTGTATTCAGGTTATCTTGTAAACGCTTCGAAAACTGATGTAATGACATGGAACGTCGACAGTTGGACTGGTAAGACAAGTAGTGAATTCAGATTTCTGGGTATCACGGTTGTGAACAACATAGTTGATATACCAAGGGTTAATCTTAAGAGGATCTCTAGGGAGATTGATCGGCTGTTTTCAAGATGGGCTAATCTACCGCTTACAATTGCCGAAATTAACTTACCTCTTTAGCACCATTCCCCTAGAGTTCCCCCAAAGAGAAATAGAGAAAATACAAAGTAAAATAGGTTCTTTTATTTGGTCCAACAAATCGGCCCAATTGTCATGGAAAAAACTAAAACGCAAACTCCAGAAAGGTGGCCTGGCACTCCCAGATCTACTCTGGTATTCATATGCGTTCCAGTTAAAAAATATTCGGGCTTTAATTTCTATGGCGGGGTAATCAATTGGGGGAAGATTTTAAATGAGATGGTGGCTTTTGAAGGTGGTGGGGAGGGTTTTCTGTATAAATGGGGCACCCAGATTTTTTAAGAAAGTCCGTCTGAAGGTCTTGACAGCTGCATTGAATTTGTGGTATAGGCTCAGGAAAATATGGGGGTTCGGCTATTACTCTGACTTCCCCCCTATCTGGTATTCACCGGGGCGATTTCATGGATAGTCTAGTACTCCACATTAAGAAAGCTGGGCTTAGGTTCTGGTCAGATCTTGTCTCCTCAGATGGGGTGCACCCCTGGGAGGTTTTAAGGCTAACAGTTGTGGATTCCCTTTCAAGATTTAAATATATACAACTAACCTCCTGGTATGCTGTGGAGAAATCACACATCGGTAGTATCTGGGAAATCAAGCTCCAATGCCAGAATATCCACCCAATTAAAAATGAGGTTCGATTTTGGTATGGGAAGATGCTGGAAGCGAGTGAAACTGTGAGCCTTTCACAAAATGCAGTCTGGGATTCATCAGTGCTGGAGACTGCGGCCCCAGAAATGTTCGAGCTTTCTTTGCAGATGTCATACAAAGTAGTTAAACCCGGTTCCTTAAAGAAGAACCATTTTTACGTAATCAACAGTTTACATTACACTCCAAAGAAAATTGCCAAATTTGCACCCCTTGCTTCTACAAAGTGCCCTAGATGTGACTCCACCCAAGCTGACGATCTGCACATATGTTATGAGTGTGGGGCCTTAAAGGGGTTCTGGCAAAACGTAGAGTGTGCGCTGGGTGCCATTTTGAAAGTTAATTTCAAGCTTGCTCTCTCTATGGTTATATTTGGCATAGACAACAACCCCTTGCTCGCATTGACTGGTAGGCAGAAAGGCCTTTTAATGTATCTTGGTCAGTGACGAGCCCAGCATTTGGACACAGCTTCTCGACTGGGGCAAAGAAATTAGGCTAATCTAAGTTTTTAGTCCAATGATTACACCAGGCTTTTTACACAAAAAAAAGAAAGCTGGCCTGGTTGGCCCATAGCGAATGCAACAGCAGAAACCCCGGGCGCACAAGATGGAAGGCTGGTTTCTAGCTTATATTTGCATGCTTTATGGTAAGATGAGGACTTAAAAAAAAAATCAACAATACAAGTACCACAATGCATTGGGTTGGTAAATAAAAGCACCAAACCTTAACATTTGAGCATATTATTGCAGGAAAAAAAGGTGTTGCTTTATCCAGGGACTTCATGCTCTTCTGCTGAAGGGTTGTCACATGGCCGCAGGAGATTCACTTGGAGAAAAATAGTTCTTTTTTTTCTCTCTCTGCACTGGAGACCTTTCCTGCAGCAAACAGCAAGGGCTCATTGAGCGTGACTACAATGTAAGTACGGCTCGTATACTTCAGGTTAGTGGACTTGGAAAAACAATGTAGATAAGAGCTGGATGCAAATTTACCAGGTAATTTACCTCAAAATAGCTGCAACATGCATACAACTGCCAATAAGGGTTTTGCATCCTTTCCATGCAGTGTTTTGTACATTAACCTCTATCGGAATATAACATTTCATTCACATTTGCAGTTCCTTCCTCCATAGTTAAAAAAAACCCCAAAAACTCTTTAATCCTAGTTTATGGGTTCTAAGCTTGTCACGTGGCCCATAGGGACATTGTCGTCTACACTAAGTTAGCAAGAGCACATTGCAACCTTGCCTGCAGCTTAGAGCACTTTACTACATGTCTTTATTTTTTGCAATACTTCTTATGGCTACTTTCACATGAGAACTCATCGTTTTGTTCGCTCTCTGCATGTTCCTCCGATTTTGACTGAACATTATGTGCAATGTCTAACAACAAAGCCCCTTGTTGTTTTGTTCTGGCCAGTCCTTAGCCCTTAGACAAAACATACTGATGCAGTTGTTGTTTGAACAACATACTTAGGTTTTTAGTGGGGTAAACAAATTAGGTGACACACACTTGGAGAGGGACCTTTCCAGGGAGAAGAGCGAGACCGCACCTATGATGTGGATCTACCATCGATAGGCTAAGGTATAGTGTCTGCTGACAAAGCCCAGAGACCTTCTGATATATAATAATACTGCTCCGTAGCAAAGGGAGGGAGGTTAGGCTCCATTGTGTTTTTGTTATGACATCTCCGTTTCTGATTTATGGACTAGCTGCTATGCTGACTAGATTTGCTTTTTATTTTCCTGCTTGTGGCACGTATACTGCATGTTGGGGAACACTAGTTAAAATAAATATTTTAAACTATTTCGTCTCTGTCAAATCTTATTGTGGACAAGTGCAAAAGTACGAGCGAAAGGATGCGTCTTGTTACCGTGTTTCCTGAGAGATCTGGGAGTGTTGTATTCTGGGGTGTCTAATAATTTGTTTCTCTGTGAGTGAGTAGGAGAGCAAGTGAGACACTATAGCTAGTCGGTCCTGGGCTCGTGGGTACTTAGGTGGTAGGAAGACGCCCTATACACCACGGTCCCATAATCCTGCGCATAGTTGTGTGTGTGTGTGTGTGTGTGTGTGTGTGTGTGTGTGTGTGCGCGTGTGCGTGCGCAGAATCCCTGCAACATGGCGCCACCAACATTTAGTCTGGTACCTATTCGCGAGACCCCTGAGTAGTGTTTGTGCTTCTCCATAATACCTTCTCACAAATTAAGAGACACCTGTGGTGTGAGTGCTTGGCCTCCTAGATTTGTATTTTGATAGGTTTTTGAAGCTTGAATTTTCAAAGGTTTTTCTCTTTAAGCCTAGATTTGTGCTACTGTTCTCTTTGTATCACCATTTCCATTAATATTATGGCAGTCGCTGTTGCGGCAACTAACCGTGCGGCAGTTACAGCTTTCCTGACTCAACGTGGAGTCCTCAATGTGGGGGCATCCTTTATCTTGTTGAGATGGCTGCGGCGTACCGCTTTGAGGTCTTTTACTATTGGGTTACATTTCCCGCAGTGGATGGGAATGATAATTTTTTTCATGAATATAGGGTGGCCGCTGTGCTACAGGTTTATCGCCCTTATGCATTACTTTAAGTTCTGTTGACAGCCTGGGAGCATACTATCTGGTTTCATGGCGACCTTCCTCACCCTGTTTCAGTGGTCCGTTCAGGCCCTTTAACGGTCGATGAGGCCACTTGGCCTGTTTTGGCTGGTGTTACCCTGCATCCTAATTATCATGGTGTTACTCTAGGGTAGTTGCGTCAGTTACATAACTCTTTAATTCATATACATAGAAGTGTGATTCAAGTATCTCTGACTGGAGCTGCTCCTCTTCCACCGGAACACCATAGTGGTCTTGTCATTAGTCCCGTCATTGTTAATTCAGTGATGGGCAGGCGCCCTCAGAACAAGGATGATTTGCCATATTGGCTGGCAGAAAAATTTGAGCAACTCTAGGCTGTTTTTCCGCACACCAGTCCTGTTGAGAAACAACGGATCCTCACAATGAGTTTACTTAGTGCTATTGTTCCCACTTTGGCTGATTGCACAACCTGGGAAACGGTGTTTGCTTCAGTGTATACACTGTGCTTTGGCACCCCCTTCCATGAGTGTTTTACCGAGCATTCCAAGAAGGTACAAAATGAACACAGGGCTGGTCCAGCCCTGGTATTGGGGATGAAATGAGTGAGCATGTTCCCTATTGTCTCTGATATGATTCTGGCATTTGTCAAAAGTAAGGCGGTTAGCTTGCAAGTGCGTCAATGCCTATCTGCTGTGGTGGACGTTAACCTGCAGCAACAGTTGCCGATTATTATTGCGGATGTGTATTTATCGTTAGGATGCAATAGATTGGGAGTAAAACCTTTCACTCAGGTACAGAATGTCTCCTCCTGAGGAGGGGGGTCCAGTCTTTCCTAAAAAGACTTGGAATAAAAATCTTCTGCAGCAACAGTAGAAGCCTGGTTTTCGTGCCGGTAAGTCACCACCGGACGCTTCTGAACGTTGATAAGATTTGCATGACCACTCTAAAATTAAGGCGCCTGAGAGGCTTCAGGTTTCAGATCCTTGTTCATTTCAGGAGTCATTGGATCAACAATTCAGTAGGTGAGAGCGGCAAGATCACAGACAAGGCTAGTCCACTCAGCCATGACGTGATAGGCAGTGCCAGTTTGACGTAAAAGCCAAACCCAAGGCACCACCTCAATATCGTGCCTAGTTTCAGAAGAAAAAAGTTGCTGCTTTGACTGCAAAGTATGCCTCCTTCGGTGAGAACCCTGCTCCTCGACAGGAGCTGGGCGGTGACCTTCCTCGGCAGCGCAGCAGAGGTTACCATAGGGCAACAGATGCTCCACCAGCATCTGGAGGCGAAAGCAACTGACACTTTTATTACAGGAGAGACAGCTGATGCTCTAGTTGCTCCTCCCGATAAACTTTATCAAATAACCTTCCAAATTGAAGGTGATAATAAACTCCCAGTTAAAGTAGTGCTTTGGGAAAACCTCACTCCTTCCTATGACATTTTATTGGCGGAGGTTGATTGGCCTCCCCCTTTTGTCCTGGCTTCGTTATTATCCCTAGTTTTGCGAAATGTGTTCCTGGTGATGACAAAATGGCTTATGCCTTCAAGTTGACTTTAACCTTAGCCCCGCCGTTATATAGCAATCAGGCAGGTTGGGAGGAGGCTTCCCTGGTTCATGCTATTCCTTTGTGTTCCACACCTCAGCCCCAACCATAGTATCCTATCAAACGAGACGCAAAAACGCCCGTAAGTGAAATCTTGACCCAATTGGAATATCAGGGTGTGATTGAACCCTGTGTTTCACCAATGAATAATTCTCTTTTTCCGATATTTAAAACGGACGGTTCATATCACAAAGTTTTTGGATAACAGAAATTTAAACAGTCCGGTACGAACTTTTGTGGTTCAGAACACACACAGCTTTGCGTTCGTGAATACCATTGTTCGTAAAAAAATACAAAACCACCTTGGACATTTCCAATGGATTTTTCAGTCATTCTTTGGCTCTCGAGAGCAGCGATTTGACCGCATTCAGTGCGCTAGGCAATCTGCGCCGAAATGCGAGATTGCCTATGGGATGTAAGGATAGCCCTGGTGTGTTTGTGGCACTCAGTGTCCTTTTTGCATGAGATCGACCCTGATGCCTTCTCGTACATCGACGACATATACTTGACAGATGATGAATTACAATTGCATCTCTTGCGTGTGGACCGCATTATCATACATTTTGCACACTTTGGTTACAAATTCAACTTTGCTAAGTCTCACATAGCCTTTATGGCTGCACTTTTTCATGGTTACGAACTCAATAATGAAGGTAGGGTGTTGGCCCCCCCACTTTCAGGAGAAATGTGCTCAATTGCAACGTCCATATACTATTAAGAAATTGCTATCTTTCCTGGGGGTTTTTTAATTTTGGGAGGACATACGTTCCTGATTATGTCCAGCGTATTAAACCTCTTTACTCATTGATACAACCTACTTTCTCTGTTTCCTGTTGGCTTATGGAACAGCGATTCTTTGGTTTCTGCAATTGGATCTGCTTGCAACCAACTTCTTGTTAACACAAGATAATTCTACAAATTTGGTCATAAGGATTGTACCAGGCGCGTTTGGTTTCACTTGACGTTCAATGAAGGGGACGTGGTCCCCATTGCTTATAAAACGCATTTGCACACTTCTGCTGAGATGCGTTTCTCTTCTACAGAGAACATTTTGACGGGTGCATAGATGGCGATTCTGGAAGAGCACTGTCTGCCTCAGGATATATGCATTTTTATGGTCTCGCCTGTGCCTGCTTTACAAGCTCTCACAAAGGCGAGTGCTCCGAATTCTAAGGCTTTACATCCCCGTTGGATTCAAGGGCAAGTTCATCGACATCTGCTGATGTCAACTTTATCTGTGACCTTTCTTTGCAGACGCAGAAATTTCATCTTCATCCATTGTCTTTACTTCCTCTTGATTAGTACAAATGTATCATTTACATAGACGCTTCCGCTCAACCAGCCGTTGGCTCGAAGCCTGCTTATTCAGCTGCCTGTGCAAATGTGACGGGCACGATTGTTGATGGGGATTTCAAATCTTCCTTGGTCAACACACAATCCGTCGGTGACTGTACGGCTCAATTGGCAGAGTTACGTGCTTTGGCTCTTAAATTTGCTGATCCAGATGTTCCTATCCTTGTAGTATGTGATTCGGTTTACTGTGTACAATCCTTCAATGACAACTTGTTTTTCTGTACACAAAATGATTTCAGTGATTTTAAAGGTAGCACAATTAAGCATAAAACGCTTTGGATTAGAGTGGCCGCTCTTAAGAAACGTTTGCCACTCACACATGTTATCCATACTTTATGCCATCATCTCGTGGGAGCATATGCTGTTGGTAATTCGATAGCTGATGAGGAAGCCAAATCTGCAGTAGCTACTTGTTCAGTAGCAGCAGTCACAAGGTCTATGACTAAATTGATGAAGTTATTTTGGCGGCTATAGCTGCGACGAAGGAGTGAACAGAGTTTCCCCAAACTTTCCTTTCACGTTATTCATATCAGTTGTCTTCCGATCAAGTCCCATTTGTGACTATACAATGGGGATCGGCTGATTCCCATTGAGGACTGCAGAATTTCTTTGATCATTGCCGCTCATGAAGGCCTAGCTTCTGTGCATGCGGAGTGACCGCAACAGTGTCTCTTCTACAGCAACGTTTCTGGTGGCGTGGTTTATATCTGCAGGCATGTGAATATGTGCTGTCTTGTGACATTTGTCAACAAATTAAGCCTTCTACTGTTGCAAGTCCACCTCACACTCAACTTTACATTTCAAATCAACCCTTTGCTTGTATTTATCTTGATCACTGCGATCCTTTGACATCTGACACTGCTTTTAAAATATCTTGGTTGTAGTGGATTCGTGCACTAGATTCTTTCAGGTTTGGCAACAATGTAGTGCTGACACTTGAAATGTCATTACAATTTGTGTGTCTTTGTCAGGACATTTGCCTGTGCACATTCCATTCTGACCAAGGTCCTGCGTTTGCCTCGGAGGCTTCCTGGGAAGCGATGAAGTCTCTGGATTTGCAGGTGCATTTTTCATCTCCATACCGTCCTGAGGGCAATTGAGTTGTGGAGCGTATGAACCGTGACTTAAAGCAATCTTTGACAGCTAGAGTCTTGGGTACTGGCAGGGGTTGGCTGACTCATCTATTCGGAGTCCAACATGCACTGAATAATCTCCCCAGAAGATCTTTGGGTGGGCGGACTCCATACGAAATGCTCTTTGGTATTAAAATGTTTATGTAAGACCTTGATGGTCTAGATGTTGTGACGGGTGACGCAACCTTTGACGTAAATAATCATTGTGCTGTGTTACAGGATCTACAAAAAGCTTGTGTTTCACAAGCGAAAGTTCATTTGTCCACTTCCGCGGATCTAGCGGTTTTAATTTCTGTTTCTGGCTGGCTTACTAAAGTTGGGGACCTGGTCTGAGAGAAGGTGGAGAACAAAAAGAAATTTGGTCCATCATACCGTGCACCGGTCAGAGTAATTGGGTTGAAAGGCACCCATACTGTAATCCTGCCTCCTTTACCTGGTTGTAAGGAGAATCGTTACATTTCTATTCAACATGTCAAGTTACACCATATGGCCGATACCGAATAGTATGCCTCCAAGTATTCCACGCCGAGATCTTTCACAGAATCCGATGGCTTCAGCTTCAACTACCCCCAAGTAATGGAGGGAGAGATGGAAACTTCGATTTATTGCCTGTTTTACCTCCTTCTACTTCCAACACTGCAGACATCAAGTATGCTTCTCCTCCAGTTGAGGTCATTATTATTATTTTTTTAAACTTTTATTTATAGATTTTACAGCATATAACAAGGCATAGCGTGCACAAGTCATCTCAAAGTTACAACAAAACAAAAGCATGGTAGCAGGCAAGTATGGATGCAGTCGGAAGCAGACAGCAATGTGTACCATCTTTACACATTGTAAAATTTATGCAGCATATATCTTACACAAGTCCATTATCACAGCAAGCATTTAGTAGATTTACACAGGAGCGCTATTGCGTTGCATTTATGGTATAAACTGTCTGATGAGGCTAATCTTAGCGACTAGGCGTGGTGAGCTGTTTTAGTGTGTTACATCACCCTCCTTATACGAAGAGACATAGTTAGGATTTGGGAATATGCTACATGGAGATTAGGAGTTGTGTATTTGCTGTCGTCTGGGGCTCAGGAGGCACCCCCTTTGTCCTTGCACCGGCCCATGTCACGATCGGTGCCCATATGTCCTTGGGCCGTGAAGCAATGGGCATTAGGTCAGAGTTTGCCTTAAGCATCTCCTGGCAGTATGTGATATCGTGTATCCAGTTGTCAACTCTGGGTGCCCTGGATGAACCCCAGTGCATCGCGACATGGCTAGGAGGAGCATCATGGCTCACTCCCGGAGGAGCATCTGCTACGTGACCTAATAGGGCCATTAGGAGAGTGAGATTCAGACAAAATCCCGTCACTTCGTTAATAATGTTGAATACCCTGTCCCAGAACTGAGATGGTTTGTCAGGTCTACGCCAGGTGGAGCAAGGAGGGTTGTGTCAGTGAACTTAAAGCATTTGGTGTCCAGTTGAGGTCATAATTGACATTCCTGAGAGTATGTTACATGATCCATCAGATGCTGCACAATCACCGGTGTTTCAGTTGCTGCACAATCCCCGGTGTTTCAGTTGCGGCACAGCGGTTCTTATTTGGGCCGTAACAGGTTTTCTTCTGAAACATCTTAGTCATCCTAGTCTGTGGAAAACCCCCCTACACGTACCAGTCTTCATATCCTGGTTTAAAAAGACTTACCTGGTCCCTCACTGGACATATATCTGGATGATGCTTACGGTGATATTCCTTTTCATGTGGATCGGATTTGTGGCAGTGTTTTCCTGCTCATTATTGGCCATTATTTACCTGAACACTCTGCTGTGAACTTTGTTGACGGAGTTCTGGTCCCTCATATGTCGTCCCATATAATGAAAAGTGAACAAGCCCTTGTCAACATTTCAGCGTTCCCTGTTGCTGATGGCATTGTTTGGGATAAAGTATCATACAATATCCATGGCCTGTCCGATATTTTAAACATTCCATACGTTTTCCGCATTTCCTTAGGAGATGTGATTTTGCCTGACATACATTCAGATGACTTGGATGTTCATTCATTGTTCTCTGATTTAAAATATTATGCAGCTTTTGACACTGAAGACTTGTATTTAAATTCCGCAAATGATGCAGGTCTATTCTGTTATCAACATTATGGCCATCATTTTTTACATAAGACCAACACTCTGAGACCGTTTTTTAATTATACACAGTGGGAACATTGCCAGACACCTTTACAGGGTAGTTCAAAGACTATATTTTTCCAGTTACAATCTTTCAGACCTTCAGTCCCATTTTTATAAACTAAAGATACTGTCCCAGATCAAGTTTATGTTGACTCACACTAAATAAGTTTACTCCATGTCCGTCCGAAATGATTTGTCCATGAAAATCCATTTGGGATACTAAAGATTGGCAAGTGCAGGGCACTGAACCTTTGCAACAGGCTTGTCTGATCCTGTTTCAAAATTTATTTTTGAACGACACGGTACAACAGACTATTTGTTTTGGTTTTGCCTCGGCCAAAAATCTAAATATTCCCTCGGTTCCATTGTTGGCTGTGTATGATACGTGGCAAACACACACCTGCTACACAATTGATGAATTAGTTAGCTAGTTTCAAAATGGAACCATTAGCTCTTCTACTATTGGTCGCCTGGCATGGTTACTGTGGCAATCGAGCTCTAATGCATGACAACTGCTACCACAAAGGGGTTTACACAAGGTAGACCTGATCCACGTTTCCCACATTCCCATTCAGTTATCCCATATTCAGTGGGTAAATTGTGTTGGCAATAGTTAGAACATTACACACTGTCTGTGAAACAACACCTTTCTCTTTTCTCAGGTGACATCAATCTGACTGATTTTCTTTTAGGTCCAAAATCCCCTTGAACAAAACGTTTTATTTATACACCGTATACTGGAAACTGTCGCAGATGGAAGTTGTGGTGCGTCTCTGCCAAATTGACCAAGCTGATTTAAAAAAAGTCCTTGCATTGGTTGATAACTGCATTAATACACTGTCTTCCTGTATATGTACTTTAGATAACATTGTATGATCTGTCATCAACATTGTTCAACATGAAGTGTCTGTTTTGTATCCAGGTCAAAATCAGTTACGTTCTGTAATGCAGTTTGCTTGGACCATGCAAACACTGAAGAATGGAAAAGTGCCATGGGATCATTTGAATGTTTCTGGACTGTTTTTACCGTTTAATTTGACTGATAAATAGAAATTGATGTCAGTGAAAGCTGCAACATACACATTGTTACATATTGAACAATTAGAGCAGTTACCATTTTCCGTAGCAGAGACGAATTTAGTTGTGTGGTTAATACATGGGGTTATTTCACTGCCAACACATCCAGTTGGTAGATTTGAGCCTCTCTGCAGTACATTTATTCATGAATTGTGTTCGTTACCTTTCACATACAGATGTCAGCTTGCGGATAAGGAACTTTTCCTTACAGGGGAGGACTGCGATTCCACAGTAGGACATTCCCTTGTCTGTAAACAAGTTAAATTGCACAAAACTTGTAACGTTTTCAGCCACTAATCTGGCTTGTTTTTTAAAAGGTACCCATGTCCCAGCTAATATTCCCACACTAACTTTGCTTTCTAACAGTGGTTATCTTATTTTAAATAACCACGACTGCTACGGCTTACAGGCAGGCATCCCGTATATAGTAACGGTTTCATAACGTGTTACATGTTGAAGCAATATCCTGTTTCTACCCCACATGGGATTGTAGATAGTTCGCTTTAGCCTTCCAATCCAACTTTGAAAACAGATTTCAATAAACTAAGCAGACTCAAAGTGCTATTGTTACAACTAGAAGTGGCTCTCACATTAGCTCGAGAGACCTTCGAATTGCAGGTGGTGAGAACAGCAAGTGAGATACTCATTACTAAACACTAATCTCCCACTCCATTTTGGAGAATTAATACACCAAATATTTAATGCATCTGATACTGAGGGCCTTGCCCACTTTTTTAAACTCATGGTAACCGGCCTTGTATCTTCCTTTCATACTATATTTGGAGTAATACCGGCCTTTATCTATTCTATATTTTTCCAGGCCCTTTAGAGGGTTTCCCCTAGTGCTCCTGTTGATTTGCAGCATGCTGGTTCTCCTATTATTGCTTCACAATGGATGCTCGATCTGTGGAGCTGCCAAACCCTGTCCAGTTGCAGCTGTACTGTGATCGAATGTGGCAGTTTTTTGGTTCTATGCCATTGATGTCCTTTGCCGTCGACTATTGGCTGACCTTCCGTTATGCCTACTTCACCTGCTTGCAACCTGTGTTCCACTGCCTTCGGTGCCCTTTTCAATATGCCCTGGATGTCTGCCTCTCCAATACCACACACGCTACCCTGGATTAGGATCTGCTATTGGGTCCGTTGAAGGCGCATGATCAGGCATGTGCCATGGGTAGGCACCTGTTGTGTGATCCTCTGCTTGGATGTACAGCAAGCTTGAGTACCTGTTCCCGTGTGCAGCTCCTCATTGATCCGAGTTTCATTGAAGTTGACGCAGGTTGCGCTGGCATGCTCCTAAAAGCCTCTGGATATAAGTAGCATGGGTGCTCGTTCGGTCTACTAAACTGGATGGCATACCTTTTTACTGTGGAAGGGACAGACACCATTTTGGAGTTCATGGTAATCCGCTTTTCACGCAACAATTTTGTCTCCGGTGACTAACACTGAATGGATGAATTTTTGAGTGCCCAATTGGCAAAGGTTTTAGAAAAAATAACCTTGCAATAACGTTTTTTGGGCTTCATGACTATCCTAATTGGAATAACACTGAGACGCTTTGCCTCTGCTTACTTCTGATGTGTGCCTTAGCACAGGGCTAATGTCCTAGCCCAGGGGAGAGAGTCACGTGCCCATAGGGACATTGTCGTCTTCACTAAGTTAGCATGAGCACATCGCAGCCTGCCTGCTGCTTTGCGCACGTTACTACATGTCTTTATTTTTTGCAGTACTTTTTATGGGAGAACTAATTATTGTGTTCGCTCTCTGCATGTTCCTGGGATTTTGACTGAACATTATGTGCAAGGTCTACCATCAATGCCCCTTGTTATTTTGTTCTGGCCTGACCTTAGCCCTTAGACAAAACATACTGATGCAGCTGTTGTTTGGACAACGTACTTTAGTTTTTAGTGGGGTACACAAATTAGGTGAGACACAGTTGGAGAGGGACCTTTCCATGGAGAAGAGCGGGACTCCACCGAAGATGTAGATCTACCATCTTCAGGCTAAAGTATGGGGTCTGCTTACAAAGCCCAGAGATCTTTTGATATATAATACTGCTCCGTAGCAAGGGGAGGGAGGTCAGACTCAATTGTATTTTTATGATGAAATCTCCCTTTATGATTTATGGACTAGCTGCTATGCTGACTATATTTTTACTATGCATTTTCCGGCTTGTTGTGGCACGTATACTGCATGTTAGGGCACGTTAGTTAAAATAAATATTTTTAACTATTTTGTGTCTGTCAGATCTTATTATGGACAAGTGCAAGAGTACGAGCGAAAGGGTGTGTCTTGTTACCGCGATTCCTGAGAGATCTGGGAGTGTTGTATTTTGGGGTGTCTAATCAGTTGTTTCTCTGTGAGTGAGTAGGAGAGCAAGTGAGACACTTGCTAGTCTGTTCTGGGCTCGTGGGTACAAAGGTGGTAGGAAGACCCAGTCCCTATATACCAAAGTCCCATAATCCTGCGCATAGTTCTGTGTGTGTGTGCGTGCAGAATCCCTGCAATAATGTTTCAGGAACTGCATTCTGAAGCACTCCTTCATGCATTCAATACATACTGTGTAAATGTCACATCCAAATTATCAGATTAAAACTCAAGCACACTAAAACACATTGTCATAACGCCAATTGTAAATGCTTGTTGCTATTTACAATCAAGCGAGAGTCCCACATGATTGTAAAAATAAGTTTAAAACTATATACATTTATTCTCTTCACAGTGGTTTATTCCCTTAGACACAACCTGTTTAAATCTAGGGGACAGCATACCTTTCTGCTGCCCCCTTATATAGTTTTTTTAGGTTTCGCCTGCACAAAAATCTGTTGTATTTAACGTCTTAAAAGGGGCTTACATCCTGCCCTTACTTCTCATTTGTTGCTTTGCTTGCTACTTAATTTTTCTCCTTTTCTATTGTTTGCTGTATACTATTTCCTGCTGTATTCCGTTTGTTTTCTCTTATTAGTTTCCCATGGCCCTAGTACTCCTTTCCATCCACTTTGCTGGTTGAAACTTCTTTTATAAGGTTTGCCTGCACAGGGGTTACTTACTTCTTTTATTTAATGTTCTATTTAATGTTCTTTTTCAAAGGCTGAACATATCACACACTGCTGTTGAGGAGCCCTTTGACACCCCCTCTTCTAATGCACTCACATTAATGTAAATTAGGGGCTTGATGCTCTTGTTGGAATTCTGAGAAAAAGGCTGCAGCCAATTGAAATGTTTGAGCATCATTGCAAATTTGATTAGGGACCAGAAAAAGGACGCAAAATTAGATTAATAATGGCTGATACAGTTCTTTGACAGGCATGACTATTCAGGGATCAGGGGGATGGAGTTCAGGTTCCAAAGCCCCTGTGAGAGGCTGGGACAGATGTCAGCCTACAGATGCGACTTCAGCAAGGGCTTTAAATTATTTTAATTCAGTAATTTGCTGGAAATTAGTGGGTATCTGTCTGTGATGGTAAAAGTCCAGAATACATTGAAAGTTCTTTCAGTTATATTTTGCAGCACAAAATTAGGTGGGGATCAACTTTTCCTGGTTGTCCAAGTGTTACACTTTTAGAAAGAAAGGGTCTGGGTGGGGTCTTAGACTGGGTGTGCCTTCAAGCCAACAAATGTGCTTGCTATTTAGGCATCTTTAGCTCCTACGGTTAATAAACCATCTCTACATTCCACTTAGTTCCTTCATGCATTAGAATCCATACAGTATCACTCTATTTCCACATGTCAGGCCTTGGGATGAGCCAAAAGGCAGGGAAGTTTAGCTGATACATCTACTGCCCTTTATTTTTAGGATAAGTGCTTTCTAATTGAATTAAGGAAAGGCTTTGGACAGTGGAAAAAAAACTACAAGATGAAGCCGACAGAAAAAAAGATATTCAAGCCAACAACATTTGGAAGAGTTGACAAACAGTTATGGTCTCGTATAGGGCGCACCGCACTGCAAGGACATTCTCTGCCAGTATCTGCATTTTATCTAGAACTTTGTTGCTGTAAAGTGCCACAAGAGTTTGGGAAGTTATTCTAATCCAGACATGGTGCTGTGTTGTTTCATTTGGTAACACTTTTATTCAATCAAAAAGGAAATTTGGATTGTCCTTAGTCACAGCCAGTGGTTTAGGCACTTACCAGTTTCTCATTACTGAGAACTATAGAATTATTAAATTACTCAATCACATCTAATGGGAGTAAATTTGAGTTTATTGGGCAACTTTCCACATCATTCAACACCATCTGCCACCAAATTCTACTCAGAAGATTGGGTGACATAGGCATCACAGGAAATGCACTGAAATGTCTGTCTAACTTTTTGTCCGACAGAACACAGACCGTTAACCTAGGTCCATATCATTCGAAGACCACCAAGGTGACCAAGGGAGTATCACAGGGCTCCTGCCTGAGCCCAACCCTGTTCAACATTTACGTCACTCCCCTGGCGAGACTGTTGAGGAAATTGGGATTTATCCCCATATCATACGCGCGTTACACTCAATTACTCCTCTCACTTGACAAATCCAACCCCTATATTCAAAGCACCTTTGGTGAAGAAATGAAGAACATAGCGGAATGGATGAAAATTAATTTTCTCCAACTCAACGCTGCTAAGTCAGAGATAATGTTATTTGGCGATGCCACTGTGAAATGGTCCCCTAGCTGGTGGCCGGAGGAATTTAGTCCCACCCCATGTCCAAAACAGGTGGTAAAAAAACCTTGGAATCCGTATGGACCATAAACGTACGCTGGGAGACAATGTCTCTTCTACCGTCGGAGCTTGCTTCCATAGCTTCAGCATGCTCAGTAGAGTTTTCCCTTTCCTGCCTATATTTTCCAGGAAAACCTTGATCCAGGCACTAATCTTTAGCCGCTTGGATTACTGTAACACGCTGTTGATCTCAGCCAACGAAAGTGCAATAAACAGACTCCAGGGAAAAGGATTACACTTAAAATATGCTGTATGGCACACAAAGCCGTAAACAGATCTGGCCCCAGCTACCTAAATGATAATTTGTTTACTATGTGCCCTCCAGACCCCTCCTCTCCGGAGCCAAAGTTCTGATACTAGTCCTGCGCTTTAAAAAATCCCTCCTAGGTGGTAAGGCTTTCTACCGTCTTTTCCCAATCTACTGTAACAAACTCCCCTTACACCTGCGTCAATGCACAGATTACCTGGTTTTCAGGAAAATGCTGAAAACATCGCTGGATGCCCAGCGCTATTCCTTCTGGCCTCCGCGAACCCTGCGACACCTGACGCCGCTTCTATGCCAGCACCCTCCATGCACTCAATGCCAGCGGATCCCACATCTGCATCCAGGCCAACCCGAAACGGACCCACGGACCCTTCTCCTGCAGGAACTGCCACTACACCAGCCTCCAAACCACCACCACAACCTCCGAGGTAGGTTGCAACAGCCTCTGGTGCCTCCTTCTCAACACCCGCTCCGCCCGCAAACACGCCATCGAACTCTGGGACCTACTAGACTCCACCTCCCCAGACGTCTCCTTCCTGACGGAGACCTGGCTGAAAACCTCCTCGGCGCCCGACATCGCCATAGCCATCCCTGACGACTACAAGATCACTGGCAGGGACCTCACCAACGGAACAGGAGGAGGAATCTCCATCGTCCACAGAAACACCCTCAGAATCTTGACCAGCACCGCTGAACACCTGCACTTGGTGATCCACACCGACCCCAACGCCACCCTCAGAGGAACCCTCATCTACAGACCACCCGGCCCCTGCCGCAGTTCAGCGACTCCATTGCTGACTTTGTCAACACGCACACCCTTACATCCACGGACTGCATCCTCCACGGTGACCTGAACTCCCACCTCGAGAACACCAACAACAGCAACTCCACCACCCTGCTGGACAACCTCGCCACCCACGGACTCAAACGGCTAGTCATGGCACCCACCCACTCAGCCGTACACACGCTCAACCCCATCTTCTCAGCCAGCATGTCAGGTTGCGGCTTTTCGCTGTTCCGAGCGCCGCGAAACACATGCGGGCATCGGGAATCCTCACTTCCAGGCGGAAGTGAAGTCCCGGTCTAGTTCTCATTGCCCTGAAGCACTTCCGGGGGAAAACGCTTAAACGCGTATTTTCCCGCCGGATTGGTGCTTCTGATTCTATGCAGAACCCGTCCGGAGCCCCGCAGATACAGAGGTCTGATTACTGCTGCACGTCGTGGCAGCTGAAGCGCTTGCCTGTCAATCGGAGTTCCGGTAAAGTAAACGGAACATGGTACGTTTGTGACAGTTTCATTTTGCCGTCTTTTTGCAGTGTTTACAGTACCCGCGCAGGAGCGCTACTGTGTTCGCTGTACTTGTTCCTATGGTGCGCAGGAGCGCAAACTGAACCATAGTGCTGGGCCGCGCTATAGCGCTTACCCTGGATCCTTTCTTTTGAACACGTCGCGCAGGAGCGCTTTCCTTTGATCCCTAACAGAAGCACTTGGGTGCATACATTGGGGGTTCTTCTGTTTTTCCTTTCCCGGCGCAGGAGCGCTTTACTTTGGTGTTTGCAGAAGCGCATGGGCGCTCAACTTGGTGATTCTTCTGGTTTTCCTTTTCCCCGCGCAGGAGCGCTTTCCTTTGGTACTTAGTAGAAGCGCAAGGGCGCTTACCTTGGTGGTTCTTCTGGTTTTCCTTTTCACCGTGCCGGAGCGCTTTCCTTTGGTACTTTGCAGAAGCGCATGGGCGCCTACCTTGCTGACGGTACTTACCTTGGTCCTGCACGCGTATAGCGCCTTGGTAAGTCCAGGGAACAGGGGCTCCGTCATGCATGTGTTTCGTGGTGTACTCTGAAGCAGGAGTAGTGCCTTATTTTAATTGGGTCCTTCTTGTTTCCTTAGCCGTGCCAAGACCCTACCTTACTCCTCATCCACCAAGACCTCTCCAATCCTCCTTTTGGCTCCCATCCCTGGTTCCATCTCATCCTTGCTGGGTGTGACTCCCGCACGGGTCAGGTGGGTACAGGGACGGTGGCTCTTGTTGTCTCTGCGGAATTGCTTCACAAGCCCAGGTGAGTCTTGTGGGGCACCCGACAGAATCAGAAGCCCACGTTACTTCATTCTGCCCAGACGACATGGGAGATCCAGAGGTAACCCTGCAAGACATCGCAGCCTTGCTGGCTGCCATGCAAGCAGAGAACCTCAGCTTACGCCACGATCTGACTGCTCTACAGGGCCAGTTGGCGGCTGGTATCACCAGCCCTTGGGGAACCACCCCTAGCCCCAGAGTTAGACAAGAGGGGTTGTTAAGACAGCCCACGTTCACCTTTGGGGGGTCCTCCACTGCCACCACTCAGGACATGGCTATACAAGTCGTCACACCCCACCCGGTGCAGATGGCTCCACCTGAACGGTTCTACGGCGACAGCGCCAAGTATGGCGTCTTCATCCACCAGTGCCATCTGCACTTCATGGCCAGAACGTCAGCGTTTCCTGATGATGCATCGAAGGTCGCGTTTATATTGTCATACATGGGCGGGGACGCCGCGCAGTGGTCTATCTCGCTAGTGGAAAACGTCGACCCCATGTTGAACCACTTGCAGACGTTTAAGGACGCCATGCGAAGGATGTTCGCCCGTCACACGTTTGTGCAAGCCGCAGACAACCAGTTGCTCGGTCTGAAGCAAAGTAGTAGTGACCTTCTACACTACATCACTACGTTCAGCAGACTCGTCATCGAGGCCCATTGGCCTGAATCCAAGAAAGTCTCCGTATTCTACCGGGGATTGCGTGATGACCTAAAGGACCTCATATCGCAACTCCCTGATCCTCCTGACGAGATAGGCCCTTTCATTGACATGGTAGTCAAGATGAACTTCCGTTTACAGGAAAGGAGAACCGATAAAGGGAAAAACAGCGACAACCGCTTCCTGCCATTCGGGGAAAAGGGAGCTGAAAGAAGCAAAGAGGAAGCGGCTCCTCCAGGTGATACCCCGGAACCGATGCAGATAGGAGGCATCCGAGGGCCCTTAACCAGCCAAGAGAGAGAAAAAAGGAGGAAGCAAAACCAGTGCCTGTATTGTGGCAAAAGCGGACACTTCGTCAGGGAGTGCCCGGCGAAACCAAACCGCTCACGAGCAGAAGACCCTTTGCGTTACCCGTTGACAAAGGAAACAAGACGGGAAACGAGACAACCCAGTAGACAAAGGGGTCTGTCCTCTGGGTTTATCTTCTTGCAACACAGCGATCCCTGCAGTATTTGACGGCAGTCACCACCTAGGAGTGGAAGTGACCTTGAAGAACCAGACTGGCGACGTTGGGTGGTGACCGCTACCCCACCCCCAGACGGACGGACAAGCAGAAAGAACGTACCACACAATGGAGCAATACCTCCGCTGCTTGTTGCTCATGGTCGAGAAGGAGTGGTCGGACGTGCTGTGGATGGCGGAATACGCTTACAACAGCAAGCATTCGGCCATCGGTATGTCTCCCTTTTTCTGCCTCCAGGGAAGACACCCCCGCACCAATGCTTGGGGAACACCCCTGGACAGCCCATTGCCGACGGTGCGGGATTATCATGATACCCTGTGTAGAATCTGGCAACAGGCCCGGTTCGAGCTGGCTAAAGCAAAGGACTCCTACAAGGAACACTCTGACGCTCATAGGCAGAAGGAACCCGTGTATCACTCGGGTGACAGAGTGTGGCTCTCCATACGGCACCTCAACGTGCATGGCTCCAAGAAGCTGCTACCTCGATTCGTGGGTCCTTTTGTCATCGAGAAGGTGGTCAACCCAGTGGCCATGAAGCTCACGCTCCCAGCTCACATGAAGATACACCCGGTCTTCCACGTCTCTCTTCTGCATGCGGTCCAACCCGGTTGCACTGTTCCCTCTCCTCCTTCTCCAGTGGTGGTGGAGGGCCATGTGGAGTACGAGGTCAGGGCCATTTTGGGCTCCCGCCATACCAGAGGGAAGCTCTTCTATCTGGTGGACTGGAAGGGGTTTGGTCCCGAGGAGCGGTCATGGGAGCCCCTGTCCCATGTGCGCCATGCTCCTGTCCTGGTCCGTGCTTTCCATCTGAGCCACCCTCTGAGCCCTCGTCCTGCTTCCCCTTTCTGACTCCGGGGGGGGGGGGGGGTTCTGTCTGGGAGGGGGGATACTGTCAGAAACACATGTGGGGATCGGGAATCCTCACTTCCGGGCGGAAGTGAAGTCCCGGTTTAGTTCTCCTTGCCCTGAAGCACTTCCAGGGGGAAAACGCTTAAACGCGTAGTTTCCCGCCAGATCGGTGCTTCTGATTCTATGCAGAACCCGTCCGGAGCCCCGCAGATACAGAGGTCTGATTACTGCTGCACGTCGTGGCAGCAGAAGCGCTTGCCTGTCAATCAGAGTTCCGGTAAAGTAAACGGAACATGGTACGTTCGTGACCGTTTCATTTTGCCGTCTTTTTGCAGTGTTTGCAGTACCCGCGCAGGAGCGCTGCTGTGTTCGCTGTCTGGTTACAGCAGGAGCGTTGCTGTACTTGTTCCTATGGTGCGCAGGAGCGCAAACTGAACCATAGTGCTGGGCCGCGCTATAGCGCTTACCCTGGATCCTTTCTTTTGAACACGTCGCGCAGGAGCGCTTTCCTTTGATCCCTAACAGAAGCACTTGGGTGCATACATTGGGGGTTCTTCTGTTTTTCCTTTCCCGGCGCAGAAGCGCTTTACTTTGGTGTTTGCAGAAGCGCATGGGCGCTCAACTTGGTGATTCTTCTGGTTTTCCTTTTCCCCGCGCAGGAGCGCTTTCCTTTGGTACTTAGCAGAAGCGCAAGGGCGCTTACCTTGGTGGTTCTTCTGGTTTTCCTTTTCACCGCGCAGGAGCGCTTTCCTTTGGTACTTTGCAGAAGCGCATGGGCGCCTGCCTTGCTGAGAGTACTTACCTTGGTCCTGCACGCGTATAGCGCCTTGGTAAGTCCAGGGAACAGGGGCTCCGTCATGCATGTGTTTCGTGGTGTACTCTGAAGCAGGAGTAGTGCCTTATTTTAATTGGGTCCTTCTTGTTTCCTTAGCCGTGCCAAGACCCTACCTTACTCCTCATCCACCAAGACCTCTCCAATCCTTCTTTTGGCTCCCATCCCTGGTTCCATCTCATCCTTGCTGGGTGTGACTCGCGCACGGGTCAGGTGGGTACAGGGATGGTGGCTCTTGTCGTCTCTGCGGAATTGCTTCACAAGGCCAGGTGAGTCTTGTGGGACACCCGACACAGAAACCACGTAACCTTCAGCCACACCACCAAACTCCACTGGACTGACTACCGCTGCATCCATTTCACCTTTGAGAAACCCACCATGCACCACCACATACAACATGCCTCCCTCCGCAGCTGGAGCAAAATCACCGAAGACCAGCTAGCCATCCCCTTGCCCCAAAACCCACCAACGGACACCACCAACTCTGCATCCCTCAACCTCAGGCAATGGATCGACGACTGCGCCAACACTCTCGACCGATCAAGAAACCCCCGAACAGACGCACCAACAAAAAAGACATCTGGTTCACCGCTGACCTCCAGGCTTCCAAGCAGGCCTGCCGTAGGCTCGAGAAGAAGTGGCACCACAAACAAACACCAGACAGCAACCCAGCCTACAAGAATGCCATCCGCAGACACCACCAACTCATCCAAACAGCCAAAAGGTCCTCCTTCAAAGAGCGCATTGACAACAACGCACACAACAGCAAAGAGCTCTTCAACATCGTGAAGGAACTCTCCAATCCCAGCTTCAGCTCCAATGACATCCTGCCATCACAAGACCTCTGCGACTCCCTAGCCACTTGCTTCCACCACAAGATGTTAGACATCCACAACAGCTTCAGCAACCAGGCCCCACCGACAGACACAGATACCTCAGACTCACTGCCCCCAGCCTCATCGACATCAACCCCCTGATGTCCTGGAGCCACATCAACGACGAAGACACCATAAAAATTATGAACACCATCCACTCCGGCTCACCAACCGACCCCTGCCCGCACCACATCTTCAACAAATCAAGCTCCACCATCGCACCCCAACTCCGCAAGGTCATCAACAGCTCCTTTGAGACTGCCACCTTCCCTCAGAGCTGGAAGCACGCCGAGATCAACTCCCTACTCAATAAACCCAAAGCTGACCCCAAGGACCTCAAGAATTTCCAGCCCATCTCCCTCCTCCCGTTCCCGGCGAAGGTATTTGAGAAGATCGTCAACAAGCAATTTACCTCCTTCCTTGAGAAGAACAACTTCCTGGACCCATCCCAATCCGGATTCCGCAGCAACCACAACACTCAAACAGCCCTCATTGCTGCAACCAACGACATCAGGACTATGATGGACAACGGAGAAACCCTGGCCCTCATCCTCCTGGATCTCTCGGCCGCCTTCAGCACTGTCTGCCACCACACCCTCCGCACGCGCCTCCGCAACGCAGGGATCAGTGACAGAGCACTTTACTGGACCAACTCCTTCCTCATCGGCAGAACCCAGAGTGTCCGCCTCCCCCCCCCCCTTCTGCTCTAAAGACACCAAGATCATCTGCGGCATACCCCAAGGATCGTCCCTCAGCCCGACACTCTTCAACATCTACATGGCACCGCTCACCAATCTCACCAGATCACACGGCCTCAACATCATCTCATAGGCCGACGACACCCAGCTGATCCTCTCCCTCACCAAGGCCCCTACCACCGCCAAACCGAACCTCCACAAAGGAATTAAGGCTATCGCCGAATGGATGATGATCTGCCACCTGAAACTGAAATTGGACAAGACGGAGGTCCTCATCATTGGATCCACCCCCTTCGCCTAAGACAACTCATGGTGGCCAACCACACAGAGCTGCACCAACGCCCACTAACCACGCACGCAACCTGGGAGTGATCCTGTACTCCGCATTGTCAATGACCCAGCAGGTGAACGCCGTCTCCTCCTGCTTCAACACCCTCCGCAAGATCTACAAATGGATCCCCATCGGTACCAGAAGAACAGTTACCCAGGCCTTCGTCCGCAGCAGACTGAACTACGGCAACGCTCTATACGCAGGAACATCAGCCAAACTCCAGAAACGACTACAATGCATACAGAACACCTCAGCTTGCCTCATCCTTGACATCACCCGCCACAGCCACATCACAGCCCACTTGAAAGACTTGCACTGGCTCCCAGTCAACAAGAGGATCACCTTCGAGCTCCTCACCCACGCTAAAAAGATCTCCACAACACCTGACCAGCGTACCTCAACAAACGACTCACCTTCTACGCCCTGAACCGCCAGCTCCACTCAGCTGACCTCGCCCTCGCCACCGTCCCCTGCATCTGTTGTGCGACCACCAGCGGCAGATCATTCTCCTCGCCACAAAAACCTGGAACACCCTTCCCATCTGCCTACAACAGACCCAGGACCTGCTGGCCTTCATAAGACTCATCAAGACCTGGCTATTCGAGCAGTAGCAACAAAAAAAAACCACCCACCACCAGCGCCGCGAGACCCACACGGGTGAGTTGTGCGCTCTACAAATGGATTAATTGATTGATTGCAGAGGGGAGAGACGCAGCTAAGTTCATGATTCAGTGCGGCCTAGACACCGCCGACTCACTCGGCAGATCGATTGCAACAACTGTGGCCATCAGACGCCATGCCTGGTTTAGAACCACTGGATTTCCGATGGCCGACTCCTCTTCAGTGACAAAGGTGACCAGGCGTTGAAGAGGTTCAAGGACTCGCCGGCTACGGCCAAGTCCTTGGGACTCTCCGCAGTCCGCCCTCCTCCACGTCTGCTTTTCTTTCCTTTCATGGCACAGGAAGAGGCGCCCTGCAGCATTCGCAACAGAGCCACAAGCCTGCGCAACAGCAATACAACAGGAAAAGGATGGCTGGGTATCAATTGCAGAGTTGTGATGTAATCAATTCAATATATCTGGTTGCCGTCCTACAGGAGTATACTCTGAGCACGTTGCTTTTCTACAACGGTGACCAGATGGATATTTGGTATTCAGGAGACGGTGGATAGACTTCACCTACTGTCTTGCTAATCGGGATACTAATAGTACTATTGGAATGTGATAAATGAATACTCTTTTAATATTGGATTATTGCCATTTTCATATATTTTGGATCGTTGCGCGAGATTTGCCCTGAGAAAGTCTGTGGCTTACACCACAAAGAGACGAAACGCGTCTAGGACTGTTTTTGAAGGATTATAAAGAAATAAAGAAGACATAGAAGATTATCTGTGTCCACATTCACTAAGAACTGTATTTAATCATTGTGGAACATGCTAAGGATATATCCCCCTTCTTGTGTATCACTGCGCAACAACCATCCTAGCGGGGACGCGGGTTCCGCTCTGGCGGACCGAAGGGCCAGCGGGCGGGTCAGTCCACCTCCACCCTGGCCACTACTGCCTCCAAACCTTCCAAGTCAGAGCTTTCAGGCTCATCAAACGCCAGTGGGCGGAAGGATTTGCCATCACCTCCCCCACTGGCACACCATCACATTGGACAGGAGGCTTTTAGAGATAGTCCGAACTGACTATTCCCTCCCCTTCGAGACTACCCCTACAGCCATGCCACCTCAGTACCACCTCATGTAGGGGGATAACTTAGTGCTTCTTCAGCAGGAAGTTGCGGCTCTCTTGGCCAAGGGGGCCATCGAGCGCTTTCCGACGCCAGAAGTAGAGCATGGTTGTTATTACCACTACTTCGTGGTGCCACAGAAGGACAAGGGCCTGCGTCCTATCTTGGACCTCCGGAACGTCAATTGCTTCCTCTGCAAAAAGAAGTTCAAGATGCTCACTTTGGCTCACGTCTTGTCTGCCCTTGATCCACAAGACTGGGTGGTAGCTCTGGACTTGCAGGATTCGTATTTCCACATCCCAGTCCTGCAAACCCACCCGCGTTACCTGCTTTTCATGGAAGTTCACAAGCACTTTCAGCTCACCATGCTCCCTTTTGGCCTTACCAGCGCCCCGGGTGTTCACGAAAGTGATGGTGGTGGTCCCACCTCATCTGCGCAGAACAGGGGTTTCAGTCTTCCCCTATCTCGACGACTGGTTGTTAAAGGCAGGCTCGCCCCAGGCAGTAGTCTCCCACCTCCAGACTATGGCCGACCTCCTGCATTCGCTAGGGTTCTCCATCAATGTGCCGAAGTCGCACCGGATTCCCTCTCAGAAGCTCCTTTTCTTCGGAGCAGTTCTGGAAACGGTGCAGTTTTCAGTCCATCCTCCCAAACAGCGAGTCCGGGATATTCGGGCTCTGATTCCGATCTTTCAGCCCTTGTCCCGGGTTTCGGTCAGGGTGACCCTGAGGCTGCTGGGCCTCATGGCCTCCTGCATCCTGCTGATCAATCATGCCCGATGGCATATGAGGGCTCTGCAGTGGGACCTGAAGTTCCAGTTGGCGCAGCATGAGGAGAACCTGTCCAATCACGTCCAGATCTTGGAGGGCAATGCAAGACAGTTCCAGTGGTGGCTCACGGACAGGCACTGCGTCAACGGCAGATCCCTCTCTCTTCCCCAACCGGAGTTCACAGTGGTGACTGATGCATCTCTCCTTGGATGGGGCGGCCACATGGGAGAGGCAGAGATCAGAGGCCTCTGGTCTCCGGCGGGATCCAGGCTCCATATCAACCTTCTGGAGCTTCTGGCGATCCGACTTGGACTGAAGGCATTCCTTCCGTCTGTCAAGGGGAGAGTAGTGCAGGTGTTTACAGACACCACCACTGCCATGTGGTACTGCAACAAGCAAGGCAGGGTCAGGTCGTGGACCCTATGTCAGGAGGCTTTGCGCCTCTGGACGTGGCTGGAACATCAGGGCATATCCCTGGTGGTCCAACACCTGGCAGGTTCTCTGAACGCCAGGGTGGACGAACTCAGTCGCAGGTGCTTGATGGATCACGAATGGCATCTTCACTCGTAGGTGGCGCAAGGTCTCTTTCAGTAATGGGGAGACCTTGGTTAGATCTATTTGCCACCGAAGAGAACGCGCAATGTCATCAGTTCTGTGCGCCTTTCCACCTATACCACGTCTGCCCAGAGTGCTGAAGAAGATCAGGCGCGACCGAGCACAAGTCATTCTTGTGGCCCCAGACTGGGCTCGGAGAGTATGGTATCCCGAGCTACTCCGTATGAGCGTAGATCTTCGGGAGGATCTTCAGTCGCAGCAGCAGGGGATGGTCCTCCACCTGAACCTATCCAGCCTCCACCTCTTTGCATGGAGATTGAGCGGTGGCAGTTGATTCCTTTCGACTTGCCTCCTGAAGTTTGTGATGTCATTCTCGCAGCCAGGCGTCCCTCCACTAAAGTGGTATACGCCTGCAGGTGGAACAAATTTGTGGCATGGTGCACAGCAAAGGCTGTGGATCCCCTTTCAGCCCCCCTTTCTGAGGTTCTTTTGTTCCTTCTTTCTTTGGCCCAGCAGGGCTCCCCTCTGGACACTATCAAGGGCTATCTTTCTGCTATTTCAGCCTTTCTCAGGCTCCCCAATCAGCCCTCTCTTTTCAAGTACCCTGTTGTAAATAGATTTCTCAAAGACATTACACACCTTTTTCCTCCTATTCCTTTCGTGATGCCACAGTGGGACTTGAATCTGGTTCTTACATACTTAATGGGCGCTCCCTTTGAGCCTCTCCACAACTGTCCTCTTCGTCTCTTGACCTTGAACACTACCTTCCTGGTGGCCATCACCTCCGCTAGGCGAGTGAGGGAGCTCCAGGATCTTTCTTGTAAGCCTCCCTTTCTATCGGTCCATCCGGACAAGGTTGTGCTCAGGCCCCGTCCTTGCTTTTTGCCAAAAGTTGTTACAGCTTTTCACATTGGGCAGTACATTACCTTGTCCACCTAATTTCCACCTCCGCATCCTTCCAGAGAGGAAGAAAGGCTTCACTGTCTGGACCCAAATCGTGTGCTTTCATTCTATCTCAACCGCACACAACAGTTCTGGGTGGATGACCAACTCTTTGTTGGCTATGTTGGCACCAAGAAAGGTCGGGCGGTGCACAAGAGGACTATCTCCCGCTGAGTTGTCTTGTGCATCAGAGCCTGCTTTTTTTGGCTAAAAAGAAGCCTCCGGTGGGGCTGCGTGCTCATTCCACTAGAGCAACTGCAGCCACTCCTGCACTGGGACGTAGTGTCTCCTTGCAAGACATTTGTCAGGCAGCCACGTGGGTTTCGTTGCACACGTTTACAAAACATTACTGCCTTGACAGCCAAGTCCGGAGAGACAGCGTCTTTGGCCGTTCTGTTCTCCAAGACTTTCTGGTGTGATCTTGTTTCACATACCCACCACCAGGGTTGGTATTGCTGGGGTATCTATTCTAAGGTAAGGAATCTATCAGTATGTGTTTCTTTCAAATGAACAAGTTACTTACCTTCGGTAACGATATATCTGTAAGAAACATTAGTAGTGATAGATTCCTTACCGCCCCACCCATCCTCCCCGTTATGCTAATTGATTTCTATGGTTAAGGGCATCCCTTTCGGGGCCCTAGATTTCAATGCACCAGTGGTCAGTATCTTGCATGGCTCTGCGTTCCTGGCGCAGAAAGTCGTGTACAGAACTGACGTAGGCGCGTGTGGGCGTCGTCTAAGTAGCGCCAGCGACGTCATCCTGGCAACCACGACGCTGACAACTGACGCGGAGCTGCACAACGCCACCTACCAACGCGCAGGGGTACTGCTGACGAGAACTTTCCGGATCCAGTCTGACTCCTGGGGATAGTCTAAGGTAAGGAATCTATCACTACTAATGTTTCTTACAGATATATCGCTACCGAAGGCAAGTAATTTGTTCTTCAACCCGGCATGGGCCAATCAGGGCAAAGTAGCTGAGTGTATACTATGCAAATACAAACGAGAATATTGGTTGCATCTTCTTTGCTGCTGTCCCGCCCTGACCGCAGAAAGGAGTCTTACTCAGGCCAATATTCTTGAGGCAGGGGCTCTCACCTGCATAGATGCATCAGCAGTAAGCCTCTCTCAAATCCTATATTGCCACTCTTGCACATTGTGGGAAATTTGTGAAACGACTTAGACATTATTCAGCCACGTCTTGGTCCCCTTCAATCACGGCACGAAGTTCAAGAACGTACAACTGACTGCTATAGAAAGAAAATGAGAACTAATTTAACCTGCTCTCTGCGCCAGTCTTCTTTAGGAAAGGCTTCGGAACATGAACAGTACTGGTCATGCCCACGGGTAAAATTTGTGGGCCTTTCTCAGTTAATTTGATAGGAAGGCCCATCTTGGGGAATATGACCCCTTTCCAAATATATTGTATATTTTAATTCAAAGATCTCAAAAAATTAGCTATTTATGCTGTACTCTAAAATTGTTTTTACATCAGACAAACCATGCAAAAAAGAGGTTACATGCAGGTTTATGTATTCTGACAAGGTACCCAGGATCATCCACAAATGCTTTTAGACCGGATCAGATCTGGGATATTTGTTATGTGACAACTTCATGACTCTCCTTATATTCTTCGGCGTTAGCATGAACATATGGCTCTTCTCTACACATACTTGCTTTCCTTGTAATTTATTCCATGAAAGGTAAATTAAAGGAACCTGAATGGTGAATTCATTTAAACTCTATTTGTGTAGTAAAGTTTACGGATCGGGAATGTGTAGGACAAACATTTCCTTACAGTTTGAATTGATTGTGCCAGTTAGAGAGTGCAGACTGTGCCATTCCTGTGGTCTAGGATGTTGGTCCATGGTTGCAGAGCATGATTAGATTACCTATGAATTCTGGAAGGCGAAAGAAAATGTTGTATGGCAAATATGTGTCTAAGTATATAAGGACCAAGTGTTGATAACCAGTGTTTTTTTTGTTTGTTTTTTTGAGTGGTCTGGTTTAGCTTACCCAAGGGCATTGGAGTCAATTGATTTGCTACTGATGGACAATTAAGAACTTTAGATGAATCATGATATAGCCCTGGATTGTTCACTGGCATGATGAATCTATATGAACAAATGTATGTGGCTGTAAGAAATTAGGTTATAAGTTATGCAGGATGTTAGGACACTGCAAGTAATAAGCCCACAATTTCCTCTTACTGGGAACCAAGCACCCTATTCTAACACTTAACTCACTCATGGTAGCAGAGCAGTCCAAGATTTACCCTGAGGAGGTGGTGTGGGCTAGTAATCGCATGCAATAATGGCACTCAATAAATGCCTGTCCAGTCAGTGCTTTTGCTTTGACAAAGTACATATCTCTCTCTCTCTCAGAGAGAGAGAGAGAGAGAGAGACAGACACCACCACCCACCACCACCACTACCACCAATACTACCACCAATACTAGGCTTCTTCTAAGGTTCACTGCAAGGCTTCTTCTAAGGTTCACTGCACAAAAAGACCAATAAACCATGTGCTATAAATCCCACCATTTTACGACCATGATCATAGCATTTGTCTGTCTTTCTTAAACACCTTTAATGTTAAAATAGATCTATAAAGCCCTCGTACACCAATTGGTTTCTTTGCACTGATACTAGGAGGTGCCGAACTAGAGCAGTTATTCATAGGCCTGAAGAAACAGCCAAGTTCTGCGGAATTTCCTCAATCTCAGTAGATCAGTGCTTGACCTGATTTCCAGGGGGATGGAATTCCACAATCTGGGTGCTAGAGTAGCAAACCTGCAACCCCCTTGGCGCTTCAGCTTGAAAGTCGGGACAGTCAGAAGTTTGAGATGAGACGAGCGGAGGTTGTTTGAGGGGGCATAGCGTGAAATTAGGCTGTCTATGAATAAGGCCCCAGCCATTCAGGGATTTAAACACCGGGCAGCCGATTTTGAAAGTGCAGCGTTGAGGAATAGGAAGCCAGTGCATCTTCCTTAGGAGAGGGGAGGCATGTTGCCATCTGGGTTGTTTATGAATCAATCTTGTCGCTTGGTTCTGTACCAGTTGTAACTGTTTTGTAAGGCAAAGTGGCATACCGAGGTAAATTGCGTTGGCGTAGTCTAGTCATGATCACTGTAGAACAACATGAAAGGGATGTCCCCAATAATTATAACGGGCAAAAAAGTACTAACAATAAGACCAACCAAATAACATACACCCACAGAACAGCTATTAACTTTGAGTTATTTATTTTTCTTAGTAGTTCGAACTCATTGTCATATTTTAATAATCATAGGCAAAATTCATTCAAGTCATATATATACATGTAAGCTTTCCAATAATTTACATTTTTTACATAAAAAGAAAAACACACCAGCCCCAGTACACATTAAACAATATTTAAGCATGACAAACTATTCAATCACTCCATCAATCAACTCATAACTCACACACACCACATGCATTATTGGGGACATCCCTTTCATGTTGTTCTACTGTGATTTTTCCCTGGTGGGTTGCTCCCCGCGCCTTTATCCTATTTAGGTCTTCAGAGTCCCTCTTCTGTTTTTTGAAAGTCTAGTCGTGATCACACCATGGCTATCAAGACCTGTATCAGAGCTGCTTGGGTAAGTAGCCTGCTTATCTTCCTAACTTTACGCAGCTGAGAAAAGCAGGTGGAGATCACAGAGCCAACATGAGTTTTTAAGGAAAGGTCATTGTTTATAGGGACCTCTAGGCTTTTTACTGAGGAGGAAAGAGTTGGGGGGGGCGGGGATCCTAAATTGTT
Source organism: Lissotriton helveticus (assembly GCF_964261635.1). Lineage (NCBI taxonomy): Eukaryota > Metazoa > Chordata > Amphibia > Caudata > Salamandridae > Lissotriton > Lissotriton helveticus. The sequence continues at coordinate 772,415,901 of NC_136057.1, forward strand.
TGGCCAATAATGTGGGCCCCACAGATTGCGACCGCCACCCGTCAGGACTACTTCGGTCTTGCCTGAATTTAATTTCATGTGGTTGTGGTCCATCCAGTGACGAATGAATTCCATGGTAGACTGAAACTCAGATGTTGACTGGGGAGAGTTGTCAGTTGTGAACAATAGTTGAAGATCGGCGTAATTAAAGGTGACCACTTTCCTTCAGAGACCTAATCAGCAGGAGAAGGTAAAGGTTAAACAGGTGCGGGGAGAGCGACGAGCCCTCTGGGACCCCACACATAGTTTTTAATTTAGGGGCCGTAAACTGACCACTCCGGACTGCCTGGGAGCAGTGTTTCAGGATGGAGTTGATCCAGCTAAGGGCTGGGCCCTGGATGCTTCCCTCTCTGATACGGTCCACCTTGGAGTCCAGTACTGCTAGTATCACCGTTTCCAGGGAGTGAGCTGGGCGAAATCCAGCTTGGTGTGGGTCAAGGAAATTGGTTTGTTCCATAAAGAGGGACAGACATTTCGCCACATGGGCCCTCCAGCACCTTAGCCAAGTATGGGAGTAGGAAGATGGGGCGATAGTTTGACAGCGTTTGGGGATCAGCCCCTGGTTTCTTCAATAGGGGACCACTATTGCCTCTTTGAAGGCTTTAGGGACACTACCCTGGGAAAAGGAATTGTTCAAGAGGGCAAGAACAGGTTCCGGTGAGGTGGTGAAAGAAGCTTTTAGGACATGTGGGGGGCAGTGATCCAGGGGAGATCCAGATATACTTTGGACAGCAGATTGTGAAAAGTCTGGGTGTCAATGGGCGGAAAAGATTCAAGGGAGTAGGGATTTGTGGACATCGGAGGGTAGATTTCTTGAGGAGTATATGTGGGGATACTGTCTTTAATGTAAGTGATTTTGTCAATTGAAAAAGTTGTTCAGAGAGTCGCAAAGGGCCTGAGACAGTATGGGCTTACTTAAGACTCTATCTGGGTTAGACAGTTAATCTACAATTGCAAATATTTCCTTAGTTTTGTTGTTAGAGGTTTCTGGAGGAAAAATTAGCTGCTTTAGCTGTGAGAATCGCCTTTTTATATTCCCTCATAGCCGTTAGGTAAGTGATTTTCTCTTCTGGTGAGTAATTCAGTCTCCACTTTCTTTCCAATTGACGGAGGGTGAGGTTTTGTATTTTTAATTCAGGGGAAAACCCCCTCTGTGCATCAATACGACAGGTTAGTTTAAGTTTTTTGAGTGGGGCGTGTTAATTGGTGGCTGTTAGAAGCCAAGCTGAGATGGTTTCCTTGTGAAGATTGACATCAGATATGGAGTTGATGCTGTGTTGGCCAGTGTGGTATGGAAGTCGTTTATATCAATAGAATTCCATTTTCTCTCTAGCACCCCCACCCCACCCCCCTATGGTGGGAATTTTACTTGTTATAGGGTTCTTTAAGGTGAATTTTATCAGGTGGTGGTCTGACCATGTAGTGTTAATAGAGCATTTAAAATGAACATAACATTTGTCTGTCTGTCTTGTACACCTTTAGACCATAAAACATGCAGCCATATGACCAACCATTAGATGTTGCTGCACTTCAGGGCTGAAGGACAAAAGCTCTAGCCTTAGGAGTGCTTGAACTAGTGAAGTTAAGAAAATGTTTGCGGGCCGAGTCATAGATGTTATGACCCCAGAAGCACATATGATCTGCTTTCCAAAGTTACTGAAGGGGAGCGCTGCTGTAGTCCCAAGCACTACCTTAAAAATGGTGGTGATGCACCTGCCCTCCATAGGGCACCACAGAAGGCATGAAAACACGCAAATAAGCCTCTAGAGTATTTTTCATTAGCAGCTTTTTCTGCTTTCTTTAGCTGCACAGCCTAGCGCTGGATGATTTCTTCTTTTCCTCTCTTCAGAGCTGGTGTGCCCGGTCCCACTCAAGACATCCCTGACATAATTCCCGCATTGGGGTAGCACAGGAACACACTCCTGCGCTGTCCAGCCAACTCCCTGTACGGCGGGCTTTGTCTCTGCTGATGCGGGAGCCTGCAGTCTCCATTGCTCTCCCTGCAAGCAAGGTATTGTGGTTGCAGTGGCTGCCCTGCTCCCCAGACTAAGGCATAGGAATTGGGGTTGAAGCCACTGCTGTGCGGGGGGGGTCACAATGGTGTTACTCCTTCCACTTTTCTTTATCAGGGCCAGGAGTTTGGCGTCCCATGCCCCCTTTTGCGAATAACCAACCGGGGAGAGCATCAACAACCAGGAGCTTGTGCTGGCCCACCCTGGTGGGAAAATTCAGGGGTGACTGAGCCCTCATGCACTCGGTTGTTCCTAAGGGTGGTTGTCAAAGTTCAAATTATTTAATAGTGGATATCTCTGGCCCGATACGCCAGTTTCAAAGATCTTTGACTAATTTCCCTCCTGAATGCAAACGTGTGCTCTAAAGCAGCATACTGTCCTGCGAGCTGGTTCCACTCGCTACCTATGCCAGCTTTCTTCCTTGTCTTTGCCTCTGGTGCTCTTTTCTTCCTTCTGGGCACAGAAATCCAGATCTTCCAGCGACTGCTCCTTAGGGCTATAAGGGAACCAGCCTCACTGGTCCTGGAGAGTCCCACTGGTCCTGGGGTCAGCTGTTGGCAGAGACCTAAGTATTAGGGCATCAGGGAGCTTGTACTCCCAGCTTTCCATGGGGTTGATGCTGTTGCAGTCAAGGTCCAAAGTCCAACTTGGTATCTCCCTTCAGCATTTTTTTTTTTTTAATGGGGGTGGAAGATTCTAGAAGCTAGCTACCAATTTTGGGATACCACATCACCCCTCCATCACTATCTCAACCTTCCAGCATATAATTTTGGGACAATTCAAGATTACGTTGTCAAAATGTGTCTGTTCACATCTCCTCTGGGGGCCTCAGCTCTGCCCCTAGCTAACATCACTGACAGGGACTTCCTTACCAAAACTTGACATGGTGGCCCCTCCTGTGTCGGTTACAGTTGTCTGGGCTTACTCCTTTGTTCAGTGGTCCTGGGCTGTCCCAAACCTGATACAGTGTGGCAGATATTAACAGATGCAGATTGTCTTCTACACCCCTTCATCCTTTTTTAAAAAAATCTTTATTTTCCATTTTGCAACATATCAAAAATGTACATCTAAAGCAGTTCACCGTCAGTTACAGTATCATTGACGCAGAAATAGAAACCATGTGCTTGAACATTGCAATGCTGACATGGCTATAGTAGCTGGTGTGATAGAATCAGCAGTTCAATACAATCAGTCTCATAGGCCCCTCTTTGCCTCCCAAGGCATCCACCCCCCTCTTCACCGGTTCCCCACAAACAACAAACATAAATGGCCGGACAATTAAGAGATCTCACGCATGGTGTATGTATCGAGACAAAAAGAATGAAGCCCTTTACCCCACACCCTCTGGGACTATGCCCTAATCAAGTTTAATGCTGAGGGCTTGCCGTAAATCTTCCACATAGGAATGGTATGTTCCCTATATATCTTTAGGGCAGGAAGAGCTAGGCATTATGCTGGCATAGACCTCGCTATTAGTATTACAGTAGGCCAGGCTGTGCAGACAACTCTGCAATGTAGGTGCGGACTTGCGGCCACAATGAATTGCAATTTCTCTTTTTGCCAGTAGTGGACCCAGGGATGCACATCGTCTAACCTTTTTGGGGAAGTTAACCGTGTAGCCCAGTAGGGCCACTTCTGGAGTTGGAATAAGGTGCAATTTAATCATGTTTCCTAGGGTGCTGTGTATCTGTACCCAGTAGGCCTGTAGCTTAGGACATGTCAACGTGAGGTGTGCATATCTGCATGCGGAGCGGTGCATTTCTGGCAGTTATGCGATCTGCAAGGATCTAGTCTGTGTGCTTTGGCAGGGCTGAAGTACATACGGCGTAAAAACTTGAAATGAAGAAGTTTATGCCTACTGTTGAGCGATACTTCCTTCATTACTGTGCAACACTTAGCCCATTGCTCATCTGTAATGGGGCGGTCTAAGTCGATCTCCCAGTCCGTACAGACCTTGTCGTTGTCTACCAGCCTCATACCAGCACATGCTTTATACAGTTTACAAATTAGGTGAGCACTCTCAATTATCAACGTAAGAGGAGTGAGCGACTCTGGTTCAATTGGGAAACTTATCCCCGGCCCAACTGGTAGTGGAGACTGTATGAAATTTGTGTCCCTGGGAACGCCCTTGGGCAGCACAGTGGACAACTGCTCTGGCAGAACAAAATCCGCCTCAGGGCGAAGAAATGGGAACTGGCCGTCTGGGTGAAACCATGCATATGCATAGTAGCATTGTGCCACCAGATAATACAATTGTAGATCCGGGATACCGTACCCCCCCCTCCATTATATGGAAGGGTGAGCACCTTCCTCCTAACACGTGCCTGCTTGCCACCCCTGACTAATCGTATAAGGTGTGTGCGCAGCGACCGAAAAAAAACGTTCGAGAGTGGTATGGGGACATTGTTAAAAAGATGTCAAAATTTGATAAGCACCACCATCTTCAGGATCACCACTCTCCCGGCAATTGACAATGGCAAACACAGCCAACTCTCCACCTGAGACTCCAGTTTGCTAATGACTTGTCTATAGGTCAAGCGGAGGATCTGGGCAGTGTCCAGGTGAATATGGATGCCCAGATACTTGACCGAGTCAGTGCACCATTCAAGGTGGAATTCGCACTCCCATGGCACTGTACTAAATGTTAAAGGAAAGATCATCGATTTGTGCCAATTAATGCCTAGGCCAGAGAAGAGGCAGAATCTGAGAATTTCTCTAATGAGCGGTTCTAAATTTATCCGGGGGTCTCTGACATATAGCATAGTGTCTGCGTAAAGTGAGACCAGGAGATGGCCAGTGTTGAATTGTAGACCTCGCTGAAAATGCTGTTCCTGAAAATGGCAGATTAAAGGATCCATGGGCAGTATGAACAAAAGAGGGGATAGGGGACAGCCCTGACACGTGCCACGGGAAAGTGTGAAGGGTCGAACAGAGTGCCGTTCAGGCGAAGTCTCGCAGTGGGCTTACTGTATAATAATGCGGTGGTGGCTCTAAATTCCAGGGGCGTGCCCATGCGGCGCATCACAGAAATAAAAAAGGGCCACTCTAAGGAATCGAAGGCCTTTTCTGCATCCAACTGGATTGCGGCAGCAGGGACCTCGGGGATAATCCTGTGGAGGACTGCAAGGAGTGTCCTAAGATTCAGTGAGGTGGAGCGGGGGAGGACGAAGCCTGGTTGGGCCGGAGATATTATGAACTCCATCAATTGGGACAGGCGATTGGCGATGATCTTGGCCAAAATCTTATCGTCCAAATTTAGTAGGGACAGAGGTCTGTAGGATCCGCACAATGACTGGTCCTTACCAGGTTTGGGGAGTAGGATAAAAACTGCTTCCCGAAGTGTGGGGGGGAGTATTTGTTTCTCGAGGGCCTCTGCATAAACCTCAACCAACTGTGGTGCAAGTAGATCCTTGTATGCCTTGAAAAAATCCCCCATAAAGCCACCTAAGCCATGGGCCAAGGAGCACCGGAGGGTATGGCTCCAAGTACATCAGCCTCTGATATGGTTTTTCCAAGAAGTCTGCAAGTGTTTTTCAAGATAGACCAGTGCGATCACTGACAGATTTTCTTCCTGTGCCGAGGGATCATTCCCCACTTTAGTGATGTATAGCCCCAAGAAGTTATCCAGGAATTTGTTACGAATCTCTGAGGTGGAGATGAGTGTCTGGTTAGTAGCTGAGCGGAGCTCAGTGATGTAGGCTTTGTTGTAGGGGACCTCAGCATCTGTGCCAGCACCCTGCCAGGTCACTGTCCCTCACCATATTGCCGGGCTGTCTGGTATTTGCCCAAGTACAATATCTCCCGGTCCGCGGGCTCCCTCAAGGCCAGACGTCATCCCACCCCACCCGGGTCACGCAAGTGTGTTGCGGAGATCCTTCAAGACTTTGGCATGTTTGACAATGCAAACGCACCTGATGTATGCATTGAAACCCTCCCACAGGACTGCTCATGTATCAATTGAGCCAGTGTTAATAGCGAAGTAATCGTCAATGGCTTTGCGCACTTTTGTCTTAAAAAGGTTATCGTTGAGAGCCCAACTTGGGGAAACGCCTCTGCCGTTAGAACCCCTCCGGCCGAGGGATTTTCAGGCAAAGCTGTACCGGGGAGTGGTCAGAATATGTCCACGGAAGTATCTCAAGTGACCGGAACCAGGCAGAAATGCTAGGTGATGCCAGCCAAGTCAATTCTACTACAGGTGTTGTGTGTTGCCAGAATATTGTGTAGTCTGTACGGGTGTGATTGTGCATGTGCCATATATCTAGGAGCAATAGTTTCTCACAGAGTTCTAAGCGGGCGTGGCGCGCCCGTGGTTTACTGTCAGGAGATGTGGCGGTGCTACCCAATCTGGGGTTCATGAGCAAATTAAAATCCCCCCCCTATCAAGAGTAAACAAAGCTCTAACCTCACTAGCTGGGCATGTAATGAGTGAAAAAAGTCGAGGGAGTCTGTGTTCGAGGCATATACACAGACTGCAGTGCTGTGGCCCATAAGGGACCCCGTGACAATGATGTATCTACACTCACTATCTCTTATAACAGAGCAGAGGCTGAAAGGGATCCGCTTATGAATAAGTATGGCCGTGCCCCTGGCGTCATTGCTGTAGTTGGCAAAATACCTGTGCCATCCCCAGCTAGCAGCAAATCGGGCTGCGTCTGATTTGGGCAAGTGCGTTTCCTGTAAATAAGCAATGTCCACATTGTGCCTATGTAGATAATGAATCACCTGCCTTTTCTTGCTGTTGTCATTAAGACCCCTTACATTCCAGGACATCAAGGACAAAGCAGAGGGGCCCTCGGTATTACCCAGCTGAGCCATCAGGAGAACGTGACAAGCATGTCATATATGAGCAGCGACAATAAGGGAAAAACTGTAACAGTGAACATTTCTGAAAACAACCATAAATGTATTGACCGTGATCGCTCCCTTCACCCAGCCTTACCATAACCAAAGCGAGGCAGATCCAAAACAAAAAGCAGAACATGAAGTACCAATTGACTTTATACTCCAATGATGAACCCCTAGAACGATACCCCCGTGAGATCAACAACAAACCCAAGGGATACATCATGGGGGGTGGCAACGCCACATCAGCCAACCAGCTATAAACATCGCAGTAGGATGAATTACACTATTCCGGAAAAGTCGTACAATAAAGAATTGGGAGCCATGCAACCATGTCAACCAGTGCCAGAACCTGTAAAGAGATCAACATTTGCGTCTGAGCCACTATGTGGGGGGGAGGGCCACCCCCACAGCAGTCCGAATGTTAATTTGTTTGTGTGTCTCGCAAAATTCCTGCACCTCAGTAGGAGTATCAAAAATACGAGTCTGGCCACCCACATCCACTCTCAATCTGGCAGGGTATAGCATTCCATATTTTAAGCCCAGGTTCCTGAGGGTGGCTTTGACCCCATTATACTTATAACGGGCATCTTGCACCATTGCAGTGAAGTCCGGGTAAAAGGATAGTTTAGAGCCCTGCCACATAATGTCCCCACACTCCCTACCGAGGCGCAGAGCCGAGTCCGTCTCGAAAATTCATAGTACGTGCAATGATGGGCCTAGGTGGTAGACCAGGATTGGGTCGTGGCCCCATGGATTTTTGCACTCTATTACAAAGCCGAAGGTGAAGCACTCCCTTCCAAATAGATCAGATAGCAGAGTCTCGACAAAAAGGTCCATGCGGCCAGTGCTGGCAGTCTCCGGCACCCCCAGTATGCGGCTGTTATATTGCCTGCTTCGCGCTTCAAGGTCTTCATTTTTGATTGCCACGTCTTTAAGGATGCGCTTGATGCGCTCCAACCTTTTTATGGACTGCGCAGTATCATCTTCAATATCTGAAATGCGCGCCTCAGCCACATCAAGTCGTCTGTCATGAACTTGGAGTTTGGCCTCAGGCTTGCAAGATTTTTGTCAACTGCGTCAAATCGACAGTCTTGTGCCTTGAAGCCAGCTCTCATTTCCTGCAGCATTAATGTGGACACAGTGGGAGGGTTATCCGTATGGTCCGTACCTTGTGTGCTCTCCGCCATGCTGGAACCCTCCACTGGGGCCCGATCTGCAAGCTTTTCAAAGGGGAGGGTTTTCTGTATGGGATCTTTGCGGCCCATGCCGCGGAGCATCAGTGCAGGCGGAATGGCGGAATTGCAGACCTCCAGTGAGCACTATGGGAGCGCTGGGCCAGGCCAAAATACAGCGACGGAGCAGTGAGGGGAGCAGTGCTGGGGTGTAGGGCTCCAGTAACCAGAGCGGTGTCCGCACCCAGGCCTCTAGGAATGTGCGGTCGTGGGCACCCAGGTAACTGATGCAAGAAGCAAGTGCCTGGCTCCATTGCGGACTGCAGGACCTCGGTGCGACTACCAGGTTGCTGCAGGTACGGGGAGAGCAGGGTGCTGAGAGAGCCCAGGGCGAAGGTTCTCGCTCCCCTCCAGACCGATGGGCATGTAAGGAATCTTATTGTCCGATGTTATTCCGCCCTACGTACAGCATTCTGCTATTAGAGGTGCCTCACAAGGTAACATTCAGGAGGTCAGCCGCAGATGGCAGGCCAGGTCCGGCTGAGTCAGCGGAGTCGTAGGGCAGGATGTATGCCCATGCTGCGAGGAAACTGGTGGGTGGGGGGGGAGAATGCACCGCCGCTGCTTAACACCTGGCTAACTCACCACAACCACGGTCCCGAGTCCACCTTCGTCACTCCCTCCTTGCGGCTTCGCCTTCCGGCAGGCCTGTGTGTTTATGGTGCAATGCTCTGCCCTTCTCTCACCAAACGCCGTATTTCATTTGCGGAGGCACCTCTCTGTCCCAGGATCAGCACCAGTTACGTTACATGAGGACGGACACACATTCATTTTAGGCACGGGGAGATTAAGTGATTTGCCCAGAACCAAGATTCCGAGGTCGAGCGCCCTAGCCGTTAGGCCAACTCCTCTCCCCATGCTTAGGAAGGAAGACTTCCTGAGACCTGTCATTCAGAAGAAATACACTCAGAACCCTAGCCAAAGATTACTGTGTCACATTGGGTGACTAACATTGCTTGCACTGCATTGCATGAACGTGTGTTAATTAGTGTGGACTTTATATAGTGTAGGACACTTTTCTACTACCAGCAGCTAGGCTGTTAGCCATTCAGAGAGGGTGGTATCTTTTTTTCTTTGTTTTTACTTTTTATTTTTTATTATTTCAATTTTGATAGAAATTTCAAGCTGCAGATTCCTTACCTTTTGAATATTTCCCTAGTGTCAGATTAGATATGGAAACATTTGAGCAGTACCTCTACATGCCGGTAGGTGGAGTTATGCAGCTCCATACTGATTCAATCTGTTCCGTAAATTATGTGCTGAGCGAGCCTATATAGGCTCCACTCCTGCTCAGTGACATCAGTTCTTTTCTTTCCATGACACCAAACACTGATCCGGATCTACCTCTCCAGTCTTTGAGACCCCTACCTCGCTCAAAGAATTTGTTTCGCAGTGTGCAAGGGACATGTCACCTAACAAAATAACAGGTTTTAAACCCTGCAAGTACGGTTGCAAACATATGTCTGTGACAGATCCTCACAAAGAGGAAGACTCTGGGACAACCCCAAAACAAGTCGAAAGTCTGGTTCTGTCCCGTATGAGATCCATAAGTCATTCCAGGGGTTGGTCTTAGATGCAGACTCCATCGACACTTGTAGACACGGCCCCAAATTTCCTCTCTGACGTCGAGTCATGCCTGTTCGACCTCAATCGAAGTTTAGCCCGGCTGCCCTCGAGGCTCCGTTCCTCCTTCTTGATCTGCCTCCACAACAACAGGATACCCTGAATTCCCTATTTGGGACAGATGTGGATAACGTTTACGATGTGGGTGAATAGATTGGCCAACCTTATAACTAAGAGAATTGGTATGATGACTTGCAGGAGGCTAATGGCCTGAGTCTGGTCTCTTCTCGCCCCTTGGCCCCTCCACTGAGGAGAGTGCTTCCTATACCATGGTTATGCATAGGGTGGCCGAAGTCTTTGATTTCCAGGTCCCCACCTTGGAGGTCAAGACCAGTGTTCTTACAGAGGTTCTTCAGCCGAGGCAGACATCTACTGAGGCCCTCTTAGCATTTAACAAGGTCCTTGTGGATACTTTGTTAGGAACAGAGACCAAACCTCGCTCCCCCCCCCCATCTCCCCCTCAGTCAGCTGCCAAATTGCACAACACCACCATCCTGCCCTCTGCGATTGTCTTTCTCTCTAAACACTCCTCACCTGAAAGCTAAGTGAGGCAGGCATCCGCAAACAAGACTAATTCCTACTCATTCCGGCAAGCTTCCTCTCTGATAGAGAGTTGAAAAGGGTGGAGATGTTCGGGAAGAGGTTTTTTTCATCTACCAGATCGATAATTAGGTCAATGAATGCCAGATGCCTGCTGGGGTTGTAGCCTCACACCCTTTGGGACTTAGTGGGTCAAATCCTCCCAGGTGACCTCCAACTGGTCCCTCACCTAGACCATACTCATGGTTGTGACACATCCAAGTTCACAATTTGTTGTGGCTTGGACACCACCAGTTCCATTGGGCGGGGCATTGGCACCAGTGTCTTCATTCGCCATCACACTTGGTTGTGGTCCACTATTTTTTCAGTCATCCATCATGAATCTGCTGTTCAACAGGACTCCGCTGTATGGGGACAAGGCATACTGTGCTCTTGAGCTGTTCATAGAGAGTAGGGTAATGGCACTCCCCCCCCTCCCCCCCGAGCTTATATTCCCCATCTCACCAGCTGCCTCAGCCCTACCGTTACTTTCATAACTTCAGCAGAGGTACCCCATACTGCCAGTCAATCCAACACCAGCACCCTGGGTTTCAGTGAGGTAGACTCTGAGGCTGTTGGGACTGATGGTCTCATGCATTCTGCTGGTCAAGCACACCAGGTGACCTATGCAGTCTCTGCAGTAGCATCTGAAGTCTCAATGGGCCCATCATCAAGGGGACCATCTACTTGATGTTGACTTCTATCCATCCATCAATGGGATACTGGTACAGGGGCTTAAGTACAGTCAATCAATATGGATTTGTAAAGTGCAGCTAATCACCCAACCGGGTATTTATGCGCCTGTAGATCCCGGAGGCTCTCTCAAACAGCCTAGTCTTTATAGGAAAGCTGGGAGAAAGCAATGACAGCAAGGGAAAAGCGAGGCAAAGGAACTCGGAAAACAGGGGAAGAAGCAGGAGAAAGCAGTGAAAATGAGGGAAAAGCAAGGAGAAATCACTCAAAAAATGGGAGAAAAGTAAGGAAAATACAGGCAGAAGAGCGATGCAGAAGGAGAGCTGGGTCTGGAGTTGGACACCACCATGTGGTCTTGAAACAATCAGGGGAGACTGGGGTCACGGACCCTCTGCCGGACGCCCTTGCCTCTGGAAATGACTGGACAACCAAGGAATGTCCCTGGCAGGACAGGTGAATTCCAGGCCACCTAAGCGGATCACAAGTGGCAGTTGTGTCCAGAGGTGGTGCAAGGTCTCTTTTGTGAATGAGAAGAACCTTGACACGATCTGTTTTCGCAATGTAAGCACTTTTGCATGTTAGAATTTCCAAGGTGTCTCATGCTCGGAGACTTGTTCCTTGTAGTGCGGCATTCGGAATTCCTGTATGCCATTCAGACAACAACACTATTGCCCAGAGTTTTCAAGAAAATCTGGACAGACCGGGACCAAGGCATCCTAGTGGCCTCGTATTGGGAATGAATAGTGTGGTATCTAGAGCTCCAGGGCTTGAACATTTGTCATTCGATCAGGCTACTCCTCTGGGATTATCTGCTGGGGCATTGTTTAGGCCTTTCGTAATCTCCACCTTCATGCTTGGAGATTGAGTGGTGATAGCTGACACCTTCGACCTTCTCCAAAGTTAGTTGATGTCATCTTGACAGCCAGACATCCCTTGACAAAAACTGTATATGCTTTTTGTTGGGACAGATTTGTGGCGTGGTGCGATATTTGGCAGATGGACATTTCCAGGCGAAGTTATCTGATGTTGTGTTATTTGTTTTGTCCCTACCCCGGCAAAGCTTTGCTGGGGGCACAGTTCAAGGGTACCTTTTGGGGTTTTTGCGGTTGCCGGATCAGCCCTCCTTCTTAAAGTCCCCAGCTGTTATGCTCTTTTTGAAAAGTTTAGAACATGTGTTTCCTCCCTCACCCTTTCAGGCCCCAGTGGAACCTTAATTTGGTTCTTGCGTTTCTAATGTGCACTCGCGCTGTTTCACAGCTGCTCCTTGCGACTTCTCACTCTCAAGGCAGTGTTCCTCATCACCATAGCATTGGTGCAGAGTTTACAGGGTCTCTGTCATCTTGCCCAGCAAGTTAATCTTGTAGACTTGGGCATTATTCTTGCCTAAGGTTGTGAAGCCGTTCCAAACTGGTCATACCAATTTGCTTTTTGGGCTCTATTTTTGGTGGTGCAGACACTCTTGAAAGCAACTGACCTCAGCACTCTGGAATGGCACCGATATAGGCTCCACACGTCATTTCAGGAGCAGAATGACATTGGTGTGTAGCAGCACAGCTCCACCTACTGGTATGCAGGGGTGCTGCTCAAAAGTTTAAGGATCCAGTCTGATGTCTGGGGAATACTTAAAGTATCCCACAGGAGGAGCTGGAGTGACAGGATAGACAAAGGGATACAAAAGGTGAGAAAAGTACCCATCCGCCCACTCAATAGTGGAAGCTCGTCATTTGGGATTTCAAGTTTTGAAAAGTTGGTGTCCACCAGGCACTTCCTCAAGTAGACATTGAGGCTAGCCTAGGACCCAATGGTTGAACCCTCAACCAAAATAAATGACACTGTATGAGGCTGATAGGGCTTAGTTGCAGTGCTTAAAGAAAGTATATAAGAATATGTGCGAAAAAAGGAAAATGATCCATGTGATTTAAAAATGCCTATCTTGACGTCAACAAGGAAACTTTATTGAGTGTGCCCATCAAGATGGTATAGTTAAAAACAGAGTGATAGTAGCAAGAAAGATGGTTTGCTAGTTACCATAGATGTTCTCTGGTCAACATGTTTCAGCCTTAAGAGGCTTTCGTCAGGACCTATGAATCACTACTGCAACACTTACTTCATATATTGTGAAACAGAAATTGAAATATTTCCATGGGTGGTGTATCCCCTCCTGTGAAAGAAAAAAAGGAAAACAAGAAAACAAGGGAAAAAAAGGGGGGAACAGAGACATACAACAGTGAATTATGTTCATTCTAGTAACAGTTGTGTGTATGTACATTTCTACAATATGCTCTGGTTACCAACTTACCCAACTTTGTGGGATCAGGAACCTCACCTCACCTGGCGACAGCTCAGGCTAAAGGAGGCCACGCACTAAAAGAAATTCATTCAAAGTGGTGTTGTAGTTTATTTAAGTTCATCTTTCAAATAGCTATCTTCCAGATCATATAAAGATGGGTGACTCAGGCAGCCATTGGTGAGAGATATGTAATGATTCAAAACAATCCAGAAAAGAAGCTACACCTAGAAGTCATTTCATCCGCTCAGGTGACAAACAAAAACACCTTAACAAAGGTATATATATCTATGTCATTGGTTATATTACCTAAAGGGTTATGTTTACAAATAACTCACAGACATAGAGCTAATGAATGACACCCAATGTTCTAGATGCATTCTGGACAAAAGCATACTAGCATAGTGTGCCTTAAAATTTATTTAGGGAGGTCTTTTTAATTAGTCCATCTTAACCCAGGGACAAAGCGTGATAGAGCGCTCTCATATGTGAGAATGCTCCGTGCCTCCTTAACAAATCCCCCAGGGAAAGGTAAACAGCAAGTTTAACCAACATGGACAAAATGGAGAAAAGAAAGGACTGCGTCCAACCCGTCCCTCCCTGGACACCTACCTCTCCGTCGTTACCTCTGGCTTACGCTGAGCCGAGGGGGAGGTAGTGTGCCAGTGTGGGTTGCAAGTTTAAGAAAGGACAAGGTGGACCAGAGAGAGACATATTTTGTCTGCTCTCTGATAGGATGAAACTAGCGCGCTCATATCAGCCAATCATGTGCTCCTAAACCGCAAGCCATGCTTGCAGATTTCAAGTCGTGCTCCGTTTCCTGTTACAAAAGAGAAAGAGAAAAAAAAAAAAAAAAAACGCATCCAACATGCGGACCGCTGTGGGACCCGGGCAAAGAAAGTATCTGTTTGGTCCCTAGTGATAACAGGAAGTACTTGAAAATGTAAGCAGAAGTTAAGTTGCACTCTGTTTACTATCGGAAAAAGCTGCATGCCACACACGGACCGCTGAGAGACCCGAACAAAGAGCGGACCTGATTGGTCCATGGCAATAACAGGAAACACTCGAGAAATCATACACATGTCAACTAGCGCTCCGTTTCCTGTCGGACCACTAAGGGACCCGAACAAAGAGCGGACCTCATTGGTCCATGGCAAAAACAGGAAATACTCGAGAACTCATGCATATGTCAAATAGCGCTCCGTTTCCTGTCGAAAAGAGCAACACACAGCAAGCGGACCCCAGAGGGTCCCGAGTAAAAAAACAAACAAACCTGTTTGGTCCATGGTGATAACAGGAAATACTCATAAACGCCAATAGAGATATAGTAGCAGGCGTATATTTCGCGCAACTAAACTTTCTTGAATACTGTTGAAGACCAAACCACTCGTATTGGTATATAATGGGCGTATAAAGCAATGTAACAATACGGATGATGGTAATTCATATAGTGTCTTATGCAGATATTCACAGTGACTCACAATATCCTTGTCTCATTCATAAGGACATTGTATGTGTAGGATATGGTGCGCAGTGTATATTCAGTTGGTGCCAACTAGCTGTGAAAACATCGACTGTGTGTCTGAAATTGCTCGAATTTTAAGGTCTGTCCATGGATTGGTGTTACCCTAACACAGCACAGCGGCCTTTCCTGTGTCTAATAATGAGGCATGGGGATTAGTTTTCGGCCTACTCAATACCATTCCGGTGCCCATCGTGTCTTCAAGGTCTAGAGAACACTGCTCTAGATTTTGCCTTCGACAGACGGTTGTCACCTTGGGAATGTGATGGGTCTCTAGGTCAGACTAACCGACTGATTGATGGATATCGTGGTCACCGGTAGGACCAATGTACCGTCCCACTTATAGCATATCTAAAGGCAGACATTAATATTTTTTGGTTGTCATATGTTGAATACACACTGGGCACTATACTGAGTACATTTACCGTCCTTATGAATTGGACTATGATATTGTGTGTATTTGTACCAAATACAATATATCATCTGACAGGACCATAGGACCATTTATATGATATCTAAAGGCAGCTAGTTGGCACCAACTGAATATACACTGCGCACCATATCCTACACATACAATGTCCTTATGAATGAGACAAGGATATTGTGAGTCACTGTGAATATCTGCATAAGACACTATATGAATTACCATCATCCGTATTGTTACATTGCTTTATACGCCCATTATATACCAATACGAGTGGTTTGGTCTTCAACAGTATTCAAGAAAGTTTAGTTGCGCGAAATATACGCCTGCTACTATATCTCTATTGGCGTTTATGAGTATTTCCTGTTATCACCATGGACCAAACAGGTTTGTTTGTTTTTTTACTCTGGACCCTCTGGGGTCCGCTTGCTGTGTGTTGCTCTTTTCGACAGGAAACGGAGCGCTATTTGACATATGCATGAGTTCTCGAGTATTTCCTGTTTTTGCCATGGACCAATGAGGTCCGCTCTTTGTTCGGGTCCCTTAGTGGTCCGACAGGAAACGGAGCGCTAGTTGACATGTGTATGATTTCTCGAGTGTTTCCTGTTATTGCCATGGACCAATCAGGTCCGCTCTTTGTTCGGGTCTCTCAGCGGTCCGTGTGTGGCATGCAGCTTTTTCCGATAGTAAACAGAGTGCAACTTAACTTCTGCTTACATTTTCAAGTACTTCCTGTTATCACTAGGGACCAAACAGATACTTTCTTTGCCCGGGTCCCACAGCGGTCCGCATGTTGGATGCGTTTTTTTTTTTTTTTTCTCTTTCTCTTTTGTAACAGGAAACGGAGCACGACTTGAAATCTGCAAGCGTGGCTTGCGGTTTAGGAGCACATGATTGGCTGATATGAGCGCGCTAGTTTCATCCTATCAGAGAGCAGACAAAATATGTCTCTCTCTGGTCCACCTTGTCCTTTCTTAAACTTGCAACCCACACTGGCACACTACCTCCCCCTCGGCTCAGCGTAAGCCAGAGGTAACGACGGAGAGGCAGGTGTCCATGGAGGGACGGGTTGGACGCAGTCCTTTCTTTTCTCCATTTTGTCCATGTTGGTTAAACTTGTTGTTTACCTTTCCCTGGGGGATTTGTTAAGGAGGCACGGAGCATTCTCACATATGAGAGCGCTCTATCACGCTTTGTCCCTGGGTTAAGATGGACTAATTAAAAAGACCTCCCTAAATACATTTTAAGGCACACTATGCTAGTATGCTTTTGTCCAGAATGCATCTAGAACATTGGGTGTCATTCATTAGCTCTATGTCTGTGAGTTATTTGTAAACATAACCCTTTAGGTAACATAACCAATGACATAGATATATATACCTTTGTTAAGGTGTTTTTGTTTGTCACCTGAGCGGATGAAATGACTTCTAGGTGTAGCTTCTTTTCTGGATTGTTTTGAATCATTACATATCTCTCACCAATGGCTGCCTGAGTCACCCATCTTTATATGATCTGGAAGATAGCTATTTGAAAGATGAACTTAAATAAACTACAACACCACTTTGAATGAATTTCTTTTAGTGCGTGGCCTCCTTTAGCCTGAGCTGTCGCCAGGTGAGGTGAGGTTCCTGATCCCACAAAGTTGGGTAAGTTGGTAACCAGAGCATATTGTAGAAATGTACATACACACAACTGTTACTAGAATGAACATAATTCACTGTTGTATGTCTCTGTTCCCCCCTTTTTTTCCCTTGTTTTCTTCTTTTCCTTTTTTTCTTTGACAGGAGGGGATACACCACCCATGGAAATATTTCAATTTCTGTTTCACAATATATGAAGTAAGTGTTGCAGTAGTGATTCATAGGTCCTGACGAAAGCCTCTTAAGGCTGAAACATGTTGACCAGAGAACATCTATGGTAACTAGCAAACCATCTTTCTTGCTACTATCACTCTGTTTTTAACTATACCATCTTGATGGGCACACTCAATAAAGTTTCCTTGTTGACGTCAAGATAGGCATTTTTAAATCACATGGATCATTTTCCTTTTTTCTCACATATTCTTATATACTTTCTTTAAGCACTGCAACTAAGCCCTATCAGCCTCATACGCTGTCATTTATTTTGTTTGAGGGTTCAACCATTGGGTCCTAGGCTAGCCTCAATGTCTACTTGAGGAAGTGCCTGGTGGACACCAACTTTTCAAAACTTGAAATCCCAAATGACGAGCTTCCACTATTGAGTGGGCTGATGGGTACTCTTCTCACCTTTTGTATCCCTTTGTCTATCCTGTCACTCCAGCTCTTCCTGTGGGATACTTTATAGATTCCCTAGTGTGTCTGGATTGTGCAAAAGACCTGTGGCATCTTCCTTGTGTTCAGTATGTATAGTTGGGGGACAAGATGCGGATAGGTCTATAATAATAATTCCCCTCGGGCCCCTCTCCACTCTGTAGTCTTTTGGAATACTTAAAGTGACAAATCTGCAGCTAGAGAGTCTCAACCAGAAAGAGCGTTTCCGAATGCAAGTAACTTGTTCTTTAAGACCAATTTTCTGTTCCTCTGAACTACCGGTCTGCCACCTGCCCCTATCAAAGTTATTTTTGTTTGTCGTATTATCTGTTTTTTAAGCAGTAGTCCTAGAAAAGATGAAATGTTACTCATTCAGAATTTTGACTGTTCGATGTGAAGCTATAGTTGCATAGACTCATCTACCCATAAAAATTCCATCTCTCCTTTTTCTTTGATAGGAGTTGACGTAGAATCCCGTTTCAAGTTTGGATGGACACCTTTGATGTATGCTGCTAGTGTTGCAAATCTGGAAATGGTCCGTCTTCTCCTTGACAGGGGTGCTAATGCAAGCTTTGATAAGGGTGAGTTGTTTCTAATATTAACTTAAGCATTTTCTTGTATGTTCATCCACTATTGTCTCCTTTAGCACATGACAAAAACCCTCTTAAAAACTATGAAAAGTGTTGCTAGAGAGAACACATTCAGTCTTGCTGCTCAATGATGATGTGTTGCCTTATCTCAAGGACTCCTCCACAATTCCGCCTTGTGTGGCACACACACATTTCATAACTTTGCACAAGTCTCAGGACTGAGAGTAAACTGGCAGAAATCGTACTTGTGTTCTTGAGTTCCCTTTAGGGCCTCTTAGTTCTGCCTTATTTAGTCTAACTGCCAGTTATAGGCTGCTTTGCACACATTACACTGTGCACATTTGTTTTTGAGCTACAATATTGTAGCAAACACTGCACGTTTTTGGTTATTGGTTCTTCTCTCTGGGACTATGTCTGAACATCGCGTACAAGGTCAGACAACACTGTTGCCGGTCTTCTGTGCTCGACTAGCAACACAGCTTGGCATTCAGACACAACATACATATACATTTGCTATTTTCAAAAAGACACCTCATATCATATGCACCCAGACGTGCCATTTGAAAACAGAGAGGGGAATTCTTGCACAGGAGAGGTCCTGGGACGAATGCGCCAGCCTTGCGCAACCTGAGATGCAGATTACCTAACATTTCATTTTTTTCATTTTTTTGTCTTTATTTCGAATAAAATTCATAAAAGACAGCAGAGATAAAAACAATTTTCAACAGTTACAACATTTTACTATGGAACCCCAAAAATATAAAAATTTTACTTTCATACAATATACAGACATTAAATTAGGTTAAGTTAAATGGGGTAACAGTTTCTTTGCACGAATCAGCCACACCCACCCCAAAAATTTAGCAACACAGATCACAGATTTTTCAATACGTAAGTCGCGTAATTTCAACAGGGCTGCACAATGCCCCCCACACTTTAAGGTTTTACAGATAGGTTTCAACCATTTTTGTCTGGGCAAACTGTACGCTGGGCATGCAAAAAACAAATGACCGATATTTTCGACCTGGTCCGGACAAAAAGGGCATTTATTATTTGAATTATTCACCCACTTTGCAGAAAAGGAGTTTATCGGCAAGGTACCCACCCTAAACTGATGATACAGCTTACGGTCGAGGGTTTTGCATATCAAGTCCCAATAAGGCTCAAGGGACGGTGTTATCTTGTGTGTTAAGAACAGTCCCGTTAGGCTGTTTTCTGACGAAAGAGATACCAGATTACCTAACGATAACACAAGTTATTGGGTTCGGTTCTAATCCCAGAGATTTATGATATCACTATGCCCACATATTGAGGGTAGGCTGATGCACATACATCTTTAAACATGGTAGGACTTCTCCTTGTAAACAGTTTACTTGTGATGTTACTCATTTTGCTGCCATGTATGTTTTATAGTCGCAGTACAGTTATTTTATAATAGGGCACAATAGTTTCAATAAATATTGTAAACTGTTATTGTGTCTTTGTTTTGTTTGTAATGAACATGCATGAGTGAGAAAACGAAAGGTGATGATCTGTTTCCATGGTTGCCTGAGGGGACTAGAGTGTTGTGTTCTGGGGTGCTAATTTACATGGCACTCTGGAAAGGCACTATGAGTTAGTCAGGATTGGGGTTCATAGGTACATAAGTTGTATGGTGACTCATTCCCTACATGCTGACGTTCTGTAATCCCAGGTATAGTTCTGTTGCACATAATCCTTGCAACATCGCGCTGCCAACGCTTGGTTTGGTACTTACTGCACAGGTCTCCTGAGTAGTGCTTGTGTCCATAATGGCACTTACACTTACCACTGGAGACGCCCATGTTGTTGGGGATTAATCCTTCACAGTGTTTAGGGAGCACCAAATTGTGTGGTTTTTCAAGCTTGAAAGGTAAAAAGGCTAACCCATTTTTGTGTTGCACTTATTTTCCATTTCTGTTTTATTAATGGCTGCACCTGCTGTTGTCATTCCTTTTAATTGCAGACCTGCTGTCCATGCACATGTAACTCATCATGGACTTACTAATGCAGGTGGTGCTTTTATCTTTGTGCTAGAAGCAGATGATGCTTATCGATTTGAAGTATTTTATTCTTGAGTCGATTTTTTTTCCAGCTGTGAATGCTTATTCAAAAACATTTAATACTACTCCTGCACTACCAGCACATTACAGAGCTTATGTGCTCATGGAAATACGGCTGTCTTACTGGGAACACAATACTTGGTTCCTTGGTGCCCTCCTACATGTATCAACACCTGTACGCTTGGGTCCTCTTAGTAATGATAGGACGATCTGGCAAGCACTAGCTGGATATACTCCATACCCTGATGTAGCTAATCGCAATCATGGACAAACGTGCATTCTATCTTGCATTGGTTACACTATATAGACGCTTGACTCAATATGTGTCATGCACTTTGTTGACTGTGTCACCTGACCTGGTCTGCTAGGAAAGCCCAGCTCAGACAATAGGTCCTGAAATTGTGAGGTAATTAAATTTTGGATTGCCCAAAAATAGACCAACTTGAAGCTGTAGTTTGGCTTACTGGATCACAAGACAAAAACAGAATATTAACTGTGCATTTACCACATAGATTGGTTCCTGGATTAGGTGACTGCAACTCATGGTGTTCAGTGTTTGCCACTGTATATACCATCAGTCATAGCACTCCATCCATGTCAGTCCTGTCGGATGTGTTAAAAGATTATAGAGAAAGAGCACAGGGCAGCTGTTGCCCTGGAATTTGGGCTGAAACTAATGGGAAACTTTCCTGTGGTGTTCACAATGATTCTGTCGAACAATAAGGGGGAAGCGGCATCTCTGGCTATACTAAGCTCGCAGCGGTCACACAAGCTGACCGTGAATGTGGGCTACCTATGATTATTGCTGATGTGTACATATTCTTAGGATGCAATAATTTGGGAATCAGATCTACTCAACCACCTCTTGGCTAATCTAGTACAGACCGGGAAGCCAAGCAAAACCGTGAGTTTGTTAAAAAACCATGGGATAAATCTAAATAAACACAAAAGGGTAATTCTTGCATAGGTACTCCACCCCAGGAGCCCTCCGAGAGATGCTACGATTTTCATGGTCTCACTAAAACTAAGGCTCCAGACAGGTATCAGAGTTCTGATACACGTTCTTCTTGTTCCTTGCAGTGCTCATCTGAAAAGCAGTACACTGGAGTAGAGCGATCTGAGCACAGACAAGAAGAGTATGTGATGCCGAAACGAGATTCACAATGCTCGTCTGAGGTAAAGATAAAGCAGGAGGAGGCATCTCCTCCATTTAAACCCTAATTTCAGAAGAAGAAAGTTGTGGCTATCCCTGCAAAATATGCCACAGACACTGAGAACCCTGTCCTTAACAGGAGTTGGGCAGGGAATCTTCTCTACAATGCGGTAGAAGTCACCATAGTTATCAGGAATCACCAGGAGTTTCTGGCAGCGAAGTCAGCTGATACATATATTACAGTTGAACCCCCAGATAGGTGCGTAACTCCTCCAGATAGGTTATGTGACTAAGATATACAAATTGTGGATGACATACAATGCACCATTAAAGTAATCTTATGGGAGAATTTAACGTTGTTTTATGACATCCTTTTAGCGGAATTCGAGTGGCCCCCACTCTTTGTCCAAAGATCCCCACTGGGTGAGGATGTAATAGTTCCTTCATATTATTCCCTTGTCACTGATGAGGTTAGACAAGCATATGCAGCAGAATGGGCTCTTTCACAAGCCCTGGCTTTATACTGCAATCCTGTTGGCTAGATAAGGACTCTCCTTATCACATCGTACCCATTAGGTCCAGTCCGTTAGTGCAACTACAATATCCTATTAAACAAAATGCTGAAGCACCCTTTAAAGAAATACTCCTGCAGTTTTAGTACCAGGGAGTAATTAAACCCTCTATCTCTCAGATGAATAATCCTTTTTTTCCTGTTTTGAAACCGAATCTATAGACCTTTAAACAGTCATACAAGCACATTTGCAATCCAAAATACATACAGTTCAGCACTAATTAACCATAGAGTCTGTTAACGACCGTGGATATTTCCAACGTTTTTCCAGTTTCAATCTAGCCCCTGAAAGCAGAGATTAGACAGCCTTCTTGACGCTTGGCTTTCAAAGAAGATATGTAAGGCTCCCTATGGGCTTTAGGAATAGCCCAGCATTATTTGCTGCCCGCATTGTCATTTCTACATGATATTTACCCGGACGCATTGTCTTATGTAGATGAAATCTACCTGACAGACGATGAGTTAAACCCACACTTGGTTGGGGTGGATTGCATAGTTTTAGGATTCACTACATATGGCTTCAAGTTACGATATCACATTTTGAAGTATCCTTTATTTAGTATATGAACTTACACATTAGAGTAGGAGTCTTGCCCCTCACTTTTTGGAGAAGTATGCACAATTACAATCTCCAAATACATTAAAGAAACTACAATCCTTATTAGGAATCCTTAATTTTGACAGAACATACATTCCTGATTATACCCAATGCATTAAAGCACTACATTAATTAATTTGTCCTGATTTTTCCAATACACTTTTGAAATCAGAACACACAGATACACTCAGATCTTTGCAATCTGACTTGCTTGCCACATGTCACTTACATACACGTGTAAATACCACAAACCTAGTCATCTGTTTAATTCGGTGCAATTGGATTCACCTATATGACTTTTAATGAAGGTGAGACAGTGCCAATGGCATATAAATTACATTTATTTTCAAATGCAGAAATGCGTTTTGCCTCCACTGAAAAAATACTGACTGCAGTGAAGGTGGCTATTCTTTTTATTTTATTTTTTTACAATTCTTTTTATTGTTGACATCTTCAATGGTTGCAAGTATATATCAGATTTTGCAATATCCATGTGATATATTTCGAAGGTGGCTATTTTTAAGGAGTGGCCACCTGCCAAAGGGAAACATAAATTATTGATGTTACTACAGTGGCAGCCTTAGAGGCTGTCTCAAAGGCTAGCATTCCGAACACTGAAGACCTCCATCCTAGATGAATACAATGGGCACAATCCTTAATCCTCGCCGCTGTCCCCCGCATCCGAAGAAAGACAGCCGGAGGCAGATCCTTCTCCCACCTCGCTGCCAAGACCTGGAACAGCCTCCCCACCAACCTACGGCAGACCCAAGACCTACTGGCCTTCAGAAGACTACTCAAGACCTTGCTCTTCGATCAGTAGGAACACCTCCCCCTAGCGCCTTGAGACCCTCACAGGTATGTAGTGTGCTCTACAAGTGTCCTGATTGAATGACTGACTGATTGATTGATTGTTGATGTGGACTATGTCTTTTACCAGTCTTTCCAGATGCAACAATTTTGGTCTTACCGCTTGAACCGTATAAACAGATTGTTTACACTGATAGTTCATCCCAGCCTGCTTAATGCTTTAAACTGCAGTATTAAGCAGGGTATGCCACTGTTGCTGGCGTGATCTTGGGCAAAAAAATCAAACCATAAAAAATTTGCACGCGGTCCTTAGGGTACTGCACTATGCAGTTGGTTGAACTAGAATCTTTGCTTCTTGTACCCGAACATACTGATCCTTAATTCCCCATACTTATTGTGAGTGAGTCGTAAGACTGTGTACTGTACTTTAATGATAATTTACATTATTGGCGTCGGAATGGATTAAAAGATTCTTAAGCCAGGACAATGCAGCATAAAATGCTTTAAGTTAAAGTAGCAGACCTCAGAGATAGGTTGCCGCAGGCTCATGTTATTCATACATTGAGTCATCTGCGTGTGTGAGCTCACGTTGCAGGGAATTCTTTGGCTGATGAAGTGGCCAAATCTACAGCTACTTACTGCCACTGTTGCCGCGATTACTCATTATAAAACGAGAATAGACTCTGATATTTTAGCAGCCATTACTGCTAATAAAGATGGCACCCCCTTGCTATACCTATCACTTGAGTGAACAGAACATTCCTTTTGTAACTATTCCAGGAGTTGGTGATCGATTGTTCCCAATGAAGACCGCAGACTAGCTTTCGTGATAGCTGCCACAAAGATGTTCCTTCTGCACAGGCAGATGTGGCTGCCCCAATTTTGCTTCTACAGCAATGTTATTGGTGGCATGGCTTATATCAGCAGGCCCAAAAATGTCCTTTGTTGTGACATTTGTCAACCAATTAAAGCTTCCACCGTGGCTCGTCCATTGCAGACACCTGTTAATTTCCAAGTAACTTTTTAGCTGCATTTATTTGGACCACTGGTATTTCGGATACAGCGTTTAAATGTATCCTAGTTGAGGTTAATTCTTGCTCCAGGTTCCTCAGGGTTTGGCCACAGCATTTGTCTGACACTCGCACTGTTAAAGACATGCAAGTCTTTATATGAACACATGCATGCAGTACATTCCACTCAGACCAAGGCCCGGCTTTCGCATCACAAGGGTACTGGGGCAATATGGCATCCCTGGGTGTACCAGTGCATTATTCTTCTCCATATAGGCGCGAGGGCAATTCTGTTGGGGATTTGATGAACTGTGACTTTAAGCAGTCCTTAATAGCTCGAGTATTAGGCACCGTGCGTAGTTGGATCTGCCACCTATATGGGGTTCAGTGGGCTCTCAACAATCTCCCAAAAAGATCTCTGGGTGGCCGGACCCAAAACAATGTGCCTTTTTTTAAATTGTTTTAATATTTATTGTTTTTTCCAAAGCGATAACAAAAGAAGATATGACAGTGCAGGAATAAATTATTATTTCAGAAAACAACGGTCCTGAGCATACAGGGGATTATTAAGAAAAAATCATATAGACCATGATGGGTACTATATATATCTTCAATGCCCAGCCGGACATGCAACTTTATTTAAACAATGTTTTCAATAGAGTCACAAATGAACGCAAGGACATTTATAACGGGGCACAGTCCTGTACCCAACATTTGAGAGAAGTGCGGGAAAAACACAGTAAAAAACAGTGTAGACAAACGAAATAACAGTCAAAAACTTTAGAGCCAAGGCGGCTTGCACTCAAATGTATAATACAGAAAGCACTACCAAATAGTATCCACAATAATTACACACAATGGACATTTATGGTACTATTTTAAAAAGTCGACGACTTTTCGATCCCAGGCTCCTAGAACGGAGGGATCATCATCAGGACTGAAATTAAACAATTGCCTGGTGTCAAACAATGAAGCCTGTGGAAATAAGGTACAGGGAAAAAGAGAACATTGACCCGTCATAATCAATGTAAGGGTCTGATTTCAACATGTCAACATTATTCCACTCATGCATAAACTAAGTGACTCCAGACGAACATCAAAAATGGAAGACGGTTAAGCTCAGTGACTTCAGGTAGGTTGATGTTACAACCTAAAAACGACAGCTTCCTGGGTGTTTGTTGGTGAGCTATCAAGAAAATACATTTAAGAATTATCCTCTGTGTGCCAACAGTTGCGTGCGGCGAAAAATAGGCTGAGTGGTAGAGATGATTAGTTAACGTCTTGACTCGATAGAGTGCAATTACTTTCAATGCCTAGGTGAAAAACTCTCGATCGCCCGAGTTCGAGGCACGAGAGGGAGGCATAGAAGATATGCGGTCTTACCACGATTAATTAGGAGTGTTGATACATCCGTAAGCGTTACGTGTGACGGCCCGAATCTTCGAGCCGCAATTGCTGTTGAAAGAAGAATAGGATAAGGAATAGAAGGCGCAAGGCAGTGGTGTGGTAGAATATGGATGGCGGAGAGCCTTTACCTTTCCGTCGATATTCCGGATCTTGGACGGGTTACAGGGGTCCGTGGCTAATTATGGGGATATGCCGGTAGGGGCCGCGGCTTCTAGGTGGGAAGGCGGCACGTTCAAGGATTTGGTGATAGCGCGAAGTTAGCGGTTCCTCGCTGGGGAGCTGTGGAGATGAAGGGGGTAAAAAGGGGGAGTCAACTAATGAAAGGTATGGTAGGAGGTGGCTGGAGCATCTGCCCACTGCGGGAGGAGCCACGGGACTGAAGGATACAGTTTGAGTTGCCTTACCTCTTAGGAGTCTCTGTTGGAGAATGCAGCAATGTGCATATCGGTTCATGAGCACAATGGCAGGAATTACAGGTTGTGGGACCGAGCTGGTTTTAAACCACGCAAGGGTGGTGGCCATTTTGGATGGGAGTGGTGTTTGAAAGTGGTGTTTGGTGGTGGTGTTTGAAAATGGAAAAGGGACTAAGGTCCTGCTGGCACTCTGAGCGCCGCCATGTTGGGTGAGTGAGGGAAGGAAGGGACCATAGAAGATGGAAAGGGTGCAGGCGAGAATTATAAAAGGTTTGTGAGGGTGCCCATCACCCGAAATAGGGCCGAGTGTGCACAGCTGATTTCAGCGTGTGTTCATAACCATATATACATTGTGAAAATTATATACAGATGATTTACAAAACTATTATTTACAATAATAGAGTTGTGTTGAGAAGGCAACTCGTGGACAATTAGGGCTTTCCGAGAGTCTCGAAAAAACCTTACCAGAATTGCATTGATGGTCTGCATGTGACAATTATTACCACAAAGGTTCGGGAAAATACAGATTCCAACCCGAGGGGCTTTATTCCGGAGCTTGCAAGGAGCCCCTTACAGGCTTATTACACATTTATGATTATTCATGGTCTATAACAGAGTAGTCCAGTCTTCAGTTCTGTTTAGGCCAGTTCTTATAGTGTCGAAAAGGATTATTGATTTGAGTTCTTCACGATTAAGTAGTTGGGACATATTGCCTCCCCTTTGTGGTAGTTTCAGTACTTTCAAAACTGTCCGGGGGATGTCATTCTCGTCATGGTTGGCCTCAGTGAAATGCTCCACCAGAAGTGCGTTCGGTGTCTTGCATCTATTCCGACTTCTGTGCTGACCAATCCTTGTCTTTATTTTTTGAGTCGTTTTGACCGATGTATAATTTTAGACAAGGGCAGTGTATTAGGTAAATCACGTTACAGGTGTTACAGTTCGAGAAGACACGGCAGTTAACAGTGAGGTTGTTAAAAGTGAAACTTTTTCCTTCAATTGTGAATATACAGACATTGCACCCACCACATTTAGAGTGTCCCAGAATAGGGGCAGACTCCATGCTGAGTCAAGTGTTGTATTGGGAATTGGGGTTGGCAGGGCTGCTCTAACTAAATGGTCTTTTAGATTTTTGCTCTTGCGGAAGGCAAATAAAGGCCTCTCAATATTCAGGTTCCCTGCATTTATAATTGGCCAATGTTGTATTATCATCTTGCGTATTTTATTAGACACTGGTGAGAATGTGGTTACGCAAGCTATTCTTTCCAGTTCTTTTTGGGGTTTAGGGGTCAATAAGGCATCACGGGGGCAGTACCAAGCCAGTTTGGATGCGTTTAGGGCAGCCACGATCTTTTAGTTTTGAAGAGAGGGTCAATGCCTCTCTGAAATAGTCTTCTTTGCAGGAGCAATTTTGTCTAATTCTCAAAAATTGAGAATAAGGAAGTGAATCCCTCAGGGCCCTGGGGTGGTTGCTAGTATAGCTCAAAAGCGTATTGCGCTCAGTGGGTTTTCTATAGAGACGTGTGAGGAGTTCGCCTTCACAATGGAAAATTGTCAAGTCAAGGAAACCAATTGATGATTTGTCAATGGTTATGGTGAATGATAAGCCGGAGCAATTATTATTGAGCCAATGAAGAAATTGATGTAAGTCGTTCGTGTCATGTCTCCAGATGATGAAAATATCATCAATGTATCTTCGCCATATTGACCCCTAAACCCAAAAAAGAACTGGAAAGAATAGCTTGCGTAACCACATTCTCACCAGTGTCTAATAAAATACGCAAGATCATAATACAACATTGGCCAATCATAAATGCAGGGAACCTGAATATTGAGAGGCCTTTATTTGCCTTCCGCAAGAGCAAAAATGTAAAAAACAATTTAGTCAGAGCAGCCCTGCCAACCCCAATTCCCAATACAACACTTGACTCAGCATGGGGTCTGACCCCTATTCTGTGACACTCTAAATGTGGTGGTTGCAATGTCTGTATATTCACAATTGAAGGAAAAAGTTTAACTTTTAACAACATCACTGTTAACTGCAGTGTCTTCTCTAACTGTAACACCTGTAACGTGATTTACCTAATAAACTGCCCTTGTCTAAAATTATACATCGGCCAAACGACTCAAAAAATAAAGACAAGGATTGGTCAGCACCGAAGTCGGATTAGATGTAAGACACCGAACGCACCTCTGGTGGAGTATTTCACTGAGGCCAACCATGATGAGGATGACATCCGCTAGACAGTTTTGAAAGTACTGAAACTACCACAAAGGGGAGGCAATATGTCCCAACTACTCAATCGTGAAGAACTCAAATCAATAATCCTTTTTCGACACTATAAGAACTGGCCTAAACAGAACTGAAGACTGGACTACTCTGTTATAGACCATGAATGTGTAATAGGCTTGTAAGGGGCTCCTTGCAAGCTCTGGAATAAACCCCCTCGGGTTGGAATCTGTATTTTACCGAACCTTTGTGGTAATAATTGTCACATGCAGACCATCAATGCAATTCTGGTAAGGTTTTTTCGAGACTCTCTGAAAGCCCTAATTGTCCACAAGTTGCCTTCTCAACACAACTCTATTATTGTAAATAATACTTTTGTAAATCATTTGTATATCATTTTGGCAATGTACACATGGTTATGAAAACACACGCTGAAATCAGCTGTGCACATCGGCACACTCGGCCCTATTTCGGGTGATGGGCACCCTCACAAACCTTTTAAAATTCTCCCCTGTACCCTTTCTATCTTCTACGGCCCCTTCCTTCCCTCACTCACCCAACATGGCGGCGCTCAGAGTGCCAGCAGGACCTTATTCCCTTTTCCATTTTTAAACACCACCACCAAACACCACTTTCAAACACCACTCCCATCCAAAATGGCCACCACCCTTGCGTGGTTTAAAACCAGCTCGGTCCCACAACCCGTTGTTCCTGCCATTGTGCTCATGAACCGATATGCACATTGCTGCATTCTCCAACCGAGACTCCTAAGAGGTAAGGCAACTCAAAGTGTATCCTTCAGTCCCGTGGCTCCTCCCGCAGTGGCCAGATGCTCCAGCCACCTCCTACCATACCTTTCATTAGTTGACTCCCCCTTTTTACCCCCCTTCATCTCCACAGCTCCCCAGCGAGGACCCGCTAACTTAGCGCTATCGCCAAATCCTTGAAACTGCCGCCTTCCCACCGAGAAGCCGCGGCCCCTACCGGCATATCCCCGTAATTAGCCACGGACCCCTGTAATCCGTCCAAGATCCGGAATATCGACGGAACAGTAAACGCTCTCTGCAGTCCATATTCTACCACATCACTGCCTTGCGCCTTCTATTCCTTACCCTATTCTTCTTTCAACAGCAATTGCGGCTCGAAGATTCGGGCCGTCACACGTAACGCTTACGGATGTATCAACACTCCTAATCGTGGTAAGACCGCACATCTTCTATGCCTCCCTCACGTGCCTCGAACTCTGGCGATCGACAGTTTTATCACCTAGGCATTGAAAGTAATTGCACTCTATCGAGTCAAGACGTTAACTAATCATCTCTACCACTTGGCCTATTTTTCACCACCTGCAACTTTCGACCACACACCGAGGATAATTCTTGAATGTATTTTCTCGATAACTCACGAACAAACACCACGTGACACAAGGCACCACTGTAAATATACTTTTAACATACACTTCTGTCCAGTTCCCCCACACTCATGTTAGCTATACCCAGGAAGCTGTCGTTTTTAGGTTGTAACATCAACCTACCTGAAGTCACTGAGCTAAACCGTCTTCCATTTTTGATGTTCGTCTGGAGTCACTAAGTCACTTAGTGTATGCATGAGTGGAATAATGTTGTTGACATGTAGAAATCAGACCCTTGCATTGATTCAGACGGGTCAATATTCTCTTTTTCCCTGTTCCTTATTTCCACAGGCTTTGTTGTTTGACACCAGGCAATTGTTTAATTTTAGTCCTGATGATGATCCCTCTGATATCGGAGCCTGGGATTGAAACGTCGTCGACATTTTAAATAGTACCATAAATGTCCATTGTGTGTAATTATTGTGGATACTATTTGGTAGTGCTTGCTGTACTATACATTTGAGTGCAAGCCGCTTTGGCTCTAAAGTGTTTGCCTGTTATTTCGTTTGTCTACACTGTTTTTTACTGTGTTTTTCTCGCACTTCCCTCTTAAATGTTGGGTACAGGACTGTGCCCCGTTATAAATGTCCTTGCGTTCATTTGTGACTCTATTTAAAACATTGTTTAAATAAAATTCCATGTCCGGCTGGGCATTGGAGATATATATAGTACCCATCATGGTCTATATACATTTTTCTTAAAAATCCCCTGTTTGCTCAGGACCGTTGTTTTCTGAAATAATAATTAAAACCCGTGGTCCTCAGCTACTTATCGGGTTCCCTTGTTTGTAAATTAATAAGTGCAGGAATAAAGACATCAGCATTGCGTATTATAGTTATAGCATACCCTTATCTTGTCTTTCCAGTGTTAATATTGACATTAACATTCGTCAAACATAAAAAACAAACTACTTAATAAAACAATAACGGAGCCTGTGTAATTAAAAAATATGATTGTGTACAGTTTTCCACTGTTTGAACTTGGCCCTTTTTGCAGGGTCATACCTGAACACACCAGGTGTGGACTCCTAGCAGAGCAGGGATATTGCATATACATGTTTCATCTCACTTCTCGTCTGAACCATCTAAGGGGTGTATCTGTAGGTAATCTTTAAGTGGGTGCCAAATATCCTGAGGACGGGAAGTAAGAGGTAGTAATGTAGCACAGGGAGCACATGCTGTATTACAAAAAATGAGGTCCCGGTCCCAGTCTTTGATTGTTGGAGTTCAAGCTCTACCCCACTGTAAGGATACTTGGCGTTTGGCTAGTAGGAGTGCAAACGCGGCGAATCTTCGCACAGTTCTCTTAAGGGCTTTGACCGATCCCAAAAATGCCATCAATGGGGAGGGTGGTAATGTAACTTCAATCATGAGTGATAATTTCAGAAAAATAGATTCCCAGTAATCTCGGATAGGTGTGCAATTCCAGGCAAGGTGCGCAAAATCAGCCTCTGGCATCGCACATCTGGCACATGTATTTCAGACGGTGGGATTGATACTGGCCACCAATTTTGGAGTGATATATGCTCTATGAAGGTATTTAAAATGTATCCGTTTGTCTACAGTTATTTGATACGTATCGGGTGTGGGCGCAGCAATAGGACCCTATTTTGTTGGGTAGTTGCTCACCCAGATCGAATTCCCAGGCTGTCCTAGCCTTGAGGCCCACTTTCGGCTGCATAGATTGCGATAAGTGATAGCGGCGGGAGATAAGGTGTGATATATCGGTAGACAAAATGACCAGGGTGAGAAGGGGAAAGTCCATTGGTTCCGTAGCAGCATCCGGCAGGACACTCCTAAGGGCTCCCTGCACTCTGTGTATCAAGAATCGGTCCATGTAGGACGCGGTGCAGGTCACTGTCAACTCCCACACCGAGCACAGCCGGGAGTTCTTAAACAGATCACTTACTGTATGCAGTCTTAGCTCCTGCAGCGTACGTTTCGTAAGCTTTTTGGTGGTGGGGAGTAGCCATTGATTATCGGGTAGCGGTATGTGGGGGGAATATAAGACATTGTGTTGCAAATATCGACGCAGTTTGGTCCAGGCCAAACATGTGGTGGATACTGTCTGTATTTATGTTGGACAGCGCAGGAGCCCTTGAGAGCAGGGACGAGAGTGTATTTGGGTGTATTTGTGATGGCTCAGGGCCCAGATACTTAATTCGAGCATCGGGTTGGTACCAAAAGTACGTAAAGTGGATCTGAGCTACCAAATAATAAGATGGAGATTGGTGACCCTGCACCCTCCCCATTCAGATGGCAATGTAAGAGTGTCCCAGCCTATTCTTGGTTGCTTACCCGCCCAAATCAGTCGGATTAACACGGAGCGTCGTTGGAAGGGGCATTCGTCGGAATGAACATATCCTGTATTGGGGAAGGTTCATCGACGACTGCCTCAAGATCTGGACAGGAACAGAGCCATTATTACAAGAATTCTTTGATTATCTAAATGATAATGATATGAATATTAGGTTCACCTCGCACTACAGCACCACAATAGTGATTTTTCTGGATGTGGAAATGTATGTGAAAAATAATTGTATTCAAAGTGACATGTATCTTAAACCTACCTCCTGCAATGCCATTCTGCATGCAAAGAGTGCCCATCCCCGGCATCAGGATAAAGCAATTCCATTTGGGGAATTGATTAGGGCCATACGTAATTGTAATGATGATTCACAGTTTGAGAAATACATCAATGATCTGGAAAGAAGGTGTATTCAAAGAGGTTATTGTAAGCAGGATATGCACTTAGCCAAGCATAGAGCATTATAAACTAAGTACATATCCACCCTGAAACCAGTGAAAGGCAACAGACTACATCACCCATTAGAATAATTACTGATTATACACCAATTGGTAGTACTTTGATGAAAAGTATGTGCAAGCACTGGCACATATTGAAAATGGACAGAACCTTAGATGGCTATCTAACAGAGCGACTTCAAATTACATTCAGAATAGGTAGGACCCTTGGAACCTTATTAAGTCCTAGTTATCCACTGAATAAACAACCAGAAATTTGGTTAAGTCAACACTCATAGGGTTTTTTCCAATGTGGGCATTGTGGAATGTGCTAAGGATAAGACCAAACAATTTCAGATCAATAATGGTCAAATGTACACAATACTTACTAACATAAGCTGCAGTACCAGGAGGGGGCGTGTCAAGCCAGGCAACATGGCGGACGTGACTCCCTAGAGCTCCGTCTGTAGGGCCCTGATTTCTCCTGTAATTATCCTGTGAGAGTGGTTTAAGCTTCCTCAAACCGGGCGGAGCAGGTGCGGCACTGGTTGAGGAACCTGCCGGTGTGTAAAACTGCCAGAACCGAGGCTGCGGCGGAGGGGAATCGGCCGCCGGACTGCGGAGGTGTAGGAGAGCTGCAGTTGCGCGAAACCCGGCCGGGGCCTGGACGAGCAGGAAAGCTCCTGGCTTCGGTGCTGGGACGTTTGCAGAGGGAGCCGGGCCTGATCGGCGCTGCGGACTCCTGTGCGGGCCGGAGGTGTACAGCGGCGGACCCGGAGTGAGCAGCCGGGTAGCAGGAGGCACCTAGGGAGGCCAAGAGAGGAGCGGCGAGGCCCTGCAGCGGCTGGTTTGCGACACTGCGGCACGGTGAGAGACCTCAGCCCGTGCGCCGATGGGAGGACCCTGAAGTGTAGGGGAGAAGCGAAGGGGAGATCCCGACCACCGGCGGATACTGCATGTGGGCGGCGGCAGTGAGACGCTAGGAGACAGGCTGCAGCGTGCCCATCTCAGTGCCGGCGTGCTCTGGGGACCCGCAGCGCGGCTGAAGGCGGCCGCGGAGAATCGACGGGCCCAGAGGCGGACAGCAGGAATGTGATCCAGCCATGATGAACAGCTGCTTTGAGGGCGCTGCTGCTCGAGACTGCCATCGGCCAGTGAGTCATTGGAGACCGTGGCGCTGCGAGCCGGCTGTCTAACGGCAGCGGGGGCACTGGAGACTGCAGCTGGAGTCGTGGAGCGCAACGAGACGGCGGAGTCCGCGAGGTGACGAAGGTGTGACAGGTTGCGGATCACACTCATCGGGCGCCATTTCGCCCCGGGCGCCATTTTGATTGCGCACACGTTAAGAGGCCCTTGCCCCTGGACTACATTAATCATACCGCCTGTTGGGTCTACAACTGGCTGCTGAGGACCCAGGGAGTGAGGGGGCCCTCCCCCTATGTTGTTGGAACAGGGGTGCATCGGAAAGAGCTTTGCTGTCTGCACACATGTGCACTGAGGGATTGGAGCCAGCCTGTGTGGTGAGCAGGCCCTAAATACCTAGACAGTGGCGCTTGAGGACGGAGGCCTGCCGAAGCTAATCCCCATGTTGTCAATGCGCAGCCCTGCTTGTTCGAGCCAGACTTTTCCTCCTACAGTCATACCTAGTAATAAGACTGGCCAGAGACTGATTGAGGGATTGTTACTGTCTATGCCTGCTGGCCCTGGCGAGAGAGGGCTGACGCAAGAATCTAGAAGCAGAAACGAGCGGTGTACTGTCCTCGGCTGTGGACCCTTGGACAGGCCAGCAGGACGCGACGGCGGCCCCGGCGCAGGCGGTGCCAAGGGAGCTGCGACGAGAGGCCGTGAGGTGGGGCCTCATGGCAGATGGCCCTACAGGATACTGGTGGGGCAGACAACACTGAGCCAAGCTGAAGCGGCCTGGGGACTGGGCGCAGGTCCTGAGGCGGCGGTGGAAGGCTGAAGGTCCCCAGCGGAGCACAGAGGCGGCGAGCGGTAAGAGCGCGGCCTGGCGCTGGTGGGCGCCCGCATTATACGCATGGCCGGAACTCAGTTACCTGGGAAGTCGCTGAGGCCAGGGGCACAGAACACTAGCTCTCCAAAAGCTACGGGGACATTGGACACCGAAGGGAGAGTCAGAGGTGTAGCGGGGGCAGCCAAGGCCAAGTGGCGAAGAGGGCGAGGCGGGCAGCGGAACGCACTATCCTTCCCCGGGAACCATTTCGGCCGCCCACAGGAAGAGGGGCCCCTGCCTTTCGACCGTATCTGCTGTGTAAGTCACCTGCTGGCACCTCTGGACGCTGTGGCTGAGTCGGCGGTGAGGACCCGGGAGGAGGGGAACTCTCTATGCTGCTGAAGCGGTGAGACGGCTGTGAGAACTGGCTGCACCTACATACCTCCTGACACACTCCTCTGGGGTGGGTGCACCTGGACCCTCTAGTCACCGATAGTCACGCAGCATTGACCCCCCCCAGGCGAGTGCAGTGAGCCGGGTAGGTTTGGGGGCCCCGCCGCCCCCACTGCTGATCCACCGGCGGTAGCGTTGATGCCCATGGCGCTGCAGCTCGCAATGGGCAGGCTGAGGGACAAGTCGCAGTAAAAGCAGCAGGGTCCGGGTGGCCCCGACTCGCCACAGGATCAGTGGCGGATAGAGATGGAACCCGCAACAACTCTGGCAGCCAAAATGGACACTGTCTTGGCGGCAGTGGAGCGCATCGGGACTACCTTAGCACAAACCAAGACTTCCCTGGAAGCGCGACTTGACAAAGTCACTTCCGACTTCATGCTGCTGCACGCGGATCACCGCAAACTGTCGGAGTCAGTCGCGCGCAGCGCCAAACAGTCCAGGAACTGCAGCCGGTGGTACACAGCCATGCCTCTGCTTTGCAGGATCTAATCGACAGGATTCATGCGCTGGAGGATCGCGCGGAGGACGCAGAAGGGCGCTCCCGGCACAGTAATGTTCGGGTAGTGGGTCTGCCAGAAGGGGAAGAAGGGAAGAACCCCAAACAGTACTTGGAAGACTGGCTGCGGACACTTCTACCGGTCGGAACCCTGTCGCCGCATTTCGTAGTGGAAAGGGCACATAGGGTGCCAGCGCAAGCCCAGAGGCCTGGAACTCGGCCCTGTCCATTCATTTATAAACTCAACTATCGGGACCGCGATGCGGTGCTTCGCGAAACTCTGAAGATGGGAGACCTCAAAGTGGGCAACAGCCAAGTCCTGTTCTTCCCAGACTATACGGGGTCAGTGTCGAGGAGACGTGGCTTGTATCTGGCGGTGAAGAAACAACTGAGAGAACTGGACCTGTCCTATTCACTACTCTTCGACTCCCGTTTGAGAGTGGTCACCAAGGAGGGCTCGCGTTTCTTTGAGGCCCCGTCAGAAGTATGGGACTGGCTGGAAGAAATGGGGAGGTGGTCGGGACCGCGACAGGTGGGCCTGGATGAAGGTGGTTGGCAGGAGCAGCGTTCCAGGAGACGGAGAAGGAGGAGGGGGACCCGACGGAGCGCAGGTTTGGGAGAGGCCGCCCCGAGCCCGGAGAAAATGCGGCAGGAACGGCAGGAGGCCCTAGAGGCGGTTGCGACGATGGGTGCAGTGAATATAAGCAACGACCTGGACCACGGACAGCCGAGTGAAGCACAAGCCAGCGGGCCATCCTCACCGTCCACGGTGTTGTCGGATGACATTGTTATGCCTGAGGTCACACCCCGGACAGCGGACTTCATAGTGTGAGCAAAGGCGGACTTGGGACAACCAGATATATTGTCAGAACTGTGCATAGTGCATACTGTATCCTTTTATTGATTGCCAAATGTATTGCTAGCGCAGGCAGCGGGCCCTGGCGCCACGCGTGCAACACACCACAGGCGCGCGGCCGCGCCCGGCGTGGGAGAAGGGGAGGAGCTCCGCGTGCTTGTCGCCCCATGAGCTAACCCGTGTCAATCCGGTGTGCACCGCCGATCGAACACTTCATAAACACCTCCACAAGCTTGAGGACCCTGAGTGAGGGACCAACACGATACGCTACTGACTGCGCGCTTCCCCACACGCACTGAAATTGAGGACACGTTGCCTTGAAGAGTAATTGCCTTACTAGGTTTGGACGTTTGCCCCGTTGGGAAATCGCCCGTCGAGTTACAATGTTAATGTTAGTTTACATATTTCAGGAGCGACACTTAGCGAACACCCCACAAAAGCCCAACCTCTGGTCTAGAGGGACGACCCCCCCAACCCCCCAAATGACTGCATTACAACACACGCCATGGTGAGTACCACTATTATGACATGGAACGTCCGCGGCATGCATACTCCGTCGCGTAGATACTCGATATTCGCCTACATGCAGCGACACAGGGTGGGAATTGCGCTCCTCCAGGAAACACACATGTCTCAGGTGGAACTGGACAGGCTCCGCAGGCGGTGGAGGGGGCAGATAAATGGCACAACTTACTCTTCGCAAGCGCGCGGTACCCTGATATGGGTGAGAGCTGGCGTCCCCTTTACATGTACAGGCGCGCAAGTAGACACTGACGGAAGGTACTCCCTTGTTGGGGGGAGACTTAATGGGCAGGAGATACTGCTGGGTTCCATTTATGCCCCCAACACAGACCAACCCGCTTTCCTGGCGTCCGTTAACCCCATCCTCCAGAAATACACTGGCCTCCACTGGTTGTTGGGCGGGGACTTTAACATGGTCATGGACACGCACCTGGACCGTTCCTTCCCACCCCTGCGCGCAGTGGCAGCGACATCAACGGCACAGGCCTTTAGGAACTGGTTATTGCACTTGGACGTACACGATCTTTGGCGCACACAACACCCTGCGGACAAAATATACTCATATTATTCGGCTGTGCACGGCCTCCACGTCCGGCTAGACCGTATAGTAGGTTCCCAGTCTCTACTCCCGCTACTGTCCAGGACAGAGTACTTAGGAAGGACCCACTCAGACCACAACCCTCTCTGCTTTCATCTCAACTGGGAGGCGGAAAGGCCCCCAGTGCCCACCTGGCGACTACAGCCTGCAGCGTTAGAAAACGCTGAATTCCGGTCATCTCTGGGCACAGCCATCCTTTCTTACTCTGAAGAAAATGAGGGCACAGCGAGCGACCCGGGGGTGGAATGGGACACTCACAAGGTGACCATCCGTGGGCACTGTATGGGCGCCACATGGAACATCCGCGCGCCGGTATCTGAATCTCTAACCATCATTGAGTCTGAACTTCTACGCTATGAAAGGGAGGGGAAAGGAACTGGCGCGCATGCACGTAAACGGGGGGAACTCCGTCTGCAGCACGCAGTCCTACTTGTACGGCTTAGGTGCCACAACTATGCGGCACACACGGCCAGGACACACTCAAAGGCAGACAGGGCTGGCCGCTTGCTAGCCTGGCTAGTCCGAAAAACTGAACGCGTGGCTCCGATTGGCGCCATCCGCTCCAATGACGGGTCGGTGGTGTACACGCAGCGCGAAATCCACCGAACTGACAGATCATTATCGGGAACTCTACAGATCGCGTAGCGCTGGTCGCACGCACCGGCTGACGGAATTCCTGGAGTCGGTTACTCTGCCTATTGTCGAGGACAGCCAGACGAAGAACTCGGTGCACCACTGACATTGGAGGGAGTGGGGGATGCAATCCGTGCGCTGGCGTCTGGGAAGACACCGGGACCGGACGGTCTGCCGGCTGAATATTATAAAGTTAACAGTGATATCCTGGCGCCCAAGCTCCTCCGAGTGTATACGGCATTAGTGGACGCCGGCGGGCTCCCACCTTTCCTGAGGGAAGCGTTTTTAGTGTCCTTACCTAAGCCCGACAGGGACCCCATGTCCTTAGGCTCCTACCGCCCGCTGGCGATGCTGAATACTGATTATAAGGTGTTCGCCAAGCTCCTTGCAGAGCGGTTGGCGCCGGTGGTTCCGCACTTAGTGCACCCGGATTAGAATGGTTTTGTACCAGGAAGATCTTCGTCCCTGAACCTTAGGAGGTACTTCCGGGTCGCAGCGGAAGCAACATCGGCCTGGCCCAGGGCGGTATGCCTGGTGCTTGACCTAGAAAAGGCTTTTGATTGCCTAGAGTGGGGATACCTGTCGGCAGTATTGGAGGCGTAGGGGATAGACGACAATTTTCTGCAGATGGTGGGGCTTCTGTACAACAACCCCGTGGCCAGTGTCCGGATGGGACCGTATGTCTCGGAAGCAGTGGCGGTAGGTAGAGGTACCCGGCAGGGTTGCCCCCTGACGCCGCTGCTTTTTGCTCTGGTGATGGAGCCCTTGGCTGCGGCCATGAGACAGCTTCTGACTGATGGTATCCCGCTAGGCGACGGGGTTCACCAGGTGTTGTTGTACGCTGATGATTTACTGGTCTTCGTCCGTGACGTGGGTCGCATACCGGACCTACTGGCCCTACTGCTGAGCCGCTTCGCTGATCTCTCGGGGCTCCTAGTCAATGCGGGCAAGTCGTGCCTTACGCGTTTGGAGAGGGGGTGGCAAACCGGGAGTATAGCCTCCACGGCACGAGAGTCCAATGGCAGGCGGTCACATTCAAATATCTGGGGATCCAGATTTACCGCCAGCAGATGGAAGAGCGGTGACGGCGCTCAGAGCTCAAATAGGCTTCTGGTCCACGCTTCCGCTGTCGCCCACAGGCAGAGTGGCCCTCGCTAAAATGGTGATGCTCCCTCGCCTCCTCTATTATTTCGCGAACCTACCACTCTTCCTGCCCGCTTCTTTCTTCTCTAGCCTCAATAGGATTTTACGAGACTTTATCTGGCGTGCGTCTAGACACCACCTAGCACTCGGGATATTGTTTTTACCCACGGACAGGGGCGGGCTAGCTGCTCCCTGCTTCGAGCACTATTACCTGGCGGCACAGCTCCAATGGGTCGGCCGCTGGCTGGCAGACAGGGGAAGGGAGGATACTACTACGGCTGACCCACCGTACACGCTGGAGCGGATCACTGCCCTTTTCCATCCACTAGCGGCACCGACACGCCACACTCCTCTACTGTTGGCGGTAGCATTCAAATGCTTCTGCAGGGCACTGTACCTCACGAGAGGGGTGCGCCCTTATGCGCCTGCGGTGCCCCTGGAGGGCTCACCCGGAGGCGGGGGGACACTCACGCACTCCATGCTAGAGCAATGGCACAAGGTGGACGTCCAGACGCTGGGCGACCTGTACCAGGATGGAGTATTAATACCCTATGAGACGCTAGTCGCGGACACTGGGCTTCCCCCAGGGGGCTTCCTAATACACAGGTCCCTAACGGCACATATGGCGGCTAGATGGGGCGATGTTGCGGAGGAGCCGGCGCAGCATTTGACGGTACAGTATCTACAGGTTATGGGCAGAGGCAGGCATTTAGTCAAATGGTTTGCTGCATCCCTACGGACGCATACGGAGCAGGACTTAGCCCCGCTACGGGTGAAATGGGAGAGAGACATGGGGCGAGCGTTCGCAGACGGAGAATGGGGAAAGACCCTAAAAAGCTCGGTCCGCATTCCCAGAAATATGAGGTTCCGCCAAATTCAAGTATACATAGTGCACAGGGCCTATCTAACCCCTGACGTAGTAAATAAATACGGTCACAGAGCGGACGCGTCCTGCCCCAGATGCGGATAAGTGAACGCAGATCTCCTCCACATCCTGTTGCGCTGTCCGAGCCTCGGCACCTATTGGGACATTCATACACTACTCACACGGAGCACCGGCCGCATCATCCCTTACAATTGGCCAGAGTATCTCCTGCACCATTTTAAAAGGCCACCTAAGGACAAAGCGTCGTCTAGATTCCTCGACCTGGGGATGGTGACGGCAGTACGACTCCTCACCAGAAGATGGAAGGCCAGGGACCCACCTAACACAAGGGCTTGGATCCTGTCACTCTCGTCATGGGCTTGTGCGGAATGGACAGCCATCCGGAGGGAGGAAACTATGGGACTCCGTAAGGAGCCTATGGCGGAGAGATGGGAACTCATGTTAAGCACTCTGCAGGAGACGCTATGGAGGAGGGCGCGGCTGGGCACTAGGCTTGCGCAACAGGCGAGAGGGGCGGAGGCGCAGAGAGCGCCACACCAGACACATCCTCCGGTGCACTACGCAGCGGCAAGGCAATACCTGGTGAGGAGCCATGCGAGTCCAATGGGTGGGAACAGAGGAAGGGGGGGGCTGAGAATTGGGGCAACGGTAATGTACTTTGGTGACAGTGTTGCAGTTAGTTGTTTTGTTCTTTTGCACATGCTTATCATTTGGGGTTGGGTTGGATATGCAAAGCTTGTCCCCTCCCTTGTAGAGGGGTGAAGCGTGTTAACTCTTGTTTCCCTAATTGGAAGACACACCTGGGTGCTTGTATCCTGTCCACGAACTAATTACGTGTACTGCCATAACGTCCTCGATGACCACACTGTTGATGTAATACCACCCGTGAATAATTGAAGTCATTTTGATTGTCAAGAAGTGCCTATTGTATTGTTGAATTTACAAATACCAATAAACAGATTTCACAAAAAAACATAAGCTGCAGTACCAAATATGTCATTTACATTATTGAATATGTGGTACAATAAGAGCGCTAAAAGATCGTGTGAGTGAGCACTTGCGAGCGATAAAGCAGAATGACATAATATACCCCATTGCAGAACACATACACAACTGCACAGCCCAAGGTCAAAACAAAAGTGTTACATTTTTGGCATTGAGCATATTAAATTAGACCCACTAAGTGGTAATAGAGAGCTTAAACTGCAGAGGCATGAGGCAAGGTGGACCATGCGTTTGAGGGCCGTAGAAGACGGCCTGAACTTTGATCAGGAACTGCAATATTTCTTAGGTGACTGAACAGACTTTGGATTATAGGATACTGTGAGAACTATACTGCATAGTCACTGTGGTAAATTTGGATTTACGGGACATATGTTGATTGAAGCTGTGTTCACCCTCTAGAGGAGTGATATGTAGGGCGTGTAAATAATACATGAAGGGGAGGAGAATTTTTCAAATAGTGTGAAGAAGGATGATACGTCCAACTTGATATGAGATTATTCGGTTATAATATTTTCTAAATAAAACAGAATACTGATTATTATTAATGTGCGGGTTACGGTCTGATAGTAATTAATATTTAGTAATTGAACTGCAATATAGTTGTGACCTAATAGAGCACTGGTGGATTATTGGATAATTTGAAATAACTCTGACAAGACTTGACACTCTGGTTGTATATTTTACCACTCTAAGATGGGGCCGACATCAACCGCTTCACGGGTGAGTTCCTTTGTTCTAATTTGTCTACAATTAAATTACAGAGTAAACCATTGGTCTGTGGTGATAATTATTACCGTATATTATATATCCTGTGAAGAATATAATTGTAAAACGGTAAGAAGTACAGCAGATGCACATCACGTCGAGATGACGCTGATACAAACACGACACAGATTAGTCCTTTGTTAGTTTCGGACACACGCTACTTCTGCCGCAAACCCGAAAGTATAGTTGTCCTCACCTGTACTCGGGTGTTGTTTGGCAGCGTGAGCAGGTATTTACCGATCACTTGTTACGCGCGCGTTTTGTCTTTCTAGACCGCAGGATACACGTAACTTGTAACCTGCGCTCTTCTGCACTTTGCCTGTTTCAGGATATTGAGGGATCTAAGGTCCGGTTTAGACT
Organism: Lissotriton helveticus; assembly: GCF_964261635.1. Classification (NCBI taxonomy): domain Eukaryota; kingdom Metazoa; phylum Chordata; class Amphibia; order Caudata; family Salamandridae; genus Lissotriton; species Lissotriton helveticus. The sequence continues at coordinate 772,458,131 of NC_136057.1, forward strand.
GACGGCAATAATAACCTGTGGGAAAGCGCGAGAAAAGAGAAGAAAACAAGCATTTACAATGCAATGGTTTCGCCTTTGTTAAAGTTAGAGCTATTGGCATTGCTCTTGACATTATTTTTATTTGTTTTTTTAACATAAATAAATGGCATTGTCCTTTACAATGCCACTAGCTTTATCTCTCGCAAATGACACACACAGAGCCCCCCCACACACACACCCACACAGAGCCCCCCACACACACAGCCACACAAAGCTCTCCACACACACAGCCACACAGAGCCCTCCACACACACAGCCACACAGAGCCCTCCACACACACAGCCACACAGAGCCCTCCACACACACCCACATGGCACAAGCAGGCAACAGGGGCACACGGAGGCACAAGCAGGCAACAGGGGCACACGGAGGCACAAGCAGGCGACAGGGGCACGAAAACTGAGGCACAAGCAGGCGACAGGGGCACGAAAACTGAGGCACAAGCAGGCGACGGGCACGAAAACTGAGGCACAAGCAGGCGACAGGGGCACGAAAACTGAGGCACAAGCAGGCAACAGGGGCACACGGAGGCACAAGCAGGCAACAGGGGCACACGGAGGCACAAGCAGGCAACAGGGTCACGAAAACAAGCACAAGCAGGCAAAAGGGTCACAAGCAGGAATTGTAATTTAGACGGGGCTGAAGTGGAGAACGGTCAGTAGGGAAGTAGTGCGGCTGGTGCAGTGGTACCAAGCCGAAAGGTGAGAGGGGCTGTCTGCACCCCAGTTTGGACAGTTTCCACTACCTAACAGGGATTGGTGGGAGGGGGGCGTACTTCTTGCTTGCTTTAGGGCTGTTACTTCGGGGACGCAGTGCACGCTCCTGCCTGCTGCCGCCGGGACACTACGACAGGCTGGGAGAGGGCAGGCTGGGAGAGGGCAGGCTGGAAGTGGACAGGCTAGGAAAGGGCATTGAGGGGACAGGCTGGGAGAGGGCAGGCTGGAAGTGGACAGGGAGGGGACAGGCTGGGAGAGGGCAGGCTGGGAGAGGGCAGGCTGGGAGAGGGCAGGCTGGGAGAGGGCAGGCTGGGAGAGGGCAGGCTGGGAGAGGGCAGGCCGGGAGTGGTCAGGCCGCGAGTGGTCAGGCCGCGAGAGGGCAGGCCGCGAGAGGGCAGGCCGCGAGAGGGCAGGCCGCGAGAGGGCAGGCCGCGAGAGGGCAGGCCGCGAGAGGGCAGGCCGCGAGAGGGCAGGCCGGGAAGCAGAGAGTGTCTTACCTGAGAAGTCTGCCAGCGCGGAGCTCTCCGGGGCGCAGAGCAGCAGCAGGGCCCAGCAGAGCAGGGCGGGCGAGCCCCAAGCCTCTGGTGGTGGTGCTAGTGCTGCTGCTGGATACGACTTTTACGTAGCTGCTGCTTTGTGTTAAGAGTAATTGTAATAATCTTGTAACTTAATTACGTAATTTGTAAACCCATAAATAGTTTACCCTTGACAAACGAGCAGAGTGGGCGATGCAAGTAAAATGTTAAAAGAGTCGGTGGCCGAGCAAACACTGAGAAGGGAGATGGCGGAAGGGAAAAGAAGTTTGTTAGTCACTTCCCGCAATATTAGCTGACCATGGACGGCACAAGAGGCCTCTGGGGACAGGGGGCCGCTGGGGGTCCTCGTTTTGCTGGCGCAGGACGGTGGGGTCAGGCATGGGCTGGTGGGGGGGTGCCTGCTGGGCGACCTAAGGGCGGGTGGGGAGGGAGGAATGCGATGAAATGCAAGGCCTTGTGGCCTGAGTTGCGGTGCTGTCTGAGGGCAAGAGGTCTCGTGCCACACTCGGGCAAGGGGGCATTGCGTAGTTGACAATGGAGTGGATCCACTCCCGGACTTGACCCGATGCGGGAGGGGGGGGCTCGTAATTAAGGGGTAACAAAGGTTTCGGAAAGTGAAGGGACAAGGCGGTGTCTTGTGGGACAGTGGCGCGCGGCAGGATGGTGCGGGGGCGCCGCGGAGCTCAGCACAACATCAATAGGAGCAGAGGGGAGGGGGCGATGACAAGGAGATCAGGCGCGAAGCAGGGGATAGGCGGGCACATGGCCTGGAAGGACAGGGGAGGGGTGGTCTTTTATGGGGCGGGCAGGTTGGGTTGCGATGGGGATGGACATGCGAGAGATTCATGCGGATGCATTGGGTGCTGTTTATACGAGTTGGTAACAGCATTAGAAGAGAGTGATGTCAACGCGTAACTATGACTCATTCACAATGAGTACGTCCTGAGCAGGCACTGTTACTGTACTTTCAGTGTACCCCCGCTCACCCTCCCGGCACACTGTGCCCCTGATGTATTCAGAAAGAAGCTGGAACTTAAGATACAACAGCCCCCCTCCCACCCGGGCATGTACCCCTCCGTATGACTTGTTCTGTGGGTAGTGCAGCCCTCTTTCTCTCTCCTCACCAGTACTTGACGATGGCGGTGACCTGGAGCGGGTTGGGCTGCTCAGGGTACAGGCGGCGGCACTCCCCGTAGATGGCCTGTAGGCCGGGGGGGTACCAGCGGGTTGAAAGGTAACGAAGGGGTCCCAGCAGCGGGGCTGGACCGCAACTCGGCCATGCCTACGCCCAGGTCCTTGTCTATTCTGCGTTACAACTACGTCGCCGCTTATGAACTTCCAGGCGCCTCCTGAACACTTAGAAAAACTTCACTCGCTTCCCAGCCGGGCTGGAGGATCACTGTAGCCGCTTGTTGCTCCTGTGCCGAGCGACCAGTTCTAGCTCTCCAATTGGATAAGAAGTTGCCAATCAAAGGCGTCGTTAGGCGGAGCTTCACCACGGCTTCCCAAATCCGTGCCCGGAGGCAGGGGCAGACGTACTTTGCATTTTACTGTGCGACACCGACGTCTAACTACGTCATAGAAATAAAAACAGGACATAAGTAAACACAAAAAAGGGACCTGAAAGAAACCACTAAAATCATCCACAAGCGTTAATAGATAATCTTTTAACTACATGCATGATTGGTTAGCAGTCATTTTCCAGGATGTTAAAATGTGAATATGAATTTCGCTTTCTAGCTAATATTGTTCTAACGAGTACACCTGAATACATCAGTCATGTACATATTTCGAGTAATATTTTGTAATAAAAAACGCAGCATAGTACACGGTTCTTCTGAAAAACACGTTTATTTAAATTCTGACAACAGACTAACTCGGGATGATGGTTTTAAGCAGAATAACTACCATTCCGGGGTGGCCTCTGTGTTTTACAGGACGAGCAGGCAGTGGCGTGCCTGATCAGATAAATGTTAAGTGCTAAAGTTCTGCAGATGGCAACGTGAGTCACCGCGTAGCATTCACATTGGCGGGAGGGGGGCGGGAGAGGACACGAACGGCGGGAGAGGGGCGGGAGAGGACACGGACGGCGGGAGGGGGGCGGGAGAGGACACGAACGCGGGAGAGGACACGGACGGCGGGAGGGGGGCGGGAGAGGACACGGACGGCGGGAGGGGGGCGGGAGAGGACACGGACGGCGGGAGGGGACACGGACGGCGGAAGGGGACACGGACGGCGGGAGGGAGGCGGGAAACGTGCACAGGTCAGCGAGGGGGGGGCGGGGCGGGGAGGCACACGGAGGGGGGCGGGAATGGACAGCGCATCTGAAATCACTTTCAGTGAAAGGGGAGGGAACGGGAAAAAACGAAACTCCGCCCAGGGAAAAAATCTCGGGAACGCCCCCGAATCTGGTCCGGCCTTGACGGACAGATCCGGCACCCAATGGCTAGCCTCCATTTATGGAGCTAGCCAATGAGAGCCGGGGGACGTTCCCGAAGTCCTTATTGTAAACAAAGGATTTCACCTGCGCCGAAAAGCTGCGCAGAGCGCAGCCTTCGGCAGGCGAAACCCAAAAACGGTAGGGGGAAATGGTGTTTCGGATTTTTGTATTGGATTTACAATATAGCCAACTTAAGACCTTGTGTTTGAGATTATTTCACGATGGAAGTATAGTTATTTTGGCTTTGTCCGGGCTCTTATTTGACCAGCCTGGTGTAATACCATGTCCTATGATTCTTGAAGGAGATGCAGACTGCACCTCAATTGGTATTCGAATCACAAAAGATATTGGATTTATCATATTATTGGCAATATTATTTGGGATCTTTTTACTTGGAGGACTTCACTTAATGAGGTAAGGGACATGCGGTTTATAAATGTATAATTGCTCAAGATTGGAATAGAAAATTAGGATTTATTATATGGTTCAATTAAAATGCAATATCATATATTTATTTAGGATTTTGGATACTTTAGCGACGATTTATGCACTAGGATTTGACGCAGGAACACAGAATTTAGTTTGGAAGATTACCTTTGAGGCAAGAGTTACTAACCTGAAATATGCCATTTGGTGATCATAACTAATGCATTGAAAGACCGTTGCCTCGCAGCATGAAACAATAATAAGAATTTTACTTTGGCTTCACAGAAATGCATTGAAAGAAGCCCCAAGGTACCCATGTCATAAGACACTACTGTTTCAAATCACATGGGTTATGTACATATAAAAGAGCACTATGGTTGTAGCTAGAATGTTAACACATTTGGTCACATCACGACAACGTGGTAAATATAAAATATTAAAGGGAACTGGATGTTAATGTGTATGCAATAGAATGTTAACATCATGTGAAGAATAAGGATAATGTTTTATGACTTTTATAATCTAATGTTAGAGAATATTAGATGTTGTGTAGGGAATTTGTATATTATTTAATGAATACTTGGTTACATCGGAGTATGAAGGTGTTTAACATTTGTTCTGTTTTTGTGGCATCTTGCTCGAGACTTATGGAATTGATTTGCCCTTTGCACTGGGTTGTAAAATGTTTGTGCTTCATGGGATAACTGTAATGCATATAGTATTGACATTACAACTTTGTACTTTGTATCACTTCCAGCCCTGAGGAAGCCGTAGGGTTCCCTCCTATCAAGGCGAAACGCGTTGGCATAAGGGATAGGAGGATCTGTTGATATTAAAAGAAGAAAAACAAGAGCCCAACTGATTATTGTTTGCTTTGTTGTATGATAACTGTAATGTCTAGTATGTAAGATGTGTGTGCTCCAAAAAATTGTTAATAACACTGAGCGTAGAGTTGCAAAGAAAGCAGTTGTGAAAAGGTATAACAAGCGCGGAAGTACAATCCTTTTAAAAATGGCTATCTGGCCGGCTATGGAAAGGGGTAGTTTTAACAATCGCTCGACTTGTGAGGTGAGATGGTCAATGGCCTGTCTGTAGTTGATTCGGATTACTTCGTCCGCGTTGCAATGAAAACAAATTCCAAGGTACTTAGGAGGTGTATCACACCAGCGCAAGATAAAATCCATGTCCACCTGGGTAGTTGCTGGCGTCAGAGGGAAGATTTCTGACTTTGATCAATTTATGACCAGGCCCAAATGAGCGCCAAATCTGATTCTCTCTTAATAAAGGAGGAAGGTTTTCTGCAGGGAGGTGAACTAATAGTAATACATCATCCGCGCGGAAAGAGGCTATAAGCGGGCCGATATGAAGTTGTAAGCCCCTGAGGAGGTGGCGCTCCTGCATGTGACTGGCTAAGGGATCCATTGCTATAATAAATAAGGGTGATAATGAATATCCCTGGAGGGTGCCTCGAGACAAGGAAAAAGGAGCTGTGAGAATTGAATTATGGAAGCTGAACCAGGACCATGAAACCTATGGGGATACCTAATTTGTACATTGCTGCATATAGAAAAGAACACTCCAGGGAGTCTAATGCCTTCTCTGCATCCAGCATCATGACAGCCGCAGGGAGCGTGGGTTCCATCTGGTTTATTACGGAGAAGACTGTGTGTAGGTTAATGGTTGTGGAGCGCCTGGGAATAAACCCGCCTGGAAAGGACATAAGATGGTATCTACAAGTAGAGACACTAGTTGCCAGAATTTTAGCTAGGATTTTATAGTCATGATTCAACAGTGATAACAGTCTATACGATTGGCTTTGGGTGGGAGATTTGCCCGGTTTAAGTAGTAGTGTGACAATGGCCTCTCGCATAGTTGGAGTAAGAGAACCTTGCTTCAGGGCTTCCGCATATAACTTGACAAGTCGAGGAGCAAGCACCTCCAGATATGCTTTATAAAAATCCGTGGTGAGGCTGTTTGATCTGGGGCCCCGCTACTAGTTAAATCTTTTATCGCCTGTCGCACCACGTTGACATCAATGGGGGAGGCCAAAAATTCACTTTGCCCTGTTTGGGTTGTAGGCGACTTGCTGTGTAATCCAATACCCATGCATAGTCTTCCAATGTTTCACCCTCGCCCTCTAATCGTTTACTTGTTACCGCGGCCAGCTCATCAAAAGGTTGTAGGTGACATGCTGTGTACATGCTGACCCTTCTCCTCCTTAATAAAACAGATTTAAATGAAAAATTCACGCTGCCCGTCTTCAATCCAAACCATGGCAACCTCCTGCAAGTTGTCTCTCAGGGCTCGGTCGCCTGGAGGGGACCGTGTTTCGTACAGTCGTGTATATGTCACTAGGGTCTGTGTAATGTCAGTGCTAGAGGTTAATGGGGTTGCCACTTCCGAATCAAGTTGTGTAATGTATGTCGCTTGATATTGTGGGCGCAGCATTCTCGTAAGTGTTCTGCCTGGTCTCTCGCCCTCACCGTATACCCTAGTCCTTTCATACTTCCCTAGGTATTTAACTTCCCGGGCAGCTGCGCCATTGAATTCGACAATTAGTGCCGGATGGGTACGAAAAGTGGCTGCAGAGTCATCCGCACAAGAGCCCTCATCCACTTCCTTTAATTTCTGCTCAATTGTGTCCAATTCAGTGCGGATTGAGCAACGTACCCCCACCTGCTTGGAGTTACTAACCCTGTGAATTACATCTCTAAAAGCATCCTAGAGTATAAATTGGGAGTCAACTGTACCTTCATTAAGGTCAAAATATTCCTTAATGGCATCTCCTATTTCCACGCAAAAAACTGAATCAAGGAGGGCGGATGAAGGAAATCGCCACAATGGACGCTGTTTGCGCAGCAATGTAAAGTCCAGTACCAGAAGGACCGGGGGATGATCTGAGATCGTGCGGGGCAGGTATTCAATGTCATGAATGTCGAGCATCAGTTGCGGTATAAGGTACCAATGGTCTATCTGAGACCAGGTCCTGTGTAGGGCAGAATAAAATGAGTATGTAGTGGTCTTGGGGTGATGTGCTGGCCAGGGATCTACAAGCAATGAGGTACGTAAGAGGTTTAATAGGCCTGAGACTGAGTGTGGCTTCGCAATTCTGTTCGGGCCCGTAGTGTCAGCAACAGGTTCAAGTGTAAGATTAAAATCCTCACCCATCAAGTTAGTGTCAATACCTAATTTATCAAGTCCCAAGGATAGAGTAGGGAAGATGTCTGCAGAGTTTGTGTTTGAAGCACAAACATTTACCAATACTACAGCGTTCGAGGCATGTGGGCTGCTAAATTCATATCTTAGCATTAGATCGCCGCCTAGTGTTGGGCTCGGATGATTGCACATTGTTGTCCTGGAAGAGTCTTCGAAGTATCCTGAGATAGGTGGCTCCTCCCCTGGACTACAGTGCGCATGGGCATCGGCTCCATCCCCAGATTGTTTTTTTCCGCCATTGGGTTCGGATGTGGTCTCGACGTCTTACTGTCGGAACCAAGTAAAACTAACTTTTAACGGCCAAAAGGCCTCGATTTTCTTGCGTCGGTATTGTCTGCGCACGGTCTCGAGTCTTCCGTCTCTTGGAGCCGGAATAAGCGGAGTTTTCTTCGCTCTCTGAACTTTGAGGCCTTCTCATCGCGACACGACTGCAAGCCTTTACGGACATGGAGCGGAGCCCGTTTAAGTACTGCCCGCTCTGTGGGTCCAAGTACCCACACATCGATCTACACCCCGTGTGTAACAAGTGCCTTTCGCCGGACCACGACGACGGCAAGTGCAAGGCCTGTGCACAGTTCCGCTCCAAGAAAACTCTCAAGCTTCGGCGCGCGGTGCGCTTGGAAGCTAGGCAAGCGGCCCCGGATCCGGAGAACATCTTCGGCGACCAGGAAGAAGAGGTCCAGGGTCACCATCTACAAATCTCCCCATCACAGACGGAGGTCGAGGCGGATCCGGGAGACGACGACGGAGTCGCGGGTCAAGTCCTCGAATACGTCGAAGAGGTAGGAGACGACGATGAGATTTATGGGGCCGCGGCAGACAGCTCGGGGGACGAGCTCTGCCCTGAAGGTTACGAAGATGCCGACCGGGACACGGGATCGCCTGTCGGCCTTACCCAGGACCCGTTGCCGCAAGCCACAGCCCCGCCTTCGGGCCCGGCTACGGACTCACTTGCTGGGCACGCTGTTTCGAAACCGAAACTGAAACCATCGGGGTCGTCAACACCTAAAATGGCCGACCCGAAATCGAAACTGAAACCTAAGGACTCGAGTGTCCCTAAGATGGCTGCCGTGCCAGTGAAGAAATCGGTGCCCGTCACCCCATCGGCTCCGTCGACCTCCGGTCCGCAGAAGCCGAGGAAGTCTGTCGATTCCGATGCTCCAAAATCGAAACCGACGCCCGAGGAAGGGGCCCCCAAGAAAGATGGTCGGCACGGATCAGCGGCTACGGCGCCGTCCAAGCCCGCCAAGGTCGGCTCCAAAGAGGCTACGCACAAGAAGTCTGCGCCCCGGCCTCAAGAATCGGAGGTGCCGAAGACGGTTTCCGCGCCCAAAACGCACAAGGCCCACGAGGACGTCGGATCCGAGGGACCGCTCAAAGCATCCTTGTCGGCGACGAAACCCACTGGCAGTGTACCGTCCCCCATTGCGGAGTCACTGCAGAGAATCAGGGAGAAAGCCTTTGCTCCATCGGCTCCGATGCCATCACCGCAGCCGCAAAAGGACACTCCGGCAAAGCCTTCTGGAAAACTCCTCTTTCTCTTGCCACCTAAGGAGGCGCCGAAAGCGTTTTCGACGAAATCGGCTCCGAAACAGGGTTCCTCGCTGGCTGACCCTCTTCCACGTCGTGTACTCGAATCGGAAGACGATTCAGAGCATTTCATCGATGCTGCCACCGGCAAGCTGACACTCTATAAAAGGAAGATCACTTCTGAGCCGGTGGACTCCTACATCATCCCACTGAAGAAAAAGAGGGTGCCCCTTGACGCCTCAGGCCTCACGGAACCGATTCAGCCTCCTCCAAGACGGAGCCCTACTCCCTCACCAGAACACTCTGTGGGTGAGGGATATGATGAGGATGAGCAGTACAATTTCCCTATCGATGAACCTGATGTACAACAGGATTCATACGACGACACTGGTGACCAGAACACCCAAGGTGTGGGCCAAGACCCGCAGACCTTTAATGCACGTGCATCCCCGACTGAGGACTCAGCAGGATTTCATGCACTAATTGAAAGGGCGGCGGCCAATCATGATGTGGACATGCATGCCGACCCGGTTGAGGAAGACTTCCTTTTCGACACCTTTGCAATATCTGAAAGGACAGTAAAAACACTTCCTATGCTGAAAGGTGTCCTCAAACATGCTGGGGACATTTTTAAGGAGCCTACGAGGGCGAGAGTGGTCAACCCTCGCATTGAAAAGAAGTACAGGCCGGCACCTGCGGACCCCGCCTACATCCGGGGACAATTGCCACTGGACTCTCTTGTGGTTGCCAATGCCAGGAAACGTGCCAACTCCCAGACAACGGGTGAAGCTCCTCCCCCGGATAAGGAGTCCAAAGTGCTAGAGGCAGGAGGCAAAAGAGTGGCTGCACAGGCGGCAAACTTTTGGCGCATCGCAAATACACAGGCGCTCCTGGCGCGTTATGATAGGGCGCACTACGACACCCTAGAACAGGTTATACAACACCTGCCCCCACAGTTCCAAGAAGGCACCAAAATGCTTATTGAGGAAGGAAAGCTAATATCAAACGCAGCCATCAAGTGTGCACTTGACGCTGCGGACACAGCTGCTAGGGCTATCAACACTAGCGTTATGCTGAGAAGACAAGCGTGGCTCCGCATCTCAGGGTTTAAGCAGGATATTCAGACAACAATTCTTAATCAGCCAGTCAATCCTGATAGTCTGTTTGGTCCGGATGTTGACACCACCCTAGAGAAAATAAAGAAGGACACAGAAACTGCTAAGTCTATGGGGGCCCTACAGTCCCAACAGTTTCGTGGCAGCAATTTTCGTCGCTCAGGTGCACGTGGAGTCACCAGAGGACAAATGGGTCAACAATCCCAGTTCTCCAAAGGTGGGGCGCAATCCTCGTTCACTAAACAGAACAAGGGAGGTTACAGGAATAACAGCAACAGAGGTCGCGGCAGAGGAAACAACAGCTCCCGCACCTCTACTCCAAGCAAACAGTGACTTTCTGTCACTGCCCCCCGACCACCTAACACCTGTCGGGGGGAGACTGCAGCAGTTCCTGCCCGTCTGGAGAAACATCACCACAGACAGGTGGGTGCGACAACTAGTCCAGTATGGTTATTGCCTAGAGTTGAAATCCACTCCACCCAACATCCCACCAAGGCAAAGGCCTATGTCCGCAGAGCACTTGCACTTATTGCAGCAGGAAGTGGTGGCGATGCTGCAAAAAGGCGCAATCGAGCTCGTGCCGGTGGGGGAGGAAGGCACAGGGGTATATTCCCTGTACTTCCTTATTCCAAAGAAGGACGGTTCTCTCAGGCCCATTCTCGATCTACGTCCCCTCAACCTGTACATACTGTCAGAACATTTCCATATGCTTACACTGCAGCAGATTCTTCCCTTGCTAAACCAGGGAGACTTCTTAGCAACCTTAGATCTCAAGGATGCTTATTTCCACATTCCACTACACCCGTCACACAGGAAATACCTCAGGTTCACTATTCAAGGCAGGCACTACCAGTTCAAAGTCCTACCCTTCGGGGTCACAACAGCCCCGAGGGTGTTCACCAAGTGTCTAGCGACAGTGGCGGCGCACCTCAGGAGGCAGAATATCCATGTCTACCCCTACCTAGACGACTGGCTCGTACAAGCCAAGTCAGAGCAACAGTGCGACGCAGACATGTCGACTACAATTCACCTTCTTCACGATCTGGGTTTCTCCCTAAATTACCCAAAATCGCATCTTCAGCCGGCACATGTCCGGCAGTTCCTGGGTGCTACGATCAACACCCTGACAGCCATGGCTCAGCCAAACCAAGTCAGAATCGACAGCATTCAGTCGCTGATCCTACGATTCAGACCACGACACTCCCTGCCAGCGAGAGTGTTCATGCAGTTGATAGGCATGATGGCTTCCTGCATCTTCATAGTCCCTCACGCACGGTTGCATATGCGCCCGCTCCAGGAGTGCTTAGCGAATCAGTGGACACAGGCTCGTGGGCAATTGACAGACCTAGTGTTGGTTACCAGTCGGGCATACGACTCTCTGCATTGGTGGACTCCACACAACCTTTGCAAGGGCCGACTGTTCCAAGAGCCCGTGCCGCAGATTGTCCTGACAACGGACGCATCTCTCCAGGGATGGGGAGCTCATGTGCTCACTTACACAGTGCAGGGACTATGGACGACGCAGCAACAGAAGATGCACATCAACTATCTGGAACTGATGGCAATCTTCATGGCGCTCAAGTCCTTCATTGTACATCTGAGCAACAAGGTCGTGCTAGTCCGGACGGACAACATGACCGCGATGTACTACATTCAAAAGCAGGGAGGCACCCACTCGCCACAGCTGTCTCATCTGGCTCAGAGCATGTGGAAGTGGGCCATTCAGAGGAACATTTTCCTCATGGCAGAACACCTCCCAGGAAAGGACAATCAGATGGCGGATCTGCTCAGCAGATACAGCCATCAGATGCACGAGTGGGAGATACACCCTTCTGTTCTCCACCCGTACTTCCAGCAGTGGGGTCATCCGGAGATAGACCTGTTTGCAACAAAGGAGAACGCAAAATGCCGACTCTTTGCCGCCAGGTTCCCTCACCCACAGTCGCAGGGGAATGCGATATGGATGAACTGGTCAGGCAAATTTGCGTACGCTTTTCCGCCAGCCCCTCTAATACCGCTGGTCGCAAGAAAGCTAAGGCAGCACTCCATGACTCTCATCCTGGTTGCTCCAACGTGGGCGCGCCAGGCTTGGTACACCACGTTCCTCGAACTCTCAGTGGTGCCGCATCAAAGACTGCGCCTCACGCCCAGTCTTTTGACGCAGAACCATGGAGACATTCAGCATCCAGATCCACAACAGCTCAACCTGGCGATCTGGCTCCTGAAGTCCTAGAGTTTGGATACCTTAACCTACCTCCAGAATGCATGAGTATCATCAAGGAGGCGAGGAAACCAACTACTAGAGCATGCTATGCTGCTAAGTGGAAGCGTTTTGTCATCTACTGTACGTCCAATGACATCAACCCACTAGATGCATCTATCCCCAACATCATCTGCTATCTGTTACATCTCTACAAGTGCAATCTGGCGTACACTTCCATTAGGATACATCTATCAGCCATAGCGGCTTATCTTCAGAACAGGCAGCACCTCTCTGTCTTCAGAGTGCCCGCCATTAAAGCCTTCCTTGAAGGTCTGAAGAGAGTCATTCCCCCAAGGACACCACCAGCTCCGGTGTGGAACCTCAACGTCGTTCTCACCAGACTGATGGGACCACCATTTGAGCCACTGCACTCGTGTGAGCTCCAATTCCTTACGTGGAAAGTGGCCTTTCTTATAGCTATTACGTCTCTGAGGCGTGTCAGTGAGCTGCAAGCGCTCACAATACAAGAGCCATTCATTCAAATTCACCCAAATAGGGTAGTGCTACGCACTAACCCTAAATTCCTTCCTAAGGTGGTGTCACAGTTTCATCTAAATCAGACCATTGACTTACCAGCATTCTTTCAAAACCCGCAAACGGTGGCGGAAAGGATGCTCCATACCTTAGATGTACGAAGGGCGTTGATGTACTACATAGACAGGACACAACACTTTCGAAAGACAAAGCAACTCTTTGTTGCCTTCGCACCACAACACAAAGGCAACCCAATCTCCAAGGCAGGGATAGCCAGGTGGATTGTTAAGTGCATCCAAATATGTTATCAGAAAGCGAAGCGCACTTTAACAATACCCCCCAGGGCGCACTCCACACGCAAACTGGGGGCATCCATGGCTTTCCTGGGGAACATTCCTTTGGAGGACATTTGCAGAGCAGCCACGTGGGTCACACCACACACCTTCACAAAACACTACTGTGTTGATGTGCATTCCAAACAGCAAGCTGCTGTAGGACAGGCTGTTCTCAAAACACTTTTTCAAGTTTCTGCAGCTGGCACGGGCAACCGCCGCTGATGGAGGGACTGCTATGTATTCTATGCTAAGATATGAATTTAGCAGCCCACATGCCTCGAACTGAATATGCTACTTACCAGTATGCATCTGTTCTTGGCATGTAGGGCTGCTAACATTCATATCGCCCGCCCTCCTCCCCGGTGCCTGTCGCAGCTGCAGATATACTATTGTATTTATTCATTAGCATGGACATCCTTTACACTTTTCACTCCATCTTCTGCCACAATGGCGAAAAACAATCTGGGGATGGAGCCGATGCCCATGCGCACTGTAGTCCAGGGGAGGAGCCACCTATCTCAGGATACTTCGAAGACTCTTCCAGGACAACAATGTGCAATCATCCGAGCCCAACACTAGGCGGCGATCTAATGCTAAGATATGAATGTTAGCAGCCCTACATGCCAAGAACAGATGCATACTGGTAAGTAGCATATTCATTTCCCTCCCAGGTCACCCCTTATGAGCACATATCTGCCCTCAGGGTCAGTTATTACATTTGCAGATCGAAAATGGAGAGAGCAGTGCACCAAAATGCACACTTCACGTGAGTTGGAGCTGTAACATGCAAAGAAACGGTTCCCTCCTCAAGTGGATGCAAAACTGTGAGTGGGTAGTGGGGCATAATGGGTCTCTTTAAGGAATGCGATTTGGATGGTGTGCAGTGCTAGGCAAGCTAATATTTGTCTACTCTTTTTGGGAATAGCTAGGCCCCTAACATTCCAGGAGATGCATCGGAGTCGGAGCCCGGAACTGGTACCGCTATGAGGGGTAATTTCCTCAGTTGTACAAGCATTGGCCCGCACCAAGGGGTAATAGCGTACACAATCATCAGTATGAATAAGGGAAGTTCTCCGAGCTTACATCTTACATGTGAAACATAATCAAATATCAAAACCACTCGCCCAGTCCCATCCTACCACCCCCCCCCTATCGGATACACAACAACAAGGCATCCCATGAATCCCACTATGGCACACCCAAGAAAGAATAAATAATCAAATAGAAAAAGATTGAGGAGGAACAGAACAAATAGTCATCCTACGGGGATGGCAACGCTCCTTGGAGCTATCAGGTGTTATAGTATACATACAGCAGTAATTCCCACTGTACCAAATGGGATTGTAAAGGTGTCTGTCGGCCTCAACAGTGTTTATAAAGAGCAGTCCAAATATTGGGGCGACTTTGAGTGCTGCATTACAGGTGCAATCAGTAGAGTCTTCTGCAGGCAGTTGGAAAGCACCTCATAGCATGTTTTCAGTCAACGGTCATGGATCAGGTGTCATGCCGACCTCCTGTCCTCGCCAGGGATGTTTTATGCTTCTTCGAAAACGTTTCTGCGTCACCCGGTGAGTCGAAAATGTGAGTCTTACCACCTAGCTGAACCCGAAGCCTAGCGGGATAAAGCATCGCATATTTGATGTTCACCTTTTGAAGAGAGCTTTTAATATATATGTACTTGCGTCTGGCCTCCTGCACCATCGGCTAGCTTAAGAGCTGTATCACGATTGCTGTAGTTGAGGAGTTTCGCAAGGATCATCGGTGGTGCACTGAAAGCGGTGCGGGTCCCAAAGTCCAATGGGCTAGTTTGACTATAAACGCAGTAGAGAAGGCATATCTCCCGAAGAGATCTACCAGAACTGTCTCGACGAACCTCTCCATGGGTCTGTTGTTCATAGATTCAGCAATTCCAGCGACGGGACCGTGATTGCTGCGACGGGACCGTGATTGCTGCGACAGGACCGTGATTCCAAATCTTCGAATTTCGCAGCGAGCTGTTTGAAAAGGGGAGAAGGGACTCCAACCGTTTGAGACGTTGTTGCAAGGAGGGCTGTGCATCCTCCAAATCTGAGATGCGTTGTTCTCTACTGTTGTTGACAAGAGGGGGACTGAACACCAAAGCTTGGCTGGCAAGAAATGTGTCTTTGGTGGGGTCTCGTAGGGGATAGTGTGTTCACTACTGCAGGCAGGGAGGGGAAGCAGAGTAGTAATCCCCGATCGATTTAGTTAATGCCAAGCACTAAGCGTTATTGTGCTGTACAAGCGCTGTGAGGGTCAGGAGGTGCACAGTACGCTGCAGGTGTTGGGTGCTAAGATGGCAGCCAGCGGCACGGAGAGAAGGCCTTAGTCTGTAGTGAATATCAGCTTCATAACAGCTAGATGTGCATGGCAGTAGGGAGGCCGTACTCACAGTTCTGACGCTGCATAGTCACAGTATGTAGAGGGCAGGCAAGTTCAGTATTGGTATAATCAGCCCACATGCAGAGATCCGGCTGCAGCGAGAGGTGTAATGGGCAAGCCCTCACTCCTTGTCTCTTGCGACATCAGCAGCAGCCAGCAGGCTTAGCAATTCCGCCACTTCAGCCCGATACCCCGCCTCCAGGCTCACCCGAGTCCTCTGCCGACTCGGACCTCCGGAGGCCACGTCAGGTCCGGTCCCGGCCAGAGGCGTTTTAAAGCAGTCGGAGCGGTGTTGGCTACCATACTCCTCGCTAATGGCTTTTTCGTGGCTTCAGGTGCAGGATTCCATGCACTGTGACCAGCAGGATCACATTTGGATGCGGTTAGGTGGGTAAACATGTATGATGGCTCCGGAGCTCTAGTCTTACAGCCATTACCATTGCCGGCTCGGCCACGCCCCAACACAATGTCCTCTTTGGTATCAAAATGTTCATTCCAGATCTTGACGGTCCAGACTTTGTGACAGCAGCCACACACTTTGACATAAATGATAGTTGTGCAGTTTTACAAAATCGACAAAAGGTCTCTGACACCCAATCCAACGAGCAGTTGAAGACGTCTGCCTCTGCAAGAATCAAAGAGAAACCAGAACCTTCCAGCTGGATTCTACAAGTTGGGAATCTCGTGCGGGAGAAGATGGCTTTAAAGGAGGGGTTTGGCCATGATACCGAGCACCGGTGCCAGTTCTTGGTATTCAAGGTACAAGAGTTGTAATCTTGCCACCACTTCCTGGTTCTAAAGTCCATCGTTTTGCCTCCCTTGATAACATCATTACATCACATGGCTGATCCTCCACAGTAGACCACGAGGAGTCCTTGGTAGTTCACTAACTCCTCTCGCTACCATTCATGAAATTCCTTTACAGCTAGTGAGCACCACCGAAGCTGTTCTAGGGAGTGCAGAGAATGCACTTCAATCCATACCTGCATCCACTACATCTGTCAGCAACTCAACTGAAGTGAGTACTGAACTTACTACAGCATTTTCTGTAGCAGATGTTGTTTATACAGATCTACCACGCTTGGATTTTACCGATTCTCTAAATGTACCTGCAGCACTAATTTGTTGACTAACTGCTTTTGGGTATTATGTGGGTCAAGGTGATTTTTCTTTGGATTCTTTTGATGATTCTTCCGTTTTAGACACTCCTGAACCGATCTATATTTTCTTTTCATGGGTGAAACACACTTATCTGGTACCTCCTTGGATATATGTTTGGATAACCCGTACCTTGATTTTTCTATTCCTGTGGATTGGATTTGTCAGTTGTTTTCTTGCTGATTAATGGCTACTATCTTCCAGAACACTCCAGCTAAAAAGACACTTGTCCTTCGTGAACATTTCAGCTGTTCCAGTAACTGATGGAATTATTTGGGATAAAGATCCTTTCGACATATTTGGTTCTTCGGAGATCCTGCAGATACCATATGTGTTTAGGGTTTCTATTGGGGATGTGATAGTACCTGGGTTATATTCCGATGATTGGGGATGTTGAAACTGTAAATTCCATATGCTCTGAGATGGAATATTCTACTGTTTTTGAATTAGAGTATTTTTACCGTAATTCTGCTAACTATCGTGAGATGTTTTGTTACCAACATTATGGACATCATTATTGACAATAATTCACTAAACACAAGTCGGTGAGGGCTTCGCACATGTGCGCACTATTCACTGTTCTTGAATTTTAATGCCAGCGCTCAACTCCCCGTGGTCCACCGCTCCCAGGCCAGTCCTCAGTAAAACAACACTAATTGGAAAGGAGCATTTCTCCATAGTTCAGTGTCATCAATCAATTATTGAATTTCTCAAAAAAGTCGGGACCACAGGCCAATTTTCAATTCTAGAAAAGTATTCCAAATTTATTAATGAATGCACATAGTAAAATGTCATTGATTCAATTTCATCAAATCTTTTCAGCCTACGCGTTTCGGCCTTACCCGGACTTCATCAGGGCTGGAAAAAAAGGAAATATATACACTAATCCATTCAATGTGATTCCGTTCGTTAATATGTTATTCACTGTGTTAATGCATAAAGAATGCCTCAAAATCTATTTAAACCCACAATAATACTGCAGCCTTCAATGCCTATTGACCATACTCCAAGGATAAGATTACAATTAATTACAATATTTGTACTCCATAGTTTGCTAATATTATTGCTGGGAGACTGAATGCGTCATTTCACAGATGGTTCATGAGGACCAAAAGGGCTTCATTAGAGGCAGACAGTTGAAAGAGCTGACTTTCTCCCATATTGGTTCCATAGATGTAGGGCGGGCCTACGATCTCCCCTTGGCGGTTATCGCTTTAGATGCCGCCAAAGATTTATTTGCATACCTTAGTTAAACATCTTAATCTCGGATTAAATTTCTCTAAAACTCTGTCGGCTATATATCACCACCGCAAGAGTGTTAGTGAATGGCATGTTGACCCCGCCAGTATCTATCAGGCGTGGCACCAGGCAAGGGTGCCCATTGTCATCACTTTTATTCGACATATATATATATATATATATATATATATATATATATATATATATATAGAGCCCCTGGCATGTAAAATAAGGAGCGCTAAGAACATAGTAGCCTTGGAGTTTGGAGGTTGGTACAGGAAGATAGGGCTCCATGCAGATGATATAATTATTTATACACCCAATTTACAGCAAACTATGAACAGTCTTCTAGATGTAACTAAAGAGTGTGGGTCTGTATCAGGCTATGATATTAAAGAAAAAACTGAAGTTATGGCCTGGAATATAAATACTGAGTGAATTACATGTAAAAATGAGATGAGGTATCTTGGAGTTAGGATAACTCATAATATAGCAGATCTTACTACAGTTAATTTTGCTAGGCTCAAAAAGGAGATAAGTGCAAGCTTACGAGGGTGGTCACATTTACCACTTTCATTGTTTGGCCGGGCAAATCTGGTGAAAATGATGATTTTGCCAAAGTTAGTCTTTTTATTTGAAACTGTCCCTCTGACGTTTAAGAAGGAATGGTTTTTAAGAATTCAGAATCAGATTAGTACTTGTCTGTGGGCATCAAAAGTCCGTGACTGTTGTGGAAGAAGCTTAGGAGAAGGTTGGTGAAGGGAGGTTTAGCAGTTCCAGGCCTGCAACTGTATTCCTGGGCCTTTTTGTCGGAAAATAGTAGAATGTTGCTGAACAGACCGCCAAATACATTAACCGGAAAAATGTTTGGAGCATTGTTGAAGAAGGAAGACTATGACGGCAATGGTTTTATGTAAAATGATTACTGATCTGAAATTTTTCAAAAAGGTTAAGTTAAAGTTTTAAGAGATTCGGCAGAGACTTGGTTCTGAATCAGGAGGGTTTAAAAATTCCCTATTACAACCAGATGGCTTCTATTTGGGACTTGCCGGGATCTCCACTCTGGTCTAGGGATTTGCTGGCTCATCCACTAAAGGACAGGGGGCTCCAGAGATGGAATCAGTTATTTCCGGATGCAAAATTATTCTCCTTGGGGCTTTGTGAGGAGGAATGGGCTCACAGTTTTTGCAAATTTAAATATCTACAGATTCAAAGCTGGTTGGCGGTTTCGGGTGATCAAATTGGCTCGTTAATGAGTTGGAGGAGAAGCTTTTTTCTAAAGGCGTATTCAAGAAAGAAACAGCACTATGGTACTGGTCAATGTTAGAGATGGAAGATGGCCCTTTCAAGTTACCGGAGACCCTGTGGGGAGACTGCTTGCTGGAGATCGCTACAGAAGACCAATGGCAAGTAACAATGTCTATGCTTTATAAAAAAGTAAAACCTGCAAATTTAAAGAGGAATCATTTTTTCACGATGCACAGAGCGTATTGGTCCCCGTGAAGGCTCTCCAAATTTGGCTCAGGCGGAGTGGTGGTGTGCCCCAAGTGCAAAAGCCCTAATGAAGACGACCTGCACATGTTTCTATGGTGCCCGAAGATCTTTGCTTTTTGGGAAGCCGTGAGTACCTGTTTGTCGAGCGCCCTAGGGTTGCAGATCAAGGTAAGCCCTGAGTTGGTTATATCTGGAAGGCTCGATCTGCAAGGTAAGGGTACAGATGACAATGCAAAACGTATTTTTTATGCTGTACTTCTGGCGCAAAGAGATATGTAAACTATGGGTCTCTCCGGTCTCGCCAATAGAGGTTGATTGGTTATGTTCGATGAGATTTATTGCAAAATTGGACATTTCGGATCAGACCAGGAAAATATATAAATTTTGGTCTCCTTTTTTGGCACGTTTTGGGTGAGGGTAGGGTGAGACTGTGTTCAGAAATTACAAATCCAATGATTAAGCCTTAGCTGGTGGAAATCTTTCTGGGGTAAGGGCTGATGAGCTGTGGAAGAAGGCTACCCGTCCTTTTCCACCGAGGGTGTTCCCAGGTGGGAAGAATCTATTCTAAAGAGCGTTAATCTACCCCCCTCTCCCCATTACCAGTTAATGAGGTTGAAAGCCCAGGGTGGTTTCGTTGAGTATTGGGTGGCGAAAAGGCAAATGACGATAAAATAAAAAATATATATGTATTTGTACTCCATAAACAACTCAGATTATTGGTAATACTTTTCATATACATGATCCATTTCTACAGACCTACATTTGATGTCTGTTGAAAACCCCCAACCCCACGTCATTTTATACCTTTATTTACTACAGCCAAATATCATTGATAACATACTTCATTAATAAATCTGATAAATTGTTATTTAGCTCTGTATACAACTGCCACTTAGGCCTGATAATGACATTATTCTGAATAAAAAGCAAAGCTATTACCTAATGAGGAACCTCCACTGCCCCATTTTTTCTCTCTCTCTCTCTCTCTCTCTCTCTCTCTCTCATGGAAACCAGGGACATACCTATTCTATTATATCAGATTATTTTCATAGTTCAGGTCCCTCTCTGGCCGCTCTTTTATGATTGGCTATAACATCTACATAAAACATCCTTATGTTACTTAATTGTAATGAGGCCTTTTTTTATAAAACTTTCTATTGACTCTTATTAGTCATCAGAAACATACCTTCTTTTGTTCTTGTTGGGCCATTATTCCTTCCATAATCCCCAATCAATTGTGTATTCTGCTATAAGCTAAATTATAAAAAGACAACCTTATTTGATTATAATTGAAGACTTTTTATGCAACTTCCTGTTGCCCCTTATTAATCATAAATAAAGTACCTTATTTTATTTGTTGGGCCATTATTCATTCCATAATCCCCAATCAAACATATATCTTGCTAAGCACCCAGATAGATCACCTATATTAGTAGTGGCATCAAGTATATCCTCTGTAGAAGTTCAAAAAACATCTGAAATTACCACTTTGAATTTTAATCCAACAATTCTCCTCAAGCTGCTCCTATTTTTTAAACTACGTACCTTCATTCATATGTAAATGTAATTCAATCTTCACGTTCTTCAATGTTCAATATCATATTGTCCTCTTCTGATCATTCATCAATGATGATTTCTGTATAAAGATATATATTTACACCAATGTCATCCTTTAATGACAATAAGGTGACACTAACATACGAAGGCGTTTCCAATGCCTTATTACCATAATCCGGGAGAAACCTCTATCACACCCTAAGCAAGTATACCCCACATAGTGATTCATTATACGTATGCATTGGTTTGCCTCACTAAGGGCCTCATTATGATTGCGGATAATCCGCATACTTCGGGCCGGCGGAAGCCACCGCCGGCCCGGAGTATGCGGATTATCCGCCGCAGTGAAATAGAAGACCCACCGCCAGATCAGGATGGCAGTGGGAGTGCGGTTGGACCAGCGGCGGACGGCAGGTCTGTCCGCCGCTGATCCGCAGTGTGAGGAGGGCAATTTAGTGACGGTGTCTGCAAGACGCCGTCAGCCAAATTAGGAATTGCACAAACACATGCTTTTCCGCGGTGGCTTTTCCGCCGTGGAAAAGCATGTGGACTTTAGCTTTTGGGGGCCCGTTGCGGGCCCCCAGGGTGTCGGGGGGTGGGGGGGTGCACATGGGGGGTACCTATGGTACCCCCCAACATTTACATGCTCAAAGCGGCAGGCACCGCGCGGTGCCTGCCGCTTTGTGCATGTAAATGTAACACATGCAGTTTTAACATTGCGGCGGGTGCTGCTTCAAGCAGCACCCGCCACAATGTTAAAACATACAGGATGTGACTGCCAGGGTGGCGGTCACATCCTAATTTGCACGGAGGGACCGCCGCTGCCCCTGCGGACGGTCCCTCCACCTCTGGGATGGCGGACGGACGCAAGTCCGTCCGCCATCCTAATCGGCCCCTTAATGTCAATAATCGCCCCTTATACTGTCCTTGAATTTAATCAAAAGCAAGTTAAGTTACTCTCCAATATATTATTTCTTCCTTACCCTACTTCGTTATAGTGTATCGCTAATATATCGCTATACAATTCTCAACAAAAATAGACCCCATATGCTTATTTTGCTCACCGTCACGACTTCGATAAGCCGCTCCTGTGAACAGCTGGTCCGATAAATCCTGCTGTCACTGAAGCTCCCGCTGACTTTTTCTTTTAACTAAAGTCTGTACCAATCAGCTTCCATTCACATTTATCCTCTAAGCCAATCATGTTGCTTGTTTCGAAGCCTCCATATTAACAATTTATCTGGTCGCCACTGTGGTCCGACGCGGTTCCTGACAAATCATATCACTTGCTACCAGCGCTCACCTCCATACAACAACTTCCTCCTTCTACATAGTTTCGACCTGATTGATTTCCTGTTTTGTCACTGAGCAATTTAATTGGTAAGTGTGCGTAACCTGCTACCAACGCCCACCTCCATACAACAACTTCCTCTTTCTACATAATCTCAACACAATTTGTTTCCTGTTTGTCACGGAGCAATGCTGTTATTTCATTGGTTAGCGTGCGCAACCTTTAGTATTCTGCCGTAATTCCAATGGTATAATTTAATGCTCTAAATATTATTTGCTAATAATAGCCAAACAAAATTAATCTTAATGGATTAATTTGTTACAAAATTAGCTGTGAAAGGCTGTGATTATTGGAAGGACACCCTTGATTTAAAAATCCATTTGGGGTGCAAAATGTCTAGGATTGCCTAAAATTGAAGAAATGATTGCACAAACCATTCCTTTCTTTGCACGGTTTGAAAATTGGCAACATTTAACAAATTTCACTGCTGACCAACTCAATAGTATGTTACAGATTTGTACATGTAACTCAACACTTTCAGTTCCTCACGGGTGGTGTCTATGGCCAGTGGACTCAAATGGATGTCATGCTCTTTTTTTGAATTCCACACAGGGGTTTAAAGCTAGCCGACCTGATCCTCGTTATTCTCAGTTGCAACTTGCAGTTTAGATGGATACTTCAAACCCTTCAAAATGGTTTCATTCCTTGGCGTTACCCTTAATTCCAGCCAGCTATTAGTGCCTTTCAATCTGTCATGTAAACAACTCGTGGCAAAAAAAGACGCAGCCTACACAATATTACATCTCTAAGTTAGAACAGCTCCCTTTCACAATAGCAGAACACCTGCTGCTGCATGGTTAATACATGACGTAATAGCTCTGCTAATTTCAACATTTCAATTTAGAGTTTGCATGAAACATTTCCTTGTCGGTAGATACTTGCCCCACGGAGGCAGCTTCATTCATGAATTATGATTAATCCCATTTTATTATCGCTGTGAACGTGCAATAAGGAGGTCTTCTTTATTGCAAAGGAATGCAACTCTTCTGTCGGACATTCACTTATTTGTCAAAATGTTACCATTCATGTCGCATGTAATGCTTCAGTAGCGAATTTGGCCTGTTTTATAAAAAGGAATCGAAATTTGCCTAGCAGTGTAACGGTAAGTTTCAATTCTATTAAGGACACGGATGCGAGGATTATTCTTTTGTACCTTCTTCGCTGTTTTATTACAAAAGTCACAGCAGCCAAAAAACGAACCAAATAACAACAGCCCTACCTTAGAATAAAGGCTATGGGCAAAACAGAAACATTGTACTTCGACTACAACTCCCATGAGTACTACTAGGCAGTCCATATTATAGTCCCTTCTCAGTCTCCACTGTAGTTAGACAGGACGTCCCCTTCATGACCACTTCCTCTTTCTTCGCGCGAGGCACGCTATATCATCACTGATCCGGCTTGGCACCATCATTCCCTATCAAGAAAAATTGCCACAGCGTCAGCAGTGAAAGGGCATCCAAACACATACAATGCAACACTGTCAAGTTACATCAGCATAAGACTGGAAAACCTGAGTACTTACTGCAGTACGGGTGGGTAATCACCGCAGGAGACCGGGAGGGATAATCCTCGCCTCCGTGTCCTTAATAGAATTGAAACTTACCGTTACACTGCTAGGCAAATTTCGATTCTATGTCAGGACCGGAGGCTTCAGATTATGCTAGTTTAAAGCTTACTCACCACCAAATGAGCAATGTCCACCACAGGTTTAAAGTAAAACCTCTTAAACGTGGAGTCCGAAGACCAATCCGCAGCTGCATCAAATCCTCCAATCGAGCTCCTAACGAGAACGCCTTCGAAGCCATGGCTCCTCTAGCTGAATGAGCACCAAACTGCTGTGTCAATGCCTGCTTCCTGCATTACCCACCGCACCCATCTGGCGATGGTGGGAGAAGAGACAGCCTTGTGCGGCTTTCGCAGCGCGATCAGTAACTGTCTTTTGCCCGGAGGGCGAAGTTCCAAGGTCAAATCCTCATAAGCCTTCAAACACTGGACCACACACAACTTGGGAGTATCCACGAAGCATGGGTAGGAAATCGTACGTGAGCCACACTTCGTGCGACGCCCCAGCGTGAAAACCACCCCATCAGGGGAAAAAACTCTCGCCGTGACATCCAGGGCGCGGACATCTGACACCCGTCTGCACGACACCAGACATAGAAGCATCGCCAATTTCGCTGAAAGCTCCTTCAATGACAGATACCTATTCTGAGGCCATGACAAAAAAAGGTTCAAAACGAGATTGACATCCCAAAGAACCGAATAACGCGGCTCTGGGGGCAGGGAAAGGCGAATTCCCCATAGAAGGCGACACACAAAAGGGTGTCCCCCAGCGGCACACCTGCAATCGGCTGGTGGCCCGCCGAGATTGCTGACCGCATCGCATTGATAGTACGGTAAGCTAACCCGGCCGAAGCCGATTCTGCCAAATAGTTCAGCGTGGGAATGACACCCGCGACCATGGGATCCAAGTCCCGTCAAAGACACCAACGTGACCATTTATTCCAGGCAGAGCGATAACGTTTCGCGGTGCTGCCTGCCCAGGCCTTTGAGAGGAAACTCTCAGCCGGTCTCGAAAGGCCCACGCCATGAGGTGAAGGGAGCTCTGAGTGAGCAGATGATGGGGATCCCCATCCGCGTTGAGAAGAAGTCGCGGAAATCGGGGGAGTAGGATTGGAGAATCCCAAGAAAGTTCCAGTAGAACCGGAAACCAAACTTGAGACCTCCACCATGGAGTCACCAGGACTACGTCCGCCTGCTGGCGGCGAAGGTGGGCAGCCGCCCTCAGTATCATTGAGAACGGAGGGAAACCGTAGGACTTCTCCTCGCTCCAGCTCTGGAGGAAAGCATCCGTGGCCTCCGCAAGAGGGTCCGGCCTCCAACTGAAGAAACGCGGGAGCTGGAAATCCAGACGAGATGCAAAGAGGTCCACCGAGAATGGGCCCCAGGCGGTATTCAGGCATTTGAACACCTGAGGATCCAGTTTCCACTGACTGGAGTCCCGCAGGTATCGGGAATGCCAATCCGCAACCTGATTGTCCCGACCCGGCAGGTATTCGGCCGTCACTGATACCTGATGCGCCAGGCAGTAATTCCAGAAGTCCTTCGCCAAGTCCGAAAGGGCCTTGGAACGAGGACCCCCCAGATGATTGACGTAGCGCACCGCCGAGATATTGTCCATGCGCAACAAGACGCAAGAACGAACCGTGTCCTTGGTCCAGCAACGAACCGCAAAGGACCCGGCCAGCAGTTCGAGGCAATTGATATGAAGCTCCTGCTCCCCGTATGACCAGGTGCCGCCTGTGGAATACTCTCCACAACGGGGCGCCCCAACCGGCCCGGCTGGCGTCGGACTCTATCACCAAGTCGGGGACAGGCCCGAAAATTGCTCGGCCATTCCAGGCCTCCATGTGAGCAAGCCACCAGCGCATCTCCTCCTTCACTTTGTCCGACAGGGGAACCACCTGATCGTACGTCAGGCCTCTCCTGAGGTGGTGCGCCTTGAGGCGCTGCAGGGTGCGATAATGCAGGGGCCCCGGAAAGATTGCCTGGATGGAGGACGAAAGTAGGCCCACCACCCGGGCAATCTGCCGGAGAGAGGTGTGCGATCGCAAGACCGTCTGGCGGAGGACGTGTCGGATTTTCCCCAACTTCTTGGAAGGGAGACTCAGGGTACACCCTACCGAATCCACGGTAAAACCGAGGAACACCACAGTCTGAGACGGAACCAGAACAGACTTCTCGCTGTTGATGACAAACCCCAGACTCTGGAGTAAGGATACCGTCCGGCGGAGTTGAAGGTCTAACTGTACCGGGCACTGCGCCATCACCAGGATGTCGTCCAAATAGACTATCATCCGGATACCTTGGCTCCGCAAAAACTCCACCGCCGGCCGGAGGAGCTTGGTGAAACACCAAGGCGCCGAAGAAAGTCCGAAAGGAAGGGCGGTAAACTCGAACACCTGACCCCCCCCACCGGAACTGCAGAAAGCGCCGGTGCGGGGGATGAATGGGCACCACCAAGTACGCATCCTTGAGGTCCAACCGCACCAACCAATCGTTGGGAAGCAAGACGTCTCTCAAAAGATGGATACCCTCCATCTTGAAATGCCGGTAGATCAACCAACCGTTGAACTCTTTGAGGTTGATCACCGGACGCTTCCCCCCGTCCGGTTTGTCCACCAGGAACAAATTGCTCAAAAACCCTGCTGGGTGTCGAACTGAAGGGCAAATGGCGCCCTTGCGTAGTAGGTCCGACACCTCCTCGTCTACCAGAAGTGCGTCCGCACGAGAGAAAACGATAGTGAGAGGAGGCCTGTCTTGGCGGGGTTGGTCGTAAAATTCTACATGGAAACCCCGTATGGTTTGCAAGACCCAAGCGTCCGTTGTGAGAGCGGCCCAGGCGTCCGGAAACAAAGCCAACCGTCCCCCCACGCGGACTTCGTCCGCCGAAATGACACTCACCGTTAGAGGCGTTTCCGGCAGCATTCTTGAATCCGCCACGGAAGCGCTGTCCTCTGGTGGGGTAGAAGGTATTGTAGTTCTGAGAGGAGTTATACTGTCCTCGTCCGGAGCCTTGATTCCTGTTGGTCGCCTGCTGACCACCACGGCCGGTCGCGCGGCCCCCCTGGAGAAACGTTGGTGGAAGACCTTTTTGATACTAGACTGGGCCCTATCCAGGGAACTGAATGTATTAACAAACTTCCCCAGTTCCTTAATAAATGGTTCCCCAAAGAGATCACCCTGGGCCACTGCTCCAGCTTCCGAAGAGGCTAGGTCGCCCAGCTTAGGATCCAATTTAATTAGGAGGGACCTTCTACGTTCGGTAGACAATGCGCAATTCGCGTTTCCTAGGAAAACCACTACCCTTTGCGCCCAGTTAGAGAGGACCTCGGGGGAGATGGCCGCCCCGGACTCCTTGGCTTCCTCCGCCATGTCCAGAATCTTTGTAATGGGGCCAATGGCATCTAAGAGCTTATCTTGGCAAGCCCGCCAGGAACGGTCAATGCCTTTGCGGGGATCCTTAACGAATTTAGCCAAAAATGTGGCCATTTTCGGGTCCAACTCCGGGGTCAAGGCTACCTTACCCTCTAGTGTAGGCCTAGGACATTCTCCGCCCAAACAGCTCCTTGCCTCCTTTTCCAGGGGCTTGCGGAGGCGACCAGCGACTAACTTCGCCACCTTCTCCCCGGGGGCCCAGGCAGCGGATGCATGATTTCATCCGGGTCCAACATCCCCGAGGTGTCCCGAGGGAGCTCGGCGGCAGAGCCCGAAGGGCGCCAAGAACGCTCCGACCCATCCTCATCATCAGTGTCCACCGGGGAGGTAGGTGCAGGAGACAGAGGAGTAGCGCCAGCGGAGCCCGAAGGACCCGGGGCCGGGGAAGACGCAGGTGCGGGATCCATCGCCTTAGCTAGGAATGCGTCACACAACCTCTCAAAGGCGTCCTTGTCCACACCATGCGAATCGCCCGGCACCACCTCCCTACAGGGTTTCTTAGGGGCAGGGGGAGTAGACCCCGTCGGGGCGGAAGAACCAGCAGCCACCCCTAGGTGCGCCTGGGTCACCCTCTCACACTCCTGAATAATACGTGCAGAGAGGCGTTCTTCCATAGGCCCCACAATTTCAGTGACACATCTATAAATCGAGCGATCTACAGCTTGGTAGAACTCGTCGTCGTTGAGGTAGCCCTGCGACTCTTCCTCCTCGTAGTATTCGTCACCCATCACCCCTAGCTGACCAGCACCACCCTAAGGACTGTAAGAATAATAATTAGGAGGGGTCAACCTGGGGGACCGCTGGTTAAAACCAGAAGAAATATATGGGCAGAGCACTGCTGCCAAAATTAGGAGCCCAGTGGAACCGGGAATTCTGGGGGGCACTCACCCCACTAGCGCGCAGGCCCTCCTGAAAGGACCGGGCCTCAGTCACCTCCCAGCGCGCTAGGCTCGTGAATGGAAGCAGAAAACCACACTGAGTGCCCTTAAACGCCCGCAGGCGGCAACGCGGTCACGCCGCTATACAGACCCCCACCGGGGCGTAGGAACAATATGCGGGGCAATACAGGCTCAACCGAGCGTCAGGGTGAGGCGACAGGGAGCACCTGCTAGAAACGTTCTCCTCAGGGCCATTCCCTCACCGGAAAACCGCGCCGAGGAGAACGAGACGCAACAGCACCCTCTAGTGGCCGGAGGCGGCCGAAATACGGGCAAAGTCACGTAGGAGCAGAAAAGGCTCCCACGACCGAACTGGGCTCTGTAAAGGAAAACGGAGCACACAGCAAAGCCCCACAATATATTAATACACAAGCATTACCAATAGAAATCCCAGCAAACCCCAAATACAAGAGAAATGAGGAGAGAGGGCAGAAAACCACTTAACTGGCTGCGAAGCAGCGAAGAAAGAGGGAGTGGTCATGAAGGGGACGTCCTGTCTAACTACAGTGGAGACTGAGAAGGGACTATAATATGGACTGCCTAGTAGTACTCATGGGAGTTGTAGTCGATGTACAATGTTTCTGTTTTGCCCATAGCCTTTATTCTAAGGTAGGGCTGTTGTTGTTTGGTTCGTTTTTTGGCTGCTGTGACTTTTGTAATAAAACAGCGAAGAAGGTACAAAAGCATAATCTGAAGCCTCCGGTCCTGACATAGAATCCCAGCCCCTTCCATAATTCCCATTATTCATGTTCTTTCAAACTGAAACTATTTAATGTTAACTGATCATGAATGTTGGAATGAAAACTGTGATCCCATATATTTTGTCGGTTTCCTGCATTGTCGCATGCAGCAATAACCTGCTCTTCCAACCTCTGCAAGGAGGACACAATAGCTCATTGTGGCCTTTCATTCCAACTTTGACGGCAGGTTTTAACAATCTAAGAAGATTCAAAGCACTACAGTCTCAAAAAGAAGTAGTACTAACATCTGCTAGAGAGACCTTTGAATTACAAGTTGCACGGACATCCAGTGAAATACAGTCATTGTTAAACACCAATCCCCAATACATTTCGGCAAATTAGTTCATTGTGTTTTTAATGCATCTAATACTGCTGGCCTTGCTCACTTTCTGAAAGTTCTTAGTTATGGCATAGTCAGTTCCTTCCAAAAAATCTTTGGAGTAAAACCATCTTTTATTCATCCCCTTTTTTACTAGTGTGTTCGGACAGCATCCCTTTGGTATTATTCCTCAGTTGTGGCATTTTGATTCAATTTTTGCTCTTCTGCAATGGATGTTCCATCCCGAAAACCTCTGGAACTACCACTGGTTCATTTATGTTATGAACACATGCTAAGGTTCTTGAGTCTTACTGCTCCAAGAACTCAATCTTGACTGATGATTGACATTCCGACATGTCTTGTGTGCCTGCACCCAACCTGTTTTTCATTATCTATGATGCCCCTTTAAATGGGCCTTGACATTTAGACACAACATTCATTTACATCTGCTTTTTTCAAAAAGACACATAGTATCATATACATCAAGACATGCCGTATGAAAACAGAGGGAAATTCTTGCAGAGAAGAGATCCTGAGATCAGCTCGCCAGCCTTCTGCAATCTGAGATGCAGATGACCTATTAATAAACAAGGTATGGGGTTTGGATCTAATCCCAGAGCTCTATCTCCGTGCCCACGTAGTGAGGATAGGCTGCTGTATATATATCTTTAAACATGATAGGACTTCTCATTGTATACAATTCACTTGTGATGATACTCATTTTGCTAGCATGCATGTGTTTTATAGTTGCAGAGTAGTTGTTTGACAGTTTCAATAAATATTGTAAACTGTTATAGTGTCTTTGTTTTGTTTGTTTTGGACATGCAGTAGTGACAAAACGAAAGGTGACCATCTGTTTCCATTATTCCCTGAGGGGATTAGAGTGTTGTGTTCTGGGGTGCTAACTTACCTGTCACTCTGGAAAGGGTAGGAGGGCAGGTAAGGCACTATGAGCTAGTCAGGATTGGGGTTCATAGGTACTGATGTGGTATGGTTACTCAGTCCCTACATACTGAAGTTCTGTGATCCCTGGCATAGTTCAATGTACACAGTATCCCTGCAGCACTTGTTCCCTCTGCTTCCGGGCGCATCTGAACCAGGACTCTAAATATGCCTTGCTGCAGTCAGTGGCAGCCTCAAATGTTTCTGTACCTGAAGCTGAGAGTTTATCAGGATGAAGGCTCTGGACAGTAAGATCACTAATATGGTATTGGCCCCCTGAATCAGAAAATATTCTGGAGAACCCTACTGTTGACTGTGACAGACTGCAATGCTCAGTCAATAAATGGTGGTGCTTCCCCAGCTGTTATTTTTCTTTACAAGCCTCCTTTTGTGTTTTCTAGAGGAAATTATTTTGCAACGTGGATGCCTCACTGGGTGACCTCCTCTGGTGCATTAGTCGCAGCAGAGTTGCAGTGGCCAAGCTCCATCTTCCCGCAGATAGGGGGGTTTGGGAGCCCTGAAATCTGAGCACGATTTTCTTGCATCAAAATTGAAGTGGGTTTGTCATTGGCTGATGGAGCACCATTTAGAGGACACAGATTCTATGGTACCATTTTAAAGAATGGACAATCTATGGGGCTTGTCCTTTCTGCTATCTAATGCACACCCCCACGCACTCCTGCCTATTATTGGTGGCTTATGGTTGCCTACGCAGAGTCTTGCATCTCACAACAACACTCATCTCTTATGCCCCAAAACGCCTGTCTGAGGGATTCCCTAGAAACACAGAGGTCCTCACCACTTCTGTCCTATGACAATGACTCGCTGTATCCCTGCAGATGGTGGCAGATTTGTATCAGCAAGGAGACACCTCTTCTCTTTCGATTAGCTTTTTTCACAGTCCAATCTACACAAAGGCTGATTCTTATAGGTGTATAGGTTATTGACACACACCCTTCGAACTGCATGGACCGCGGACCACACTGAACCTTCAACACACGCAGTCGTCCAGTACCTCTGCACTATGGATGGTGGCTGGCGCCTCATTAGTTGGCTGACCAAGGCCTTCCATGAACAAGCCTCGATCTCCTTAGTGGAGCTTTGTAATGGCTAGGAAGTACTGCTGGGGAAGGAGTTTCTTAACAAACAATGGAGCAGAGTGCTGGCGTACCAGCCAACAGTGTCAAGAAATGTGAGGTTTAAACTAAATCACCTGATCAGTTCAATACGTACTTCCCGTGTTCTGATGTATGTTTCCAGGATGTGCTCAGTTAAGTGCCGACCTGCTCCATATATTCTGGTCATAGATAGCATCTCAGTTGAAGCAAGTAACTGGTATCCCTACACCGCACACTTGAAAAGTTTGCAAACCTGGCTCCTTTACATGCACCAAGAAAAACAAGCCCATAGCTAAATGTCCTTGCCCTGGCCATATTGCTAGCAAAACTTACAACCACCCGTCATTGGAAGACGGTTGGACTCCCGCTTGTAGCCTTATGGAGGCAATCGCTCACTATATGGGCTGAAGCAGAAGGTAGGGCACTACGCGAGGAAGAAGTAGGAGGTCGTCTGATATATCCCCTTCAATAATGGGATAAATGCCTTGCTACTTTTCAAAACGCTTTTAGAGATGACAGGTTTCCACCCTGATTCCTGATTTATTACCAATTGGAACAATTGTAGAACCATAATCCTGCATATGTAATGCACACCCTTCACACTATTGATCGCCTTGTAGTCTTAGGTTGTCACTACCCCTTTATTTTTAGAGTTCTACATCTCCTTGTATATTGAGCTGCGTGTCGATATCGATCAGTGGCTCATTGATTGCATTATAATTGGACACTGTTTTGTAAATAAAATATTGCATGATTATGAATAGGTGAGATAAGTGATGTCCTTCACTACTACTCCATCATATGACATTGTTAGCCTGCCAATTGTATGGATTACTCCATGTTCACAGTTATACCTATGTAAAAACAGAGAAAAACAATAAAGCTATTTAAAAAAAAAAACAAAGTAAATATTCAGTGATGCTGCTTATCTGAAGCCTGACAGTCACTATTTTGAATCTTTGACCTGTGTGTATTTGCTCTTGTATTAGGTCTGCCTGTCGTGGGGTAGTATCTTTGTTTTTCATGAAGCAATTTTGGATCACTCTTGCCAACTAATTGCCAGTGTCACTGAATATCACATGCTAAAATAGTGATCACAGAATGTGTGCATTATAGTTGTACTTGTTTGTGAATTCAAACTTGATAACTAATAACCTATTTGTATTTATTTGATTTCTTGCTTACAAATTCCAGACTAATACAGTTGCATATTTTGATCAAACAAGAAAATACCACTTGAACGTACAAACTGTTAAAACCTTTAGAAGCGATAGTACAGGAATCATAATTAATATAAAGCTAAAATAAATAATGATAACCAAAAATAAGAGGTATTTCCTTCTCATGACAAGATTTTAATTGAATGCTAGAGTGAGACAAACATGTTGAGTATCCATTCTTAAATTTAGGTCTCTATTGGATTTATTTTTCCACTACTCTGTCTAAACTTAAACTGTTCCTTCTCCTTGGGCTGGATATTAGCACCATGTTCAGAAATTTCCTATGAAGTGGATTGATGCAGGCTGGTATGGAAAAGCAGTGACCCATCAGAACACTAGTGATGATTAGATTAGTGATGATGTGGTAAAAGAGTTAATGGACAATAGAGATCACTTTGTAGTGTAGTTCCTATATTCCCAATAGGCTCTGCGCATTGGAATAACATAACGATAGTTTAGACGTAGGACTTAGGTCGACTAGGTCTCTATTGAATATGTTAGACTTAATTATGAATGCCAGCTAGCTCAGAGGTCACTAGAAACTTTCTCGAATTCACAAGAAGGAATTAGTTTCTGACAACCGCATATACATGACAACTTTGCTCCCTCAAGAATAAGGAGTATATCTCCAGAGTCGCGGAAACAATAGATGGCTATTTTACTCAGTCAATCGTGCATGCTTAGTTTCACCAGAAGTGCAGAGAAACAGAGAGACTGGCGTTTTCAATAAAAGAGGTTATTTATTGAACAGTCTTCTTTCTCATGCAAGAGAACTGAATTGCTACAATCGCAATACTTGTCATAAAGTAAAGTGCGTACAGTAAAAGGAGTATTATAAAATAATACTGTAAAAGCATGGTATGGTTTCTAAGCCATACGATGTTTAAATGGATAAAATACATACAATGATAAAATCATGACTAAACTTACTCAACTGGTGCTTCTAAGATACGCCTACCTCGGTGTACCTAACCTAAGCCTAGTACATGGGAAGGAGTAAGTGATATGTAGTTTGAGTTAAGATAGTTTCTGCCAAGAATCGAAATCAAGAATTCTCTAAGGGTCTAATCAGCTCCGTACCTTGGTTGTAGAATGAAGGAGGTCTTGTATCTCTCTCTCAGGACTCGATCTCCCAGAAACCCGCAAGGGTGACAGGGAAACGCTGGAGCTGGATTTTTCGGCAGGAGAAAAGACAGCGTCTCTCTCAGTGCGTCAGCGGGAGGGTCGGCTTCCTTCGGCACTTGCTACAGCAGGACGTCGGGCAAGTAGATAGTCGGTCTACTCCAAACCACCGTGTGTTTTGCTAGGGCAGATGCTGGTATATTTATACCTGGAAGGTGCTGAGTTTGACGTAAGGTTGGACATAAGATGTCACTAAGAACTCTCAGTTCTTTCAGGACTCCGGGAGTTCTAGGACAAATCAATACAGAAGCAGGGGGAATTCCCGGGCTGCTGGAGGCTTGGTTTGTTTAAGAACACGTTGTGCTTTCTAGGGGTCTATGGGAGTAGCCTTGCCGTATTTGGACTGCATTGGCTATGTCTTAATATGGGTATGATTCTTATGCCTATATAAGGATATGATTTGATATAATCACATGAGGGCATAAATCGGGAATATTTAACTAGAGTCCTAGATTCGTCTACAACAACTTAAAAGAATACATAATGCAAACATTTATTCAATAGTTTACTTCAGAACAATGTATGCATTCTTTGCTTGGCATTTATGAGTCCGTTCCTACTAGCAACACAGAGCTGTCTATGCCCCCTTCTGGAATTTTGTTTTTGCCAGTTTACAACCAAGTTTACCTCATAGCATGCGCAAAGATCATTTGCTCCATGGCCTTTTCTGTTACTCTGCCATAATATATTGCTGCTAAATTACTCAATAGTAGACTAAACGTTGAATTTCTCATGTACCAGAAAGAATACTTTAAGGCCAGTTGATCAGTGAATATTTAAATTTTATCTCTGTGTCCTAGGTGTTAGTAATCATTTTACACCAACAAACAACTGCACACCTATAGAAAATAAAAAGCACATTCAACTTTAGCTGATGAAGAATAGGCTTGTCCATCAAGAAAGGTCCGCTTTAACAATCTGTTTTTAGTCTGGATATCATTCGATGACCATAATTGGTCTCAACAGGGTCTGAGAAATGTAACATCTTCTAGTAATCTCAGTCATTATTCTTGTGGCTTTCAGAATGATACTTGAAAGAGAATTGGTTGCCTAAATTAGGTCACATGGGGCCTCCTGAACTCTTTTGATGGCTCTCTAAAAGCAAGAATTGCAAGATTTTTGTCCTCCTGTTGGTGCACTTATTCATATTATTTAAATAGGATTTGTATTTATTAGTCCCACACATATGTTATGTTATATGTTATGTTATATGTGATTTGTAGCGCGCACAACTACTCTGGAGTATCCTAGCGTGGATGAACTGAGGCCGAGAGAGCACAAATAAAATTAGATGGAGGGGTTGAAGAGATGAGTTTTGAGAAGTTTCTTGAAGATGCAGAGGTCCTGAGTATGTCACAAAAGGCCGGCAAGGCTGTTCCATAGAATGGCCACCTTTACTGACCACGATTGGCCACCCATCCTAAAGCGGCGAAACCGAGGAATGGCCAATAGGCGAAGAGAGGAGGAGCGAATCGAGCGGCCAGGCCTGTAAAAGGCCACGTGCTTCCTAATGTACGAAGGTCCAGAGTCATGCAGGGCTTTATGGGCCATGGTCGGGATTTTAAATTGGACCCGCTGGGCCACAGGTAACCAATGAAGGTCACGTAGAAGTAGCCTCGCACTGGATCGTTTGGCGATGGTAAATAGGAGTCTGGCCACAGCATTTTGAATCAGTTGGAGTTTATTCATGGGATAGCCAGGGATGCCAATAAATAAGGCATTAGCATAATCAAGCCTGGAAAGGATAAGTGCCCGAGCCACCATTTCCTTTGCTTGCTGTGGTAACAGAGGGAAAAGATGCTCGGCGAACCGAAGATCTTCCCTGAACCATATCCCTAAGTTCTTGGCCGGGCTACCCACCGACCGTGGGCATGGGAAGTCCGGTGGCCACAGGGCCTCTCTAAACAGCGGGGGGAAATTGCCGTACAGCAATATCTCCGATTTTTCTTCATTGCACTTGAGATGCGCCTTGGCCAGCCAGGTAAACACAGCAGATAAGCACATCTGCGCATCCCCGGTGCACAATTCAGATCCTTTCCATGTAAATAGAAGCTGCGTATCATCGGCATATGCCATAATTTTGGCACCCAGCCCCTCTGCCAGGGCAATCAAAGGGGTCATATAGATATTGAAGAGTAGCAGGCTCAAAGTAGAGCCCTGCGGGACTCCAGTTGATAGCTTCCTGGCAGAGGAAGAGAAAGGAGGCATCCATACCTGTTGGGAGCGCTCCTCCAAAAAGGATCTCAGCCAAGCCCACACCGCCCCAGAGATGCCGATGTAAGAGCCGATCAAGGAGAAGCTGGTGAGGTACCGTATCGAAGGCGGTAGAGAGGTCCAATAAAATCATAGGCGCTTAGCCGCCCCCGCCAGGCACTCCCTAATTGCTTCAGCTACCTCAACCAATGCCGTCTCCGTGCTGAAGATGTTCTAAAACCAGACTGGGCTGGGTGGAGCGCCCCAGATGTTTCAACAAAAGCCTCAAGTTGACGGAATACCACCTTTTCACAAACTTTGGCCAGTACCGGTAGTAAGGAGATAGGCCGATAGTTACAAGGCAGCAGGGGACCCACAGTTGCTTTTTTAAGAAGCGAGAGAAGTTTAGCCTGTTTCCATTGGGTGGGAACCTTTGCAGAGTAAAGTGAGCGGTTGATAATAGAAGTGACTTCAAGAGAAACACTCCCAGCTACCCCCGCTAAAGGTCTAGCTGGACATGGGTCCGATGGGGAGCCCGCCTTTAGATATTTGAGGATAGCAAGAATGTCGGAGTCTTCTGCTGGCAAGAACTGGGAAAATAGGTGGTGGGTAGAGATGTTAGACTGGAAAGCTATAGGTGATGAGGTTGGCTGTTCCCTTACATCCGACTTTAAGCTGTCTTGAATAGATTGAATTTTGCTGATAAAGGAGAGCAGCTCCTCAGACGACTGAGGGGAGGCTGGAAGAGGTTTTTGTTCCGCACTGGGAGACGTACAACTTCTGACGATTGAAAAGATCTCCTTACTATTATCAGCTTTCAAAATTCGCTAGGCGTAAAAATCACGTTTATCTTTCTTAACAGCAGCATAATACACCCTCTGAGCCGCACGAAGCACTAATTTGGCCGCCGGACAGTAGGCAGCACGCCACTGGCGTTCCAGTTTCTTACAGCCAATTTTTTTTGTCAAAATTGTATTTTATTATTTAAGCAAGAAAGAAAAGCATTCGCGACAACCTCGCACATATCCCCGCACAGGGGGTAAGCTTGGCAAGCGGGAGAAAGTCAAGAATTCAGCCGAAGACCCCCACCAGTGGCAAACACACATATGTTAACACTTCAAAGGGGGCAGCAATTCCAACGTGCTCTAGAGTGGTAGCAACATAGTCCGGAAAGGCTGTGTTATCAGGGGGGAATCGTAGTCGGCAGCCACACCCTTATAGTAGCGTTGAGTGACTCCCGGCACTCTCGAGGTACAGTGAGGGTCAACAAGAAAAAGAATTAAAAAAGAAGAAAAAACCCAAAAGGAACCCCCCCTACCCCCCTCCCCCGGTGGTGGTAGCTCCCATACTCTCAGTCACACTTTCAACAGCTTTCATACCTGGAATAGGTGCAGGGCCCGCAGTGTAGGCGGATAGACCGCCGACGGGAGACCTTTAGCAAGGAAACGGACCAGCGGACCCCAGCGGAAGATGAAGTTCTTGAAATCCCCCAAGAAGACCTCAGCCATGCGTTCCATGCTCAACAGTCGCCATAGGCGGGCATGCCACAAAGAAATCGCGGGGGCCTCCTTC
Source organism: Lissotriton helveticus (assembly GCF_964261635.1). NCBI lineage: Eukaryota > Metazoa > Chordata > Amphibia > Caudata > Salamandridae > Lissotriton > Lissotriton helveticus. Next base: position 772,495,645 of record NC_136057.1, read on the forward strand.
TTCTTCCAGGCCGCAGCCAGGGTAGTCTTAGCCGCCCCCAAGCACAGCCATAAGATCTTCTTATCCGCCCGGGTCTGATGCTCCAGCAGTGGATCTCGGCGACCCAACAACACATGTGCCATTGAGTCTGCCACTGGGTATCCCAAGATCTCTCGAATATGAGAGAGGATTTCCTCCCAATAGGGGCGAATAGCCGGGCAGTCCCACCAAACATGGCGAAAGTCGCCCAGCAGGCCACAGCCCCGCCAACATCTGTCAGAAGAGCCCGGAAAGATACGATGGAGTTTAGCCGGGGTGAGATACCAGTCCATCATTGTTTTGAGATGGGCCTCCCGGAGTTCAACAGAATGATTATGTTTTGCTAGGTCTCTCCACAACCGTGACCACTCCACCTCAGGAATTTCTCGGTCCAGCAAACTTTCCCATGAATCCATGTACCGAGGCCTGGGGGACACTGCCGTGGTTAGGAGGTGGCGGTAGAGAAAGGATATAGTTCCCCGCATGTTAGAGGTTCGACCCAGGAAGGACTCGAAGGGGGTGGGAGCTCTAGTAGCGGCGTCGCGAACGGCAGGGGAAAGCGCCCAATGCAGAAGTTGAGCATGATGGTAGCGTTCGTTTGGTAGGACCTCATAGTCCCTCCTACAATTGTCGAAGGTCAGCGTGGCTGCTCCATGAAACAGGTGGGTGAGTGCCAAACACCCCCCCTTCCTCCAGGCGTCAAAGGGACCCTCAGTTTGGGCAGGAGGGAATGCCGGGTAGAAGTGGATGGGCGTAAACGGCGAGGGAAACGTAGTCCATCTCTCATCCCCGGCAAGCGAGTCCCACACCTTCAAGGTGGTGCCCGTGGGGGTGCTAATGTACGCGTTAACGGGCCTGTCTCTCTTGGGTTTCCACACCAGGTCCCAGATCGTCCTCCCCGCCACGCTCCTGTCCATGTGGAGCCAATGTTTTTCTGATTCCGGTAGGGACCACTCCACTAGTACCCGGAGCTGCGCCGCTTTATAGTAGAGGAGCATATCTGGTAGGCCTACCCCCCCTTCATCTCGCGGTCGTCGAAGCGTAGCGAAGGAAAAGCGAGCTCTTCCACCCCTCCAAATAAAGCGGAGCATGAGGGTTTTTATACTGCGGAAGAAGTCAGCATCGACCACAATGGGGAGCGCCTGGAATAATACAGCAGCTTGGGGAGCAGAGTCATTTTAATCGCATGTATCCGCCCCAGCCACGAGATATATAGGGGTAGCCAGCGCCGCAGATCAGAGCGAATACTGGCTAGTAGGGGTGGAAAGTTGGCGGCATACAGCTTCCCCACTGTCGGAGTAAGGCGAATCCCCAGATACAGGAGAGACGAAAGCGTCCACTGGAGGGGGGACAATGGGCGAAGGCGGTCCACCTCAGCTAGAGGGAGCGTAAGGTTCAAGATAAAGGACTTGTCGTAATTAACCTTGAAGCCCGCTACCCTCTCAAAGCGTTCTAATTCAGCCTGGACCTGGGGTAGAGACTGCGCGGGATCCGACAAGGAGAGCAAGACGTCGTCGGCGAACAACGAGATCTTATGTTGTTCTCCCGTGAAGGGCAGACCCTGAATGCCGGGGTGTTCCCGAACCGCCATCGCCAGTGGCTCGATGCTCAATGCAAAGAGTAGGGGCGAAAGCGGGCACCCCTGCCTCGTACCCCGGGAGTGGGGAAAGAAGGATGACAGGTGGCCGTTGACCGAGACTCTGGAGCGGGGGCAACTATAGTTCGCACGGATCATGTCCAGAAATCTGGGTGAAAAACCAAAAGCCGACATAGTCCGGAAAAGGAATCCCCAGTCCACCCGATCGAAAGCTTTTTCCGCATCCAACCCCACTAATACCGCAGGGATGCGGAAGCGGGTAGCCTTTTCAATAAGGTGGACCACACGTCGGGTGTTGTCGTGGGTCTGGCACCCTTTAATGAAACCGGACTGGTCGGGGTGGATGAGTGTGGGCATAAGATCTTGTAACCGGGATGCCAGAATGGACGAGTACAATTTTGCATCGATATTCAGCAAAGCTATCGGTCTGTAGGAAGCGCACTTGGAGGGGTCCTTCCCCGGCTTGGGGATAATCGACACCACTGCCTCAGCCATGGAGCCCGCGGTCGTGCCCGAGTCCGCCATGGCATTGAATAGGTGCACCAAATGGTCACTAATGTCGGCTGCAAAAGTTTGATAAAAGAGTGCCGTAAAGCCGTCAGCTCCGGGTGCCTTGTTGGGCTTCAGGGCCTTAATCGCCGTCAGCACCTCCTCCCTAGTGAAGGGAGCCTCCAGCAAATCATTCCATTCGGGGGAGACGCGGGGGAGTGGGAGGGCATCCAAATAGTCCTTCTGGGCCATAGGGTCTAGGGGATCTCCCGAGTAGAGCGACGCATAAAACTCTCCAAAAATTTCCGCTTTTTCCTCATCTCGATGGTGTAGTTCACCCCTACAATCCTGTACACCTCCTACATACTCCTTCTCTCGCTTATCCCGAAGCTGGCGCGCTAGGTGTGTCCCAATCTTATTACCCTGAGAGTAGGAGAGACGGCACAATTTCAGGAGAGTGAACTCCGCTCTATTATTATAATGGGACCTGAGTTTCCCCCGGACCGCCGTCAGGGAGCGGAGCGTCTGCCTGGTGGGATTCTGTTTATGAGTCACTTCTAGCTTATTTAGTTCGTCCTCCAGCCCCTCTCTCTCCTCCCGTCGTCGCCGGTTGAGAGTTGCATTGAGGCCCAAGCAACTCCCCCTAATTGACGCCTTAAAAGCATCCCAGGTGATAAAGATTGATGTGTCTTGGACGGGGTTAAGGTCAAAAAAGTCCCGGATCGCCGCTCTCAGAGCTCTACAGGAGGGGTCATCTCTGACCACAGAGGCCGGGAAATACCACTTGCGTGGTCCGGCGCAATCCTGCGCCCAGTGAAAACACAAGGTCAGAAGGCTGTGATCGGAGACCGAGAGGGGGAAGATTCTAGCATCGCACAGGGCCCCTTGTAGGGATTGGCTCAGAAAGCCATAGTCCAGCCGGGAGTAGGACTGATGGACATGCGAATAATAAGTGTAGTCCCGGGTAAGAGGATGGAGGACTCGCCACCCGTCAATGAGGCCGCAGTCCGCAAATTTCTCTTTCGTTTCAGTTGAGCTTACCCCGGCCTCCACCCTCTGGGGGCGAGAGCAGTCCAGATCCCGGTCCCACACCAGATTAAAATCCCGTAGGACAAATAATGCCCCCTCAACATAATCCAACACGGTGGTCAGCAGATCGTGGAGAAACCTATTTTGACCTACATTAGGAGCGTAAAGGACTAGAAAAGTACACAATCTGCCCCTAAGTACTCCCTTGACCAAAATCCATCTACCCTCCTTATCGTACTTGACTCCCAGCGGTTGAAACCGCACTGCTGAACTAAACATCAGAGCCACCCCTCTGTGCTTGGTATGAGCTGAAGATCTATATATCAAGGGATAATGCCTGTGCTTGAGGCGAGATTCGTCCTTCCTTGCCAGATGTGTTTCCTGAAGGCCCACCACATCCAAGTCATGATCCAAAATGTATTTCCACACCTTTTGCCTCTTCTGAGGAGAGTTCAGCCCTTTAACATTCCATGTGCCAACAACTAATGGCATGTCTGGTAAAGACTCACAAGCAGCTCAGCTCCCCCCCTCCCCACACCCGGCACACCCCAGTCCCCCTCGCAACCCCGAAGGCTCATCAATCGCACCACCCATCCAGTACCTCCCCTCCTGCCCCCTACTCCCAGATACTGTGAAAACTGAAACACTCCACGACAAACATTCTCACCACCACAACCCCCCCCCCCCTTCCCCCTCCCAAACTACCCCCCAAACACCCTCCCCACTTCGCATCCCCAGGTCTGGAGGGCCTCAACAGGAGTGCCTCCTCCACGAAGAACTTCAAGGGCCCCTCAGGGCCAACAGAAAAGGGGAACAAAAAGAAAAAACAAATGGCCACCAAAAGGGTGGCCCCAGGAACCCACCGCAGATAGCTGGTGGGATATCGGACAGTGTCCCATGTAGTTCTAGGACCGGGGTGTCTTCTCCCAAAGTACATGTGTACCCACGGTACCTGAACGGAGGGGGGGGGGCGCCCCTCCGCCGCGTGGCCGTCTTCCCTGTAGGATCATGCTGCTCCTGAGCTGTTCTGTGACAGCGATTCTGTCAGTCGCCACCGAGGCCACCGCTCCATTCCTCTCCTGTTGGCTGGCCGAGGGATCCGGTCTGCTGTGCGCCGTCGGGCGCCCTACTCTTTGCCAGGAAGGCGAACGTCGTCGTTGTCGCGCTGGGGAGTGATCCGCACTCGGGGAGGGGGCAGGCTCGTCCAAGCCTAGTAGCTCTCTGGCTGCATGCAGTGATCGGACCTGGACCAGCCGGTTCTGCCAGCGAAAGATCAGGCGATAGGGGTGGCCCCAGGGATACGCCACCCCCCTTTCTCTCAGATAGGAAGTCACAGGCTTGAAAGTGCGTCTCTTTTGCAGCGTGGTTGCCGCTAGGTCCTGGAAAAGCTGGGGATGGTGTCCTCTGAACTGCAAGTCAGTTATCCCCCTCGCCTTCCGAAGAATACGTTCTTTAATTTGGAAGTCATGAATGCACACCAAAATGTCCGGGGGTGGAGCCCCCGAGCCCCTCGGCAGCCCGACTCTATGTGCCCTGTCCATTCTGACCTCTCGCAGGTCTCCCTCATCCAGGATTAGCAAAAAGAGCGCCTCCACATATCCACGCAGGTCCCCCGCCTCACCTTCCCATGGCACCGCGCGGATGCGAATGTTATTTCGGCGGGAGCGGTTCTCCAGATCTTCAGCGTGGGCCTGTAAGTCAAAATTTTGCTCCGTCAGACGAATTACGTCCTGTTGTAGCTGATGCACGTCCTCCGCCATGCCCAGATCGTGTTCCTCCAACGTGGCGACCCTTTCGCCAATGCCATCCACATCCCTTCTCACCTCCCGGAGGTCCGAGGCAAGTTGAGACCGCAGCTCCGAGATGTCTTCCTTAATGGCGGAGAAGAGTTCCAGCATGAAGGCCTTGGTGGCCGGAGCTTCATCATCATCTCGCAACCGGGGAGAGGAGCCAGTGCTGGTGCTAGGGGACGAGGTCGCCTGCGTATCTCTGAGGGCCCCCCCCTTGCCGGGCTTATCGTTGCGGGTTCTGTTCGCCATCGCGTTCCAATACCAAATAGGGGGGGGGCAGCCTGCAAGCCACCACCGACTGCACCACAGGGGTCGAATCTTCAAGAGTACTCCTCGGCTCCAGGACGCAGAGACCCCAGGGGAGGCCGGGCCCGTCTCCGAGGCACCGCAGGGTCACGCTTCAGGGCCTCAGGGCAGGGCGCATGCGGAGCCCTGTCAGTAGGCCGAGGTCCAGAACTGCTATAGGCAACCGTGGGCCAGATTCAGGGAGTCCCCAACAAAGCACCGTGTCTCTGTACCTCGGTTCGGGCTGGCGCCGCCTCCGTCACTTCACCGGCTCAGTGCTCGAGGCTGGGGACCGCGCCCGGGAGCTAGGCCGCAGATCCCCGCGCTCGCGTAGTCCAGGGGTCGCGCCGCGCCTCCCAGCGCAAGATGACGCTGCACCAGGGGTCTCTTCGGGCAGCTCGTGACTCACCCCGGCGAAGCAGGACCTCCGATCACTGTGGGCCCGACGAGCTCCTCCCGGGCTGTAGCTCCGGGGTAGGGCGGAGAGGTGGACACGCCCCTGCACCGCTGTACGCAAGGCCCCGGCTTCACACGTCCGCCCCGGCACAGGCCCCGACGTGGAAGCGGGCTCAATCTGTCTCCCTCGCGGCCCGGCCGCACACAGGGCACCCCAGGAGGTCCCGGGGGTGGCGCGCCAGTAGGAAAGCCGCTGATAAAGCCCAGGGAAGGTGCTAGACAAGGCTAAGCGGAGCTTAGCGGCGGAGGGACAGAAAAGACGTCCTACTCCGTCGCCATCTTGGACACGCCCCTACAGCCAAATTTTAACTCCTTTAGGTACGTAGAGAACCATGGATTCGAGGAGGACGATCTATGATGACAAATAGCTGAAAGGTTGGAGGAGGATTCAACCCCCTGACCAATCCAGGTATTAAAACAGTCCACCGCCTCTCCAAGGTCATCTGCAGGAACCAGAGGGGTGTTAAGCAAGGCCTCGGAGAAGGCTGGAATCTTAATCTTCCGCCTAGCGGGAACGTGGGGCGAAGGTAGGGTGGAAGAGGGAGACCCCATATCCCAGGAGAACCTAACAAAACAATGATCAGACCATGTCACTGGGAGGGGGTCCCAGATATGCAAATCAAAATTCGAGCAAACCAAATCATTCAAATGTCCGCCCGTATGAGTTGGTCCCTCCACCCACTGGGCCAGTTGCATGAGGTCAAGTAGATCCATCAGAGCAGCTGAGTCAGAAACCTCTGGGGTGTCTAAATTAATATTAAAATCACCCAAGAAAAGAAATTTAAAAAAGCGCAACACACGCGGGGCAATGATATCTCTTAGACTCTAAGAACGCTCCAGGAGGGCCAGGCGGCCGGTACAACATATACCCCCCAGAGTAAAGTGGGGTGACAGGGTGAAAGTGAAGTCCAGCGCCTCCCCGTCTGTCATTTCTCTGACGGTAGAACAGGTGAAGGCACAGGCCTCCCGGAATATCACCGCCGTTCCTCCCCCTCTCCCTGTTGTGCGGTCTGCGTGAGCTATGTGAAACCCTCGGGGAACGACAAGTCCAATTACCGGCATATATGTGAATCATAATTGTAGGAAAATGCCCCTTGTTGTGTGGCTGCTCCCATTGTTTGCTAGATTTTATTCATGGCTTTTGGACTCTGCATACTGGGACATTATTGTCCTTTGCATGTGCTCTGAACCTGAAAACATTTTGAAATTGGCTATAATTCTTAATTGGCATATGTATCTTCCCTATAATTTCCTAGTAGAGTGTACAAAAGGTCTCCAGGGCCTGTATGTTAAATGGCATTAGTGGATTGTAGTGCACGTTGTACCTTCACTAGACAATGAAAAACATGACTTCAGGCCTACCACTGTACCTTGTCTGTGCAATTTTAAAACTGGAAATTCGACCTTTCAAAATAACCCCTTTTTAGAGGCCTAAAATCTCCTTTTAAATATTACTAAGTCACCCCTAAGAAGGTCTTAATGCCCAATAAAGCAGGGTGCATAGCGTTTAAAAGTAGGACAAATAAAAGTTTAATGTAAAACATGACCTTACAGTGACAAGACCCCAAAAGCTATTTTCACTGCATCAGGGTTAGCTATTCTATAGAAAAGCAGTGGGTTATTATATTAAAATTAAATGTTATCCACGCTTAGGAAACAGCTACAAAGTTGCTTTTTGAACTTTTCAAAATGTTTATTACAGGCCCAATTCTCTCAGAAAGTCAGATTTGTGCTAAATATTTTACAAAAGGTATTATTTAAAAAGTCAACTTTTACCTGCCTAAAGCTTCTACAAGCCCATTTGCATGAGCCCTAAATCTGTCACCCAGGAGCGGAATAGCCCCTTTGATGAGGTGTGAACTTACTCCCAGAGCTGAGACAAAGGCCATGGGTGTGGGGAGATGTTCTGTTCCTCTGATAAGGTGAGCATCTGAGAATTACTCTGGAACTTAATTTACTTCATAGAGGCCAACCCTTTCACAGGCAGATGTAGCTACCAAGTGGGCCTGCTCCCCCTTCAGCCATCTTTTCAGTGAGTCAAGAATGCCAGTGGGAGAAGAGTAACCCCAGAACAGGTTTTTACTGACCACAGATTAGGAGTTGCTCTTTTTTCTGGCCGCACCTCCAAGGTTGGCACATGAGCGCTTCACTGGGTAAGAAATGTTCTGCCATGTTAGATTTAGGTAGAGTGGAGCACTGTAGATATGTTTGCAGTAGAGTACACAGGACCTGCTTCAAAAGTAGGTCAGGTTTTCCCTGGGAACGTTATCTCTATTGGTGAGGGAAGGGACAGGAGTCAACCCCACCCACAGGTTACTACCAGGCATAAATGGGTTATCCCGAGACACCTTGTTCAGAACATGACAGTACCTGTGGAAGACCAAAGAAGAACTGTACCTGCTTTTGAGACCTGTGAGGAGATCTGGAAGGCTCGACCTGCTCCTGCTTATACCTAGGGCAAAGAAGTGGACTCCAAGGGTCAGTTGGCTGACCAACTGTTAAACTATGGGGATATAGCAGGCTGCTAGAAGCCAGTTTTCCTGAATACCCAAGCTGACCAGTTAGAACTGGACCTACACTTAACCCTGCTAGTGGCTTCTTCTGGAGTGAGTCTTGGCCCCCACATACTGTTCTAAAGTCCTGGTTTATTGGCTGTGTAACATCCTACAATATCTTAGGCTTAGAAAATATTTGTATCTGAAGACCTTCGAAGGCCCTGGACCTTGGCTTGTTGAGCTGTGTTCAGCTACCGCTTTTAGCCGTGCCCCGATGGAAGAATCAGAGCTCCAAAGAAATTACTAAGTCAGAAGGTATAAATCTGGTTTCTGTGTCTGACTCGCACTTCATCACGGTTGACCTTATATCTCGCCTAGGCTCTAGTCCAGTCCAACCAGAGCACTGTGGTTGGTGCTTAAGGCGTTTGGATGTTTGTTTATTCATTTAAAACTTTCAAAATTCAGATCTCCTGTTCCTATTATTGTATTTTTGTCCTTTTAGTGTAAGTTTGTTCATTCAGTTAATCTCTATTCTTATCAATTGGAGCAAGATTTTTATGGTGCTGTGTGTTCGACCTGTTACCTGTTTAGCTACTTTTAACTGCTTTGCACATTTTCTTAAGCCTGACTTCTCTGTGCCATAACTACTAAGGGTTGATCTCTGGTTTAAATGACTGAAACCTTTAGCAGACCTAGGAACATTAGTGAAATTACATCCACCCCAAGTAATAATCCACTTTCTCACAATAACTAATGCACACGTTCTATTGTTATCAATCTAGATATTATATTGCTCTAGGATACAAGACATACAAAGATAGACATCCAGAGCAAACCATCTTTAATGATTGATTTATTCAAACTTACTTCAAAGGCCTGCATCTTGGAACTGTGCTCATAATCGTTTTGTTCGTTTTCTCGAAGCGTGAGCAGAGATCTATCTCTCTCAACCAGATGTCTATGTGGCCACTACTGCAGCACACCAGTATTGGGCAATATCCCTCTTTGCGAGGACAAACCCCTTGCCCACCAGCAAGCTTGCGCCCCTTGAGGTCCACAGGCCCTCCATGATCTCAAGTAATCATGACTTTGGTTCCAGATCCAGCGACTACCCCAGTACCATTGGCCTGATTTCCCCCCCCCCCCCTCCACTTCAACACAGTAAATGCGGGTTAGTGAGTATTCGCACTTTATATGTAAGAAGGCGCCCACACCCCCACCCCTCTGAAAGGTCTAGATGTGTGTCATGCAGGCATGTAATAAATCATATGGAAGAAGTTACACTGGATCAATCAAAGTTGGGTAAATATTGCTATTTTACAGGCCATATTGTCCTCTGACCACTCCTCATTGTTTTAGTCTTCCGATATGCTGTTGACATTATGTTTGGATTCGCAGAATAGGGCTGAAGCGTTAACCACCAGGGATATATAGAGGCAAGAATAGTGACTTTGATTTGTTGCTTGTAAATTGAATCAGTAGTGGTTGATATCATTCCCAGATCTGTTTCCTTGAATCTCTATGGATACTAGATTTGATAAATAAACGAATGCCGTTGGAAGAGGAAAGATTTGTTATGTGTATCCAGTGTGGGTTCCTCAGAACCTCAGGCATTTCAAGGATCCGGGCAGGCAATCACATTTGACTGTCAGGAACCGAAATATTTGTTGTCACAACCGTTACAGTATTCACGGCACTGAAGTCTACATCCTGAATAAAAGTGACAGAGTACTAAGAGAGCATCCCTAATCACACAAGATTTTGGTAGTTGGGAGGATTCCCAAAAAGGAAGATGTTGCACCCCAAAAGGTGTGATCTGCTCACAGGATTTGTAAATCCACATTTAGGTTGCAAATGAATAGATAAATCTACACCACATGTCTCCAACCAGTCAGTCGCGAGCTATCAGTACCTCACAGACACCTTCAAAGCAGCTCACTGCCTTGTTTTTTTATTTTTTTAAATAAACAGTGTCACATTTTGTTTGTAAAGTTAAAGGAAGGCTGTGTTTATTTTACACTGTTATCTTCAGGCTACAGATAGTAGGGCCTGATAATAAGCAGTGCTGGAGTCAGGTTTATGACCCAGGGCACAGAGGTGAGGAAATGACGCACTGAGATCTTTAAATCTTATATAAAAGTCCTTGTCAACTCAGTATTGGAGCATGAGAAGAAAATTGTTTCTGAATGCTTAGATTTGATGAAACTGGGTGTGGGGTTGTCTGGTAACATTGCTTGAGTGGCTTGTCCTTCAGTAGCTCACAATGATTTTCACAGATCAGAAGTAGTTCTACACACTTTAGAAATAAAAAAGATTTATTTATTTTGCAAATGAAAGAAGAACAATTTAAGGAAAGAATATTCACTGTTGTAACTATGTACGGAAAAACGCATTGTAGACCCAGTGGCTAATGCATTGTTCCCAGAGGCAGCTGTGCTCGGCTAAAGGCTATGCGCTGCTAGTTCAGTGGCATGGAGGCCAGCACAGGCCATCACTGCAGGCCCAGCTCAGAGCCTCATGCGTGTGGCCAAAGACCATACCCTGCTGAAGCAGAGAATGGTGCTCTACATGTCCATAGGCTAAGTCCTTCACACAGGGAGAATTCAGTGCACACTGCACACAGCTGAACATAGCAGGGGTTGGGGATATGCAAGGTTTGTAAACTAGGAAGTACACATATTATGCTCCCTCACAAGATGCACAATTCCAGACCCTAGGGTTCTTGTGATCCTATAATCAAAAATTCTACTAAACTGAAAGTTCTATTCCAAACATTTATTTGTTTCTTCTATTCAACAGTAATCAATTTTCATGTGTTTGCCATGCATCATGGCTTTTTTATGCATGACATAAAACAACCACAAACAATAGTGTAACAGTTTACAATGTTGATATCACATCGTTGTTTGATGTTTAGGTTGATAGCTGAACTTTGCGCCGTACTCCCAATGCATTTCAGGAAATCCCTTCTTCAGGGGAACTGTAGGAGTAACCGATGTATATAAATTCAATAAAATGGCCTGCCAGGAATCAATCGACCCTCTCCATATTTAAAAAAAAATAAAAAAATCCATACTCCTGTTCAAAGTTCCAACATATGTTGCCTCCAAGTGCCATCACCCTGGTGCACCATCCAGACCAAAGGATTGCCCGGTGTTCTTAAATCCTTGATTGGATACCCTGTTTCGTGTTAGCTGCTATAGAGTACCTTTAGCCTCCTTGGTATATACGACATGGCATGTTATCAGCTGTGCCTCACTGTAGCAAGAAACCTCCGACCACAGAATTGTGCTGAATAAGTGCCATGCCAAACACATTCATGCGTCATATGCCCACTATTTAAAAAAATATACTCCTAACCAGCGTACTCCCAAAGATGGTGAAATGTGCAATGTGCCCCCAGCGTTCTCCATGAAATGCCCGATCACGGCACGTCAGGCGCTTAATTCAAGTAAAAGCTTTGGGTTCCACCAACTGTGAGTTTAACACATCAAGGATCAAACATAAGATCCACAAATCCCAAATACTGTATACCAAATAATGCCCCCGTTTTTACTCAGACAAGTGCATTTAATTCACTGTTGCGGTATCAACATCACAATAACTCCTCACCAAATTCAGATAACCTACAAAATGAGACTTTGATAATATGTCTTCTCCCAAGCTCCATATGAAAAACCTGAGTGCCTCTATTATATTTGTACTTTTAGTGAATTAAGACCGCATTCCCATTCAACCAGAACGGTTCCCGTACACTCAATGCGTGTAGCCCAAGTGAAGCAGGTGTGTTGAGAGATACGTAAAAAGTGTGAAAAAAACCGTAAGAAAACATGCAAAAACATTTTTTTTTTAAATCCTGTACGATTATGGTGCCAGAAAACAGACTGTAACGTAAACAATTCCTTCAACTCTATACTGAGTGTCACAAAGTCACTGTTTAATTTCCAAAGAAATAGTAAATGGAAATATTATTGTGAAAGAAAATATAAATTCAAATATAAAATAACCTCCAGCTCCCTCCTTATAAAGCACTGTTAAAGAACACTTATGTGTGTCTCCTGAGAACCTATTATCAACTATCAAAGAAACTCTGTTCCAAGAGACTCTATTAATGAGCATACGAATATGTGCAAGTATCCTGCCTTCCAGATTCCTTAGAATTTCGTCTGACCATCTCCACACCTGCCAAGGATACCCTTACCTTCTCTAGTGATAAAGCAGTGTATGTAAGTTTGAACATGAGTTGTTGAAAATTAACCCTTAAACTTTGAGGGAATACAGATTATTCGAACATAAAAATGGTGGATCTATACTCATTGGATAATTCATAGTGAAATCGGATCTATCCGCTCATACAGATGAACCTTTACCAAATGATCACTAGTATCGCTTCTATCACAGAAGAATAGTACACATAAAATTACCATCCTTTGAAGCATCAAACAAATCATGTGCTCTTTGACCTCTAATGCTACATAAAGCCGAAGAATTGCAATGATAATAACATGGTTATAGACCATTAATATCACAAAGTTGGTTATAAAAAACAAGTCATCTAAATCTTATCATTCACTCCATTATGTGTTGATGTGTTCAAACGCTGTATCCACATTGTTTCTTTTTGTGCTAACTGTTTTTTGCTGTCTATGTGAAAAGTAGGGGTTAATCTTTCTAAGACTGTAAACCGAAGTTGGGATATGGTGTTTGTTATCTGTCCAGTGGGCGGCCAGACATGAGTTCCTATTCTGAGTTCTGATCATGCTTTTATGCTCCGTTATTCGAATTCAGGCCTTGCGTGTTACCCTCCTTACGTACACCTGCCCACATGTGCATTTGATGGCATAGAATACCTTTTCTGTGTTGCAATCTGCTGAGTGCCTCAATTTAATTTTTTTTCCTGTGTGTGGGTGGGCGTTGCCTGTTATAACGTTGCTGCATTGGCTACAATTGAAACATCTCTTCATTCCTGTGTCATTATTGATATTGAGTGGAGTATTGTTTTCGAAAGTTCATTGAGGTTGTTGGAATGGGAATACGCAAACATGGGTTTGGTTGAAAAAAAGACCTTGAATATCTGGTTCCTGTAATATGATCTCATATCTTCGTAATATGCTCTGTTTGATGGCCGATGCTTCAGTGGAAAACTTAATTACACCTACTTCCCTTTTGTTGAGTGTTTCATCTTTTGCTGTAAGAGACCCTGACGATCCATCAATTCAACCTTCCCCCTTGCTTCAACCAGTACTTCAGTGGGATAGCCTCTATATATTGTTGATTAGCATTGTAGATGGCTTCTGAGCATCTTTCTGGCTCTGAGTAATTCTCTTAATTCTAATAAATTGTGACAGTGGTAAATGTCTCTTCAATGATGGAGGATAAAAACATGTGAAGTGCAAGGCATTATACTTATCAGTACTGGGCTCGAAAAACATAACAAAATGTCACTAGACCTGCAGGTCTAGTAACTTTAATAATCTACTTGACCTAGCTGTAATGTATTTGACCTGTGAACTGGTCTCAAATTGTGTGATCCTAGGTAAATAGTTTGCCTTTTGGAACCGCCTTATTCTTTATTATCAAATAAGAGTGCACCTTCAAATAAGTTCTCTATTTCTACTGAACAAAAAAAACTCTTTATTTACTAGACTAAATGTTTGCTCCATGTATAACAAGAATCAAGCCCATATATAGGGTACACATGATTCGTGCCTTGTCTCTTAGTTCACGAATAGCATTATCATCTGGGCATGAGCAGTAATTTTTCTCAAATCATGTTTAAAAACTCACTTTTCATAAATATATTACCAAAGCATGATGTGGTAGTGCATTGTCATTTACAGATAGCATATTTTCCATTGAAACCGTCCCTGATAACATGTAGTTTTACTGATAACACATAAACCTTTTGGGAAATTAGGTGTCAGCAAAAATATTTAAAATGTGCACATCACCTGGTAAAGTGTTCTAATTTGTTTGGATTGTATAGAAATATTTTTTTCACCACATGATTACAAAAATGGATCTTCATAACTAGTGAAATATATTTAAAATTCACTTAGCTATTTGAGTGTTAGAAAAAAGCCTGACATCTTACAGCCTTTCATTTAACATGCTGCAGTGCTAGAGGCACTCTTGGGGTTTGACACCCTGTGATGACCTTTGACTACTGTTATTTTAACTGACTTTGGTGTTATTTTATCCTAGTCTGGATGTATGACGGTCCTGCATATGACTTGTTTCTCTAACAAGTTTCTTTCAGTGGGAGCTTTCACGGAGTAGGGCAGCCTTGCCAAGAGCGGAACATGTGGGATGTGCATTTGAAGGCATGAGAGGGAGAGCGAGGTGTGGGATGTACTTTTTGGTCTCAAAGTGCAGTGTTGTGGGCAGTGATGCACACGGGCTCGGTGTTGTACATTGAGAGATGAAGTATGTGATGTTATAGGACATTGAGAGATGAAGTATGTGATGCTATAGGCAGTGGTGCAGAAATGTGCATTGTGTTATACATTGATGAGAATTATGACGTTTTTACTATTGGCATTGACATGGCCTTATATCATCCTTTTTCCTGACTCTGCCTTGCTTCAGCTTTTCTGTGTGCAAAGCAGTGCTTGCAAGTTGTTTGGGTTATTCACGTTCAAGGTCTTTCTGTTCTTGTGAGGGATTGTTTATGTACTCTGAAAGGCTTTGCGAGCTTCATCAAGATAGAGGCTGGAACATGTGAGATTTGGACAAGGGGACGTGAGAGCTCCTTCCTACCCTGGTTGCTGAGGCTCTCAATCACTGCCGTTTACTTCCCAGTCAGAGATGCAGTGTTTGCACCAGGTGATGTATTGAGTTGTGGTTATTGCTATTGTGATGTGAGCCAGTGGCTGTGATCATTTGATGTGTGAGTGAGTCAAGGTGCACCTCTAAAATTCTCATTTGATCTATTAAGTGTATATATCTTTCTGATCTTTTGCAGGATGTCCAGTATATTTGCCTGAGTCTTATCTCCTATTATTTGTTGCTTGTTTATTCATCAGTATTATTCATGCATTATATTTACCAAGTGTGTTATTATTGCTTGCATAAACATATATATATATATATATATAACGGCTCCAATCGTTCTTCTTTGCCAAAAAACGATAACGCACTCACGGGGGTTATGTAGTAGCAGTTTTTATTCGGCTACGAACAAGGAACAAACGTGTTTCAGACCTAAAAGTCCTTCGTCAGTGTTTGCAATTACATGTCTTTCCGACACATTATATATACCTCACTTCCTGTTGATGAAAAGGAATGATGGACAATTAGTTTCACATCCTAACGGGCAGCCATTACTAAGTGAGTTATTTTCTTCAAACAGTTACACATTTCCAATGTGTCATTTCCTCTACATTATACTTTTGCCGGTCTAACTGTGTTTGATCTCGCTGTGTATCAGCATGTCACCGGCATCACTGTTGCCCCAATTGCAGATATTTACAATTTATTTACAAAAATGAGAACGGAAAGACCATGTCATGAGTGATGTAATATGTGACGTCATCAGCAGTGCCTTGCGGGCGCGCGAGTTATAGTTAGCTGAACTAACTATAACGGGGGAATTTCAATGGTTTTAAATGAGTGAAATATCCAGCTAACAATAACATTTGTCCAACCAAGTGTACCAAAGGGTCAAGGGTCACTCACAGGCGGGTGCTTCTACGCGCTGGTACTCGCGTTCAAATAAAGGCTCAAACTCCGTCCCCAATTGTAGAACAAAGTACAGCACTCCGTGGGTGAAAGGCAAGGTTTCTTTATTTCGCCGTTAGCAGTGTGAAACAGACGCGTTTCGGACGCAAGTCCTTCGTCAGTGTTTACATCTAACGCTGTGAGGCGGCTACTTTTAAATGCGTCATCTTACGCCCATTGACAGCGATGACGGTTTGAAAATCACATTGTCGCGCTTGCAAATGTGGCGGCCATAATTTATTATCAATGTATATGTAACATTTTGCATGTATCTCAAGCGTACTCACTCAACAAATACATATTTTACAATCTCGCCGTGTATCGGCATGTGTGCCGCTAAAGCCAGTGTCTGGGACAGTCTTGCCGTGTATCGGCATGTCACCAGCTTGCATTGGCATTGCGCATATTTCAATATCCGTAATCAACATTGTAGCACATTCATTACTCATTAAGCATATTCATGATAACTTTTCAAATCGTGACAGTTCTTGACCGGAGAGAGAGCAAGGAGGAGGGCAAAAATAAAAAGTAGGTTAAAATAAGGAGTATCAAAGTCAGCACAAGAGTAGTGCATCAGGTTCTATTCATTGTCTGTTCTTCATTTGCCTAAATGTACCATAAGTTTTTTTCCACTATTCATCCCCTGTGGACTTTTTGTTTGCATGTCAATAATATAACGTGACTCCAGCCTGAGTAATCTCATCAGTCTATCACCACCCCTAGGGTTGGCAGGGACATGGTCTATGCCAAAATATTGTAATAGATCCCTATTACTCTGGTGTTTTTTGGCAAAGTGCCGGGCCACTGGATAAGTTGTGTCTTTGTTAGTGATGGCCCGCTGGTGTTCCAAGATTCGCATTTTCACACTGTTGATAGTACTGCCGATGTACTTAAGACCACATGGACAGGTCAGGCAATAAACAGCATATGGGGTCAGACATGTAATGAACTTATTGATGGATCTGGCAGTTTGCAGGCCGGGGATTCTTTATGATAGTACCCGTTTGCTATTCTCGCAGGCTCTGCATTTGCCGCAGGGGAAGAACCCTTTCATGTCTTTCAGAGTTCCACTGGTTTTTTGTTTGGGAGACATGAGATGACTCTGTACTAATTTATTTTTGATAGAATTTAATTTGCGAAAAGTGATTAGGGGCGTGGGGGAACATCTTTACCTATTGTTGGATCTGTTCGTAGTATATGCCAGTTTCTGGTGATTGGCCTCATCTGAGAAGGTCGTTATCATCCTGAACTTATTGGTAATTTCCGGCTGCTCAATTTTCTCTTTCTTACTCAACAGGTCCTTTCTGGGGATTTTTAAAACTCTGTTGAAGGTTTTGTCTAAAAGGGTCGATTCATAACCTCTAGTTTTGAATCTCATCATGGATTCTTTTGCTGCAGTTATGAAATCAGAATCTCTTGAGCAGTTCCGTCGAAGTCTAAGTAGTTCACCATACGGTATGCTACGAATTAAATTAGGAGGATGACTACTCTTGGCGTGCAATATACTGTTGCCCGCTGTGGGCTTCCTGTACAGTGCCGTCTCAAGCGTTCCCTCGTTCACAAAGACCCTCAAGTCTTAGTAATGTAACTCATTTCTACTCATTTCACAAATTCGCATAGCTGGGGGCGAAGCAGGTGCCCATCGCGGTTCCAGAGACCTGCTTAAAGAGATCATTCTGAAACATAAATATGTTGTGTGTCAAACAGAATTCTAGTAACTCAATTAGCATAACTCCATGTTCCATATACTTCACAGCTCTTTTCTCTAGGAAGTATTTTACTCCCTCAATTCCTTGGGCATGTCGGATACATGTATAGAGGCTCGTAATGTCAAGAGTTATTAATACATATGTAGTGTCCCATTCAATAGTTTCAACTTGTGCTCTGAAGTCTTTTGTATCGCTCACATACGATTTCAACTTCACAACAAATTGTGATAGAAATGAGTCAATATAAATAGAGAGATTCTCAGTGAGTCCTCCTTTTGAGGAGACGATGGGTCTCCCTGGTGGTATTTGGAGGTCTTTGTGCACCTTTGGTAGTTGGTAAAAAGTTGGCGTCACAGGCTCTGGATTTCTTAGAAATAGATACTCATTCATGTCCAACATTAATCTGTTGCGCCACTTGTTCAGAAGATCATGGTACGTTGTGATACTCTGTTGGTATTCTTCTCTATTTGTTTTGGTGTAATATTGGGAATCCTCTAACTGGCGGAAAGATTCATGACAGTATTGTTGTCTTGTGAGTAGGACGATATTGCCCCCTTTATAGGAGGGCTTCACGATCTCATCATTTTTGCTGATGTTCAATATAGCATTTTATTGAACTTTATATATTTGAATTTGAATCTTGGGCATTTGGCATCAGGGAAAGCCTCTCTGTTAGAGAGCATTGTGTAAAAAATAAACCAAGCCTTATTCTAAGAGACCTTGCATTCTATAAAATAAAACCCTTGTCTAAAGGTGTTGTTTGTTTTGTGTTATTTCTTCTGCTGCGCCTTCTGGATTTGGGCTACAGTGTGGAAGATTCTGTATCATCTGATAGGCGCAAGCAAGACATCTAAAAATTACAAACATTACACATGCTTTGCACAGTTTAATTGTCACACAGTTCACTTTATAGCATCCTCTAACTTAATTCTCAGAAAGATCAATAACTGTAGTAAGATAGCTGACTCTTGACCTCGGTCTCTGAGAGCCAGCAAATGTGACATGATAACCAGATATAATGGAATTTTTTATTGCTCTTTCACTTTGTGAGCAATAAAGATGTCTTTAAATCTTGTTATCTTGTCACATTTGCTCTGCTTTCAGAGACAGGTCAACAGTTAATTTGTTTTTCCTGAAGTTAGAGGATTTGCAACTCAAGGGCAAGTAGTCCCTAAATATAGCTTGCATAGCTTGTCTTGAATAAATCTTGCTCGACAATACGAGGGGGTGAGTGCTATTTACAAGCCCTGTGAGTAGGTTTTTTGAAAACGCTAGTGTGTAACCCTCTTTCAGTGAGATCTAATTGAATGTCCAGAAAGTTTATGGACGTCTGACTCATTTGATGTGTGAATTGTATACAAAAGTTCTATTAATTCAAGACTGATATGTTGTGTTGCAACTGTTTACTTGTGCCCTTCCCCATTAATTAAATGTCATCTATGAACCTCATGTATATCAGCAGATCTTCATTCTATGCTTATGTTTGAAAAATCTGAGTGTTTTCAAATTTGGCCATAAACTTATTCGCATACGATGGTGCCCCTGGAAAACCCATAGAGGTTTCTGCTTTTTGTAAAAAGAAAGAGTTCTTCCTACTGAAGTAGCTATGATATAAGCTAAAATGTAACCACTCCAGGAGAAAAACTTTTAATGACTCGTCCTAATTACTTATCAACAATATCCATTCATTGTCTTCCATGCGGGATAGACGTGTATAATACGACCACATCCATGGTACATAACCAAGCATCTTTAGGAATATCCTGTTAGATGTTAGCAAGTTTATTCAAACAGTCCGTCGTGTCTTGTATATACGAGGTCCAAGACTGTATCAACGGTTGCAGAAAATGATCCAGGAACCACATCCTGCCATGATGGGTCTAAAAGGGGATCCTGAGGATCTTTATGTATCTTCGGTAGCATGTACATATGTTGTCTCTGTGGATGAACTTTTGTTAGAAATGTTTTGGTGTTCTCTGTAATCCATCCCATCTCCAGTGCTTTGTTCAGTAGCGCGTTTAGAGTGATTTTAAATGTCTGTCGGATCTGTTTCCATTTGAATATAAATGTCTTCATTGCTAACCTGAAGCTGTACCTTTAGTTCACAGTAAGACCTGTTCATGACCACCAGTGCCCCTTCCTTGTCCGCTGGTTAAGATTATTTAACCATTCTGTTGGAGTCTTCGTAAAATACCAAATTCTGTAGGGGATACATTTTTGGGTTTTCTCGTTATGGTACCTTAAATTTTGCAAATCCTTCTTGACCATTTGTTAAAAAGTGTTGAGCGATTTATGTGAGAATGGTGCCATGAGCGTGCTGTTATTATTCATATTGATACCCTAATATAGGTCCAGGGAACATGGTACACCATCCCTACATCATCTCCCCTTCATTTCATATGAACGAGCCTTATAAGGTCATAACTCCTAATAAGGACATACTGCCTTATAGGGACTGAACACCTTATAAGGACTAAATCCTTTTATGGACTAAACCTTTCACCTACTTCCATGCTGAGGGAGGGTTCTTCCCAATTGATATGGCTAAGACGTTATCCTTAGCGCATATGAATAATTTATGAGTACGATACCCGGGGAAATACTTCACCTCTCCTATCTACCCACAAGGTTTAATCCCAGTCATCCTCATACTAAACAATAGCTAACACACCCACATGGACTGTATAAATACAGCACCTCTTGCTATCATAAAGGGAGAGGGACTGAGTCTTCATGCCGACACACTGACCAGAGACGCTGCGGCCCCGACATGCAATCGCTCCAGCTGACAGTGGTCCGACTATCCCTTGCTGGGTGTCCAACTCGACTCCAGGACGAAGTCCCACACTCTCACTATTTCAGGTAATGGGGTTAGACTAAATCCTAGCGGGATTCTTTGCTCTTAAGCTTACGCTCTTTCTCACTTACTCACTTGCTAGGTACACTTATGTACATCTAAACAGGCATCGTAGGAGTACGAACTATATTTTATAAATACATTTCATATTCATGTATATGTTCATGAGTATTGCAAAATGGCGGAACTGTACTATTCCTTTTTATTCACTGTACTGCTGATCTTGTATCTCTGCTACTGTGCAACAGTTGTAGCAGCACATATATTTTACATAAGAAGAACAACGGTACAATAAATCCTTAGTGTAAACACGCCCAACTGTTTCTTCTGTGTATCTCTCTGAGAGAAAATGAGCACGCGCGAGTGACTGGGTGAAAAGTAGTATATTGTTTCCACGAGTCTGAGGAATCAGAGTGTGTTGTGTTCTGAGGTTGCCAAAAACTAATCTCTCTGATAAAAGGAGATTCTAGTGGCACTGTGAGCTAGCTATTGAAAAAATAGGCTAACCTACTCGACGGGGTGTACAGAGTCAGTCTGACACCAGACCCACAGTATATGTTATCCAAAAACAGCGCAGGTCCCGCATGAAGACTACTATAGGAACTATACTGCATAGCGCCACCCACGTTTGGTACTTAATTAACAGTAGAATCTGAGTAGCTCAGTCGTGCTTATTCCCATAGACCCTACTTACAAAACCCAGAGACGTCTGGAGTGGGTGGGCACAAACTCTCCTCCGCAGCTGAGAAGGTGAGATATCCTATTATTTGGCTGTTGGTTAATCAAGCTTGAAAGAATGTTTCCCAAAATTGTGCAAAATACCCTTTTCATTTCTTTGGTAAATTATTCTGTGTTTTTACACACAATGACTGAGAGGGTTCTTGACCCAGTAAATATGCCATGATCTCTCTCAGAAGAGGAAGAAGATGACAATGCAATACAGATTGCAACCAATGTAAGACTTACTCTGACAGTTAAAGTACTCAAAAATGGGTTACCACCCAGAGGAGGTGTAGTAATATTCGTGATAGAGGCACACGAAGATTTAAAAACAGAGGTATTCTATATGTGGATTACATTCCCAGCAGCGAATATCGTAACAAATACTTTTCATTATTACACACATGAAGAGACTTTTTCTGGTTTATTGACGTCCTACCCCACGTTACAACAAGAGCGAGGCTTGGTCCTTTAGAAAGACCAGGAGCAACATGACCGATATTAGCGAACTATGCACCACATCCTGACAATGACACAATGCCACGTGATGAACTGCTTGTTCAACTCAAAGAGTTGATAAAACTTTACAGAAACATGACACACTTCGTCTTGAGGACACTAGCGGTCCAACCTACAGTAATTACACGTAATGCAGCTCCTAAACAGAGCACAGGTACTAAAATTACTCCACAAACATTACACGCAGTAATGAGCAAAGTGCCCACAAAAAGTGAACAAATTCCTTTCTGGGTAGCTTAGAAATTAACCCAGTTAGAAGCAGTATTCCCAAATACAACACTGTTTGAAAAACACAGAATGTTAATAATCTGCCTGCCCTTGGGGTTTACACCACAGTTAAAGGATTGCACCTCATGGGGCACAGTCTTTGCTACTATACATACCAGAACCCATGGTATTCCTTCATTAGCAGTAATACCAGATGTATTTAGACAAATACAAAATGAGTATGGAGCAGAACCTTTCCTAGACTTAGGGATGAAGTTTTTAAATAACTACGACCAGGTATCAGCCACAATACTAGCTAAAATTAAAGGGGAAGCAGCGTCCGTGTCAATTCGCCAACGCCTACGGGAGTTCTCTCCATTAGAACAGGTAAATGAACTACCCAAAATAATTGAAACTGCGTATGCGGAATTAGGCAGGGATAGTTGGGGGGCGGGGGGGGGAGAGCTTTAAAACCTCAACTACAGGGCAGTCCCGAAAAGGACACTTCTAAGCAGACACCTACTTCTTCTAAAAAGAAGCGAGATAATAAAAAAGAAAACTCTAAAAACCAGAGATCCCAGTCCCGAGGTAGGTCTCCTCAACAGGAGCATTCTTAAAAGCGGTACAGCCTTAGGAATAGGGATCATATTAGGAAACTTGACCGATATCAGGATATTGATACAAGTTCCTCTCATTCCTTTCAGGGCTCGAAGAAAAGCTCTGAAAGAGAAGAACGCCAGAAAATAGAGAGGAGCGCACACAGTCCAGAGACAAGCAGCACGCTCAAGACTTCTAAAAAACAAGATGAGCAAAACTCAAAATCTCAATTTAAGAAAAAGAAAGTTGCTGTATGAAAATCAGACAAGCCCAGAATTCTGAGGAAACAACTTCTAAATGGGGAATGGGCTCTGACGATGCTAGACAGTGCGGCAGAAGTAACAATAGCTCGCCAGAACCAGAGGAATTTCTGGTGACGGCGGACTTGAATGATTACTTCACAGTGGAAATACAAGACACCCGGGTAAGCGTCCCACATAAGTTATGTGAAATAACACTCCGGATGGAGGGGGACAAGCCCAGGAAAGTAAAAGGTCTTTTTTGGAAGAACTTATCATCTGGTTATGACATCCTGTTAGCAAAACAAGATTGTCCGCCTGCATTCGTAATGGAGTGTCCTAGAGGAGAAAGTATAATTTTTCCTGCATTTTCAGATCATGTTCCCGTTCACCTTAAACCTACATATGCACAGGATTGGGCAGTAGCCCAAGCTCCAGCATTATACAAAAATCATGCTAAGTGGGATGAGAACTCAACCTATCACGTGATCCCGTTAAAAGCTTCACCCACTGCTCAGAGGCAGTATCCAATAAAGCAAGAAGTTCAAAGTTCAGAAACATGTCAGGGAGATCTTGGATCAACTTGAAAACCAGAGGCTTATTGAAAAATGTACCTCTTCAATGAAAAATCCTTAGTTTCCTGTCTCTAAACCCGACAATACATATCGTCTAGTTTTAGATTACTGACATTTAAACTCATGCACTTTTGCTGTCCAAAATGCACATAGTGCCACATTAATGAATAATATTGTGCGCAAAAAATACAAAACCACAATTGATCTCAAATGGAATTTTCTGCCAAAATATAGCGCCTGAAAGCAGGTATCTGACCGCATTCAGTGCGTTAGGGTCCCAACGTCAATTGTGTTGACTAGGCCAAAGGTATAAAAATAGCCCTGGTGTATTTTCAGCAAGAGTAATAGAATTACTGCAAAAATTTGATGAAGAAGCATTGTCCTACGTGGATGATATTTATCTGACAGACAACGACTTAGAGAGGCTCTTGACCAGGGTAAGCACCATTATTATGGGATTTGCCACAGAGGGCTACAAATGTAACTTTACAAAATCAAAAATAGCCCACCTCAGTGTCCTATTTTTGGCATATGAGCTGTCAAGTGAAGGCAAAAGTCTGGCAGCTAACATTTTAGAACAGTGTGCTTTGCTCCAGCCTCCCAAATCATAAAAAAATGTACAATCAATACTGGTATTCCTAAATTTGGGCAGGCCATACATTTTAGATTATGCACAGAGGGTAAAACCTTTCTACGACTAAATAAAACCTGACTTTTCAGCCAGAGATTGGACACAAGAACATACTGATAATCTTTGTTTACTCCAGGAAGACATGGTTGCTTCCATACACTTTCAAACACGCGTAAACGTACGTCACTTAGTGATCCGAATAATTGCGGGCCAATGCGGGTACACTTACTTGACCTTCAATGAAGGAGAAACTGTACCAAGCGCTTACAAATCACACCTGTACACAAATGCAGAAATGCGTTTCCCTTCAACAGAAAAATTACTGTCAGCTGTTCAGACTGCTGTAGCAAGGGAAGGCACACTGGCTCAAGGGAAACGCATTATTGTCGTATCCTGGTACCGGCTTTAGAAGCTGTTACAAAGGCGAGCATCCCAAATGTGAAAGCGTTACATCCAAGATGGATACTGTGGGCTAATTCTCTTACTGCAACAAACGTTGAATACAGATTTGATCCAAATTTAAAAACACAGGCATTCCTGCAATATGAACAAGAATATCCTCTACCAAATGAAATCTTGTTTCTCGATCAGTATGAATATATTATTTATACTGATGGATCTGCGCAACCGGCCATAGGAAGTAAGCAGCAATATTTTGCGGTGTGTGCTATCGTTAAAGGTCGCATGTGTGATGGCAAGTTCCATCCTAGTTGCACAAAAACGCAATCTCTAGGAGACTGCACGGCTCAGTTGGCAAAAATTAAAAGCACCTATACTGGCACTTGTAAATACGGATCACAAATTCCCCACACTAATTGTGTGTGATTCCTTTTACTGTGTACAGTTGTACAATGAGTACTTACGACATTGGGAACAAAACCGGTCCAAAGATGCAAAAGGTGGCACACTTAAGCATAAAATGCTATGGGAACAGGTAGCAGAGTTGAAAGCTGAGCTTCCGAGGACTCATGTGATCCATACACTGAGTCATCAATGTGATGGCGTTCGCGTTGCAGGGAATTCATTGGCTGATGAAGCCACAAAGGGGGCTGTTCGCACGGCTTCCGTAGCTGCGCTGACTCGTTCAAAAACGAGAATAGACGGAGATATTATGGTAGCTGTCATTGCATCATTCAAAGGCAGCTCAGCAGTACCTAAGAAATTTCCATACAAATACTCCTACAAGTTAGATGCACAAAACATTCCATATGCTAAGATTCCTGGAGTGGGGGATAGAGTAATACCAAATACAGCTCGTAGGCGAGGTTTAATACTAGCTGCAAACGAGGGTTTGGACTCTGCGCACACAGGCGTTGCAGCGACTATTTCTTTACTTAAACAGCGCTATTGGTGGCCAGGGTTAACTAAGCAAACTAAATACTATGTCTTGAAATGCAACATCTGCCATCAGATGAAAGGCTTTACCGTTGCACACCTGGCACAGACACCATTATTACAATCAGACAAACCTCTCGCATGTGTGTACTTGGACCATTGCGGCCCCTTACAAACGGACGGGGCTTACAAATATATCATGGTTGCAGTGGATTAATGCTCCAGATTCCTATGGGTATGGCCTCAGCGCTCGGCTGACGCACGAACTGTTATCAAAGATTTACGAGTCTTTATCGGCACACTCGCAGTAAGCACGTTACATTCTGACCGCAGCCCTCCGTTTAGCTCTCAGGCTTACAAAGAGGCCATGGAAAGAATGGGTATTGCATTGCGGTTCTCCTCTCCATACCATCCTGAGGGAAATGCGGTTGTGGAGAGAAAAAAAGGTGACGTAAAGCAATCTTTAACAGCTAGGGTATACACCTTTATGGGGTACAGCGGGCGCTAAACAACCAGCCAGAAAACTCTCTAGGGGGTATCACTCCATACGAGGTTCTCTTTGGGACATGAATATGGTTACCTGATCTCGATTGTAAAGTCGCAGTGGCGGATGAAAAACCATTTGATATCCATGATCATTTGGCTGTTTTACAGGATCTAAATGAATCCAGGACAAAACAAAGCAATGTCCGTCTAAAGCAGACCGCCACTGAGGAAGTCCAGATAGTCACGGCAAGACCTGTCTAGATCCCAAAAGTCGGGGATCTGGTCAGAAAGAAAATTGCAGACTTAAGGAATTTGGACCTTCTTACAGAAAACCTGTACCAGTCCTTGCAGTACACTGAACAAGAACTGTGCTGCTCCCGCCGGAAAAAAAGGAGAAAAGAAAACAGTAGGCCTAGTGCACTTTGCTGTAGCCTACGCCCTCCTCTAGCTACAATCCAAGAAGTTCAAACCGAAAGACTCATCACATTTGAAGAGCCACCTGTAAGGAAAGGACTAAGCAACAATGCTATGGAACTTGTTACACTTGAACCAGACATTCAAAATGAAAATCCGACTAATTCACAAGTTGCAATTAAATCTAATACAGATGTCTACATCAACCTGCCTCGTCGAGAGGAAAATAACATTTCAACAAATCCCGATGCAATTCCTACAACTGATCGAACGGCTTCTGGATATTTCATGAACTTTGATGCGTTTTCTATGAATCCAAGCGAGCCGTAAATGACGCCAGCCAAAACACCATTCAAGCAAGAATTAAAGAAATTTCTTCTCTTTCTTCAAAAGAGTTATCCACTCGGTATTTGGAAGCATTTTCGGGGGTGTAACTTTGATCCTGCCCCCTGTAGCTAGAATCCTGTTTTTCGTTTACCTGCTACGCAATGGACGGACCAACCGCCAGCAAGATTGCAAATGCTCTCCTGGAGAGATATTACCGTGAGCGCATGGTAAACATCTGGGTGCACCTCTGCTTCGAGAACTAAGTGCTTCTTGGTCCCTATCGTTCAGACCAGTCTTCGAAGACCGCATCGTACCTGTTTTCCGATGCCTGTTTTGCGGAGAAGAATGCAAGTTGGACATCTGACTGACACCTCTAATTGGGACTCCAACAGACTTAGACTCCAGGCTGGAACCACTGCGGTCCATGTTCAACTCAACCCTCAGCGTATTCCCAGCTTGACAAATGCATTCCTCGTGGATCCGCAGGTGTCCTTATCAAATGTATTGAATTTCAGCTCCAGCATTGGCACCGAGGTATCGAATTCAGCACCTGCTGCCTCTGCAACAGCTGTTGGCAGTGCAGAATTTCATCTATGCACCTTTGACGTGCTATGCGAGTTATTACAATGTTTGTCACCTACGGCAGCAGGCAGCAATAATGTTGTCTCCCAGCCAGGACATTTGATGGAAATTTGGCTCACCATGTGCTGGGAATGAATTCAGAACTTTATCTTTCCCCTTTTTCTTCAAAATAACTTTTTTCAAAATGACACTTTCAGAAAGCATGGCCTTCTAAGTACGCTTGCAGTAGTTCAAATTGTGTGATCAAACTCATTTAGAACTGTGATTTGCAGAACTTTACAACAAAAGTCAAACTTAAACAAAGAACTTTTTTTCCTCATTTAAACTGTTTTTAAATTAGTTATTAACGTTTTTAGAAACATTTTAAATGAGTTATTAATTTTATGCACTGACACCGTTATAAATGTGTATCTCAATTGTGTACTATTATTGTTAAGTATTAGGTAGCGTGGGTGTTATATTTCATATAGGTACCCTAATATAGGTCCAGGGAGCATTGTACACCTTTCCTACATCATCTGCCCTTCATTTCATATGAACGAGCCTTATAAGGTCATAACTCCTAATGAAGACATACTGCCTTATAGGGACTGATACCTTATAGGTACTGAACACCTTATAAGAACTGACGCCTTTTATCGACTAAACCCCCTGTGATTCTGGGCAAATCACTTAATCTCCCCGTGCCTAAAATGAAAGTGTGTCCTCATGTAACGTAACTGGTGCTATGTAAAGCGCTCTGATAACTGATTCGGTTCGCTTCTAGTTCGCGCTATATAAAACTGCAAAAAAAAAAAAAACTTTTACCTACTTCCATGCTGAGGGAGGGTTCTTCCCAATTGATATGGCTAAGACGTTATCCTTAGCGCATATGAATGATTTATGAGAACGATACCCGGGGGTATACTTCACCTCTCCTATCCATGCACAAGGTTTAATCCCCAACGTCATCCTCATACTAAACAATAGCTAACACACGCACATGGACTGTATAAATACAACGCCTCTTGCTATCAGAAAGGGGGAGGGACCGAAACTTCATGCCGAGACACTGACCAGAGACTATGTGGCTCCGCCATGAAATCGCTCCAGCTGACAGTGGTCTGACTATCCCTTGCGGGTTGTTCAACTCGAGTTCAGGACTAAGTCCCCGACTCTCACTATTTCAGGTAATGGGGTGCGACTAAATCTTAGCGGAATTCTTGGCTCTTCAGCTTAGGCTCTTTCGCACCTACTCACATGCTAGGTACACTTCGGTACATCTAGACAGGCATCATAGGAGTACACACTACATTTTATAAATGCATTTTATATTCATTTATATGTTCATGACTATTGCAAAATGGTAGAACTATACTATTCCTTTTTATTCACTGAACTGCTGATATTGTATCTCTGCCACTGTGTAACAGTTGTAGCAGCGCATATATTTTACATGAGAAGAATGGTACAATGAATTCTTATTGTAAACACGCCCAACTGTTTCTTCTATGTATCTCTCGGAGAGAAAATGAGCACGCACAAGTGACTGGGTGAAAAGTAGTATATTGTTTTCATGAGTCTGAGGAATCGGGGTTTGTTGTGTTCTGAGGTTGCCAACAACTAATCTCTCTGATAAAAGGAGATGCTAGTGGCACTGTGAGCTAGCTAATGCAAAAATAGGCTAACCTACTCGGTGGAGTGTACTGAGTCAGTCTTACACCAGATCCACAGTATATGTTCTCCAAAAACAGCGCAGGTCCTGCATGAAGAACACTACAGTGCTTTTGGGTCTGAATTCCTCTGTTCTTTCCTGTCTTGACCTGTCCTGTGATGTGTTGTAGAAGAACCAGCATAGACATAAATTTGAGCATTGAAATTTCTGTTTCCAAAAGATTCATTGAGTACGTCGGAACAAATGACATGCCTTTGTTCAGCACCAACAATTCCATCTTACTTAATGACCTGTCCGAGGTGTCCAGGACTAAGTTTTCTTCAGGATTCTCTGTTTTTTCTTCTGTCCCCCTTGTTCGCCTCCTCTCTGGGCTCCTATTTCTTCCAGTGGATGGTTTGATGTGTGATCGGATTCTAAAAAAGAATCCTTTCCCGAGGTGATTACTAATTGAGGTTCTGAAGTATTTTCCGTGGGGCCGGTAGTTGGCTGAATGGGAGTGCATTATTATTATTATTATTAATTGTGTTTTGTTAAGCGCAAACAACCCGGAGGCCTCGTAGCGCTGAGTATAGTCTGACTAGTGTGAGCTGAAAAGACCAAGATTAGATAAAAAGAAGAGTTTTCAGTTCCTTCCGGAATTTCAGAAGGTTAGATTCGCTGCGAAGGGTAGTAGGCAAGGAGTTCCAAGCCTTGGCGGCGTTCCAGGAGAAAGAGCGCCCACCCCATCTGGTACGTTTGATTTTGTTCATGGTGGCCAGGAATGCTGTGCTAGATCGCAGTGATCTGTGGGGGAGGTAAGGGGTCGCTAAAGAACAGATCATTGCTGGTGCGGTCTTCCACATGGCCTTGTGCATAATGCACATAGATTTGAACAATACTCTGGCCTTGATGGAAAGCCAGTGAAGTTTCTTCAGAGCCGCTGTGCCTGATTCTCGCCGGTTAAGGCCGAGCAAAAGGCGGGCTGCCACATTTTGAGTAACCTGGAGCTTCCTTGTTGTAGAGGCAGGAGCCCCGAGGTATAAGGAATTCCCGTAGTCCAGGCGGGACAAGATAATGGCTTGCACCATTATTCTACGGGCTTGAGAAGGAAGGAGTGGCAGCACTTTCCTAAGCATGCGCATAAGGCCAAAGCAAGTGGCGGACAGAATGGTTGCTTGCTGTGTGAAGTTTAAATTTGCGTCCAGCCAAATGCCCAAGCTCTTTATTTGGGTTTTAGGTTGGGGCGGGATGCCCATGCATGGGGGCCAGTTCGGCAGAGGGCTAGAAATAATTGAATTGCCCAAAATCATGAGCTCCGTTTTCTCGCCGTTGAGCTTCAGGTGCGAGGTGGCCATCCACTGGGTGACCGCTACCAAGCAATTACTGAGATTGGGGGGGGGGTATTGGACTGGTTCATGGATACGACCAATTGTGTATCGTCGGCATAGGTCACTATGTCTAGACCGAACGAATGCACTATGTCAGCAAGAGGTTGCATATAAATATTAAAAAGGGTAGGGCTCAGGCCAGAGCCCTGGGGCACGCCTTGGTCAAGGGGCCAGATTTTTGAGTGGGTGGTGCCCTCTACTACCTCAAAGGAATGATTCTCCAGAAAGGACTGAAGCCAGTGCATGGCCTTCCCTGAAATTCCTATTTGGCGTAGGCGGTGGAGAAGGATGCTGGTGTTGACAGTGTCGAAGGCGGCACTGAGGTCGAGCAACATAATTGCTGTGGTGCCGCCTTGGTCCATCTGTTTCCTAGCCAACTCAGTCACCGTCAAAAGGGCAGCCTCAGTTCCTAACTTAGGACGGAAACCTGCTTGGGAGTCATGGAGCAGATGATTGTTTTCCAGAAATTGTGTAATGGAGGCATTGATATGTTTTCCTAGTAGTTTGCTAACCCAAGGAAGTAATGAAATTGGTCGATAATTGGCCATGTTGTCTGGGTCCAAGGTGGGTTTTTTCAATAGCGCTCTAACTTGGGCACATTTCCACGCAGAGGGGACTAAGCCTGTGGTGATGGAGGTGTTTAAGATATTAAGGATGACAGGTCTAATAGTATCTGTAATCTTTGCTAGGTGGCAAGGGGGGGCGGGATCGGTGGGTGACCCAGATTTGACTTTCCGCATGAGGAGATCAAGAGAATCCTCTTTTAGCAGAGGGAACTCGTCCAATTTGTGGGGCGTAGTGTGCGGTGAGGTGGTTTCTTCATCATAGACCAAATTGGGTGAGTCAAATGCAGAAGAAATATTCTGTATTTTCTTATAAAAATATTCAGCCTGATTATCACATAGAGTCTGAGCTTTGCTGGGATCAAGGGGAATAGAAGGAGTGTCGATAAGGAATTTTGCTATTTTAAAAATTTCTCTAGGTGAGTTGGAAGCAGTAGTGATTTTTTCTTCAAAGTAAGAAGATTTTGTACATCTAATCTCTGCTTTATATTTTTTTATTGCTTCATGATGGTTAGCTTTATCTAAATTGCTGCGGGATTCCCTCCAAGTTCTTTCAAGCTTCCTGCAAACTCTTTTCAATTCTTTAAGTTTGGGGGTGTACCAGGGTGAGTCCCTCGATTTGGTCTTCACTTTAAGGGCTTTCTGGGGTGCAATAGGATCCAGGGCCTTACGCATCCAGTTGGTATAATTATCATAAAGAGACGTAGGGTCAGCCTCAGCTTGGGAAGGGGCGGGGGACAGAGACTTGGTCCACCGGTCAATGGAAAGTTTTGTCCATTCTCTCCCTTGTAAGATGGTACGAGGGAGTGCCAGGGCCGAGGTGACTGGCAGCCACTGTATGGGAATCAGATGGTGGTCTGTCCATGTGAGGGGCAGAGGAGTCCCTACCTCGAGTCTGTGGTCGTTGCTGAATACCCAGTCTAGGAGGTGACCTTTTTCATGTGTGGGTTCAAAGCCCTTCTGTATGATCTGGAGAGCCGCCAGATTGTCCAGCAGAGATTTGGCCGCTGGGTTGTTTGGGTCATCCAGATGGATGTTAATGTCTCCTAATAAGGAGAAGTGAGGTCTGATGACCACTAACTCTGCAACTTTAGATTGAAGCGAGTCAAGAAACTCTCCCATTTGGTTAGGGGGACGATAAATGAGTACCTGAGAAGGTGGCGGTGGGTGAAAAGTCCAGAGCAATTAGATATTGTGGCCGGGATGGTCCTGCAATGGTAGTGGTTTTTAAAAAGAATGCCTAGGCCTCCTCCTCTACCCTCCGGTCTGTCCACCCTCTGAAGTATGTATCCCAATTGCATAAGGGAAGTAATGTCCGGGTCAGACGCGTCTTTAAGCCAAGTCTCTGTCAGAAATATAGCATCAGGGCTGGTGTCTTCTAAAAGGAGTGACATTTGAACAGCGTGTTTTGTAAGAGAGCGACAGTTTAAAAAACATTTTATAAGGTTTGGCAGTATGTGATTTGCCCCTATAACTAGTGAGTAGGAACTTGCAATGAGAACAGGTACCGGTGGTTGTGCTAGGGTGAACTGAATGCCGACAGATCTTTCGTGGGTGGCATTAGGTTTTTTAGGGTAAGGGAATCGTACCGTATAGGCGTACCGCCATCTGCTCTGTGTTGATCAGGGGGGTGGCCCCTGGTCCCGTCTGGTCGCGGACGGGCGCAGACTGGCTTGCATCATGTTGATAACTCGTGATCTTTAACAGCACTTTCTTCAGATGAAGACGCCTCTTGTTTTCTGATGACGCAATGTTGAGCTTATGCATCTGCCCATGTATACACTTAGTTTAATTTATAACCAATTGTATCCCCTTTAAATTTTCTTAATTTACGTTCATGAACATTTCTTGCATGGTTAACTAGTTTTTCATAATTTCATGGAGTGTTTTTTTGTTTGAAATCTGTTTTATTTTGTAGGGAAAAACCAGTGGGAGGGTCTGCCTGTACACAGCTCATCGCCTACAACCCTTTATAGGACCGGCCGCATAATTTAGGGAGGCATATAAAGTACAGATGTTAAGTATCAATGCAGATATTACACAGCAATACGCCTACAACCCAGGACGGGCCGGCTGCGTCTGACAAGAGACATTTCATGATAATACAGATGCAAGGTAGCTTTTAGGCAGCGAGAACAATAAGACCCAAACCCAACATGGAAGAAGAAGAAAGAAAAGCCTGAGGAATGAACGAGAGAAGAGATGGGTAGCAGGGATGAGAGTATGGGGGACGTACAGAATACAGAGCGAAAAGGAGCTACTGTGGGACAGGTGTCGGACATGTAAGAAGGGGCAAGAGGTGGAGATCATTATAATCATAAGGTCTGCGAGTTGCGACCCAAGACAGTATCTAAAAGAGGTAGGATGGCTAGGTGGGGGCGGGTGGGGGGCACTCAGGGTATTCAACCTATCCATCAGGGAGTGTTTGTGACGATCAGGAAGTGGATCAGGCTAATTATGTGGGAGCTCTGTCATAGGTGGGTACACAGCGTCTTCAAAGAGGTGTAGCGCCCGCAGCTTCGGGGGCGGAAGACGTGTGTGCTCATTTTACCCAGGTGGGTGACCAACAGCTGCCATATTTTGGTGAAGCGTGTTATCGCGAGATTGCAAGAGCGCGGTTAGTAATTCCATAGTTACTATGTGCCACAGACGCGTAAACCAGATGTTAATGGAAGGGGGTTAAGTTTTTTCCAGTACAAGGCTATGAGCTGGTTTGCAGCACCGAGCATGTGGAGGGAGATATGCCAATCACTACGGGTGATTGCGCGCAGATTTCCAGGTTTGATGCCTACGAGAATTGTGACTGGAGTGTCAGGCAGGGGGAAGCCAAGCACCACATTAATATGACTAAGAACCTCTTTCCAAAATAGGGTCAATAGCGGGCAAGCCCACCACATATGGACAATATCTCCCGGGGCACTTGAGAATCTCCAGCATAGGGGGGAGGAAGTAGGACACATCTTGTGCAGTCGAAGGGGAGTGTAATACCACTGCGTCATAAGCTTATATGCAGTTTCCCGTTGAGAGAGGCTGCGGTACACCTTCGGGATGTCCCGCCACAGGCGGCTCCATTGGGCTGAGGTGATGTCGGAGGAAGCTATCAATTACCAGTGACGTTGGTATGGATGGGGATTCATGAGTGGGGGATGCTGTAGAATCTGGTAAGTCCGAGAGATGAGTCCCTTAGAATCCTCAAAGAAGCGCACCACGAATTCAAAAGGAGTGAACGCACGGGTGGCGTCCTGTGTTAGAGAGGACGTGAATATCCAGTGACGAAGTTGCGTGTACTGGAGTCTTGCTCCTTCCAAGAGTCGAAACTCTTCCTTGCATTGCCCAAAAGTTTTGAAGACGTCACCTAAAAGCAGATCCTGAATTGTTCTGTACCCACCCTCCAGCCAGGCAGAAAGCACCTGAGGGTTAACAGCCGGGCGGGAAAAACGAGTGTCCAGCGATGGGGTTATGGGGAATGGAAAGGTAGTGAGTCCTTTAGAAACCGCCACTTTTTTCCCATATGTCCGGTACCGTCCTGGTGGGAAGGGTAATATAGGCACTGCGGGAGCAAGAGGCCCGGGGGAGCCAGGAGATGTCCCAAATGGTTTGTTCAGTTACCACCCTGTCCATATGGAACCACACCTTTTCGCTCTCCCTCGCCATCCACGCAGACATTAAGCGAAAGTGGGAGGCCCAATAGTATTCGAATAGGCTGGGGCATGCAAGCCCGCCTCTATCCCGTGGGAGCATGAGGATTTTGTTGGAGAAACGCGGTCTGCGTCCGCCCCATTTAAAGTTTGTGATGTCTCACTGAAGAATTTAAATCTGGAGTTGCGGGATGGGGGTGGGGAGACATTGAAAGAGATAAAAAAGTTTCAGGAGTACTGACATTTTGTTGGCATTCAGACTGCCCAGCCAAGAGAGGGTGAGAGGTTTCCAAGCGCGTATGTCCTCTAAAACCGCCCGCCTGCATGCACGCCAATTGACTTGGTACCACATGGCAAGTAAAGGGGTCAGTTGGAGTCCCAAGTAGCGAATGGAGCTGGTAGCCCACTTTTAAGGAACGAGGGATTGGAGTGTGAGGATCTCCTCCCTTGGAATCGTAAGGTTCAAGACCTAGGACTTCTCATGGTTAATTTTAAGGCCAGACTCCAGTTTGAAGAATCGCAACAGAGAGATTAATGCCGGGAGAGATGTGTGTGGGCGGGACAGTGTAAGAATCAAATCATCAGCATAGAGGGCCAGTTTGTGTTACCCCCAATAGGGATGCCATGAATGTCGGGCGCCTGTCAGACCATCATGGCCAGAGGTTCCACCACGAGGGCAAACAGGGGGGAGAGGGGACATCCCTGCCTCGTGCCTCTGTGAATAGATATGGGATTTGTGAGTTGGCCGTTAACTCGTACTTGTGCCTGCGGAGAGATATAGGGAGCCATAACCTGAGGTATCATGAGCGGATTCAACTCGATTTGGTGCAACACAGCTCGGAGGAAGGTCCAGTCCACTTGGTCGAACGCTTTTTCTACGTCGAGTGACAATAAACATACCGGTATGTTCCAGTGGTGGGCCTTCCACACATGATGTACAACACGGCGCACATTATCTGCTCCCTGGTGATTGCGGACGAAGCCAACTTGATCTGGTTAAAAGAGGGTCAAGCCGTTTAGCCAAGATTTTTGTGTATATTTTAAGGTCTGAATTCAGAAGGGCAATGGGACGAAACGAAGAACAGTGTGTGAGGTCCTTGCCTGATTTTGGGATGAGGGCAATCTCCGCCATTCCCATGGAGAGGGACTGTCCCTTAGTGTCAGTGAACTAATTAAAAAGACGCAGTAAATTCTTTTGGAGCTGCGGTAAAGAGTCGATAAAAAGACAAGGGAAGACTGTCGGACCCAGCGTTTTCCCGAGGGATAGATCCTTCAGAGCGCTCGCAAGTTCCTTTTGGGTAAGGGGCTCTTCCAGCATCTGAGCATGATAGCGACTGATCAGTGACCAGGGGCAATTGTCCAAGCCGGCTTGCACCCTGTCCGGAGGTGGCGTATCCCTGGCATATAGTGCCGAATAATACTCATAAAAGGTGTCGCGCTTAGCCACTTCATTGATGGCCCGCAGGCCGTCGCCAGTCTGAACATTTCATTGAGTGTTTTTGTCCAACTATCTCAGTCCACCCTTTTCTCAAGTTCTGTCTTCAAATCCTAAATCTCAGCCGCTAGCTCTTTAAGAATATTTGAAAGTTCCTCGATGATCAATAGTATTAACTCTAAAGATCATTTATTTAGGATGTCCTACCATCTTATCATAACATTTGTGTTGAATTTGAATAGCACTTGTTTGAGAAGAGATTCTCAATCCTCTTGGAATCCGTTTGACCTTCTGTTATTGTATCAGAGTTCTGGCATGTAATCTCTGATTCACTTCTTTCCGCAGTGTATATTCCAATTGTTTAAGTAGTTGATTGACTGATCCCGTCCTAGCATGAAATGTCCTAACTTAATGAGTATGTGGATTCTGCTTCTTCTGTGGTGTAAAACTTAGTATCTGCCTTATTCGGCGTTAAATGTGCGGTCTTCAAACCGCATTGTTTGTATGGGGGGTGCTGGCTAAATGGTTAGAGCAGAGCAAGTAAGCCTATAAAAAATGTATTGACCTGCAAACTACGTTCTCAAATTTGACAAATTATGTCCTTCAATTTGGCAAATTATACAGTCTACTTCAGTTGTGTGCCCCCTTGTAACTAGAACTGCTCTAGTCCAGATGGAATCAGTAAACTAGGGTGTACAAATATCATGCACCCTCACAAGGTGCACAACTCAAGACCCTAGTATTCTTACTATCCTATAATCAAAAATTCTACTAAACTGAAAACTCTATTCCAAACAAGTATTTGTTTCTTCTATTCAACAGTAATCAATTTTCCATTTGTTCGCCATGCGTCATGGCTTTTTATGCATGACATGAAACAACCAAAAACAATAGTGTACCAGTTGACCATGTTGACATCACTTTGTTGTTTGATGTTTAGGTTGATAGCTGAACTTTGCACCGTACTCTAAAATACATTTCGGGAAATCCCTTCTTCATGGGAACTGTAGGAGTAACAGATACATATACATTCAATAAAATGGCCTGCCAGGAATCAATCAACCCTTTCCATGTTTAAAAAAATAATAATCCATGCTCATGTTCAATGTTCCTACATATGTTTCCTCCAAGTGCCATCACCCTGGTGCACCATCCAGACCATAGGACAGCCCAGTGTTCTTAAATCCTTGATTGGATACCCTGTTTCGTGTTAGCTGCTATAGAGTACCTTTTCGACTTCTTAATGTGGGAGGTTTGTCATCTGGCAGCCATTGTCTGCAAATTTACACAGCTGTGTTGTATTGAACATTTACTTCGCATGGGATGACCATATACCAGTCTCTGAGCACAATAATTGATGCACAAGGCTGTGTAAATAAAATGTTCTGAAAAAAGTTTCTTAAAGGTAAGTAATAGTTATTTTTGATCGTTGATCACGTTTATAAAAACCAAAGAAATTCTATGAAATCTTCGTATTAGATAGTTACTTTATACTTACCCTGTAAAACTTTAAAATTCCCCACCCACACCTAATTTGCACGCTTGCCTTGTGCTGCTCATGACATCGTGTATAACATACCCAGTGGTATCTCAAATTGCAAAATTGCTTCAATAGTGAGATATGACTACATCGCATTGATAGCAGCAGCCGTCGATTATTTCTTTCGTTCACAGTCTACCTTCTGTTTTGTAACGGGATGCATTTTCTATGTAGATCAAAGGACCATAAAACCTACCACCAAGGTGCAAAGTTTTGTTTTTCAGAAGATGCTGAAAAGGGCTCGGTTACACAAAATACATCCATGTTTGAGTTTACACGAAACTGCCACTTTTGAAATATATAACCCTGCATCATATATAACCCTGCATAGCTTTAAAAGTTGTTGGCGCATGTGTTACTTATTTTGATCTGAAGATCCCTCAATGTTCCCTTGTGAGGTTAGGATGTTAAGATTGGTCATTTGAGACTTTTATGATGTCACCTAATGTAGCTGATGTGGCATTTAAAAGTGTAATAAAGTGTTATGGTCAGGGTCCTGTGGTGTGCCAGGAAGAATGAAGCATTACGTTAACGTTATTGGTCATATTTTTGCATCCTTGACACGTTTTTTGTGTACCTACCCTTTTCAGGTCTAGTCTACCCTTACTGTCTCCTCAACCTCAATTTTTTCAAAATATTCGTAATAAAAATAAATATATACATACAAGGGCTTTCAGTCAGTCTTTTTCATACATTGGCGTTTTCAGCTTGTCATTCTTATTTGTTCTTCCATTCACTATAGCATAAAACATGGACCATTAGCTCTGTCTGCCACTGTGTGACTGCATTTTTTCCAGATAACAATTTCACTGCCATCTAAAAAGGAGTGCTCTTCAGTGCCATGGTTTGTGTGCCAGACCGTTTCTCTAATTTGTTTTTTTTAAATATTTGTCAGTTTTCTTTGCACGTTTCCGAAGCTTCCCCCCCAAAAAATTATAATACTGCATGCTTTCTACGGCCAGACCTATTGAATTTGCCAGGGCGTTTTGTATTAGACTACTTTCTTCCCAATGTTGTGAAACGTATTGCATCCCCTTCCTAGTCAGCATGATAGACTTTATTCTTCTAAACGTTTAATACTATGCAACATAAAATGTTTGCTAAAGCAGGGATGGGAAAGTGTTGTTTTTTTTATATTGTTTTAGAAAATACTGAAGCACTGCATTATCGTGACGTTCTTGTGGCAAGACACGTGAACATCCTGTGATGTTTGTATGTTTATTTTTTGTTGGAACCGGGCTTCCTCTTTCTGTTTGTAATTGATGTCATATGGAAATCTGCGTTCACTGGAGTGACACGACCTTTAAATTGAAGCTCGTGGGCAGATTATAGTGTCTTGAGGTAACACATGGAGATCGGCATGTTAAGGAAGTCAGGCTTCGCGTGGGTCATTTTAGGAAGCAATTATAGTCATACCATTGAATGTTATTTCCTGATGCTGATCGTTAAACTTTTGTGTGGTACTGTACTGAAATTAACTGTCACGGTTCGTTTTAAAAACTACTAAACGAAACCTTGTAATTACTGCGTTGATAATTTTCATTTTTGATGTTAAAATAGTGAGGGCTGCATATAGTTCAAATATAAATGCCCATTTGTGCAACTTCCATTGTGCGATATAGGACTAATGGAAGTGCTCATTTAATTACTCTTTCCTATAATTGTGTGTTGAGCTTAAAATAATTTCCAACCGGAAATAATTCCCCTTTAATTATAAACCCTTGAATTTTTGATGTGGTCAGTACCTAGCAAATGTTGTGGAAAGTACAGCAATTGTAACAAGCATTTGCAATGCAATAGGTCTCGCATTTGCAAGAGTTTAAGCTATTGGCATTGTAAATGACAATGCCTTTTATTTATGTTTTAAAAACCAACACGAAAATAAAAGGCATTGCCATTTACAATGCCAATAGCTCAAACTCTCAACTGCGAGACCTGTTGCATTGCAAATGTGAGCAGTTTTTTTGAGTGTTCAGTGAAATGTTGTTTAGCCTCTGGTGTGGCCAACAGTAGAGTAAACTTGAATAATAGCTTTATGGAATACTGAAATCATTTTGACTGTTCGGTCATCATGGCACTTGAACAAGCTAATGTATGTGCATATAATCAGGTCCGCCCCTAATAGCATTTTTCAAGTTTCCTAACCTAGATCCAATCGTAATCAAATATGAGACATCTGTTGTAAAACATAGGACACCTGGTTGTTAAACCAGAACTAATTTTTAAGATGAAAATTTAGAGGAATCAGACTTATGGTCGTGCCATTTAATAGCGAAGGTTTCGGAGCCATGATGAGCATAGATCAGGGGTGTCCATGTGGGACCATGAGGGCTGAATTCACCCTAGGTTTTCAGGAGATATATTTGCATGCGATGCACCTCAGTGCAACTAATTTAAATAATGGCGACCATACACCATCATATTATACGCAGCATTATATATTAGAGGGTTATTTATCTATTGCCCCCTGCAAAGGCACTTACTTTTGCCAGAACAGCATGTCTAAATTGGAGGAAACGTCCTGCAAGAGGTACGTAAATACCAAAAAGTAGCGAGTTTTGAGGTATTCACCTTTTTTATAAGAAAATGGCCTACCCAGAAAATGCCCTCGCCCTGAACTTATGTGCCCCCCAACTGAGTTTTCGTATTTGTAAGTGCACCCTTAAGAGAGTGAAATTACACCAAACCGTGTTTCATGAATCTAGATGGTGAATTTTTGTGTTTTTCTTTTTTGTATGGCTGAGCCCATCTTAAGGGCAAAACAAACATTGCAAGTCGGTTCCATACATGTTAGTGGTGATATGCTAATGTGGGACCGACACTTGCTGTCTTCAGTTCAGATTCACACAAAATCTGTTTTTGTGTATAAACGAAAAAAGGGTATTTGTCAAGTCACGTTAGGTAAAAGGGAGTGCAAAAAAAGCATATCAAAAACACTTATTGATTTTCTTTCGGTCAGTTACCTACATTTTAGCTTATTTGCCTATTTTCACTCGTGCAACACCAAATTAGGAGATTGGCTGGATAAGTAATTTTTGTATTTATTATTTTCAAAAACACTCAACTTAATTTCCCAAACATCGGTGGCCAGGAATAACTCGATTTTTTGCCAATAAATAGTTTAAAGAAGGAGCTATACCGATTCTAAGCCCTGGAATGTGCAAGAGCCAGGTTGACACGCAGTAATGGTGCTCAGTGTTCCGATTTGAAAAGATGAAA
This sequence comes from Lissotriton helveticus, assembly GCF_964261635.1. Taxonomy (NCBI): domain Eukaryota; kingdom Metazoa; phylum Chordata; class Amphibia; order Caudata; family Salamandridae; genus Lissotriton; species Lissotriton helveticus. Next base: position 772,536,137 of record NC_136057.1, read on the forward strand.
GGCTGAGGTTGCCCTTATTGGAACTCTTGGCCGACAGGTGTTAAACACTTAGATCAATTACCTCTTCATTATTACCAAATATGTAACAATTCAGCTTCATTATAGCCCCCAGGCCGGCCAGTCTCACTGTCTCAATCCTTCGGGTTCAAATAAAGATGAACACTGGACGCGTGAAAACAAACAATTGGGGCACTTTTGGACAATATTCTTCCTTGAGAACACAGCCCCCTCGACTGCCCTGTGTGCTCTTTGGCGCCACACATGAAAACAGCAGCGCGGGAAAGCAGAGGCTTGCGTGATATTTTGCACTGAAAGGAGATCCGCCCGCACTTTCATCAGGACGAATATTATACACAATACGGGGCGTGTGATCGACTGCGCGTGGCGTGAAGGTGTTCCGATCCAGACCGCGCCTACCTTTGATCCCTTAAGAAACCGCACATCTGGGGCTTCCCTCTTCTGCAGGTTTTGAGGCAAAGAGGGCGATTGTGGGTACATTTTGTATATATTTCTATAGGGTTTGCAACAAGCTCCTCTCTTTCTGGTAGCTGGAAACAATTTGTCTACTGCGTGTTATAGCGCGGGTCTGCTGTTTCCAAGCGCTGTAAATAACTGACGGTATTGTATTCACCAATTTCAGGACTCTCCATTTCGACCTTTCAGTATCCACTATTGGCAGAATGAGTTACCTGCACAGGATCACACATCTTGGTCAAACGTTGAAGCCCGGATTAGAGCCGGCACAATAGTTAAAACATACCCTTGATCGTACCCTGCGATTGCCTTTAAGGCAAAGAGTGCACCTTTCTAAATATCCATTCAGTCAACACGCCTGTGAGGTAATGTTCTTAGAAATGTGTTTAATTAAAAAGAATCGGATTGCTCATGAGTTTGGCGCTGACACATTCCTAAACTGTGAAAATGCGAACCTGTCAGAAGGGCGAAAGCGTGGCCTGAATTCACGCCCTTGGTGCGCCTGCGTACGTGACTTTCATTTACCACTACTTGGAAAATATGGAAACTAGCTGTCTCCGTGGAGCCGACGGGGGAGGTGAAAGTGAATGTACGCGATGCGCCCGTAAGCAGAAAGTAAGCACATCAATACATTTCCTCCATGACTCGCATTTTGAAGTATACTTCCGTCTCGCAGAACATGTGCACGCTCGGACAGGCTGTTGGCGCTGGAAGGGAGATAAACCATGTGCGCGCCCGGACAGGCGATGTGCATGCGCGTGCACATCGCCTGTCCGGGCGTGCATATGGTTTGTCTCCCTTCCAGCACCTAAACGATGACAATAGTGTTCGCTGGGCGAGACGTAAAACAAGCACTGTGGGGGAGAGATCGGCGGCAGTGAAGGTGCCTGCGAGAGGCTCTTGTGGCGTCTCAAAAGTGAAAGCAGGAGCGCGAGAACAGACGCTGCTGACGCCGCCGTACACGCTCACAGCTCATGCCAGCAGCAAACGCGCGCTCACAAGGCCAAATCCGAGACGGAAAATGCGCGCGTCCGACTCGTGTCCACATATTCAAGCATATAGGTATACTAAAGTATACAAGAGGTCCATCGCTACGCTCGACCTAAAAAGGCAATCGTTCAGAGTAATCATCCATTAGTCTGAAGGTAATCCTTCAGTTCCACTGATGAACCTTAAAAAGCCATGCAGTTGTCCAATTTAAATATCTAGTTAGCCAGGCTGTTTCATGTCTTTTTCCTCTTTTTGAATCCCATTTTTCGTTATTCCCTGCAGTTCAACGTTGTGATGTAGCTGTAGTAAATGCTTGAAAACAGTGGCCAAAAAGAAAACAGGAAGTCCCTGGCTTCTTAGCCAGGTCTCAATAGTTAACATTGAGTTGTCCAGAAGCATAGAAAAGCTCAATCTTGGGTTTCCGACGCCTTGCTTGAGGAAGTAGATGTTCGTAGCTAGATAGTAACTGAAACTGGGCATGGCTGGGATGATTAGTATTACGTTATTTGTTATTTCTATTTATATTCTTCAGCCACAGACACTTAACTTGAAGTTCAGATGTAGATGAGTCTGAACATATATAACACATGCACTTGGCTCTGCCCATAGGCTTAAGTTTAAAGCATTTTTCAGCACCGGGCCCTGAAATGCTAGATCCTGCATCTGTGCTGCATCCTTCTGCAGGCTCCTTGGGTAATAATGCACATTGAGCACAAGTACCTGTTAAACACCAGGGCGGCTATTCATTTCTGCAGGTTTCCTTACCGTTTGCCCCCAAAGTGATGATTCAAACATCTGGCTCAGCTGCTTTTACTTCGTTAGAGGTGTTGATTTAAAAAAATAAAAAAATCTAAATGACCACGGGATAAAATGCTACAGAAATCTACTTGTCTTATAAAGAAATTGACCTGTCCCACCTACTGACTTAATAATTTGTGTTCCAGCACAGAAACATAAAAGGCTCGTCTTTTGTTACTATAAAACTGACAGGCAAATGATTTCCAACAAAGCTAAAGTATTTTTTGTAGTATGGACATGGTGGTGTTGTTCTTTGCCCGAAAATGACTCTGACAAAAATAACGTATAACTGTGTGGTCATCAATTTCCAGAAAAGAAGCAGCCGCTAATTTGCGTGGGCGGATTCTAAAAATCAATACATTGATAATTACTACCAGTGAGTAATTGTGACTGATAGGACTCGTAACTCTGCTGGTGGTTTTTGTGCTGGGATGGGGAGCAGAAGTAAGATGTTCCAGTCCAGTAATCCTAGGAGTCATGTGCTACGCCAAGCGCACCACCGTGCATGCAAGTACAGGTATGCAGTGCGAAGTGGTGCAGTCCTTGTATGCACATTTGTTGTACTGTTATTTGCACATTAAGGGTGCACATAAATGTTTCGTGTTAGACCTGGCACCATTGGCGTGGGTCTCCCTTCCATTTTTCGCTTTCGTCTCCTCTGTTTGCTGGTGTAGATGCTCTGGACGCTGTGCCACTGCCATTCAGTGCCGCAGGGCGAATGCTCCCTATGGTAAATTGACTGCATGAATTGGTATAATCCTAATTGTCCCAAGGAACATGATAGGAAAGTCGAATTTAGTATGTCTGAGCTCCGAATATTAAAGTGCATCTTTTAGTGGCGATTATTTTTATATTATCTGAAAGAGACACGTTAGTGATAGATTCCTTACCTTAGAATATCCCTAGGCGTCAGACTGGATCCGGAAATATTTGCGTAGCAGTACCCTTGCGCGTTGGGCGTCGTCGTCTGCGGCTCTGCGTCCGTCGTCGGCGTCGTGGGCGCCGTGATGACGTAGTCGGAGTACTTAGACACCGCCTCCGCATGCTGACTTCAGTTCTTCTTTTTTCCGCGCCAGCAGCGCAGATCCGGAAAAAGTGGTACCTTAGTCACTTTTTGACTATCTCTTTCTTTTTGATCTTTTGATCATCCTTTTTCGAGTCTTCGACTCCGATCGGTGCCGGTAGGGATGCCCGGTTTCAAGCCCTGTCAGGATTGCGACCGACTGATGTCGGTCACCGACCCTCACCGTCGGTGTCTCCACTGCCTCGGCATCGATCACGAAGACAAGACCTGCTCCGACTGTCGGGCCCTGACTTTGAAAGCTAGGCGGGAGCGGTCCCGCAAGCGACTCGAACTCCGGCAGTCGGTACCGCGCAGAGAACGGTCCCGGTCCGGACGGAGGTCGAGGGACCGGCCGCGGGAGAGGAGCCATCGGAGCTCCGGGAGTCAACATCACTCCTCCGGGTCGAAGTCGTCAGGTAAGCACAAGAAGTCGAAGAGACGTCATCGCTCTTCCGACTCCCCCCTGACGCTTGCACGACGCGGCCGGGCGTCCTGGTGACAACGCCCACGCGGCTCCCGTCGGAGTCGCAGGTGCCGCGTCCGGCCCCATACCCTTCGGTCCCTGGGCCTAACGCGACGCCGGAGGAGATCGAGCGGTTCCTCATGGCCATGAGGTCCCTCTCTCCTCCGACGGGCTCCACGGCGCCTGCGGGCCCAGCGGACCCGTCTGGGGGGCCTAGCAGGTCGGGGGCTTTGGCCCCGACGCAGTCAGGTGCTTCGGCTCCGACGCCGCCGGCGCCTTCGGGCCCAGTGCCGCAGGGCCTCACTGGATCCGGTTCTGGATCCGGGTCGCCGCCGGTGGACTTGATGACCTCCCCGGCGCCGACCCCCCAGGTGTCACCCCCGGCGCCGCCCCCGGGCGGCGCCGTCCCCGATATCTCCCTCGACCCTGTTCCGGTGCCGAAGCGGCGCCGCTGGGCGCCGCTTTAGACGCCGTTCGGAGAGTTTACTTTCCATGAACCGGCCCCATCATTTTCTGAACCTGAGTATCAGGAGATGGGTGATGAGGAGTATTGGGAGGGTACGGCAATCAAAATTGGAATGGACACTGGTATCTACTATAACCATTGGTTATATTTGAAAACCCTCATAGACGCTATGATCTTTATGATGCGGTGTATATTTGTTATCCGCCCCTTATCTAGCGTCATGGCATAGTCATCGGGTCATCAAAAGTGCTATATGCCTGCCTCACCCGAGGCAACCTCTGGTAAATGTAGAAGTGTCCAGAAATATCAGGGACATCAACGGAGGGATGATGTGTAGAGCAGACAAAAAAGTAGTTAAAAAGCAGTGTCACACCAAAATCAGAATTTATTTTAAAGAGGTGGGCACTGGTAGTTAAAAAATGCTGCGATATATATGGTAACCGAGTTACTGGATTACCAGAGGTCTCTAAAAGTAGGTCGACATGTTTCAGCTCCCCTTGGCCCAGCAGGGTCTGTGGAGCTTTCGTCAGGACAATACAAAAAAAGGTGGTACTCGCACAACTTGTCGTTTCCATTGTTTAGCATGCGATTCTCATACTGAACTTCCTGCATTGAGGGAACATAAACCAACATCACACTTTTCGGTGAGAAAATCACAATTACATATAGCACAAATACAAACAATCATTGTAATTTAGCAAAAAACATTATTTGCTGATGTGCAAAACACTGTAAGCACTGGAACAGAATAGAGCTGAGAAGAGCAAATGGGTCTGTGTCTAAGCACTGTTTGTGACAATCGAACAAAATTACAAAAGGGTCTTATAGGAGGGGCATATCTCTCTCTTGGAGGTTGAATGGGTTAGCATATCGTGAGAGTCTGCCAAAGTCTGTGGAATGTGACTCATCTAAAGCTTATTCGAGCATACATTACTCTTAGTTTTTGACATCCTATACCAGTCGCGCAAAATACAATGTTATCCATCTGCCAAAGTCTGTGAAATGTGGCTCATTTATAGTTTATCAGATCGTGCGTGGCTCTCAGTGTATAACATCACACGCCGGTAGCGCAGAATACAATGTAATACATCATTCCCCAGTTGCGCTGAATCCTGTGTCCGGACTTTATACAGCCTGCTCAATTTGATGAAGCGGGGCACAGCGATCTACAGGAATAATTACCACATACATACTGTCAGCGTGTATCCGGAGTAAATACTTTTGTTAGGGGTTAGTTCTTCCTCATCAGGGTGCAGACGGTCGCTTTTAAGTGGTCCGTGCTACGGTAATGGAGATATAAGAAAAGTTCGCTAACATAGCCCCATTGAGCCTTTAAAAACGGAAAGAACTAAACGGCAGTTATGTTGTTAAAGGACGCCATTCTTACCCACGTGTAGGAGATCCTTTTCTCCTTGTGCTGACTCTGCCCCTGGTTGTGGGGGCGGCCACTCCCTCACGTCTTTAACAGAAGGCAAAAAGATAGAAGAGGGACTAACTAAGGGCTACGAGAATACCTCAAAGATGGTAGCACCAAAAGTGAAAACTTTATTAATACTCGCAATTGGTATCAAGCCATCGGGTTATTGTCAGTTTTATAAAATTAAAGTTACCCGATGATGGCTTCGGTAATATTCATTAGGTATTTTCAGCAGATCATTCTGGAAATCCTAGTTGGTTTAATTCGCTGCCAGAGGAAATAGTTGCAGCGAAATGCAAAAGGAAGATTGATATTATCATCTGAATAGAATCTCCTTCAGACCCCACTATGACATTGATCAAGCACAGAACGGCTCAAACATTAGCGCGTTCACATTAGTATGGACGCAGGGATAAATGGAGGTACATATTCCTGTATGGAAAAAACTGGAGTTATGATGTATCGTAGCATATTCTAAAACTAACAAGAATATCAAAAATACAAGAAAAACATACTTGACTTGGAATGTATCATCTTGATGCCAATTACATCCTGCTAGCCTTTAGGCGGATAGCGTTAACTCATGTAAAGCCAGATTAATAAAACTGGTGCCATGGAATATTGTCATTCATCCCTGATATGTGGGTTCTGAGACGGTTCACCCACCTTTGTTCCTTTTCGAACAGTATCTGTTCTGCATTCTGCTTTTTATCATGGAGCATTTCCAAGATGGTCCATCTTAAATCATCGCATGAATGTCCTGCCTCTACAAAATGAGTACAGAGCTTTGTTGTATTTTTCTTTAATCTAATGTTGCTCCTGTGTTCCCCTATACGTAGTTTCACCTTTCTACAGGTCATCCCCACTTATTGTCGTTGGCAGGGGCATGTGACTAAGTATACCACATGTGTGGAATTACAGTTCGTATGTTGTCTTTGAGTCCAGACCAAATTTTCTGTAAGTTGTAATGTTTTAGTAGTGTTGGTAAATTTACACGTCCCACACGGATAATGGCCAGTTACAGGGGCCATATTCACATCTCTGATGGTGGATTTCATTAATCTTTTTCTTGGGCGTGTGTGGACTAACACATCTCTAAGATTCTTGGTCCTCCTGTTTGCGAATCTTGGCTTTGGCCAGTTGAAAGTGCCTGATGTGATAATCCGCCAGTTCTTCCTTATCAGTTTTTGGACATCATAAGTTGCCGGGTAGTAGGTGGTAACACAGGTTACAAGATCTTTAATCGGTTCCTTATGATTGCTCTGTAGAAGACATTCTCGGGGCTGGTGTTTTGCTCGTTTTTTGCACTTAGAGATTACGGCAGGTGTGTAGTCTCTAGCTCGTAGTTTGTTGCTAAGAGCTTTCGCTTGCTGTTTGTAGTCACTGTCTTTGCTGCAGTTGCGTTTGTCGTAAGAACTGGCTGTACGGGAGGTTGTCTCTGAGAGGTCGTGGGTGATAGCTCAGGTACGATAGGAGACTGTTCTTAGCTGTTGGTTTTGTGTAAGTCTTAGTCTCTAATTTGCCATTTTCAGAAAAAATTGTTAGGTCCAGAAAGTCAATTCTTTGAATATTTGAGGTAAAGGTAAACTTGAGCCAGCGGTCTCTTCCATTTAACCACTCCATGAACGTAGTCAGGTTTTTGTTGACATCCCAAATAAGCAGAACATCGTCGATATAACGTTTCCAGTATAATATACTGGAAGTGTATGGATTGTTGTAATTTAGAACTAATTTCTGCTCAAACTGGCTTACGTACATCCCAGCTACCGACGGAGCGAAGGTGCTGCCCATTGAGGTCCCATGACACTGTAAAAAGAGTTGACGTTATATTCAAAATAGTTCTCTTTTAGGGCCAATCGGCAGCATTCTAAAATGAAATGGCGGGGGTCTTGTGTGGCCAGTCTTCTAGAAACAGGAGATCTTCAAGCATTTGCATCGTGTCATCTTGGGGCAGACTGGTGATGACACGATGCAAATGCTTGAAGATCTCCCTAAAAGAAAACTATTTTGAATATAACGGTCAACTCTTTTTACAGTGTCATGGGACCTCCAGGGGCAGCGCCTTCGCTCCGTCGGTAGCTGGGTTGTACGTAAGCCAGTTTGAGCAGAAATTCGTTCTAAATGACAACAATCCATACGCTTCCAGTATATTATACTGGAAACGTTATATCGACGATGTTCTGCTTATTTGGGATGTCAACAAAAACCTGACTACGTTCATGGAGTGGTTAAATGGAAGAGACCGCTGGCTCAAGTTTACCTTTACCTCAAATAATTGACTTTCTGGACCTAACAATTTTTTCTGAAAATGGCAAATTAGAGACTAAGACTTACACAAAACCAACAGCTAAGAACAGTCTCCTATCGTACCTGAGCTATCACCCACGACCTCTCAGAGACAACCTCCCGTACAGCCAGTTCTTACGACATAACCGCAACTGCAGCAAAGACGGTGACTACAAACAGCAAGCGAAAGCTCTTAGCAACAAACTACGAGCTAGAGACTACACACCTGCCGTAATCTCTAAGTGCAAAAAACGAGCAAAACACCAGCCCCGAGAATTTCTTCTACAGAGCAATCATAAGGAACCGATTAAAGATCTTGTAACCTGCGTTACCACCTACTGCCCGGCAACTTATGATGTCCAAAAACTGATCAGGAAGAACTGGCGGATTATCACATCAGGCAATTTCAACTGGCCTAAGCCAAGATTCGCAAACAGGAGGACCAAGAATCTAAGAGATGTGTTAGTCCACACACGCCCAAGAAAAAGATTAATGAAATCCACCATCAGAGATGTGAATAAGGCCCCTGTAACTGGCCATTATCCCTGTGGGACGTGTGGGATGTGTAAATTTACCAACACTACTAAAACATTACAACTTACAGAAAATTTGGTCTGGACTCAAAGACAACATACGAACTGTAATTCCACACATGTGGTATACTTAGTCACATGCCCCTGCCAATGACAATACGTGGGGATGACTTGTAGAAAGGTGAAACTACGTATAGGGGAACACAGGAGCAACATTAGATTAAAGAAAAATACAACAAAGCTCTGTACTCATTTTGTAGAGGCAGGACATTCATGCGATGATTTAAGATGGACCATCTTGGAAATGCTCCATGATAAAAAGCAGAATGCAGAACAGATACTGTTCGAAAAGGAACAAAGGTGGGTGAACAGTCTCAGAACCCACATATCAGGGATGAATGACAATATTCCATTGCACCAGTTTTATTAATCTGGCTTTACATGAGTTAACGCTATCCGCCTAAAGGCTAGCAGGATGTAATTGGCATCAAGATGATACATTCCAAGTCAAGTATGTTTTTCTTGTATTTTTGATATTCTTGTTAGTTTTAGAATATGCTACGATACATCATAACTCCAGTTTTTTCTATACAGGAATATGTACCTCCATTTATCCCTGTGTCCATACTAATGTGAACGCGCTAATGTTTGAGCCGTTCTGTGCTTGATCAATGTCATAGTGGGGTCTGAAGGAGATACTATTCAGATGATAATATCAATCTTCCTTTTACATTTCGCTGCAACTATTTCCTCTGGCAGCAAATTAAACCAACTAGGATTTCCAGAATGATCTGCTGAAAATACCTTATGAATATTACCGAAGGCATCATCGGGTAACTTTAATTTTATAAAACTGACATTAACCAGATGGCTTGATACCAATTGCGAGTATTAATAAAGTTTTCACTTTTGGTTCTACCATCTTTGAGGTATTCTCGTAGCCCTTAGTTAGTCCCTCTTCTATCTTTTTGCCTTTTGTTAAAGACGTGAGGGAGTGGCCGCCCCCACAACCAGGGGCAGAGTCAGCACAAGGAGAAAAGGACCTCCTACACGTGGGTAAGAATGGCGTCCTTTAACAAAACTGCCGTTTAGTTCTTTCCATTTTTAAAGGCTCAATGGGGCTATGTTAGCGAACTCTTCTTATATCTCCATTACCGTAGCACGGACCACTTAAAAGCGACCGTCTGCACCCTGATGAGGAAGAACTAACCCCTAACAAAGGTATTTACTCCGGATACACGCTGACAGTATGTATGTGGTAATTATTCCTGTAGATCGCTGTGCCCCGCTTAATCAAATTGAGCAGGCTGTATAAAGTCCGAACACGGGATTCTGCGCAACTGGGGAATGATGTATTACATTGTATTCTGCGCTACCGGCGTGTGATGTTATACACTGAGAGCCACGCATGATCTGATAAACTATAAATGAGCCACATTTCACAGACTTTGGCAGATGGATAACATTGTATTTTGCGCGACTGGTATAGGATGTCAAAAACTAAGAGTAATGTATGCTCAAATAAGCTTTAGATGAGTCACATTCCACAGACTTTGGCAGACTCTCATGATATGCTAACCCATTCAACCTCCAAGAGAGAGATATGCCCCTCCTATAAGACCCTTTTGTAATTTTGTTCGATTGTCACAAACAGTGCTTAGACACAGACCCATTTGCTCTTCTCTTCTTAGCTCTATTTTGTTCCAGTGCTTACAGTGTTTTGCACATCAGCAAATAATGTTTTTTGCTAAATTACAATGATTTTGTATTTGTGCTATATGTAATTGTGATTTTCTCACCGAAAAGTGTGATGTTGGTTTATGTTCCCTCAATGCAGGAAGTTCAGTATGAGAATCTCATGCTAAACAATGAAAACGACACAAGTTGTGCGAGTACCACCTTTTTTTGTATTGTCCTGACGAAAGCTCCACAGACCCTGCTGGGCCAAGGGCAGCTGAAACATGTCGACCTGCTTTTAGAGACATCTGGTAATCCAGTAACTCGGTTACCATATATATCGCAGCATTTTTTAACTACCAGTGCCCACCTCTTTAAAATAAATTCTGATTATTCTCAGACAATAAATTCTGATTTTGGTGTGACACTGCTTTTTAACTACTTTTTTGTCTGCTCTACACATCATCCCTCTGTTAACGTCCCTGATATTTCTGGACACTTCTACATTTACCAGAGGTTGCCTCGGGTGAGGCAGGCATATAGCACTTTTGATGACCCGATGACTATGCCATGACGCTAGATAAGGGGCGGATAAAAAATATACACCGCATCATAAAGATCATAGCGTCTATGAGGGTTTTCAAATATAACCAATGGTTATAGTAGATACCAGTGTCCATTCCAATTTTGATTGCCGTAGTATCTAGCCAGGGGAACTGAAAGGACTTCTACTCCTCTTCCCTCCTTCCTGATTAATGAGTATTGGGAGGGGTCTGAGGACCCTCTGACACGTGATTGTCAGTCCCATGAGGACTGGACAGGTGAACTTGGGGAGGCCAGTGGTCTGGACACTTCGCCCGACACTGGCTTTGTCTCACCTCCTACCGTGGCTACGGAGGAGGGGGCAACCTACAGTGTGGTGTTGACGAGGGCAGCCAATGCCTTGGGCCTTGAGCTCCCCGTCGCGGCCGTGAGGACTAACCTCCTCACTGAGGTCCTTAAGCCGCAGTCATGCTCAGCCGAGCCTCTGCTGCCGTTTAACGAGGCCTTGACCGACGTTCTTTTGGGCACTTGGTCCAAGCCCGCTACAGGCTCGCCTGTAGATAGGAACGTGGCCAGACACCACCACCCGGCTCCGGGTGACCCATGTTTCCTGTCCACCCACCCCACCTCCGAGAGCCTGGTCATCCAGGCCTCTAACTCCCAGAACGCATTCCTATCGGCTCTGCCGGACAGGGAATCCAAGAGGTATGAGCAGTACGGGAAAAAGATCTTCTCATCCCTTAGTGTGGGACTGCGGTCTTCCAACACCCCATGCCTCTTGGGCCGCTACACCCACTCTCTTTGGGATACGGTTGCGGGAGTGCTGCCAGAGTGTCCGTTGGAGGTACGGGCCAAACTCGGCCAAGCCCTTGTGGAGGGCCGGGATGCAGCCAGATATTCTATCCGGTGTGGGCTGGATACCACCGACTCACTAGGTAGAGCGATGGCAACGACAGTGGCGGTCAGGCCTGGTTGAGGTCCGCCAACTTTTCGGCCGATGTCCAAAACACACTGATGGACATGCCGTTTGATGGCCGTCGCCTTTTTGGCGACAAGGCAGACCATGCGCTCGAGCGCTTTAAGAACTCCAGGGCTACGGCCAAGTCCTTGGGCCTCTCGGCCCCGCGCCAGCAATCGGCTGCCTTTCACTCCTTTTGTGGCCACGGAAGGGGTGCACCCACACGTGCTGCCAGCCACGCTCTGCAGGGTAATACCCATCGCGGTGGCGGCCGTGGGAACCGCCGTGGAGGCGGTCGGGGACAACGGCGAGGTCAGTCCACACCTTCCCCCGCAGCATCCGCCTCAAAACCCTCCTAGTACGTGCTTTCAGGCCCATGTGACGCCAGTGGGGGGCAGGATTCGCCATCACCTCCTCCACTGGCGCACTGTCACGTCAGACAGGTGGGTGCTGCAAATCGTCCGAAGGGGCTACTCCCTCCCCTTCGAGGCGACCCCTCCAGCCATGCCACCGCAGTACTACCGAGTATCGGGGGATCATTTGCAGCTTCTGCAGGAGGAAGTTACGGCCCTCTTGGCCAAGGGGGCCATCAAGCGCGTTCCTGGGCCAGAAGTAGGGTGTGGTTGCTACTCCCACTACTTTCTGGTACCCAAGAAGGGCAAAGGGGGCCTACGCCCTATCTTGGACCTAAGGAACGTCAACGGCTTCCTCCGGAAGGAGAAGCTCAAAATGCTGACACTGGCTCAGGTCTTAGCTGCCCTGGACCCAGGAGACTGGATGGTAGCGTTGGACTTGCAGGACTCTTATTTCCACATCCCAGTCCTGCCGGCCCACCGGCGCTACCTGCGGTTCACGGTTGGCCACGAGCACTTTCAGTTTACCGTGCTCCCCTTCGGCCTTACCAGCGCCCCACGGGTGTTCACAAAGGTGATGGCGGTGGTCGCAGCTCATCTGCGCAGGTTAGGGGTTTCAGTCTTCCCCCTACCTCGAAACTGGTTGTTGAAGGCGGGCTCGCCCCAAACAGTCGTCCGCCACCTCCACACAACGGCAGACCTCCTGCACCAGCTGGGGTTCTCCCTCAATGTGCCGAAGTCACACCTGTGCCCCTCTCAGCAGCTCCTCTTCATCGGAGCGGTTCTGGACTCAGTGCAGTTTCGGGTTTATCCTCCCGAACAGCGGGTCTGGGATATTCAGGCTCTCATTCCACTGTTTCAGTCTTTATCCCGGGTCTCGGTCAGGTTGACGCTGTGGCTTCTGGGGCTGATGGCCTCCTGCATCCTACTGGTGCATCACGCCAGGTGGCGGATGCGGGCTCTGCAGTGGGACCTGAAGTTTCAGTGGGCCCAGCATCAGGGCAACCTGTCTGATCATGTCCTGATCTCGGAGGGCACTGCGAGACAGCTGCAGTGTTGGCTCACGGACCGCGATTGGGTCAGCGGCAGATCCCTCTCCCTTCCCCAACCGGAGCATGTAGTTGTGACGGATGCGTCTCTCCAGGGCTGGGGAGGCCACATGGGAGAGGCGAAAATCAGAGACATCTGGTCTCCGGCGGAGGCCCGGCTCCACATCAACCTTTTGGAGTTGCGGGTGATTCGTCTAGCACTGAAAGCATTCCTCCCCTCTGTCCGGGGGAGTGTAGTGCACAACACCACCGCCATGTGGTACTGCAACAAACAGGGCGGGGTGGGGTCGTGGACCCTTTGCCAGGAGGCTCTGCGCCTCTGGCAGTGGCTGGAACGCCAGGGCGTGACCCTGGTGGCTCAACACCTGGCAGGTTCTCTGAACGCTAGGGCGGACGAGCTCAGCCGTCGGTGCATGATGGATCACGAATGGCGTCTGAACTCGGACGTGGCGCAAGGCCTCTTTCAGCGATGGAGGTCTGAGATTTAGTAACCTAAAAAAATGTCCTCGACCTAACTGAAATACACTTGACTTCAGTTTCTGGAAGCGGAGCAAATGCGAACAGTTAACAAGATTGAAAGGCATTTTTATTGCTCATTCACTATGTGGGCAATAAAGATGCCTTTAAATCTTGCTATCTTGTCACATTTCCTCTACTTTAAGAGACCGAGGTCAAAAGCAAGTTTGTCTTCCTACTCGCCAGAAAGGGCAAGTAGGACCCAAAAATAGCTCGCCCTAATTGAATCTGGCTCGCAAATGCGAACGGGCGAGTGGATTTTTCGAGCCCTGATTATGTGATTGAAAATACCACTTTTAGGAAGTAGGTATTTTCTTGCCTAAACCTTCCAGTGTGCTCTGCTGTTGTGTATTGGCTGTCTGGTTTTGAACGGTCAGGGCAGGCTGAACCGAACCTGGATTGAATAGAGCGATCTGCAGTGGAGTATGGGGAGGGGGTGACCCTTTGATCTGAGCATGGCTGTGCCAGGCAAGGTGAATAGCTCCACCGTTGCTACCTTGTGAGCCTGCATGACATGCCCCTTTAATTCTCCGGTACATTGTGCACCACCTGGCGCATGCACCCCGGCCTTAAACTAAGTTTGTTCCACACGCTTTTTGAGTTTCTTTATTGCTTTTGAAGTGAATCTGTAATTATGTGCATTGTGGCTCCATGTTCAGTCTATATAAAGATAATTATTTTTCTATAACTGCTTGTGATGTCTGTTTGTTGCGTCTTCCCTGCGTTGTTGTGTATGGTCATAAATGCTTCACACACTGCCTCTGAGATAGGCATGTCTGCTCGTGCTGCGTTACCACAGGCTTGAGCAGGGGTTATCAAAGTGTGTAGCCCCCTTACTCTGAATTGGGAAGAAGGATCCCTATTTGGACCTCCGCGCCAGCCGCTGCCAACTAGAGATTCCCATTTCTAACATTGGCGGTCAGCAGTGAGGATCAGGACTTGCCTTTATGATCCACATACAATAACTGGTGTACGCTACTAGTGAGTGTAGGCGTAGGAGCAACCACATGCCGTTTGATTTTGTTCTATTGTTGATTGTAATTGCCAGTTATGTCTACAATGGGTAGGCAAACGTCCAATGCTTCGGAGGATCTCATATTTGAGGAAGACAGGTTAGAAAACTACACTGCCAAACAGCTAAAGTCTTTTTGCAAGCTATTCACAGTCCCTGTTGCGGGTCTCTCTAGTAAGGAGGTGTATCAGAAAGCCCTTAAAGCCTGGTTAGAAGTGAGAGAGTACGCTGGGAATGAGGGAGAGAATGCTGGACGGCAGCAGGATGACGAAGTGGATTTAGTGGGAGGTAAAGCACTTTCCAATCCGGGTACTAGTGTGTCCTCAACGGGTCTGTCTCCAGAAGAGATGGAGGACAGGGAGAGAGATAGGAGGCATAGTTTGGAGATGGCCAGATTGGAAGGTCAGAAGGACCTAGAGAGTAAAAAGTTGGATATTGAGAATAACAGGTTGTCATTTGAACTTGAGAAAATGAAATTTGAATATCGGAGAGTATTGAGGGTGTTGGAGATCAAGGCTAAGAGTCTAGAGATCTCCCCCTCTGGTGGCAGCATACCTTTAGTACCTACAGAGTAGAGTTTACATACCCAAGGATGTCATCAAGGATTTCCATAAGAGTGAGGATTTTGGGTGTGATGGTTTGCCGCATATGAGAGAACCATGGTGTTCCACCGGGTCCCTGAGAAGGATTGGGGAGCGGGGTTGTGGGGACGCTTTGTGAGTGATGGGAGGGACACCCTGTTGGATCTGCCTGAAAAGAGCATGATGGTGTGTGCCCATATGAAAGAGGCCTGATGACACAATATGGTTTGACCCCAGAAATTTTCATGCAGAGATTTAGAATCTGTAAGAAGTTAGAGGGTACCACTTGGGTTGAATTTGTGTTTTTTTTGCAGAGCGCTGGGTAAAGGGTAGCAAGGTGGAAACTTTTGAGCAATTGTATGATTTGTTTGCATGGGAGCATTTATCTAGTAACTGTTTTCTAGAGCTATGCCAGCACCTTATTGATAGCAAGCTAACTCACCCTAGGAAGCTTGCTGATGAGGCGGACCGCTGGGTGAGCACCTGGATTTGTACGGGTCCGGTGGGGGACTTCGCCAAGGGTGGGCAGGTTCCCCAGCAGAGAAGTGGGGGGACAGTGGTAAACAGAGGGAGTTCCAGAGAGGGCCCCAAAGTAATTCCTAAAGGAACCGAGTTGTCTCCCAGCCTCCCCCTGAGTAGACGCCAGTTCCCCCGACAGGTAGGCCTGTTCAGAGGGGGCCTCTTACTTGTTTTAAGTGTGGTCAAGTGGACCCCTGGTGTTACAATCCGCAGTGTCCCCAGAGGGACTCCAGCTCACCACCCCGTGCACCCCCCCCCCGCCAGATTGCCAGTATAGCCCTGGAGGAGATGGGTGCGATCTGTAGAATTGACCCTTGTCTCGCTAGGAGACTTTGAGATGGTCCCTAACCCCCGCTGCCTGATAACACTAAGAAGTACAGGCAGTGGGTGACCATCAATTGCCATAGGGTGAAGGCTCTGAGGGGCAGAGGAGCTAGTGTAACTCCTGTCAGCTCCCGGTTGGTGTCCAAAGAGCAGGGTGTCCCCCATGCATTCTGCCCAGTAGTGTCAGCAGACAACTCTGAGAGCCAGTGTGAGGTGGCTCAAGTTCCCTTTGTGTGGGGGGGGGGGTGTCTCGGGAACTCTTCAAGTAGCTGTGAGGCCAGCCATGCCGGTAGACTGTCTATTGGGCAACGATTTAGAGAATTCCTCGTGGGCTGCGGTGGAGAGGAAATCTCACTTGGAAATGTTGGGTCTGCCTGGGTGGGCGTGCGCGACCACTCGAAACATGGCAGCCAGTCAGGATGTTCAGAAGGACCTGGAGCCTGAAAGTATGACCCAGGCCCCTGCCTTAAAGAGAAGGTAGGGGGCTTGGGAAACGGTCCCCCATGGTTTCCATGGTCCTGGAATGAGCTTAAAGGGGATGCCCTAGAGCCTACAGGGGAACAAGTCGCCGAAAGGGGGGACCTGTCTGAGCTGACCAATTGGCAGCAGGAAGGGGGACCCACCAGGGAGGAATTTTGTGAATAGCAGAGAACATGCCCTTCTCTTGAGGGTCTGCGGCGACAGGCTACAATCCAGGCAGCAGGTGATCAGTCAGGGTCACATCTGATCTATTGGGAGAATGACCTCCTATACAGCGAGCCTAAGGTTGCTGAGCCTAGGTCAGCCCGTGTGCTAGTTGTACCCCAGTGCTTCAGAGCCTTCCTACTGGGGTTGGCTCATGGTGTGCCATTGGCCGGACATCTGGGGCAGACCAAGACCTTCGAGAGGCTGGTCCCCTACTTTCATTGGCCCCTGATGCACAGGAGCTCATATGCTCACTGTAGGACATGTAAAACTTGCTAGGCAAGTGGGAAGAGTGGGTGGAAGATCAAGGCCCCACTCCAGCCCTTTCCATTTGTCAGTACCCCATTTGAGCGAGTGGGCATTGCCATTGTGGGCCTCTGGACCCCAAGACAGCCATGGGCAACGGGTTCATCCTGGTCTTGGTGGACCAAGCCACCCGGTACACGGAAGCCATCCCACTCAGGACTGTGACAGCCCCCATGGTGAGACGTGCACTGATGGGTATTTTTTCCCGTGTGGGGTTCCCCAGAGAGGTGGGGTCTGATAGGGGTACTAACTTCATTTCCGAATATATATGAAGTCACTGTGGGAGGAGTGTGGGGTAACTTAGAAGTTTACAACTCCTTACCACCCCCAAGATAATGGGCTGGTTGAGAGATTCAACTGGACCCTTAAGGGCATAATTATGGGCCTAGAGGAGCCCATGAGGCGTAAGAGGGACATTCTACTGCCATGCCTGTTGTTTGCGTGAGGTGCCACAGAAGTCCTTGGGGTTCAGTCCCTTTGAACTGCTCTATGGTCACCAGGTAAGAGGGCCTCTGAGTCTGGTCAAGGAAGGCTGGGAGCAGTCTCCCAGGAAACCTCCCCAGGATGTGTTTAGTTACATGCTGGCCTTCAGGAATCAGACTCGGCATTTCAGAAAACTTGCTGAGGCAAATCTGGGAGCCAACCAGGAAGAGAATAAATGCTGGCACAATCAGAATGACACCCTGATTGAGTTTCAGCTTGGTCAAAAGGTTTGGGTCATGGCCCCAGGGGAGCTCTGTGCACTCCAGGATAAGTGGATCGCCCCCCTTGAGGTGGTGGAGCACAAGAGTCCTTTTACTCTGTGCTGTGGAGAGATGTGGTGCAGCGGCCAGGGCAGCTGACTTCAGAGCACAGGGTTCACGGTTCGATCCCCGGCTCTGGCGGCAGCTCAGCACCCTGTGACTCTGGGCAATAGCTCACTTGATTGCCACGATGGCCCCCAGCGCCTTGAGACCCGTAAGAGTGAGTAGTTTGCTCTTTACAAAAACAGATTTATTTATTTACCTACATGGTGGACTTGCGCTCTCCCAGGAACCCCTTGCGGGTCCTACATGTTAGCTGCCTGAAGCCCCACTTTGAGAGGTCTGAAGTGGGCATGCTTCTGGCCACAGATGCTAGAATGGAAGAGGAGAGTGAGCCTCTTCCTGACCGCCTGTGTGCAGAGGAAAAAGATGGGTCAGTGGAGGGTGTGGTCCTCCATCACACTGACCCCTGAGCAGCAGAGCGATTGTCACCAACTGTTGGGGCAATTCAGTGATCTTTTCTCCCTGGTGCCTAGTGTCACTGATTGGTGCGTCCAGGACACTGGGGACAGACCTCCTGTCAAGCACAAGGCTTGCCGAGTGACTGACCGGGACAGAGCATACCTTAAGGAAGAGGTCTCCAAAATGTTTGCTTTAGGGGTGGTTGAGTCCTCTAGCAGCCCTTGATCCAGCCCTGTGGTCCTGGTACCAAAAGCTGCAGTGCCTGGTGCCACCCCAGAACTTCGGTTCTGCATGGACTTCTGAGGTCTGAATTCAGTCTCGAAGACTTACGCGCACCCCATCCCCAGAGCTGATGATCTCATAGATCAGCTAGGGGCTGCACGGTACCTCAGCACATTTGATTTGACGTCTGGGTATTGGCAGATTGCCTTGACTGATGGGGCAAAGTAGAGGTCAGCATTCTCTACACCAGATGGGCACTACCAGTTCTGACTGATGCCCTTTGGGATGAAGAATGCCCCTTCCACCTTTCAGAGGTTGGTCAACAGGGTGTTGGTTGGGCTGGAAGATTTCAGTGCTGCCTACCTGGATGAAATTGCAGTGTTTAGTTCCTCATGGGAGGACCACCTGAGCCACCTCTGGGAAGTGTTGATGGCACGGCGAAAGGCAGACCTCACAATCAAGGCAAGTAAGTGCCAGATTGGGCAGGGTTCTGTGGTGTACATGGGACACCAGGTGGGTAGCGGCCAGGTGGCGCTCCTACAGCCCAAGATTGAAACCATCCTAGCTTGCCCCCCATAGACCCAGACACAGGTGAGAGCCTTTTTAGGACTCACTGGTTATTACAGGAGGTTTGTCGAGGGGTATGTCAAATTTTTTCTCACTTAACTGAGCTGACTTCTAAGAAGCAGCCAAAGATTGTGAACTGGACTGACACCTGTCAGAAAGCTTTTGACGCCCTGAAGACTGCCATGTGCACGGCACCGGTACTTCAGGTGCCCAACTTTTAAAAGGAATTTGTTGTCCAGGCAGACTCTTTCGAGAATGGTGTGTAGGCCGTTCTGTCACAGATCAATGAGGAGGGCTCAGACCAACCTGTAGCCCTCATTAGTAGGAGGTTACTTACATGGGAAAAATTGAGGGTGAGGCATTCGCTGCGGTCTGGGCACTGAAGAAGCTGAGACCATACCGGTTGGGGATTCACTTCAGGGTTCAGACAGACCACAGGCCCCTCAGATGGTTGATGCAGAAGAGGGGAGAGAATCCAAAGTTGTTGAGGTGGTCCATTTCCCTACAGTGTATGAACTTTACGGTGGAACACCGCCCCCGTACAGAACACGCAAATGCTGATGGTCAGTCCAGATTTTTCTGCCTTTGTGATGAGAACTCCTAAGTGGGTGGGTAGTTCTCCCCAAATTTCAGCTGGACGGGACACGTGTTAGACCTGGCACCATTGGCGTGGGTCTCTCTTCCATTTTTCGCTTTTGTCTCCTCTGTGTTTGCTGGTGTATATGCTCTGGGCGCTGTGCCACTGCCATTCAGTGCCACAGCGCGAATGCTGCCTATGGTAAATTGACTGTGTGCATTGGAATAATCCTAATTGACCCAAGGAACATGATAGGAAAGTCAAAGTTTATATGCCTGAGCTCCAAATATTAAAGTGCATCTTTTAGTGACGATTATTTTTATATTCTGTGATTGAAAATACCACTTTTAGGAAGTTGGTATTTTCTTGCCTAAACCTTCCAGTGTGCTCTGCTGTTGTGTATTGGCTGCCTGGTTTTGGAGGGTCAGGGCAGGCTGAGCCCGACCTGGATTGAATAGAGAGATCTGCAGTGAAGTATGGGGAGGGGAGACCCTTTGATCTGAAAGGGCTGTACCTGGCAAGGTGAATGATGGCTCCACCTCCCACTGTGCGTCTGATGACAGACCCCCTGTTCCTGAAAGGCAAGATGCAGCCTTGTAAACAAAGTGCTCCAGGACAACACCAAACTCGTTCTTGCTGGGTTCAGTGATTTGTGACTTTTTTGAGAACAAATTTGTTTGGGGTATAAAGATCTTTGCTAAAACCCCCTACACGGGGTGTTACTTCTGGATGTCAAGACGAACCTCTGTCCTTGTAACTAGAGGGAAAGGACTCTGAAACGTTCATCCTTCTTGCTGAAGCTACTACCCACGGGCCTGATTTGAGCTTGCCTCCTGACGAATTCTCAGGGACATTTGACTACACCCATCAGCCGTCCGGATTCCTATTTGAGGGGGATTCTACTCGCAGGTGAGGCCTCTGTTGAGAATTCCAGAGCCTCTGCTGCGGGGAACATGGGCTGAAAGCCATCGCATTGCTATTGTGGGCCACGCAGCTGAGGAGCTGTTGCCGCTGAGAGCCCGCATTTGCCTGTGTTACCAAAGTCATCGTTATCGCCATTGTGGGCCGCCGCAGCTGAGGAGCTGTGCCGCTGAGTGCCCGTATTTGCCGTCCTACGAGAATCATCCCTATTGCGGGCCACTGAGGAGCTGTGCCGCTGAGTGCCTGCATTTACCGTCCTACGAGAATCATCGCTATCGCTATTGTGGGCCGCTTCAGCTGAGGAGCTGTGCCGCTGAGTGCCCGCATTTGCCGTCCTGCGAGAATCATCGCTATTGCTTTTGTGGGCCTCTGTAGCTGAGGAGCTGTGTACCCGTATTTGCCGTCCTACGAGAATCATCGCAATCGCTATTGTGGGCCGCTGCAGCTCCACAGCTGTGCCGCTGAGTGCCCGCACTAGTCCTCACTTCGATTATCTTGTTACCACCTGCGTGTGCTGCTGGGTGGCCGCCTTTAAGCCCTGTCCCAGGATTATCGTGAGTGCACGACTCGAACTGCTACAGTTTGGATCTGTGGCCACTGCAAGTCCGCCTGTCATCACCGCGGCTTCCTTGTGAGGCTGCGTGCCATGCCCCTTTAAATCTCAGGTACATTGTGCACCACCGGGTCGCGTGGACCCCGGCCTCAAACTAAGTTCATTTCGCATGCTTTTTGAGTGCCTTTATTGCTTTTGAAGTGAATCTGTAATTATGTGCATTGCCTAAAACCAGGCAGCAAGACTAATCTACAAACCTCCGAAGTGGTAATCGGAAAGACCCCTGCTGCGTAAACTTCACTGGTTGCCAATCGCTCAAAGAGCTGCCTTTAAGACAGGATGCCTTATATTCAAATCACTTCACTTCACTAGCCCAGACTTCTTGAAGGACCTCATTGTAAAGCATTGCCCGGCACGCAATCTCCGCTCAGCCCATCTACACTTACTGGTCACTCCCACCATCAAACTGAAAAAGCTAGGAGGTCGCAGGTTTGCCTATCTGGCCCCTAGGCTATGGAACTCCCTCTCAATGACGATCAAGACCAGCAACTCCCTACTGAGTTTCAGAAAGACCTTAAAAACCTGGTTAATCTCTAAGTCCTGCTAGCCGCACCTTCTACATACATACCTAGCGCCAGGAAACTTACGGTGTCTGTGCGCTTTACAAATTCAGCTTAACATAACAGAACATAACATAACATTGTGGCTCCTTGGGCACTTTTAAGTCTTGTGTTCAGTCTATATAAAGATAACTATTTTTCTATAACTGCTTGTGGTATCCGTTTGTAGCGTCTTCCCTGCGTTGTTGTTTATGGTCATAAATGCTTCACACACTGCCTCTGAGGTAGGCCTGTCTGCTCGTGCTACGTTACCACAGGGTTGAGCAGGTGTTATCAAAGGGTATAGCACCCTTACTCTGACTTGGGTAGAAGGATCCCTATTTGGACCTCTGTGCCAGCCGCTGCCAACTAGAGATCCCCATTTCTAACACTTGGCTTGTCAAGTCAGGTTACATGTATAGATGCAGAGTCCGGATTGAGCATGTGTATCACCACACTCTAAAAATCTTGAAGTGCCCTTGGTGCAGTCTTATAAAGGGTACGCCAGCAAAAAAGGGGATTGTTTTCTTTCTAGGACCACCTGAAAGTTATCAGTAGTCCTGACCATGTCCTGTAGCACAAATGTTCATATCGGATGGGGCACACATGTACTGGGGTGGGGAAACGTCAGAGTGGTTTTAGGTGAGACCCTGATGCATTTTAGAAGGAAGCATTCTCCCAGTCATTTCTGAATAGATCATCGGAATAGGCTGCTTCAAGTGTCTCAGTCTGCTCCTGTATCTTGCTGAAAGATGGATTAATAGCATCAGAGAGCACTAGAGATCAAGGAGATGGGGGCAGAGCCCTGAAGAGCCCTGAAGTGGAGCGAGCAGTTTGGCAGCAGCTGAAAAAGCTACAAAAGAGGACAGAAGCAGTCATTAGACGCCCACAAGAGCAGGTGTACAAAATCCAGTCATGAGAAGAGAAAAAGTGAGCAAAGAGCTTCAACCATGGCTGGCATAAAAGGTTACCCTTTAGTTCCAGGATGCCAGTCCTGGAGAGGTGCTTTCCACACTTGTGCTGCTGTCTCTCTTGGGCTGTTGGGGGTCCAGTGTGTCAGCCTTGGGGGGAAATGCAAGGGCGGTTGTGTTTCAGAATGTTGCACATTAACTCCTTCGGGGCTTATGACAAGCTCAGCTCGTCATGAGGCACAGTGGAGCTGTGCTCGTGATGAGCTGGGCTCTTCATAACTGCCGTGAAACGCCCGCGCGGGGATAATTTCCCTCCTGTGCGGGGCATTCCATTGTGTGGGCGGAGTCACACACAATGGATCCATTGTATCCATGTATGGGATTTTCGCCATTTTGGTCTTTACAACAAAATGCCATGGGTAGTTTAAGTGACATCAATCACTCAATCAAACTACTTATAAAGCGCACTACTCACCCGTGAGGGTCTCAAGGTGCTGAGGGAGGGGGTGCAGCTACTGCTCGAAGAGCCAGGTCTTCAGGAGTCTCCTGAAGGCGAGCAGGTTTTGGGACAGCCGCAGGTGGGTGGGGAGGGTGTTCCATGTCTTGGCGGCGAGAAAGGAGAAGGCTCTGCCGCTGGAGGTTGCTCATTGAATGCGGGGGACAGCGGCGAGGGCGAGGCTGGCGGAGCGGAGCTGGCGGATAGGGGTGTAGAAGCTGAGTCTGCTGTTGAGGTAGGCTGGTCCGGTGTTGTGGAGTGCCTTGTGAGCGTGGGTGAGGAGCTTGAAGGTGATCCTCTTGTCGACGGGGAGTCAGTGTAGCTCTCTCAGGTGGGGGGTGATGTGGCTGCGGCGGGGGAGGTTGAGCATCAGCCGGGCGGAGGCGTTTTGGATGCGTTGTAGTAGCAGGAGTTTGGCCGGGATTCCTGCATAGAGTGCATTGCCGTAGTCCAGCCTCCTGCTGACGAGGGCCTGGGTCACCGTTCTTCTGTTTTCGGTGGGGATCCACTTGCAGATCCTGTGGAGCATGCGGAGGGTGTTGTAGCAGGAGGAGGAGCCGGCGTTGACCTGTTTTCACATGGAGAGGGAGGAGTCAAGGATGAATCCTAGTTTGCGTGCGTGGTCGGTGGGTGTAGGTGCCGGTCCCAGCCTGTTCGGCCATCATGAGTCGTCCCAGGCGGAGGGGGTGTGTCCGAGGATAGAGATGTCATCTGTGGTGGCGATGAGGGCTGTCTCGGTGCTGTGGTTTCATCTGAATCCGGACTGGTATGGATCTGAGATGTTGTTGTCCTCGAGGTGGCGGGCCAGTTGCGAGTTGACGATTATCTCGATGACCTTCGCTGGGAACGGGAGCAGGGAGATGGGCCGGAAGTTCTTGAGATCCTTGGGGTCCGCCTTGGGCTTCTTGAGGAGGGCGCTGATGTCGGCGTGCTTCCAGCTTTTCGGGAATGTAGCTGTCTCAAAGGAGATGTTGAAGACCTTCCGTTGTTACGGTGCGATGGCCGCATCTGGCTTTGTTGAATAAGTGGTGTGGGCAGGGGTCTAATGGTGAACCTGAGTGGATGGAGTTCATGACCTTGCATGTCTCGTTGATGTTGGTCCAGGAGGTCAGGCAGTTGGTGCTCGCAGGGGGGGTGTAGGCTGGCGTGGTCAGGGTAGACTTGGAGTTGAAGCTGTTGTGGATGTCAGTCATCATGCGGTGGACGAAGGTTTGCCAGTGAGTCGCACAGTTCTTGTGATGGTGGGATGTCTTTGG
Source organism: Lissotriton helveticus (assembly GCF_964261635.1). Taxonomy (NCBI): domain Eukaryota; kingdom Metazoa; phylum Chordata; class Amphibia; order Caudata; family Salamandridae; genus Lissotriton; species Lissotriton helveticus. The sequence goes on from NC_136057.1 coordinate 772,560,456, forward strand.
CGCTGGGGTTGGAGAGTTCCTTCACGACGCTGAAGAGCTCTTTGCTGTGGTGTGCGTTATCTAGGTGTGTTTTGAAGGAAGACCTCTTTGCTAGTCTGATGAGGTTGTGATGTCTGCGGGTGGCGTCCTTGTGCGCTGCTTGGCTGTCCGATGTACGGTCGTGGAGCCATTTCTTCTCCAGATTCCAGCATGCACGTTTGGAGGTCTGGAGCTCTTCGGTGAACTGATTACTGTAATGCCCTTTTCCTCAACGCCCAGAAAAAAGTCCTTAACCAACTTCAACTAGTCCAGAATGCCTCGACTAGAGTCCTCTTAAACGTCCCCAAATTCACATCCATTTCCTCTCCCATCCGCCAACTACACTGGCTCCCTGTCAGGAGCCGGACAATATTTAAGGCCCTGTGTATCACCTACAAGGCAGTCAACAACGTGGGTCCTCAGTTCCTCGGGAACAGTTTCCGCCCGCTGGAGCACCCAAGAACACTCCACTCTTCTTCTGCACATTTGCTGAAAGTCCCTCGAACAAAAAAGGTCAACTGGGGTGACAGGTGTTTCACCATTTCATCCTCTAAACTTTGGAACACACTGCCCCTCCACATCAAAACTGCCCCGACCCTCCTCAGCTTCAGGAAAAAATTAAAAACATGGCTCTTCCCAGTATAAAGTCACCACCTCAGTGACGGTTCTGCACTAGCGCCGAGACACCCCCGGGTATTTGCGCGCTCTAAAAATGTCACAACATAAACATAAACACACATAAACCAGGTGGCTTTCTTGTTGGTGCGGCTGTTGGAGGGTTTCTTGAGCGGGGCGAGGGTGTTGGCGCAGTCGTCGATCCACTGTCTGAGGTTGTGGCGTCTGGGTCAGTGGGTGGGTTCTGGGCGAGGGTGGTCGACAGCTGGTCTGCGGAGACTTTGTTCCAGCAGCGGCGTGGTAGCTGTTGGGTGCGGTGGTGCGTGGTGGGTTTCTTGAAGGTGAAATGGATGCAGCGGTGGTCCGTCCAGTGGAGTTCGGTGGTGTGGTTGAAGGCAACGTGGAGAAGACTGGGTCAAGCGTGTGGCCTGTTGCGTGAGTGGGTGCTGTGACAAGTTGTCTGAGGCAGAGGTTGGCGAGGTTTTCAATAAGGGTGGTGGAGTTTGCGTCGTTGTTCTCGAGGTGGAAGTTCAGGTCCCCGAGGAGGATGTAGTCCGTGGAGGCGAGTGCGAGTGTGCTGGCGAGGTCAGCGATGTGGTTGCTGAACTGGGACCGGGGGGGTCTGTAGTCGAGTGTTCCTCTGAGGGTGGTGTTGGGGTCCGTATGGATCCGGAAGTGCAGGTGTTCGGCGGTGTTGAGGGTGTCGTCTGCGTGGGTGGAGACCTGGAGGGTGGGTTTGTGGACTTGGGCTATTCCTCCTCAGATTCCGTTGGTGCGATCCCTGCGGGTGATCTTGTAGCCGTCCGGGATGACTATGGTGATGTCGGGCACCGAGGAGTCGTTCCACCAAGTCTCGGTCAGGAAGGCGACGTCCGGGCCAGAGGTGTCGAGCAGGTCCCTGAGCTCGACGGCGTGTTTGCGCGCAGAGCGGGTGTTGAGTATGCAGCGAAGGTGGTTGGGTCCGGTCTTTGGAGGTTTGGTGGCTCTGTTGCAGGTGAAGCTGCAGATGCGGCAGGAGAAAGGTCCGTGGGTGTGTTTCGGGGCGGCCAGGAAGCAGCGGTGATCCCGGTCGACGTTGAGTGCCTGGAGGGTGCTGGCATCGTAGCGGAGTCTGGTGTCGCGGGGTCTGGCGCTGGGCGCAGTCCAGGCGCGGACGGGCACACAGGCTTGCCCCTGGCGCGCCGGCTGTTCGCGGCCGCACAGTGGCCGTCATAAGTAGGGGAGGTGGGAGGGAGGGGCAGCTGGGAGGCGGGTGGCGGAAGGCGAATGGGAGTGGGGGGCGGGGCCGCAGGGAACACAGCGGTGGGAAGGTGAGGGACGCAGAAGGAAAAAAGGGGGCGGTCAGCGGGAGAGGCAGCGGCGGGACGACGACGACGGCGAAGAGGAAACAGAAGGCAAAATGGGCGAAAGAGCACAGGGATAATACAGTGGGGCAGACAAAAAAAATACAGGGAAGCAGTAAGCACAAAGCACAAAGAGCCCACTAATAGAAAACCAAAGCAGGCAGTACCAAGGTGGCGATCGGAAGTACAGCTGCTCAGGGGGCTCGAACACGCTTCAGCAGAGGCAGTAGGGAGAGGGCACAGTCAGGTGGAGCTGCGTGGCGTGGGGAGCAACCTGCCTGCCAGGGACAAGGTGAAGGGTCGCTCTCACTGTCGCGCAGCGGCCGCCATAAGTAGGGGAGGTGGGAAGGAGGGGAGGCGGGTGGCGGACGGCGAATGGGAGCGTGGGGCTCGGCCGCAGGGAACGCAGCAGCGGAAAGGCGAGGGACACAGAAGGAAAAAAAGGGGGCGGGCCGCAGGGGAGGCAGCGGCGGGACGACGGCGAAGAGGGAATAGAAGGCAACATGGGCAAAAGAGCACAGGGAAATACAGTGGGGCAGACAGGAAAAATACAGTGAAGCAGTAAGCACAAAGAGCACACTAATAGAAAACCAAACAGGCAGTACCAAGGTGGGGATCGGAAGTACAGTTGCTCAGGAGACTCGAACACGCTTCAGCAGAGGCAGTAGGGAGCGGGCGCAGTCAGGTGGAGCTGCGCGGCATGGGGACCGACGTGCCTGCCAGGGACAGGGTCAAGGATCGCTCATCTGTCACTCTTTGACCTTGTTGACATCAGAAGAAGTGACCGCATATGATCTTTGACTCTAAATCTTCACAGGAAGTAAAATCACATAACCTTATTCCTAATGACATGAGAGTAACTGACATCACTGACGTTCCTTAATGACTATGTGATTTGTGCAACAGCACAACATATACAAATGTGTGTTTTAGCTATCACCAATATTAGGGTGCTGACATGATCATTTAAACAGGTGGGGTGTAATATTTGCCCTGAACAGTGTAGCAAGCAAGTGAAGTTAGTGAGCTTGACCTTTTGACGTGTTGGGATGTGGGATGGGGTTCTCCCTGAGAAGATTCTGGCAAACATGGGGTCATTTAGTGCATTTTAGAGCACACATCTGAAAGAAACAGCTAGTTGTAGATTCCCCTTACCCCTAGAATATCCCCCAGACGTCAGACTGGATCCGGAAAGTTTTTCGTCAGCAGTACGTAACCCTGCGCGTCGGTTGGTGGCGTCGGGCGACTCTGTGTCCGTTGGCTGCATCGGGGGTCGCCGGGATGACATTGGGGATGTGGTTACATAGACGCCACCCTCACGCGCTAATGTTAGTTCATTCTTTTTCCATACCAGCAAGAGCAGATACGGACAGAGCGGTACCCCCAGTCATTTTTTGACTGACTTTTTGCAACTCTTTGTTGACTTCTTCAAGGCGTGCGGTTCCTGTAGCCATCTGATTTCGATAACTGATCTGCACCGCGTGTGCCTATTCTGCCTGGAGCGCAACCACGACCCCAAGTTGTGCTCTGACTACCGGACCATGGCCCGAAGTCTTTGCGGGAGCGGTCCCGAGAGCTCCTCGAGGCCCTGCAGCCGGCTCTGTGTCGTTTGAGGTCCCGGTCACGTGGGAGGTCACGGGACTGATTCTGGAGCCATTATCACTCCTCGTTGCAGTCTTCGCACTCTGGGTCAGGTAAGTCGAAGCACAAAAAGCAGTCAAAGTAGAATCGTCGCTCTTCGACTTCCCCTCGTCTGTCGGCCGACGCGACGAAGGGTGCTGGTGGTGCCACTCCTGCGTGCTGAGCCTTCAAGGTAGACTCTATCCTGACCGGGAGTGACCCCTGCCACGCTTCGTAAATTTTACGAAGCGATGCATGCCATCTTTGGGCAGCCCTACTTCGCCGGTGCGACTTTGGGCCATGCGGACTCGGCTGGGTACCCTAGGCCTTCGACCCCGGCGGTTGTAGCCACGGCTGCACAGGGCCCTCTTTGATCCAGGCCTGTATCTGGATCGGCACTGGTCGACCTTGTGACACCTCCACCAGCATTAATTCCACTGGCACCACATCCGCAGCCCACGCCGGCTGGACCTCCAGCCGACAGTGACTCCAGCTTCCACACCGATGTGGATACGGAGCAGGACCGGCGGCGACCCACGCCAATGGGTACTTTTGTGCCTGCATTCCACCCTGGCCATTTTCAGCCAGTTTGGCAGCCAGAGGAGGGCGAGGAAGACTCGGAGGGGTCTGAGGACCCTTTAACTGCCCAGCTCGAGTATGAGCCGGACTAGAGGGAGAAACTGGGAGATGCCAGTGGTCTGGATACCTCCCCAGGATACCTAGGCATGTTGTCTCCTCCTACCTTGGCTGCGAAGGAGGGAGCATCATACGCAGTGGTGTTGAGTAGGGCAGCCAAGGCTCTCCACCTCAAGCTTCCGACAGTGGCAGTCAGAACTAACCTCCTAACACATGCTTCAGCCGTCAGCGAGCTCTTCGGAGCCCCTGCTACCATTCAATGAAACCCTTACGAACTTCCTTTTGGGCACCTGGTCCAGGCCCAACACAGGGGCTCCTGTGGATAGGATGTTAGCCAGATGCCACCGCCCGGCCCAGGCAACCCCACTTTTCTCTCCCAACACCCTACCCCCTGAGAGCTTGGTGGTGCAAGCCTCTATGTCTGAGTGCCTTCCCTACACAAGATGGATCAACTTGGGAAGATGATGTTTCCTTCCTCCAGCTTGGGACTGCCGTTGGTAAACACTGCATGTCCGTTGGGCCATTATTCCCACTGTGTGGGGGATGCAGTGGCGCAAGTGCTCCCTCAGTGACTGGAGGAGCCCGGGCCGTGCTCCCCCGTGATGTCGCCGAGGGGAGAGATGCAGCAAAGTTTACTGTCCCTTGTGGGCTGGATACCGCCGACGCACTGCGCAGAACGATGGCCATGTGAGTAGCCCTTCAGCACTACGCCTGGTTGCGTTCGACTGGGTTTTCCAGGGATGTCATATCCACACTTATGGACATGCCCTTTGATGGCGGTTGCCTTTTCGGTGACAAGGCAGACAACGTGCTGGAGCACTTTAAGGACTCTTGAGCTACGGCCAGGTCCTTGGGCATCCCCATCACCCCCCTGCTCAGTCTGCCTTTTGCCTCGCGTGGCTCAGTGGGACTTGAATTTGGTTTTGAATTATTTGATGTGTGCTCCCTTTGAGCTGCTTCACAACTGTCCTCTACGACTCCTAACTCTTAAGACTGCATTCCTGGTAGCCAATACATCTGCTGGAAGAGTGAGTGAGCTATAGGCTCTTTCATCCAAGCCTCCTTTTCTGGCTGTACATCCGGGCAGGGTTGTCTTAAGAACTCTTCTATCCTGCCTTCCCAAAGTGGTCACCTCCTTTCACATCCATCACTTTGCCCACCTTCTTTCCGCCTCCGCATCATTCTAATCTTTCTAAAGAGGAAGAGAGGCTCCACCATCTGGACCCAAAACGTGTCCTTTCTTTCTATCTGGGCAAAAAGAACAATTGATGGACAGAATGCAGAACCATGTCATACAGTCACCCCAGTACAGAGATCTGGGCCTAAATCCATTTTTTTTTTTGCTCACCATGCGATTCCAGTTTGGACCCACTGGGGTGGCAAGGTGAGCAAAAAAATGATGGATTTAACCCAGATCTCTTGGTTGGGGGTGAATGTTTAGATTTCTTCTGCATTCCGTCCATCAATGGGATTGTTCTTACACCAGGTGCCAGGAATAGCCGTGTGAGTGAGACATTGCTATCTGCTATTTTGTACATTGGTTGGATCGCCTTATTTTAATGCTACGAGGATTTTAGATGCACTATTTATTTTAAAACGATTTTGTGGTTTTAAAAGTACTTACTGCCTAGCCCAGATCTTCCAGACACCCGCAGTCCTGCCCGCCGGCTCCCCGGTCCAGCACGGGTTTTCCCGCTTGATGTGGAGAGAAGTGAAGGCGGGGCAGCGACATTCTTCCGGGGTAGAGGTCGGGGGCGGGAACACTACCGGAACAGTAGAAAAGCGAGCTTGGAGTAAGCACTCGCTGGATTGTTCTTACACCAGGTGCCAGGAATAGCCGTGTGTGTGAGACATTGCTATTTTGCACATTGGTTGGATCGCCTTATTTTAATGCTACGATGATTTTAGATGCACTATTTTAAAAGATTTTGTGGTTTTAAAAGTACTTACTGCCTAGCCCAGATCCTCCAGACACCCGCAGTCCTGCCCGCCGGCTCCCCGGTCCACCACGGGTTTTCCCGCTTGATGTGGAGGGAGTGAAGGCGGGGCAGCGACATTCTTCCGGGGTAGAGGTCGGGGGGCGGGAACACTAACGGAACAACATATAATCAGGCTATGTGTTCAACGCGCAGCGGACGCGTGCAGCGGGCACGCCCGCCCGGGACCAGGGGCCACCCCCCTGCCAAAATTATAAAATCGATCACCTATTCCCAGAGTGAGCTGTACAACCTAAGACCCAAGGGTCACCAACAATGTGATATTTTGAACCCTGAGGACCGCACGCCCTAATGCAATGATTGCGCATTCTCATTTTCCCATTCAGAGCGAGGAATAACCGAAGAGAATGGTTGGATTCATAAGGAAAACAATGCTAAATCTAATAGCGAGGTACTTAGACATTTTACATTCATTAGCACAAATTGTAGATCTCTTCCTAAACATAAGGAGGATATTTTTACTTTATTAATGGATCTCCAACCGGACGCTATATTTCTGACTGAAACATGGCTTAACGCCAGTTCGGGCCCGGATATTGCTATAAGAAGAGATAGGATGAATCAAACCGGGGGGGAGGGGGGGATTGGAATTTTTTAAAATAAAAATAACTTCATGCAAATGGGAAGACCTAACGATGGCCAATTGCGAAGCAGGCCTTTTCAAAATTACTCTCACACCAAAAATTACTTTTACCGGAGTTCTGATCTATCGCCCCCCTGGGGCCGCTGGAGAATGGGCGGCAGCTCTGTCTGAGTTTATTTCCCCTTTTCTGTTAGAAGTGTCCATTTTTTCAATTTTAGGAGATTTTAATCTACACTTTGATGACCGTAATTGCCCTATGGTTGTCAACCTCCTAGCTGATCTAGAGTCCCTTAATGTACATTTATGTAATATAGGCCCCACTCACACAGCAGGCCACCAACTAGATCCAATATTTGCCAATTTTGATTACCTTATATGTGAGCCGGCACTACCCTTACTATGGTCCGACCATTATTTGATTGGATTCGAAATCAGAATTCCCGAAACTAAAGTTTTAGATAAGCCTGAGAATTCTTACTTTAGGAATTGGAAAAAACTCAATATAGATGATCTGAACGCCCAGCTAACAAACTCTAGCCCAAATCTTAACTTAGATGACCTCAATATTAGGGATCAGGACAAAATCAATAACTGGTTAGCCAAAGCTGTAGAGATAGTCATTCCTCTCAAGAAGAATAAGCGGAAATCCTGAAGACCTCCAGTGCCTTGGTTCTCCGAAAGGCTAAAAACAGAAAAAAGCAAATGTAAAAAGCTGGAGAGACAATGGAGGAAAGATTACGACACGGCCAGGAAAAATACTTATAAGCAAGCTCTGAAGGCCTACCATTTGTTATGTAAAATAACAAAAGGAGATTTTATTAAAAACACCATCTTAGAGGCACAAAACAACTCCAGAACCCTATTTAAGGTGCTAAAGGACTTAGCGGGTGCTACAACTCACCCGGGACCTCCGACGCTGTCCTCAATACAATGTAATTGCCTTGCGAAGTATTTTAATGATAAAGTAGCTAACATCTACTCTGCCCTTGGCGGTGATGAGGCTCCTAACCTAACCTCGTTAGTACACCCGAGTCCCAGTGGGTTTGATGAGCTGGCAGACAATCCTGGGAAATCACTGACAGTCTGGCAGCCTTTTGACCAACATACATTTGTAGAAACCCTTTACAGCATTAAGTCAGGCTCTCCCAACGACCCCATGCCTGCTGAAATTTTCAAACAGCTTGATCCCGATACACTAAATGTCATCAGAATACTGTTAAACGCATCATTAAGGGAAGCAGTAGTGCCAACCGAATGGAAGCACGCTATCATAGTACCACTACTGAAAAAAGCAAATAATGATCCAGAGATCTTCTCTAATTTTAGACCTGTATCGCTTCTCTCTATATTCTCTAAAATTTTAGAAAAACATGTTAATAAACACTCGGTGGAGTCCATTAACTCCAATACCCTTCTACATCTCTGTCGGGTTTTAAAGCCGGGCATTCGACTGAATCCACTCTACTAGGAGTCACGGAAACTATCCGTCAAAATCTTGATAATGGTGGCACGGTGGCATTCTTTTAGACTTGAGTGCCGCCTTTGACACCATATCTCATGAAATGTTACTTGAAACCCTAGAGGGAATAGGGGTAAGAGGATTAGCTTTGGATTGGCTAGGTAATTTCCTATCCTCCAATATTTTTATCGCCCCTTATGGAGTCCCACAAGGGTCAATCCTCAGCCCGCTACTATTTAATATTTATATCGCCCCTCTAGCAAGCATTGCGGAAAGATTTGGTCTTACTATCTTTTCGTAGGCAGACGATACACAATTGGTGTTCTCTATGTCGACAACTGATAAAAATAACATCTCCTCTCTTCGCTCTGGGTTACAGAACATGGCAAAGTGGATGCACTCCGGGAAGCTAAAATTAAACGGAGATAAAACGGAACTGCTACTTTTCGGAGAACAAAAAGAGCTTTGGGGAACAACACATTGGCCCACAGAAATGGGCCCTCCGCCAGTAGCAGTTCCTTCAGCCAGAAATTTGGGAGTAATAATTGATCACAAATTGACTATGCGTGATCACGCGACCAAAACAGCTTCAGTCTGTTTCGCTATCTTAAAATGGCTAAGGAAAATTTTGTGGCAACTTCCCGAAGGGGCGCAAAGAACTGTAGTGCAGGCCTTGATCGGCTCGAGACTGGATTATGGGAACATTCTTCTCCTTGGTACCAACAAAGAGATTACGCGACGGCTACAGGTCGTCCAAAATGCGGCAGCGAGGGTGCTTTTACATCTACCTGGGAGGTCGCATGTCTCGGAACATTTACGCATCTACATTGGCTCAAGATGGCTAATAGAGCCAAGTTTAAAGCGTTATGTTATATGTTCAAAATAAACACAGGAGAAGCACCAGCGTACCTGTGCAAATTGGTTCATAAATACATGCCAGCTCGTAATCTTCGATCAACACATCTGGCGAAATTTGTCGTCCCGAGATTTAAACGAGCACGAATGGGAGGACGCTCCTTCGGATATATGGCGCCAGTTCTGTGGCATTCTATTCCACTAAAACTTCGCCTAGAACCCAACTATATAACATTCCAAAAAGGTATCAAGGCATGGCTTTTCAAACAAAACTAAGAATCATAGCTTACTCCCCCTGGTTCTGTACCGATTCAAGGTGCCGGGAAACCCTCAGGGTAGCTGTTGCGCAATACAAATGGAATGAATAAATAAATAAAATTAAAATAAATGTCTTTTGCTTCTCGCCCTAAGTGCGTCGTGTATGCCCAGACGTGGGTCCTGGGCTCTCTGTCCCACTGGAATCAAGCTATCCTGACTGAAGAGGGGTGAAACCCCGAAACCGGTCCTAGGATGCTTGTTTTTGGTCCAAGGAGGACCTGGCTTGGCAGTTTGGGCTGGACTGTTCCCATGCGGCACAGGGTCAAGACTGATTTGCATATGGCCAGGTCTAAACTGGGGTGGCATGGTGAGCAAAAGAATGATGGATTTTACCCAGATCTCTTGACTTGGGGGTGAATGTTAAGTTTTGTTCTGCATTCTGTCCATCAATTGTGTGTCTTTTTCTTTCTAATTGTGTGTCTTGGGCATCTACCCGGAAACCGTTCCGGGTAGATGACCAGTTCTTTGTTGGCTACGTGGGCACCAAGGAAGGTCGGGCCGTACACAAGCGCACGATTTCTAGATGGGTCGTTTTGTGTATTAAAGCCTGTTATTCTCTGGCTAAAAAGGAGCCTCCAGCGGGGCTATGTTCCCATTCTACCAGGGCGACGGTACCCACTACTGCTTTGGGACGAGGAGCCCTCTGAATGAAATCTGTCAGGCAGCTACGTGGGCATCGCGGCACACATTTACAAAACACTACTGCCTGGACAGCCAAGTTCGGCGAGATGACTTCTTTGGCCGTTCTGTTCTCAAGGACTTGCTGGGGTATCTATTCTAAGGTAAAGAATCTATAACTGTTTCTTTCAGATGATCAAGTTACTTACCTTCGGTAACGATATATATATATATATATAAGAAACAGGTTGGTTAAAAAATTCTTATCGCCCCACCCATCCTCCCCATTCTGCAAACTGATTTCTAGGGTTGAGGACATCCTTTTGGGGCCCTAGTTTTGTGCACCAGTGGTCAGTGTCTTGCATGGCTCTGCTTTCCTAGTGCGGAAAGTTGTGTACAGAACTAACGTGAGCTTGCGAGGGCGGCGTGTAAGTATCCTTCACGAAGTCATCCCTGCGACCACGTCTCCGACGACAGATGCGGAGTCTGCTAATGCCACCTACCGACGTGCAGGGGTACTGCTGACGAAAAACTTTCCAGATCCAGTCTAACATCTGGGGGATACTCTAAGGTAAGGAATCTATAACTAACCTATGTTTCTTACAGATATAAGGTTACCGAAGGTAAGTAACTTTTTCTTTAAATACATTTCCTCAAAGGCTCTGAAGGGGCACTAGTCAAATATTCAAGTCCTTTATAAAGTGCCAAACCGAATAAAGATGTTGCTCCCCAAGAGTTGTCCTATTTTTTTAAATGTACTATGGCTGCCCTCATGTGTGAGAAATTAACTTAATTGTGCTAGGGACAGCATTTTTCCATAGGTGCCCCATGCCAAAATTACATAGACTATGCTAGTGGCAGTATTTTGTTTTTGCCAACAATACATCGTGGTTGACCCATCTGTCAAAACATTAAATCTAGTATGTCAGGGCCAGCATTTTTCGAGTGCCCATTATGCCAAGAATTATCTCCACTAAACCAGTGCCTCTATTGTGTCAAAAGTACACATCATGGTATTAACTGCCTCCAGTAGGCCAGTGCATTTTGCCATGGGTGCCTCTATAAGCCAAGAATTACAGTCAGTATTCCACAGACAATTGCAGACTTTGTTACCAGAGTGTAGCATGATCTGACTTCCAGTCTCCAAAGTGACAGCAACAGAAATCAAAGGTCTGCATGTTGGCTAAAAATGAGAAGTCAAGGATGTGCTCTTTTCTGGGTGCCCAGGTGACGAGCAGTACATTTCTACCCCGGAGATCAGAGTGGCAGAGTTAGACCTTGATGTGAAAACCATGCAAAGTACATCATCTCTTTTATGAAAGTTTCTTATTTGGTTCAAGCTTAGATAGTCCAAGTGTTAGCAGAGTTGGTAAGTGCTTGGGAATTTTTGGGTTTCAGCTAACCACAGCATGCTCAGTCACTAGTGCCCCAACCCCACTTTTCCCCTCATGCTGTAAGGCTTAAAGTGGTCATCCAATGTGGACAAAGTGCCTCTGACTCCATTGCATGGCCTATTCCCATGTCCCAGCCAGCCGATGCCCAAACGTACTTTTCACACCAAGAAATTCTCATGGCTTCCTGCTAACAGTGCTTTCTAGACTCAACCAGTTCCTGTGACCACGTGGCCCAAGCCAGCCATCGCCCAACCCAACTTTTCCCACCAAGAAGGAAGGATTAAAATGTTCATAAGCCGCTCTCTTGAAAGCGCAGTCCAGACTCCGCTGCCCATCCAGGTCCAATGACCACAGCAGGTCGATCTAGTCAGCACTCAACCTCAGATATTACCAGAGTATGCTCCCCTCCAACTGTAGCACTTGTACACCCACATAGACACTCGGGCAATATGTCACCGACCCTCAAGCTCATGTTCATTAATACGTTCTGCAGTAACCCACACACCTGACAAAGCGGGTGCTGTCACAGAACACAAGATAGAGACCTAGTTCAGTCCCGCCAATACACACATCCACAACCCCACTACCGTATTTCACACATCGACTGAATGCAAAAAACCGAAGGAGTCAATTTGACATTCACAAATCCTCCAGACCTTACATTCTCAGCCATACATCAGTCAAGTCATTTCAGTACCTTTCATGCCATACCCCACTCGAAGTCTGTCTTCCTCCTGATATACACCTATACAGTAATCTGTAAGAACGTCTGCCTATTGAGGATTATGGATGGAAAAAAATATTATTTGACTGTTTCTCTTTAGAAGGTCTACTCTCGCGTTGTTATATTTATCAGCCTCTCACCTCCTATTGAATGTTTAGTCATTGTGTTCTTTTACGTATTTACCTCCTACTCAAAAGTACACACGTCTACAATTTGTGTAGACTTCAAGAGATGCAAAAGATAGAACTTAGCTGAAGACAAGCTTTCAAATTAACTGGAAGCATCAAAGGAATATGATTCCAAAAATAAGGTGCATGGTGTTAGAACCGGGAGTCTCTGGTTGGCAAAGGTAAGTACCTTGGCCCAAGTAGGGACCCCTAGCTCCGGTCAGGGCGACGGAATAACCCTCTGAGATAACCCCTGCTCACCCTCTAGGTAGCATGGCGCGAGCAGTCTAGGCTAAACTCGGAGGCAATGTGGATAACATTTGCACTTAACACAACAATAATCCCCAATCCACCACCAACTGAGACCACACAGGTAAGTATATATAAAATATAACTTTATCTAGTTTCAGCAAGGGAAATCAAGCAGTTGCACGATAAACACTTCATTAGAAATAGGTTGCACTTAATTTTCAGGATAGTACTTGTAACTAGGGAGCTCTTTATGCAAAAACAAAGCTAGTCTCCAGTCTCTTGTACATCAGTACCCAAAAATGCGTAATACTGACTGTTCTTAAAAAGGTGTTCTTAATCTTAATGGTTTGCGCTTAATGTATTAGGAAGTTCTTATGGAAAAAGAAACAGTCTCAAGTCTCTCTATTCAGTGATCAAATAATGCCACTCATCGTTATTGGAGTTGCTCTCAAAACGAGCAATAATCACAATGCCCACGTACGTTTTTGTATGTGGCCTTCAGCGCTGCCAACGCGCTTCCACGCAAGGTCCAGGGACTCTCTCTTCTCCCCGGCACAGCCTCGCGCTCTAGAGAGCCTACGGCGCACCGCGCCAATCAGATCTCACTCGCCCCCCGCCTCGGCCGGTCCCCTTTCCTCTCCCGCCCGCTCTCGACAATCCAACGAGCGGCGGGGGAGGCGGTGCTGCTCACCTTGGAGGGACGGCTGGCCAGGGGTGCGGGGCGCTGTTAAACTCCCTCGGCGAGGTCGGCTCTTGTTTACGGGCTCAAACGCGGTGCTTCTCCTCTCGTCCAATCGGTGCGCGGCTCACTCGGCGAGCCCCCTGCGTGACGTAGAGACTCCTCGAGGGGGTGACCACTCACAGCGTGGCTCCACCGGCGAGTCCTCCTATGACGACGCGACTCCTTCCTCCTTTCCGCCAATGACAGCTCAAACCAGGCGATGACGCTGCCACTAGGGAGCCAATCACAGCGCGGCGTTCGGTGAGGGGGCTCGGCACTCCGGGCCAATCAGGGCTCTGCTCCTTCGGTTCTCGCCCTCGGCGGCCCCGGCCAGATGCCGACTTTTGCGGGGATGATTCTGGCCACGGGCAGCGGCGGTTCGCAGGCCACCAGTAGATTGTATGCGGCCAGGAGCGGGCAGAGTCTTTGAGAAGCCCCCACTCTTGCTAGGGGGATAGCTCACGGAGGGGACGCAACCAACCTCCGGTTCTCTACCACAACGTGCCGATGAGCACGACGATCTTCCTTCTTGGCCACAGCTACTAGTCACGCTTCCAGCAGGATTAAAGCACGATCTTCTTGGCGCAGTTTAGTTACAAGGGAACCTTTTGACCCTGGGTTCCCAGACAGGAGGCCAGCTCTTCTCAGGCCCTTGGAGATTCAGTTGCAAGACACAGCACACAGCAAAGTCTTCTTAGTTCAAGCAGGCAGGGTCACAGCACACAGCAAAGTCCCTTTCTTCTCCTTAGCTTCCAGTTGGACAGTAGAACAAGTCAGCCCTTAGAGCACACAGCAAGGCAGTCTTCCTCCAGTTCTCTAGCTGTCCTCCTTCCAGCGAAGGTTCCTTCTCGCTTGCAGAATTTCAGAGTCTTATCTTCTGTAGTCAGGGGTCCTTTCCTTATACCCCTCAATGTCTTTGAAGTCTTTGTGCATGGAGGCCCTGGGTCCAGTCTAAACCAGTTCTGGGGGTTGCAGAGCACTGACTTGTCTCTGGTTTTCTTCTTCCTGTCAGCTTCAGGGCCAGGGGTGTCAGTTGACCACCAGGAGAGAGCTAACGTGGGGGAGGTAGGCAGGCGCAGCTCAGCACTTATCAGGCATTCCTTCCTCCCTCCTCCCAGGCAGGCAGATGTGCCCTTTCATCCCCGGGATGGCTCCGACCCTCTCCTCTGGGGCTCTGCAGCCCCTCCCTGTCACATCCAGACCAGGCAGGCATTCCACAAACCCAGGCACACAGAAAGGTTTAGACAAGAGAACAGCCACTTTCTAAAAGTGCTATTCTCCAACACAGGATTTAAAAACACCCTTCACTAAAAGATGTGTCATTAAATTCTGAGTCCAGGGATATCTTTCACTTATGTCCCATCTTGTTCCTAGGGGAAGATAGGCTGGTATCACATGGGCCCAGCCCCCTCCATGTTACTCTATGGAGCAAGATAGCCTTACAGCAGTGAGCACACAAAATGGCTGCAGCCCACTACCAGAGCATATTACCTGCACTAGCACATGCTCTACCTTATCCATACACTGCACCCTGCCCAGGGGGGTACCTTGAGCCTTCCATAGGGGTGACTGATGTGCACAGACAGGGAAGGGTTAGGCCTAGCCAGTGGGGACACTGGCCAGGCTGACATGGCAGTCACTGACTGCACACAGGCCCTGCGCTGGCAGGCCTGAGTCGCCCTTTTAAAGCTACTCATGTGGGTGGCGCAATCTGCGCTGCAGGCCCACTAGTAGCATTTGTCATCACCAGGCCTGGCACACACAGTGCCCTCTACTAGGGACTTCGTGGTGATACAAATATGCCAATTAGGTATACTCAATCAATATCACAATTTACAGAAGGAGCACTTACACTCTGACACTGATCAGCAGTGGCAGAGTGTCCAAAGCATCTAAATCAGCAAAAACGAAATCCAGCACAGCATCAACACACATGAGTCGGAGGCAAAATATGGGGGAAGAATCACGCCAAAAGGTGTCAGGTCTAACACATGGCCTCCAAACATTCTTTTTGCTTGGCGAAGGTTTCTCTGGCTCCTGCAGGCGCCATGGGTTTGGCAGTTGCCCTAACTAGGAAAGTGCTCTTTTTTTCATGGTTACCCCCTACTTTTTGCCTGGCATCTGATGCAGCCTGACTTGATGTGCCCTGGATCCCTGCCAATCAGGTTCCCAGGGCCTGTGTTCTTTCCCAAGACTGTACCTTTGTAGCCCCAATTGGCACTTCTCTGGCCACTGGTAAGCCCCTTGTAAACGGTACCATGGGTCCCAAGGGCACTGTGACCAGGGAAGCCCTCTAAGGGCTGCAGCACCTATAGTGCTACCCTTAGAGTCCCTGTACCCTAACACCCATGCACTGCCATTGCATGCTGCGTGTTTTGGTGCTAAGAAAAGTGAAGTCGACATGCCACACATCCCTGTGTGCCATGCCTGCAACCCAACGCTTGAGGCCTAGGTAAGTCACCCCTCTAGCAGGGTGCACTAGCCCTCATGTGAGGGCACAGTGGCATGAGCCCTCCATCCCTACAGTATCTAAGTCCATTCTTAGACATTGTAAGTGTCTGCCTGCCATTTGCCTCCACCATACAGGTTTCCGGACCCCTGGGTAGAGAGCCTCCACTCTCAGGGTCCAGAAACAAAGCCCATCCTGAGCAGAGCTGTCATGTCTCCTCCCCAAGGATGGACTGGGTCCACAAAGGGGAAGCTGCAAAGGGTTTCCACTTTTGGGAGCTGTCCCATGCCTTTTGGTTCCCCCAGCAACTGACTTCCATCCGGTTCTGCCCCCAGTTTGGGCGGGAAAATCAACAGGAAAACCGAGCTAGGAAGTGAGGTGTGCCCACCTTTGCCAACCCCACCCCTCAGGTGGCAGAGGCGAGGTGAAGCACACATCTCAGTCACCTGCATCTTGGAGATGAGGGGGACACAGCCAATTAGGGAGAGGCTCATGCCCCCACCCATTACAGGGTGGCATAATACGGGGTGTGCGCACCCCAAGGAAGGGACCCATTGGTCCCAACCTACGCACCCCTGTTAGCGCCCTTAAATCTAGTATTTAGGGGTAACCCTGAACCCAGTAGGCTGTCTCGAGTACAACAGCTTGTGTGCAACCATGAACTGCATTGGAAAACTTTAGGCAACAGAGTGGCAACTTTCTACAGTTCATCAATAATGGGGGGTGGGATGCACACCTAATCGTCAATATTTCTCAATGTTTGTTCAAGTATTTCAGGAATGTGTGCAGAATGGTAAAGTGGCACGCCCAAATGCCACTGAAATTCACAACAACTATTTTGCCCCCTACCAAACGCACAGCTAAATGACGCCCTCTTCGGCAGTCCTATGTGTCACAACTTCATCCATGTAATCAATTTAAGCCATTGTATTCATCTTTAATCTCCATTTATCTTCTTAATTCAAATCCACGCTCGGAAAGTGTTGCTTTTTTTCATGTTTCTAAAATTCTAACTGTGCCCATCCGGACCTCGTTAAAGAATACGAAAAATGCAAAGTTCATCACAAGCAGTGCTTTATTCGATAGAAATCCCAATGCATTTCGGGCCATAGAGCGCCCTTCCTCAGGGGACACTAAAATGATAACAAAAATAATAACCATTCAATACTTTCACACAAACTCCCGTTTTACACTGTCTAGCGTAGAAAAGTGAAAATTTTTTAAAAGTTTCAAACATTGTAAAAATTGCATTGGCATTCATCATGTACCCGCAGTGCTCCCTGCTTTCAGCGCCACTCTCCATGTTGAGCTCTACATATGGTGTATCAATCCCTCCTCTCAACAATATCACAAGTGTATTTTTAATCAGCCGCAATAAGGGCAGACTCAGTATTGTGTCTGGCATGGAACCCGTTCTGAGAAGGATCTAAGATCTCCTGGGAAGCAACATATTTTATCAGCTCTTTATTGATAAATTTCACCAGGATCTTAGCAGGGGCAGAAAGAAGAGAAATTGGGCAGAGATTCTTCAGATCCAGGGGGTCAGCGTTAGGGTTTGTTGGTGGATATAGTGTGAAATGATTAACCAATAGTGCAGATTCTTTGTTGCATCAAATTCAAATTTGTGTTGCATTTTTCATTGACAAATTTTCTAATTGGTTTTCCCAAAATATTATTAGCTTGTCATAGTGGCCGAGGATACCATCTATAACATTCCTTATTTTCGAGAATTGTGAGTGTGCCCTTTTGATGTTTTTGTATTGGAAGGTGATGCCTTCAATCATTAGGTCAAAAATTGAGCAGGTTCCACACTTACAATGTAATTTGATTGGTGTCAAATTCTATTATTTTTAGAATCTCTCCAGTTTGTGCGTCAGTTCTTAAAAGATGATTTCCCA
Organism: Lissotriton helveticus; assembly: GCF_964261635.1. Taxonomy (NCBI): domain Eukaryota; kingdom Metazoa; phylum Chordata; class Amphibia; order Caudata; family Salamandridae; genus Lissotriton; species Lissotriton helveticus. The sequence continues at coordinate 772,578,123 of NC_136057.1, forward strand.
GACTGCATTTTTTGAGGGAAAACAGAGGTTTCTACAGTGTACAATCAAGTTTGAGAAGATGTGCCAATTTTGATAATTTTTGATACATTTTATGTGCTTGGACAAAAAGCAAACAGATTTTGTTTAGTAGTAGTATAAAGCTTTATTCGATTTCATTACATAAGAAATCATAAAAGCACAAGGAATAAAAAAGAAATATGTACATACATGTATGACAGCAATTTAAAAATAAGTATTACATCACATGAAGCATAATTCATTTGCAACGGTACCGGTCTTTTGGTAAAGAAGAAACATGTAGCTAAAATTGTTTATAAAATGTGTCTAATAAAAGAATAATAAACTTAACAATCAATATTCACAAAGACCTTGCAGTTAAGTTAGGCGAAGAGATCACACTAGGAGATGTAAAAAGATATATTACATTGTTGACCGTGACCTAATTATCGCCTTCAGGTATGATACAGCCAGAAGAATCACTGTTGATTCTAACATCTGTAGTCTAAGCAGTGCTGCCCTACAATATCTGATGTTCCAGCGTCTGAGTATCGGTTTAAGATATTTTTTCCTGGGTACCGTAAAAAATTTGCAAAATAAGGTGCAGTACAAAGTGTATTGTGGGGATGCATCATCACAGGGACATGCGAGTTTGTCAGGTGACCAGACGTTTATCACAGGAAATAAAACAATTCTAAAGAAAGAACCAGAACGAAAACTGGCCAATATCATGCGGCTGAAGCTGCTCGCACCATCAGAAGATATTGCCGAGTGTCCTCACCACTCAGGATCAATTGGTGTGCCATTACCGTTTGTTTTTCCCTCTCTTTAACCCATCTTTGCTCGTCAAGATATTTCAGGCAACGAGCCTTCAGATCTTTCCTAGAGATATCTTCAAGTCTCCTGGGATCAGTAAATTATTCGGGATGCCCAATGGCGTTCGTTAGCGCTTTTATATAATTAAGCCACACCATTTCTCTGGCCCCATCTAGTTTAAGGCAATCCCGTATTACCTCCCTGTTAAAACCTGTTTCGTCCGTTACCCATATCTTGTGCCATAATAGCAACGGAGCTACCTTGATGGTATCTAATATGTAAGGGATGCCTAATTCCTGATGGCAACTATAGGTAGCGGAGGAAGCTGGAACACCTAAAAGAAAGCTGATAAAACCATTTTCACAAGCTTGTATTGCGTCTGGCCCTTCAACGCCCCACAGCCCTGCCCCATATGTCCCGGTGGATACACATTTTGTTTTTTAAACTTCCATCAATTCTTTCTACCTTTTTTGCAAAATTTAAGACTGCCCCCACGGCTCTGGTGAATATCAGCTTCCTAGCCTTAATCGCTGATTTCCAGGTGCCTCTCTTTTTTTTGCAGATTTTTATATAGCGCGAACTAGACCCGAACCGAATCAGGTATCAGAGCGCTTTACATATCACCAGTTACGTTACATGAGGACACACATTCATTTTAGGCACGGGGAGATTAAGTGATTTGCCCGGAATCACAGGAGGTTTTTGGCGTCGTTACCGAGACTCGAACCCAGATCCCCAGGTCCGAGGTAGAGCGCCCTAGCCGTTAGGCCAACTCCTCTGCCTAGGTAGGAGAAGATATCAGTGTTTTCTACTTTTCTGTTTTCAATAAAGATGTTACACGATGTGCTTTTCTTATTGCCACAGCCCATAGTGAAAGTCTTGGATATATTCACTCTTAACCCCCTCTCTTTCAATTAAGTGACGAAACTAGTCACTTCCCTTTGCAGGCCCTGTTGAGTTCTTGACATGATAACCGCATTGTCGGCATATAGTAAGAGGGGAACGGGGGTGCCCCCTATGGTCGGGTAATCATTTAGGTCTCTACTTAGGTGTTGGTCCAGGCTATTTATATAAAGTGTAAAAAGAAAAGGGGCCAGTATACACCCCTGTCTGACACCCTTTTCGATAGAAAATTTGGCCGAGCACTCCCCATCTTTCCAAAGCGCACCCTAGCTCCCGCATTTCTGTACATTTCCTTCATGAGCAAAAATAAAAATCTGGTCCACCTTAAGATCTTCCAAAGTAGCCCATAATATGCTGTGGTCAACGCAGTCGAACGCTGATCTCAAATCTACAAAGGTCAGAAAAAGTTTCCCCCTTTTGGCCCTTGCATATTTGTCAATAAATAGAGCCAGGTTGAATCCCTGCTCTATGGTTCCCATACCTGACCGAAGTAAAATTGTAATTTTGTTAAAAAGCCCTCCTCAGATGCCCAGGTTTGAAGTCTATTTAAAATTATTCGCCCCACAATTTTCAGAAGGGCATCAAGAAGAGAAATAGGCCGGTAGCAGCTAGGATCGTTCCTGTCTCCCTTCTTGAAGATAGGTATGACTATCGCATCTGACCAGGTGGGAATAAGTTTAAAATTGCAGGTGCTATTTAATACCATTGTTGGCAACGGGGCCCACAGATCTATATTCGATCTGTATACATCCACTGTGATCCTGTCTGGGCCTGGTGCTTTCCCTGCCTCGCTCTCTCTAATGGCCTGTATCACCTCCTCTAGGGTAATGTTCAGATCAAGGGGCAAAATTCCCTGTTCACTTTCTGGTTGCACATCAGTCACTGCTCTATTTGCTTTATATAGGTCACCAAAATATTCTACCCACTTTTCTCCCAAAATGGCCACATCTATGATGCCTACCTGTTTGTCTTGATAAAAAGGGGCATTTACAGCTTTCCAAAAGCCTCTATTATCCTTCATAATGCAAGCTTGGTTTAAGGTTTCCCAGGATTCCTGCTTTAGCTGTTTTTTCCGCTTTTTTAGGGCGAGGCGATAAGCAGTCCTCGTCTGACTAATGTCTTCCTTACATTTTGGTGTAATATGCCGGATATTTTTAAGATGTGTATGGGCTCTGGAGCACTCTCTATCAAACCATCCATTCTGATTTGATCTTCCCCTGCTACTTTCCCTCCTTAGGAGTCTATAGGCCTCCTCTGTTATCTTGAGTAAAGCATGGTAAATATCCTCCGTTGCGCTCCCCTGACTGAGGCATGTATCTATTTCTGTCTGGGTTTTGCCAATTAATTTATGCAAAAAGACCTCAGAATCAACTCTGTCCCATTTTAGGGAATATCCATTTGTTGCAGCAAGTTGGACCTCGAATTCATAGGGAGTAGGTCTATTCTTGGTTTTATGATTTTTTGCGAACATAAGCTGTAGGCTAATTGCGTTGCACTCCAGGAGATTAGAAGCATATCTCTTGGATAATATAATGAAATCAATGATGGTATTACAACCTCTCCTGTTAAAGATTGGCTTAAAGGGTGTACAATTTTCACCCAGCTCGTTCGCAAAACCCAGATCGAATTGATGGAGTATGTCATTAAGCAAGTCTCCATTTTTATTATGAATAAAGTGTGAGGATGTTCCCATTGCTATCGTCATCTAGGCCACAAATGCCATATTCACTACGGACATAGAGAGAGCAGTTAACATCTCCTACCCATAATAGGGGCATATCTTCTACCCTATACTCCTCTAGAGTTTTTAATTTACGCACCAGTTCTCTCATAACTGTCTCTTTTGATTAAATGGGACATTATTATAAAAAATAACTATGACCACCTCCTTATTCCCTCTTAACTTCATAATCAAAATTTGATAGAACTCAGACCAAGATTTAATTTTGACATTTAATATCCCTACAGAAATGTAGGTAGACAAGCCCCCCTTATTGCGGCCGTGATCAGTGGTGGTTGCGGGGGTATGTAATGTCATGAATCCCTGAATATGGATTTCTTCTTCTGTCCATGTTTCTTGGCAGCATAGAATATCATACTCCTCTACGAATAATATCCATTCAGGGTCATGTACTTTCGCGGCTAGGCCTGCGATGTTCCAACTCAAGAGTTTATAAACATCCTCCCCCTTTCTAGTTCTATAAGGCATTCCCTGTATAGTACTTATTTGTCTGCTAACATCCCTCCTTTCCCCATCACTTAGACATCGATCTATGGGAGCAGCCCCAGGCTGATAAGTATTTTCCACCCCTGATGGATTATTATCATAGGCACACGAGTCATTACCGCTATTCCTCTTGGGATTTCCTGTATTCTCATTCACCCCTGGTAGCATCATCAGGTACCCCTGTGTTTCCTCCCTCACGGGGGTTTCAGGCTGTCAATCCTGGTCATCCAGCTGTGACAAGTGATCAAAACGGTTTGGATTTATCCAGTTTTTCCCTGTAGATTGTGTACGTTTGGAGTCCCTCACTGGACCTGTCCCAAAGGGTACAGTTACAGGATAGAGCAGGTCTGCATTTTGGTTTATCTGGGTTGGTGGATAGAAGAATCCCAAGGGCAGTACATTAATACCAAGGTGATCATGATGGTTATTCCCTGCCTTATTCAAAATGTCCCTAATTAGACTGGGATCACTGAAGGTCAGGACAATACAATCACCTTTAAGCTCCTTTCACCCTTTCCCTACCCATGATACTCGTCTGGCCATTTTAAAATATTTGAATAAAAGATCACCCAGGCCAGTTCGCTTTCCTAACCAATGTAGTGATTTGTTACGCATCTCACTCCATGATTCCTGAGCAGGTGGTACTATTTCTGGGACATTCGCTAAGATGACCACATAAGGGGTGGCTGCTGGAGGTAAATCCAAACGATTTTGCCCTCTCCTTACTTGAATAAAGCTTTGAGCTCCTCGATGTGATAGCGCATCTGGGCTTGTATTAGTATAAGTTTGCTTCGTTTGATGCCTAGCATGTTTCCCTTGTTCATCCACACTACTTGGTATTTGCACTGGAGTTGTCATTACAGTCCCTAGCCACCGTTGTGGTGTTTATTCTCTCAGTGGAAGTATTTAATTTGTGATCAAGGGCACCCCCGGGTTCCTGTGTATTCGCTCTATGCAATTGCATGTAATACCCCGTATAGTAGTTTCTATGTTGGTCACCCTATCTGATAAAACCCCCAAAGCCCGTAGAATGTCAGATTTTAAAGACTCCATAATATTATGAAGGATAGCTTTTATCCCATTTTGACCATCCAATATGTCTGAAATAGGAAAATTGCCATTGTTATTTTGGTTTTTCTTCATGTGTTGTTTCCGTATAACTTGTTTTTTTCTTATTCCCAGCTTTATCTTTTTGGCCATTTAGCGGTTTTAAATTAGCTGCTTCGTTTACCTTGGGCTCCTCCCTCCGTACTGCTAACTTGCTAGGTTTGCGGGGTGAGTGTGAGTCCTCTCACATCTCGCTATGGTCGCTATGGTGGCTTAGGGTTATTTCATCATCCCCAACATGTATACATCCATTCTCCCTGTTTTTGGGGTTACCATCCTTTTGTTTTGCTATACGACCAGCGGTATCCCCTTTCGCTCCCACCTCTCCTTCTACCCCCCTTGTGTTATTGTTTCCACTACCCTGTGTATTTGTTCTTCTATGGCCCCCATAGCCCCGGTAAGATATGTCAGGAGTGATTTCTGCCCTGTTGCCTTCCGACTGGGTGTTTCGTTACTTAATTTACATTTTGACATCGCAGATTTTGTTTGATTCTCTTTTTACTGTCTCTTTTCCATAAGAGCTTCCTGTGGTGTAAACAAAGCCCTTTTACTAAAATGTTTAACTTTTTGGGGTAGCTTTTTTCAGTTAGCTTGTCAGATAATAGATCTGAATGCTAAAAGTAGTTGAATAAATGAATAAAATGTTTTCTAGAGCGCAAACTGCTGCCCAAAAAGGGCATCCTGGCTGTAAATGCAATGAGCATGGGAAGTTAAATCTACAAACACCACTACAAAGAGGTAAAAATCCATGTTTTTAGCAATTTTCTAAATTTAGAATCTTATTTAGACATACATATCATATGATTTGCATGATTTAGCTGCTAAAAATGAAAAGGAAAATGATTTACCTCCCATCATTTTGATCTAAAATGGGAAACTTAAACATGGCCTAAATAGAGCTAAGGTCATTGCTTGGAATCTAATGCTGAAAGCCATCTCTTAAGTATGTTATTCCAATGGCATAGTATATTCTGTGTGCCAAATCAAGGTTTAAACTGAATGTACTTATGCACAGGTAGCCAGTGCAATTGTTTAAGATGTTGTGATAGCGAAGTTCGGCTAGGAAGTAACACAACTAATTGTGCCTCAGCATTCTGTATCACCTGTAGCCTATTAATCAAGGCCTTGGTTAGGCCAAGATAGAGCCTATTCGTATATTCAATTTGCAAGGTAATCAAGTAGTTAGTAGTCTTGACTACAGAAATTACAGCAAATTCTCAAAAATCATCAGAATGAGAAGTTGTCCCTTTGATTTCTTATCATCCAGTATCTCAGTATTCTGGAAGTTCACTGATGATTTTCGTAAAGAAATGCCTCTTTTTGCATCACCCACAAGTGTTTGTACTAATGCTTCTGTTTTTTCAACTAAGAGCACAGAGACCTTTGAAACAGGCCTCATTGCCAGGACTCAATCCCTTTAAAAAGTATATATTTAATTGGCTGACCCACAACTGGTATAAGTTAATGTACTTGTAAATCCCTAGTAAATGTCAGTTAAAATGTCCCTCATGGACTGCAACACTTATCGTCCCACTACGAGTGTGGGAATGCAAAACTGGACTCTCAGCCCGCCACTGCCAGCTGGCAGAGCAATCTCACACTAATTTGCAGTTTAAAGTCTCACACACACTCCCTCTCACACTCACACACTCACACACACTCACTCACTCACTCTCACACACTCACTCACTCTCACACACACCTAACAAGCATTAAGGCAGACTGCTGTATATTACAATGTAGGTGATGTAACCGTAAAGGACAATTACTTACTTTCAGTAACGCCTTATCTGGTAGAGACATGATCTAGACGCAGATTTCTAACCTTTGAACTTCCAGGGGTCAGGCTGGATACGGAAGATTTTTATTAGCAGTACCCTTGCGCGCCGGAAGTTGGCATCGGTTTACTCAGTGTGATGTCTTATGGTGTTGAGTTCATTGTTGTGGCATCAGCATCGTCTATATAGGCGCCAACTAAGCGCTGACATCAGTACTTTACATGACTTTCCCCGCCAGAAGCGCGGAGCCATTAAGTTAACTGACAGTGGTGTGTTTAAACAACTAGGGTCCTGAAGGGGAATAGTCCTGACTTAAAGAACTGATCCACAGTGCGGGGAGGATCGAAGGATCGGTAAGGAATCTGCAGCTAAATCCTGTCTCTACAAGATAAGGCATTACCAAAGGTAAGTAACTTGTCCATCTGATAGAGACATCTAGCTGCAAGATAAGGCATTACCAAAGGTAAGTAACTTGTCCGTCTGATAGAGACATCTAGCTGCAGATTCCTTACCACTAAAGAGATACCAAAGCCATACTTCCTTGGAGGCTGTAGGAGCGACCAGCCAAAGAGGCCCACCCTAGGGACCTGATTGTTCAGGCAATAACGCTTGGCAAACATATGCAGGGATGCCCACGTAACCGCCTGGTAGATGTCGAGACCTGGGACACCACACTGGAGAGCCGTGGTGGCTGCCTTTGCTCTGGTGGAATGAGCTGAGAGGCCTTCAAGAGGCTGTTTCTTTGCCAGGGCGTAACAGATTTAAATACAGAGAATAACTCATCGTGAGGTGGTCCTCTTCTGTACAGCATGTCCCTTCTTTGCTCCAGCTTACCCTGCAAAGAGAACGATAACTCTCTTTTTGGGTCCAGACAGTGGAGACATTCTTGTGGGCCAGGTGACAGATTGCCCCAGGTGGAAAGGTGTCCACTTTAGGCAAAGACCTTGTCTGGAAAGACGGTCAGGTAAGGAGGCTGATAGGAAAGCACTAGAAACTCACTCTATTGGCAAAGGTTATTGCCATTAAAAAGGCTGTCTTATTGGTGAGCAGCCAGAGGGGACATTTGTGTGGGGTAGGTCAGCGGGTGCAGTGCATATTGTGCGCACATGAGTACACATTTGCCGAAGAGGTCCCCACCAGCGGCTTGACTGTTACTTTCACTACTGTTGCACACTTAAGTCACAGCGCCTCTTGACTAAGAACATGTTTTATTCTCGGCCGAGTCTCCAGTGCATTTCTGTTAATGTGGCTTGACTCTTAGCAACTTTCCCTATTTTGTAGGCTCTAGAGCCGTTCTAACTGTTGCACGCTTTGTGTCATAGCGTCTTGACACAGAGCAGGTTTTTGTTCACAGCTGAATCCCCAATTAGACCACTGGGCATTGTTTGAAAGCACTGTGATTCGAACCACACAGCCATTGTGTTATCTGTAGCTTTAGCGTGATCTGTACCAGTTTTTTAGTTATTGGACCACTGGGCAGGCGAACTCACAATCACCTGATAAGCAGTCGGCGGAGGGTTTTTCAGTATATGGGTTTGCCATTAATGTCAAAATAAGCCTGTGAGGGGGAAGGTTACTTGCGTGCACCCCGAACACTGAGCAACATCTGCTAGACTTACACGTTTTACTTTCTCCTTTCCATTTTGTTCCACATACCCCGGACAGTACATAAGGAAGTTCATGTGTGATTCCTGCTTGGTATTGATGATATAATTGAGTGACCCTATTTGGGTGAGTCTACTGTCCTTTCTGCAACTTTAGTGGTGATTAGACCACAGGTGCCTGTGTTTCACGATATGATGTCTGTGAGAGTGAAACTCAGGGCACAAATGTTTTAATGGTTTTTAACCTATCAACACTATGTTTGTTTTTTTGGCACCTGGTAAAACAAAGGTTTGCATTTTTCTGTTTACTACATGATGGATGTTATGATTTCTCCATCAGGTTGGTTAATTTCTAACAGGTGCTACATCTTATGTATGTGTGGGTAGACATTCCAAAAGTTAGTTATCACCGTATCACCACCCAAATGTAGATAGATGTATTCTTTTTCTGGTCCTGACGAATCGCCACACGATTTAGTTATGTAATGGCGAGAAACATGTTGACCACACAATAAAGCTCCCCACCTGAGACATTGTCAGACCTGCGCCTTTGTTCTTTTTTTTTAATCTGGGTGGAAGACCCATAGAATGAAATTGCTCTCAGTGGTACTTCCACACCTGTTTTAACTTCCTATCGCTTGCCATATTATCATTCCACCATCTTCACTGCTTAGGCCCCTCCCCCACACGGCACCTAATGGCTTTTACAAAAAAGATCTCCGCTAAAGAGCCCCTCATAGGGAGCCCGTCGGGTATTGCAGCGCCGACCCGATGAGGAGCAGCCCTATGATGAAGCACGACACCCAGCCGGGTTTGTGAGGGCCCTAAATTCCAATAGGATGAATCCCCATCCTTGACTACGCTAAACCAGGCGCGGCGAACAGCGGCAAGGAGCGGCGGAGGCAGTTCCGCTCCCTGAGCTGGCCCCTGATGTATGGAGACTCGCGGGGGTCCTGGAGAAATGCCCCCATATTGAAGACTTGGTGACCTGATACGGCTGGAGGGCTGCGAGCGGACCGCCATTTTGTGAGCCTGCATCTACACCTTGTCACTGAACCGCGGCATAGCAGTGACATTATTGGAGGTCGGTGGACCCCTCCTGGAGCGAGCATCGAGGGGGGGTCGTGGTGGTGCTGTACTGGACAGAGGTATTGAGAGGGAGCTGGACACTATCTTGACCGGAGCCGCAACCGGAGCGCTCTGTACCGGATGGCGAGGGAGTAAGGGCACACAGAGGCGGTTAAGGGGAGCCCCTCCTGAGGTGAATGTGTGAGGGGCGCCCCTGGATATTGGCGTATTTGAACTGGGCAACAAAATGTTCATTTGCTGACACCGCCTAGCTGCATGGCGGGGCCAGGCCCTGAGGCGAGGATGGGACAAGGTCGAGAAAAGTTGCTTATGGCTGCAGCCCAGATACGCTTACTCATCTTTGACAGAAAGAGGCCCATCGCAGAAGATGCAATACGCTGGGGGCATATGGTGGAGACTTAGCTGATAGGAGGCCAGATTGCCTACACTGAAGGGGTGTGACCAGGAAGGACAGTAAAGCCCGCTTGGCGGGGTGTACCGACTTTGCACCGGCAGAGAGACCGGGAGCACGGCAGGCCATGGAAAAACCGTGTGGGAAACGGGGAGGGGGGGGCACACCCCAGGACCATGAGGATCAGGAGGCAGACTCTGCGGAAGCACCACCCGAGACCTGGTGCAAAAGCAAGTGGACCAAATCTTGCAAGCCATTGGTGATACACGTGAGGCACTACAACAGGATATTGCACATGTTGCAACAGGCTTGGGTCTTCTCCGCGCCGACCATTCTAAACTCTCGGACCAGGTGAAGCTGATGGAAGCGGCTATAGTGACCGTGGAGCCGCCTCAAAAAGCCCTGGAGACAAAGATGGGGGATGTTCTAAATCGCTTGCAGGCCCTAGAACGAAGGGCAGAGGATGCTGAAGGCCGAAACCGCCGGAACAACATACAGGTGGTTGGACTGCCGGAGGGAGTGGAAGGGGCCAGTATGGTGGACTGCCTGGAAGGCTGGTTGAGGTTTGAAGTGGCACCAGAAGGGCTGTCCCCATGTTATACCCTGGGGAGGGCGCATAGGGTGCCGGCTTGCCCACCAGCTACCGGGAGGCCCCCTAGGCCAGTGGTGGCGCGAATCCTCCGTTACAAGAATCGGGACCTGCTGCTGCACGCTGCCCGATCATCGGGCACCTACAGGGTTGAAAATGGTAAGGTGACATTGTTCCCGGATTACACCTTTGATGTGCAAAGACGTCACGCCTCATTTCTGGCGGTCAAAAAGGATCTGCGGGATGAGGGGCTGCAATACTGGATGTTCCCCGCGCGCCTCAATACAATGCTGGTCGGTAAAAGACATTTTAGTGATAGCCCGGAGGAGGCGTAGGCCTGGCTGGAGGCCTATAGAGCGGGAGTTGGGGGGGCAGGGCGCACCAAGAGGCCAGCAGCTGAGGAGTTGCTCCCCCACAGATCGCAGCGTATCAGGCGACCAGAGGACCAGGGTGCAGGCTATATATTCACCAGAGGACCACCGGTGACCCAAACGGAAACGGAGAGATCGGCAGCTCTAAGGGCGGTGTCCGAAATTTCACAGGAGAGAATGTCTTAATCCGTGCAGAGCACGGAATCGGAAAAGGGCTCAGACGGGACGGAATCAGAGGGGTCCGAGACAGGAAGTGTCTCATTGCCGCAGGTTACGCCGGGGACAGCCGACGAGATTGTTGATGCTTAACCTATACCAGAATGCTTAGATGTTTTGATGCGAGGCCTAGCGCATGGGGGGGGATTTTTTCCGGAAGGGGATTGTATTGCAGTCCAGATTTAGGGCTGCGAAAGGTGGTGGGCACTGGAGATATTGAACTTTTGAAATAAGGTGGCTCTCCTCGTAAGGTGGGCACCTCAGGAACACTGGTGCCAAGAATGTGTTAGGGGTATGGTGCCAGGAAATGGTGGTACAGTGAGTCGGGTATGCTTGGCTCTTGGCCACCTCCACTATTTGATTTTGGGTTTGTGAATCCACAGTAGCTGCTACAGGATATGGTTGGGGGTCTGATTTGGATGGGTACTGGACTTTTAGCGCCTGTTCTGGAGGGGGGGGGGGTGGTGGGGTTTTGGGGCAGTTGATGGGGGAAGTGGGGCTACCGGTGTGTCTACGGAGGGAGAGCAGTCGCATGCGAGACTACCAATGCAGTATGGGGACATTACCTGAAGTAAAATGCATTACATGGAATGTGCGGGGGATGCACACAATGTTGAGGCGTCCTAAGGTACATGCTTACTTGGTACGTTGGGAAGCCCAAATAGCGTTCCTACATGAAACACACATTACTCGGACGGAAGGTCTGGCGCTGCACCGTAGATGGAGGAGTCAGGTGTATTATACAACATGCTCCGCTTTTGCAAGGGGGGCGCTGATATGGATTAGAGCGCGGATCCCGTTCCAGCTGATGCGACAATTGGTAGATCCAGAAGGGAGGTTTGTGGTAGTGCAGGATGCCTCAATGGGAAAGACGTGACGCTATGCAGTGTGTATGCACCCTACGTGGATCAGGTGGCCTTTTTTACACATCTGTCGGGGAGGTTGGCATCATACACGATGGGTTCGGTACTCCTGGGGGGTGATTTCAATTCTATAGCAGACATTGGCATGGATAGGTCTCAGCCGCCGTTGCCTAAATCCCCATTACATAGACTTGCTAGGCTCAGAAGAGACTGGCAGAATAGGTGGGGGCTCATAGACACGTGGCGCGTGCAGCATCCGGGGGACCGTGATTATTCTTACTTTTCTGCACTGCACGAACTGCATGTGCACCTAGACGCAATGTTATGCTCCTCTGATATACATGCTCTGGTGACTTACAGTGAATATCTAGCACGGACACTGTCGGACCATAACCCATTATTGTTTAGGATACAATGGATCCCAGAGAGGCCCGCGATCCCGACCTGGAAGTTGCGACCGGAGGCATTGGAGGACCCTGTCTTCCGGGAAGAGGTCGGGACTGCAATTGAGCAATATTTTCTTGATAATGAGGGCACGACGTGAACGACGGCAACGGAATGGGATGCTTTTAAAGTGGTGTTAAGGGGGCATCACTAAACTGGTGGGAGTGCACAAGACATTAGTGCGGGATGTAGAAGGGACAGAGCACTGCCTGAGGACGGTGTAGAGAGCTCGTCTTGATAGGCAGGGGGAAGTCTCGGACTCAAGGGAGGTTGTGGCGGGACAAATAGAGAGGTTGCGCTCATTTTGATCATAAGAACTACGTGGCACACGCATATGCGGAGCGCGTCAAGGCAAGCACGCTGCTTGCCAGGCTGGCTAACCCGGGACGCCGGGGCACCACCATGCTAAACTTGAATTCCCTCACGGGGACCCTGGTTTATACCCAAAGGGGGATCAATGGGCTGTTCTTGGATTATTATAAGGAATTGTACCGGAGCAAATTGCAGGTCACAGAGGACGTCATAGGGGGTTTCTAGGATGAGGTCACACTACCACGGCTAGAAGAGACACAGGCGGACCTACTAGGTCAGGAGATTACGCTGGGGGAAATTAGGAGCGTGGTTAAACACATGGCACGTAATAAAACCCCCGGTGTAGATGGGCTGCCCATAGAGTTGTACTCTGTTTACATTGATATCGTGGTCACTAGGCTGTTGGCAGTTTTCAGATAGGCAAAGGAAACTGGAATGTTACCCGCCTCCACCCGCAAGGCGATCATTATTCCGCTACTGAAGCCTGGGAAGGAGGCCACGGATAGGACAGCTTACCGTCATTTATCCATGCTTACAGCGACTATAACATTTTGAGCCGAATTCTGGCGACTCGGCTTCTCCCACATATGGTACAGTTGGTCCATTGCGATCAAGCAGAATTTATACCGACCCGGAACACGGCTATGTATGTGAGACGTTTACTAAGCGTAATGTGGGAGGATCATGGTACGGCAGCCACAGCAGCCGTCTTGTCAGTGGATATAGAGAAGGCGTTTGACAGCCTGGAATGGCCCTATCTGTTTATAGTCCTGCGAAGGTTTGGGCTAGGGGATGGTTTTGCAAGGTGGACGTAGATCCTCTATAACTCTGCGACGGTTCAGGTCCGGACGGGGAATACAATTTCCTCTTCTTTTTCGGTGGGGCGAGGGACGCGACAGCGAGGCCTGCTCTCACCTTTGTTATTTGCACAGGCTATTGAGCCGTTGGCTGTGTACGCCCGGTAGGGACAACATTATCTTGGACTAGACCTAAGGGGTGAGGTGCAATACATCTCCCTTTAAGCAACAATTTACTTATGTATCTGGCTAACACAGAGGAAGCTCTGGATATAGCGACATCGTTGCTCTCTGAGTTTGGAAGGGTGTCTGGTGTAGGGGCGAGTTGTACGAAGACTTGTTTGTTCCCGGTGACCCCGTCGAGGGCTGGTCTGGGTCAAGTCATGGGCATCAGGTGGGAGCCCCGTTGTTTGCCCTATCTTGGAACTAACATCTATCATGCATCCGATGATTTTATGGAAGGAAACATAGGCAGAGCCATGCGGGGATTTCAGGGTAGTGTAGCATTTTGGAGTACTTTGCCGCTTTTAGTGGCCGGCCGAGTAGCTTTATTAACGAGCAATTGCAATGCAATAGATCTCGCATTTACGCTACTTTGAGCTATTGGCGTTGTAAATGACAATGCCTTTTATTTTTGTTTTTAAAACCAAAACATAAATAAAAGGCAGTTTCTTTTAAAATGCTAATAGCTCAAACTCGCAGAAATGCGAGACCTATTGCATTGCAAATGCTGATTAAACTCGGTAACACTGTCTGGGAATTGATATGACCTCATTAGTACTATTTTAATACCCAAAGATAGCAACACGAGACACAAAGGTCCATCTTTGCTAGGGGCCTTTCACTGCACAGCAACACGTGTCACTCGATTTTAAGTAACTTTTGAACGCTTGAGCTAGAAACAAAACATTTTTTTATTCAAATCTGCAGATTATGTGCCGACAATGGATTATGTGACAAAAGCGGCAAGGATATAATTGTGTGGAAAATCGCCACATCCGCCGATCGCATAATTCCAGTGGCCCATAGCAGGCCTCAACAATCAAAGCTGCGTCCACCAGCCTTCCAGCCACCGGCGCTCGTCCTACTTGCACACATGCCACACATAGGGAAAATCAGATCTGGCTGGCGCGCCTTTCCCACATCGCTCCTAAAGTGTGGAACAATTTGCCACTACACATAAAAACCTACTCTGAAAACCAAGCTTATCAAGACGAGTAGTCCCACTGTGCCAAGGGTTTGGCTAGACTCGCACCTTGGGCTACAAGATACCCTCCCGGGTGACAGTGCGCGCCACAAATCTGAAGGGCAGGGCTGCACTACATTTAATGGGGCAAAGTCTGCACTTCTTTAAATAGAACAATGCCTAAACTCTGCAGCCTGAAAATAAATGACATCAGGACAGAACTTAGAGTTCTAGACGTGTGCCATGCACCGAATGGGTAGCCCCTGCACTGCTTACAGCAGCGCTTGTCTGAGGGGCAGCTGTACTTTTAATGGGGCAGGAGACGTTTACCGAAACGACAGGCTGGAGCTGTGTGACATCACCTACTGGTGCGCACGAGTACTGCTTTAAAGTTTCCAGATACAGTCTCACCTCTAGGGAATATAGATAAGTTAGTAATCTGTGATTAGAAGTATCCATAAGAAACGTGTCACTTTGATGAAAGGAGAAACGAGACCTGGTAACAGTGACAGAACAGACCGAGAAGAGAGGAGGCTGAAGAAAAATTGGGGACAGACAGTGGCACAGAACAGATGCATGTAACATGGCAAAGGAGATTTAATTCACCTGGGACAGAGTGACGCACCAGGGCTAAGTGACTAATAGAGACAGTAAAACTAAGGGACACCAAAACGAACAGCAACACCAGGAGCCCTACAATAGAGGCAGAGGGACATAAGGATTATACAGTGGGGCAGAAGGCAGCACAGCGCGACATGGGACACGCATGGGAAAAGGGACGAAGAAGAGACGTTGGGGAGGAGACACTCCGAATAGAGAGACACCTGGGGTCGGACACGGGGAATACAATCAGTGGGCATTCACTTGGTGGTGACCCCGTTCTCCTGGGCTACCACAAAGAGGAACAGCGTTCTTTTCCCCTTGCAGGCCGGTTGACAGTTCAGGCCTACAAGGCATTATGGGTGCTTTTGCACATCAGAATAGCGGCTCTTCCCACTGTGCCGGAGTGAGCCGCGCAACCTGCATTTCTTCGAGGGGGCCTGGTCCCAACCAAGCCCTCCCACCTCGCCATGCTCCTTAGGGGGCCTGGTCCCACCTGGACCCCCAGGTGAGTGCTACAGTGTGGGGGGAGCCCACCCACGGCTGCTCATTCTGATCTTCATGGGCCCGGTCGCACCTGGCACCGCCTGGCAACGCGGGTGTGCCCTTCCGGGGTCCAGGTCCCACCGGGACCCCGTCTGCCTTCCCTGGTGGTGAGCCACCTGCGAAGCCCACCCCCAGTGCCTCCCGCCGGCTCCCTGCCCGGCCAGTACCCTCATGTACTTCCGCGGGAGTCGGCACCCGTCTTCTGGTCTGCCCTCCTCCTTCCACACTTCGGGGCCCGGGACGGAGGTTCGTCGGCATCCCCCCCTCCACCCCTGACTTCATTCTTCTCGCCGAGGGCCAGGGTGGGCTCCTGGTACCCCCGGTCACCATCGGGGCCTGGAGTTGGGATCCCGGGCCCCTGAATACTTCACAGGGAGCGCCGTTGTGCTCCCCCGGGTTGATTTTGGACCAGAGGGGGGGGACGCGCGACAGCACCACCCCCTTCCCCTCCATCATTTTCACAGGGAGTGCAACTGTGCCCCATCGTTCGGCGGGCCCAGAGTTGGAATCCTGGGCCCCTCTCCCCATTTATTTATTTATTTATTTATTACAACATTTGTAAAGCGCGAACGACGGCCCTAGGGCATCTCGGCGCTAGATAACTGCTGTGTTTAACCCTGGGAGGCGTAGAAGTACAAAGGTTAGAGGAAATCAAAGGTTGAAAAGCCAAGTTTTAAGGTTTTTCCGAAAAGACCAGAGGGAGGTGCTGGTCTTAATTGAATAAGGGAGTGTGTTCCACAATTTCGGTGCAGCTACCAGGAATCGTCTGTCACCCCAATTAACAGTTTTAGTTCGGGGGACCACCAGATCGGAGGAATTGGAGGAGCGCAGTGTTCTGGAAGGGCAGTAAGGAGTTAGATTTTGAGTGAAGAACACTGGTCCGGCATTATGTAAGGCCTTATATGTCAAACACAATGCCTTAAACTCAATCCTCTTTTTCACCGGGAGCAAGTGAAGTCGTCTTATAGTTGGTGAGACCGGCTGGTATTTAGAGATTTGCCCTAGAAGCCTTGCAGCGGCATTCTGGATAACCTGCATTTTAGCTAGCACTCTCTCCTGAGCACCTAGAAACAAGGCGTTGCAGTAATCTAGGGTGGAGAGAACCAAGGCGCTTACCAATGTTTTGGCAAGATGTTCAGGTAAAAAGGGCAGAATTTTCTTAATAAGCCGGAGTTTGTAGAAGGCTGAGGAAGAGATCTGGTTAGCGTGAGGTAGGAAGTTCAAACGATTGTCGAACAGGACACCCAGGTTCCTAACCTTATCAACCGGATCTGGAGGCTGGCCCATAGACGAAGGCCACCATAAAGAGGACCAGTCCGGGGAAAGATTGCCGAAAATTACAACTTCGGATTTTTCAGAGTTTAATTTCAGGCAATTATGGGCCAACCAACTGCCTATTGCCTGCATGCCCTGATTGAGCATGTTGGCTTTTTGTGGCCCATCGTTCTTAACAGCTAGGATCAGTTGGGTGTCATCTGCGTAGGACGTCAGGCTCATCCCGTGTGCCCTGATGACTTTGGCAAGGTCCGACACATAAATGTTAAAGAGTGTCGGACTGAGGGATGAGCCCTGGGGAACTCCACATGGTAATGACAGTGGGGAGGACTCAAAAGGTCCCACAGTGACAACCTGGGTCCTGTTAGCCAAGAAGGAGGCAATAAGATTTTTGGCGCTGCCTCGGATACCTATACTCTCGACACGGTCGACCAGAGTGGTATGGTCGACCGTGTCGAAGGCCGCCGATAGGTCCAGTAGGATCAGGATGGCAGAGCCTCCTGCATCCCGAATGGATCTAATGTCATCTGCCGCCTTGACCAGAGCAGTCTCAGTTCCGTGACATCGACGGAAACCAAACTGCGATTCGTCCAGCCTTTTGTTCTCCTCGATAAAGAAGGAAAGTTGGATGTTCATAGTTTTTTCCACTATTTTCGCTAATAGTGGCAAACTGGCAATAGGCCATTGTAGACCTGATTTCACAAAACTCCCTGGAGTTGGAAGAATTAATGTCAGAAAGAACAAATTATATTTAGAAAATTAAATGATAAAAACTGAAAATATCGGAAAATATATACAGACACGGTCTTGTGTGCCTGTAATTTATGAGAACAGGGTGCAGGCTATATATTCACCATCACAAGTTGTAGCACGTCTCAGTCCGTAGAGGACTGAGATGGACCCTATGATGAAGCATGTCACCGTGGGGAAACCCTGGTGAGTGAGGTGACTCAAGAAAGAAACCTTTTTCTTTCTGACATTACATTTTTTTCTTTCTGACATTAATTCTTCCAACTCCAGTGAGTTTTGTGAAAATCCGCCTTTCAAAGGCTAGGTTCTTGACCCCTAGATTAAGGGATTTTCAGGTCTACATTAATTATTGGAGGGTTAGCCTAGCCATTTTCCCTCTTTCTCCCCCTTCTCTTTGAGTACCCCTCTCCCCATTACCAGGGGGTGCGACGGCGCTCCCCTGCCTCTGGTTTCGGCGGGGTCCAGGGTGAGCTTCTGGCACCCCGTGGGGGGCACTTTTCACAGGGATCGCGACTTTTCTTCTTTGGGGGGCAGCCACCAGGACCTGACCCATCGCTGGGGGCATTCTCTGAACTGGTTGCGGAGCCCCACATGCTTTGTCGTCTGTTTGCCACAGGTCAAAGGTCGCTCACCTTCTGGGGGTCATATCTCAGCCCCCAGGGGTCAGATCCTCCTGCTTTTGGCCTCTTCTTGCTCCTAGTGGGATTCCCCAGCCACTGGGAGCACTCACCTTTGCCCTCTGGGTCTCTGAGAGGGGGGATTCAGCAGAGAACTGTCTTCACTGGTTCCCTGTGCCAGCCTTTCGCCTGCTCCCCTCCTGGGCCTCTCTTCTCCCTGCGCAGAGGCCCCTGCTTCTGCACCGGTCTCTCCTGGAATATCTCACGCCGACAACTGGTGACTGCTGGACTGTAGGACTGCAGGACTCGGCAAAACAAGCTCCTGAGGACCTGTTGACCCTCCCAAGCTGCCTCCCCAGCGGCTGATCGGCGCTCTACAAACCCCCAGAGCGGCGCAGCACCTGGACTCGGACCTGTAGTGGTGGCGGTGGAGGAGGAGCGGCGACGCAGGCACAGTGGAGAGGTGAGCTCCTGTACCCCTTTCCTCGTCCCCACTCCCTAACGCCCAACGAGAGCAATCTGAGCCAGCAGTCGTACCGAAAACTCCCGCTAGCACTGCCAGCGTATGTGCCTGAGGACTCATCGCTGTCTCTGCCGCACCACTGTCCCTTGTGTGTGTTTCATCTGTGTGCTTGCCTACATGCTCAACAAGGCTTTTTTCAACGGTCGAACTGTCACAGCACCTACAAATCCAATATAGCCACCAGACACTAAACAAACAGGCGGTCCTGTCAGTCAACCGCAGCAGCGAACAATCGAGTCGCTGACGCAGCAAGCTGTAAACGCAGCTGCGTCACCTTTCGTCCAGCCTAGTGAGGAGCAGCGACCGGCACTGAGCGACTCTGGAACCCGTTCTCCTGTCTCTCTCCCCTGCAAGTCCAACCCTTGAACTAGCCCCTCGGAGCAACAGTCAGCAACAGTCAGCAAAGCTAAGCGCACACTTGAACCCACTGGCTTAAACTACTGCTCAATTTCAGCATGAGGTCTGGTAAAAAAAGGGTCCACATCGAGAACAAGCCAAAGACCAGCAGAATGCTGTAGCAACCACTAACATAAAGGACAGCGCACCTGGAGTCAGTGGTAGCTGGGATCTTCCCCTAGGAGAAAGCGATGTGGCTTGTGATCAAGTTCTGCAGGACGCGAATCCTCGCCCCAACCTTCGGCAGCCAAAAATTACATCAATATTCTACTTTCTGAAAGGCCCACTCTCCACCATCTTCTCGTCCAGTGGGAAAATCTTGGGTCTCCAGAATTAATTACTTCCACTATCTCCTTGTGAAGCGCAAAACGACCAACCCCTGGGCCATGGAAGTGGTATCACGAACAGCTCTTCAACCGTAGGTGGCCAATCGGCATCGCGCCCTTCTGTGGAGGGAAAACTGTCCCACAGGCACAGGCAATCTCAGTCACGGCCATCTGCAGCTCACCAGGCCCACAGTTGGACGACAGCGGGGTTACGTCAGACCCACAGTTACCTACATCTCCTATGTGTATCAACTCCCGTCCGCCATTAACTACCTCACCTGCACGAGGCACCAGTCAGAAATCAAATTATGTCTCGCACAACCTTACAATTTGTAGTGGTAAGGACCATTCCCAACGGCAAGAAGCCTTAAGCAGCGATAACCTACATAATCCAAACAACTCTCTGATCATCGACAAAAGTTTTCTAGATCAATCGGTCCACCCGGACAGCTCAATACTTCATCTTATGCCAAAGGATGGCACTGGAAAAGATCAGATCTCTGAAGACCACCTAACAGAGGACAGGGATAACACAACAAACCCTGGGAGCGACGGCCCCGCCAATTTAACTTATCTGGGCTCTCAGGAGTGGGCAGAACTAGTTGCCTCATATATTCCGATAACATCGGCGAATCCATCCTCGCTCAGAGGTACCAACAAAAAAAAAACAGCGAACAAAAAGGGGTCACGACTGTGAGGGCGTCCTCACGGACCTAACCACCTTGCCGAATTCCTCTCTGTCGTCTACCCCCAACAAAAGGACTACCCAAAAAAGCACTTTACCAAGGACTCAAGCATCAGATACGGCAAACACGTGGGACATTTTGCTAAACACCTTCCAACGAACCGTAGACACTCTCCATTTTCAATCCGACAAAATGGACTTGCAGCTGACCCTACTTGACACTCTGGCTGTTTTTGTTGGACGAATAGATGAGAAACTTGGCCAACTCAACTCGCTAATCATCAGAGCCCAGCAAGAGGCAAAGCTAGTGTGCAGCTGTGATTGTCGACAAACTGTCAGCCCTTCCCGAAATAGTATCATCCCTCATTGAAGGGTTACCAAAAGGGCAAAACCCAAGGCACGAGCACATCCATTCCAGTGAAAGTCTTCTCCGGACAGTCAGAGTGCCTACAGCAGCCAGTTCTGCAGATAAGGGGGTATCGATACCGCCACCAGCTGACCAGGCGTTACCAGAGGGCCACCCGACAACAACTACCACTCCTCCCCTAAAGAATAACACTCTGCCCTTGAACGCAAAAGGGCGACGGCAGCAAAGGAGGAAAGGCCGCAATAAACTGACTACTACAAGCACGCCAGAAGTGTATCCGCTTTTTAAGCCAGTGATAAAGCAGGTGCAGCTAGCCCACGGCTCGATGCCAGGACCAGACACCACCGGAAAACCTGCCCCTACGGGGCCTAAATCCTCCGCAAACGGACCACACGCAGCAGCCCCCACCGGGGTTCTCTCACAGGAGGAGAGGGTCAGCCCCGCCTGGCACCAACAATTTCAAACAACGCACGCCGGAAAACCGCTACCCGAACAACGAAAAAGTCAATAGTCCCATCAACCCACCTTCAACATCTGAAACTAGAGGTGTACAGTCTAAGCATAGATCGGACTTTGTACAAGTAGGTCCCATCAGCAGCTACCGGGAAGCACCCCGTGCTCAAGAACGCAGGACAACAGCACCTCCGTGCCCCCAAACTCAGCTATACTCCACCATAGCGAGCGCCCCTTCAGCTCCAGCTGCTCCCGTTTTTAAGAATTTTTCCTTTGGGGGTACTCGCCCAGTAAACTTATCCCAGCCTGACAATAGCGAGCTAGGGACCCAAAGTCATCCCCACCTGCCAACCGTTCAGGTGACTGATCCAAGCAAGACGCCTACCATTGTTCTCTTCACCCCAGAGTACGATTCAAAAGGCTCTTTTGATATTCTGAATAGAGGCAACCTCTTACGATTACTCAGGACAATACCAGCATTAAATAACCTATCCTCAGCCGACCTTCTCTCTATAGAATTTGTAGAATCTGACAGACCACATGGTAATGAAGCAACAAAAGCAACATGGATTTCATCCGAAATCGCTAGTAAAATCTTAGAAGAGGAAAATCTCCTCCAAAAAATGGGGGATTAAATCTGCCTTTCATCACAACATCGGATACCCGCTGCCCCTGCTTGAGAGACCTAAGGAGGGAGTACCTACTACAACTTCGAAAACAAGGTTGGTGCTGAAAGGCGCATTGGGTCTATCTCCAACAACCTGCCAGGCGTCAGGGTTTAAAAACAGCTCATTGACGGTAAATCCCCGCAGCACGGTAGAAGACCGACTCTTCAGAATATGCAATACATCATATAACCACCAATGACAAGGACACTTAACGGAGTCAGGCCTGTGCCCGGCTACACCACGTTTGGAGTTATGTTCGTGGAATTTAAACGGCCTTAACAATAAAGCAGCGGACACCGACGTCTTACAATACGTGAAATCGTTTTACATCATTCTCTTCCAGGAGACATGGCTGGAGGAGCCGGTTCACTTAGAGGGCTACACCTGCCACCATTCCCCAGCCATAAGGAGAAGTAAGTTCGGTCGGTTGGCAGGTGGCCTAGCAACTTACACTAAAATCTCAACTGTTGGTAATGTACAGGTGCTCACTTCCAATTCTCCATCCATAAATACTGTTGAGTTGGTATTAAATCTTGGGGGAAACAAGAAAGAGGTCCAGCTGATCAACACCTACATTAACCCAAAAAAGAAAAAACAAGAGGCAAAGCGTATAACGGACCATCTACATCATGTCTTGATAACGCAAACCACACCCTACTTAATTGTTTCTGGTGACTTCAACCAATGTATCCTAGGGTCATCTTTGAACAGTGAAATTCAGACCCAGTCCTACCACTGGAACATCCCAAATCAAACTTGGAGCAGCCAAGGGAAAACCGCCAAGCCGGCAAAGGTCCTGTTGGAAGACTTGGAACACATGGGCTTGAGGGTCCTAAATGGAAGATTTCCTGAAGATTCTCCACCCATGGCCACGTTCAACTCGGGCAACGTAACCTCGACAATTGATTATACGTTGGTCTCTCTTCCTCTTTTTCACAACATCTTGGGCTTTAACCTAGGGGACAAGGGTGACAGTGAACATCGCCCTCAGGAGGTCTCTCTTTGCGCCCCCCCCGGACCGAATACTTTTAAATCCAACAGGCCCATATGCTAGCCATACCATAGATTTTAAACGGATCAAAACCTCAGTCGCCAACACGCCGGAGGTACTACAAGCTGCAAAACATCAACTAAACAGCTTAAAGTACCCCTCAGGCAATCCTGTAGCAGGCTGGGAACAATTTACGGCTGATTTTGCAAATCAATACTCCTCTATCGTACGGCACAGCTCATCTGTCGGCTCTGGTGCCCTAACGAAGATCTCAAGCTCCCAGAAATCAGCCCTAAAAACTCACAAAAAAGAGAACAGACAGCTAAGAATGCTAAGAAAGAGCCCAGGGGACAAGGTCCTTCTTGCCAAACTTCAGAAGGTTCGGACGGACCTAAAAAACCGGATATGGACAGTCAAAAGATCTAATGAAGAGGACCTCTGGGCAAAACTTCATCACGACTCAAAGGGCAACACTAGCGCCCAGTTTTGGTCAACAATAAACAAAATCATAAATCCAAAAAACTGCGGAATAACGTCCTACATCACCAAATCTTCATGGGAATCCTTCTTAGACTCGCACTTTAACCAGCAGGTCGCCACTATAAGTAAGCCCCAGGAAGCCCCAGAGGGCCAACCGTTACAAACAATAACAACTTGGTTAGAATCCGAACCTGGAATCTCTGCGGCTCCGGTTAAACTAATAGGGAAGGGAAGGAAGGACGTTGCAGCAGGGCCAAACGGGATTCCTCCGGCCCTCTTCAAACTTGAGCCAGAATACTGGGCAGAAATGCTGACCCCTCTTTACACGTCTGTGAGCCGATTCAGGACTCTTCCTGCCTCATGGAGGGGTTCAATCATTTCACCAATTTATAAGGGGGGGGGATAGAACGCTGCCAAAAAATTACCGGCTGATAGCACTCCTGGATATTGAGGCTAAATATTTTGCGGGGCTCCTACTGACCCACCTGTGTGAATGGGCAACACACCACAATATAATTCCTCCGAGTCAAACTGGTTTCAGCAGAGAAACTGGAACAACGACAAACTTTCTGGCAATTTCGCAACTTATCGACAAAGCAAGGGTGAATAAACAGGCTCTCCACCTTTGCTTCGTCGACTTTAAGGCGGAGTTCGACAACGTTAACCGGGGTTACCTCTGGAGAAAATTGGCCTCCTGGGGGATCCCCGATCCTCTATTGCACCTTCTGATCGAACTGCACACCAACACGTGGGTCCAGGTAAAACTCTGCAACGGCACACACCTTTCTAGGCGCATTCCGACCACCAAAGGCCTAAAGCAAGGGTGCGTCTTAGCACTAACCCTTTTCAACTTATTTACAGCTGATTTACCACCTGCCCTAGAAACCTGCAATGGGCACACTCCACGTTTGGGGGGCAAAGCACTGCCTAGTATATCCTACGCAGATGATGTGGTCCTGGTCAGCCACACCAAAGTAGCTCTCTAAACCCTCATCAATGCACTGCACGGATATGCCGAAGCGAACCTGCTAGAAATAAATCTTGACAAGACCAAAGTTCTGCCTATAAATGGGAACAAAAAGCTGCATACTTGGTTCCTTGGAACAAAGGTTGTTGCAAACTGTTCAGAATATAAATACCTCGGAATATTGTTCGACAAAGGAGGTCGCTTCTCGAACCAACTAGAGGCAATCAGGAGGAAACGGATGCTGATAGCTACCACGCTCAAACAGCTAAAGTCTAATCTGAATGGTCCCACTCTTCTCCCACTGCTCCGTGTGGCACAAGTTAAGCTAGAGTCATCTATTACATACGGCAGTGAGGCTCTAAAAGGCATAGACGCAAAACTGCTGGACACAACCAGTGCAAAGGCCTACCGACTTCTCTTTAACCTGCCAACCTACACCTCACAAGCCCAGATCCGGCTGGAGTTTGGACTGACCTCCCAAAAGCTTGCAAGAAGAGGCTCATACATAAAGTGCTGGCAGAAAATAAAGAACTCCCCAGAAAATTCACTTAACCATCTGCTATGGCTAGACCTAAGCAGCTCTCTTCAATTGCTGGCGAAAACTTTCCTAGAGGAATCCCTGACTGTTACAGGTCTTAAAGAACTATGGGAAACTCCTTTACCGCATGTGCAATTCAAGCGTGTTGTAAACAAGAGCATAAAAAGTCAATCGCACCTGGAAGATAAAGCTACCTTTTCACAAAGGCGACACGCATGGATGACTATGTCTACATACAAACCACCCGGGCTACAGGCATACTTTGGTCTGGGGTACGGCAGGAAATCAAAAGAAGCCTTTTTAAAATATAGGCTAGGAATTCTACCCTCTATTCCGCATCTGCAACCATGGCTGAGAAGGGACTGTGGGACAAAATGCAGGCTGTGCGGGGCAGAATATGAAGACCTTGAACACCTACTATGCATCTGCCCAAGGTTGAAAGAGGAAAGAGTAGCCTTGTTAAAAACTGCCTTCAATGAACAAAAAATCCGCACATGTAGACAAGCGGTTCTTGTTTGTTTCGACCCAGGCCTTTCCCCATTAAACGGGAAGTTGGTCAAATTCCTGAAATGTCTGGAACTGAAACTAAAAAATCTGGAAGACAGCACCAGTCCGGACTAGTGGAAAACTGGCCAAGACAACACTCTACGACCACACACCCGCACCAAATTGTTTTTATCAAAGTTCTCTTGTTTTAAAAAATAACATGTTTTTCTTACAATCTTTTATCTGAAGGCATGAGCTATCAATGTACTTTTGTAATGGTTTTAATTAACCTAAAACAATAAAAATACGTACTTAATCTGCTTCTGCGCAGTGGTCCTGGACTCTTCTTCCGGCGCTGTTCAGGATCCTGGGGGCAGTCGGGGGGTTCCTCCTTCCAACTACCCATTGCACCATTCTCCAGCACCTTCTGCCTCAGCAGACCACACCCCATAGATAGCTGAAAGTTGAGGAGGGGGCTGGCAGGAAGTGTCTGTTTGTCCTATCAAACAGCGACACATCACTTCACTGCCCCTGCTCCCTCCTTCCTGCCCAGGTCTCTGGGTTGGTTCAAGATGGCGTCGCCCGGGTCTCCCGCCACATGGTCTCTGCAAGCCCCTTCCCCCCCCACGCTGTCTCCCCTTCCTGGTGTAGCCTAGTGCCTGGCACCCTGTGATACATGCTGATGGATGAGCCTGTAGCCCCACCCATCTTCTCTTCATGGAGAGGAGGCCTTAGCTTGTGGTAGAAAGATTATCAATCCAGCCTGCTGACTCAGCCAGGCCCTGGTAATGGCTGACTCAGAGAAATGTGACATTTCTGGATGACCAAAAAGCAGTACAAATATGACTTTGGACTCTGCAGAATACTTCTTCTCACACCCGTTACATTGGACTTTAGTGCGTGTCTGGAATCTGTAGGCCTTAGGGAAGTAAAACTAGCACATGTGCTCCTTATCCCCATAAGAGAATAATGGAATACACACTGTAAAGCACACTGACTTTCCCTGGCATGTTTCTTCCCATTGTATAAAGCCTATTCCAGGTCACCACCCCATTCTTCATAAATCCTGCCACACCAGTCTATCTGCACCTGCTCCTTGGTTGCGCATGCTAGGAATATCCCATGCGTTCCCCTACACGTGTGCACACGCATGTACACATGTGTATGCATGTAACCAGCCGGGTGTCCCTTACTCCAGCTGCTGCGCAGTGGCCTGGTCAAGCCAGGGGGACACCAGTAAAATCCCCATGCAGTCTCTTTCATTATGAGTTCACTGTGGGCGAGTCCCAACTTATGAGGCTCTCCCCCAGTAAAAGCTCAACAATTAGGTGCTCAAAACACAAAAAAATCCGGGCGGCCCAGAGTGTCAGAACCAGCTTCTAACAGGCTGCAGCTGGCTGTGTTTCTGAATGTGTTTGTGTTTCTGTGTGTGCGTATTTCTGTGTATGCATGTTTGTGTATCTGTACCTGCATGTTTGTGTGCATATGTTTATTTTGAAGGTTTTTTTATAGCAAGTAAAAGGCATAGGAGGTGGGTGGGAGTGCTTTTCTAAGAGCAATATCTGTGACCATAACTGCTAAACATATGACACATTGAGGAGCTGAAAATGCAACAATACAACCAAAATGGGGCAGTTACACACCTGAACATGTTCTTATACTCTGTTGTCCTCCTTTCTTTTACCTTTGTCTACTTTGTTTTTATTGCTGCTTGTTCTATGTACGTCCTTTGAAGCTGATGTCTTGATATATCAGCACTATATACATTGGATACAAATATTCTAGTATTAAGAACAACGAAAACATATTCAATAAGTGAAACAAACCAGCATATGTTGTAATATGTCAAGTTTTTTGTGGGCCATGTCTTATGCCAGGAAGACATTTTAATTACTTAAAACTGTGCCAATCTGGATTGGATGTTTCATTACGGAAAGGATATTTATTTTGTTTATAATTATAATAATAGTACTTAAAACCATACACAATGTAGTTCATTATTTTATTAAGGTAGGGAGGGCATATCTATTGCATACGTAAAAAACATTGACATTTACAATACTTACATCTCCAACTCGAGCAAATGGGAGACCTATTGCATTTCCAGTGCTTTTTTCCTTTTGTTGTGGTGTGGACAATGCAGGGAGCCCACACCTGCCTAGTTCAGCGAGCTCATTCTCGCTTCACCCTTGCTCTGGTTCCCCTAAGTCGCGAGAACCCAAGTTCCTTACTCGTTCCTTACTCTACCGACACCTGTCAATGCAGGGAGGGGTAATATGCTGGATTCCTCACTCTCTCCTCAGACACAAGGAGTGGGGGAGGGCACCCAGCCATATTTAGTGCCCTGCAGCTCTTTGGTCCTTTTTTGGACCCCGGGACAAAAAATCTTTCATCCCTGCACCGTTGATTCTTCATTCTGCATTTGAACCCCAGGGGTATGGGGTACCCGGGGCTAAGGAGGATCACAGGGAGGGTTCCACATATGCCCCTTCCCATTGGAGTTTATAAAATAAGGACAGTGAGAAGCAACAAACGCCTTGCCGGACTTGTCCCTCCTTGGAGGAATGGAATGCTTTTCCTACGCAGCGCTTCTTGCTTCCTTTTCTCCTTTGTCTCCCCAAGGGACTGGGCATTAAATGCTGATTTCTCCGGCTCTCTAAGGCCAATTCGGAAAAATGTGGGGTTGTTTTGCTTTTAATGGGCAGCCTTACACAAGGAGCATTTTCTTCTGGCCTCCAAGCCTCTAAGGGGCTTGTTATGGGGACATTGATTTTCTGCCTCCCCACACCAGACCTGCCTTTTGCCTGCACTCCTGATGCTCTCTCCTGCTCGGGGGAGGGGAGGGCGGGGGGTATTCCACTGCCCTTTGACAGACAGACAGCAGAACAACCTTCCTGCTGCACTACCCAGATCACACTGCCTCCTAACATCTTAACGGGCACTGGTCTGCTAGCAGAGTCAAAGACCAGTCTGGCATAGTCCTGAGGGAATCATTCAGGACCCCCACAATTCCATTACCCCAACTGTTACTTAGAGGGAACAACGGAGCCACTGGCCCTGGAGAGATCATAGTCGAGGGGGGGTCAGTTAGTGTTAGTCTTTTAGTCCATTCTTTCAGTGGCATCCAGTAGCTTCTCCTTGCATATGGGCATTCTTTCGCCCTGACCACTCTGAAGTCCCGTGTCGTATGTATCTCTCCCCTGTACAAAGGTTTTTAAGTGGGTTGGAAAATTCTTAAAGCCAAGCACCCCTGACCAATCCTAGGGTGTCACATCGTCACTTCACCCTAGTCCAACCCTTCTGCATAGCATTCTGGGAAATTCCACCATAGCGACTTCAAGTTGTTTGTGGACAGAGCTTTCCAGAGTGCCTCTGCTCTGCACCTTCCTCACACAGCTGCCTGATCTCTTCCCATCAAAACTGAAAAGGGGAACCCCGCTGCTGTGTTTGGCTCTATATATGCGGCCTTCCTCATTTGTTTTCATTAGTTTGGGCTTTACAAGCCCAAGTGCTGTGTGAAGAGTTAATTAGCAGATACAGATTTTCTCCACACCCCTTCCTTTCTCAGGAACTGGGTCAAGCGCTGTTAATGGCTCTATAGTTTGGGGAATATGCAGATCCCTCTGCTAGACAGCCGGGCAATTGACTTTGTCCAGTGGGTTGGTGAGGGCTGGTGGTGTCAAAGGCCTTTAATCTGATTACGAGCTGAGCCAGGACATTATGACAATTCGTAAAGTGCCTTAGGGGTGTAGATATGATGGTAGGGACTTTGATCTACACTCAATATGTTTAATTACCCGTAGGTTCGTACCACACTGAACCCCTTAAGCCTAAGTGGGCAAAACTGCATTTGGGTGCAGATTTCTCCTATAGTGGGTCATTCATTTAAGAACCCCATATTTTGAAATGAAATTAAATGAAAATAAAATGTATAGAGCAAATCTAATACCCGAGGATGTCTAGGCGCTAATTTTCAATAAGCACTAGACATGCACTATAACTGAACCCCTGCATTTTTGGGAATTACATTGTCATGAAAACTATTGAGTAATAATGTTAGTGTTTGTTTGGACTCACTTAATGTCTTTCACATAAGATAAGAAATACGTTGAATACATGGGTAGTGTGGGTCCAGAGCAAGTGCAATCTTACCAACACCTGTTCTGTCCATCCTATCCTTGAAGAATTCGGACGCCTTTGGCCCTTTTTAATGCTGCTCAGAAAGCCAAACTCCGAAACTCTATGTTGACAAGGATTAGGAACATTCTGCATCTTGAAAGTAGTGTAAGTGGCAGTTGGGGTTGCAGCTTCATGACCGTGGGTTCCGACTAGGTTTAGTTCAGCGTGGACCCCATGGTGGACTCCATACCCGCATGTTCCTTGGGCGTGGAGAGGAGCACCTAATGTGGGGTAGTATCCTCTTCCACTATATTGTGTATGGCCTGTGTGCCGGCGTTCTGCCATGCATTGGCGCAATCATGGATTTCTTATTTCTTCCCAATCCAAGAAGACGCCTCCTTCATTCGTACCGCAACTATTCGTACAGCAACTTCTCACAGTTCTTTAATGGTGGTAAAGTGGTTCCTGGGTGACCTTCCTGATCCAGTTCATCTCATCATATATGAGTGGTATCAAATTAGAAAAAATACACTTGTAGCTCTCTGTTACAATTTGCTTGCTAATTCCTGTTTTTTTTCTCTTGTATAGTTTCTTCTCAGTATTGCTCTGGTGCCTGGAGTCTTCTCTGCCCTGCTGTATTCGTGCTGAGGTTTTTTGCCACAGATATTTCCTCAGCAGCAGTGGCTTCTTACTCTGGGCTCTTCCCAGCTGCAGGTTTAGAAAACATCAGTCGGTACAGTGATTGTGGAAAGGAATTGCCGCTTCCTCATGGTCAAGCTGTCATGAAATCAGGAGACTTTTGTTGCGACGAGCAGTAAAGAGTTGGTGTTCTCTAATGATCCAGCGCTCCTATTGGAAAACTGTCTCAAAAACACTACCTATCACCTCAATACTCACCATTAATCATGAAACACATATAAAGGCCATAACACCAATGAGACAATTTTTGAGCGACTGAATCAGGTGGTATGTTTAACTAAACTACTCACATAATATTTACAAAATTACATACAACAGCTGTTTACCTATTTTTACCATGGTTTTTACATTCAGTATTTAATAATCAGACCACCAAGGCGATTGGATCAACTGATGGTAACTAGATCATGAATAAACAAGACCAGCTTGTCTCTTCAAATCTAATTTTATTAACTTGAATTTTCATAAGGAAAAGCAGTTACGTTTTAGAATCTTCATTCTATAAGCAAATAAGAAAGCAGTATTTCAATAAGGAAATGATTTAATAAACTGACATTTTTAAAGCGAGCTCAAAAACCTGAATCATTAGCAGAATAACAGTTTCCATTCCCTAAAACTATTTCCCTGTCTATTTCTCACTTCACCTAGAAAGGAAAAATCATTTTAAGTGTGCTGTCCTTACGTGCGCCAAAAGTCCAACAGCATGTCACATCATTCAGGAATCGGAAAGAAGAGATTTTTTTCCCTGCTCCTAGTGTCAGGTTTTATACCTTTCTTTCTAGCTAAACTTTCTACATTTTACATTCTTTTAAGCAAATCAGAGCTTTTCATTGGCTGTCCTGTGTCAGTCCATGATAAAAAACATTAGGTCATCTTCGATTCTTGACCAGGTCCAGGTTTCACATAAGCCCTATTGTCTTTCACTTCCATATTTTTCAGCTTCCTCAAGAAAGTTACTTTTCCTCGAGTTTCGAACATTTACTTCCTAGCCTTGGCAGACACTTTAAGTTTCTGTCCTTGGGCTTTTTCTCCATGAGCACGTTCAACTCAGCCAAAGAACTGCTTTTTCAATTAACGATGACAATGCAGTAAAAATCTTCACAGCTACGCATGTGCAAAGACTTCACTCTGGACAAGCTTTTGCGTCTGCAGCTCTGTCAGCCATGTTTTCTGAACCACCTTTAGGCCTCACTTTGGAGACTATTATTAAACAAACACAAGACATCAATTAATTAAAGAATTAAGACCCATTCTGTTACCCACCCCCTTTACTAATTAATCCTGTTAATTATGTTACCTAGCAAAAGCACAATCAGGCAGCATTATATTTACTTCTCCTTTAGGAACTGCACGAACTCCTTGAGCTTTCGTCACAGAAAGGACCTAACATAAGCATACAAAATAAGCACATGCCATTAGTTAAACAGCCGCATTTAATACTGACAAAGACAATAGACAAGGTTAGTTTATTATTTTTTTCTTTGCGTTTGCAACATAAAGCACATTAGTTCATCCCACGTGTATTGATGAATGTATTCTTAAACTAAGTTGATTAGTAATTTTCACCGCGAGCTTATTAATTTAATTACTGTTGTGAGGGATTAACTTCACAAGTTTGAACAAAATCTTGTTCTTCACCTTGCTTCATCAACTCCCTCATCTGGTGATTACTAAATCACCAAATAATACCCAAAATATATACATTTCCAACCCTTGAACATGTTTTGGACTTTCTTAATATTAGTATTTCTAAACTTTAGATTTGTCTGTTTTTCTGCATTTTTCATATTGAGTTCTCCGAAACTCTTCTAATTCTATTTCTTTTTCTTTTATTAGTTTACAAATTCCTTTCTTTTCTATTACATGTTTTCTTCTCTTACGTATCATGCAAATTTTTAACAAAAGTATCACTATAGCTATGACTATTAAAGGAAAAACTATTTTACCTATAATTGAATTACCAATTTCTTGAAACCAATGTTTAATTGCTGCAAATCTTTTACTTAAACGTTCTGAAAAACTTTCGACTTCTAAAGGTTCAACTTCATTATGTAATTCTGTAATGTTTTTAATATACATTTCTATATTCTGACTTTTGTCAGGTATGTAAGTACAACAATGTTGAACATGCAAAATTCCACAGACTCCACCCTCTTTTGCCAGCAAAATGTCAAGAGCAAGATGATTTTGCATCACCATAGTTCTCCTAGCAATAAGCTCTGTATTCACTAATTGAAATCCACTTGCAGTATCTGTTGACAATCTATCAACAATTGTAGACATTTTTCTGATTTTGTTTACATTCAGGGTTATTCCTACCATAGGTATTAATGCACCAAATATCTCTCCCATTATTTCTGTAAAGCGTTCCCTTCTAAATCTATTCAGGTGATTGCTAATTTCAAATGAACCTTTTGCATTTCTATCTATATGAAAAAAAATTGGAAAAACTAAACCTACATAACATGTCCCATACCAGTGGTCTGGGAGATTGTAATAAGCTTTATTTCCACAAACAAAATAAATTCCAGGAAAGATTGGATCTTTGCCTCCTTTAAATCCCCAACCCCCTATAATACGATAAGTATCTTCACATTGACTTGCACCAACAAAATAATTATCAAACCAAGTATTATCTCTTCTTATACAGAATTTTCCACTAACAGGTTTATCTATGTGAATTGCAACATTTTCATTTCTACCATTAAGCTTTTCATCTTCCATCTGCCAGAATTTAGACTTAGTATGTTTCAACATCTCATTTCGCTTGTAAATTGCCCTTCTCTCTTCCACCATATTTAAGAACGTCTTCTCTTCTGTTCTCAATTTACATGTTAAATTATTTCTAAAAGCATACTCATAAGTGAGTTCACTAGTCACTAGGAAAAATTCCCTCATCTGTTTAGCATATTTCACTTTATTCAAACTATCTTCAACTTTTAAATTTGCAGAAATCTCATCAAAATCTGAATAATAAAATTCCAAAGGTCCAGTTTGATACAACAAACTAGCTATTACACTACATGTTATACCATAAGTAAGAGGAAGCATATTATACGTAACACCTTCAGACACAGAAGTAGGTAACTTCACACAAATGTAGCAGTCTTTTGCGTCCATCACCTTAACATATTCAGATAAGTCTTGAAAAGGTATAACTAGAAAAATCTCCAACAGATCTATCTTGATGAATCCCTGGTTTATGTACAATAATTTTATCAGTCTTATCAACGTTATCATGATTAACCACAACTTTACTAGTCGTGTTAGTTATATACATCTCTTTATCTATTCCAAAAGGAAAAATGACAGCAAAAATTAACCAAACTAAAATTATCAAGATAACACATATTGAAGACAATTTGCAACATCTTTTGAAAATTGAGCATCTCGAATTATTATTAAGGCATCTTTACTTTCAAGTTAAAAAAAAATTAAAAATTACTAAATATATTCCCCTCTTTTTTTTCTTTTCTATTTTTAACAGATAACTTTATCTAAGCTTTTCTTCGACCTTATGTCATACACCAATATGTTTTCCAGCTAACACAATTTCTTCAACCTTGTGTCACCTAATGAACAAAATCAATCATTATCACTTGCATCATCAACATTTCTTTGACTACTATTTACTTCTACTACTGGTGGAATTATGATATAGGTCCACTCAGGTGATTTGTACTTCTGATTTGGCTTTATTACTCTTTTTGCTCTGCTGTTTATCACTTCTATATTCTTTCCTGCCTGTTTTTTCTCATTTATGTCCTCTTCCTTTTGACTTGTGATCTCATTCGCCTGTTCTTTTGCTTTATTCACTAATTTAAATTTTAGGCCTTCGTTTTCATTTGGCCAATTATCTCCTTTTCTTGTTATTTTCCTTTTTGGTTCCGCTAAATTATACTCCACTCTCCAAGCTCTTTTCCTTGATCTTTTCACTTTTGATTCATCACCACTTTCATCTGTTTCACTTTCTGTGTTATCAGCTGATTCATTAATAATCAGTTTTATTGCATCGGATTCTTTTTTAGATTCAGGAACTTCTTTACTCCGCAGTTTCACTCTGTTAGGAACAACATGCTTATAGCTGGTACTTGGAATTTCTTCTTCTTCTTCTTCTTCAATTACTTCCAATTCTGCAGTTCCAGAATTTCCGTTCCTTCTTCCAGAGCTTCCAATCTGCTTTTCAATACTCTCCTGATCTTGATCTCGAATCTCTTCTTGTTTAGTTTCCTTTTCTGCTTCTTGATCTAGCAGATCTTCATCATTTTCATTTTCTTCAGAGTCTTGTATCACAATTTCTTCATTTTCTTCATTCAATGCCTCATTCGCAATTGAATTTTCCAGATGTCAACTTTCTTGTCGATCTTCAGGATCTGGATTTCTTTCAGGTTCTTCTTCTGAATCTGAATCAGCTGTTGTTTCACCTTAGTCAGGATTCTCAGGTGCTGGCACACGTATGGTGTGGCTAGCATGAATCCATCTCTTCAATCCCCTACACTTTACTGCATTTGTTGTGACTAATATCACCTGTCTTGCCTTCTGCCACCTTGGTACTAGGCAATTTCTTCGTCGATGTAGTTTTGTCCTTACCCAGTCTCCTGGTAACAGATCATGAGCTTGTTCTTTCTCTTTTGTAATTACTTCAGTTCCCACCTGATAGAACACAGAAGTCACCACATCAGATAGATTTTTGCAGTAATCCATAATGATGCTAACAGTTTATCAACTGGAACAAATGCTTGCCTCATAACCCTGCCCATTAGAATTTCATGAGGACTCAAACTTGTTTTTCTATCTGTAATGCTTCTCAAAGACATCAAAACAAGTGGAAGAGCATCTGTCCACTTCATTCCTGTCGCTAAGCACATCTTTGCTATTCTGTTTTTTATTGTACCATTCACTTGCTCAACAACACCTGATGCTTCTGGTCTGTAAGCACAATGTCATTTTTGCTTTATATCCAGTGCTTCACAAATCAATTTTAGCAATCTGTTTTCAAAATGTGTTCCACGATCTGTCTCGACCGTCACTGGGAAACCATACCTTGGTATGATTTTGTAGTGTAGTTCCTATTATCCCAATAGGCTCTGCGCATTGGAATAATACCTTCAATAGTATAGGCCTAGACCAGACGTTAACTAGGTCTACTACTGTCGATATTAGACTTAAAGTTTTGGGTTTGCCAGCTAGCTCAGAGTTCACTAGAAACTTTCTCGAATAGGCAAGGAGGAGTTGAACCTCCCTGGATAGACAAGAAGGGATTTAGTTTCTGACAACCATAGAACATGACAACTTTGCTCTCCCCTAATCAAGAGTGTATCTCTAGAGTCGTGTGAAAACAAAAGACGACTTATTTTACTCAGTCAGTACGTGCATTCTTAGTCTCACCAGATTGTAGAGAAAAGGAAGAGACGGGCGTGTTCAATAAAAGATGTTATTTATTGATCAGTCTCTTTTCTCATACAAGAGAAATGGATCGATATTATTGCAATACTTATGGTTAAGTAAAGTGCATACATTAAAAGCAGAAGTATAAAATAATACTGTAAAAACATTGATATGGTTTCTAAGCCATATGATGGTTTAAAATGGATAAAATAGATACATACACATATACATTTGACTAATCGTACTCAACTGGTGTTTCTAACTACGCCTACCCCAGATGTACCTGACCTAAGCCTAATACGTGGGCGGGAGTAGAAAGTAGCAGTTTAAGTTAAGTTTGTTTTGCCAAGTGACTGACTCAAGAATTCTCTGTGAGGGGTTATTCAGTTCTGTACCAGGAGTCTAGGATGAATGAGGGATGGTATCTCTCGTCTCTGGTCTCGATATTCCAAGCTGCCTGCGAGGGCTACCCGGAAGCGCCGGAGCTGGATTTCTCGGCAGGAGAAAACAGCGTCTCGTTCTCAGCGCGTCAGGAAGGCGGGGCTGCGCCAGCGGGGTCTGCTCTGCTCTGGGCTTCGGCAAGTCTGGCTGCTCCGATCTCGTCACCACCGCGTGTGTTTGCATAGGGCAATATCGGTAATATTTATACCTTTAAGGTGCCGAGATTGACGTAAGGATGGACATAGATACGTCAATAAGGATGTCATACGACTTGGTCGTTAGCACATTCTTTTGCTGAAGTTCTCGGTGAAATCAAAACAATGGCCGCAGGGTTTTTCCCAGGTCTGTCATAGGTTTGATTTGTTTTGAGAACTCCGTATGCCTTATCAGGGGCTGGAGGAATATCGCTTGTCTAATTAGATGGCAAGCGTTATGACCTAATCAGATAACACGTTCCTGTGCCGTAGTGTGGCTTAATCAGATAACGGTTCCTGCATCATGGGGGCTTTCTGCATCACGGGATGGCTGCTAGTTAACTTGTTAACCAGAATAGGGTCAGGAATAGGGGGATCGATACAGAACCTATAGGAATACATCACAATTTCTCTCAAAAGCAATTTTGCCACAGTAATTGAATCATTGCGGCGTGTTGGGAATGCTTCTACCCATCTTGAAAACAAACAGATTATCACCAAGACATATCTGAGTTTGTTGTGAGGTGGCATGTCAATGAAGTCAAGCTGTATTCTGGTAAAAGGACCACCCTCCCGTCCTATGGTTCCCTTGCTTACAACAGTTTTTCTGCTTGGGTTGATCTGTTGACAGATAAGACACCTTTGACAAAGGGATTCTGCAATTATTCTGAATTTTGGATTATACCATGTTTGTCTGAATAATCTAATCATTGAATATCTACCAATATCTGTCTCGAATGCCAAACTTCCCTAAACGTCACACCTAGTCGGGAACCCACTTATGACTATCGTTTATTCTTATTGAACTGCCGCTCTCTGCCAAAACACAGTGCCGAAATGGCACTGTTAATAGAGGAACACAATCCAGACATACTGTTTCTGACCGAAACTTGGCTGACATCTGAGTCCGACCCTGCGGTCGTAGACGCCCTCCCGACGGGCTTTCAAATCAGTCGGCTTGACCGGCCCAAAGGGAGAGGAGGAGGCCTGGCGATCATTTACAAAGAACAGTATCACTGTAGAGCTGTACCGGAAACCATCCCAGACTGTGAGAGTCTTGCTTTTAACATCGAACTCTCGCCCAACAGCTGCTTCTCGGGCACTCTTGTATACCGCCCCCCCGGCCCCCCGAAACAGTTCCAGTGTAACCTACCATTAATCTTGGCCGAACGAGTCGGAGCCACGTCCAACTTTACTCTACTTGGAGACCTCAACGTGCACTTTGACTCGTTATTGGACCATATAGCCGTTACCTTAACAGATGACCTTGCAGCCCTGCAACTCATCCAACGTGTCACAACTCCCACTCACGAGAAGGGTCACCTGTTAGACCCTGTCTCCAGTAACTGCCCTGATCTCATAGCCGGCCCACCTATCCCTCTGCCGTGGACAGACCACTTCATGATTCCCATCAACTGGACCGCGGTTAAACCTCCATCGATTCCACCCACCACCAAGATCACGCGAGCCTGGTCCCGCCTTGCAGTGGATAAATGGGCTACAAAACTTGCTGGTACTTTACCCTGTGATCACGAGGACCCTGGCTTAGCCAACCAGTCCTACAACAACTGGATCACACATACACTAGACACAATATTACCAGTAAGGAAGACTATGTTGAAACGATCCCAAAAAACTACCCCCTGGTACACAGACGCTCTTAGGGACAAGAAACGTCTATGCTGAAGGCTGGAAAGACGCTGGCGCTCTGACTACACGGCTGACAGCAAAATTCGCTACCGCGAAGCTATCAGCTTATACAAATTGCAAGTAAAAACTGCACAGGCCACCTATTTTTCAGATAGAATAGTGATGGCCAAATCAAAACCTAAGGAGATCTTTCACATTGTAAAACAGCTAATGAAGCCTCCCCCTGCTGTTCAGGCCGAAAAATCCACCACCCACTGCAACAACATGGCTGAATTTTTCTACCAAAAAGTAAATACCATTTACTCAGCTTTTCCACCCCCAAGCACCTCCTCTATCCAATCCAACAATCCCCCAGCACTACACCCCTCCTTATCTCCGCAAGCCACGCTGACCAACTTCCCCCTACTGGACCTTTCAATTCTTGAATCCTTAGCAAAGGGAGTCAAATCCGGGTCTCCAGATGACCCAGCCCCGCCAGACATAA
Organism: Lissotriton helveticus; assembly: GCF_964261635.1. Lineage (NCBI taxonomy): Eukaryota > Metazoa > Chordata > Amphibia > Caudata > Salamandridae > Lissotriton > Lissotriton helveticus. The sequence goes on from NC_136057.1 coordinate 772,616,456, forward strand.
TACTGGCTGCCTCTCAGGTCACCCTGCCTATAATTAGGGAGGTACTAAATTCATCTATCACCTCCTGCTCGGTCCCGGCTGTCTGGAAACAGGCCACGGTCAGAGCTTTATTGAAAAAGCCTACTCTGGATCCTACAGACATGGGCAATTACTGACCCATCTCTCTACTTCCCTGGATAAGCAAGATTTTAGAAAAACACGTAAACCACCACCTAGTAAACTTTTTGGAAAGCTTCCACCTATTAGATCCCACACAGACGGGATTCAGACCAAAACACGGGACTGAGACCGCTCTCCTCATGGTCACCGAGGAAGCTAGAACAATCCTAGATCGAGGAGGTTCAGTGGCAGCGATCCTCCTCGACCTAAGCGCAGCGTTCGATACGGTCAGTCATGAAACTCTGTTGTACCGTATGTCCTGTGCCGGGATTAAGGACAAAGCCTGGTCGTGGTTTAAGTCCTTCTTAGAGGATAGGTCCTTCAGAGTCTTCGAGGGTGAGTCCATCTCCTCAAATAGACCTCTGAAGTGCGGAGTCCCCCAGGGCTCCTCTCTGAGCCCTGCACTCTTCAACATATATATGAGGCCACTGGCCGAGGTCGTCCGCCCGTTCGGGATTAAGATCATCTCGTATGCGGACGACACGCAGCTGGTGGTCTCCCTGACGCAGGATGAAAACCTACCGGCGTCAGGCGGGCTCAGAGAGTGCCTAGAAGAGGTGAAGGCCTGGATGTCCTCCTCATCCCTTAAGTTGAACGGGGACAAAACGGAGCTGATGCTCCTAGGCCCTCCAGATCTCTGTCTCTCAGATGCCCTTTGGCCCCCATGCCTGGGTCCCCCACCAACTCCCAAAGACAATATCAAGAGCCTCGGAGTATGGTTGGACAGATCCTTATCGTTCAATACGCAGGCCATGAAACTGTCAGCCACCTGTTTTGGCATCATGAGGATGCTAAGGAAAATCCTCCCCCTCATCCCCATGGAAGCCAAACAGGTGGCTATACAAGGGCTTATACAATCACGCCTTGATTTTAACAACGTGCTCTATCTCGGCGCCCCGACTACATTCTGCGTAGGCTGCAGTTAGTGCAGAACTGTGCAGCCCGCTTACTGCTGGAGATCCCTCGCAGACATTCAACGAGGGCCGGCCTGGCTAGCCTCCACTGGCTCCCTATCCGCCAAAGAATCTTGTTTAAGGCAATGTGTATTGCCCACCAAGCTTTCTGGGACACTGGCCCGAGCATTACCCGCAATCTAGTCACCCATTACCTGCCTAACAGAAGCCTTCGCTCCAGCCAGACCTTTCTGGCAGTGACTCCCAGAATAAAAAAATCCAGGTCTGGCAGGAGGACCTTTGCCCACAACGCCTCCAGGACATGGAATGCCCTTCCACTTCACCTCAGAGCTAATCCCAACCTCACCTCATTTCGCAAACAGCTTAAAACTCTCCTTTTCAATTCACCCCTTTAACCCATGCCCCTCCTCTGCGTCTCTGACAGGTTTTTGGTCTCACCAGCGCTTGGACGCCTCAGGGCAGCAATTCGCGCTATACAAATATAAATACAATACATTACAATACAATACAATATGTCCTGGACCATGGTACATGCGTGCCATGTCAGAAATCATACTATGTGGCATTACTGGTCTGTCATCTTTGTAAACCCAAACCTCATCTTCTTCTCTCTGTCTACATCCTGCCTTTAACCATGTATTTTTCTCCTCATCATTTGCCTCATCTTGCAACTGTTTTACTCCCTGCCAATTCTCAACTACAGATGTTAGCATAAGTGAGTTCAAAACATGTTCATTTTCTTTTTCCCGATTAATTGACACATTTTCTTTTGCACAGAATTTTGCTATTGTGTCAGCATATGAGTTTCCTTTTGTTATGTAATCCTCACCTTTTTTATGTGCTGTGCACTTTACTACTGCAATTTTTTTTGGTAGCTGAATTCCATCAATCAATCTTTTAATCAACTGTGCATTTCTTATTGGTGATCCCGCAGAAGTTAAATAACCTCTTTGAGACCAGAGCTGGCCATAGTCATGGACTATGCCAAAACCATACTGACTATCAGTCACTATGGTAATTTTGAACTCTTTTCCCAATTCACGTGCACGAATCAAAGCAATTAATTCTGCTACTTGAGCTGAACGAATTCCTTTGAGACAGGAAGCTTCACTTACATCTGCAACTGTACATACCGAATATGCTGCACTCAGAACACCTTCATCTGATCTTAAGCATGAACCATCAACAAATAAAACATAATCTGATTCAGCTAACGGGACATCTTTTATGTCCTGTCTTGGTTTAGTGCAATATTCTAATACATCCAGGCATTCATGATCAACCTCATCCCTGATTTCTGTTTCAGTGGTGTCCAGTAATAATGTTGAAGGATTTAAATTCACACATCTCGCAATTGAAACATTATCCGAGCCAAGGATAACCTTTTCATATTTTGTTAGCCTATTATTTGTCAAATGTTGTGTTCTGCTTCTTGTGAGAAGAATATCAACTGAATGTGGTACATATACTTTTACAGGAAATCCCATTATTATTCCTTCACTTTGTTCCAAACTTACACTTGTTGCAGCTACTGCTTTTAAGCAACCTGGTAATGCTTTAGCAACAGGATCAAGAACAGCTGAGAAATATGCTATTGGCTTTCTCAGTCTTCCATGTCTTTGAATCAGAACTGATAATGCACATCCTTCTCTTTCACTGCAATACAGCTCAAATTCTTTTTCATAGTCAGGCATTCCTAATGCTGGAGCTTCAGACAAACTTTTCTTTAATTGTTTAAAAGCTTCTAATTCAGTTTTTGTTAGGCTAATCGGGTCTTTTATGTCTGCTTTTGTCAATCTCTGCAGTGGCTTTGCAATTACTGAAAATCCACTAATCCATTGACGACAATAACCTACCATTCCTAGAAACATTCTAACTTGTCTCTGTGTTTTTGGAGGTTGCATTGCTTGAATCATTTTAATTCTTTCTGTTGTCACTTGTCTTACTCCCTTTGCAATTCTGTGACCAAGATATTTTACTTCTGGTTTGCAAAACTGTAATTTTGCAGGAGAAACTTTGTCCCTCATCTGCCAGATTAAAAGAGTAATGGTATCTGTTACACAGTTATCTTTTGTTTTTGCAGCCACAAGGAGGTCATCAATATACTGCACTAACGTAGATTTTCCAGGTAAATCTAGATTTTCTAATGATTTCTTTAGCAATTGATTAAAAATAGATGGATTTTCGGTGTACCCTTGAGGGATTCGACACCATGCTAGAATACGCTCTTTGAACCGGAACGCAAACATTTGTTGACTTTCTGGATGCAATGGAACAGTAAAGAATGCATTACACAAATCAATAACCTTATACCATTCTGCATCATGCGGAATCTGATATAAAATTACAGCTGGGTTTGGTACAACTGGGCAACGTGGTACAACAATCTTATTAACCTTTCTCAGGTCTTGAACAATTCTGAAAGTTCCATTTGCATTTTTAATTCCCATAATCGGTGAATTACATGGACTACTCTCAATTTCTTTTAGAACACCTTGTTTATGAATTACAAGAGTAACACCTTCAATTACTTCTGCTTTCATTTTATACTGAGGAATGTTTGGATAATCTGGTCCTTGTTTTACTGATATTTTTACTGGATCTACATTTTTCATCAAACCCATTTCATCTCCATTGAAATCCCAAATTTTTACATTCACTGTGTCTTTCAATTCTTCAGGTAGATTATTCTTGTCAAACACAGGAAATAATTTACTTTCTTCTGTCTCAACCATTGACATTATTAATTTGTAAAGCCTATCTTCTTCTGGAGTTTGAAGCTCAATACCATCCGGTGAGCAATATATTGCACAATTCATTTTGCACAGGATATCCCTACCTAATAGATTTACAGGACTGCTATCACAAACTACAAATCTATGCATGTCTTTAAATCTACCTATTTCAACTTCAACTGGTTCAGTTAGATCTGTTTTTATTTGCGGATTAGCTACACCTACTACTTGGATTTTATCTCCAGAGAGAGGAAGGTTTTCTATTTCCACTGATCTAACAGTAGAACGGGTAGCACCTGTATCCACTAGGAAAGTAATTTCTACATCATTCACTTGTCCATTTACAAATGGACCAGATTGATCTACCTCAAGAGTGACTCCAAGCACACACTCTTCCTCCTCTCTCAGGCACCGTCAGAAGTATTCCTCAGATTCACTCCCTCCATCTCCTTTCACCCAATATTGTTGAGACACATTCGACACATTCACGCTTGGCGATCTGTTTACCTGTTCACCTCCGCTGAATCCTGTTTCTGCACTGTATCTCTGCACATTTACACAGTTTGGAAGTGGCGGTTGTGTGGTAGCTGACTTTGCCCAAAGATCTGATGGGACAACTATGTCAAAGAATCCATCAAGATCAATCCACAAAACTTTTGAAACTTTCACAAACCTGTCGATACCATTCTACAGGTTTTTCTCTTAATCGAGGAAAATCATTTGTAAACATTAAAATGTCCTGTCTTGTCCATGGGACATGCACATACCCTCCTCCCGGTATTTCTCTCATTGGAAATTCATGTTCGAGGCATGTGGGCTGCTAAATTCATATCTATTGCATAGATCGCCGCCTAGTGTTGGGTCCGGATGATTGCACATTGTTGTCCTGGAAGAGTCTTCGAAGTATCACGAGATAGGTGGCTCCTCCCCTGGACTACAGTGCGCATGGGCATCGACTCCATCCCCAGATTGTTTTTTTCCGCCATTGGGTTCGGATGTGATTTCGACGTCTCCTTGTCGGAATCGGAAAAACATACTTCTTTAAGGCCAAAAGGCCTTCGTTAACTGCGTCGGTATCGTTCGCGTACGGTCTCGGCCTTCATCCGACTCTTCGAGTCGAAATTCAGCGGAGTCGACTAACTCTTCTGACATCGAGGCCCTGTCGTCGCAGCAAGACCCCGACGAGCTTACCATGGAACGAAGTCCATTCAAGCGCTGCCCCGTGTGTGGATCCAAGTACCCACATATCGACGTGCATCCAGTCTGTAACAAATGCCTCTCGCCGGACCACAACGAGGACAACTGTATGGCCTGCTCACAGTTCAGGTCGAAGAAAACGCTCAAGCTTTGGCGCGCGGCGCGCCTCGAGGCCCAGCGAGCGGCTCCGGCACCCGACGACATCTTCAGTTAGCCCGAGGCAGAAGGCCCACGCCATCGCCTGCAGATTTCACCACCATCGACTGAGGTCGAGGCAGATCCCGGAGAACCCGTTGAGGGCCAGGACCTTGAATACGTCGAGGAGGTAGGGGACGACGAAGAAGTTTATGGGGCCGCGGAAGATAGCTCGGAGGAAGAGCTATGCCCCGAAAGTTACATGACTCAGGCTCAGGTCACGGGATCGCCACTCGGCCTTACCCACGACCCTGCACCGCTATCCCCGGCCCCGCCTTCTGGCCCGGCCACTGACACACCAGCGGAGACGCCATTGCGCGTTTCGAAACCGAAACAAAAACCTTCGGATTCAACAACACCAAAGATGAACGACGTCCCATCGAAACCGAAACCTTCGGATTCGACCACACCAAAGATGGCCGACGTACCATCAAAAATGAAAAAGCCTGCTACGTCATCGACTCCGTCGCCCGCCGGGCCTCTGAAGCCGAAGAAGGCTGTCGAGCCGACACCGCCACAGAAGGTGGCCAAGTACCCGTCCTCGAAGAAGGTCGTCCAAAACGTGTCGAGCACGGTTACTCCGACAAAGTCCACTAAGACTCCCTCGGACGCGACTGCGGCGCCTACTGGCAAACGCACGGTCGAAGCACAGTCGACAAAGGGCCCCGAGCCAAAGTCCGGAGGCCATGCGCATCGGCACACAGATGCCGGAACTAAAGCAACGGCATCGGCGCCTAAGCCTACAACGGAAGCGCGGACCATTGGGGCCGAAGATGCATCGGCGGACACCTCGTCGGCACGGAGAGCCTCCGATGGTGACGGACATAGGGCATCGGTTACGAAACCCTCCGCTTCCTTCACAAAGCAGGTCACTGACTCCCTCAAACGAATTCGGGAGAAGACTTTGACGTCGCCGACTCACACGCCGTCGGCTCCGAGACTGGTTGACGCACCTACGAAGACTTCAACCAAGCTTCTCTACACTCTGCCGCCGAAGGTGGCACCGAAGGCATTTGCACCCAGATCGGTGCCGAAGACCACTGAAACATCGGAATCTTCGACGCTAAGTGGCCGATTGGATCGACATCAAGCTTCAGAAGAACACTCTGAGCATTATATCGATGCCGAAACAGGGAAATTAACGCTCTATAAGAGAAAGATCACTTCCCAACCATTGGAATCCTATGTCATACCACTAAAGAAGAAAAGGCCGGCACAGGACATTCCTGCCCTTGTTGAACCTATTCAGCCTCCACCAAGGAGGAGCCCATCACCTTCCCCCAATCAGTCAGGGGGAGAGGACGATGACCAGGATGACCAGTACAATTTCCCGGCTAACAATGACCCTGATGAGCAACAGGACTCATGGGTGGACACTGGTGACCAAGGAGGACATCAGGTGGTACAGGACCCACAGGGTTTTGGTGCACGAACATCCCCAACTGAGGATTCAGCGGCATTTAATGCCTTGATAGAGCGGGCAGCTGCAAATCATGATGTGGACATGCATGCTGACCCGGTGGAAGAAGATTTTCTATTTGACACTTTCTCTGCTTCAGAAAAAACTGTTAAAACACTTCCTATGCTAGAAGGTGTCCTTAAGCATGCCTCAGATCTTTAAGGAACCTACCAGGGCGAGAGTGGTAAACCCACGTATTGAAAAGAAATACAGACCGGCACCTGGGGACCCTGCATATATTCGGGGACAGTTGCCTCTGGACTCGTTGGTGGTCGCAAATGCCCGCAAAAGGGCGAACTCCCAGACAACGGGTGAAGCTCCTCCCCCAGACAAGGAGTCGAAAGTGCTTGAGGCATCTGGCAAAAGGGTGGCTGCGCAGGCTGCCAATATCTGGCGCATATCAAACACACAGGCACTGTTGGCACGTTATGATAGGGCGCATTACGACACCCTAGAACAGCTCCTTCAACACCTCCCAGATGAGTTTAAGGAGGCAGGCGAGATGCTCATACAAGAGGGAAAGCTCATTTCAAACGCTGCAATAAAGTGTGCGCTTGATGTGGCAGATACGGCGGCTAGGGCTATTAACACTAGCGTCATGTTAAGGCGCCAAGCATGGCTTCGCATATCAGGTTTTAAACCTGACATTCAAACAACTATACTCAACCAGCCCGTTAATCCAGACAGACTGTTTGGCCCAGAAGTTGACACCACCCTCGAAAAAATTAAAAAAGACAATCAGACAGCGAAGTCCATGGGGGCGCTTCAGTCTCAGCTATTCAGGGGGAGCCCTTTTCGTCGCTCAGGTACCCGCAATGTTACCAGAGGACACCTGGCACAACAAACACAATTCACGAAAGGTGGCGCACAGTCCTCGTACCCCAAGCAAGGTAGAGGGGGTTACAGAGGAAATAGTGCCAAGGGCAGAGGCAGAGGAAACAACAACTCCCGTTCCTCTGCCACCAACAAACAGTGACTCTCTGTCACTGCCCCCCGACCATCTAACACCTGTCCGGGGGAGACTCCAGCAGTTCCTGCCACTCTGGACGTCCATCACCACAGACAGGTGGGTGAGAAAACGTATCCAGTACGGTTATTGTTTGGAGTTGACATCCACTCCACCCAACATTCCCCCAAGACAACATCCTATGTCAGCAGAGCACTTGCACTTATTGCAGCAGGAAGTGGGGGTGATGCTGCAAAAAGGCGCAATCGAGCTCGTACCAGTGGAGGAGGAAGGTACAGGGGTCTATTCCCTGTACTTCCTTATCCCAAAAAAGGACGGATCCCTCAGACCCATTCTGGATCTACGCCCCCTCAACCTGTATATACTGTCAGAACACTTTCACATGCTGACGCTGCAGCAGATTCTTCCCCTGCTAAACCAAGGGGACTTCCTAGCGACCTTGGACCTCAAGGATGCTTATTTTCACATACCACTCCACCCATCCCACAGAAAATACCTCAGGTTCACCATCCAAAACAGGCATTATCAGTTCAAAGTACTACCCTTCGGAGTGACCACTGCCCCCAGAGTGTTTACGAAGTGTGTGGCGACAGTTGCGGCGCACCTCAGGAGACAAAATATACATGTCTACCCTTACCTAGACGACTGGCTCGTTCAAGCAAAGTCGGAACAGCAGTGCGCCGCAGACATGTCCCACACCATTCACCTCCTTCACAGTCTGGGGTTCTCACTGAACTACCCAAAGTCGCACCTTCAGCCAGCCCATGTGCGGCAGTATCTAGGCACGACGATAAATACCCTAACTGCTATGGCTCAACCAAACCCGGTGAGGATCGACAACATTCAGTCGCTCATCCAGAGGTTCAGACCGCAACACGCACTACCAGCGATAGTGTTCATGCAGTTGATAGGCATGATGGCCTCCTGCATCTTCATAGTCCCGCACGCAAGGTTGCATATGCGTCCGCTCCAAGAATGCTTGGCGAATCAGTGGACACAGGCTCAAGGACAACTGACAGACCTAGTGTTGGTTACCGGTCGGGCATACAACTCTCTGCATTGGTGGAATCCACACAACCTTTGCAAGGGCCGACCGTTCCAAGAGCCTGTGCCACAGATTATTCTAACAACGGACGCATCTCTCCAGGGGTGGGGAGCTCATGTGCTCCACTACACGGTGCAGGGACTGTGGTCGACGCAGCAACAGAAGTTGCACATCAACTACCTGGAACTGATGGCACTCTTCATGGCGCTCAAGTCCTTCAAAGTACATCTGTGCAACAAGGTCGTGTTGATCCGGACGGACAACATGACAGCCATGTACTACATCCAGAAGCAGGGAGGTACTCACTCTCCACAGCTGTCTCATCTGGCTCAGAGCATGTGGAAGTGGGCCATTCAGAGGAACATCTTCCTCATGGCAGAACACCTCCCGGGCAAGGACAATCAGATGGCGGATCTGCTCAGCAGGTACAGCCATCAAATGCACGAGTGGGAGATACATCCATCAGTACTCCACCCGTACTTTCAACGGTGGGGTCATCCGGAGATAGACCTCTTTGCCACAAGGGAAAACGCAAAATGCCAAAGCTTTGCCGCCAGGTTCCCTCACCCAGAATCGCAGGGGAATGCGATATGGATGAACTGGTCAGGCAGATTTGCGTACGCTTTTCCCCCAGCGCCTCTCATTCCACTGGTGGCAAGAAAGCTAAAGCAACACTCGATGACGCTCATCCTGGTTGCTCCAACGTGCGCACGCCAACCATGGTACACCACGTTTCTAGAACTTTCCGTGGTACCGCATCAAGGGCTGCATCTCTCTCCAAGCCTCTTGACGCAGAACCATGGCGACATTCAGCATCCAGATCCGCAACAGCTCAGTCTGGCGTTCTGGCTCCTAAGGTCCTAGAGTTTGGCTACCTCAATCTGCCTCCTGAATGCATGGACATCATCCGGGAGGCAAGAAAGCCCACTACCAGAGCTTGCTATGCAGCAAAATGGAAGCGGTTTGTCATTTACTGTACTTAACACAATATCAACCCGCTAGATGCATCCATTCCTAACATCATCTGCTATTTGTTACATCTTTACAAATGCAATCTGGCGTACGCTTCCATTCGGATACACTTATCCGCCATAGCGGCTTATCTCCAAAACAGGCAGCATCTCTCTGTTTTCAGGGTGCCTGCCATTAAAGCCTTCCTGGAGGGACTGAAACGAGTTATTCCTCCAAGAACACCACCAGCTCCAGTGTGGAACCTCAATGTAGTCCTCACTAGGCTGATGGGCCCACCTTTTGAGCCACTACACTCATGCGAGATTCAGTTCTTGACATGGAAAGTGGCTTTTCTCATTGCTATTACATCGCTCAGGCGTGTTAGTGTGCTGCAAGCGCTCACAATCCAAGAGCCATTCATACAAATTCATTCAAACAGGGTAGTGCTCCGCACTAACCCCAAATTCCTTCCGAAGGTGGTGTCAGTTTCATATCAACCAAACTATTGACCTGCCCGCATTCTTTCAAAACCCACAAACAGTAGCGGAAAGAATGCTCCATACATTAGACGTAAAAAGGGCGTTGATGTACTACATTGACAGAACACAACACTTTAGGAAAACACAACAACTTTTTGTTGCCTTCTCAGCCCAGCACAAAGGCAACCCTATTTCCAAAGCAGGAATAGCCAGATGGATTAAGTGCATCCAGATTTGTTATCAAAAAGCTAAACGTACTTTAACAATCCCCCCAAGAGCGCACTCCACACGCAAGTTGGGGGCCTCCATGGCTTTCCTGGGGAACATTCCTTTGGAAGACATTTGTAGAGCAGCCACGTGGTCTACACCGCACACATTTACCAAACATTACTGTGTAGATGTGCATTCCAAGCAGCAAGCAGCTGTAGGACAGGCTGTTCTCAAGACACTCTTTCAGACTTCTACAGCTGGCACGGGCAACCGCCGTTAATGGAGGGACTGCTATGTATTCTATGCAATAGATATGAATTTAGCAGCCCACATGCCTCGAACTGAATATGCTACTTACCAGTATGCATCTGTTCTTGGCAGGTAGGGCTGCTAACATTCATATCGCCCACCCTCCTCCCCGGTGCCCGTAGCGGCTGCAGATACTCTCTTGCATTCAATCATTAGCATGGACATCCTTTACACTATTTCACTCCATCTCTGCCACAATGGCTCAAAACAATCTGGGGATGGAGTCGATGCCCATGCGCACTGTAGTCCAGGGGAGGAGCCACCTATCTCGTGATACTTCGAAGACTCTTCCAGGACAACAATGTGCAATCATCCGGACCCAACACTAGGCGGCGATCTATGCAATAGATATGAATGTTAGCAGCCCTACATGCCAAGAACAGATGCATACTGGTAAGTAGCATATTCATTACTGCTTCTTCCTTCTTTTCTCTGATAGGAAAAGCTAAACTTGTTCTGTCTTCATCTCTTTTCTTTGTCCATTTCACTCTCCATTTACTTAATTCACCCCATTTTCTCAAAATCACAATCAAGTCTTTTATGTGAATTATTCTTCCTGTGGTATTCATATTTACAATATCTTTTTCAGAGAAATCCACCCTATAAGTTTTCTGCAAATTCTTTTGCTTACTTAAATCTACTTCTAATTCAGAAGCCATATCCTCTTAATTGATCGTATTTATTTTTCATTTTCCATGTTATACTTTTGCAAATAAATAATAATTCATCCTCCTGATACGCCTTCAAACTGTCAGTTCCAATCGTTCCAATTGTTAATTCCTCTAAATCTGCTTTCAATTTTGCAACATCAAGTAATTACCATTCTGGGGTTTGTGTTAAATCTATTTTACTCAAACTCTTTTCCGGAGTTCCAGAGTCAGATTCTGCACCAGATGGAGTTTTACTTGACAAACTTTGATTAAATTTAAGTCAGGCATCATTATTTTCTCTCAATGTATTTCAGACAAGTCTGAATACAATTTTTCAGTTACTTTTTGTATTTCTGAATTTAATGGAACAGTTAAAGCTGATTGCCTAATTTCCTTTTGATCAAATACTGGAAGAACCGGTCCAATCGTTACAGGTAATGTTACTGCTTCCATGCTTTTAGTTAACTGCTGTATTAATTCATTAGTAGAACGATTATATTCTGAGGTATTTGGTAATTCCTCATACCTTTCTGTTCTTTTTCCATTTCTTGGCGTTTAATTTCTTTGAACTGGGGATTCTGTATAATTTCTATTTTCTCCTGATATATTTGAATTACATCTTGTTTCTACTCTTTCAGGTGTTTTTCTATAATTCTGATTTGTTTTAGGAGATGTCTCATCAATAATTTCTCTTGGAGGGGCACTTGGAGAAGTCCATGAACAAACTGGTTGATAAGGTGACGGTTTTCTAGTATAAATTTCTTCTAATACCGCATCTTCTGAATCACTTTCTTCACTAATATTATTTTTCTTTTGGGCACTCTTATGTCCAGTTACCTCATCAATTAGTCTCACTGGGTACAAACCATCACACATGTCTGCACTTCTCCATCGACACATTCTATCCTCATGTGTTTCTCTATTAAGACCTAATCCTGTTCTCCTTGATATTCCTCTACTCTCTCGTTCTAATTCAAACATTTCATTCTCCCATTCAACTAAAGCTTCAAATTGAGTAGGTCTAGGCTTTGGTACGAGTTTCATCATTCTTTCTCTTAAATTTTTCAAAACTGCTATGTTAAATGATCCGTCTTCCGGCCATGCTAATACACCATCATTTTCAGTATACTTCATCCAATTCTGAATTCAAAGACAAGTATGATAACCATATTCACCCAACATATAGGCTGCAGGTGTTTGTACTTATGAAGTAATCTTCCACCTCGCGTTGAAATTTTCTTGTCAGGTTTAATTTTATTTTTCAATTTCTGAAACCATGTAAGCTTCTTTTTCTCCTTCATGTAATAGTGATCCATGTTTTTAAACAATTTCCCTTACTTCGGTAAAGATCGTAACAACTTCCTTGTTATTCCGCAACACCAACCAATCCGTGCGCGAAACTTACCAACAAACCAATCAAGTTAAGCTTCGTCACTATTTTGCTCAACCAATAGAATCACTGTTTTTCAGGATGAGCCAATCAGCTGTAAGCTTTGCCTCAGTCACATGAACCAATCTGTGCGCGAATACTGTGACGTATGTTAGCCAATCACAGCGCGACACTTGTGACGTATGCTACCGCTGCAGCTACTCTGTCCCTCGCTCCACTCCTTAAACTAACACCTCCTTTACAATTTTTAAAACGTCATATTTACAAATCTTTCCATTGAATTCTGTTAATAACTCCACAAAACAAACCATTTGTCTGTTTCGCTAAAATAAAGTGATAGCTTTCCCAATCATTCAAGTATTCTTTTCACGTGAAATACGCTATTTTCACAGAATATTTAAATTCGTTGATAAAGTAAGGCTACTTTACCCTTCTAGCAGGTAATAACGAACTTGTTTCTCTCTAAATGCACATACAGAGATATTTTACACCTCCTTAGAGACAATTCAGAGTTTCACTCGATCGTTCATTACAAATTCATTTTCGCACATTCATACAGAAAAATCATCCCTAACCATGCAAACATAAATCTTTAGTAGGACTTTAACCCACCAATAGAAATCCTCACACGCCAGTAAAATAGACGACGGTTCCTTACCCTTCACTCAAGCTTAGATAAATTCTACTACTCTTTTCACAGTGAGTTTTAAAACAGGACATCAGTCCCTATACTCGAAAGCTACGATTTCATAGACAATCCTCACTATGCATTCTACCTTACACATCTAAAATCCCTAAACTTGTGCTGTACGACCACAACACTTGTGATATACCGCGATACTACTATTTTGAAACAGAACAAATGCACTGTGTAACTTCACCTGTCACACTTCTCATGCCGGCACAAACCAGGAATTTTCACACTGCTGGAAAAAACCTTTCGACTACATATAACTGAACAAACTTAACATGTTATAGACATCAATCCTATGTATTACCATGCAACATACTAATTACCATAGAAACCGTAACTCTGCTATCAAGGAATTGATCCAGCGCTCCTATTGGAAAACTGTCTCAAAAACGCTACCTATCGCCTCAATACTCACCATTAATCATGAAACACATATAAAGGCCCATAACACCAATGAGACAATTTTTGAGCGACTGAATCAGGTGGTATGTTTAACTAAACTACTCACATATTATTTACAAAATTATATAAAACAGCTGTTTACCTATTTTTACCATGGTTTTTACATTCATTATTTAATAATCAGACCACCAAGGCGATTGGATCAACTGATGGTAACTAGATCATGAATAAACAAGACCAGCTTGTCTCTTCAAATCTAATATTATTAACTTTATTTTTCATAAGGAAAAGCATTTACGTTTTAGAATCTTCATTTTATAAGCAAATAAGAAAGCAGCATTTCAATAAGGAAATGATTTAATAAACTGACATTTTTAAAGCAAGCTCAGAAACATGAATCATTTGCAGAATAACAGTTTCCATTCCCTAAAACTATTTCCCTGTCTATTTCTCACTTCACCTAGAAAGGAAAAATCATTTAAAGTCTGCTGTCCTTACGTGCGCCAAAAGTCCAACAGCATGTCACATCATTCAGGAATCGGAAAGAAGAGATTTTTTTCCCTGCTCCTAGTGTCAGGTTTTATACCTTTCTTTCTAGCTAAACATTCTACATTTTACATTCTTTTAAGCAAATCCGAGCTTTTCATTGGCTGACCTGTGTCAGTCCATGATAAAAAATATTAGGTCATCTCCGATTCTTGACCAGGTCCAGGTTTCACATAAGCCCTATTGTCTTTCACTTCCACATCTTTCAGCTTCCTCAAGAAAGTTACTTTTCCTCGAGTTTCGAACATTTACTTCCTAGCCTTGGCAGACACTTTAAGTTTCTGTCCTTGGGCTTTTTCTCCATGAGCACGTTCAACTCAGCCAAAGAACTGCTTTTTCAATTAACGATGACAATGCAGTAAAAATCTTCACAGCTACGCATGTGCAAAGACTTCACTCTGGACAAGCTTTTGCGTCTGCAGCTCTGTCAGCCATGTTTTCTAAACCACCTTTAGGCCTCACTTTGGAGACTATTATTAAACAAACACAAGACATCAATTAATTAAAGAATTGAGACCCATTCTGTTACCCAACCACTTTACTAATTAATCCTGTTAATTATGTTACCTAGCAAAAGCACAATCAGGCAGCATTATATTTACTTCTCCTTTAGGAACTGCACGAACTCCTTGAGCTTTCGTCACAGAAAGGACATAACATAAGCACACAAAATAAGCACATGCCATTAGTTAAACAGCCGCTTTTAATACTGACAAAGACAATAGACAAGGTTAGTTTATTATTTTTTTCTTTGCGTTTGCAGCATAAAGCACATTAGTTTATCCCACATGTATTGATGAATGTATTCTTAAACTAAGTTGATTAGTAATTTTCACCACAAGCTTATTAATTTATTACTGTTGTGAGAGATTAACTTCACAAGTTTGAACAAAATCTTGTTCTTCAGCTTGCTTCATCACCAACAGCCCCCTTTTATAGCACGAGACATTGTCTGGCCCATCTCTCAAGGAGTAGACTCCCACACAAGATGGTGCATATTTGTAAACTTTGTAACTGTAGCCCCCTTATTGTTTCATTCCATCTGTAAGCCCAGCTACATGTTCACTGCTACTTGATGGGTGTTCCCCTTCAGTTGTCACACATGAAATTCACACTGAAACAACCAAACCTAACTAATAGATTTGTATCCTGCCTGCCCAACCAAACAGCACATTGGGCCTCGTCACGAGGAGCTATACTAATCAGTACAATACTCGGTAGACCAATCAACACATTTAAGAACTCTATGAAAATATAATATCACTGTCATCTTTGCATAGTAACTTACCTTCCTTTCTTCCATAGGTTCTGTAATCATTTATACAGAGATTTCCTCCATGCCTTTGTTCTCTAACATTTTTCCATGGCATTAGTTTCTGTGTGAGAAACATACTCGTGGAAATCCTGCTTCAAAATTTGACAGGCGAAAGCTTCTGTTTTAGAAGAAATGAAGTAGGTTGATAGTGGCAGGTGAACAATACAGGGAGAAGGGTCTTTATAGATAATCTGTCTTGAGAGAGAGCCACAGGGTAAGCGGTGCTCCAGACTGAATTTTTGCAAAATGAGCCAAGAACAGCCCGTCACCGACTCTCTCTTGCCCCTGTCGGATTTGGCACCTTTTTGTGTCTTCCTCTATACTTTTCCTCCTTAGGCCTCGCCATAAAACGGCAGGCACAGACGAGCGAAAAGCTGGGCACTGGTCACAGCAGCTGTTCCGCTGGCACTCGACTCTGAAACGGTTCTCCCAAACCATCCTCACTGTGTCCCTGTGCAGTGTTTCAACTCTTGGACAAATAGCGGTGGCCATGATCATTCTATGTATGCTGAGCTGAAGTCACTAGTAAGGTGTTAGAGAGATGGTCTCTCTCATTTTCCCTATTACCTGCTCACGATCCTGGCTCCAAACGATTGCTTTAGTGCACATCTGGATGTGTGTAGTTACAATTAATGAATATTAATATTGACTATCTACATAGCACATAATGCAAACATAGTAGTTGTTTGGATCTAAATAATTAGTGCGAATTGCTGCCCAACTCCATGTTCTCACTCACCTCCAGCATTCATAAATAAATTAAAACATTCAGTACCTTATAAAATGCTTAAGTGCTAATATTTCATGTTTTTCTCCCATTCTGCTCAAAGCGGTCAACGAGTAGTTCTAGCCTGTCCTTATTTGTGAGATAAATATCCTCATATATTTCTTTGATTAGTACATTAATATAGGGGTTTTGTGCTGCCCAGTTGACTACTTCTGAACCGCTAACAGTGGTATGAACTAAACCTAAATACTAATTTAGCGAGTCAGATACTGCCTTTATAACAGTAGCTTAGTCCTTGGTCTGGTGATCCTGATGGAAGACGACATGCCTGATGACACCAGAACGGCACCCCTCAGATGCATCCTTCACGCAGCAGTGTGTCTGATCAAGGGCCTGAAGACATTTGACTACATAACACCATGCCAACTTTGAGGGAAGGACATTGGCTCCCCCTCCAGTCCCATGCCTGCGGCAAATCCTGCAGAAACGACACTTGACATACTTGGCAAACAATTTGACCATCGTACACAGACTGGGCCATGCTAGTAGTCGGAACTTTGCTGAATGGAGAGCTATGCAAGACAGAAAGACAAAACAGAAGGCATGCCTTCTCTCTCTCATGAATGAATACATTTTATTGTTGCTTCACTAAAACCATTACAAGTCAAATAAAATAGCATTCAGCAAATGATAGATAAAATGAGACAAAAGTGAACCCTATCAATGCAGAAAATAAAATTCCATCAATAAGTAAAACCTAATGCATAATGTTTATATACACAATCGCTATAGTTTAACTATTATTGTTAATTGAACTAATAGTTGTTAATTGAAAATGTTCTTACAGTATGCTAAATAATCATTTGTTGATTGGAGCCCTGCCGTTGGAACTTTGGTTTTAGGAGAAAAAGCTGAAAACTTAAACGTGTAGTGCATGTGGATATGATGTGTTTTGGAGTATTTATGAGTCTCTACAAAGGTGCCAATCTCCTGATATTGATTTTTAAGAAACCAAGCTACTGCGAAATGCCGTAAACACGGAGCAGCAATACACTTTTGTGAATAAACTTTAAGCCATTTACACTGCGATACGTAATTAACATATATTTTGTAAGTTTAACTCTCCTGGAAAAGTCTCATAGGTATAATCATGACCTAACATTGTGTTTACTCTAATGTTGTTAACCATCCCTCGTGAGGCGTAACTCCATTTGATAATTTAGTAAGCAGTTTTTTGTAATCCCACTCAGTAATTCTGTCAGCAATATTTATTTTTCTTCAACGTCCAAGAGAGAATTTATTCTAAATGTATTAGGCGGCGCAGGATCTTACTAAATATGCATACTTTCATATAGGGGCTTTGAGGGACCTCTCTACATCAACTGGTCTGTTGGGGCATTCACATTTTGCTTTCACCTACTACAGCATATATCATGCAGCAATTGTTCAGCCTACTTAAGCCATTGGTTAACTTCACTTTGAGTGACTGCATTTTGCTTTCTCACAAGACAGACATGTGCACACAGGCTAGTTCAGTGCTAGTGTTTTTGTTTCTACTTTAGAATTATTTTAGTGTTGCATTTGTGTTTAGAGCCTGGTGTGATAGCAGGACTCTTCTGATGCACATTCATTTTTTATCAGATCCCAGCTCCTGCCAATGCTATTGTAAATTCCTTTTGGAGTGTTTTACTTTTCTGACTGCTGCGGTTTCACAGCATGCCTAATGAGTTGTGTCCATTTGAAACACTTCTATATTAAGCTATCCTATCTATCCTATTTTTCTTTCTTTTCTTCTTTCATAATTTCTTTCTTCCTTAATATCTGTATTTCCTTTCTTCCTTGCTTCTTTATTGCCTTCTGCCATTGTTTTTCTATTTTCCTTTCTTTCCTTCGCTCTTTTCTTTCTTGCCTTGTTTCTTTCCATTTTCATTCTTTCCCTTTCCTTGTGCTTTTTCATTCCTTCTTTTTATTTTCCATCCTTCATTCCTTCTCTCTTGTTTCTTTGTTTTTCTTTTTTTCATTCTTTCTTCCTTGGATTGTTTCTTTCTTCCTTTCGGCTCACACAAATGCCAGACTGATAAATATTTTGTTTAGGTCTGTGTTAGCCAAGACCTTTTGACTTTACTAAAGTAGGTGTATAACATAGTTACTTAGATGAGTTTTAGCCAGACTTCATCCATTAGTCTGTGGTTAGTGTCATTTTCCATCCACCCTCTCCAACATGCATTAAGGGCTATATATCAGCCCGCTTCAGCCTTTGGCTGACTTCACTCGTAATAACAGCAGGCTGTCCTTTCACAAGGAACACATCCACACACAAAGTAGTTTCATTCAGTGCCAGGTATTATTATGGTAATATGTGTTATATTTTGACCCAAAAAGCTTTTTGCCTGAAGCAAATTTTTTTTTAGATTGAGGCCCGGTTTATACCCAGCAAAAAACGTTTTACAAAAACTGAGACAAAACAATAATTGTCATAAGGCTTGTAGCCAATGCTAGATATATTGCTTTGCCATTTCTTTTTTTTTAAAGTGGTTGCAGGATCAAGTCTTTGGAAGAATATGGTATAGAGTCTGTCTCCTAAATGAGCCTTAAACACAGTGGTTAATGGTTTGGCAAGTGATCCAGCGCTCCTATTGAAAAACTGTCTCAATACCACCACTGATCACCACAATTTTCACCATTAATCACGAATCACATACAAAGGCCCATACTACCAATGAGACAATTTCTGAGCGACTGAATCAGGTGGTATGATTAGCTAAACTACTCTTATATTATTTACAAAATTATATACAACTGCAGTTTATCTATTTATATTATGATTTAAACATTTATTATTTTAATAATCAAACCACCAAGGCGATTAGATCAATTGATGGTAACTAGATCATGAATAAACAAGACCATCTTGTCATTTCAAATCTAATTTTTATTAACTTTATTTTTATAAGAAAAGGCATATAACTTTTAGAATCTTTATTTTATAAGCAAACAAGAAAGCAGCATTTTAGTGAGGAAATGAATTAATAAATTGACATTTTCAAAGCAAGCTCAGAAACGTGAAATATTAGCAGAATAACAGTTTCCATTCCCTAAATCTATTTCCCTGTCTGATTCTCACTCCACCTAGAAAGGAAAAAAATCATTTTAAAGTCTGCTGTCCTTACGTGCGTCAAAAGTCCAACAGCATCTCACGTCAATCAGCAATCGGAAAGTAGAGAGTTTTTTCTCCGCTCCAAGTGTCAGGTTTTATACCTTTCTTTCTAGCTCAACTTCCTACATTTTAGATTCTTTAAAACTAATCAGAGGTTTTCATTGGCTGTCCTGTGTCAGACCATGATAAACTTGGTTAGGTCATCTCCGTTACTTGACCAGACCCAGGCTTTACATAAGCCCTATTGTCTCTCATTTCCACGTCTTCCAGCTTCCTCAGGAAAGATACTTTTTCCACGAGTTTCAAACATTTACTTCCTAGCCTTGGCAGACGCATTAAATTCCTGTCCTTGTGCCTTTTCTCCGTTAAGCACGTTCAACACAGTCCAAGAACTGCTTTTCTATTCATAATGAATGTGCAGTAAAAATCTTCACAGCTACGCATGTGCAAGGCATCGCTCTGGACAAGTTTTCACAACTGCATTTCTGTCAGCCATGTTTTCTGAACCACCTTTAGGCCTCACTTTGGAAACTATTATTAAACAAACACAAGATATCAATTAATTAAAGAATTGAAACCCATTATGTTACCCACCCCCTTTACTAATTAATCCGGTTAATTATGTTACCTAGCAGAAGCACGAATAAGCAGCTTTATATTTACTTTTCCTTTGGAAACTGCTACACGAACACCTAGAGCCTTTGTCACAGAAAAGACATAACATAAGCACACATATAAGCACATGCCATTAGTTAAACAGCCGCATTTAATACTGACAAAGACAATAGACAAGGTTAGTTTATTATTTCTTCTTTTGCATCTGCAACAAAAAGCACATTAGTTTATCCCTCGTGTACTGATGCATATATTCTTAAACTATGTTGATTAGTTATTTCACCACAAACTTATTAATTCAATTATAGTTACGAGAGATTAACTTCACAAGTTTGAACAAAATCTTGTTCATCACCTTGCTCCATCAACTCCCTCATATGGTGATTTTAAAATCACCAAACAATACCCCAAATTTATACATTTTCAACCCTTGGACATGTTTTGGACTTTCTTAATATTAGTATTTCTAAACTTTAGATTTGTCTGTTTTTCTGCATTTTTCATATTGAGTTATCCGAAACTCTTCTAATTCTATTTTTTTCTTTCTCCTTTCTGAGTTTACAAATTCTTTTCTTTTCTATTACATATTTTCTTCTCTTGTGTATCATGCAACTAATTTTTAACAAAAGTATCACTATAGCTATGACTATTAAAGGAAAAACTATTTTACCTCTAATTGAACTACCAATTTCTTGAAACCAGTGTTTAATAGCTGCAAATCTTTTACTTAAGCGTTCTGAAACACTATCATCTTCTAAAGGTTCTACTTCGTCATGTAATTCAGTAATGTTCCTAATGTACATTTCTATATTCTGACTCTTGTCTGGTGTCTAAATACAACAATGTTGGACATGCAAAATTCCACAGACTCCACCCTCTTTTACTACCAAAATGTCTAAAGCAAGACGATTTTGCATCACCATAGTTCTCATAGCAATAAGCTCGGTATTCACTAATTGAAATCCACTTGCAGTATCAGTTGACAATCTATCAACAATTGTAGACATTTTTCTGATTTTGTTTGCATTCAGGGTTATTCCTACCATGGGTATAATTGCACCAAATAGGTCTCCCAAGATTTCTGAAAAACATTCCCTCCTAAATCTATTCAGATGATTGCTAATTTCAAATGAACCTTTTGCATTTCGATCTACATGAAAAATTTTGGGAAAAACTAAACCTACATAACATGTCCCATACCAGTGATCTGGGAGATTGTAATAAGCTTTATTCCCACAAACAAAATAAATTGCAGGAAAAATTGGATCTTTACCTCCTTTAAATCCCCAACCCCCTATAATACGATAAGTATCTTCACATAGACTTGCACCAACAAAATAATTATCAAACAGAGTATTATCTCTTCTTATACAGAATTTTTCACTAACAGGTGTATCTATGTGAATTGCAACATTTCATTTCTACCATTTAGCTTTTCAACTTCCATTTGCCAAAATTTTGAATTAGTATGTTTCATCATCTCATTTCGCTTGTAATTTGCCCTTCTCTCTTCCACCAAATTCAAGAACGTTTTCTCTTCTGTTCTCAATTTAAATGTTAAATTATTTCTAAAAGCATACTCATAAGTAAGTTCACTGGTCACTAGGAAAAATTCCCTCATCTGTTTAGCATATTTCACTTTATTCAAGCTATCTACAACTTTTAAATTTGCAAAAATTCATCATAATTTGAATAGTAATACTCCAAGCGTCCAGTTTGATAAAACAAACTAGCTATTACACTACATGTAATGCCCTAAATAAGAGGAAGCATATTATATGTGACACCTTCAGACACAGAAGTAGGTAATTTTACACAAATGTAGGAATCTTTTGCGTCCATCACCTTAACATATTCAGATAAAAGTCTTGAAAAGGTATTGCTAGAAAAATCCCCTACAGATCTATCTTGATGAATTTCTGGTTTATGTACAATGATTTTATCAGTCGTATCAACTTTATCATGATTAACCACAACTTTACTAGTCATGTTAGTTTTATACATCTCTATCTATTCCAAAAGGAAAAATGACAGCTAAAATTAACCAAACTAAAATTATCAAGGTTATACATATTGAAGACAATTTACAACATCTTTTGAAAATTGAGCATCTCGAATTATTATTAATATAAGGCATCTTTTCTTTCAAACAAGAAGAAAAAAAAAAATTTACTGAATATACTCCCCTCTTTTTTTTTTAACAGAAAACTTTATTTTCTAACAGCTTTTCTTCGACCTTATGTCATACATCAATATGTTTTCCAGCTAACACAATTTCTTTGACCTTGTGTCACCTAACACAATTTCTTCAACCTTGTGCCACCTAATAAATGAAATCAATCATTGTCACTTGCATCATCAAAATTTATTTGACTACTATTTACTTCTACTACTGGTGGAATTATGATATAGGTCCACTCAGGGGATTTGTACTTCTGATTTGGCTTTATTACTCTTTTTACTCTGCTGTTTATCACTTCTATTTTCTTTCCTGCTTGTTTTTTCTGATTTGTGCTTTCTTCCTTTTGACTTGTGATCTCATTAACCTGTTCCTTTGCTTTATTCACTAATTTATATTTTAGCCCTACGTTTTCATTTCGCCAATTATCTCCTTTTCTTGATAATTTCTTTTTCGGCTCTGCCAAATTATATTCTACTCTCCAAGCTCTTTTTCTTGATCTTTTCACTTTTGATTCATCTCCACTTTCATCTGATTCACTTTCTGTGTTATCAGCTGATTCATTAATAATCAGTTTTACTGTATCAGATTTTTCTTTAGATTCAGGAACTTCTTTACTCGGCAGTTTCACTCTGTTAGGAACATCATCCTTATAGCTGGTACTTGGAAATTCTTCTTCTTCTTCTTCAATTACTTCCAATTCACCAGTTTCAGAATTTTCGTTCCTTCTTCCAGAGCTTCCAATCTGCTTTTCAATACTCTCCTGATCTTGATCTTGAATCACTACTTGTTCAGTTTCCTTTTCTGCTACTTGATCTAGCAGATCTTCATCATTTTCATTTTCTTCAGAATCTTGTATTACAATCTCTTAATTTTCTTCATTCAATGCCTCATTCGCAATTGAATTTTCCATATGTCGACTTTCTTGTCGATCTTCAGGATCTGGATTTCTTTCAGGTTCTTCTTCTGAATCTGAATCAGCTGTTGTTTCACCTTAGTCCAGATTCTCAGGTGCTGGCACACGTATGGTGTGGCTAGCATGAATCCATCTCTTCAATCCCCTACACTTTACTGCATTTGTTGTGACTAATATCACCTGTCTTGCCTTCTGCCACCTTGGTACTAGGCAGTTTCTTCTTCAATTAACTTTTGTCCTCACCCAGTCTCCTGGTAATAGATCATGAGCTTGTTCTTTCTCTTTTGTAATTACTTCACTTCCCACCTGATGGAACACAGAAGTCACCACATCAGATAGATTTTTGCAGTAATCCATAATGATGCTATCATTAATGCTCAACAGTTTATCAACTGGAACAAATGCTTGCCTCATAACCCTACCCATTAGAATTTCATGAGGGCTCAAACCTGTTTTTCTATCTGGAATGCTTCTCAAAGACATCAAAACAAGTGGAAGAGCATCTGTCCACTTCATTCTTGTTGCTAAACACATCTTTGCTATTCTGTTTTTAATTGTACCATTCACTTGCTCAACAATACCTGATGCTTCTGGTCTGTAAGCACAGTGTAGTTTTTGTTTTATATCCAGAGCTTCACAAACCAATTGTAGCAATCTGTTTTCAAAATGTGTGCCACGATCTGTCTCGACCGTCACCGGAAATCCATACCTTGGTATGATTTCTCTCAAAAGCAATTTTGCCACAGTAATTGAATCATTGCGGTGTGTTGGGAATGCTTCTACCCATCTTGAAAACAAAGATTATCACCAAGACATATCTGAGTTTGTTGTGAGGTGGCATGTCAATGAAGTCAAGCTGTAATCTGGTAAATTGACTACCCTCCCGTCCTATGGTTCCCATGCTGACAACAGTTTTTCTGTTTGGGTTGATCTGTTGGCAGATAAGACACCTCTGACAAAGGGACTCTGCAATTATTCTGAATTTTAGATTGCACCATGTTTGTCTAAATAATCTAATCATTGAATCTCTGCCAATATGTCCTGGACCATGATACATGCGTGCCATGTCAGAAATCATACTATCTGGCATTACTGGTCTGTCATCTTTGTAAACCCAAACCTCATCTGCTTCCCTTTGTCTGCAACCTGCTTTTAACCATGTGTTTTTCTCTTCATCATCTGCCTCATCTTGCAACTGTTTTACTCCCTGCCAAGTCTCAACTACAGATGTTAGCATAAGTGAGTTCAAAACATGTTCATTTGCTTTTTCCCGATTAATAGACATTTTTTGCACAGAATTTTGCTATTGTGTCAGCACATGAATTTCCTTTTGTTATGTAATCCTCTTCTTTTTTATGTGGTGTGCACTTTACAACAGCAATTTTTTCTGGTAGCTGAATTCCATCGATTAGTCTTTTTTTTTTTTCACAACAACATTTTATTGATGGGTCAAAGAGAAGCAGACATGTGGCTCCCCACAAGCAGGAGAGTGCCACCAAATATCAAGACATGTTTTGCATCATCACAAATCGCAGACAATGATACGGATCAAGCAAGTCCCTCCCTCCCCTACCCTCCACCCCCATCCCCAACAACCCAACTTCCCAACTACCCACCCCTTATCCCGCCCTAACCCATTGCACGTGATCATATGAAACCTCCATCACCTGGACTTAACGTGCCCGGTACCGTGTATCTCCCTAGGTCTGTGGGCCAACCGCCTCCTGCCATTCATCCTCCAGTTCTATCGGAGGGTCCAGGAGCAGTCCCCTATACTCCGCCCACCTCTTCCAGATCTTATAATGCTTACGGGGGCATCCTCTGGCCTCAAACACCGGGCGCTCCAGCCCCATAAAGTAGTCTAAGCCAGCCTTCCATGCACACAGCGGGGGGGCTCGCACTCCCTTCCATGCCCGTGCCAGGTCCCTCTTGGCCCCCACCAGTCCCAGCAGTAGGAGATGACGCTTATAGATATTCCCCCCTACACCCTCCAGTATATGAAGAATCCCTAATCGGGGGGTGCGGGGCAGATCCCATCCCAACACCTCAGACAAACAAGCCCAGACACCATTCCAAAAGCTGGTAAGGCGCGCACAGGACCACACCGTATGCAACAACGTACCCCTTTCAACACCACAACGTAGGCACTCTGGGGACACAATCAGACCCGCCTTCCACAATCGCTCCCGGGTGTAGTAGGCTCTGTGCAGGTATTTGAATTGGATGAGACGCAGTCGCATCGCAATGGCTGTCCCTCGCGGGGAATCCAGAGCCTCCCTCCAATCGTCTTCATCCAGGGGTCCAATGTCTTTCTCCCATGCGTCCTTAAGGGGAAGCAGGGAGGAGGAACAATGAGTGACCAGGGTTTGATAGATGCGGGATACCTTCTTATCGCCGAGGTCCCCCATAAAGACCTTCGCTTCCACTGGACTGAAGTCCGGCAGTGACTCCAAGCCAGCAATGTTAGGTGCCAGCGCGTGGCGAAATTGAAGATAGCGATAGAATTGGGTCGTGGGCATATGGAACTCGGTCTGGAGCTCCTGGAACGACTTCAGGGTGACCCCGGACAGTACATGTCCCAGCGACGAGATTCCGATGGCATCCCATCCACCGAACCCGGTCAGGGAGGCCAATCCAGGAAAACGTCCATTCTGCCACAGTGGAGTTTCCGCCGTAAGTCTACCCCACCAGCCCATGCGACGCAGCGCCTGTCGCCATATAACAAACACCACACGCGTAACGCTCTGAAGTTTTTTCCGTAGTTTGGCCGAGTACAGAATCGTGTGCAGAGTGCTGTCGCCCATCAATGAGCGCTCCAGGGCATATGCCGGGTCACCGCTGTCCCCATACCACCACTCATTGAGTATAAGCAGGTGTGAGGCCTGATAATAAGACAAGAGGTCCGACGTGGCCAAGCCCCCACAATACGTGGACAGGAAGCAAGTCCGCAGTGCCACCCTGGCAGCACCCCCAGCCCACAGAAAGCGGCCCAAGACCGAATTAACCTGCCGAAACCACTGAGGAGCAATAGGGTGTGGATGGTTCTGCAGTTGGTAGAGAAGGCGCGGGAGCGCGACCATTTTGAAAATGGCGGATCGACCGAAGATAGTGAGGGGCATCCGGGACCACGTTTTAACATCCGTCTGGACCCTCTCCCACACCGGGACCACGTTACGTTCCCAAGCAACAGCCGCGGAGTCAGATAGGAACACTCCCAGATACTTCAAGCCCCCTACTGCCATCTGTAGCTCCGACGCCCAGGAGTCCGCCACACTGCTGCCACCCAACACCCACAAGGTGGATTTACGCGGGTTGAGATAGAGGCCTGAAACCTCCCCGAAGACACGCATAATCTCTAAGACTCGAGGGCCCGATCTGTCCAAATTTGTAAGGAAGAAGAGGACATCGTCTGCATACAGAGCAATTCTATCAGTGAGTGTATCACCCCAGTCAAAGCCCCGCATCTGTGCGTCAATACGCACCCAGGAAGTCAGAGGCTCCATGGCGAGCGCTAATAAATACGGGGAGAGTGGGCACCCCTGCCGGGTCCCCCATCGATTAGTCTTTTAATCAACTCTGCATTTCTGATTGGTGATCCTGCAGAAGTTAAATAACCTCTTTGAGACCAGAGCTGACCATAGTCATGGACTACGCCATAACCATATTGACTATCAGTCACTATAGTAATGTTTTGCTCTTTTCCCAATTCACATGCACGAATCAAAGCAATCAATTCTGCTATTTGAGCTGAACGAATTCCTTTGAGACAGGAGGCTTCAATTACATCTGCAACTGTACACACCGAATATGCTGCACTCAGAACACCTTCATCTGTTCTTAAGCATGAACCATCAACAAAATAAACATAATCTGATTCATCTAACGGGACATCTTTTATGTCCTGTCTAGGTTTTGTGCAGTATTCTAATAAATCCAGGCCTTCATGATCAACCTCATCCCTGATTTCTGTTTCAGTAGTGTCAGGTAATAATGTGGAAGGATTTAAATTCACACATCTCGCGATTGAAACATTGTCTGAACCAAGGATAACTTTTTCATATTTTGTTAGCCTACTGTTTGTCAAATGCTGTGTTCTGCTTCTTGTGAGGAGAATATCAACTGAGTGTGGTACATATACTTTTACAGGAAATCCCATTATTATTCCTTCACTTTGTTCCAAACTTACACTGGTTGCAGCTAATGCTTTTAAGCAACCTGGTAATGCTTTTGCAACAGGGTCAAGAACAGCTGAGAAATATGCTATTGGCTTTCTCAGTCTTCCATGTCTTTGAATCAGAACTGATAATGCACATCCGTCTCTTTCACTGCAATACAGCTCAAACTCTTTTTCGTAGTCAGGCATTCCTAATGCTGGAGCTTCACACAAACTTTTCTTCAACTGTTCAGAAGCTTGTAATTCAGTTTCTGTTAGACTAATCAAGTCTTTTATATCTGCTTTTGTCAATCTCTGCAGTGGTTTTGCAATTACAGAAAATCCACTAATCCATTGACGACAATAACCAACCATTCCCAGAAACATTCTAACCTGTCTCTGTGTTTTTGGAGGTTGCATTGCTTGAATTATTTTTATTCTTTCTGTTGTCACTTGTCTGACTCCCTTTGCAATTCGGTGAACAAGATATTTTGCTTCTTGTTTGCAAAACTGTAATTTTGCAGGAGATACTTCATGTCCCTCATATGCCAGATGATTTAAAAGAGTAATAGTATCTGTTACGCAATTATCTCTTGTTTTTGCAGCCACAAGGAGATCATCAATATACTGCACCAATGTAGATTTTCCAGGTAAATCTAGATTTTCCAAGGATTTCTTTAGCAACTGATTAAAAATAGATGGACTTTCAGTGTACCCTTGAGGGATTCGACACCATGCTAGAATACGCTCTTTGAACCGGAACGCAAAAATCTGTTGGCTTTCTGGATGCAATGGAACAGTAAAGAATGCATTACACGAATCAATAACTGTATACCATTCTGCATCATGCGGAATCTGATATAAAATTACCGCTGGGTTTGGTACAACTGGGCAACATGGAACAACAAGTTTATTAACCTTTCTCAGGTCTTCAACAATTCTGAAAGTTCCATTTGGCTTTTTAATTCCCATAATCGGTGAATTACATGGGCTGCTCTCTTTCTTTTAGAACACCTTGTTTTATGAATTTGTCTATTACAGGAATAACTCCTTCAATCACTTCTGCTTTCATTTTATACTGAGGAATGTTTGGAAAATCTGCTCCTTGTTTGGCTGATATTTTTACTGGATCTACATTTTTCATCAAACCCATTTCATCTCCAGTGAAATCCCAAATTTTTACATTCACTGTGTCTTTTAATTCTTCAGGTAGATTATTCTTGTCAAACACTGGAAATAATTTACTTTCTTCTGCCTCAATCATTAACATTGTTAATTTGTGAAGCCCATCTTCTTCTGGAGTTTGTAGCTCAATACCATCCGGTGAGCAGTATATTGCACAATTCATCTTGCAAAGGATATCCCTACCTAAAAGATTTACAGGACTGCTATCACAAACTATGAATCTATGCATGTCTTTAAATTTACCTATCTCAACTTCAACTCGTTCAGTTAGATCTGTTTTTATTTGCTGATTAGCTACACCTTCTACTTGGATTTTATCCCCAGAGAGAGGAAGGTTTTCTATTTCCACTGATCTAACAGTTGAACGGGTAGCACCTGTATCCACTAGGAAAGTAATTTCTACATCATTCACTTTACCATTTACAAATAGACCAGCCTGATCTTCCTCTTCTCTCAGGCACCGTCAGAAGTAATCATCAGATTCACTCCCACCATCTTCTTTCAACCAATATTGTTGTGACACATTCGACACATTCTCTCTTGGTGATCGGTTTACCTGTTCACCTCCGCTGAATCCTGTTTCTGCACTGTATCTCTGCACATTTACACAGTTTGGAAGTGGCGGTTGTGGTATCTGACTTTGCTGATTCACTACCTGTCGCTGTAGCTGTTGCCGCTGATTTATCTCATTCTGCACCTGTGGATTTAATGATGCATTTTTAAAATAATTTCTGGGCGGATTCTTGCACTCACGCTTCCAGTGTCCAATTTCGCCACAATTAAAACATGGGAGTTTCTGTTTTAGCTCTTCTATATTTCCCATCAATTTTGGCCTATTATAATTACCTTTAAATTTTCCTTGATTCTGATCAACATTTTTGTTTCCTAAAGTTGCTAATTGTTGTTCAGCCACTTTTACCTGTGCCCACATAGCTTTTTCTTTTAGCTTCTTTTGTTTAGCATCTATTTCATCACTACAGTATTTCGCTTTTCTCAAGATTTCATCTACTGTTTGATTGCCAACCAACTATTCCAGTTCTTACCATTTCACTAATTTCAGGTCTCAAACCATATACAAATCTGTATATAAAATGGCTCATGTCTTTTTCATTTAAATTTTCATAACCACTGTATTGTTTGAATACCAACAGTAGTCTTTCATAAAATGAATGTACTGATTCTTTTGGCGCTTGGGTTGTTCTATCTATTTTAACCCAATATCTCTTTTGGGGGAATCTTGTTTTTCAAAAACACAATTACCTGTTCGTATTTTCTCATTACCTCTGGTGAGGAGCACCTGTTACCTTATGTAGGTATTCTTCACTTGGCCAATTTATAGTAATTTTACATTCTGCCCAAAGATCTGATAGGACAACTATGTCAGAGAATCCATCAAGATCAATCCACAAAACTTTTGAAACTTTCACAAATCTGTCTACCTGTCGATACCATTCTACAGGTTTTTCCCTTAATCGAGGAAAATCATTTGTGAACATTAAAATGTCCTGCCTTGTCCATGGGACATGCACAAACCCTCCTCCTGGTATTTCTCTAATTGGAAATTAATTTACTACTTCTTCCTTCTTTTCTCTGATAGGAAAAGCTAAGCTTGTTTCTGTCTTCATCTCTTTTCGTTGTCCATTTCACTCTCCATTTACCTAGTTCACCCCATTTTCTCAAAATCACAATTAAGTCTTTTATATGAATGATTCTTCCTGTGGTATTCAAACTTTCAATATCTTCTTCAGAGAAATCCACCCTGTAATGTTTCTGCAAATTCTTTTGCTTACTCAAATCTACTTCTAATTCAGCAGCCATCTCCTCTAATTGGTCATATTTATTTTTCGTTTTCCATGTTATGCTTTTGCAAATAAATAACAATTCATCATCCTGATATTCCTTCAAACTGTCAGTTCCAATCGTTCCAATTATTAATTCCTCTAAATCTGCCTTCAATTTAGCAACATCAAGTAATTTACATTCGGGGGTTTGTGTTAAATTTATTTTACTCAGAATCTTTTCCGGAGTTCCAGAGTCAGATTCTGCACCAGATGGAGTTTTACTTGTCAAACTTTGATTAAAAGTTAAGTCAGGCATCATTATTTTTTCTCGATGTATTTCAGACAAGTCTGAATAAAAATTTTCAGTCACCTTCTGTATTTCTGAATTTAATGGAACAGTTAAAGCTGAATGTCTAATTTCTTTTTGATCAAATACTGGAAGAACAGGTGCAATTGTTACAGGTACTGTTACTGCTTCCATGCTTTTAGTTAACTGCTGTATTAATTCATCCTTCGAACGATTATATTCTGAGATATTTGGTAATTCTGCATACCTTTCTGTTCTTTTTCCATTTGGGGTTACATTTCTATGGACTGGGGTTTCAGCATAATTTCTATTTTCTTTGAGGAAAGGATGGTTTTTAGGTTGTCAGAGAGCGGGCGCTCAGCCAGTGTAGAAGCACTGTAGAACCAATGGAATGTGGTGCAACTGGGTGAGTGGATAACCATATAACCACCCAAGGAGAAGCGAGCAAGCTCACTAATCCACAATAACACAAAATGGCAAACCCTATGCACACACTTGACGAGTAGAAAACGGATACAATGTCCTGATGTAAGAATTTCAAAATGCAGAGAAACAACAGTGATATGCAACTAAAAATTATAAGTAATTGAATGTCAATAAAGAAGTCTTGGTCTCCTTGTTTTATTCCAACACAGCATGTGAACAACCAGCCGACACGTGTTTCATCGCATCTTGCGAATCTTCAGGGCTGGAAATAATACAGAAAACAAGGAGCTATACTTGGGGATATATACATTTGTATGTGTGGTCCTGAATAACACTTCAGGTCAGCCGTTGAGACAAGCATCACATTGGATTCTCTCATGCATAAGTCTATGCCCCTGAGATGGTTGTTGGAAAACATCCCTAAGTGTGCTATCGTGCTCATAATATGCTCGTGCATACCATGCAATTGGGGTGAAACGTTGTGCACTTAGGCACCCTAATCGATAGAGTGAATTCACACGTATATATCATCTACTGTAGTAACCAAAGTTGTGCATGGTGCCGTACTGCACTAAAGTCTATGCCGAGTGTGAGGTATCATGCGTGTAATATGTGCTCGGTGACATAGCAAAATAAAATTTCGACACATACCTCCATTGGTTGTGTATTGGACCATAAGGCCTGTCGTGATCGATATATATGAGTGGATTTTAAGAAACAAGAGAGGGAAGACAACGGGAAAGAAGGGGGGATAGAAAGAAAGAGAGGTCGAAAAGTTAGATCTATGAAGATATCTATTATTATAGACTGATCATTCGACTGAGCACTTATTGAGGTTAATTCTAGTAGATCGCTCCACCGTTGTGTTTTATTCGCGTCATCAAAATCAGGCTATGCATTTAGTGGCGACAAGAAATAAAAAATAAAAAATATAATAAGAAAACGGAAAGCTCACCGCTCTTCCGGTGATACTTCCGACCCGGAAGGGCCCAAGACCATCCAAAACGTAATTGACAAATGTGGTATAGTCGCTGCAATAGAGTTAAAGAATATGGAGTTATATATGTCCCCGTATTTAGGGAGGGGAATTAGAGATGCTGAATATGATTCTCGTTAGGGCTGGTGACTTATTTGGTGCCATATTCATCTGGCTGCCCTCTAGTAAGAGGAACGAAACCGTACCAATTATATGCATGCTAAACAACATCGTAACATCTCCTGATGTGTTAATATGTCAGTTTCCTTGATCACAATAAGTTGATGCCGCTGACAAACTTAAAAACTTTACTGTAGCTTCACGTCGTATTCTATTTTAACTTGGTTAGAGTTGTGTATATGCAGACTTCTGCTAATATTATATAGACGGTCAAAATACATAAGGCATATTTAAATTACCTTATAAGCGTAGTGCGCTTGTTCTGGGTTGCCCGGGGGAAGGTGTATTACTCGATCGCTTAGTGTCTGAAAAGTGATACACGTGCAGGGTGTTAGACTGACTTATAGGTAGGTTGGCACCAAGCATGTTACTCGACATTCCGTTTAGAATTCTAATTCAGGCAGCCTACCTGAAAAGACGGGGTGCCTCGATTATTGCGAGTGATTCCGATGCCTGTTCCGGACTTGGTGTCTGTAAGACAAACAAGCCGGACAGGCGGGTTAGAAAACCTCCCAGCTATCATACTTGGCAAGACATATCATGTCACCGGCTAGAAACCCCACGGTCGCGTTACCTGTAGACGTCTTGCTACTTCTCTCTTCTCTCCCGGGTCTCCTCGTTCGAAGTGCGAACACGTGACCCGGAGGTGAGCTCGGATTAAGTAGCGTCCCGCCCACTGGTGTCGAAAACGTCATCCGTATTAGCTAAATTTAAAGTGATAGATGTAGTGAGAGGGAAATTGCTCAGAATCGGAGTTTCAAGCAAATTGAGCTCACTTCCGGGTCACGTGTTCGCACTTCGAACGAGGAGACCCGGGAGAGAAGAGAGAAGTAGCAAGACGTCTACAGGTAACGCGACCGTGGGGTTTCTAGCCGGTGACATGATATGTCTTGCCAAGTATGATAGCTGGGAGGTTTTCTAACCCGCCTGTCCGGCTTGTTTGTCTTACAGACACCAAGTCCGGAACAGGCATCGGAATCACTCGCAATAATCGAGGCACCCCGTCTTTTCAGGTAGGCTGCCTGAATTAGAATTCTAAACGGAATGTCGAGTAACATGCTTGGTGCCAACCTACCTATAAGTCAGTCTAACACCCTGCACGTGTATCACTTTTCAGACACTAAGCGATCGAGTAATACACCTTCCCCCGGGCAACCCAGAACAAGCGCACTACGCTTATAAGGTAATTTAAATATGCCTTATGTATTTTGACCGTCTATATAATATTAGCAGAAGTCTGCATATACACAACTCTAACCAAGTTAAAATAGAATACGACGTGAAGCTACAGTAAAGTTTTTAAGTTTGTCAGCGGCATCAACTTATTGTGATCAAGGAAACTGACATATTAACACATCAGGAGATGTTACGATGTTGTTTAGCATGCATATAATTGGTACGGTTTCGTTCCTCTTACTAGAGGGCAGCCAGATGAATATGGCACCAAATAAGTCACCAGCCCTAACGAGAATCATATTCAGCATCTCTAATTCCCCTCCCTAAATACGGGGACATATATAACTCCATATTCTTTAACTCTATTGCAGCGACTATACCACATTTGTCAATTACGTTTTGGATGGTCTTGGGCCCTTCCGGGTCGGAAGTATCACCGGAAGAGCGGTGAGCTTTCCGTTTTCTTATTATATTTTTTATTTTTTATTTCTTGTCGCCACTAAATGCATAGCCTGATTTTGATGACGCGAATAAAACACAACGGTGGAGCGATCTACTAGAATTAACCTCAATAAGTGCTCAGTCGAATGATCAGTCTATAATAATAGATATCTTCATAGATCTAACTTTTCGACCTCTCTTTCTTTCTATCCCCCCTTCTTTCCCGTTGTCTTCCCTCTCTTGTTTCTTAAAATCCACTCATATATATCGATCACGACAGGCCTTATGGTCCAATACAC
Organism: Lissotriton helveticus; assembly: GCF_964261635.1. Lineage (NCBI taxonomy): Eukaryota > Metazoa > Chordata > Amphibia > Caudata > Salamandridae > Lissotriton > Lissotriton helveticus. Next base: position 772,650,591 of record NC_136057.1, read on the forward strand.
AACCAATGGAGGTATGTGTCGAAATTTTATTTTGCTATGTCACCGAGCACATATTACACGCATGATACCTCACACTCGGCATAGACTTTAGTGCAGTACGGCACCATGCACAACTTTGGTTACTACAGTAGATGATATATACGTGTGAATTCACTCTATCGATTAGGGTGCCTAAGTGCACAACGTTTCACCCCAATTGCATGGTATGCACGAGCATATTATGAGCACGATAGCACACTTAGGGATGTTTTCCAACAACCATCTCAGGGGCATAGACTTATGCATGAGAGAATCCAATGTGATGCTTGTCTTAACGGCTGACCTGAAGTGTTATTCAGGACCACACATACAAATGTATATATCCCCAAGTATAGCTCCTTGTTTTCTGTATTATTTCCAGCCCTGAAGATTCGCAAGATGCGATGAAACACGTGTCGGCTGGTTGTTCACATGCTGTGTTGGAATAAAACAAGGAGACCAAGACTTCTTTATTGACATTCAATTACTTATAATTTTTAGTTGCATATCACTGTTGTTTCTCTGCATTTTGAAATTCTTACATCAGGACATTGTATCCGTTTTCTACTCGTCAAGTGTGTGCATAGGGTTTGCCATTTTGTGTTATTGTGGATTAGTGAGCTTGCTCGCTTCTCCTTGGGTGGTTATATGGTTATCCACTCACCCAGTTGCACCACATTCCATTGGTTCTACAGTGCTTCTACACTGGCTGAGCGCCCGCTCTCTGATAACCTAAAAACCATCCTTTCCTCAAATTCATTAGTCAGTTTAGGGTTGCCGCCTAGCACTCTCAAACAGCCACACCTGAGTTGTTTACCTCTATTAGACCCACAATTGATTCAGCTCACATGGATCGCAGCAAAGCTGCAGAGGAACTTTTTGATAATCTAGCCAAAGGCATGTCCACTACAACGGCCACCACCAGTACGAACCCTCCGCGGAAGGAAGGCCTTAGAGACAAGTTTATAAAACTTGAACGTCTTAAGAAACAGGAGAATGCGAAGTGGTGGGATGGCACTACTCTCAAACAATACTTGAGATTAAAAAGAATACCCAGGGGCCTCAGAGGTCAAATCTTTCCCACTTACGACAACTTAGATGCAGACCTTATGTCTAAGTGGGAAGATTCACTCACAGCAAACTCAATGACCCTTATAGATATTTTAATAGAAAGTTCGGACCGCAAAGTTACTAAGTTACAAGCAGAGATTGCTGTGGTCGAACAAGAAATCAAAGACTTAAATATCCCTGAAGCTACAATAAAGAACTATGATATCCTGGATGATATTCTTCTCAGACAGCAAAATGACATTAAACATAGGAAAGCTAGACAGATTAAACGAGATGAAAATGACTACCAACAGGGCAGGGTATTCACCTACGCCAGCAAATATGATCCACTCATTCCCAGCAATCAGACCAGAAATGTGAATATTCCATCCACAACAGGAGCTAGTTCAGTCTCGTCCAGCAATGCTTCTATCAGCAGTGCGGGACTTAGCAGTGAGGAACCAGAAACCTTAGCCGCAGGCAGTGTGGCGACTTTTTCTCAGGAGGTCCAGAGAATCAGGAGAGGCAACCGGTTCCCAGTCCAGAGAGATCCACCCGATCCAAAACCCGTAGGGGTAGGAGATCAAAGGACAGTGTACAGAGACAAGTTAAGATCAGGCACGAACAGGAACTGAACACAAATAGTCAGACAGAAGTACAAGTAATCAACCTCTCCTCACAAGAACTGACACCTAACATGATATCACTGTTAAGCAAAGGTTTGAGTTTTAATCCTTTTGCCACTGGCGATCTCTGTAAACTTAAAATAGATTTATTTAAGTTTATTAGAAACCTTAAGTTAAAGAAACATTTTTCTGACAAAACCAATACTGATGTGGGTAAAAAGAATATTCCTGTCCTTGTCAATACAGAAGAATTTTTGTCAATAAAAGATGTACAAGCTACACATTTACTCTTGTCCATTACTGATATGGAAGACTCACCATACGACATGGATAGACTTTTAATGGAGCTCGACATTGACCCAGATTATAGCGTATCGAGTGGCTTGAAAAGCAAATCGAGATGGGTACCTACACTTTCAGGGGGTAATGTGATAGATCAGTTTCACAAGAGAGTACTAGAAGACATTGAACGAATTAACACCTGCAATGCAGCAAAATCATTCAAGTATCTAGACAACCTGACAATCGGAGAACGAGCCGCCTTAACTTCTCTCAGTAGCAATGCACATATTGTCATCAAAGAGGCCGACAAAGGCGGTAACGTTGTAATAATGGACAAAACTGATTACGAGGGAGAAATTCATAGTCAACTAGCTGACGCTACTTGCTATGAATCAATATCATCTAATCCAATAGGTCCTTTGACAATTAAGATTAACGAGAAACTATTGCTATGGAAACAATCGGGTCTACTAAATGACCAGGAATACCTTTATCTCAAAATTTTCCGACCAACATACCCATGGCTTTACACACTCCCCAAGGTACATAAGAACCAGCCCTTCCCTCCGGGTAGACCAATAGTCTCGGGCATAGGGGGTCCTACCGAGAGGATGGCAGAATACATTGATCTCTTTCTAGGACCCTTAGTACACAATCTTCCTTCATATATACAAGATTCCAGACACATTCTGAGCATTCTGTCTGATATCCAGTGGCAACCGGACACATTTCTTGTAACTATGGACGTTGTGTCCCTTTACACTAGCATTAATATTGATTTGGGGCTACTGGCTTTGAATAGATGTTTGGGGAACAGACCAGCTTCACTGTACCAACATACTGCGATGCTATCAGAAATGATGGAACTTGTGTTGAATAATAACTTTTTCATGTTTGACAAGAAATGGTATCGCCAAAAGAAGGGAGTAGCGATGGGATCGAAATTTTCCCCGTCGTTTGCTAACCTTTTCATGGGCAACCTGGAATCGGATCTTATCTGGGGTGATAAGGGCTCCCAATATATTGACTTCATAATTTTCTGGGGACGCTACATAGATGACTGCATTCTCCTATGGTCAGGCACAGAAGAACTACTTATGGAATTCTTTAATTATTTGAATAACAACACTTGGGAAATTAAATTTACCATGACACATAGTCAAACTAGAATTGAATTTTTGGATATAGAACTATATGTGGTAGGCAACACCTTACACAGCAAGCTCTTTAGAAAATCCACCTCATGTAACTCTATATTACATGCTGACAGCTTTCATCCTCCGCACCAGGTAAAGTCTATACCGTATGGTGAATTCTTAAGAGCCAGAAGGCTCTGCAGTGAAGAATCCCAATTCAAAGACTGCGTAGACGACATGAAAAACAGGTTCTCCAAAAGAGGTTACACTAGTAATGTGATCCGACAAGCAGAAAGGAGAATCAACAAAACTGTAAGAAAAGACATGCTACAACCTAGAACACAACCTCAGCTCACAAACAACTCAATCAGGTTGATCACTGAATTTAATTCTCTCCACCACACTTTGAGAAAAAGCATGACGAAACACTGGGGAATACTCAAGAATGAGAAATCCTTAATCCCATTTATCACAGACAGGCCCCAGATTTGCTACAGGAGAGGTAACACCCTCAGAAATAGATTGAGTCCCACTGTACCCCATGGTCTACAGGCAATAGATTGGCTCTCCTCCAAAAGCAAGGGTTTTTACAAATGTGGATTCTGTGCCATGTGTAGGTGGGCCAAACATAAGACAACACAATTTTCTAATCCCAAAGGTGAATGTTTCTCTATAAACACTAACATTAACTGTCTAACTAAATATGTGGTGTACATAATACAATGTAAATGTGGTAAACAGTATGTTGGAAGCACCATACGTGCCCTCAAAGACAGGATCTCGGAACATATGAGGGCCATAATCAAACAAGATCCCAGATACCCTGTAGCATTGCACGTGGCTAGTTGCCAGAACTCTGAGAATGAGAAAGTTGTCTCCTTCTTTGGCATTGATGTAGTTAACCTAGGGATCAGAGGAGGCAACAGGGAACTAAAATTACGACGCACGGAGGCCATGTGGATCATGAAAATGTACGCAGTCGGCTTAGGCCTAAACTATGATTCAGAGCTTCAATTCTTCTTAGGTGACTGAATTTCTAACGTGATATAAGGTAAAATAGAAGAATTCACTATGTACGAAACATAATTACTATGACATAATGGATGAAGCATACTGAGTTATTGGACTTATACTGAATTTGTCATTGTCATAGTGAATTTGTCCTGTACCACCACGTAATAATACAGACAACAATATATGGATTATTCTGCTGTATTAACGTAATTTGCTGTTTGTCATAGTAGTATCTACTAGGTTTCTAGTTCAACACATGTTTGTCTATGCAATATACAAATATGTTAACCATAAGCATAACCACTGTACATCCCATAAGATGCATTTGGATGATATACTACTTATAATCATAATTACCAGTGACACTTGTAGATTGTAAGAGAGGTTGGGAGGAGATCATTTCACGTTTCTCTACCACCGCTGCGAGAGCATGCGAGATAGTTGCAACATCTTCACAAGCGTGTTCACAAAATTTTGGAGTAACCGCCATGGATTAGTGCACTGAGCATGTTATTCACCAGCACTATACGTCGGATAACTATCACCTACCGCAATTTGCGGATTGACACGTAATTCTTTCTCTTTTCTCTATATGGAGCACTACATTTAATTCCCAAGCAAATTGAAACTCCGATTCTGAGCAATTTCCCTCTCACTACATCTATCACTTTAAATTTAGCTAATACGGATGACGTTTTCGACACCAGTGGGCGGGACGCTACTTAATCCGAGCTCACTTCCGGGTCACGTGTTCGCACTTCGAACGAGGAGACCCGGGAGAGAAGAGAGAAGTAGCAAGACGTCTACAGGTAACGCGACCGTGGGGTTTCTAGCCGGTGACATGATATGTCTTGCCAAGTATGATAGCTGGGAGGTTTTCTAACCCGCCTGTCCGGCTTGTTTGTCTTACAGACACCAAGTCCGGAACAGGCATCGGAATCACTCGCAATAATCGAGGCACCCCGTCTTTTCAGGTAGGCTGCCTGAATTAGAATTCTAAACGGAATGTCGAGTAACATGCTTGGTGCCAACCTACCTATAAGTCAGTCTAACACCCTGCACGTGTATCACTTTTCAGACACTAAGCGATCGAGTAATACACCTTCCCCCGGGCAACCCAGAACAAGCGCACTACGCTTATAAGGTAATTTAAATATGCCTTATGTATTTTGACCGTCTATATAATATTAGCAGAAGTCTGCATATACACAACTCTAACCAAGTTAAAATAGAATACGACGTGAAGCTACAGTAAAGTTTTTAAGTTTGTCAGCGGCATCAACTTATTGTGATCAAGGAAACTGACATATTAACACATCAGGAGATGTTACGATGTTGTTTAGCATGCATATAATTGGTACAGTTTCGTTCCTCTTACTAGAGGGCAGCCAGATGAATATGGCACCAAATAAGTCACCAGCCCTAACGAGAATCATATTCAGCATCTCTAATTCCCCTCCCTAAATACGGGGACATATATAACTCCATATTCTTTAACTCTATTGCAGCGACTATACCACATTTGTCAATTACGTTTTGGATGGTCTTGGGCCCTTCCGGGTCGGAAGTATCACCGGAAGAGCGGTGAGCTTTCCGTTTTCTTATTATATTTTTTATTTTTTATTTCTTGTCGCCACTAAATGCATAGCCTGATTTTGATGACGCGAATAAAACACAACGGTGGAGCGATCTACTAGAATTAACCTCAATAAGTGCTCAGTCGAATGATCAGTCTATAATAATAGATATCTTCATAGATCTAACTTTTCGACCTCTCTTTCTTTCTATCCCCCCTTCTTTCCCGTTGTCTTCCCTCTCTTGTTTCTTAAAATCCACTCATATATATCGATCACGACAGGCCTTATGGTCCAATACACAACCAATGGAGGTATGTGTCGAAATTTTATTTTGCTATGTCACCGAGCACATATTACACGCATGATACCTCACACTCGGCATAGACTTTAGTGCAGTACGGCACCATGCACAACTTTGGTTACTACAGTAGATGATATATACGTGTGAATTCACTCTATCGATTAGGGTGCCTAAGTGCACAACGTTTCACCCCAATTGCATGGTATGCACGAGCATATTATGAGCACGATAGCACACTTAGGGATGTTTTCCAACAACCATCTCAGGGGCATAGACTTATGCATGAGAGAATCCAATGTGATGCTTGTCTCAACGGCTGACCTGAAGTGTTATTCAGGACCACACATACAAATGTATATATCCCCAAGTATAGCTCCTTGTTTTCTGTATTATTTCCAGCCCTGAAGATTCGCAAGATGCGATGAAACACGTGTCGGCTGGTTGTTCACATGCTGTGTTGGAATAAAACAAGGAGACCAAGACTTCTTTATTGACATTCAATTACTTATAATTTTTAGTTGCATATCACTGTTGTTTCTCTGCATTTTGAAATTCTTACATCAGGACATTGTATCCGTTTTCTACTCGTCAAGTGTGTGCATAGGGTTTGCCATTTTGTGTTAATTTCTATTTTCTCCCCATACATTTGAACTACATCTTGTTTCTACTCTTTCAGGTGTTTTTCTATGATTCTGATTTGTTTTAGGAGATGCCTCCTCAATAATTTCTCTTGGAGGGGCACTTGGAGAAGTCCATGAACAAACTGGTTGATAAGGTGGCGGTTTTCTAGTATAAATTTCTTCTAATACCACATCTTCTGAATCACTTTCTTCACTAATATTATTTTTCTTTTGAGCACTCTTTTGTCCAGTTACCTCATCAATTAGTCTCACTGGGTACAAACCATCACACATGTCACCACTTCTCCATCGACTCATTCTATCCTGATGTGTTTCTCTATTGAGATCTAGTCCTGCTCTCCTTGATATTCCTCTACTTTCTCGTTGTAATTCAAACATTTCATCCTCCCATTCAACTAAAGCTTCAAATTGAGTAGGTCTAGCCTTTGGTATAAGTTTCATAATTTTTTCTCTTACATTTTTCAAAACTGCCATGTTAAAAGATCCATCTTCTGGCCATGCTAATACACCATCATTTTCAGTGTACTTCATCCAATTCTCAATCCAAAGACAAGTATGATAACCATATTCACCCAACATATACGCTGCAGGTGTTTTGTACTTATGAATTAATCTTCCACCTCGTGTTGAGATTTTCTTGTCCGGTTTAAGTTTATCTTTCAATTTCTGAAACCATGAAAGCTTCTTTTTCTCCTTCATGTAATAATAATGCATGTTTTAAAAAATTTCCCTTACTTCGGTAAAGATCGTAACAACTTCATTGTTAATCCGCAACACCAACCAATCCGTGCGCGATACTCACCAACAAACCAATCAAGTTAAGCTTCGTCACTATTTTGCTCAACCAATAGAATTACTGTTATTCAGGATGAGCCAATCAGCTATAAGCTTGCCTTAGTCACGTGCACCAATCGGTGCGCGAACACTGTGACGTATGTTAGTCAATCACAGCGCGACACTTGTGACGTATGCTGCCGCTGCAGCTTCTCTGTCTCTCGCTCCGCTCCTTGAACTGACACCTCCTTTACAAAATTTTCAAAGCGCCATATTTACAAATCCTTCAATTGAATTCTGTTAATAACTCCACAAAAAACAAACCATTTGTCTGTTTCGCTAAGTAAAGTGATAGCTTTCTCAGTCATTCAAGTATTCTTTTCGCGTGAAATAGACGACGCTATTTTCACAGAATATGTAAATTCGCCGATAAAGTAAGGCTACGTTACCCTTCTAGCAGGTAATAACGAACTCGTTTCTCTCTAAATGCACATTGACAATTCAGAGTTTTACTCGATCGTGTATTACAAATTCATTTACGCACATTCATACAGAAAAATCCCTAACTATATATACATAAAATCTTTAGTAGGACTTTAACCCACCAAAAGAAATCCTCACTCGCCAGTAAGATAGACGACGCTTCCTTACCCTTCACTCAAGCTTAGATACATTCTACTACTCTTTGCACAGTGAGTTTTAAAACAGGCTCCAAGTCCCTATACTCGAAAGCTACGATTTCGTAGAGAATCCTCACGATGCATTCTACCTTACACACCTAAAATCCCTAAACTTGTGCTGTACGTCCACAACACTTGTGATATACGGCGATACCACTATTTTGAAACAGAACAAATGCACTGTGTAACTTCCTGTCACACTTCTCTTGCCGGCACAAACCAGGAATTTTCACACTGCTGGAAAAAACCTTTCGACTACATATAACAACTAAACAAACTTAAAATTAACATATGATAAACTTCGATCCTATGTAATTACCATGTAACATGTCAGTTACCATACTAACCGAACTCTGCTACCAAGAAATCGATCCAGCGCTCCTATTGAAAAACTGTCTCAATAACACCACTGATCACCACAATTTTCACCATTAATCAAGAATCACATACAAAGGCCCATACTACCAATGAGACAATTTCTGAGCGACTGAATCAGGTGGTATGATTAGCTAAACTACTCATATTATTTACAAAATTATATACAACTGCAGTTTATCTATTTATATTATGATTTAAACATTTATTATTTTAATAATCAAACCACCAAGGCAATTAGATCAACTGATGGTAACTAGATCATGAATAAACAAGACCAGCTTGTCATTTCAAATCTAATTTTTATTAACTTTATTTTTATAAGAAAAGGCATATACTTTTTAGAATCTTTATTTTATAAGCAATCAAGAAAGCAGCATTTTAGTGAGTGAAATGAATTAATAAACTGACATTTTCAAAGCAAGCTCAGAAACGTGAAATATTAGCAGAATAACAGTTGCCGTTCCCTAAATCTATTTCCCTTTCTGATTCTCACTCCACCTAGAAAGGAAAAAAAATTATTTTTAAGTCCGCTGTCCTTAGTTGCGTCAAAAGTCCAACAGCATCTCACGTCAATCAGGAATCGGAAAGTAGAGAGTTTTTTTTCTCCGCTCCAAGTGTCACGTTTTATACCTTTCTTTCTAGCTAAACTTTCTACATTTTACATTCTTTAAAACAAATCCGAGCTTTTCATTGGCTGTCCTGTGTCAGACCATGATAAACTTGGTTAGGTCATCTCCGTTACTTGACCAGACCCAGGCTGTACATAAGCCCTATTGTCTCATTTCCACGTCTTCCAGCTTCCTCAGGAAAGATACTTTTTCCACGAGTTTCAAACATTTACTTTTTAGCCTTGGCAGACACATTAAGTTCCTGTCATTGAGCCTTTTGATAGAGGGTCACATTCTACCATTTAAACACAGAAAGGGCATTTTTTATCGACCTTGGTAGGATGAATGTCTGATGTGAGCCCTACTTGACAAAATCTGACAATATGCTAAAATGACCAATTTTCACCATATACAATCAGCAAATGAAATCCCACTGATCCCCTGAATCCTGGGTTTGTAGGCCCAAGCCAAAGGCCAAAGGCCACCGCCTTATGTTAACAAAATCCACTGGGCCTAAATAAGTTTTAACCGTGCATTTCTGATGTGCTGAACACAGCTAGGTAACTTGAGCAACCCTGGAAAGTACCGTAACCTTACACAAGCACCATGTCAAGACACCCCACACTTGCATGTACACAGTCAGCTGGTACAGAATTTTACATCTTGCTTCATTATTTTGAAAGACAGCTTGCACAAAATGAAAGCCACAGCACCTGTCGTAAGTTCCGCTCTCACATATATTTTTAGAGATATGTATGTGACAATATGTTCTTTGTTTATATCTTGTGGTCAAGCATGGCCAACCAGCCATGGGGACACCTAACCCTTTTCCGAAGTCCTAGGACACATGCGGTTAAGCCACCTGCACCGAAAGTGCGTAAGCAAGTGCATCACCATAGAACCCTGGTTCCGCATTTTCAGGTATATCAGACCCAACCGTCAAATTTGAAGTGAGAACTCTCTTGCAAGTGCTTTGCATGAGCGTGAGTTCTCCGGCTAGCCGTGTATCTGACTTGGGACATCAACGCCTCTCTCTCAGGTGGTAAAACTGCCAAGCTAGATAACATTTCTGCCTTTTTAGATCTCTGACTATACTCTGTATTTTCCATCCACACCCAATTCCTTGCATTTTAGGATTAGGCATTGTGTGGCTAGTCTCCTTAGTCAGGTGCCTCCAGGCACTTGATTTTATAGAATGTGTTCTGTATTCTCTAACTAATTTCAATTGTGCTCTTTAAAAATATCCCTGTCCTTTTACACCTTAGATCTCTTTAGAATGTTAAACTTGCATGGGTAATTCTCTTCAGAAAAGCACATTTTTAGGCGCTATGTTTTCATAGAATGTATTCTGAGCCTTTTGAATCGCTTACTGATTTCAATTATACCGTTTTACAAGTCCTAATTCCAGCCTGTTTTCTAGGCTCTTGCACATAATAAATGGGAACTTGCGTTTTTAATCCTGACAGATTGAAGTCAGACTTTCAACGTTTCATTGCTCATGCTGATTAATTAATAAATGCATTTTCTGATGTAGTTAAGACTTAACAAATAAAATGCCACTTCAAATGTGATCTTTGTCATCTCATATCATTGTTCCTTGTTCCTCAGTGAAGTGTTGCGTCGGTGACCTGTGACCACGGTTAATGACCACAGCGGGGTGATTTGTGACCACACCCTAAAGGGGCTTCAATAGAGGCTTCCATTCTCCCTTTCTCACTTTTCTCCGTTAAGCACGTTCAACACAGTCCAAGAACTGCTTTTCTATTCATAATGACTGTGCAGTAAAAATCTTCACAGCTACGCATTTGCAAGGCATCGCTCTGGACAAGTTTTCACAACTGCATTTCTGTCAGCCATGTTTTCTGAACCACCTTTAGGCCTCACTTTGGAAACTATTAAACAAACACAAGACATCAATTAATTAAAGAATTGAAACCCATTCTGTTACCCACCCCCTTTACTAATTAATCCCGTTAATTATGTTACCTAGCAGAAGCACGAATAAGCAGCTTTATATTTACTTTTCCTTGGAAACTGCTACACGAACTCCTAGAGCCTTTGTCACAGAAAAGACATACCGTAAGCACACAAATAAGCACATGCCATTAGTTAAACAGCCGCATTTAATACTGACAAAGACAATAGACAAGGTTAGTTTATTTCTTCTTTTGCGTCTGCATCAAAAAGCACATTAGTTTATCCCGCGTGTACTGATGCATATATTCTTAAACTATGTTGATTAGTTATTTCACCACACTTATTAATTCAATTATAGTTACGAGAGATTAACTTCACAAGTTTGAACATAATCTTGTTTATCACCTTGCTCCATCACAAGCATAAACTTTTTTTTAGTTGCTCCGAGCTCTGGCTTCCATTTCTGTAAACAGGGCTGTAATTTCTGTTTGGAACTCTTATCACGGGCACTCGTGTCACTCAAAGCTCCTACGGTCCTGTAAATCTTGTGCGCCTTTTATCAGCACTGCAACCGCTTCATGGCAGCCGCGCTTCACGTTTCAGCATGGCAGCCATGCACATAACTTACCAAAACGGCGCAGGCTTGTGCCAGATTCATTGCCTCCGGGCTTCATATTTCAGTGTGGCACCCGCTTTAATGTGTCACCTTCTAATTACTTGTCTAAAATGCTTGTACATTCTGTTCGCACATCAAGCCGGCACTGAAGGGATGGGCCTGCGCAATGCTGAACTATCTTCGCCCTGCTCTCACCACTCATACTATTCCCCTTCCTTCCTGTGGATTGGCGGAATACTTTTGTTATGTTTGTTGCCAAGGAGACGTTAACATCTCCTCATTGGCTGACGCTGTTGCCAAGCCCGAGGTGGGCAGGTTTTCTTAACCGACTCTTCAGAGGAATGAGCACATAGCAGCTATCAATAAAATAGTCATTGCTTATCTTCTGTCTGCTTAAGCGGCTCCTGAAATGATCCCAAGGAGGTATTGGTTCTCAATTAGCATGACACAGCCGACAGCTTGTGAGCTCTGATGTAATACTGGCCACCCTTTCCAATAAACACTAAATAGATGCATTCACAACAAAGAGTGGTATGCCTTAGTGTTTCCCATTCTTTTTTATTGCTTTTTATTGTTGCATTCAAGTCATAAACAAAATACAAAATCAAGTAGTGAATTGATACATGTCCATAGGTAGCAAGACAATTATACAACCGGACTATCAAGATCAGCCATGTATCGTGTAGTTTACTTCCCTTCCCATTGATCGAATTACATCACTCATTCACCCTGTGTTATGCTCTTAATCCTCTTCAAGTAGGGGATTGTATTGACAAGCAGACAGAGCAGCCCCCTAGTTGAATTTCATTTCCCCCATATTTTGGTCCATTTTTGTGGCCAGCCTCTTCCCTCATACACCACCCCTCTTCCTGCAAACACCAATCCATGTCAGTTTTACAGTCTGTCAATGTTTGCGCAAAGTCCAACATCCATTTTCTCGCAATGTTTTGCTTAGCCACTGTAAAGCCCAGTGTGACCCAGGTTCTTTTCCCCACTGTTAGGTCAGTTTTCTACCAGATGTTTAATAAACACCACTGGGGTGACTTCTCCATCCATCCTTCACACACCGTAAAAATACATGTAGTAATCTTTTCCCAGTATTCTAGTAATCTGAAAGAAACAGGTTAGTATTAGATTCCTTACCTTAGAATATCCCCAGGCGTCAGTCTGGATCCGGAAACTTTTGCGTAGCAGTACCCCTGCGCGTCGGTAGGCGTCGTCTGCAGGCGTCCCCTGCGGCTCCGCGTCGTCGGCGTCGTGCGCCGTGATGACGTCGCTGGAGTATATAGACGCCGCCTCCGCGCGCTGACGTCAGTTCTTCTTTTTTCCGCGCCAGTTAGCGCAGATCCGAAGAGCAGTACTCCGGTCTTTTGACCAAGTTTTTTGTTAACTAATTGATCTTTACGGTGCCGGTAGGATGCCCGGTTTCAAGAGTTGTGACGAGTGCGACCGCCTGATGTCGGTCACCGACCACCATCGACTCTGCCTCCGGTGTCTGGGCGCGGACCACGACGTGGAGTCCTGCGTCGACTGTCGGGCCTTGACTGGAAAAGCTAGGCGGGAGCGGTCCCGCAAGCTTCTCGAGCTCCGGGTGTCGGCCCCGCGTCGAGAGCGGTCCCGGTCCGGTCGGAGGTCGAGGGAGCGGTCGAGGGAACGGTCGCGGAGCCGCCATGGGCGCTCCGGGAGTCGCCACCATTCCTCCGGCTCGTCAGGTAAGCACAAGAAGTCGGGGCGTTGCCATCGCACCCCCGACTCCCCCCGACGCCCGCGTGCTGCGGCCGGGGGCTCGGGTGACCCCACCCCCGCGGTCCCGCATGGGTCGCCGACGCCGTCTACCCCACACCTGTCGGTCCCTGGGGAAGGCGCGTCGCGTGAGGAGATCGAGGCCTTCCTCATTGCTATGAGGGCGAGGTCTTCTCCGGCGGGGCCTTCGGCGCCTGCGGGCCCGTCGGTCCCGTCTGGGGGCCCGAGCGGTTCGGGTGCTCCTGCCCCGGCGCCGCCGGTGGCTCCGGCCCCGGCGCCGCTGGTTCCCTCTGGTTCGTCGCTGGCTGGTCTCCCGGCCTCTCCGGCGTCGGTTCCTGTGGGCCAACCCGTGGTACCGCCCCCGCGTGGTGCAGCGACTCCGCCGTCGGCTCCGGCCGGCGTCGGGGCACCGACGCCGCGCGGCGCCACCCCCCTTTCCTCCCCGACTCCGGACTCGGAGCCGGACCGGCGTCGGCCGACGCCGGATCCGACGCCGATGGGGCCCGTTGACCCCGATGTCTATATCGTCGATCCAGAATATGGGTATGATGAGGAGGAGTATGGAGAGGGTTGGGAGGGGTCTGAGGACCCTCTATCCCGTGCCTGCCAGTATGATGTGGACTGGGTAGGTGATCTGGGTGATGCCAGTGGCCTGGACGAGTCGCCCAACCCTGGGTTTGTCTCTCCGTCCCCTGTGGCGTCCGAGGCAGGTGCTGCCTATTCGGTGGTCCTGATGAGGGCTGCCAAGGCCTTACACCTTGAGCTCCCCGTCGCGAAGGTCAAACCGAATATTCTGACGGAAGTTTTTAAACCGCAGTCATGCCCCCAGGAGCCTCTGCTGCCGTTTAATGAGGCCCTGACGGATGTCCTTCTGGGCACCTGGTCTAGGCCCGCTTCTGGTGCGCCGGTTGACCGGAACGTTGCCAGGCGTCACCGTCCATGCTCGGACGACCCTGCCTTCCTGTCCACCCATCCCTCCCCGGAGAGTCTGGTGATCCAGGCCTCCACTTCACAGTCCGCATTTCCGTCGGCTCCGCCCGACCGGGAATCAAAGAGGTACGACCAATTTGGTAAAAAAGTGTTTTCCTCTTTGAGCGCTGGACTGCGGTCTTGTAACACCGCGTGCCTCTTGGGCCGCTACACCCACTCCCTGTGGGATACGGTCGAGGAGTGTTTGCCGCAATGCCCCCAGGAAGTGCGGGACAAGCTCACCCGGGCCTTGGTTGAAGGCCGGGATGCGGCGCGGTACTCGATCCGTTGTGGTCTGGACACCACAGACTCACTGGGACGGGCCATGTCCACTACGGTGGCGATTCGTCGCCATGCCTGGCTGAGATCTGCCAACTTCTCACCAGACGTCCAAAATACACTTATGGACATGCCATTTGATGGCAGTCGCCTATTTGGTGACAAAGCGGACCACGCGCTGGAGCGCTTCAAGGACTCCAGGGTCACGGCCAAGTCCTTGGGTCTCTCGACCCAGCGCCAGCAGACGGGTTCGTTTCGGCCCTTTCGTGGCCAAGGGAGGGGAGGTCCCACACGTGCTGCCAGCCACGCGGCGCAGAGCGCTCCCCAGCGCGGTGGCGCCCGTGGTTTCCGCCGTGGTGGCGGTAGAGGCCAGCGTCGTGGTCAGTCCACGCCTCCCTCCGCTGCGGCATCCAAGCCTTCCTAGTCCGAGCTTTCGGGCTCACGTGACGCCAGTGGGTGGCAGGGTTCGCCATCACCACTCCCGCTGGCGCGCGATAACATCGGACAGGTGGGTGCTGCAGCTTGTCCGAAGGGGCTATGCCCTCCCCTTCGAGTCCACTCCTCCAGCCATGCCACCGCAGAACCACCGTGTGTCGGGGGACCACTTGACACTTCTGCAGGAGGAAGTTACGGCCCTCTTGGCCAAGGGGGCCATCGAGCGCGTTCCTGGGCCAGAAGTAGGGTGTGGTTGCTACTCCCACTACTTTCTGGTACCCAAGAAGGACAAGGGAGGCCTGCGTCCTATCTTGGATCTACGGAACGTCAACGGCTTCCTCCGGAAGGAGAAGTTCAAGATGTTGACTTTGGCTCAGGTCTTGGCTGCTCTAGACCCACAAGACTGGATGGTAGCGTTGGACTTGCAGGATGCGTATTTTCACATCCCCGTCCTGCCGGCCCACCGGCGTTACCTGCGGTTCACGGTAGGCCACGAGCACTTTCAGTTTATCGTGCTCCCATTCGGCCTTACCAGCGCCCCACGGGTGTTCACGAAAGTGATGGCGGTGGTCGCAGCTCATCTGCGCCGGTTAGGGGTTTCAGTCTTCCCCTACCTCGACGACTGGCTGTTGAAGGCGGGCTCGCCCCAGACAGTCGTCCACCACCTTCAGATGACGGCAGACCTCCTGCACGAGCTGGGGTTTTCCATCAATGTGCCGAAATCACACCTGTGTCCCTCTCAAAAGCTCCTTTTCATCGGAGCAGTTCTCGACTCGGCGCAGTTTCGGGTTTATCCTCCGGAACGGCGGGTCCGGGATATTCAGGCTCTGATTCCCATCTTTCAGCCGTTATCCCGGGTTTCGGTCAGGTTGACGCTGCGGCTTCTGGGGCTGATGGCCTCCTGCATCCTTCTGGTGCATCACGCCAGATGGCGGATGCGGGCTCTGCAGTGGGACCTGAAGTTTCAGTGGGCCCAGCATCAGGGCAACCTATCCGACCATGTCCTGATCTCGGAGGGCACTGCGAGACAGCTGCAGTGGTGGCTTACGGACCGCGATTGGGTCAGGGGCAGATCCCTCTCCCTTCCCCAACCGGAGCACGTGGTTGTGACGGACGCGTCCCTCCAAGGCTGGGGTGGCCACTTGGGAGAGGCGGAGATCAGAGGCCTCTGGTCTCCGGCGGAGTCCCGGCTCCATATCAACATGTTGGAGCTGCGGGCGATTCGCCTAGCACTGAAGGCATTCCTCCCCTTTGTCAACGGGAGTGTAGTGCAGGTGTTCACGGACAACACCACCGCCATGTGGTACTGCAACAAACAGGGCGGTGTGGGGTCGTGGACCCTTTGCCAAGAGGCTCTGCGCCTCTGGCAATGGCTGGAACGTCAGGGCGTGACTCTGACGGTTCAACACCTGGCAGGTTCTCTGAACGCCAGGGCGGACGAACTCAGCCGTCGGTGCTCGGTGGATCACGAATGGCGTCTGAACTCGGATGTGGCGAGAGGCCTCTTTCAGCAATGGGGAGAGCCTTGGTTAGATCTATTCGCCACAGAAGAGAACGCGCAATGTCATCAGTTCTGCGCGTTGGAGTTTCCAAGACGGCACTCGCTCGGCGACGCCTTTCGGCGCGAGTGGAGTTGCGGTCTGTTGTACGCCTTTCCGCCTATACCACTTCTGCCCAGAGTGCTGAAGAAGATCAGGCGCGACCGGGCCCAAGTTATCCTTGTGGCTCCGGACTGGGCTCGAAGGTACTGGTATCCCGAGCTACTCAGCATGACAGTCGGTCCCTCGATCCGCCTGCCCCTTCAGGAGGACCTTCTGTCGCAGCAGCAGGGGACGGTCCTCCACCCGAACCTGTCCAGTCTCCACCTCCATGCGTGGAGATTGAGCGGCGACAGTTGAGGCCATTTGACTTGCCTCCTGAAGTCTGTGATGTCATTCTGGCAGCCAGGCGTCCCTCCACAAAGTCGGTATACGCCTGCCGGTGGAACAGATTTGTGGCATGGTGCACAGCGAAGGCTGTGGATCCCCTTTCTGCCCCTCTGTCTGAGGTTCTCCTCTTCCTCCTTTCCCTTGCCCAGCAGGGCTCTGCTCTGGGCACTATCAAGGGCTATCTTTCTGCCCTTTCCGCCTTCTTGAGGCTACCTGATCAGCCATCTTTGTTCAAGTCCCCTATTGTGTTGAGATTCTTGAAGGGCATCACGCACATGTATCCTCCAACTCCGTTCGTGATGCCTCAGTGGGACTTGAACCTGGTTTTGACTTTCCTGATGTGCGCTCCCTTTGAGCCCCTTCATTCCTGTCCTCTCCGTCTTCTCACCTTAAAGACGGCCTTCCTGGTAGCCATCACCTCTGCCAGGAGAGTGAGTGAGCTCCAGGCTCTTTCTATTCAACCTCCTTTCTTGTCTGTTCATCCTGATAAGGTGGTTCTTCGGACTAGACCTTCTTTCCTGCCCAAGGTAGTCTCTGCTTTTCACATTGGGCAGTCCATCACCTTGCCCTCTTTCTTCCCGCCTCCGCATCCTTCAAAGGATGAAGAGCGGCTCCATCGTCTGGACCCAAAACGTGCGCTTTCATTCTATATGGATCGCACACGCCAGTTCCGGGTGGATGACCAACTGTTTGTTGGCTACGTGGGTGAGAAGAAGGGAAGGGCGGTACAGAAACGGACCATCTCTCGGTGGGTCGTCCTGTGCATCAAAGCATGCTACTCTTTGGCTCGGAAGGAGCCTCCTGTTGGGCTGAGGGCCCATTCCACTCGGGCCACGGCGGCTACTACTGCCCTGGGCCGGGGAGTCCCTTTGCAGGACATTTGCCAGGCGGCCACGTGGGCCTCGCTGCACACCTTTGCGAGGCACTACTGCCTGGACAGTCAAGTCCGGAGGGATGGCTTCTTTGGCCGTTCGGTCCTCCAGGACTTTCTGGTGTAGGTTGTATTGGTTCGCAGACCCACCACCGGGGTTGGTATTGCTGGGGTATCTATTCTAAGGTAAGGAATCTAATACTAACCTGTTTCTTTCAGATGAACAAGTTACTTACCTTCGGTAACGATATATCTGTAAGAAACAGTAGTTAGTATTAGATTCCTTACCGCCCCGCCCATCCTCCCCGTTCTGCGAACTGATACCTAGGGTTAAGGACATCCCTTTCAGGGCCCTAGTTTCAAATGGCACCAGTGTTGGTTCTCACATGGCTCTGCGTGTTCTGGCGCGGAAAAGCTGTGTGCAAAGAACTGACGTCAGCGCGCGGAGGCGGCGTCTATATACTCCAGCGACGTCATCACGGCGCACGACGCCGACGACGCGGAGCCGCAGGGGACGCCTGCAGACGACGCCTACCGACGCGCAGGGGTACTGCTACGCAAAAGTTTCCGGATCCAGACTGACGCCTGGGGATATTCTAAGGTAAGGAATCTAATACTAACTACTGTTTCTTACAGATATATCGTTACCGAAGGTAAGTAACTTGTTCTTCACGGGCAGTCTCACCATAAGTGGAGGAACGTACCGGTCTGTCCACTGTGTCTCGCACATTGCAAAGATTCAGTTCTACCCATTTTTACCAGGGTAGTGGTTGTGTAGCATGTTCGGTGCAGAATTCTTTTGTTTGACTAATTTGAATCTTTAGCGTATTGCTACCTCCCGGGGGGGATGCAAGCGCCTCCTACCACTTCATCAGTGAGGGTTCCTACGTCCTCCTGCCACATAGCCCGTACTTTCCCTAAGGTGTCAGATGAATTGTAAAGCAGTTTCTGGTATGTCAATGGTATTGTCTTTCCTCGAAGGTAGTCATCGAGGAGCCTATCCTCCAACGGGGAGGAGTCTGGGAGAGCTGTACCAAGGAGAATTGCTTGCGATAGGGCATGTCGTATCTGAAGTAAAAGGTAGATTTCCGTTGAGGATAACTCATATTCCCTCTGGAGGACTGCAAAGGGCATAATTTTCCCTCCCGCCCATAGGTTTCCCAGATAACATACATAACCGATTTTTCCCAGTTTATTGTATATCTTGATTTTTTTTTTTTAAATAAAGTAAAAATATGCAGCACCCTATATAGAGAAGAATATGGGTTTGCCATTTAGAGAAGGACATAATAAGCACAGAGGGAGATTCTATCCTCCATTTTAGGGCCCTTATCAGCGGGTCACCTCTTATTCAAACCACCAATGGTTCCAAGACCAGCGCAAAAATCAATGGAGAGAGGGGACAACCGTGCCTTGTCACTCTGTGCCAGTGGAACCTTTTAGATCTACCTCTGTTGACTATAACCTGTGCTAGGGGCTCAGAATATAAAAGTTTAACCCATGCCAAAATTTCTCCCCAAACCCAAATTGCTCTAAAACCACAAATAAAAAGGGCCACTCTATCATATCAAACGTCATTTTAGCGTCTTGGGACATTGATTGCTTCTTCCCTGACAGTGTTAGCTCTTCCCAACACACCATAGAGGCGCCAAGGGTTAAGTGAGGTATTTCTTTCTGGCATAAATCCTGATTGATCAGGATGAACCAACGTGTGTAGCAATGGAGCCAGGCGTGTTGCTAGGATTTTCGCCAAGATCTTAACTTCTGCGTTTAGCAGCGATATCAGTCTATAGTACGCACACCGTCTTGTGTATTACAACTATATTATCTAACTGTTAGTCATCCGACAGTTTTCCTTTTTTAACGCTTTCTTGGTACATTCGCGATAGGTGTGGGGCAATTACTGACGCATTTAGTTTATATAATTCAATTGGTAGGCCATTTGGGTACTTTGCTTTACCAATTCGCAAAGCTCCAATTCCTTGCACTATTTTACTCTCAGTCCGGTCCAACTCTAGTCTCTTTCTGTCCTCCCTCCCAAGGGACGGCAGACCCAGGGTGGCACATCGTTCATGTGCATCGGCCCAAGAGGTCAATCGTGGTGGTGTATACAATTGCTCATAATATACCGCAAAGGTGTCTGCTATTTCTTGCCTATCTCTGTGGTGTCAGCACCTGGGTTAATCACGAACACCCATCTGGAGGCCATTTCTTTCTTTTCTAACCAAGCCAGCAATTTGCCCACTCTATCTCCCACCTCATAATTTTGATGCTGGAACGAGCGGTTCTGCGTTTTTGCTGCCTCTTTGGCAATATCTTTGTATGCTCTCTGCTTGATTTGTAATCTATGCTGAATGTCCGGGGAGACTGACTTCTGCATCTCAGATTCTAGCTTCCGGATTTCTTCTTCTATCTCTAACAGTTGTTTCTGCCTTTCCTTTTTGTGGCCAGATATTAAGAAGACACCTTGGCAACTGCCTTATAGGCCTCCCATAATGTTTGGTAAGAGTCAACCGACTCCTTATTTTCTTTGAAGTCGTTTTTTGTTGCTTTCATTAAGCCTGCTCTAATGGATGCCACTTGTAAGTACCAAGGGTTGATAGACATATGGTTACTCCTGTACCCCACTGCACCCCTATTGGCTACACTCAGTGGAAAGTGATCAGGGGGGCCTCTGGGGAGGGGGACCACTTCACAAAAGAGTGGGAGTTGTTCCGCCACTCCAAACAAATAGTCTAAACTCCCATAGGCCCCTGAGTGGAAGGTGTACAGATGGGCCAGAGGCCTGCGTGTTCGCCACACGTCAACAAGACCGATGGCAGACAAGAACTGAGCTAAGGCCTTTGCCGAGGTATCATACTGTCTGGCTGGCCAGCGATCTTTATCTCCATAAATGGCGGCGTTACAGTCGCCCCCAATTAGTAGTTCCCCCTGTGGAAAGCTGATAATGTATGAACCTGGGTCGGCAAGAGTGGATGTATGTAGTCTTGGGTGGGTATAGAGGGATACAATGTGTAAGAGTCTCCCCTCCCAGTGTCCCGACAGTGTCACGGAGCATCCCAGTGAATCACGTATGACTTTTTGTATCGTAAATGGGAATGATTTGCAAAGCAGGATACCCACTCCTCTTGATCCTCTGGTGTACCATGAGTGGGCCACTAATTTATAACCCCATCTATTGCGCACATAGTAGGAATCCCCCCTGTATGTGTGTTTCTTGTAGCAGCACCACGTCAGGTACGTGACGTTTCAGATATTGCAATACCACCCCTCTTTTAATTTGATCTCCTAGGCCATTGACATTCCATGATAGGATTTTAAAGTTACTAAAGGGTTTATCTCTGATCATGGTGCTCTGTTTCTGCCCAAGGCTCTTTAGGGAGAGTTTCCAAGGACATCCCATCATGAGGTTGCCCTACTTTTACCTTCCAGGCTTTCCGGCTGACATCCTGTTCTGCAGCTACTAATTTCTTAAGAACTGTATCTTGCATTGTCACCACTACAAGCCATTTTGTGTATCTTGAAACACTACTTGCCCAAACAGAAAAACGAGGCCCCCCCCACCCCACCACCCTCCCTTCTTCCCTGCATTGTGGACTTAAAACTGCCCACCCTCACAACTCTGCAGAGTTCCTTTGTATCCCCTCCCTCATAACTTACTGTTGGAGAGCATGTCTCCGCCGGCTGCCCACCTGCCACAACCCTATTTCACTATCATATAATGACTTTACCAGTTTACTGCTATGTTGCTCGAGTCCAATAGGATCTTCGACCCTTCCTGTAACCTATCGCCAAATACACAGTGAGCAGTTCTGAGATGCACAGATCGATCTGGTCTCACAGCTTCCAAGTGACTGACCATCATCTGGGCCGTCTGTGAATGTCTTGTGTCCAATTTGGTTCTATAGTCTTGCATCGTCTATTTCCTACTGTGCATTTATCGCTTCAGCTATGGTTGAATAGCTGTGTCTCACTTTCCGTCCTCTGGTTCTTCCTCTTCTTGTTGATTTCTCGGATGTCGCCTCTCTGTCATCTTTCAGTCGGTGAAGGTTAGAACGTATCTTACCTGTTGTCCTCCACACCTCTAGCCACTCCCAGGCTTCTTCCAGAGAATTGAAAAACCATGCTTTTCCTTCTGCCACTACTCAGAGCTGGGCCAGAAACCGCATCGCATATTTTAGATCTTTCTTACCAAGCACTTTATTTGACCCCGAGAAAGGAGCGGCGCTTCTTCTGGACCTGGGCTGTAAAGTCCCGAACGAAGGTTATTGTGGAATTGTCGTATTTCAGTGGAGGGGCTGTGTGGGCAGTCTTCAATATGTTGTCCCTATCCCTAAAGTTAAAGATCCTGGCCAGGATAGGATTGGGGGGGGGGGGGACACCCGGCTGCTGTCGGCCTTCCCGCACTCAGTGGGCGAGCTCCACAGAGAAATAGTTACAGAGGGCACAAGGCTGTAGATGTTTTCCACGAATAGATCTGTGGACAGTCCCTGGGCTCGCTCCAGCACCCCTAAAATGCACACGTTATTTCTACCTGCACACCCTTCATAGTCTTCAAGCCTCTCTTCCATGATCTTCAACAGTTGGAGCTTTTGAACGGAAGGTTTCAAAAGATTTAGTATTTGACTGGAGCGTAGTAATAGTCTTCAACAGCACATATTTGGTCCCCCAGATTGCAAAGCTCAGCATGCATCAGTATTATCTCTGTTGTGACAGGTCTATTTTATTTTCCAGTGCAGAGCGTACACCTTGGATTGCTCCTTACTCATTCACTTGCTTTTGACTCAGATCCTCTCCCCATTTTGAGAGGGTGTCCAACTTGGGGTGCGTGAATCTATCGAGCTTGGTTGGATGCGTAGATTTAGCTCCTTTGTTTGTAGTCAACTTGGATGGCAGTGATTCACCCCACACTTGTTGCTTCTCCGTCACTTTGCCTATTTCCCTAAGAATGTGCTCACCAGGTAACGCCGCTCACTTCAAGCAGTACTTTAACCAACATATTAGGTTCGGATCAGGGTTATTAGAGTGCTCGTGTGCAGTTCAATCCGCACAATTAACTAGAACTGTCACCAGACCAGTGTCTCCTTGCCTTAAGGTTGAGGCACTCTGATTTCCAGTCACCGTCCAGGTGAACTCAATTCAGACTTTTCTTTTCCACAGCTATCTTTACTTAGGCTTGCCCCCTGCCTATCATGTAGACAGCAGGGCTCGAGTCGGGGTACCACTTATTTTACTGGGGGGGGGAACGCCGTCCCCCCTGCTAAACAGCCGGACTTCACTGTTTGGTCACTCTGGGACGAGATCGGAGCTCACAGTGACTGTTGTTTATATTGCTCAGCTTCCACAATTGCCGCCCCCAAATCACAAATCCAATTGAGGAGCGGTAGAGCAGGCCAGAGACGGCACCTTGCCACCCAACTCTCCGCCCCTCCACAGCAATCGCCACAGTGCGTCAGGCGCCGGGGCCAGTCGGCCTCCGCGCTCAACTCCTCTCCCTCGCAGCTGCCGCCAGGCCGGATCTTCTTGTGGCATCTTAACCCGGCGCAGGGTTTCTCTTTACCTTGCAGCTTCACTGCCGGACTCCGGCAGCAAAGTTGGCTCGACGTCACCAGTCTCTTTGGATCTGGGGCTTCACCCATCTCGTCTCTGTCGCACTTTGCTAGGGGGTGATGCAGTGATTCCCCCGGATCCACTCTGCCGCCCCCCGCTCCCCCCGCATGGGACAGCTGCTCACGGCGTCTCGGACGTTTTAGGCTGGCGCAGCTCCAGAAATACCACACTGGAACTCCAAAATCGACTCTGGCGTTCCGAACCTTGTCGGGATCTCCCGACTGTTGTGTTTGTACTCGTGCATCTTCTCTCTCACTGCATTCCAGAATGGCATTCTTCAGATATTGGAATGCAGTGAGGAGCAGACTGAGGACGGTACGAGCAAGGAGCGGTTGTGCTCTGCCATTTCCCTGAAACTGCTGGGTTAATCTTTGAATAAACTAATACATTGAAACTGGATTCAAGGCTACTTCGCATCTTTACATTGGCGACGATGGTTTGAGCCCAGCGCTGTAAAGAACCCACAGCCTCGTCGTGGATTCGCAGGAAATGTAAGCAGATTGAGGATCGGAACATATTTGTAACGTATATTGGGCTCCAGCGCGCAGTATATTGGATTTGTGTACTGTGTTATTGAAGGTAATGCTTTCTTGAATTGGGAGCCAGTGTAATGATTTGAGGGCAGGTTTGGCGGAGCATCTGGGCTTTGTCCCAGTGAGGAGCCTTGCGACGGCATTCTGGGCACTTTGTAGTCTGTTGATGACCGATATTGGGGCACCCAGGTACAGGGCGTTTCCGTAGTCCAGTCTTGAGATAATAAGGCCCTGCATTAGCAGTTTTCTGGACTGGAAGGGAATTAGGGGGAGGATTTTCCGTGCTGTCCGTATCAGGCCGAAGCATGTACCAGCGGTTTTTCTTGCTTGGACTTTAAAGTTGAAGTCTTGGTCCATCCAGATGCCAAGGCTCTTAATTTCCCTTTTGGGGGTGGGGGGAGTCCCCATACAGGGTGGCCATGAGAGAGAGGGGGGGAAGTTTGCGTGGGTCGCCAAGTAGAAGGATCTCTGACTTCTCTCCGTTGAGTTTAAGGCGAGAGTCGCACATCCATTTTGAAATGTTCTGGAGGCAAGTGGCCAGGTTATCCAGACATTTGGTCGACTGGTTTATGGAGACGACCAGTTGGGTTTCGTCAGCGTACATGACTACTTTTATGCAAAAGGTGTCACGATATCTATTAGGGGGGACATCTATACGTTAAAAAGTGTGGGGCTCAAGGAGGAGCCTTGGGGGACCCCACACTGAAGGGGGAGAACTCTGGAGTTGACAGAACCGTCGGCCACCTCGAAGGTTCTGTAATCTAAAAAGGACTTGAGCCAGGTCAGGGCGGTCCCAGAAATTCCTGCCATGTTGAGACGGTGGATAAGGATGGCGTGGTCCACCGTGTCGAAAGCGGCGCTCAGGTCCAGGAGGATCACTGCCACTGATCCTCCTGCATCTAGGATGGATCTTGCTTCTTCGATCACGGCCAGGAGAGCGGTGTCCGTGCCCTGTCCTGGTCTGAACCCTGTCTGGGAATGACGGAGAAGGTTGTTGGATTCAAGGAAGGTGGAGAGTTGGTGATTTACGATCTTTTCAGCCACTTTGCTAATGCCTGGGAGGAGTGAGATTGGTCTGAAGTAAGTCAGATCAGCGGGGTCGAGGTGAGGTTATTTGAGTAGCGCGCGAACTGTTGCTTTTTTCCAGTTGGTGGGGACAATGCCTTGGGTGAGAGAAGCATTAATTAGTTTGGTAAGGGGGGGGAGACAACGTGGAGGCAACCAGTTCATGGGGGGCTGGATCTGTAGGGGCTCCACTCTTCACAGAATTTAGAGTGGCCAGAAACAGCTCCGTGGATACCGGGGAGAAAGCATTAAGGTGAGGAATATCAGGGCAAGTAGAAGGGGGCTGCGAGTCTAAGAGTGTGCTATGGGTGGGGAGTGTTTTTAGGATATTGGTAATTTTGGAAGAGAAGAACTCGGCTAACTGATTACATCTAAAGCCTGACTGATCCACACTGGGCTGTGGTTCCGGGGCTTTTGTCAGCAGGCGGACAATGCGGTATGTTTCTGTAGAAGAATTTGCTGCGGCTAGTATTTTTCCTTCGAAAAAGGCTGCTTGAGTGATGTTTATGCAGTTTTTATAGTCCTTCATAGCTGACCTATATTCACCTTTACTCTTTGTAGCCCAGTCCTTTCTCCAGAGGCGTTCGAGCTTTTTGCATTCCTTTCTTAATTCGCGTAGCTCGGGTGTGAACCAGGGTGATTTAAAAGTTCCCTTCTTGCAAGGGAGTGGCTTATTGGGGAGGACTGAGTCGAGAGATTGTTCGATCCAGGCTCGGAGTTGGAGATCCGCCAGGGATGGATCTGAGTCGATATCAGGAACAGTGGTTGCCAATTCAAGTGACCAGGCTGCCGGATCTAATTTTGACCAGGGGCGGGACGGCGCCTGGGGGGGTGTCTGTCAGGGGCTTCGATGGACATTTGAAGCTTAAAGGGGATTAGGTGGTGGTCTGACCAAGGCATAGGGAGGGGGTCGCCTACTACTAATTTGGGGCTGTTCGTGAAGAAGGGGTCCAACAGATGGCCCTTGAAATGGGTAGGCTGATTAATTTTTAAATGAAGGTTGAGGGAGGCTGAGTCTTCCTTGAGATCATCCGCTATTTTGTTTGACAGATCATCCAAGTGGATATTTAGGTCTCCTAGGACTGTGAAGTTAGGGGATAGGCAGGCAAGGGAAGAGATAGTTTCCACTAGGGAATTACAGAATTGACCTTGCTGCCCTTGCGGACGATAGACAAGGATGCCCGAGAGTGTTTTTAAGGGGGATAGTTGGATAGAGAAGCGAACGTTTTCACAGTCCTGGATCGGACTGTCCTTAAAATGGCAGGACAGATTGTTTTTGAAAATAATCGCGACTCCACCCCCTATCCCGGTTAGTCCTTCGTGGTGTTTTATTAGGTACCCAGGTGGAAGTGTTTGAACTATGTCTGGGTCCAATGTTGTGTTGAGCCAGGTTTCAGTGAGGAAAAGTACCTCGAGTTCTGACTTCAACAGGAGCAGATTGATCTCTGCGCTGTGTTTAGGGAGGGACCTACAGTTAAGTAGGGCCATCTTAATCCAGTGCTTTTTAGGAGGGGTGTGTGGAGTCAGACTGTATGGACATTGAGGGCAACTAGTTTGACGTTCTTCTGGGGAGATCGTATGGAGGCAGGGAGCGGGAGAGAAGTTCCTGAGCTGGAGGAGGGTTTCGCAGGAGTACATGGTTGGAAGCGGTATAGATGTTGTAGAGATCCTGGGCCCAGGGCGCGGACGGGCGCAGACGGGCTTGCCTTAGGCGCGCGCGCTGCGCTCGTCCGCTGCGCTTCCTATTGGGTGTGGCCATTTGTACTGGGGATTGGCGGGAGGGGCGAGCACTAGTCTGCCGACCCACTCCTCGACCAAGATGGCGAGCTCTCACCTGACAGAAGCCCAAACACGGCTGCGGCGGTGAGAGAGAAGCGCAGGGCACGTAGGGACCAGTGCGGCTTAAATCGCGGCAACAGGTAAAGTGAAAGTGCAATTTTACAATGATAAAAACAGTTTTAAAAGTGACAACTTTAAAAAATTGAGGAGAGCTTCCCCGGCCTCCGCCTCAGGGATTCAGTGCAAGCGAGTGACACGCGTCTGCAGTAACGCGGCTTTTGTACTGGGGATTGGCGGGAGGGGCGAGCATTAGTCTGCCGACCCACTCCTCGACCAAGATGGCGACCCCTCACCTGACAGAAGCCCAAACTCGGCTGCGTCGGTGAGAGAGAAGCGCAGGGCACGTAGGGACCAGTGCGGCTTAAATCGCGGCAACAGGTAAAGTGAAAGTGCAATTTTACAATGATAAAAACAGTTTTAAAAGTGACAACTTAAAAAAATTGAGGAGAGCTTCCCCGGCTTCCGCCTCAGGGATTCAGTGCAAGCGAGTTACCGTTGGATGTTACCGTAGTGTTCCTATATCGTCAGCTGTATAACTTTGGCATCAGTGTGTGTTTTGAATTGGTCATTTCAACCGCACTCACCGCTCGTGTTACTGTGTACTCCTTTGCTTGTTCTTCGACGCGAGGATTCTTCTACGAGGATCTTCATATGTGACGTAGAACGCATCTTGTAAACGTGCTTGACCAATGCTGTCATACGCACTGAAACATGCGTGATGATGCAACCTCGCCGACATCATTATTGAAGTATCCTAGCAACGAAGGAAGCTTTTTTACGATAGTCGCGGAGACAAAGTATTAATTCAATTTACTTCACACGATTTGCTATCGCGTAGAATATTTTTGGAGGCGCAACATAAGCAGCTTGTCATCTACAAACTAAACTAGTAAGAAGATACTAGTGTACTTTGCAACCATCTTTATTTCCATTTGATTGTGATACTATTCAGTTTACAGAACTGCCACTTGGAACACTTGAAGCACAGAAGAAGTTGCTATTATTTTAACGATACACAATTTTTTTAAATGTATTCTTTTGCCCTCGTTATTGTATTAAGTATTAGTTGTTTTTCTTGTTATACTGTTTCATTATGGCTACCATGAATCTTCCAGCTCCACAAGCTTTGTTGTTAAAACAGGGTGAAATAACAAGTTTGCAGTGGGAGGATTGGAGGGATTATTTTGTGAACTACATTGAAGCATTTGAAGATGAAGACATGTCTTCTGAGAAGAAAAAGAACATTGTATTGGTTTGTTTGGGTAAAGAAGGTCTACGCATTTATAATAGAATCGAGAAGAAAGTTAGGTCTGACACTGAGAGTGCTGTTTATATTAATGCGTTAGCAGACCTTAATTCTTACTTTGCCCCCACAGTGTGTAAGGCAGTTCATCGTTTCAATTTTTATCAACGCAAACAGGGTACTAATGAAAAGGTTGAAGATTACGTTGCTGCCTTAAAGAATTTAGCCTTAATTGCGAAGTTCGGTATTATAGAAGAACTGATCCGTGACCAATTAGTCATGCATTGCAACAATTCTAACTTGCAAGACAAGTTATGGATTAATGGTGACTCCAGTTTAAAAGAAATTGTGGCTATAATTTCTAAAGCTGAACTCACTTCAAGGTGTGCGAAGACTGTAGTGTCTAATAGTTCAGATGTGAAAGACGAAACTATTAAGATTGTAAGATCTCATCCCCGGCAAGAGGAACTTAACAAAAAGAAAAATGTTAAAGATTTCGCAACAAAGGGAAAAAATAATTTTAAAAACGTTTCTGATGAGGGCGTAGTTGATTTGAGGGGTAAATGCTACAGATGTGGAAGTACTTTTCATTTGGCACATGACAGAAAATGTCCAGCTCATGGACAGAGATGCACTAAGTGTAACCTTTTTGGACATTTTTCTCGTGTTTGTCAGAGGAAGTCAAAAATTGTAAAATGTGTTGTGGATGAGTTTCCATATGAAAATGAGTGTTCTGACAATGATGACATTGTATGCATTATAGAGGAGTCTACTAATGGGAACAGTACCATTAGGAAGAAACCTGTTTGCAATATTATTGTTGGGGGGTATCTGTCACACTTATGGCTAATTTGGGGTCTCCATACACAATTGTGAATCTAAACACGTGGGAAATTTTTTTAAAGAAAGATCTTGGTTGCATTTTAAAAACACCAGATATTCATCCGGTCAGCTATACTGGGGAACCTATTGATTTAATTGGTTTCAAGAAACTCCCTTTTTAATTTAAAAGCAGAAATGCTGAATGCAAGCTGTATGTTGCCAGAGCAGGATCGTGCGTCCTTGGATGGTGGGACCAGGGTGAATTGGGGATTATGCTAAACCCCAATAGCATTGACCCCGTATTACTTGTTGCAGATGGTGATTTCAGAGTACATAATCCTATTGTTGAACATTTTCCTAAAGTGTTCTCAGGCAAAGGTGGAGAACTTAAGGGTTTCTGCCATAAAATTGTCCTAAAAGAGAAGGCGCTTCCCTGTATTCATAAAGTGAGGAACATTCCCTTGGCAGTTAAAGAGGAAGTTGCTTGTGAATTGAATAAACTGGTGCAGAATGGATTGATTGAACAGATAGTATTCAGATTAGGCCGCTCCGTTGGTCGTCGCACGGAAGGCCAATGGTCGTGTCTGCTTATGTGTGGACTTGAGGGAGTTGAACAAGAGTATTTTTATTGATGTCTTGCCACTCCCCAAAATTTTGGAACTACTCTCTGTTACTAGGAACAAACAGTTTTTCTTCACAATTGATTTGACCTCTGCTTATCACCAGGTCCACCTTCACATTGAAAGCAGACACCTCACTGCTCTTATAACGCCTGTTGGTCTTTTTCAATTTAGGCGTGTACCATTTGGATTGGCGTCTGCTGCTGACATGTTTCAACGCTTATTGTTTAAAAAATTTCATGATATGGAGAATTTAGTATTCTTTCAAGATGACATACTTATTATGGGTTCTGACAGACAGGAACATGATTGTACTTTGATTAAAGTCCTTGAAACATTAGAAGTTAAAGGACTCAATCAATCATACAGATTTGTAAAGCGCGCTATTCACCCGCCAGGGTCTCAAGGCGCTGGGAGGGGGGTAATCTCTAGTGCTCGAACAGCCAGGTCTTGAGTTGTTTTTCTGAAGGAGAGGTGGTCCTGAGTCAGCCGTAGGTGGGTGGGGAGGGAGTTCCATGTCTTGGCCGCCAGGTAGGAGAAGGATCTTCCTTCGGCGGTGGCTTTGCGATTTCGTGGGACGGAGGCGAGGGCGAGGCTGGCGGATCGGAGCTGGTGGGTGTGTAGAATGTGAGGCGGTTGTTGAGGTATTTGGGGCCCATGTCGTGGAGAGCCTTGTGTGCGTGGGTGAGGAGTCTGAACGTGATCCTCTTGCTGAAGGGGAGCCAGTGCAGGTCTTTCAGATGGGCGGAGATGTGGCTGTGACGGGGGATGTCCAGGATGAGTCGTGCCGAGGCATTCTGTATGCGCTGGAGTCTTTTCTGGAGTTTGGCTGTGGTTCCAGCGTAGAGGGTGTTCCCGTAGTCAAGACGGCTGGTGACGAGGGCCTGGGTGACCGTCTTCCTGGTTTCAGTGGGGATCCACCGGAAGATCTTTCGGCACACGCAAAGGGTGTTGAAGCAGGATGACGAGACGCCGTTGACTTGCTTGGTCATTGTGAGGGAGGTGTCCAGGATGAAGCCCAGGTTGCGTGCGTGGTCCGTTGGCTTGGGGGCAGTGCCCAGGGCCGGGGGCCACCAGGAGTCGTCCCAGGCGGAGGGGGATGGTCCCAGGATGAGGACTTCCGTCTTGTCGGAGTTCAGTTTCAGATGGCTGAGCTTCATCCATTCCGCGACGTGTTTCATTCCTTCCTGGAGGCTGATTCTGGCGGTGGTGGGGTCGTTGGTGAGGGAGAGGATCAGCTGGGTGTCGTCCGCGTAGGAGATGATGTTGAGGTTGTGTTGTGGAGCGATGGCTGCGAGGGGGCTCGTGTAGATGTTGAAGAGGGTGGGGCTGAGCGAGGATCCTTGCGGAATGCCGCAGATGACTTTGGGGGCCATGGAGTGGAACTAGGGAGGCGGACTATCTGGGTTCTTCCGGCGAGGAACGAGATGATCCACTCCAAGGCCGTTCCTTGGATTCCGGTGTTGCTGAGGCGTTGTATCAGGGTGCGGTGAAATACGGTGTCGAAGGCTGCTGAGAGGTCCAGGAGGATGAGTGCCGCTGTTTCCCCGTTGTCTAGCAGGGACCTGATGTCGTCGGTAGCTGCGATGAGGGCGGTCTCGGTGCTGTGGTTTGCTCGGAAACCGGACTGCGAGGGGTCGAGGGATCTGTTAGTCTCGAGGAAGGCGGAGAGTTGTTTGTTGACGGTCTTCTTGATGACTTTGGCAGGAAAAGGGAGGAGCGAGATGGGGCGGAAGTTCTTGAGGTCCGTGGGGTCCGCGGTGGGTTTCTTCAGGAGGGCGCTTAGTTCAGCATGTTTCCAGCTCTCCGGGAAGGTGGCGGATGCGAAGGAGCTGTTAATGATGTCCGGGAGTTCGGGTGCGATGATGGAGTCGAGTTTGTTAAAGATGTGGTGTGGACAGGGGTCGGTTGGGGATCCGGAGTGGATGGTGTTCATCATGCGGGTGGTGTCTTCGGTGCTGACCAGGGTCCAGGTGCAGAGGGTGGTGGTGGGGGGTGTTGGTTCGGTGGTTGGGTGCGTG
Source organism: Lissotriton helveticus (assembly GCF_964261635.1). Taxonomy (NCBI): domain Eukaryota; kingdom Metazoa; phylum Chordata; class Amphibia; order Caudata; family Salamandridae; genus Lissotriton; species Lissotriton helveticus. The sequence continues at coordinate 772,682,187 of NC_136057.1, forward strand.
GTCTGTGCGCCGAAGCTGTTGTGTATGTCGGTGATCTTGCGGTGGAAGAATGAGGCGAGTGAGTCGCAGAGGTCTTGCGAGGGTGTGATGTCGTTGCAGGCGCTGGGGTTAGAGAGCTCTTTAACGATGCTGAAGAGTTCTTTGCTGTTGTGGGTGTTGTTGTCCAGTCGTTCACTGAATGTTGTCCTTTTGGTGGTGCGGATCAGTTGGTGGTGTTTGAGGGTGGCGTTCTTGAGGGCTGTCATGTTTTCTGTTTTCTGGTCGTCGGTCGCCAGGCTTTCTCGAGGGTGCGGCAGTTTTTCTTGGAGTTTTTGAGGTCGTTGGTGAACCACGTGGCTTTCTTGCTGCGGGGTCTGCTGGTAGGGTTCTTCAGTGGTGCGAGGTCGTCGGCGCAGTTGGTGAGCCACTGTGTGAGTTTGCTGGCTGCTTCGTTGGGGTCCGTCGTGTTGGCGAGGGGGTTCTGGCTGAGGGAGGTGGTGAGCTGGTCGGTGGTGACTTTGCTCCAGCTTCTGCGTGGAACCTGTATGCAGCTGTGATCTGTCCAGTGTAGTGCGGTGGAGTGGCTGAAGGCGATGTGCTTGCTGGAGGAGTAGACTGGGTCAATCGTGTGGCCGGCGTAGTGGGTGGGGGGTGTTCACCAGTTGCTTGAGTCCGAGGTTGGCGAGGTTGTCCAGCAGGGGGGCGGTGTTGCTGTCATTGTTGTTCTCCAGGTGGAAGTTGAGGTCCCCTAGGAGGATGTAGTCTGAGGAGGTTAGGGCGTGCGGGCTGACGAAGTCTGCGATGGCTTCGCTGAATTGTGTGCGTGGTCCAGGGGGTCTGTAGATGAGTGCCTCAAGGGTGGTCTTGGGGTTGTTGTGTATCTGGAAGTGGAGGTGCTCGGCGGCGGTGAGTGTGTCGTCGGAGTTGGTTGTGACTCGGATGGTGTTTCTGTGGACGATGGCGATGCCTCCTCCGGTTTGGTTGTCGCGGTCCCTCCGGGTGATCTTGTAGCCCTCTGGGATGGCTATGGCAATGTCGGGGGCTGAGGAGGCGTTCATCCAGGTTTCCGTGAGGAAGGCGACGTCCGGTGATGTTGTGTAGAGGAGGTTCCAGAGTTCGACGGCGTGCCTGTGGACGGAGCGGGTGTTGAGCAGGAGGCACTTGAGGTGGTTGTTGCTGGTGCTTGGCTTGGCGGGTGTGGTGCAGGTTCGGAGGCAGGTGAATTTGCAGCCTTGGCAGGTGAAGGGTCCGTGGGTGCATTTCGGGGTGGCTCGGTAGCAGGCGGTGTTCCGGCCGGTGTTGAGTGCGTGGAGGGTGGTGGCGTTGTAAGTCCGTCGGGTGGGTTGGCATCGTCAAGGGCCAGGGGTCCTGGCACTGGGCGCGGTCCAGGCGCGGACGGGCGCAGACGGGCTTGCCTTAGGCGCGCCTTTGGCGCGCCAGCTGCGTGCGTCCGCTGCGCGGCCGAGCCGCAGCCGCCATAAGTGGGCGGGGGGAGGAGGGGTCAGCTGGGAGGCGGGAGGGCAGGACAGCCAATGGGCGTGGGGGGGGGCAGGGCCGCACGGGAGTCAGCAGCGGGAAGCGGGGGAGTAGCGGGGCGAAGGGTAGGAAGGGAACCAGGGGCGATAGGCACACGGGGGAACAGAAAAGAGAAGGGGAGCAGGTACTGGCATACAGGGATACAAAAAGAAGAGGAGGGCAGCAGACACACAGGGGGGTCTCCCAGGAGGGGACCCGGAGCGAGGCAGCAGAGCAGGCAGCTGGCAGGAGGAGGTGGCAGGAGGAGGTCACAGGCACTGACACACGGGGATACAAAAGAAGAAGAGGGCAGCAGACGCATAGGGGGGTCTCCCAGGAGGGGACCCGGAGCGAGGCAGCAGAGCAGGCGGCTGGCAGGAGGAGGTCACAGGTACCGGTGGCGCTGCAGCGGCGGAGAAGCGACCTACCTGGAGGGTCAAGGGTGCCTCTTATGTCATGGGAGAGGATTGGAATTGATGTGTTTGGTCCTGTAAAAGTATCTGATGATGTTTTTAAGTAAATTGTTGTTGTTGTAGACCATTTTTATAAGTGGCCTCAATACAACATTGTAGAAAAGGCGGATACAGAGGCTATACTGAAATTTTTAGCGGAGATTTGTGGCCGTGAAGGTTTGCCTAAAGACATTATCTCTGACAATGGGGGACAATTCATGGTTAAGAAATGTATTAAGGAAGCTGGTATCAATCACAGGACCACTTCTGTATATCATCCCGATGGAAATGGTTCTGTTGAACGCTTTAATAGGGTTATTAAGGGAATCATTGAAATGTCTTGCAGCAATAGTTTGGACTGGGAGGACGAGTTGAGGAAGACAGTGAACGCTTACAGTTACCCTTTGTGAGTCTTCGGGATATTCTCTTTTTGAGCTTATGAGGGGAAGACTGCCTCGTACAAAGGATAATATGGGCTGGCTTAAGAATACAGATGCTGTAGATTGGTCAGCTATAAATGTGAGAATCTTTAGAGAACGCTCAACTCAAACAAAAGAAGTATTTTGATCACAGTCACAATGTAAAAAAAAGTCAATCTTTGTGTTGGTGATATTGTTAGAGTTAAAAAAGGAAGATTAACGCGCAAAGGTAAGAGCAAATTCTCAGAACCATTAAAAGTAGTGAAAGTTATGTGTAACTCGGCTTTGTTGAGTGATGGAAAAGTGAGGCATGCCAGTTGTATTGCCAAATTTAAGGGTAGCATTGACTTTCATGCTGTGCACAATGATCGGTCCACTCCACATCCTATCAAGTATGATTGGATCCAGGATTCTGGTCAAGAGTATTCAATTCAATTCAATTCAAAAATGCTTTATTCGGTATGTATAAATTTTATATCGACTCTAAATTGCTAAGTAACAAATAAGCATTTCTTAAAGTGCATACTAACAGTCGCTTACTCATCCATGTGCAAACTAGCAAAGTGCGAAAAGTGCTAAAAGTGCTCGTTTTCTAGTGTGTGCAAATTAGCAAAGTTAAAATGCATATAAGTACACACAGACATTATTCATATACAAACTAACAGTGATAAAGTGCGTAGGAGTCAGGGTTAAGTATTGAATTCATATAGTGATTGATTTACGTATAAAAATGCATTTTAAAATATAAGTAGCCACATAAAAACATATATCTGGGCTCTCTAAATTAAACATCAGTTGCATCGCTTTCTTGGTGCTGCGAATGTTATATTTTAAAAAGATGGGTTTCAGATAAAATTTTCTATAAAAAGTATACAATTTACAAAACAGCATAAAATGAAGACCACTCTGCTTAGATACACCATCACATGGGCATAAACATGAACCTGGTTTCTTAATTATTGGAAATGCAACTAAATGGTGTACAACCCCCAAACGTAGGCGAGATAATACAAAACGATGTGAACTTTTGCTAACAGTGAGGTATGGTTGTAAGCATTCCTTAATATTATATTCCAGATAAAAATTGAACGTGCTTTGTTTTAGATATTTGTCCATCCTGATATTACCTGTATGTTTCAAGAAGGTAATTTTAAGCTCCTTTTTTGACAACCCTGTACCCAATGTTGGTTCTTCGAAAATGTCACAGCCATAAAGTGTCTTATACCATGATTGGATGTGACATAGCCAGGGAATCTTTGAACAGTGGTCAAGCTTTAAACAGTCATTGATCACATCCTGGGTGAATTTTGTTTCTTCCTTTGCCCATATGGAGCGTCATAGCGCCATAAGGACAGGGGTCGTAGGGCAATTAGGTCATTGACATGTTTTAAGCCAACTTCCCTGTGTGTTAGTTCATTAGACTCCGAAACCGGAGCACAAAGCAAACGTTTCAGGAAGGCATTCTCCTCATTCTGGTTTAGGTTAGCACTCTGGGAATGATAGCCCCATATCCCAGCCCCGTATAGGGCTGATGATATGCACCTATTGATATTGATATTGAAATGTATTTGTAGAGCGCTCGTTCGCCTGGGGGCTTCATGGCGCTATAGACAGGGACACAACGCATCAGTCAGAGGAAGCATAGAGGAACTCATCAGAACGCTTGGGAAAAGAGCCATGTTTTAAGGGAGTGTCTGAAACTGAGAATGTTTCCACACGTTTTAAGGTGAAGAGGAAGGGAGTTCCAGAAGGCAGCCGCGAGGTAGTCAAAGCAGCAACCTCCAAGACGCTTCCTTTTGTAAGTAGGGACAGTCAGAAGATGTTTATACATAGAGCGAAGATTCCTGGGGGGGGTCATATCTTTTGAACAGATCTCTGATGAATAGGGGGCCAGATTGGTGTAGGGACTTAAATAAAATACAGCCAGTCTTAAAAGCCACCCGTTGCTCAACAGGCAGCCAGTGTAGTTGTTTGAGGCCCAGTCTGACAGACTGCCTCTTAGGTAGGTTCAGAATGAGTGTAGCTGCCTGATTCTGAATCAACTGGAGGCGTTTTAACTCGCCGGCCTGGAGCCCAAGGTAAAGACTATTGGAGAAGTCCAGTCTAGACAGAACCAAGGAGATGACAATCTGTGTGAGCGCCTCCAGAGAGAAGAAACGAGCGATTTTCTTAATTTTCTTCAGCTGAAATAGACTGGAGGACACCACTGCGCTGACCTGCCTTTCCAGAGAAAGATCTTCGCTGAGGAAGATTCCTAGGCTCTTAACTGAGGGCGATTTAGATGGTGGGACTCCCATGCTGGCTGGCCAGAAGCCAGGGTTCCAGCTGAGTGCACTCTGCCCAGGCAAGACCAGCTCAGTCTTGCCTGGGTTGAGCTTCAGGTGATTGCAGCTCATCCAACTCAGGATGTGAGACATGGTGTTTTGAAACACTACCACTGAGTCCTCGGTGTTTAAAGGAAAGATGAGCTGCAAATCATCTGCGTAGTTGAAGATGGTGACTCTGGTGTCCCTGAGGGAGTACAGCAGGGGGCGCAGGTATAAATTAAAAAGTAGCGGTGACAAGGAGGAGCCCTGAGGGACACCGCAAGTAGTAGGAATAGTGGGGGCCGTGAAGGAGCCCAATCTCACGGATTGGGTGCGGCCAGTAATAAATGAGCGAATCCAGCTCAACGCAGGAACCCTGAGACCGGCCTGTTCGACACGGTTGACCAAGATGGTATAGTCAACCGTGTCGAATGCCGCTGATAGATCTAATAGTACCAGAGCCTGGTGGATCCCCTCGTCGGCATTCCGCCTCAGAGTGTTCTGAACTGAGACGATGACTGCTTCAGTAGAATGAAGAGGGCGGAAGCCAGCCTCGTTAGGCGCAAGTTACTGTGATTCTTCCAAAAATTGGGACATGCTGTCACAAACATGGGCCTCCAATATTTTGGCACAGTACGGCAGCAAGGAAATGGGCCTATAATTGAGAGGATCTGATGGATTAGCCCCAGCCTTTTTCAACAAAGGGATGAGAAGAGCTTTTTTAAAACTGGCAGGGACCAAACCCTGTGAGAGGGATCCATTCATCATGAAAAGCATGCTCTCAGGGATCGCGGCTCCCACTTCCCGCAGGATGTAGGGGGGCAGATGTCATCAGGGGAACCAGATTTAACTTTGAGGAGGAGTTTAGATAGACAGAAAGCATCAATGGGGGGGAAAGATTCCAGGGTAGAAGGATTGTAATAAATGTCCGGGGAAGAAGGGGGTGAGGTAGTAAGGATACTTTGCTTTATGGCGCAAATCTTATTAAAAAAGAAGGTATTTAGTGTATTGCAGAGATCCTGAGTGGGAGCCACAGCTAGGGAAGTTCTGTCACTGCCACTAAGACTCTCCACAATGTTGAATAAATCTCTGGATTTATTGCGTGATTGAAGAATTTGCTCAGAGAAATAGCCTAGAGTTATATATTGATACCATTTCCTGAATTCTGCGGCCCCCTAGTTTTGCTGCAAATCTAAAAATACAGCTAGTATTTCTTGCCATTTTAAAACGAACGCTATCTTGTTCGTTGACCCACCTCCCATCTCCGGAAAATGTGATGCCCAGGTAACAAAAATGTCTTACCGGTTCTAATTTCTCCCCATCTAAATAAGAGGGCCTGCTTTTTCTTGCTTTCTTGCCACAAGACATTGTGATGGTTTTACCTTTGTTGATTATCAATTTTCTGCTCTCAATGAAAGTATGAAACTTGTTAATCAAACATTGAGAGCCATTTTGGGTCCGGGAGAGGAGAACCGCGTCGTCCGCGTATAAAAGAATTGGAATTGAGTTACCATTAATAGTAGGGGCATCTGCTTGAATACTTCTTAGAGTTAAGTCTATCTGGTTTATAAAAAGCGAAAATAGGAGTGGGGCAAGCACACATCCTTGGCGTATGCCTCTATTAATTCTAAAAAAGGGTGTGCATCCTCCATCAGGCCCAAATCTAACTTTACTAGATGTTTTCATAAAGTCTAGCCAGGAAGTGTATGATTTCAGTCGGGGCACCCATCTCCAATAAAACTGGCCAGAGGAGTGAGTGTTCCACCAAGTCAAATGCTGAACTCAAGTCAGCAAAGCACAGGAAGAGGTTACCCTCTTTGGCTTTAGTGTACTTGCTGACTATGAGTTCCAGGTTCACATACTGCTCCATTGTTCCCATCCCCTTTCTAAACCCGTACTGCACTGGGGATAAGATGTTATTTTCCTCTACCCAGGCTTCTAGTCTTTCTAAAAGGACTCGACTAAGGATTTTAATTGACGAGTCCAGAAGTGAGATGGGACGATAATTTCGCGCCTCCGACCTGGAGCCTTTCTTATAGAGAGGCACTATAATGGACTGGCCCCATGTAGGTGGAAACATGTCTTCTAAAGCTGCGTTAAAATATCTTGTCAATATTGGGGCCCATAGGGTCGTTTCAGATTTATAAAAGTCCATAGGTACCCCGTCGGGCCCTGGGGCTTTACCTCCTTTGCTATTTTTTATTGCTTCAGTGACCTCCAATAGGGTCACGGATAGCTGCATTTTTTTTTGGTTTACAACTGGAACCTGTATCTATATTTAAAACTAACCCATCTAGGTTGGAAGCAGAGTTAAAAATCCCAGTAAAATGGGTTATCCAAGCGCGGCAACTAACATGGGAGGAAATTTCGGGGATATTATCATTCTTTAAGAAAGGACTATTTACAGTATCCCAAAATAATATGTGGTTTTTTGTTTCCGCAGCCATATCCAAATTCAACCAGGCCTCATTTTGCAGGTCTTTTTTTCTAACTGCAAGGGCGGTCTTATAATTGAGGCGCTCCTCTCTAATTTTTACTATGTCCCTGGGCTTAGTATTAAGTGCTATTTTGAGTTTGTTTAATGACTGGGCACAATACTTGTCGAACCACACCACTTGTATTCTCCTCAGTTTACGGCTCCGTGCTGAGAGTGAGTTATCGATCGCCTTGGTTATTTTTGAGAAATTGGCAAGAAAAATGCCAGGGACCACATTAAATTCTAGGCAATAACCTATTTCCCTACTGCATTTTAGAAACAGGTCCTCCATGAATTGAGTCGGGTCAATTCTGGTCCACTTAATTCTCATGCCATTGGGTCTTTCAGCTGTAATCCCTTGGACCGAACTTTCATATACATGGGTTTTTTCCCCCAACCTGGCAATCCTAGCGATATACTGTTATGGTCGCTCACTGGCTGCTCTATTACCCAGACATTGGAGTAGACAGTTCCATTGGAAACCAGAATGTGATCGATGTTCGAGTGGGCATCTCTCCCTCTAAATGATGGACACACTTCATTATCTTTGTTCTTTGTGCAGTCCAATAATTCCAGATTTAGTTTGGCCACTAAATTATTTAGCGCACTCCCGTAATTAGTGTGTGGGAAGTGGTTAAAAACAGTACTGCCTCCATGAAAGTACTCCTCGCGATGGCCACAGATCCCCTTCTGTGCATGACTACATGATTGAATGTAAAAATCACCCACCCATAATATTATAGGGGGGTCACTTGATAAAGCAAGTACTTCCTCTATGGCCCGCTCTATCTCCAGTACAATCGCGCCCCGGTTGGGTCCACCAATATTATTATAAAAATTTACTATTATTAAATCCCTGCCTTTGACATGCACTAGGCGCAGAATTGATGCGTGCGGGGCCACCTCCACGTAGCCACCGGGGCTAAATTCTGTTAAGGTAGTGGATACAAGGGTTAATAAGCCACCTTTTGCTCTACCTGCTCTTCCTGCTGGAGCTATGGCATCTACACTGTATGATATATACCCCTCAACTTGTACCTGGTTTTTATGCCACGTCTCCTGGAGACAGATTATATCGTGGCCTTGCTTGATAAAGTTTTCCCAGAACGGAGTAGTTATTTTGGAGGAAATTCCCGCAATGTTCCAGGTAATAACCTTTAAGCATTCTTCAGTGTTATCGGCTAATGGGTCATAGTTTGAGGTTACATTCATAATTATGTCCAGACCAGGACTAACAGCAGGTTCAATTATATCGTCAGTGTTATTCTGGTCACTACTTACTAAGTTCACGACAGTGCCCCCGTCTGACTTATTTGTACATAGCAATTCTTGTTCAAATAAATTCTTTCCCCCAGATACGACTATTTCAGGCTGTGGTACTATAGTTTGTCCCCTCAGTCAGTCGTTCTCTTCAAGTGAACAAAGCACATGGAATCTATTATAAGTCGGAACAGTAATGTTGTCCCATAGGTTGTACAAAGGTGCTGGTTCATGGGCTGCATTGAGGTAGTTATGAGTAGCTCTATAGCAGTCAGTAATCTGTGTTGTAACTTGTTTTCCCGACTGACTCCTGTAGAAGTAATCAAGGGGGAGCAGGGTTGTATTGTATTCGTGTTTTGAGGGTATGGGTGCATTTAAAATGGAATCTCTAGCCCATTCAGAGATACTGAAATTAATTACTATGCAATCCCCATTTATCTCCTTTTTGCTAGGGCCCAACCAGCCTACTCTGTGTGGAAATAATTTGGTTTGCCCCACGCATTGAAAATCCACAATTTTGAGCGAGCCAATGCAGGGTTTTATTCTTGAGGGTTTGCTGGTTTTCAAGTTGGGTGGGCTTGAGCTTTGGGACATTAGCAAGAATGGCTACGTACGAGCTACATTCTGGTGGGAGGTTAATCGTTGCAGGAATTATGTTGTTAATATGCCGCACTGGCACTGTCCTGCCCGTGTTGTTAAATGTAGCACCCCCTTTCTCCCTTTGCCTTGCATCAGGTTCCTGACTCGTTGTGGTGGTTAGAATGTTGGTAGGTAATTTTTTCGGGGCTGGAGCTACTGTGACAGGGGCTGGAGCTGCTAACATGGGTTGAAGAGATAGGTGCTCTTATTTCATTGGTGGTCATGTTATTACCGGGCTTACTCTTTAACTCATTCATTGTAGATGGCTTACTTTGTGTAATAAGATTTTCTAACAAATCTAAGTTGGCTATTCCCAGTTTTTCAAGAATTTCCACTTCGTCTGTTAAGGTCTTCAGTCTATCGGCCATCGGTGTAATATGAGATTTTACCATTAGTTCTAATTGGTGTATGAGGCCCTCCATATTAATGGGCGGTAAATTTTGCTGATCAGTATGGGGATTTTCGCTCTGCTGTGGGTTTGTGTTCTGCCGCATTATCCCTCCTTCCCTCCCTTGTTTCAGTGTGGTCTGAATTAGCCTCTTCTTTTTACTCCTATGTCTTTTCCCCTGTCTATTTATAACCACCAGTTTCCTACTATGGGCACATTTACGTTTGCGCCGGCCTGACCCTTGGACACTCGTGCAACTTAATAGACTAGTGTCAGCTGACTCGGCCATTGGGTTAATATCAGTAATGTCACTGCCCTCTGACTGTACTCTAGCACTAGGCACTTCGGTCACCGTAAATGGATGGAAAATCTCACTGGGTTTTAAATTAGGTGTTACTGACAGCCTGCTCTTTCGGGTAACAAATACAGTAGATGGTGACTGTTGTGGTGCCTCAACTAGAATCTGATAATTCCCTGGCAGATCTACATAAGAATCTAACAAAATAGAGTCCTGTGAAAGAGCAGTTCTAATGGAGGCATTTACAAACAAATCGTCCCCTTGTGTAGATGGGGTTCTCAAGCACATACTTGGTGGTAACGAGAGGCGCCTTTCGGTGTTTTCAATTGCAGTAACTACAACCCCAATTGTTTGTTGCAGCATTTTATCAATTGCTGTTAGGGTTGGAAGCGGTGTCTTGGTCTGCATTAATTTCCTAGTTGTTGCTCGTGTGGACATGGGAGTTTTTTTAGCCATCATACTGCTTGTTACTTAGTCAGTTCTTAGTCACGAATCAAGCACACTCCTGCAACAATTGGTACCTTGGGCAATGTTCAAGTCGAAGTACCAATGGATACGGCCCAGCCCGGTCTCTGAGGGCCTCAGAGGGCCCGCCCTTTGCCCGGGCTTCGCCCGGCGCGTCCTCGCGGGACGAGGAAGCGGGTGTAGCTTTATGCGCCTCCTGGCGCTGTGTGATGAGGGGGGAGGCGTCGAGGCTGCTGGGGGCTGTAGTCCCGATGTTATCCCGACCGGCGGAGCCAAGCCCGGCCAGTCAGAAAGTGCAGGGTGATGGTGTTTGGCGGAGCAAAGCCCGGCCGCCCCACAGGAACAGGATACTAGCAACACGCCTCAGCGGAGCAAAGGTAAGCTCGGCCGGCGTGGAGACCCTCCCAAGAACTGCCACCAGGTCCTCTGCAGCGGGCGTAGCTTTATGCGCCTCCTGGCGCTGTGTAATGAGGGGGGAGGCGTCCTGGGGTCGAGGCTGCTGGGGGCTCTAGTCCCAATGTTATCCCGACCGGCGGAGCCAAGCCCGGCCAGTCAGGAAGTGCAGGGTGATGGTGTTTGGCAGCGCAAAGCCCGGCCGCCCCACAGGAACAGGAGACTAGCAACACGCCTCAGCGGAGCAAAGGTAAGCTCGGCCGGCGTGGAGACCCTCCCAAAAACTGCCACCAGGTCCTCGGCAGCGGGCGTAGCTTTATGCGCCTCCTGGCGCTGTGTGATGAGGGGGGAGGCGTCCTGGAGTCGAGGCTGCTGGGAGCTGTAGTCCCAATGTTATCCCGACCGGCGGAGCCAAGCCCGGCCAGTCAGGAAGTGCAGGGTGATGGTGTTTGGCGGAGTAAAGCCCGGCCGCCCCACAGGAACAGGAGACTAGCAACATGCCTCAGCGGAGCAAAGGTAAGCTCGGCCGGCGTGGAGACCCTCCCAAAAACTGCCACCAGGTCCTCGGCAGCGGGCGTAGCTTTATGCGCCTCGTGGCGCTGTGTGATGAGGGTGGAGGCGTCCTGGCGTTGAGGCTGCTGGGGGCTGTAGTCCCGATGTTATCCCGACCGGCGGAGCCAAGCCCGGCCAGTCAGGAAGTGCAGGGTGATGGTGTTTTGCGGAGCAAAGCCCGGCCGCCTCACAGGAACAGGAGACTAGCAACACGCCTCAGCGGAGCAAAGGTAAGCTCGGCCAGCGTGGAGACCCTCCCAAAAACTGCCACCAGGTCCTCGGCAGCGGGCGTAGCTTTATGCGCCTCCTGGCGCTGTGTGATGAGGGGGGAGGCGTCCTGGAGTCGAGGCTGCTGGGAGCTGTAGTCCCAATGTTATCCCGACCGGCGGAGCCAAGCCCGGCCAGTCAGGAAGTGCAGGGTGATGGTGTTTGGCGGAGTAAAGCCCGGCCGCCCCACAGGAACAGGAGACTAGCAACACGCCTCAGCGGAGCAAAGGTAAGCTCGGCCGGCGTGGAGACCCTCCCAAAAACTGCCACCAGGTCCTCGGCAGCGGGCGTAGCTTTATGCGCCTCCTGGCGCTGTGTGATGAGGGTGGAGGCGTCCTGGCGTTGAGGCTGCTGGGGGCTGTAGTCCCGATGTTATCCCGACCGGCGGAGCCAAGCCCGGCCAGTCAGGAAGTGCAGGGTGATGGTGTTTTGCGGAGCAAAGCCCGGCCGCCTCACAGGAACAGGAGACTAGCAACACGCCTCAGCGGAGCAAAGGTAAGCTCGGCCGGCGTGGAGACCCTCCCAAGAACTGCCACCAGTATTCAACTCCTGAAATTCAAAGAGAGAAGGAAAATGGTGATTCTTCTTTTTCCTGTTGTAACATCACCAAGGAAGCTCTTCCGTGTGGAAAACACACTGATGTGACAAGGGCCAAAAGAGTGTGTGGAAAACCACTGTATTTAAATGATTATTTGACTTATATTGGTTGAAACAGTTATGCATGTATTATGTATATTGTAAATCTTCTTTGATATTCATTTCTTATTGGACTGTGTATATTCCAGTTATTTTTTTTCCTTATTTTTTTTTTCTTTCCTTGGTTAGTTGTTGTTGAATTTGTATTTTAATGTTCATATAATACTTTGTTTCCTCAATTGAAAGAGGGGAGAAGTGTTGTGTTTGTACTCGTGCATCTTCTCTCTCACTGCATTCCAGAACGGCATTCTTCAGATGTTGGAATGCAGTGAGGAGGAGACTGAGGACGGTACGAGCAAGGAGCGGTTGTACTCTGACATTTCCCTGAAACTGCTGGGTTCATCTTTGAATAAACTTCTACATTGAAACTGGATTCAAGGCTACTTCGAATCTTTACACCGACCGGGCTTTAAGCTATGGCAAACTGATGTTTTAAATGGATATTTCAGGATTTTCTGCGGGTGATCACCGGAGTCCTCTGTTTGCGTCCATTTTGGTTGGCTGCAAGCCACGCCACCCCTTAGTTTCCATTCGTAAGTGTATTATTCAATAATATTCATTAAAATAGTTTGGCATTAATAATTCTTAACCAGATTTGCTTTTGCCTAATTTCAAACCATGCGTTTTCAAGTTGGTCTAGGTTCCTAGTCACACATTTATAACTTGCTAATTATTTAACGTCATCAGCTACTTAGTGACAATGTTTATGCCTGATCCTAGAATGGATACCTTCAATAGATATCCTGCCCTCGGAAAACAACATTGGGTAGGTTTCATACTGTACCTCATCTCCAGAAGTAGAGGTTGGGGCAGTGCCTTATGGCAGGTAGGCCACTTTCTTTGCATATGAGGCTGTTTTGCTTGCTGCCGGGATCTGCTCTCAACGGTTTAGGCCGGTCCTCTCCTGCTCCAGTTCCAGTCTGCATGTGATTAACGTCTCTGCAGCATTTATTTACCACATTATTCCCAAGACTCCGCAAAAAACTGCTACGGTGGCATCACAATTGAACAATGAGAACTTAAGAGGTTGTAAATAAATGGTTTTAGTAGAAATGGAATAAAAACAAAACCATATACAAAGGAGAACGTTTTTAAATATACAAATAAAGCTTGTTCCCAGGGCTATTCTATTGCTAACTGGCAGAATTACTGACAGTGCATAACTGCCTGAATATTAGTGGGTTCATTCGTATAGGACTTTCCATTTGTTTGTCATATGATACAACTTAATATAATCAAGTTTCAATTAACCCCAATTTAACAAGCTTGGCTCCACCTATAAAACACCTTCTCTTTGCAAGGCCCCCCTGTTTACGCAGTTGCTTTTGTTAATCGATGACTTTAGCAAAGTAATCATCCTGGGAAATATTTATTTTTCTGGGAAACATTATCTTTTGGCCATAAAACACCAAGTTATCCTAGCAAATCTCTTTCTGTATTTTAAATTGAGTGTTATTAGACACAAGTAAAATGTGCTTAAATATAAACATGCACGTATAACATAACATAGTTTATTCTGTATTGTATTCATCCCAGCATAATTGCTGCATGCCTCAACACTTATAAGGTCCAAAAGGTGTGGGATCTATTGGCTATGCCAATGCTTGTTTTATTGGTTTTGAAGAGTAACAGTTGTAAAAAGTTATGCAGTTGTGTCCTGCATTATAGTTACAAGAAACAGAAAAAAAAATCCAACAACCCATTAATTGAACTCCCTCAACTTCACCTTATGACTCTCTTATTCCCCCTCTATGGACTTAGTTAAATATTGACCTCTCTCTCCTGTCGGCTCCGCTTCTCTTGCTTTTTCTCACACTCTACACAGCTATCATTCACCCAACTCCTCTTTAAGAAGCCCCTCTATGATGTAGAAGACAGTCTTTTCAGGCACCGTCTCCCTCAAAAGTCATCGGACAAAAATGGCACCAATGGTCTTCAGCTTTTCAGATATTTTTTCATGCTCTTGAAAGTTGTGTGCCAACTTTTCATTCACAGTAGACCAAATACCAGCACACCCCATTCCTATATTTGGTTCTATTGTATCGACTCACATTGCGAGTAGTACTTGTTTGGCTGCGAAGAACTTTTGTACATAATCTGACCCCTTTTTGTATGTTGAGGAAATTCTTCTTCTGATGGGCACCCCAGAAGTATAATCTCCTCGTAGTTCACTATCTGATTTTTAGAATTTCATGATAACTTTCAATATCTCCTCTCAAACGTTTGTTAAATTCTTGTGAAGGGCCAGAGTATTTGAGTTATAGGCGCCATATTCCTACACTCTCTCCAACAGTATTGTGACACTGTGGATCTATCAAGTGCAAACCTGCCGGTGTTAGATGCAACTTATATAGAATTATGAACAGTTTTGTTCTCTACCATTTACATGGTGCTCGTAATTTATGTTAACTGTGAAAAGTTTTGCCATTGTTCGTAATGTAAATGCACTTACAGGACTAAGGCATCTTGGGGCTAGTGTCCCGGAGCCCAAAGCACATTAAGACGGTCAGGGATAGCGATGACTAGGAAAATAGCAGTCAAAGTCTCTGAAAAGAAAGTGGACTTAGGACGCAAATTTAAAAAGCCAAGTTTGTAAATCTTTCCTGAATGTCGGAAGATTGGTTTGACATCGTAGATGGTAAGGTAACGAATGCCACCATTTTACTGCAGAGTAGGTAAAATGTCTCCCACCCAGGGGGAATTTTAATTCTGAACACCTGTACTTTGTTATTGGTACTGGACTGTAAGCTACAGGAGCGGAAATTCCATTGAAACATGTACTGCAAAAAAGACGAACCGTCTTGATGTACTCTCTTGTGGACCCAACAAAGCGCTTTGAACTGGATACATGCCCAGATGGGAAGCCAGTGAAGTTCCCTAATAGAGTTGGAGACCGAGCAGAACTTCGAAAGATTCAGCAGGACTCTGGCTGCCACGTTTCGAAGGGTCTTAAGTTTGTAATGGAAACGTGTTAGAGAGCCTAGAAATAGAGCAGCACAGTAATCAGTTTTTGAGATAACAAGGGCTATGATCACTGCTTTTCTCTGCTCAAATGGTAGAATTTTAAAAGAATGTTCAATTTGAAAAAATAGGAAGAGGTCACTTAATTTGAATGTTCAATGAAAGTTAATCTGCTGTCAAAAATGACACCCACATTTCTTGCCTTCTGTACTGGTGTTGGTAGAGAACCAAGGTACAATGACCACCAGGTGGTATTCCACAAGGTGTTGTTGGTACCAAACAACATCACAACCTTATTGAATGCAGCCAATAAGTTCAATAGGACTAGTGCTGCACTATCCCCTTTGTCAACAATATATCTGATCTCTTCAGAGACTGCCAAAAGACCAAACTCTGCTGTCTAGGCCTAAAGCCATGTTGTGTAGTGTCAAAACACTGATTGGAACCTAGGCAGGAAATGATCTCTTGATTCATTGCTCTCTTCAGTATTTTAGCCGGCATTGGTAGGTGAGAAATAGACCAATAATTTTTCAGGAGTCTATAGAGGGTTTTTTGGTTTGGGGCAACATTTAGGCTTTTTTCCAGGCAGTCTGGAAACATCCCGTTTCCAAAATCTTATTAAAAATTGAGGTAAGGTTGACCGCGATTGTGTCAGAGACCGAATGAAGTACCTCAGGAGGACAGGGATCTGTAGGAGATCAAGACTTATTGGTTTTTTAAAAAGAAAGCAGTTTGATCTACTGTAGGATGTGTGAAGGAGCTTAAGACCAGAAAAGAAGCTAAGCAGTTTTTATCTGGAAGTTTGTCATCCCAGATAATAGTGGGAGTGGGAAAAGGAATGGTTACTTGACTTTAGAAGTCTTGAAAAGTGTAATAATTTTACAGAAGAAGTTGGCTAATTGATCACAGAAACCTTGACTGGTTGTAGCTCTGTTTCTGTTTCCAAACGCTGAAAGAGCTTTAACTGTTTTGAACAGCTCCCTGGAGTAGTTGCTAGCTGTTTTTATTTTGTCTGTAACATAGTTTGTTTTGGATACTTTAATTATATGTTGTTAGAAGCCGGCGTTCCCACGCGCACCGTTGTTGTCAAGTGCACGACCCGGACCTCCCCCGCTTCCATGTTAGGCCAAGAAAGGACACCGTCTGAGACAGCCCTGCTCACCCCCTTAGTAGCTCGACACAAGCAGCCATGCTTATCTACAAGGCACGAGTGTGCAGTATGTGCAACCACGCCCACAGCAATCCCAATGATGTCATCACAAATGGACTCCACACGAGTTTGTATAAAACGAGTATACTTTATATAAAAAGATATACAACTCCCACATATATACACTGGGTAATATTGTTTCCGGTGGGTTGGGCGGTTCTAATCCCCAACCACTGCTTCTAACCAACAGTTACACTGCTTTTAACTGTTCTCAACAGGTTAGGTACGTTGTATCACTAGATTCACACACGTTGCAAAATACAAAAAATACTGCACTACTTAACAATGGGTTCCTGTACAGTGCCACAGTGAAACAAAGCAATACGTAGCCTCAAGATCATGTACTGAGTCAACACAAGATAATGCAACTTGGTTCGCTACCAGCATGCCCTGTTCAAGGAAGAAATACAGCAATGTGTCATGCTGCAATTTCGTACAGTGCGATAGGAAGACCGTGCAAAGCGTATCACCACCAGCATGCCCTGTGCAAGTAAGGAATAGGGTAATGCATCACAATGCAGTTCAGTACAGTGAATTAAACAATCAATGCAGTGCGCTACGCTATGATCCTGTATCCTGCAAGAGAAACATAACGTAGTGCGTAGCGCACTAACCCCTGAGTTCGTTAAGCACATCTTGGGTCAGACGTTCTCTAATAGTTCAATAGAAGCAAATATGCAAAGTGTTATACGACTGTTTTAAAAAGTTCTGCGACCGTTGCCCGCAACGCGGATCAACAATGACACCCAAGTTCCACTCCAGGCCCTGCCCCCTGTACTATCCAGTCCGGGACCAGCACGGACCGAGATCTGGGTCAAAGCAACAGGCGCACACAGCTGCCAGCAGCGAGAGGCCAAAGTGTCCCGCCAGGACCGCACCCCGTCCCAGGCGATGATCCACTTTACCTGGGGGGGCGCGACCCCACTCTCCTCCCCTGCCGCAGCAGCTTGGCCTCACTCCAGAACCTTTTCATCACGGGCAAGGCGCGCTCGGGCTAGTAGTTCGGCTCCTGCGGGGCTGCTGATCCGGGCTGCTAGCGTTGGGCACAAACTCCTTCCGCGAAGCCTTCCACACGACGCTGGTGCTACCTCACATGGCCTTCGAGGGCCCGATCACTTGGCCCTCCTCTCCAGCGATGTTAGAACTTCTTCGCTCCCTGGTGCTCACCGCTCGCCGGTACTCCTCACCAGCACCTCCGGTGGCACCTTCAACACACGCCTCAGGCGCGTCCGAGACTCACTCCGTCTCATTGTGCACACGGTCTTCAGGCACTCTCCACTAACGCCTGGATCGCACCACCACACGCACACTGCGCGTCTGAGTCTTACCTCTCCTCCTGGTGCACATGAGGTACCAGGCGCTCTCCACTAACGCCCTGGCTGCACGACCACACGCCAACCTGTGTGTCAGGGACTCACTCTTTCTTAGTGCCCACAATGTCTTGGCACTCTTCACTAGTGCCTGCACTGCACTGCGACATGCACCCCCTGCGCGTCCCGAATCTCGGCTCTCTTTCACGATGCCTACAATCCACAGGCGCTCCAACACCTGTAGCCCCACCAAGACACGCACCCTGCGCGTCAGTCTTGATTCGCTCCGGGTGCCAACGATCACCTTAGGCACCCCTTCGGAGGTCTCAGGCTGCCACAACACTGTCTCACCACCGCGCCACTTGAGACTTCCTGGAAACTTTTATGTTCCTGTGTTTCCGAACAGGGAGCCTCCTCACCTCGTGCCCGTGGGGTACAGGACTCAGCACACAGCAAAGTTCTGCTTAGGAAGAAGGGGGGACACGACCCACTGCAGCACCCCTTCAGTCTCCTCGGTCAAGAGCTACAAACTGCCCACAAGCCCTAGATCACGAAGCAAGGGTCAAGTGTCTCCCGCAGCCTATTCAGCAACTCTTCCTGAGACAGAGGTTTTCTTCCCAATCGCGGACAGGTCAAAGCTGCCAGAGACTCGACCAGTCCACGGTGTCTTCAAAGCGCTCCCAGCACTTCTCTGAACGATACCGAGACCGTTCTCAACGACATCATCAACATAACCAAAGTTTTGGGGTTACAGTTCTTCCAGTTATACCCCTCATTGTCTTTGAAGTTTCCTTGTGCTCAGGGGTCCCCGACCCCTCCCTAAATCAGTCTTGCATATCTCCCCTCCAGTGTCACTGTCGTCTCTTTGATACTGGGGGCCTGGATCTTTAATCACTTAGAGGGAGATGGGTCTATTGGTTTATGGCTCTGAACTAGGCCTCTTCACCTCGCAAAGCCTCTCCTCCTCCCCGCTCCAGGTGCAGGGCAGCTTGGCGCTGTCTCCACCCCTTCCCCCGGGGCACGACCTCCCTCAGCCTTTCTCACCTCTCCCAGATCCAGGCAGGCAATTCACATTCTGCTGAGGTCTAAACCACAAAGTCGGCCATTTTCTCAAACAGCAATTTCTAGACACACAGCGACAAAACCATATACCAAAAAAGATGCGTTGTGAGTTCAGACATACCAAACTTCACTGTTCCAGTTCAAATTCTTGGGAAACTAGGCTAACAATACTACACCCAGCCTCCCCCATTCTGTCCTATGTGCAGGATGGCCTTTCACCAGGGAAAATGAAATGGAGTATTTTCCACAGTCAGGGCCTAGCACCCACACTGGCACATGTCCTGCCTTTTACCTACACTGTACCCTGCCAAGGGGTTACCCAGGACGTCCTACAGGGGTGCCCCATGTGTATGCAAAAGGGAAAGTAAGGCCTGACAAGTGGTAGCACTTGTCAGGACAACATGCTAGTTTAGCATAATGCGCACAGGCCCTACACTGAAGACCTGTGTTCCCTCTCTGCGCATGTCTTTAGTACTACCTCTGGCACACACAGTGCACCTTGCTTAGGGATCTTGCTAGTAAGGCAAACATACCAATCAGAGACAACCAAACACCTCTACAATTTATACAGGGAACATCTGTACTTGCACACTGATTAGCAGTGGCAAGTACCTACAGCATCTAACTTCACAGCTCTCTGTCAGGAAAACGGTCTAGGTAAAAGCAAAAAGTTTAAGTGAACTTTAGCCAACAAGGTCAAGTCCAACATATGTTTATATTCCTTTAATACATTTTTATATTTTAATTTTTCATCTTGACTATATTGTGTTCTCCATATTTATTATTGGTGTCTGCATCCTTTCTTTGGTGCCCTAAAGTCTTGTGAAAACCGTGGCGCAGCAGGCATTTTTCAATGGTTTATTCTTTTTTGGGTGGGAGCCAGCTAGGATACAGCTGCGTTTATCCAAGAGTCATATGTGACTGAGGTTTGTTCCATGTCATCATTAGTTGAGGGTGTGTTTTTTTAAGAAGGCATCTAGTTTGAGTATCAATATTTTTCCAAGCCCGGTTATTGTACATCACTGGTGCTTTGGCTTCGTCAATTCTAGAAGTTAGAATATTGAGTTTAAACAGGTTAACCTTATGATCAGTCCAAATTAAAGGTAACAATTTATCAATGAATATATTCGAAATATTAGAAAAAATACCATCAAGTGTGTGACCAGTTGAGTGGGTAGATTGTTTAACTAATTGTTGAAAATCAAAACTCACGAGACTGTCCAGTAGATGTTCTTTGCTTTTACCATCTGGACATTCTAAATAAAAATGTATACCACCTAAGATGGTAAAGGTGAGATAGTCAATACATGCTTCCATAAAGCCCAGCAGAGACTGTATGAAGTTCTTCTTTGGGCCTGGGGGATGGTAAATAAGTAGGACATTGAAAGTATAAATATTATAAATTTTTAGAGAAAAAAAAGCAGAGCCTTAGAGTTGAGGTGATTAAAGCGATTTAAATGTGGCTTTAATACCACTCCGATGGTTGATAGCTAGGTCACCGTCTTTCCTTTGGGGTCTATCAAGTCTAATTAGATTGTAGCCCCCAGGTAGGCAGACACCTAGGCCAGAAGAGTTACCAAAGATACCTCTCTAGCTCTCCACCTTTTCAGGCTGTCCTACTCATCCCCTGTCCTGATGAAGACCCACCCCAGATGCCCATGAAACTGCACTATTTCATAGGGTCGAAACGTCGACGTTGATGTCAATGCGTCCCATATGGAGTCTCAACAAAAGAAGAAGTCTTACCTTGTTTACCTATTTCCATCAGTGCATTTTTTGTATAAGGTTGGCGGGGAAAAGGGTAGGGGTTCATGCGCTAGGCACTGTCTGGCTGAGGACAGGCGCAGTCAGGCTTTCCTTAGACGTGCCCGCTGCTCCCATCCACTGTGTGGACGCTGTTCTGGGCCTCTTAAGTATGCTGTGGTAGTGAGGGGGTGTAAGGAGGCGGTCCAAGAGACTCGAAGACACGCTAGAGTACTATGTCCTAAAAACAGTGGGCAAAAGAGTAGAGTAACTGCGGTCCAGCAACCCGGTTCTGGCAGATGCAGGCTCCCCTGCAGATCCAGAGTACAGGTAACATAAGACACAAATAAAACAAAGGTGTGAAACAAATACTTAAATCATAAAATGATTTAAAAAGTCAGCAAGCCTGAAATGCTGCAAATTAAAAATGTAAGGGAGGCAAGCAGCTCCCAATATGGCTCCAAAGGAGCCTACAAGGAAAATAACGAACGCCAGTCAAACACAATAGAGACTTCAGTGAGATGTCAGTATTCCAGACACCGCGCGGATGCGCTGCCGGGCCTCTTAAGTAGGCCTTGGTAGAGGGAGGTGTGTCCGGAGGAGGTCCCAGATACTCGAAGATGCTCTAGAGAGCTTCAACCTCAACAACCAGTGAGGAAAAGAATAGAGTAACTGGGGTTCAGCAACCCTTCTCTGGCATATGCAGGTGCCCTTGCAAATCCAGAGCATTGATAACATAAGACACAAATAAAACAAAGGTGTGAAACAAATATTTAAATCATAAAATGATTAAAAAGGCAGCTAAGGGGCGTGGCCAAGGCGGCGATGTGAGCAGACACATCTCGAGCGAGCTCCGTCGCCCCGCTGCCTTAATTAGCTATAAAAAGCGGAATTCGGGGGGCTCTCTGGGGGGCCCTGCCTGCTGCTCAACGCTCGCCGATCAGGGTGCTCCCGCCATTTTGTCACTGCGCCCGGTGACCGACACCCTGAGCGCGTCTCCCTGTCAGGCGACCCACTGGGCTGCAGAGGTAACCGGAGGAGCGGGCGGTCTCCAGCGGTGGATTTCCAGGCTGCCAACTGCACGTCGGAGGATAGGAGACCGGAGGGGAGGCGGCGGCCGATGCGGAGGCGGCCCCCTGGCGGGGGTGTTGCTGGCGCCCGACTGCGGACATCACGCGAGACCCCGGCTTCTGCGGAGCCTCAGGGCCGCAACCGGTGCGGGGAGACAGCCGACGGACCTGCTGCTGCGACGCCCCGCCGCGGGACCAAGACCGATTGCTGGACTGTCCTGGTGAGATATCCCCGCTGCGCCCACCGCCCGCCTGCTGACGGCTGTGCCCTGGGCTCTCGAGCCGCGACCGGGCTCCTCTAGGGTACTACCCGCCATCTTGGTTTCCCTGCCGGCCGCTCGCCACCCGGGTGCCTGCCCTCCTGCGCTGCAGTGCGACCTGGCTGGTCACTGCGGGCCCTGACGGGTGGTGCCTGCCTGCCTGCCGGAGCGGTGCTGGGGAGAAGGCCCTCCGCTCACCACGCTGCCACCGGGGCTGGGAGCACCGGTCTCTGCCTCGGGAGCCACAACGGGCCCCTGGCCACCTTTGGACTGCCCTGGGCCTGGACCCACCGTGCTGCTGCTCCCGGGCGGGTCCTGAGGAGGTGGTGGCCCGCTGGGAGAACTAGGCCCCATTCGCTGCCTGGCCTACCTCGCTCGGAGCCTCCGCCCTGGGTGCCCGGCCCTGCTGATCATTGGGTGCCCGCTTGGCTCTGGAAGAGGGCAAACCACTGTAACAGACCCCTCATGCACTGGGGGCTCCTCCAAGTCTTTTGAAGGCTCGGGCCTGACTTTCACTCAGCAGTTCTACAGGCGAGGAGGTGTCTGGGAGGGGTGAGGGCCTTTGGTGAGGTACTGATTGTCCCCCCGCATCGCTACAGTGACAGAGAAGCCACTCCCACGGCAACTTGGGACGCAACGGGTGGCTGGACTTTGCGTTCCGGATCGGCCTGAACTGGGAAGACCTGCCTGCAGCCGTGTGAGTACCCCCTACCTACGCTGGGGTCCTGGGCTGACCTGGGTGCTGTCTCTTTACTTCGGGTGGCTGGACACTGCGCCCCGGTCTGAGCATCACGCGCGGCAGAGGGGGCAAGGCGGACTCGGCGGCGTCAAAGGACACATCGGTGGTCGCCATGTGGGGCAAAGCGGGAGCATCGGCGCCGACGGAGGAGACGCCGCCGCCTCCTCCCTCCTCCCCCCGGTGACTCAGGCCTTCATGTCATCCTTCATGGCGGACCTGAAATCGGAGATAGGGTCCCTGAGGTCGGAAGTACACTCAAGCGTCAAGGAGCTGCGCAAGGAAGTTACCGAGCTGGGAGACGGGGTCGACGGGCTCGAGAAAACCGTCGATACGCGCACAGAAGATGTGGAGCAGCTGTGGCAGAGAGTCGCAGCCCTGGAGGAGCAAAATATCGAGCTCCAGATCAAGCAAGAGGACCTAGAGAATAGGGAACGCCGCAACAACCTCCGTATCCGGGGCGTGCCACTCGGGGAAGAGGGGAAGGACACCATGGCCTACGTGGCCCTGCTCCTCCACGAGGTGTGGGGGAATGAAGACGCCCCCCCACCACTCCTGGACCGCGCCCATCGGATCTTCGGTGCGGGAGGTCAGTCGGGCCTCCTCCCGGACATTATCACCCGAGTGCACTACTTCACGGAGAAAGAGGCCATACTGAAAGCGGCGAGGGACAAGCAGGATCTACGCTACGGAGGACATAAGATCCAAATCTTCCAAGACTTGGCCCCCAACACGCTGCACAGAAGGAAGTTCTTCCGCCCAGTGACGGAGAAGCTGCGGGCCCTCGACATACCCTATCAGTGGGGTCATCCCTTCGCTCTCATCTTCCGCTGGGAAGACAAGCGCAGGACCATCCGCTCCTACCGCGAGGCGGCGCAGCTGATTGGACTCCCGGAATCCCCAGAGCGTAGCCCCTCCCGCCCCAAGCGTCCAGAGAGAACCCCGGCCCGACCGGACTGGACCACGGTGACCCGCTGTCGCCGAACGCCCCCAGTCGATGCCTGCTCCACGTCACAGGTCAAGCGAGATATCATAGATCACATTCGCTCCCTCGAGGATGACCGTGAGGGGCGGCCTACGAAGCCCCGCACCCCGTAGCCAGCGGAGAACTGCCTCTCGACACCTGGTACTCAATGGCCTGCGGGGGGAAACTCCGCCCCACTTCCTGGGGTTGTACTGCTCACTAGTCATGACTTGGCACTCCCCGAAGGACGGTGGGTCGATCCCCCCACTGCGGGCGCCCCTGTATGACTGCACTCCCGGACACCACAGGCGGAGAACGCTCCCTGAACTGTCCCTGCCTCCCCACAGACTGCGGCCGACTTGACACTGGCGGAGGCCTCATCGAGTTTCTGGCGGGAGCGGGGACTGCGGGGGACCAGCCTGGGGTGTGGTCACTCTCATGGAGAGGATGACGAGGATTGGTCCTGGCGGACCCTCAGTCCGGGAGTACTTTCCTCGCCGCTGGACCTTGACGCCTCAGAGCTGACTGCTGTGATACTACTGCCTTTGCACTAAATCTATGGTAGCAGCCCCCCGAACCTGCCCTGGGCAGCGGGGCAGACGGGCCTCGGGGCAACCGAGACCCACCTCTCTAACAGGACACCCCCCTTACTGTCCCTTAGGAAGTGACATTCCTGAGTCCATCCAAACCCTCGGGTAGAGGATGCCCGGAACCTGGGACACTATTCTACGGCCACGTTGGCCTGTTATGGTTATGTACCCTCTCTGTGCCCTTTCTTCTCCTACTTGCACTATTTTTCCTACTTCTCCTCGGAGCCTTCTCGGTACTATACCCCTTCTTTCCTGGTTTAGAGTGGTGATTTGGAGACTTTCAGGGATGCCTGTGCAGCTGCGATGGGATGGGAGGGTTGAACCCCTCCGCTCCACGGGGTGGGACATGCAGGGTGACGGGGCGGCTCTAATCCCCTTAGTGCCATGGCGGTGAACGTTCCTAAACCCCTACAAGTCCTGACGCTTAATGTCAGAGGCCTTAATTCCCCCAACAAGCGTGCTCCGGTATGGCGCTACATTCTCCACCACTCCCCTGACATTGTCTTCCTCCAAGAGACGCATCTTTTGCGGGGGGACACTAGACGCATGGCGCACCTCAGGTACCCCACACAATTCTGGGCCTCGGCCGACACCAAAACAGCGGGGGTGGCAATACTGTGCAGGGCTGGCTTTAGGCAGGTATCCACCAAACCCTACAAGAGTGGCGACGGACGCTTCCTTCGGGCCACGGTACAGGTGGGAGGGATGCAGTTCACGCTAGGCAATGTATATGCACCCAACCAGTCGCAGGATAAATATCTCCAGTCGCTCCTGCGGGAACATTTTCGGACCAGCGAACCGCGCACAATACTAGGCGGGGATTTTAACCTAGTATGGGACCCGGACATAGACCGCGGGGACAATGCATTTAGCGGCACGGGAGCGATGTCAGCCATGCTAAGGGAGCAGATTACGGACCTAGGACTCGTCGATGCATGGAGATATCACAACCCCGGGATACGCGACTATACCTTTTACTCGCACTCCCACCGCACCTACTCGCGCATCGACTACTTTATCTCTCTAGACCTGATGCGGGACACGCTGAAGGTTGCTATATCGGATATCTCGCTGTCGGACCATGCACACATTGAACTGACTCTCCAAGACCCACTGGCGCAAACCCCCCGGGAGCGCAGATGGACCCTGCCGCCGAACGTCCTTCGAGACCCGGAGGATGTCAATAGCATCCGAGAAGCCATAGATTCGTACTTCGCTATCAACGATATCTCGGAAACACCGTTCCCGGTAGTGTGGGATGCCTTTAAGGCCACCATACGGGGACACATTACCTCCCTGGCGATAGCGAGAAGCAGGGTGGCCTATAAGCTGGAGGCTGACCTATCGGGCGAGATCAAGCGGGCGGAGGCGCTGGACAAGGACCGACCTTCCCTGGCGTCCAGGCGGAAGTTGGCGAACCTTAGGGGACAACTTCGCCTCCTGCGCACCAACAAGGCGGAGCACTCCCTACTGGCGCTCAAACAAAAATACTACGAGGGGGGAGACAAGGTGGGACGTCTGCTGGCGGAACGACTGAGGGCGAGAGCGGCCAGAGCCCATATTGCTACTATACGATGCCGGGATGGTACTAGTGCCGTCACTGAAAGAGCCAAACAGGAAGCCTTTGTAGCTTACTACACCTCCCTGTACGCGAACGACCCCACGTCGGTAGAGGCGCGAGCAGCTGTCCTCGCTGAGTACGAGGGGACTCCGTTGTCACCGGCATGCGCGAGGGAGCTGGAGGAGCCCATCCTGGAGGACGAGGTCTCAGCGGCTCTTAAAGATCTCCCCGCCGGGAAAACCCCGGGGCCAGATGGCTTCCCACTGATCTTCTACCGAATCTTCCAGGCTCAACTTCACCCTCATTTGCTGAGGCTGTTCCACTCTTTCTCGGACACATCTGGCCCGTCCCCTGATATGGGAATGGCGGGGATTGCGTTGATACCGAAGCCGGGGAAAGATCCTGCGCTCTGTCCCTCCTACCGCCCCATCGCCCTCCTAAACACCGACCTGAAGATCTATACCAAGATACTGGCCAAGCGACTTGACCCTCACATGCCGGGACTGGTGAACCCGGACCAGGTGGGGTTCATCCGGGACCGGCAGGGGGCCGATAATGTACGCAGACTGGCACACTTGGTGGGCAAGGTGCGGCACTGGGACATTCCGGCCTGCCTTCTCTCGCTTGATGCGGAGAAGGCCTTCGACCGGGTAGACTGGGCCTTCCTCAGAGAGGTCCTCCGGAAACTAGGTCTAGGCCCCAAAATGATAGCGAGCATCATGGCGCCGTATCTAGGACCACAGGCCAGAATCAGGGTGAATGGTCAACTAACACCACCGCTGACGATACACAGAGGCACGAGGCAGGGGTGTCCACTCTCGCCGCTCCTGTTCGCCCTCGCAGTGGAACCCCTTGCGGCACTGATAAGACGAGACCCTAGAATACATGGAATTGCCCACGGGGGGAGGGACAACAAGGTGGCGCTATTCGCGGATGACCTGATCCTCACCCTTACACACCCCCGTGAATCCCTCCCGGCGGTCCACGAGGTGCTTTGCCTATTTGAACAAGCGTCGGGCCTTAAAATAAATCACACTAAATCCTGGGCGCTCAACCTCACCGTCCCTGCGGCGGATATTCCACCCCTGAAGGAGGCTGTGCCCTATCAATGGGCGGAAAGCCGTATCTGGGCCTTACTCTCGCCCCCCACCTAGACTCCTGGTCCTCGGTGAACTGGACGGAGTGTCGCAAAGCGGTGTTAGAGGACCTTCGGAAGTGGAAGCCTCTGATGATTTC
Source organism: Lissotriton helveticus (assembly GCF_964261635.1). Lineage (NCBI taxonomy): Eukaryota > Metazoa > Chordata > Amphibia > Caudata > Salamandridae > Lissotriton > Lissotriton helveticus. The sequence goes on from NC_136057.1 coordinate 772,708,995, forward strand.
ATGGCTGGGCCGCCTTAATGCGGTCAAGATGTCGATCCTCCCTAGAATTTTATATCTGTTCCAATGCCTACCCACCCCTATCCCGCTCCACTGCATTCGGAGCCTACAACGCGAGCTCACGTCCTTTATCTGGGGCGGAAAGCGCCCCCGATTTTCGCAGAAGGTTCTCATGGAACCGAGGGACAGAGGTGGTCTGGCTTGCCCCAACTTGGTGCACTATTATTGGGCCGCTCATCTCCGCTTCGTGGTAGAGTGGGGAGCACGCGAAAGCGACAAACACTGGTTCCATATGGACCGAGCGGTCACGGGACGTACCATATGGGATCTGCCCTGGCTCCCGCGGGCGGCACGCTCCAGAAGTGCATACCTCGCGGTCCCCACAAGAACGGTTCTAGACATCTGGGATAACATAGCCGTGTCTAGAGGTCTCACCACGTTTCCATCCCCGCACACACCGATAGCGGGGAACCCGCAGTTTCCCCCGGCCCATCAATCTCGGGCGTTCGACAAATGGACACAAGGGGACTGCAGAGTAGTCGGTGACCTTTTTCTTGGTGGTACGCCCAAGACTTGGAATGACTGCAGGGAGGAATTTAGGGTGCCTAAGACGGCTAGCTTACAGCATGCCCAGCTGCGCCACTGGACCGCGAGCGATGACATGTATCAAGCGGCCACCCGGGCATTTACACCCTTTGAGAAGTTAGCACGCTCCCTTGGGGGGTTGAGGAGGCTAACTTCGCAAATATACCACATACTGCAGCACCCTACGTCGGCGCTTGCGCATCCCTATCAGAGACAATGGCAATCGGCGACGGGAACCGACATCGACCCCCCCCCCAGTGGAATAGACTGTGGAGGGATATACCCAAGGTGTACCGCAGCATCCCGCAGAGGGAAAACTCCTACAAACTGCTCACGCAATGGTACTACACCCCCCTGCGCCTTAGCAAAATGTTTCCCACCACTTCGCCGCTGTGCTGGAGATGTGACTCTGCGACTGGTGACTTTGTGCATATATGGTGGACGTGCCGGACCCTGACTTTTCTGGAAGGAGGTGCTTAGCCACATCAAAGGGGTGCTGGGGTTCCCCCTGCCTGAGGAAGTGAGCACGATCCTCCTCGGCATCTATGCTACCACGCTCACGGCGCTTACCCTGCAGCGATTGGATCCTTACGCTCCAAATGCTGGGTGCAGCTAAACAGCTCATTGCCCTATACTGGAAGCGATCAGAGCCACCACCCATAGCCTCCTGGTTTGTGCGCCTTTGGCAGGTCCTGGCGATGGAGCTGCTCACAGCAAGGTTGCAGGCGCGAGATACGCTATTCAAGAAGGTTTGGGAACCCTTAGTACACCACCTCTGCTCTATAGAATACGCGCGACATATGCCCCCTAGACTCCGCGCGCTCCACCTCTTCGAGGATGCCATTGTTCCTGCAGACCCGGCCAGGCTGTGTCCTTGATCACCATGTACATTATAGGCGATCCTCATGCTACCACACACGGCTCCCTACACTCCACTTAATGCCAGGCTGTGCATATCCATCACCCTCTCTCCATCTCTGCCTACCCTCAGGCTTCTTCGTCCTTCCTACTTTCTTCTCTCCCACTTGCCGCTCTGGCCCTCGTCTCTCTACGAGACAGTTGTGCCCGGTTGGGCAGTTCACGACAGCTGGGCTAATTTTACGCCCTGCGCCTCCCTCGCAAAAGCGGATGTTCCCTCACGTGTGACAATCTTTTGTGCTATGCCCCCTTAAGCAACGCGGCCGGCCCTCCCTGGAGGGTTGTAGGCAAGGCGCTGTGTCGAAACCCTTTCCCCAGTCACGCTGGCACTGCTACACGAGAGTTGTTGTTTACGCGGCCGGCCTCGGCACGAGGTTGTAGGCTTAACGCTGTGTTCAAAAATAAAACAGATTTGAATTAAAAAGGCAGCTAAACTGAAATGCTGCGAATTAAAAATCTAAGGGAGCTAGCAACCTCCCAGTATGGCCCCCTAACAAGCCTAAAAAGAAACTAACTACCGCCAGTCAAACACAATAGAACACTTCACTGTGTACGTTTCTAGATTCCAGAAACGATGCGTATGGGTGTGCATGGGAGTGTTCAGAGAGGTTTGGAGACAGCATAATTAATAGTTAAGGTGTTAATTAAAGCATTCCTCACCCATCACCTTTAGGTCTTGCATTCCGACAGCTTTAGCTTTTTCATGAGAACATACCTCTTGTATCTATCGTAGACATAGTGGGATTGGTGTCAAATCATTGCTCATGGTTCAATAGGTTTTATTGTGCAACTCAAGATTAATTCAATCACTTCCACCCATCACTTTTTTCTTTTTTTCAATATGCTTCTGCTACTGACCTGCATATACCTTGTTGAGGAAAGTGTATTTGTTTCTTTTCAGCAAATATAAAGGTCAACCACAACAAACATTAGGATATGATTTGCGTGGGGTTTTCAGTGCGTTTGTATGCGTGTGCCTATGTGTGTGTTTTTTTTGCAGTTTTCTTATTTCTCTGTGGGTATGTGCATGCTGTAAGTTGCATTGATTTGCATGAGTCTCCATAAACTTGGTAAGTTTTAATGTAACCATAACTGTTCGTTGAGCTTCTCTTCATATTAATATCATCATTGTGCATTGATTAGCAATGCATTGTCTGTAATTATTTTGGTTTTATCAATTTGTGATTTCATTTTCTATTTTTCTTCTAATTTTAGAGGAATTTACAGTACTTATGGCAGCATGCACCGCTCGTTCCTCAGAAGAGAACATTTTGAAATGTGTGGAGTTGCTTCTCTCAAGAAATGCAAGTCCAAATGTTGCTTGCAGGTAACGTCTTGGTATTGTGTGTTGGAGATGTGATAATCATTTACGAATTGATTTTAATGTCAATTGGAATCTTTTTTCAGGTTTAAGTAATTTGTTTTGTTTCCATTCGCATATAGTTCACGTTTACATATGCAAAATAAAATATTCTTTTGTGTGATCCAGGGCATGTGCTGCCACAGTATCTTCATTTAAAATGTCGATTAGATCCAAAACCTCAGTGCTTCTCTCTCCACCCCCACCCTCAGTGTAGCCCCCCCCAGTGCCCTCTATTTTGTTTCCCTCAACCGTATCCTTTGTGATGCTCCCCCTAGCGTGCACTCCGTGGTGTTACTCCACCTACACTTCCAAACAAAAATGCTTTTGTGCTACTTATTTTTTAATTTGCTAATCTAATGCAGTAAGTTAAAAAAAAATAAGACTAGTACCATTTTGTAGGTGCGCATGCCTAGAATATTACCCAGCTGCCATGTCATAGCCTCTTTTTTTTCCTTTAGCCATTCTTTTTTCTGTTCTGAAAGTTTTAAACATTTAGCACAGATTGAAGTTTAGTCTACTCCCCATACGATCGCAATTTTTGATTCTCACAAGAGTATTGCAGTTTTTTTCATTTATTCTTCTGCCATTTCATTTGTGAAGTGTTGCATTTGCTTTCACAGAGATTGAGGTAAGGTGCTCCAGATTGAATAGTGCATTTGGTTACGCCTTCAGTTAGCATGGCTCTGTTGTTGCATGAAGCCATTCTTCTATCACACAAAATCGTATAGGCAAAAGAGAAGGTGGACAGCTGTTATATTCAAGAAAACAATAAATCTCACTAAAGCTGACGAAATTTCCATACACTTTTGTAAGGCCCTCTTCACCAGATGCAACCCTACACCAACTTCCTCCTGAAACTTCCTTCTGCTTTACAGACCTCCACCTAGCAATGCAACATTCCCACATACTTTCTAACCTGACAACACTACATTCCAACCTATGCATTCTTGGTGACCTAAACATTTGGTTTGACAAACTCAATATCCCCCATCCAGAAACCATCATCACTGGCCTAGACTCACTAAACCTTCATCAGATTGTCCAAAAACCCACACAAATCGCTGGACACATCCTAGATGTCATTTTTGGAAATCCAGAACTAGTTACCTTTCAAACGATTACTCCATTCACACGTTCAAACAACTATTTGCTAGCTTTCCAAAATAAAACACCAGAAAGAAACACACCTAAAACTACCTTACATGCATCCACCTATCGACCATGGAACAAACTGATTTTTGAATACTTAGAAACACAACTAATAACCAACAACGACCTAGGCACAAAAAAATTCAGTTTAAAAAAACAAAAAACTGAGTTGCTATAGGAAGCTTTAAATATTATATTACCACTGAGAATAACAAAATCGGACAAAAGAAAACAGGCACCTTACAGAAATACAGAACTGAACAGGGGCGGTCTCTTTTAAAGGGCGTGGGGGCCACGCCCCCCCCATATTTCTTGCTGCTTATATATATATATGTCTTTAAATACATGAATCCTACATACAGTAGGTATTGATGGCTCACCAATCAGCATAGCTTCTGACCCAAGCTCCGCACGAGTGTTAGGCAGTTCAAGCACAGACAGGCTCATGTACTCTCTGCGCACGAGCATGTCGCAGGGTTTTCAGGGCTTGTCTGATGGAAGCCCTTAATTCTGCGGCCTGCCGTAGCATAGGGCCACTCCTCTCCCTTGATTAACCCCAACCTCTCTGACTGATTGCACTTGAGCGCTTCAGCTGTAGCCTGGACTTCCCAAAGCAGTGTGTCAATTATCGAGGGTTCGGATTGGAAGCAGTGCATGTGACAGGCATCATCACTGACGCCAGGTAACATGCCGTATACAGATACAGTGTGCATGTTTCAGGTTTATACTAACCTGTATGCTGTAGGAGTACTGCCTGTGAGATTTCCCAATTAATGTCTGCACATTGCCTAATGCCTTTCGTACCAAGGGACAGAAACAAATGCGTACGATGTTGACAGAAACAAGTATAATGTGAAACTCCTACAGCAGAGGTAAGATGAAGCGCTCATTCCATTTCTAACATAGGTTAGTACAGGCTTTTCACATTTTAATCAGGGTTTGTGGTGAAATTTTTGTCTTTACAGAAGGCATTGCTCCTTTTGCTTATCATTTAGAAAGTACTATTTCTTTTTACAAGTACACCAGCTGAAATGGTATATTGCAGTTTCGCCAAACTGATCCCATAAGACTCCTGGCATAATTGTTTCATAGTAGCCCACACACCATAATTTCATTTTGCAGCCCCTGACACTAGTCACCATAATATGGGTACGAAAGTAGATTCCAACATCATGTATAAAAATTCAAAACATTAAAATGTGATTTTGCCATTGGCACATAAAGCACTAATTGATATACTTGCCTACCTGATGAATGCCAATGCAATGGCCTTTTCTATTTTAGGTTGTCTGAAGCACTGCTTCCTAGAAGCCATGAACTAGGTTTCTGCTCCGAAAAAATGCCTTTTTCTACAGTGGCCAGTTATTCGCTCAAGGGCTTCTGTAGTGTACGCCTGAAAGAATCTTTTACTACATCTTTACCAGAGTATAGCAGGAATTCTGTAACCAAACTGGTATGCAAAGGAAAGGATGGACAGTACTCTATACATGTAGTACCTCTGTTAATTAGGACAAAAGGCTAAATGTGCTCCATCATTAACTCATTTAAGATGCCTTCCCACTTTTTCAGAATTATGTTGTGGGTTATGCCATGGCCCGTTTGCATACATCTGCCTGCCTGGTGAATGTGGAAACAATGTCCTTCAACAAGAGACCCCTTGAGTAAGTTTTCGCCACTTGCTTTGGTCTCTCCGTAAAAGTTGAATATGACTTCTACGCCTACCACTTTCAATAATCACTAGCTGCTGTTGGAACCTAAAGAGATAAAACAGCAATTTAGAAAGCTGCAACGCACCTAGCTCAAAACAAACAGCAATCGAAAAAGCTAAAAACAAATAAGGTACTATTCAGACAGAACTCAAAATGCTAAAGGTGCAAATAAAGAATTTTATATAATTCTTGGCGAATTTCATAAACTTAAATGCATTGAAGGAACTCATCCCATTACTCAAGAATTCACGGACAAACTGGCAAATCATTACACAACCAAAGCAGACACGTTGGACTCCTATTTAAAACCACCAGCGCCAACCCATTTCCAAAACATTCCCTGCAAGAGTATGCTAACCAAGCCTTTCATTCCTTCAGACAAATATCACAAAGTGAGTTTATGGATCTAGTCCAAGCAAGCAGGCCGGTCGGCAGCCCATCTGACCCTTTTCTACCACAAATATTAAAGAAAATTCTTTTAACTACCTCTGCTGTCACACCTGTAAGAAGAATCATCAATAATTCCTTAACTAGGGGAATCTTCCCAGAAAAGCAAAAAGGCATACAGCTGCCCTTTATTAAAGAAAACTAACCTGGCCCTGCCTCACCCTGACAGATACAGACCAATTACAAATGGACCTTTCCTGGGCAAACTCATAGAAAGAGCAGCATTCACCCAGATGTTACAATTCAATGAAGATAACTCAATACTTTCTGAAGTCCTAACAGGCTTCTGTCCAGGAAGCGGCACATAATCTGCCCTCATCGCCGTCTGGTTTGCCTTAAAATCACATCAGACCAAAACAGGGTTGCTGCACTACTTTTCTTAGACCTCTCAGCTGCCCTTGACACAGTTGACCCTGACACTCGTATTCAAAGTCAGCATAGAGGGAACTGCTCTTGACTGGATCACATCCTACCGTCAAAACAGAACAAATGTCATCCATACTTCACCTTTCTGTTACAACCGTACTTCAAAAAAGCAGCGGCCCCTCAAGGCTCAATCACCTCACCCATGCTTTTCAACATCTACGCAGATGGGAATTTCCATAAATTGGAAATCCCCAAAGATATTAGAAACTCACAACTTTTCAATTGCCTTAGAGCTGTTAATCAATGGATGACATGAAGCCATCTCAAATGGAATGCTTCCAAAACTGAAATACTCATGTGGAGATTGGAAAAATTATGACCCACTCACTGCCTAGTCTGACAGTCTGGGACCCCCTCATAAAGTATCGAAGGAAGTAAGAAACCTTGGAATTACATTGGACTCCAAGCTGTCACTGAAAGCCCAAGTGGACAACTTAGCAAGCTCAAGTTCCATTACTCTTAAAACTCTGCAACACATCTTTCCACACCTGGGATTTTCACACAAGGTCCAGCCTACTATCTCTCTTGTTCGGTCTAAACTTGATTATGCCAATGGCCTCCACCACAGATCATCTTTATCAACTATGAAAAGACTACAATGGATTCAGAACACTGCTGCCAGACTACTCCTACTTGTAAAGTCACAAACCTATTTCTCCCCTGCTTGGAGGACCCTACATTGGTTACTGGTTGCCAGAGATCCACACTCAAGCTGCTTTGTATCACCCACAAAACAATACATTGAACAGAATAGAATAGTACATTTAATTTTTCATATTAGAGTCCTGGTGGGTGGCTGTTGTGGCCAGTTGACACAAATGGTTGTCATGCTTGTTTTCTTAATTCCACACCTGGGTATAAATCAAGCAGACCTGATCCTCGATACTCTGTCAACACATTCTCGTATTCTTTCCACTTTTTCGGTGGAAAGTTTATGTCAACAATGCCTGGAATATTCCATACTGTCTGCAGTAAACCAGCATCTTTCACTTTTATCCGAGGACATGAATTCATCAAATTTTCATTAGGTCCCAAATCTCCACTTTCTAAAAGATTTATATGTATTCTTCCTATTATGAAATTTGGAAATTATCCCAGATGGAAGCTGCTGTACATTTAAGACAAATTGACCAGGATAATTTGAGCAAAATGCTTGCTGTTGATAATATTATTAATACTTTGTTAACTCATATTTACAATTTAAACAATATTATGTTGTCCGTTATTGATATTGTGCAGAATGACATGTCAATGTTGTATCATGGGCAGCTTAGATCTATTATGCAGTTTAGCTGGATGCTTAAAACTTTCAAAATAGATGCTCTCCATGGCATTACTTGAATTGCAATGATTTGTTTCTACCTTTCAATTTAACATGAAAACAATTAATGGCCATGAAAAGCTCGACCTACACAGTGCTGTATTTAGAATAATTAGAACAACTCCCATTCACTATAGCTTAAACTCCTTCAGGTAACTATCTCCTTTTCGAGTCCTCTTTCAGAAGAAGAAAGTTGCCACTTTAACAGTGAAGTATACCTCGGACGGTGACACTCCTCGACAACGCGGTGAAAGTCACCATAGTGTGGTAGGCACTCCATCCTTGTCTGGAGGTGAGCGCAACTGATACTTTCATTACAGGGGAAACAGCAGATACACGAGTTGCAACCCCTAATAGGCTTTATGAAATAGTCCTCCAAATTGAAGGTGATATAAAATGGACAATTAAGGCTGTCTTTTGGGACAACCTTGCCTTCTTCTCCTATGACATTTTGTTGGCAGAGGCGGATTGGTCTCCTCCATTTGTTTTAGCTTCCTCCAGAGGGAAAATGCATTCTAGTGGTTTCACCTGTACCAGCTTTAGAAGCAGTGACAAAGGCGAGTGTTCTGAATTCTAAAGCTTTGCATCCACAGTGGATACAATGGGCAAGTTCTTTGACATCAGCTCATGTCACTTTTATCTTTGATCCCTCTTTGCAGACAAATGAGTTTTTACAATATGAACATGTTCATCCTCCTCTGTTGTCTTTGCTTCCTCTAGATCATTACAAATGTATAATCTTTACCGACGGATCTGTTCAGCCAGCCGTTGGGTCAAAGCACGCTTATTCGACAACTTGCGCTATAGTGGCTGCCTCAATTGTAAATGGTGAATTTAAGTCTTCAATTGCCAATACACTGACGCATGTGGACTGTACAGCTCAATTAACAGGGCTGCATGCTTTGATTTTGGCTCTAGAATTCGCTGATCCTGATGAACACTCTTGTTGTGTGCAATTCCAACTACTGTGTGCTATCTTTTATGACAACTTATTCTTTTGGTCTCAGAATGATTATGGAGACTCTAAAGGTAGCACAATAAAGCATAAAAAGCTTTGGGTCAGAGTGGCAGAACTTATGGAACGTTTGCCACTCTCATATGTTATTCATACTCTTGGCCATCAGTGTGTGAGAACGCATGCTGCGGGTATTTTTTGGCCAATAAGGCAGACAAATCTGCAGTAGACACTTGTTCAGTAGCAGCAGTAACTAGGTCCATAAATGATAATGATATTCTTGCGGCAATTGCTGCTACGAATGGTGGGCCAGAAGTCTTATTATTTGTCACCCGAACAAGTCCCATTTGCTACAATACCGTCTGCTGGGGATTGGCTGATTCCCAAAGAGGACGGCAGACTTACTTTGATCATAGCCGCACATGAAGGCATGGCTTCTGCACATGCCGGAGTTTCTCCAACTGTTTCTATTTCACAGCAACATATTGGCGGTGTGGTTTATACAAACAGACCCATAATTATGTACTGTCTTGTGACATTTGCCAACTAATTGAACCCTATATGGTTGCCCCTCCACCACATACACATCTATTCATTTCAAATCAACCATTTAGTTGTATTTATCTTGATCACTGCGGTCCTTTGACAGCAGACATTGCGTATAAACATACTTTGGTTGCAGTGTATTAGTGCACGAGATTCCTCTGGGTTTGGCCGCAATGAAGTGCTGACGCTCAATGTCATTAGAGTTTTGTGTGTCTTTGTTGGGACGTTTGCCTGTGGCACCTTCCATTCTGACCAAGGTCCTGCGTTTGCCTCTAGGGCTTACAAGGACGCGATGAGGTCACTGGGGATGCTGGTGCAGTTTTCGTCTCCATACAGGCCTGAGGGCAATTCTATAGTGGAGCGAATTAACTGTGTCTTAAAGCAATCTTTGACTGTGTCTTAAAGCAATCTTTGACAGCTAGAGTCTTGGGTACGGATAGGAGTTGGCTGATTCATTTGTACGGAGTCCAATGTGCACTTAATCTCCCTAGAAGATCTGGGTGGGCGGACCGCATACAAAATGCTATTTGGCATTAAAATGTTTGTTAACCGAATCGGAGCGTATTTGCGTTCCTTGCACGGGCGCACAGCGTTGCTTTGATTTAGCACTTATTCTCCATGTTTTCAAACATATTTTCAAACATTAATCCATGTACTCATATTTTTTCCAAAAGTTTCATTTATTTCCGATGGTAAATCACACGTGAGACAAAATGCGTTCAACTGCTTCTCATGCCGCAGATAAGCTAATCCAAGCTTTTATCTCGACACGCCGGAACACATTAAACATCCTCAGAAGTGACTCATCTTATACCCAATGCATTTCAAGCTTTCTTTAGCTCTTCTTCAGGGGTTTCACTATAATTAAAAAAACATAAGTCTGTAAATTATTTTTCCAGACCGTTGAAACATACACAGTGCATCTTTTCAAAAAAGCTTTTTATATATATAGAATCCATGCCGAGTATTGCAACTAACCCTCACGCAGCGTTTTCCCTCTTAACTGTTTCATAACAACATTGCTTTGAAGCCCTTCACATTCCTACCCCTTAACCTATCCACGTAGTTGGAGACACCCTTATCAATAACTTCCCATATTCTTTTCTTTAACCCAATGCTACGGTTCACCTCCTCTAGGTCACATACCTGCGTATTAATGTGTATCTGCGCTTCATACTGCATCTTGCTTAATTACGGCACCTGCCTTCATCATTTCAGTTTCCTTTTTAAACTCGTTAACGTGTCGTGACCCCTCCTCTCTCATTAAACCAATAGTCATCGGCAATCCCTAGGGCTGCTGTCAAACTCACTACATCTCCCTCAAACCTGTGTTGTCAAACCCACTCTGCTACTGCAACTGATCCTGAACCTTCACATCGCAGTCAAAATGACCGTTTCTAACTACCCGATTCCCCCTAGCAATGAAAAAGTTACCCCGCCCTCCCCTTTGATGTTAAAAAGTACGCTGCACATTGTATTCCATGAATATGGGTTGAAATCAGATGTCTATCAAAAACCTGCAAAGTCTTCTAACACAGATACAATTTATACATTTTATAAAAGTGCGGCATGTACACGTCGATGATCTGAAATGAACATCCAATTTACGACAAAGTTCCTGCAATTACTGAGATGAATATCTCATGTGTGTGTTCTGTCCAATATTTAGCATTATCGAATTTTCTTTCTCTTCTGGGTGCTACTCCTAGTTAGGGCAGAATCCAAACGTAAGTTTCCAATCAAGTGTTGTAGTGCACACCTTTATTTTCCTTTTTTGTTCCATATACTCATGACTAGTCTGTTGAGCGTGCAGCCCGGGCTACGTAATCCACCCAAGTTCACGTTTCAAGTAATTAACAGAATCGGAGCGTATTTGCATTCCTTGCAGGGGCGCACAGCGTTGCTTTGATTTAGCACTTATTCTCCATGTTTTCAAACATATTTTCAAACATTAATCCATGTACTCATATTTTTTCCAAAAGTTTCATTTATTTCCGATGGTAAATCACACGTGAGACAAAATGCGTTCAACTGCTTCTCATGCCGCAGATAAGCTAATCCAAGCTTTTATCTCGACACGCCGGAACACATTAAACATCCTCAGAAGTGACTCATCTTATACCCAATGCATTTCAAGCTTTCTTTAGCTCTTCTTCAGGGGTTTCACTATAATTAAAAAAAACATAAGTCTGTAAATTATTTTTCCAGACCGTTGAAACATACACAGTGCATCTTTTCAAAAAAGCTGTTTATATATATATATAGAATCCATGCCGACTATTGCAACTAACCCTCACGCAGCGTTTTCCCTCTAACTGTTTCATAACAACATTGCTTTGAAGCCCTTCACATTCCTACCCCTTAACCTATCCACGTTGTTGGAGACACCCTTATCAATAACTTCCCATATTCTTTTCTTTAACCCAATGCAACGGTTCACCTCCTCTAGGTCACATACCTTCGTATTACTGTGTATCTGCGCTTCATACTGCATCTTGCTTTATTACGGCACCTGCCTTCATCATTTCCGTTTCCTTTTTAAACTTGTTAATGTGCCGTGACCCCTCCTCTCTCATTAAACCAATAGTCATCGGCAATCCCTAGGGCTGCTGTCAAACTCACTACATCTCCCACAAACCTGTGTGGTCAAACCCACTCTGCTACTGCAACTGATCCTGAGATATTCATCTCAGTAATTGCAGGAACTTTGTCGTAAATTGGATGTTCATTTCAGATCATCGACGTGTACATGCCGCACTTTTATAAAATGTATAAATTGTATCTGTGTTAGAAGACTTTGCAGGTTTTTGATAGACATCTGATTTCAACCCATATTCATGGAATACAATGTGCAGCGTACTTTTTAACATCAAAGGGGAGGGCGGGGTAACTTTTTCATTGCTAGGGGGAATCGGGTAGTTAGAAATGGTCATTTTGACCGTGATGTGAAGGTTCAGGATCAGTTGCAGTAGCAGAGTGGGTTTGACAACACAGGTTTGTGGGAGATGTAGTGAGTTTGACAGCAGCCCTAGGGATTGCCGATGACTATTGGTTTAATGAGAGAGGAGGGGTCACGGCACGTTAACGAGTTTAAAAAGGAAACGGAAATGATGAAGGCAGGTGCCGTAATTAAGCAAGATGCAGTATGAATCGCAGATACACAGTAATACGAAGGTATGTGACCTAGAGGAGCATTGGGTTAAAGAATATGGGAAGTTATTGATAAGGGTGTCTTCAACTACGTGGATAGGTTAAGGGGTAGGAATGTGAAGGGCTTCAAAGCAATGTTGTTATGAAACAGAGGGAAAACGCTGCGTGAGGGTTAGTTGCAATACTCGGCATGGATTCTATATATAACAGCTTTTTTGAAAAGATGCACTGTGTATGTTTCAACGGTCTAGAAAAATAATTTACAGACATGTTTTTTAGGTCTCGCTAGACGAAAGCAAAAGCGAAGCTTTTGCTGTCTATGCGAGACAACTTATGTAATCACTTTTGGGGGAATGTGGACAGCAGACTGTCACGAGCTTCTCCTGCCGGAGATTGTACCTCGTGAGCGCGCACGTATTCCCATGCGCAAAGAAAGCCTCACTCACGCATGCGCACATACACACACTGCATACACACACGCAGCCCCCCCTTAAACAGACACACGCGCACACAGACAGACGCATGCACAGACACACTCAAACAGACACACGCGCGTACACACCACCCCCACTCACCCCTCCTCTCCCTCAACACACTCACCGGTTCTGGCGGTGCTCGGTGGCGGTTCTGCCTCTCGGGCGGCGGTAGCGCTTTGCGGGGCGCTCTCACCACATGAGAGCCCCGCCTTCCCCATGCGCCCGGCCGCTCTTCACCAGGTCCCCCATCTCGGGACCGGGACTGAATCCGGAGCCTTCGTGGCTCTCTCTCGCTCTCTCCGCGATGGGGCGGGACTTCCGGTTGGGGCCGCGATGGGATTGGCCGGCTGCCCAACCGCTTCCGGGTCGTCGCAGGCAGCGCGGCGGCCCGGCGGGGACTTTAACAAACTCCTGGGCTGCGGTGGTGAATTAAAGGCACACGAGGGGTGGGCTCCCTCCCTAATTTAAATATGCCGCGAGCGGGCGAAACCTGGAGTGCGGAGAGTACGGAGAGTTTGTGTTTGGCGTTGGGTATGTGAGGAGCAATTTAGGGGAGGAGGGAGGTGGATGGTTAGTTGTTACAATGGTTAGATAGTTTGGATGGCTAGATGGCAGGGTTTTTATTACGTGATTTGCGCCCATCTCATGAGAGCAGCCTTTTCCACACACAGAGATAGCTCGTGTGTTTGCACAAGAGCAGTCTCGCCCGAGTGCATCTAGGTGGATACAAAAGACAGAGGAGGCGTTCAGCGGCAGCGCACAGCCCATGGCAGACATGTGTGAGGCCACCACTCTGCCTCTAGGTTTGGTTAAAAATGGCATTGATTTGTTGGTGATTATCAGACTGTGTGAGTTTACAGGGCTCTAGTAGGCAGTGATAAATCACTTGTATCTTACTGCGCATTCCTGTGAGCTGTCGCCACCGCCTCCCCAGCTGCCATTCCAACCCACCAACACCCCTTAAACATCATTCTTTCCTACTTCCTGACACGGGTTTTGACGCCTCAAGTGCGCACTCTCTTCCGGTCCACTTATCTTGCAGTCTTAGTACAGAAGAGGTTCATGGCACTTGTCACACGCCATGTCCAAACTGCACCCATCACAGCATGTTCTGATGCCCCCCCCACCACCACCCCCTAGTAAAGTTTTGTATTTTATGAACTGCACTTGGAACTTACATTTACTTTTATCCCCGTGACAAAAAAACTTTTATAACTTTTAAGTTCACCATGTCAAGCAGTGACGTTTCCATCACGAAGGACGTGTCTCAGGAACACCTTCTTATCACGTAGAGCATGTCTTGTTTGGTGATTGATGGCTGCCCCTCAGCTTGACATTGGCAGAAGGTTTTTTTCCCTCTACAAGTAGTATTGTATTTGTTTAAAATTTGCACGTGGGTGTGGATCAGGTGTTATTTTTATAATTAGTACCTTTAATGCACAACTTTGAGGTTAAAGTATTCAGTATAATATGGGTGATGGTGTACACATGCAGCTAAAGAAAACTACAGTGTACACACCTCAGCTGCTTACCTATGAATTACACAAGGACACCACAACGCAAGAACCATTCCTCAGCCATATTTATGGAGGCACTAATTTCTCAAATTGGTTTGTCCTCCCAGGACAGACTCACTCCTCTTCTTCTTTTTTTTTTTTTTTTTTAAAGCACACATTTGCAATTAAATAGGTCTCACATTTGCAAGAGTTTAAGCTATCAGCATTGTAAATGACATGGTCTTTTATATCTGTTTTAAAAACAACACATAAATAAAAGGCATTGTCATTTACAATGCCAATAGCTCAAACTCTAATAAATGCGAGACCTATTGCATTGAAAATGCTTGTTTAATTATAGTGAAACCCCTGAAGAAGAGCTAAAGAAAGCTTGAAATGCATTGGGTATAAGATGAGTCACTTCTGAGGATGTTTAATGTGTTCCGGCATGTCGAGATAAAAGCTTGGATTAGCTTATCTGCGGCATGAGAAGCAGTTGAACGCATTTTGTCTCACGTGTGATTTACCATCGGAAATAAATGAAACTTTTGGAAAAAATATGAGTACATGGATTAATGTTTGAAAATATGTTTGAAAACATGGAGAATAAGTGCTAAATCAAAGCAACGCTGTGTGCCCATGCAAGGAACGCAAATACGCTCCGATTCTGTTAATTACTTGAAACGTGAACTTGGGCGGATTACGTAGCCCGGGCTGCACGCTCAACAGACTAGTCATGAGTATATGGAACAAAAAAGGAAAATAAAGGTGTGCACTACAACACTTGATTGGAAAATTAAAATGTTTGTGCCACACCTTGATGGTGTCGTTGTGCGGAGGGCGGACAGGCAAGAGCCAGGCTGCACTTCCGGTTTCGCCGGAGCTGAGGTTAGCGCTCTAGTGGCTACCTCACTCCGGGCTATTTAGCCACGCCCTTCCCACAAGCGCGCAGCGTTTGCGCGCAGGGGGCGCCTTCGAGCGCGCCTAAGAAGCGCCGAAGAAAAGCCCGTCTGCGCCCGTCCGCGACAGGACGGGGCGAGGGGCGATGGACCCTGGTCCCTCTTCACGAGCCTGTACCGGTAAGGGCAACCAATCTCTCTCCTACTCCGCCCTTACACTACGTAGCCTTAGACCACCTACATGCTGTAGTACAGTTATACCCTGGCACCGTATCGAGGATGCTTTCTCCTGTCCACAGTGTTGGCGCCTCTCTAACGTCAATGCGCCCTCTCCTGATTCCAATACTTCTATTAAGGGTTTGAAGAGCTTTCTTTTAAATGTACGCTCCCTACCCAAACATCAACATCAGGTCTGGGACGCAATACATTCCATTCAACCAGACATATGTTTCCTTGTGGAAACCTGGTTAAAACCCCATACAATTACAGCCATTGCAATGGGGATTCCCTCTGGCTATAAGATTAAACATCTAGACAGAGACATCAAAACAGGAGGCGGATTGGCAATCATATACAGGGACCATATACAACTTACCATTATTGAACAACACTCAAACTCGCAGCTAGAAATACTGCTTTTTAAAATTCACCTCACTAATCTTTTCACCTGGAAGGGTGCCTTGGTCTATTGCCCCCCAGGAGCAAACCCTAATTTTTCACTTACTCTTCAAGAAATACTAGCCCCGCATATAAAATCCAAAGAAGATTTTTTGCTTTTAGGTGATTTTAATATACATGTAGACCGGCCAATGTTGACCGAATCCATGGCTCTAATCACAGATCTATCGAACCTGGGCTTAGAACTAAAAAATCATGGACCTACTCATGTAGGAGGACATATGCTTGATTTAATTTTCTCTAACTCTACCAAAATAATCTGCTTACCGGCTAAAAGTATATCATGGACAGATCACTCTTTGTTGGAATTCACGCTAATAACCCCTGTGAGACCCACAAAGAATGCTCCTCCCCCCCTCTCTTGGAGACGTCAATGGCATAAAGTTAATGCCAACACAGCTCAAGAAGCATGGACAGATCCCAATTTTCTGGAATCCGATACAGCAGACATAGCTTTAGCCAAGCTGAATGAATCTATCAAAAAAGCCATCGACACTATAGCTCCCCTAAAAAGACATAAACAACATCCAGTGTCAAAACAAGAAAAATGGTATACGGAGGAATTGAGAGCAGAGAAACAAAAATGCCGACGAGCTGAGAAAGCTTGGAGGAAAACAAAATCCGAAAACAGCCGAAAAACTTTCCTAAATGTTCAAGCAGAATACTACAAAAACATAAAGTTGGCTAGAAAACAACAATTAACACAACAAATAGCAGAAGCAGGTAACAGCTCTAAGGAACTCTTTAATATTCTGCAAAACTTCATAAAGCCTACGGCATGTGAAAGCTCTGATGACTTTTCGCAGGATTTGTGCGACAAAATCTCCTTATTTTTTGAAGACAAAATCAACATCATCTATGATAGAATAGTGGCAGCTAACAACATCAGCAAAAATAACACCAAAACTTGCTCAATCACAACCCCCACTATATATAATAAACCTTCTCTGACGTCTTTCCCTTCCATCGACCACACAGAGCTCCTTACTCTTTGCAACTATATAAAAACAGGATCCCCTAATGACCTTGTCCCAGCTAAAATGGTTGGCCCTTTGATTCCTTTATTAGGTCCCCACATACTTGAAATGGTCAACATCTCCCTCAGGACAGGCCAGGTCCCGGCAGATTGGAAAAAGGCAGTGGTGAACCCGATAAGGAAAAAGGCATCATCTCCCTGGACAGACCTTTCCAACCTACGTCCTATCTCTCTCCTACCTTACTTGGGCAAGATCACGGAGAAGCACGTGAACACCTATCTCTCCCAACATCTTGAAGCGACGGAAGGCCTGGACTATTCTCAATCCGGGTTCAGGCCGAACCACAGCACAGAATCAGCACTTCAAACAGTGACCAATAACATCAAAATGGCACTGGATGATGGTTGCTCTATGATTCTGGTGCTGTTGGATCTCTCCGCCGCTTTTGATACGGTGTCTCACAAGGTGCTTCTCCATCGCCTAAAGGAGGTGGGAATAGAAGGAGAGGCTTTGGCGTGGTTGGAGAGCTTTCTGTCCGGGCGTTCCCAAGAGGTTAGGCTGGGCTCCCATAAATCCACCCACAGGGAGCTCAATAAGGGAGTGCCACAGGGCTCCTGTCTGAGCCCCACACTCTTTAACATATATGTGGCCCC
The DNA here is from genome assembly GCF_964261635.1 of Lissotriton helveticus. Taxonomy (NCBI): domain Eukaryota; kingdom Metazoa; phylum Chordata; class Amphibia; order Caudata; family Salamandridae; genus Lissotriton; species Lissotriton helveticus. The sequence continues at coordinate 772,726,740 of NC_136057.1, forward strand.
CCTTGCCAACCTAGCAAGATCTTTCGGGTTCACCCCTGTGTCGTACGCTGACGACACCCAACTCCTTTTTCCTTTTAAAAATCTTACACCTGCAATAAAAAAATCTTTTGCAGATGGCATGAGAGCCATTGCAGACTGGATGTCATCAAACTGTCTGCAGTGTAATGTCGGGAAAACCGAAGTTATGTTGTTCGGTCAAGCGACGGCACTCTGGTCATCGGACTGGTGGCCCCAAGAACTAGGTCCTGTCCCCACCCCCAATAGCAAGGTCAAAAACTTAGGAGTATTATTTGACCAACAACTTACTTTCAAGGATCACGTCAATCAAGTAGCCGGCACCTGTTTCCGGGCTATCGGGATGTTAAGACGTGTCTTCCCCTATCTACCGGACCACCACAGAAAAACTCTGGTGCAGGCTCTTGTTATCAGTAGGGTAGACTACTGCAATGGTTTGCTCCTTGGAGCCAACGAGGAGCAAATCAAGAAATTGCAGGTTATTCAAAATACTGCAGCAAGGATTGTCATGAATGTCCCACCAAGGACACCATCCTGCCCCCTACTGACTCATCTACACTGGCTTCCTGTGAAGAAGCGAGTTCAGTTCAAGACCCTGTGTACTATACACAAGAGCCTAACAGGGATGGGCCCCAAGTATTTTACTGACATCTTTCAGCCCTATATCCCAGGACGCTCTTTGCGTTCCAGCAATCAGCAACTACTGAAGGTACCTAGAGTTAAGAAAACCAGGCAAGGTGGCCGTGCACTGGCTCACACCGGACCCACACTATGGAACACACTGCCGCCGGAACTAAGGTCTATCACCAACCACATGATGTTTAGAAGAAATCTAAAAACTTACTTGTTTCCTAGCAACTAATGGTCATATTACATCCGGCTACATTCTTTATTCTCACTTCCATCTGCAGTTATAGCGCGGAGATACCCCTTCGGGGGTCTAGTCTGGCGTTTTATAAGCATATAAAATAAAATAAAATGGTCTAGACTTTGTGGCGGCTGCCGCAACATTTGACTTAGATAACCATTCTACTATGTTACAGGAACTACAAAATATCAGTGACACACTGGCTAAAGATCATTCACCCTCGTCCACTGAAGCAGTGTTGCTGATCCCTGTTGCTGGCTGGCTTCCTAAAGTTGGTGTTCTGGTACAAGAAAAGCTGGAGAACAAAAAAAGAATTTGGAGCCTCTTATCGTGCACCTGCCCAGTTCATGACTTGAAGGGTACTCGTACAGTGATTTTATGTCCTTTACGTGGCCGCAAGGAAAACAGAAGTATTTCAATTGACAATGTCAAGATACATCATATGGCAAATTCTGAATAGTATGATTCCAACCCAAGTTCTTTCACTGAATCCAATGTCTTCAGTCTCTTCGAGTACTCCCCACGTAATGGAAGGGGAGTTTGAAACTTCTATTGATTTCTTACATGTTGTACCTTCATCTTCCATTAATGCAGACGTCGAGTTTGATTCTCCTCCAGTGGAGGTCCTCATTGACATTCCTGACAATACCCTACATGATCCATCTGATGCTGCACAGCCTCCATTGTTGCATTTGGGAGCATGCGGATATTACGTGGGTCTTACAAGTTTCTCTTACTATTCATCTTTTTTGCCTTCAACTGTCATCACAACCGACACGTACCAGTCTTTTCATAGCCTTGTTTAAAAAGACTTACCTAGTCCCACCCTGGACATACATTTTGTTGGTGCTTACACTTATTTTCCTTTTCATGTGGTTTGGGTTTGTGACCGTGTTCTTTTTGCTCATCAATGATCATTACTTGCCCGAACGCTCTGCTGTCTGATTTGTTGATGGAGTTCTGGCTCCCCTTACATCATCCCACATCATGAAAAGAGAGAAAGCCCTTGTGAACATTTCGGCCTTCCCTGTTGCTGATGGTATAGTTTGGGATAAAGTTGCTTTCGATATTCATGGTTAGATGGAGGTCCTGAACATTCCATACGTGTTACGCGTTTCTTTAAGAGATGTGGTTTCCCCGAACATGCACTGAGACAACTGGGATGGTAAGGCCGTTCATTCATTGGTTTCTGATTTAAAATATTACGCTGCATTTGATGCTGAGGATTTATATGTGAATTTTGCCAATTATGCGGATTTATTCTCTTACCAACATTATGGCCATAATTTTTTACATAAAACATACACATTAAGGCCGATTTTAAATTTTACACAATGGGAACATTGCCCGACTCCTTTACGGGGGAGTTCTAATACTCAACGCAGTAAGTTTACATACTTTTCTGGTTACAATACGTCCAATCCAGAGTCCTATTTCTATAAGTTAAAATTGACATCTAAATTCATATTGACTCACACTACATTGGTCTATTCTAATTCCTTTAGGACTGATTTGACCCTACTGGTAGCAATCATTGGAAAGACACCGTCGATTTGAAATCCATTTGGGGTTCTAAACATTTTCTGGTGCAAGGCACTGAAGCTCTGCATCATGCATGTTTAATTCCTACTCAAATTTGGTTTTAAATGACAAGGTGCAACAAACTACTTGTTTTGGTTCAGCTGCAGCCAACAATGTGAATGTTTCTTCTATTCCCTTATTAGCGGAGTATGATACGTGGCATAAATACACCAATCATTCGATTGGTGTATTGCTTGGCCTGTTCAAGAATGGTAGTATAAATGGTTCTGACGTCGACCCCTTGTGGTGGTTGATGTGGCCAATAAGTTCCAATGTGTGTCAACTATGTTTTCTTAATGCAACGTCAGGTTTCATGCTAAGCAGACCAGACCCACTTTTTCCACATTCTCATTCATTCACCGTGTATTTGGTGGGTAAATTGTATCAGCAATGGTTGGGACACTCCACACTATCATCAGTAAAACAACACCTGCTCCTTTTGTCGGTTTACATCGATTTTGCCTCATTTTATTTTAGGTCCAAATCACCTAGATCAAAACGCTTTCTTTATGAAGCATATAATAGATTGTGGGAATTACCGCAGATGGGGGCTGCGGTGCGCCTACGCCAAATTGACCATGCTAATTTTGAAAAAGTTCTTGCGGTTTTAGATAATAGCATTAATACATTGTCTTCCCATGGTTACACTTTGGATAATATTGTTTCCTGTGTTATTGACATTGTACAGAATGATCGATCTGTGTTGTATCATGGTCAAAATCAATTACGCTCTGTAATGCAATTTACATGGACGTTACAGATGCTCAAAATGGGAAAAGTTCAGTGGAATTGTTTGAAACCTTCTACACTGTTTTTACCCTTTAATTAAACTGATAAACAGAAACGTATATGTATGAAAGACTCCCCTTACACGTTGTTACATATAGAACAATTACCTTTTTCTGTAGCAGACACGGATTCAGCTGTGTGGTTAATATTTATTTATTTTTTGCATTTATACAGCGTGCTGAAGGTGTCCTGGCGCTAGATGAATACTCCTAAAGGTTCAGGCCAGAATCGAAATTAATGTGCAAACAGCCAGGTTTTAATGCCTCTCCTGAAAGCCATCAGGTCTGTCATGTTCCTCAAGGTGAGGGGCAAGGCATTCCAGGCCTTCGTTGCCCCCAAAACAAAGCTCCTGCCTCCCCACCGTGCCTTCTTTATTCGAGGGACTTTGACCAAGCGCTGCCCAGCTTACCTTAAATGTCTGGGAGGGAGATACCATTGAAAATACTGCCTCAGGCAGGCCGGCCCCAGGCCTTGCAAGGCCTTAAAGACCAGACACAAGGCTTTGAAAGAAATCAGTTTTCGCACTGGCAGCTAATGTAATTTAGTAATTTCGGCGGAGATGGAGGCATACTTCGGTATGCCCATCAGAAGTCTAGCTGCCGCATTTTGCAACACCTGCATTTTATTAAGAAGCCCCCGTTGAGCATTCAGCCGCAGGCTGTTGCAATAATCTAGGCGCGACAGCACTAATGCTGTGATAACTGTTTTTTTACTGCTCTCTGGAAGAAAAGGAAGAATCTTCCGCATCATTTTAAGTATAAAAAATACTGATGATGCTACGTCATTAACCTGGAGCCTAAAGGTGAGCTGCTCATCAATTAGGACACCCAGGTTCCTCACCTTAGCGACCGGTAAAGGCGGGGTACCCATCTCCTCCGGCCACCAGCGAGTACTCCAAAAGTCCTCCTTTGCCCCAAATACAATGACCTCAGTTTTGGCTGTATTTAATTCGAGGCAATTATCAGCCATCCACCTACTCACTGCCAACATACATTCCTGAAATTACATGCATATTCCTTCTTCCTTGCCAGGTAACAGTGACACCACAATTTGTGTGTCATCTGCATAAGATGTTAAATCATAACCAAAAGACCTGACAATCGGGGCCAGCGAGGTAACGTAAATATTAAACAGTGTGGGGCTTAGGGAAGAGCCCTGCGGAACACCACAGGGCAACGCGAAAGGTTTTAATGCGTAATCACCCATTGCCACACACTGATCTCTATTAGTTAAGAAAGTTTTAAGGATGTCCCAAGCTTTCCCTTGAACCCCACAATCCCTCAACCGGTCCATCAGAATCCCATGATGTACCGTGTCGAAGGCCGCGGATAGGTCCAATAGGACCAGTACCGCTCTGCCTCCGAGATCCAGCACTTCTCTGATTTCCTCTGTTGCTTTAATCAGAGCGGACTCAGTACTGTGACCGGCTCTGAATCCGTGCTGGGAGGGATTTAGGGCCCGAGTGGCACCTAAAAAGGCACTAAGTTGAAAGTTCATCATTTTTTCAACTAGCTTGGCTGGTAGTGGCAGCCTAGAGATGGGATGATAGATATTAGGGTCCGTTATATCCAAATTATTTTTTTTCTGTAGTGGAAGGACGGAGGCATGTTTCCAACGAGAGGGAAATAGTCCAGTCGCAAACATATTGTTGAAAATCGTTGTTAGAGCAGCGGCAATAGGTACATGTGCCATACATGGAGTTATTTCACTGCCCTTCTCACTATTTCAGTTTACATCTTGCATGAATCACTTCCCAGCTGGACGCTTTGAGCTCCTAGGAAGTGCTTTTATTCATGAATTCGTGAATTATGGTCATTAGCTTTTACCTACAGATGTTAGTACGCAGTTAAGGTCTTTTTCCTAACAGGGGATAATTGTGATTCCACAGTAGGACATTCTCTAGTTTGCAAACAAGTTGAATTGCAAGGTGCCTGTAATGTGTCAGCACCTAATCTGGCTTAAAAGGTACGCCAGTCCCAGGTATTATTCCCGTACTAACGTTACTTTCAAATGCCAATTATCTTATTTTGAATTATCACGACTGTTGTGGCTTATGGACCGGCATCCCGTATATAGTAACTGTTTTCCAACGTGTTACTTGTTGCAGCAATGTCCTTTTTCCACCCCCGCATGGGATTGTGGATAGTTCGCTTTGGCCTTCTATTCCAACTCTGAAAACCGATTTAATTGAACTAAGCAGACTCAATGCGTCTGATACTGAAGACCTTGCTCATTTTTTTAAACTTATGGAATCCGGCCTTGTTTCCTCTTTTCAGACATTTTTGGGAGTAATACTGGCATGTATTCATTCTATGTTTCCCAGCGCCAGCAGCACAGTTCTATCAGGAAAGTGCTTAGGTGGTGCAGCGCTGTTTACCTGGTAGATCCCCCAGCAGTGCTCTCAGCAAGCAGTCCACTCCTTGACAGCGCTTGATGGACGCAGCGCCTTTCTTGGGATGAATGGCAGGTCTCAGTGCAGGTTCTTGGGGAAAGAAGGGGGGTTGAGTTGGTGGGCTTCAGAGGCAGGATGGTTCCCTGCAGCACACTGGAGATGGTTCCCTGGATTCACCCTCGTTGGGCTAGATCAGCAGGCTGGCAGAGTTCCTCATCTAACTTAGGAACAGCAGTGCCTCGGCCCAGTCAGTCCCAGTAGTGTAGGTTCCTCCCCTAGGCCCAACCGCCTATACTCCTGCAAAGGTTCCCCCAGGTCCAGTGGTGCCTCAACTGACAGTCAGGTTTCCCTCCTTTACTCTTATACCTCTAGGTCACGTGACCCTCCTCTAAAGACGGCAAAGTGTAACCCGTCCCAGGGCTGGAAGGTTCCAGGAGCTTCCACATATTAGGCTATGGAACAAAAAGGCGGGATGGAGGTGATACTGTAACAGGATGTCCCAGTCTGCTGCTAACTACTAGTGCGTGTATTCCATGGCCACTCTGCAGTAGCAGGGGCCTGTGGCAGCCATGTTGTTGGGAGAGAGCACCTGCACCTCAGCACTGTTTAGCAGTGGTAAGGCGCCCAGAGACCTAGGTCCAACAAAAGACGGCAAAAATAAGGCAATGGGGCAAAAAAAACGGGGTAAGACAACCCTAGGGCTGACAGGTCTAACATGCGTCCCCCGCAGCTGAAAGTTGGGAGAGCTGCCCAACCTGTAGGGAGTTCTCATCACTAAGGCGGAAAAATCGGGAGAGACCGTCAGCGTTGCCGTGGTTTACTCCGGGCCGATGTTCCACCCGAAAGTCCATACCCTGGAGGGAAATGGACCACCTTAGCAATTTGGAGTTTTCGCCTCTCATTTGCATTCGCCAGCGAAGAAGTCGGTGGTCGGTCTGAATGAGGAAGTGAGAGCCAAAAAGGTTTGGCCTCCGCTTCTTCAGGGCCCAAACCACGGCAAAGGCTTCACGCTCTATAGTACTCCACCGTTGTTCCCTGGGGAGTAGCCTTCGGTAGATCAAGGCCACGGGCTGGGTTTGGCCTTCCTTGTTCAGCTGAGAGAGTACAGCTCCTATGCCATGCTCCGAGGCGTCTGTCTGCACGATAAATTCCCTGGTGAAATCTGGAGTTTTAAGCACCAGAGCGGAGCACATTGGGTGCTTCAGGGTGTCAAATGCCTCTTGACAGGCAGCCGTCCAGATTACTTTACGTGGCTGCTTCTTAGACGTCAACACAGTCAGGGGGGCTACGATGATTCCATACCCCTTGACAACTGGCGTAATAACCCGTGAGGCCGAGGAAAGCTCTGACCTCCGTTTGGGTTTTGGGGACTCCCAGGCCAGATGGTCTCAATTTTGGCCTGGCGGGGTTGCACCTTTGCCCCGCCCACTAGGTGTCCCAGGTAGACGACAGATCCCTGTCCAATCTGGCACTTGCTAGCCTTGATGGTTAGGCCAGCCCTCTGTAGAGCCTTTAGCACCTCCTGGAGATACTCCAGAGGGTCCTCCAAGCTGCTGCTGAAGACAGCTATGTCGTCCAGGTAGGCAGCTGAGAAGGCCTCTTGGCCAGAAAGCACCTTGTTAACCAACCGCTGGAAAGTGTCCGGAGCATTCTTGAGCCCAAAGGGCATCACCCGGAATTGAAAGTGGCCCCTGGGGGTGGAGAACGCGGTCTTCTCCTTTGCTCCGTCAGCCATGGCAATCTGCCAATACCCTGATGTCAGGTCAATGGTGCTTAGATACAGAGCTGCTTCCAGTCGGTCAATCAGCTCATCCGCCCTAGGGATCGCGTGAGCATCCGTCTTGGTCACGGAGTTCAGACTACGGTAATCCACACAGAACCGAAGCTCTGGTGTGGTGCCCGGTGGGGCCGCTTTTGGCACCAACACCACTGGACTAGCCCAAGTGATGCTGGAAGGCTCAATCACCCCCAGCTCCAACATCTTGGCCACCTCACTTTGGATACTGGTCTTGATCTTGTCAGACAGCCGGTAAGACTTGGTTTTCAAGGGTGGGCTGTCCCCTGTGTGCACGTCATGGGTACACAGATGCGTGATTCCAGGAGTGAGGGAGAACGAGACGTACTGCTCCAATACCTGGCGGCAGTCCCTCTGTTGCTCAGGGTTCAAGGATGGGGAGAGGACCACTGCCTCCACCGATCCATCCTTCTCTTGGGTCACCAGAAGGCCCTCTTCGCTCCCATCCGTCACCATAAGGAGAGCAAGCTCAGATCGCTCATGGTGCGGTTTCAGGCGGTTGATGTGGAACACCCTATGGGGTTGGCGGGGGGGGGGGGTCTTTAGGTCTACAATGGAAGTGGTTTGGCCTCATTTCTCCACGATCTCATATGGTCCAGTCCACCGGTCCTGGAGGGCACTAAGCTCTCTGGGCTCCATGACCCACACCTTCTGAACAGCATCCAACTCCACCGTCTGAGTGTTGCTGTCATACCACTCCTTCATGACGACTTGACTAGCCTCCAGGTTGTCAGAGCCTTCCTTCCACAGCTTGGCCATCTGGCTGCGAAATGCCAGCATTTAGCTGACCACGTCACGGGGAAGCTTGTTCGAAGTCTTCTCCCACCCCTCCTTCACAAGGCTGAGGGGCCCCCTAACGGGGTGGACATAGAGCAGCTCAAAGGGGCTGAACCAGACTCCTTTCTGCGGCACCTCTCGGTAGGAAAATAGCAGACAGGGTAAGAGGACGTCCCACTACCGTCTCAAGTCCTCTGTGATTCCCTGGATCATCTCCCTCAGGGTCTTAATGAAGCGCTCTACAAGCCCGTTAGTCTGGGGGTGGTAAGGAGTGGAGAACCGGTAGGTCACTCCGCACTCCTTCCACATGGCTTGCATGTAGGCCGACATGAAGTTCATGCCCCTATCCGACACCACGACCGTGGGGAATCCCACATGGGTAAAAATCCCCATCAAGGCCCGCGCCACCACAGGTGCAGTAATGGTCCTCAGAGGGATTGCCTCCGGGTACCGGGTGGCGTGGTCCACCAACACCGAGATGAACCGAGTGCATTGGCCCGACAATATCAATGCCGACCTGCTCAAAAGGGGCACTGACAACCGGGAGCGGTTCCGAAGGGACCTTCAACTTAGTCCCTGTCTTGCCACACGCTTGACAAGCCCGACAGGTCTTGCAAAAGATGTCGGAGGCAACTCTCATTCTGGGCCTGTAAAAATGTGGGACCAATCGTGCAAAGGTTTTGTCCTGACCCAGGTGTCCAGCTAGTGGTATCTCGTGTTCCAATTCTAGCAGGAGGGCTCAGTAGCTTTGGGGGACCACTAAGACCCTTGGTGATCCATGCACTGGAGCCTTAGGCTCACTGTAGAGGAGGCCATCCTCCCAGTAAATGTTGTAATTGCCGGTCTCTTGGTTGGTCGCTTGGGCTTCGGCCTGCCGCCGCATGCCTTCACGCGTGGAGCACTCTCTCTGCGCCCGATGAAATTTCCTCCCGGGTAGGCCCTCCTTCCACCTGCCACTCTGCAGGGGTCTGCATGTCCCCCACGGGAACGACATCCACCTCCGCGAGCTCTCCATCCCTCTTGCGGGGTGTGTCCTCCACAACGTCCTCTTCTTGCCCAGCATTGGGCTGGGCCATTGTTCCAGGCTCCAACCCGGGTTTAGTTCCTTGCCGGGCAGCCATGGACCTCGTGACAACGCAAGTCCATCCTGGTAACCCCAGCATTTCTGTGTAGGCTTGGAACTCCACCTCCTTCCAGGCAGTATACTCCAGATCGTTTCCGAGCAGACACTCAACTGGCAAGGCAGGGCTTACAGCAACTCTCAACTGGCCCGAGACCCCTCCCCACTCAAAGGGAACATGAGCCACAGGGTAGGGACCCACACTGCCGTCAGCCAACACGGCCGGGTGTAGTACATCTGGGATCACTTGCTCCGGGGACATCAACTGTCTCAGTACCATTGTCATGCTGGCACCCGTGTCCCTCAGAGCCTCCACCTCCTGCCCGTTGACCCGTACCCTCTGCCGGTATTTGTCAGTATTCGAGGGTAACTGCGTCACTGGGACCATCTCTCTATCCCCCAGTGAAACCAGGGTCAAGCCTGTCCACTCCCCTCCCTCATCTACGGGCAACTCCTCCGCCAGTGCTACACTAGCCACCCCGGGGCTCTTACCTCCTGTGGGGGCTGGGGACCTCTTACGACACTGGGAATTCCCCTTGTAGTGTCTTCCCGCCCCACACTCGTAGCACCGGACAGTTCTGGGTTGCTGACTCTTGTCAGAGTAAGTGGGTTTCTGGAATCCAGATTGGGGTTGGGGAACCTACCCCTTTCCCAGGCTGTCTATTTTGTGGGCCTCTAGAGAACTCCTTCCGTGTATCTCCCCCCCCCCCCTCTCTTCTGGGGATAACCCTGTCCACTTTTCGTGGTGTCTCCCCCGGGTCCCTTGTGGGACACCCGAGTGCTAACCCAGGTATCCGCTTCCTCCGTAAGTTCCCGATGGTCGGTCAGCTTGCAGTCCACCAGGTTTTGGTGCAGCTCTGGAAAGCATTTATCGAGAAGGTGCTCCCTTAAAAACAAGTTTTACAGCCCTTCCTAGTTGCTCTCTTCGCTGCCGGGCACCCAACCATCTAAGGCCTTCCGTGCATAATCAAAAAAATCCACCCAGTTTTGTGTGTGAAACTTATGGCTGTTGCGTAACCTCTGGCAATACTTTGGGGTGAGGCCAAACTTTCTAAGCAGCGTCTCCTTCATGACAGGGTAGTTGGTTTGATCGGCTTTCTCTAAAGTCAAGAGTGTGTCCTTTACCACTGGAGGTATGTACCGATACAGGTCACCCCCCCAGTAACTCTCGGGCACCCAATGGGCTAAAAAGGACACCTCATACGCCTCCAACCACTCATCAATTGCAACCCCTACACTGAAACTGGCTATCACCTCCTTAGGTAGATAGAACTTAGGCTCTCGTGGAACCTCAGCGGTTACGCTGCCACCATTTGTATTGCCTTGTGCCCCTATTTGCAATGCTCGAAGCTCCAATTCCTTTAGGCTAAGCTCATGTGCAAGATTCCTCTCCTCCATAGCTAGCCTCTTTTTCTCTCTCTCCTTCTCCATCTTAGCAAGCTCCAATCTCAGTTGCCTCTCCTCCCTCCTGTCCTCATACTCCTCCGGCGTCGCACTTCTCACTGACACACTACTGCCTGCCCTGGAAAGTCTTCCTGGCAACACATTCTCACTAATGTCTACTTGCAGTAGGTCCAGCTCTCCTGGAGCGCCCGCCACCCTTGTGCGCACATCTCCCCCTGTCCCTCATCCACTCTCCCCTCTGGGTGGGCCATTACCCATGCCCTCAAGGCTTTCTGAAGCTCCTCTCTCCTGGCGGCTCGCTTGATGGACAACCCATCCCCTGTCAGAAGTCCTTCAGCCGCGCCACCGTGTAAACCTCTAGGTTGGCCAGCTCAAACTCCATCCTGACAGGTGGGGCCCCAGACAACTTATGGGAAAGAAACACTAGGACATAGATAACAGGTTTAACACAGGAGTCTGCGCAATCAATCCGACAGTGAAGGGCAAATTGTTAGGGTTGCAGACAATAGGTGTCCAATTGCGGCGCACACTGAATCACTGGAGGGTGCTGCACAACCTTAGGCCCTTATCCCCCCGCTGAACACCAATGTTAGAACTGGGGTCACCAATTCTACCACAGTAGCTTGGCGCGAGGCCAAGCTATTGTGATCCTCTTACTGACATGCGGCATGCTGGTTCTTCTGCTCCTGTTACGCAGTGGCTGCCCATCTTGTGGTACTGCACAGTCCCAACCAATTGCAACTGTAACGTGACCGAAAGCAACAACTATTTGGATGTTTGCCTTTGGCAATGCTTGGTGGGAGTTATGGACTTACCTTTTGCTTCGCCTACTTCACTTGCATGCAACGTGTGTTCTGTTGTGCCTTGGATAACTGCCTCTCCAATATATCCAGCGCTGTCCTGGATTATGATCTGTTAATCGCCCATGAACAGGCCTGTTCTGGGGACGGCCCTTTGATGCGTGTGGCTGCACTTGGAGTGTTGGCATGTTGGAATACCTGTGAGGCTTCACAGTGCCTCTTGCAACAGAGTTTCATTGAGTATCACGCAAGTTGCCCGGATATGCTCCTGGAGACATTGGATTATGAGGCGCACGTGTGTTCCTTCGAATTGCTAACTGGTTGGCATCCCTCTTTGCTATGAACGACAGGGATGACCTTTTGAAACAGCTTGCATTCCATGGTTCATATGATCAGGTGAATTTTCCGGACTTGCCTTAAAAACATTTTAAACTAGCATTTTTACGATTTGGCCTTTTTTACAAGCATTTTTCTATTCTGCTTACCATTGCTTTCTGTATTTCTACATGCTACAGCCCTAGCAAAGGGAGGGTGTCACGTGGCCGATTGGGACATTGTGGATATTGCTACGTTAGCATGAGCACGGCAGCCATGATGCCGCTTTTGCGCATGTTACTACATGGCTTTATTTTTGCAAGACTGTTTATGCCTTTCACATGAGAACCATCTGCTTTGTTCGTTCTCTGCCTGTTCCTGGAGTTTAGTCTAAACACTGTGAGCAAGGTCGATAAACAGTGCCCCTTGTTATTCTATTCTGGTCAATTCCTAGCACCTAGACAAAACATGCTAATGCAGCTGCTGCTGGAAACTCGTACTTTGATATTATGGGGATGTGTGTTTAGGTAACATACACTTGGAGAGGGAGCTTTCCAGGGAGAACAGTAATGCCGTTCCTATGATGTAGATATACAATCTAGACACTAAGGTATGGGGTCTGCTGACAAATCCCAGAGGTCTTCTATTACATAATCTTACATATTTTTACCAAGGGGAGGTGAGGTTAGGCATTCTAGTCCTTTCTCCATTGTCTTTATATGATGACATCTTCCTTTATGATATATGGCCTAGCTGCAATGCTAACTGTATTAGTTCTATGCATTTTGTCTGCTGGTTTTGACTTGTATACTGTATTTTAGAGCACAATAGTTAAAGTAAACATTTTAAACTATATTCATGTCTGTCAGTTCTGATTGTGGACAGGTACGAGAGTGTGAGCAAAAAGGTCTCTCTTATTACCGCAATTCCCGAGATATCCCGGAATGTTGTGTTCTGGGGTGTCTTATCATTTGCTTCTTTGTAAGTGTGTAGGAGAGCGAGTGAGACACTATAGCTAGTCGGTCCTGGGCTCGTGAGCACCAAGGTGGTGGGAAGGCTTTGCCCCTATACACTGAGGTGCCATATTCCTGCGCATAGTTCTGTGTATGTGCCGAATCCCTGCAACAGGATTTGGTTAATACATGGAGTTATTTCACTGCCTAGCTCAACATTTCAATTCACAGCTTGCATGAAACAATTTCCTGTAGGTAGATATGAACCCTTAGGCAGCAGTTACATTCATAAATGATGGTCGCTCCCTTTACTTATCGTTGTGAACGTACCACCAAGGAAGCGTTCATCACTGGTGAGTAATGCAACTCTACTGTCAGACTTTCGCTTGTTTGTAAACACGTTAAAATCCACAGAGCATGTAATACTTCAGTGCCCAATTTGGCTTGTTTTTAAAAGAAATACCAGTTCCTGTAATTCTCCCTTTCATTACAGTACTCTCTAACGGGAGTTATCTCATACTTGGTGAACAAGACTGTTGCGAAATGCGGGCTGAAGTCCTATATATTTTGTCAGTTTCCCAGTTAATTATTTGTTGTAACAATTACTTGTTTCCCCCTCTGCATGGGATTATAGATAGCTCATTGTGGTCTTCCTTTTCAACTTTGAAGACAGATTTAAACAAGCTGAGCAGACTCAAAGCATTATTGCTTCAACAAGAAGTAGCTCTTACATCTGCTCCTGAGACCTTCGAATTGCAGGTGGCAAGAACTTCTAGTGAAATACAGTCATTATTAAATACAAACCTTCTCTAGCATTTTGGAGAAATGGTGCATCAAATCTTTAATGCCTCTAGGCCGGCCGTGCCCACTTTTTTAAGGTTGTAGGCTCCGACCTTGTTAGTTCTTTTCAGATCATCTTTGGAGTAATCTCTGCTTTTATCCACTCCATTTTCTCTAGTATGTTAAGAGGATTTCCGTTTCAGTTATTCCTCATTTGCGGCAATCTCTTTTTGTTCCTGCTTCTCCGCAATGGATGTCCTTTTGCAGGCACTCTGGAACTGGCATTTCTCCCAACATAACGTGAGCGTATGTTTCAGACCTTTGGAATGCTTGTACTACAGGAACTGGATCTGGATTGGTCTTTGACATTTCAGCCTGCCTGCTTTCCCTGCACGCACCTGTGTTCCATTGTATCTAGTGCCCCTTTGTATGGGTACTGAACATATTTCGGGCTTTGCAGATTCCCGCTACCTTGGACTGCTAATGAGTCCTTTAGAGACCTGTTAGAACTGGGGTCACCAATTCCACCATGGTAGATTGGCGCAAGGCTGGAAGGCCCCCGAAGGCACGGTGTAAAGGAGTGGTGCAGCACACACTCGCACTGAGACAGGGAGGCACACGCAATAAAATGACACCACACCAGATTGTTGGTTAAAACAAGACTCTTTTATCTAAACTCTCTCTTCAGTGCAGGTAAGAAACTCTTCTCATATCAACCAAATGAGGTTAACACCTCCCTGACATCAATTCAATGAAAATACCACTCAGGTGTTCTAGCATTTCCAGTAAACATAGGCATCAAACGGGTTTGACCATGAAAAGGCAACACTTCTGCTATTCAGGGGTATGGCAAGAGCAACATCAACATTCCCTAGGCATGGCTCTCTAAAAAGAGGGACATTCCCTTGGCAAGGGGTTACTTCAAGCACAGTACTTCAATCACCAGTTCAGTATAGGGCCCAGTTCAGGATGCCCTTAGCCCATTTCCTCCTCACTCTAGGCCTTTAGGGCCCACAGGGCCATTGTAGGGTTAACCAAGGCCAACAGGGCCCAACTGCAGTCTCCTGAGGGGAGGGGCGGTCGCGGGGCTGCCTCTGTGTTCCCACAAGGCTCCTCGGCAGCCCTCGCTTTCTCCTGGCACCTCTGCCTTCCCCCAGGGGTGTTACCTTTATTTTCGGCCCTTCGATGAGGCCCTTGCGGCGTAATCTTGGATTCGGGGCAAGGCGGGGCCTCTTGCGCTCCGTGGATCCCCCGCGCTGGTGGTGTGAGCTGGTCCTGGGCCTTCTGATATCTGCTTCGGCCTGGGAACGATTGAGGATGCGGCCTGAGTGGGGCGTGACAGCCTCAACCAATGGCTGCGCAGCTCCTGAGGAACCAATGGGACCGCGCCTGCCTCCAGACACAGCCGATGACGTCGGCCTCGGAGAACGCTCCGGGGCCTAGTGCGGCCTTTCTTCTACCACGGAGGCCTTCCTCAAGCTCCGGGGGCTGCAGCGGGAATTCCCAGCGGCTCCTCTTCTCCTGCGGTGGTCAGCGCTTCTTGTTCTCGCAACCCCGAGGTCTCGGCTGTGATGTCGACAGGTAGATAGCGTGCTCAACTCCCACAGTGCGCCTGGAGTCAGTCACAGGGGGCGGGGGGGCTGCGGCGGTGAGTTCAGCAAGTAGCTCCTAGAGGCCCCAGCAGCGGGTCGTAGTTCTGGGCCGGTACATCGCTCGGAGGTTACAGCACTCGGGGGGCAGACAGTTCTTCCAGGCACAGTTCAGGCAGATAGTGCCTAGGGATCACTGCGCTTTGCAGGCAGAGCCCAGTAAGACCTCGGGGCATCCAGCAGCAGCCATTAGCAGACCAGCGCTAGGTGGGCACATATCGCTTTAGGGGCACAGCACAGGGGGCACAGCTCTTGAAGATTACAGCAGCACAGTTCAGGAAAGCGCTTAGGTGGTGCAGCGCTGTTTACCTGGTTGATCCACCAACAGTGCTCTCAGCAGGCAGTCTACTTCTTCTTGACAGCGCTTGATGGACGCAGCGCCTTTCTTGGGGAGATGAATGGCAGGTCTCAGTGCAGGTTCTTGGGGAAGGAAGGGGGGTTTGAGTTTGTGGGCTTCAGAGGCAGGATGGTTCCCTGCAGCACACTGGAGATGGTTCCCTGAGTTACCCCTCGCTGGGCTATATCAGCAGACTGGTAGAGTCCCTCATCTAACTTAGGAACAGCAGTGCCTAGGCTCAGTCAGTCCCAGTAGTGTAGGTTCCTCCCCTAGGCCCAACCGCCTATACTCCTGCAGAGGTTCTCCCAGGTCCAGTGATGCCCCAACTGACAGTCAGGTTTCCCTCCTTCACTCTTATACCCCTAGGTCAGGTGACTCTCCTCTAAAGGCGGTACTAAAGGGGGTGGTGATGGACGGAGCTTCTGAATCAATCAAACACTCACACCCAGTCAAAAGATCTGGGTTTAATCCATCACCGTTCTTTAGCCCACTCTGCCACCCCAGTTCTGACATGGCTATATGCAAATCAGTCTGACCCTGTACCTCATGGGAACAGTCCAGCCCGAACTGCCAAGCCATGTCTTCCCTGGACCGGAAACAAGCTTCCGAGGACCGGTTTCTGGCATTCCAGCCGTCTTCAGCCCGGCTTGTTTGAATCCAGTGGCAAAGTGAGCAAGGGACTCACGTCTGAGCATACCCTGCCACACTTATGGTGGCCAAAAGCGGTACAAAAGGGGGTGGTGATGGACGGAGCATCTGAATCAATCCAACACTCACACCCAGTCAAAAGATCTGGGTTTAATCCATCACCGTTCTTTAGCCCACTCTGCCACCCCTCAGACGTGAGTCCCTTGTTCACTTGGCCACTGGATTCAAGATAGCCTGGCTGATGAGGATTATGAATCCGAAACCGGTCCCAGGATGCTTGTTTCCGGTCCAGGGAAGACATGGCTTGGCAGTTTGGGCTGGACTGTTCCCATGAGGCACAGGGTCAGACTGATTTGCATATAGCCATGTCTGAATTGGGGTGGTTGAGTGAACTAAAGAATGGTGATGGATTAAACACAGATCAGTTGACTGGGGGTGAGTGTTTGATTTGTTCAAACGCTCCGTCCATCATCCCCTTTTGTATCGCTTTGTTCGCCCTAAATGTGGCAGGGTATGCTCAGACGTGAGTCCCTTGTTCACTTGGCCACTGGATTCAAGATAGCCTGGCTGATGAGGATTATGAATCCGAAACCGGTCCCAGGATGCTTGTTTCCGGTCCAGGGAAGACATGGCTTGGCAGTTCGGGCTGGACTGTTCCCATGAGGCACAGGGTCAGACTGATTTGCATATAGCCATGTCTGAACTGGGGTGGCTGAGTGAACTAAAGAATGGTGATGGATTAAACCCAGATCAGTTGACTGGGGGTGAGTGTTTGATTTGTACAAACGCTCCGTCCATCATCCCCTTTTGTATCGCTTTGTTCTCCTCTAAAGGCGGCAAAGTGTAACCCCTCTTAGGCCTGCAAGGTTCCAGGAGCTTCCACATATTAGGCTATGGAACAAAAAGGCGGGATGGCGGTGATTCTGTAACAGGATGTTCCAGCCTGCTCCTAACTACTAGTAGGTGTATTCCATGGTCCTCCGCAGTAGCAGGGGCCTGTGTCAGCCATATTGTTGGGAGAGAGCACCTGCACCTCAGCACTGTTTGGCAGTGTTAAGGAGCCCAGAGACCTAGGTCCAACAAAAAACGGTGGCAAAAATAAGGCAAAGGGGCAAAAAAAAAAACTGGGTAAGACCTCCCTAGGGCTGACAGGTCTAACGACCTATTTTCAGAACTGTCATTTGGGCTTACGACTTCTTCACAATGCGAGGTTTGAGCCTTCGGCCTACGAGGAAACGTGTGCATCGGCAGTTGGACTCCAAGATAAGGGCCCCATTAACACGGATGCAGGTTGCCCGGTAACTGTCTCAGCATTGGCTGAGACCGGAAAGCATGTTTTTTCATTGGAGCTCGTGACTCGGGCTGTTGACCGTTCATCATATGCGTCGTCTGATTCCTTCATGGAGTCTTTGGCCTCTGAAATCGCGAGTGACACTATGGATTCCTCCTAAACACCTTAATTTGATTATTTTTCCGAATTGACAATTCCCTTTAATTTGTCTTACATCAATTTCATTTCTTAAACAATGCTTTGAGTGTTTTTACTTTCTGATTACATTTATCATATCTAGAACCCCCTCTTGTGCTATTATCCTGACCACAGGAAGGCTGTTGTGTGTTTCCTGCATGGCCTATTGTAGTTTTCCCTAACTGCATGTTATAGGCCTCATTTTCTTTTGCACACGGTACTATATAAATACGATGATTTTTTTGCCACATTGTACTTTTACATGGAACCTACTTATGTTTTCGTTTTCTGTTCTTTTCTGGGAATTTGGCCTGAACATCATAGACCAAGTCAAACAACAATGTTACTTGTTGTTCTTTCTAGCCAGGCACGAACACCTAGACATAACACAGAAATGCAGCTGTTTATGTGCACACGTCTTGTCATATCGATGAAAGCAAAAGACACAAATGATGGGCATAATTCTGATCAATGCAAACCTTAACCCCCAGTCGCAAAGATCTGGGTTTAATCCATTGTTCTTTTGCTCACCACGCCACCCCAGTTTGGACCCAGCCATATGCAAATCAGTCTTGAACCTGTTCCTTATGGGAACAGTCCAGCCCAAACTGCCAAGCCAGGTCCTTCCTGGACCAGAAACAAGCATCCAGATACTGGTTTCGTGGCATCACCCCACATTAGCCAGGCAAGCTTGAATCCAGTGGCGCAGTGAGCACGAGACCCATGTCTGGGCATACCCTTCCCACAAGGGTGACAAAAGCAAAAGGAACAAAGGAGGGACGGAATGCTGAACAATGCAAACATTCACCCCAGTCACAAAGATCCGAGTTTAATCCATCGTTCTTTTGCTCATCACGCCACCCCAATTTATACCAAACCATATGCACATCAGTCTTGACCCTGTTCCTCATGGGAACAGTCCAGCCGAACTGCCACGATAGGTCCTCCCTGGACCAGAAACAAACATTCTGAGACCGGTTTTGTATTGCAATTTTGCACTGTGGGAAGGGTAGGCCCACACGTGGGTCCCATGCTCACTACGCCACCGGTTTCATGCTTGCCTGGCTGAATACCCCAAAACCGGTCCTTGGATGCTTGTTTTTCGTTCCAGAGAGAACCTAGCCTGGCAGTTAATGGTTGAACCTATTTGCATATTGCTGGGTCTAAACTGGAATGCCTTGGTGAGCAAAATAACGATGGATAAAAACCCAGATCTGAGACTGCGGATGAATGTTTGCATTTGTCAGTATTCAGTCCATCATTTGTTTCTTTTCCTTTCAACTATATGACAAGGCGTGTGCACATAAACAACAGCTGCATTTCTGTGTTATGTCTAGGTGTTTCTTGCCTGGCTAGAAAGAACAAGTAACCTTGTTCTTTGACTGTGTCAACATTCAGTCATCATCTTTTAGTGTTGCAGTTGTCATATAGATGAGCATAGGAACCAAAAACACACACATGGAAGAAGAGTTCTGAGGCAGGATCACTCTGTCTGCTGAGATGTAGAACATCCATCTGTGTATGCTAAGGTACGGGGACAGTCACTAATCCCAGAGATCTTTTATATATAATCATTTAGCTTCTGTAGCAGGGGAGGGAGATTTACGCTACTCTGTCCTATATGACAGGGCTTATCATGATATATGGTTTATTAACCATGATAACAGTATTTTTATTTATTTATTTTTTGACATTTATAGAGCGCGAACGAATACCCGTGGGCGTCTCGGCGCTAGACTGCAGAAATGTCCCTCCCTGAAGGTGAAGTCCTTGTTGACTGGTGTGCGATGTTATTGGTTGAATAACCATGTCTTCCGTTTTTTCCGAAACTGTAGAAGAGAGGGGCTGGTTTTTATGTGATGCGGCAAGGTGTTCCAGATTTTGGGGGCCGCAACTAGAAAGCGGCGATCGCCCCAGGAGACTGTTTTACTACGTGGAACCACCAGTTGGTTAAGTGATGTGGATCGGAGCTTTCTAACCGGTTTGTAAGGTGTTAATTAGTTTTTTAGAAAGCGAGGCCCTTGACCCTGCATCACTTTGTAGACTTTTAGGAAAGCAATTGCTTTCGAATTGTGGCACAAATACTTAATTTCAGAGCACGATAGTTTAAATATTCTGAACTTCATTCCTTTCTTCTGGATATCTTATTGTGGACAAATTCGAGTGAGAAAGCGAAAGGGTGTGTGTCCTGTTACCGCGATCCCTGAGAGGGCCGCGAGTGTTGTGCTCTGGGGTGCCAATTAATTTGTCTCTCTGGAAAGGTTAGGTGGGCAAGTGAGGCACTATAGCTAGTCAGACTTGGGCTCATAGATACTGAGGTGGTATGGTGACTCAGTCCCTACATGCCTATGTTCTATGGTCCCAAGCATAGTTATGTTCCTGAGCAGAATCCCTGCAACAAGTCCAATAGAAACCCTAGACCGAGGAACCAACCAGAGCACAGATACAACAATCAGTAAGAAATTTATATAAGGGACAAGTGACCTTAAACACGAGCAGGGAGCTACACCTAAAGTCAGAAACTCTTTGAATACAGACCGGTTCAATCCACATTTCTAGTTCTTGTACTACCCTGCAAGTAAGGCTCAAATCTAAAGCCACTTAAAAATACTGTTTTTCGTGCACTACAAAAAATTACTTTTTCTAGCCAAAAACAAGCTGTACATACACTTTCCAGACACCGTTTAAATCATAAAGCAGATTAAGCAGTCTGTTAAACACACTATTTTTAGCCTCTGAGTGTCATCATATAAACTGGACAACAGGATGTAAGAGACTAAAAGGCCCAGCAGCCAGAATACTATGCTGAAAATTGAGGTTTCATCTGAAACACTGGGATCTTGGGCTGAATGTCCTGGGGTCTTTAAGGTTGGAGGCAGAGGCCTTTAAAGCAACCATTCCCAGAATCATCCCAAAGAAGAGCAATATCTGTGTGGGTTGGAGGTGTGATTTTCACCCAGTTATCAAGATCCACAGATTGAACAGTAGTGACACTGTGCTCAGCTAATGGTCTGACACAGCGGTTCTAATCCCGTCGTCTGTTGCTATCCATTGAGGTACAGAAATACATGTATCCACAACTGGTAAAGATGAACTCTGACCACCAAAGTCACAGTTGTAAAGATTTGAGGGGCCAAAGAATAGAACATCAATCTAATGGTTGGTGGGCCTCACTACAAAGCGGAGGTACTACCTGGGGAACAGAAGGATAGGCACATTGAAATAAAAATCCTTTAAGCACAGCGTCCAGTTCCCTTGATCCAAGGCCACCAGAACCAAAGCAAATGATAGAATCTTGACTTTCCCCTTCCCAGAGAAAGCAGTTCAAGACCCTGAGGTTCGGCATCAATCGTATGAACATATGTTGCCCCAATCTCTCCTTTGGACAGTAGGTCAACTGAGCAAGTTTTTATTGTGTTGCTTTTGCACCACATCTATCCCTAAGGCCCTAGACGTTTTTCACAGGCTATTGAATGGGCTTCAGTGGCTTCCCTTGATGGAAGGGGAAACCTCTAGTAGAGCTCCAGAACGTCCATATTCTTGGAGACAATGCCATGTTGGTGAAGCAAGACCCAAAAGGCATCCCAAAGCACAGATTTGCTTTAGCCTCTCCAGAAAGGATTAGCCATTGAAAAGCTTGGCACCTAAGGGAACTTTTATACGTTTGGCATGGATATTACCCACAATTCAAAGGAAGTAGTCAACAAGGTCTGCAAAAGATCACACTGGTTTCCATGGCACGGACAAGTCACGGGAAAACAGGGCCTTAGCGAAGACTGAGGGCAATAGCTTTTCTTTTAGTTCTGTGCCGTGGAGCTCCTCCCTGTGGTATGCTGCCCGTGGCTACTATTGGTGCACACAACAACTGATCCCATCCCTTTCTCCCCAGTGTTCCTGTTGGCGTGTAGGGGAAGGACTGGCTTGAACATGCCTTCCTTAAAATAAGGTTACACCTTTCTCTTATCTCCATTCTGCCTTCTCACATCTCTGGATGGCCTCCTATGCCGGCTCTGTGGGTAGTCTTGATGGACGGCTTCCTTTTCAGTGTACCAGGGAACCCCAGCCTAAATAGAAGGGTTAAGTTGGCTTTACAATCTCTCAGTTCCACTGCAAGCCCCTGCTAGAAGAATGGTGTTGGCTGGCACAAGTTACTGCTTTGAAAGGGCACAAATATTGGGTTCAGATCCTGCAGCAATAGTGAAAAAGGAGTCCCACCTTCCCCTTGCCAGGGCTTATTAAATGTGGAAGCTGTTCACCTGCCCTACCTCTAACTACTATTGCACCAACTGTGGGACGCTGACAAAGGGGTGTGGGAGTCTGTGTCCCTGCGATGGTGGGGTACTAATGCAGATGTCCTCCATGAATGATGATGGATCTGCTGTAGATTCCCCATTCCAGAGAGTCTTAAGGTGGGACTGAATGTCCTCCTTGCCACAGACTCTATTGGTGTATTGAGAGGAGAGAAGACTATCTGCCTCTTCCTCCTCATCATTCTCGTTGAGAGGCACATACTGTGGCATTTGAATAGGATCTAAAACATACCTAAATATGATCTTTATCCTAGAAAATTTCTGACTCTGCGGAAAAGGGGCTGAAAGGGTCTTGTTGTCAAAGCAAGGTTATGCTTTTGTAATAGTGTAGCAGTGTGTGGGGTGAAGCCTGGACAAAGAAGGGTCTGACTCCACAGCAACATGGAGGAGTAGGGATAAGTGCAGAAGTTGAAGCTGTTGCCGATTTATAGTCAACTGGCAGTGACTTTGGAAAAGAGTGGAAGCTGCAAGGGGTACTGAAATAGAATTGATGAGAACACTGATGCCGAAGCAGGAGCTGTCAGTAGAAGTACAGCGTGGGGGGCCTGGTCAGCTATGTGGGGCTGGAAGGCTCCAGTGTGAGGTTGTCATTGCAGATATTTGCTGCCTGGCTTCTCTCCTACAGTTTCCTGTGGATCTGAAGACAGTCCAGGAAACCCTTGCCTGTCTTTTTTTAGACTTTAATGGTCTGAGGATGAGGATATAGCAGGCGTCTGGTCACGAGGAATCCAAATCCTGGACCTGGCCCAGGACTGGGATTACCTAGTGGGATAGCTTTTTATTTAAAGCTTTCTGTTTCAATTTCGACATAGGGACCCAGGAACGGGATTATCTAGTGGAAGAGGTTTTTATTTGCAGCTTTATTTTGCAATTTCGACAAAGCTGAAGAGTGGGAAACTCGCTGTTTTTTGGAGGTCTCTGCCAAGTACATTTTGGCCTCTCATTTCTTTGACCGCCATAGAGGGCAAGAGTTAACATGGAGGTCAGCTTAGAATCCAGACACCGCAGGAAATGTTGTGTGGGTCTATGACCGAAATCTGACCAACATTTATCTCAGACACAAGTGACACCGCTTCAAGCCTATGATCTCTGGTGGTCACCAATGTTCCCTCAAATTTTTTTTTCTTATGTGTGGCAATAGTATGTTGGTGTGCACACTTTTCTTGCTTGTGTGCGCAACTGAGTGATAAGATGTGCAACAAGGCAAGTCGATCAACTACCACTTATAGGTAAATAACAATCATTGGCACTGTCAATAAGTCTTGCTTGTAATTTAAAGTTACTTCTTAGTCACTGATTGGATTAAGCACTGAATAGGTCATCACCCATGCACCCTGTCAATCTTCCTTACACTTGTTCATACATAAATCACTTATTCATTCTTGTAGTCTCAACTTACACAACCACGAAACCGCACATACACAAGTTGAGCCACATTTGCAAGATAAATTGAAAGAATAAAAGTCGAAAAAATACAGCATGCTATTGCCTAAAAATGGCAGACATAAGCGTGCAGTAACAAAGTTAAACAAAGCAGCTTTTTTTTTGCCCTCTGTTTGTGCCTTCTCTACTCATTTCTTGTTGTCTGTTTGTGCCTTCTCTGCTTGTTTCTTGCCCACTTTTTGCCTTTTATGCCCATTTCTTGCCCCCTGTTTCTGACTACACTGCTTGCCCTCTGTTTGTACCTTCTCTGCTTATTTCTTGCCCTCTATTTGTGCCTTCTCTGCTTGTTTCTTGCTCTCATTTGGCCTTTTCTTCTCAATTCTTGCCCTTTATTTGTGCCTTCTCTGCTTGTTTCTTGTCCTCTTTTTGTCTTTTCTGCTAGATTCTTGCCTTCTTTTTGCCCTTTTTGTTCTCTTCTTGTCCTCTTTTCTGCCTTCTCTGCTCATTTATTACCCTCTTTTTGAATTTTCTGCTCGCTTCTTACCCTCTGTTTTGCTTTTTTCTGCTCCTCTCTTGCCCTCTTCCTGCCGTTTTCTGCCACCCAGCGCCCCTTCCTCCCCAGGACACCTTCCCTGGCGAAGTTCAGAAACAAACTCTAGACCTGGCTTTTTGGGGAGACCTTGCATCCCAGCACCCAGATATCCTTAGCGGTGACAATGCTGCACTCTAGAAATGCTGATTGATTCAAATAAAGTTACTTTAAAAAAAAGGTTATGATTGTTTGAAAAATGCTGCTTTTCAAAGTTTCTAATGGAATGGATGAATTAGTTTAGTTTTTAAATTTATAGTGCGCAACAGATACCCAAAAAGGGTTTCCCGGCGCAAAGGACGAGTCAGGGATGGGAGCCATGTAGTAATGGAGTCATTATTTGTTAAATAACCAAGTTTTCAAAGATTTGCGAAACTGTATGTAATTAGTTTTGTTTCGGAGGGTTGTGGGTAAGGAATTCCAAGTGGAGGGACCATGGAAGGCAAAAGACCTACCGCCCATCCGGGCAAGTTTGAATTTGGGAACAACGAAGCTTCCTTGAGTAGCGGAGCGCAAGTTCCGGGGGGGAAATAGGGGCTGACTAAGGATTGAAGATAGCGAGGAGCGCAGCCTGACTTGACTTTGTGCATAAGGCTCAAGGCCTTGAATTTGATTCTGTTTTCTATTTTGAGTCAGTGCAGTTTACGTCTGTATTTCGAGACGGGGGAGAACTTTGGGGCTCCACATAGAAGTCTGACCGTGGCATTTTGAACCATTTGTAATCTGTGGACTACAGTTTTGTTTACTCCCAGGTAAAGAACGTTGCCGTTGTCAAGTCTAGATGTTGTTAAAGCACTGACTACAGTTTTCCTGGTAGATTCCGGTAGCATCCAACAGATTTTCCTTAGCCATCTGAGGATGGTGAAACAGGTTGCCGAAGCACCCGCATAAGAGTGAAGGGATATTCCAGATTTTGCAGCTACCTCAGCCAAAGGTCTCACATATAGATTGAATAATAGTGGGCTGAAAATAGACCCTTGCGGCACCCCATGAGCAAAGGAACGGATCTTAGAGCAGGTTGAATGTGAGAACACTTGGAAGGTACGTTTTGTAAGAAATGCAGTGATCCAGTCTAAAGCAGGTCCACAGATGCCGTATGATCTCATTGTGTTAATAAGTACTGCACGTGACACCGTATCGAAGGCAGCGCTCAAATCAAGAAGAATGAGCGCTACGGTGTCGCCTTTGTCCAGGTATTGTCGTATATTTTCGGTAACTCCAAGTAGAGTGGTTTCAGTTGAGAAACCCTCTCTGAAGCCCGACTGAGAGGGGTGGAGGAGATCGTGTGCTGTTACAAAATTGCTAAGGTGTTGATGAATATGCCTTTCTAAGATCTTGGAAAAGATAGGGAGTAAGGATCTAGGGCGATAATTACTGGGCATCTCAGGATCAGTGTTGGCCCTTTTTGAGAAGGGGATGAATCTTAGCATGTTTCCAAGATGCCGGAATAGTTGCTTCAAGTAGGGAGGCGTTGAGGAGATTCACTATCACAGCCAATGAGTCAGCACTCAGATGTCTTAATATTGAGACGGTAGAGAATCATTAGGTGATCCGGATTTGATATTATTTAGAAGTGTTGTTAAGCTTTCAGAGGTGAGCGAAGGCCAAGTCGCAAAAGAATGTTTATGCGGATTCGTTTGACTCATCGCATCAGGAAAGCCGTCAGCAGCAGGAGATGAGTGGAAGTTTAGGGGTGGATGAGTTTTTTTTAGTTTGGTCAAGTACAATATTTTGGTAGATTATATCTACCTTTTGCATGAAAAATAGAACCAATGTATTGTGTTAATGCAGGAGGCGGAGCTAAGGTTTTGGAGCCATCCAGTTCCTTAACCGTATTAAAAAGGGTCTTTGAGCAGTTAGCAGCATTTAGAATTGTAGTTGAAACATATTCAGCTCTAGCCTGCTTGCAAAGTTTGTGATAGTGTTTTAAGGCGTTACGGTAGACTGTTTTGGATGCAAAAGTATAATTTTTTTGCCACTTCCTTTCCAACCCTTCACATTTAGTTTTTTCCGTTTTCAATGCCTCCGTAAACCAGGGAACCGGTGGACGATGGTTTCTCGTAGTTTTGTTTGTTTGTTATTGGTAAGCAAATGTTTATGGCATCTAAGAGCCAAGTTTGTACAGAGGATGATAGCTGGCAAATAGGAGAGGCCGAGCAAGGTTTGTGGGAATCCAAGAGTAAATTTAGAGCGTTAATGTCTAACTTTTTCCAGTTTCTACTCGTGGGAGAGATGTGTCAAGGGTAGAGTGAAAGTGTACTGCAAGGGTTAGGTCGAAATTAATCAGATGGTGATCTGACCAACTTGTAGGCTTAGCAGGAGAACAAGTGATCTCTGAGAGGTTCGAGAACACCGAATCTAACAAGTGTCCTGCTACGTGTGTGGGGCCTGAGTTTAGTAAATGGAGGGTTAGAGAGGCTAAATCCGAAATAAAATTTGAGCTGGTTTTACACGCAGGATTTTCTAAGTGGAGATTTAGGTCACCCACAATGGAAAAATTTGCTGTTTTCATAACTAGGGGGGCAATAATGTCCACAAGTTTTGGCCCATGAGCAAGGTATATAAGTATACCTGAGAGAGTGAACTTAGGGGATAGTGTTAGTTTAAAAAGAGCGGCCTCACAATGTGGAAAAGGTAAGTGTTCGAATACACATTTAAAAACATTAAAAAAATTACCGCTATCCCACCACCCACTTTTTCGCTTCTGTCTTTCCTTACTATAGCGTAGTTAGCAGGCAGAGCAGCCGCAATGTCTCGACCTGGGCTCTCATGGAGCCAGGTCTCTGTGAGGAAGATTGCATCAGTAAGATTGCATTTATTAGTAAGTCGAGAATGTCTGACTTGTGTTTGGGTAGAGAGCGGCAATTAATACTAATAAATGAGAAGGATTTGTTGTGAAAGGGGGAAGGGTTGGTGTTTGGTGCGAAGTCTTTGGTGGAGATCTTGACTGCAAGATTAGGGGAAAAGGAAAAAGCGCAGTTGGAACATGATTCGAAATTTTCAAGTGTGTGTGCTCTGGTACAGTTAGGATGTAAGGGTGGGTGAAGGGCCTTTAATTGCTCAGCAGTATATTACACATAGTTGCTATGTGCCTTCATGTTGGTTATTGGATTAGCGGATGGTCCCGTGCCATTTGATTGTGGACCAGGGTTTCTGGCCCTAGGCCCGGGCCAGGGAGCAGGTTGGGAGTGGTAGTAGTAAAGTGTACACACCTTCTACAAGGCCTGGGAGGGGGTACAGTAGATCCGTCAGGGAATAGTCACACAAATTTGGGCTGTTGGACGAACCCAGGAAGAAGTGAAATACTGTTGAGTATATAGAACCTTGTGCTGGCGAGTGCATTGAATGGAAACAGGGGAACTACAGGATGTAATGACTATTACGTTTCTTTTCATCTTTTGAATTGAAAACCAATAAAAATATTTAAAATAAACAAACTATTAAACACACTAATTAATAAATTAATTTAAATAAATAAATATTACGCTATAAATATATCAAATAGTCTTATCCAGCAGTTCATTGTAGCTGTTTCTTCCAAACTTCATTGCAACTAATATAGGGTACCTTAGTGTAAACATTCATTCAAATTAATTCACCAATTGAGTCTAAACTCAATTGTAGTGAGGCGGGCTGGACTACAGATAGCACATCCCAAATCCTGCAGTGTGCCACCATGCCCTCTAACTCATCTTTAGTTGCTCCTGTCTGCAGGGTGACTGTCTGCCTACCCTTGTACTGAATGTGTGTGAACTGGTTCTGTGCATGGGAGTGTGGTTGGGGCTGGGACATAACACCACGTACTTACAACTGTTATGACTACACCCCATGAACCACATGCCCATTTTCAGACCCCGAAAAGGTCTCAGTGAAACCTGATAAATGACCAGATCCTGCACATGATAATGACCACTTAACTTCTATCTGGTCAGTGAATTCCTCAGTGAGTTGGGCGATCACACAGTCTTCATCTACAGTTGATACCCAGCCTCTGCCACATTTGCAGACCTGCCTCATCGTCACCACTAGGTGGGGTTTTCCTATAATTTTAAGTCATTGCTCTTATATGAGGGCACTGCCAAGTTTCCGGTACGATCTTGAGTGTGGAGAACTCCCCTCTCGACTGCTGCAGTTAGTGTACTACAAGGAGCCTGGAAGGTAGGGCATGGCCAGGGCTGCTGACAGGGTCTTCTGCGGCAGCCATCTTGCTAGGAGGAACTGATGGTTTACTCTGTGCGCCTAATTGCCCACACTGACAGCCAGCCAGTCTACTTCTGTCAAAGTGGGCCCACATCTGCAGCACTATAATGTCCCATGCCATTCGACCTTCATATGCCCAGTTTACACAATGCTTAAAATTTGCAAAACCAAAAAGTAGGCATTTACTGAACAGTTCAACCTTAGGGCTTCCTATGACCTGCAGTATGCACACACGCCATTACTTTTCGGGATTTTCCAAACCCTGGACTATTTGGATTGTTGTAGCTTGCAGAAATCACACCATCCGCATACCTGGCCTGCTGCCATGAGTAGCTCACTCCTGCCTTCCTGATATATTGCACCTCAAAGCTGTTGCACTATTCCTCCCTCAAACCTTTTTCTCGTACGAGTATAAAAAAACCTCACTCTACTCCTGGTTCTTTTCTTTTTTTAACAAGTTGTTCTTTATCAACGCTTTAAGCATACATGCAGTGAAGGTGTGATAGATGAGCAATACATAGTTCATGGTTTTGTGGTTGTTCAGGGAGTATAAACTGTGTACCAACTAGCGGTAAAATTACTGGGTGTAAAACGATACAGTAGTATATTGTGTTCACAATGTTTGTCTTCTGTCACAATGTGGTGCTCAAAAATTCCCTAATAATGGTCTGGAGATCGTATATGTCCATCCTCAAGGACCCGATCCCAACGGTGGCATTAACTTTGAAATTGTGATTCTGTGGAAACTACTTAACGTCTACTACAGCGTGCGTGATTTGGCATTGCTATGCCCCGTATCTGTCAGATAAGCTAGGGGTGTAATATGGGAGCTAATATTAGGATAGTGATAGAGCAGCCTTAGGCCTGTGTCCAGGGGGCAAATAGGATATGGAAAACAGGGGGTAAGAAATGCCAGGGACCAAGAGGTGCGTACCTTGTGTACACGTGGTGGCAGGGGTGATAATCTGTAGTCTGTGGCATTAGTTCCCTAAAGGGCATATTGATCATGGTATCCCTCATGGGGCATGGCTGCTAACCTTTCAAAATTTGTGTGCCAGGCGTCCCATTGTGGAAATTTCCTCGTTTGTAAGGGGAGTGAGCGCCAGGTCATTTCTTTGGGCGTCACCCACTTAAACAGGTCCGGCAACCAGAGCTGAGTAGAGAGGACTTCCAGGATTTCTAGGTCATAACAATGCAACATTTCACT
Source organism: Lissotriton helveticus (assembly GCF_964261635.1). Lineage (NCBI taxonomy): Eukaryota > Metazoa > Chordata > Amphibia > Caudata > Salamandridae > Lissotriton > Lissotriton helveticus. The sequence continues at coordinate 772,756,120 of NC_136057.1, forward strand.
TGCACGTATGCCAGATCTATACATTTTAGGGCATACTTATTCTTACGTGTAGGCTTAGAGGTCCCCAGTATGCACAGCAAAGGGTCAGCAGGTAGTGTCCGTCCAGTAATGTCTGACACTGTTCATGTCAAAACTTCCCAGAAATACACAATAATGGGGCAGGCCCATAACATGTGTGTAGGAAAGTGCCCACTTTTTGCCTGACATCTGAAGCAACCTGACTTGATGTGCCCTGGGTCCATGCCAGTCCGGTTCCCAGGGCCTGCGTTCTTTCCCAAGACTGTAGCTTTGTGTCCACAATTAGCACATCCCTGGCCAAAGGTAAGAGTACCAAGGACACTGGACCAGGGAAGGCCTCTAAGGGCTGCAGCACCTATTGTGCCACCCTTGGGGCCCAGCACCTTAACACACACACACACACACACACACGGCCACTGCAAGCTGCGTGTTTTTGTGCAGAGAAAGTGAAGTCTCGACATGGCACACATCCCTGTGTGCTATGCCTGCAATCCACTGCCAATGGCCTAGGTAAATCACCCTTCTAGCAGGGTGTACAAGTGCTAAGGTGAGGTTTCAGAGGCATGAGCCCTGTACCCTTACAGTGTCTAAGTCCATACTTAGACATTGTAAGTGTATTAAAGCCATAAAGAGTATATGGTCTGGGATTTGGTCATTACAAACTCCACAGCTCCATAATGGCTTTACTGAAAACTGGGAGTTTGGTAGCAAACTTCTCAGCACATTAATCCAACACTGATGCCAGTGTGGGATTTGATGTAAAAAGCATTCATAGGGCATCTTGGAGATACCACCTGAAAATCGACCCGCCCTGGTTTGGTTCCTGATTGGCTGCCCTCATTTGCCACCACCGGGCAGGTTTCTGGACCCCTAGGTAGATAGCCACCCTCTCTGGGTTCAGACACAAAAACCATCCTGGGCAGAGGCACGCCTGCACCCCAGGATGGGCTTGGTCCACGAAAGTGGAAGCTTCAAAGGCCTGCCGCCTTTGGATGCTGCCCCTTCCTTTTGCTGCCTCCAGCAACTGGCTCCCACTAGTTCTGCCCCCCCCCCCTTTAAGTGGGAGAATCTGTAGGAAATCCGTGCTAGGAAGAGAGGTGTTTCCACTTTGCCTAATCCACCCCTCAGGTGGGGGAGGCGAAGTAAAGCAAACATTTTAGTCCCCTCCATCTTGAAGATGAGAGGACTCAGTCAATTAGGAAGAAGCTCATGCCCCCTCCCACTGTATGGGGGCATAATAGGGGGTGCACCCACCCCAGGGCAGGGACCCATTGGTCCCGACCTGCACACCCCTTTAACTCCCCCAAATTTAGTATTTAGGGGCTACCCTGAGCTTTGCTGTCTCAGATTCGAGGAAGTAAGAAGGACTGAAGAGCCGTGCTGAACCAGAAAGGAAATGTCACCAACTGCATGGTCACCAACCCTACTGGTCTGTCCTGTCTACGACCCGACTACAGCAAGAACTCCGGCGAGTCTAGCAGCCAGCAACCCCCAGTGCCCAGATGTCCTGCCCTGCAACCTTCCGACAGACTGTCTCTCGTGAGCACCGGATTTGCTCAACTAAAAGACTCCCCTCCAAAATCTGGATTCCAGTGGCTCCGCGATTCTGTACCCCTCTGCACCAGACACCCATAGCCCGAATTCAAGTGGGCCAACAGCCCAAGGAGATCTCCCCAGCGATCCTGACCTGGAATCTGGTGATTACCGACCTCCCTCAAGTCCGAAGTCGAAGCCTGCAGCCTCAACCTAAAGGGTCCCGCGACCGGAGCGGATAAGAAAACATGGAGCCAGAAGACACCTCTGCACCCAATGTCCCACGGCCTTGGGTGGTCCAACTGACAGTGTCCAGGCATCCCCCAAGATCCCAACTTACTTCGCCAGCTGGTGGTTGCCTTCAGGAAGCCTCCCTGCCCAAGCCTGCAGCATCTTTCCGAAACCGAATGTCTCAATTTGACAGCACAGGGTTTCTGATGTCCGACTTGCATCCTGCACCCAGTTCCACCAGTGCTGCTGGTGGTGCAACTCCTGTGCTGGTCATTGGCCCCTGCAGTGCAGACCTTAACCCCAGGAGCTTGGCTCCCACACTCTTGTGGCCTGCTTGTCAGCAGTCCCTAAGCGAATACCCCCATAGGCCCATATATTTATAAAGTTTTATAGCGCGAACAAGACCCCGAAGGATATCAGAGCGCTTTAGAAAAATGACATAAGAGCAATGATGACATCGAGTAAGAATACAAAAAAAAAACCAAGGAATAATCACATAATTACTTTGAGCTCCTGCACTCTGCACCCGGCTGCCCCAGTGCTGCTAGTAGTGCAACTTGAGTGCCCTTCTAGACCCTGGGGAACCTCGTTTCTAACCCCTAAAACTCGCCCTTGTAAGTCGAGTACTTGCCTCCAAAACCAATAATCATTTTTCTCCTATAAGGACTCATGTTATAAGATTTTGTTCCTAAAATGTTCTGTGCAGAACTGTTAAATGTATGAAGAATTGTGAATTCAATGGCAAAGTATAAGAAGTCATACTTACCTTGTATTGAACGATCTTACGGTGTGGTATCTAGGCACACCACCCCCATTACTCAAAGTAATCAGAATGTAATTAATGTGTAATTCAACCTGCATTTTAAAGTAATACAAAGCTGTAATAACTGCAAAATCGACCACATCTGTATTTCCTTGAACAGTCTTGCATTTGAGAAGTGTATTTACTTTCCTGTGCCAAGTCCTGCTTGGTTCTAAAAATAAACCCTAATTATAACTTTTTTATATTTACCTAATTGGTCTGGATTCTATCTCTGAGTGTGTGTATCAGTCCTTGATTAAGTGAATACAATAAATGCTTAACACACCCTCTGTATGAGCCTAACTGATCGCCCACACTACCACAAATAGAGCTGTTTGTACTCAACTAATTTTGCCTCTGCTATACCTCTGGGGACTCCTTAGACTCTGTGCACACTATACCTCATTTTGGTATAGTATATGCAGAGCCAGCTTCTCCTACAATATGTTAGAAGTCTGCCTCTAGATGTGGGCACCTAGGGGGCTTCTGAATACTTTGCATACCAGTTTGAGTGCTGTAATATATTGTCTGTTTGTGAATTCCTGGCTTGTTGTAGTTGCCTGTTTGTCTTTGAGAATGGGGAAAGGCGTGATGCTGTTGTCCATTAGTGCCTTATACAGCACCATAATTACCCGTCTGGCGTTTCCATGGGTGATTAGGGCCTGCAATGGCTGGAAGGGGATGGGTTTGAGTCACTCTGGTCCCCATAGTATAGCTTCTACGTTCGAAAGTTCATTGTAGGACAGGAATTGGCCCTCTTCTATACCCTACTGTTCTTGGAAAGTTAGAGTTTTATGTAAATAGAGGTCAAGCAGCGTGATGAGGCCAGCGTCTCGCTAAAACCTGATTTTATGGTGCACAGCCACCCTTCGAACGTTTGGCGGCACCCACTGTGGTAAGTTCAGCAAATAGGGTTTCAGGTGGTGTCTGAGTTGGATGTAAACGTGCCAGCTTGGCAGTCTTGATCAATCGGGACAGGCTGTTGGGTATCCATCAGCCAGTTTAATATTGTACAGTCACCCAGGTCTCTCTTCACGATTATCTTCTTGGTCCGGTATTGTCTGAAAGCCAGCGCATCTTTCTCATCAATTAGGCTGCTACATAGTGGTGCTTGCAGTTTAGTGCACCCAGCCTGCCACATTCCAGGATAGCATGCAATTTATTAAGTGCCACCCTCTGTTGACGAGGCCCGCAAACCACATCTGAGAGCATAGAGTCCAACTCTTTAAAGAAGCGTTTGGAGAGGCTAACTAGAAGGGCAGAGCAATGGTACAGTAGTCTAGACAGTGCCAGCATTTTGTCTATCACCACCCTGCCCATCATCACCAGTGGCAGGGAGCACCAGAATGCTAAGGAGACTCACATGCTGAAAACCACAACTCTCTGGTTCTCCTGTATAAAGTCTTCGTCAGAGTGGTAGATGCTCACGCCCAGGTATAGGAAGGAGTCGGCGTACTGTATTTTGTAATTTTTAGCCCCGATGAAGTTCAATGTGAATTGAACAAAACTCTTAACTGGAGCCTGTTTTTGGTACATTTGAAATAAAGGCGAATACAAAACATAAAGAAACAGTCGTCCATTGATCATTTCTTTTGGAAAAGAAAATAATTGAGTGGCGCACCTTTCCTTAATTTTGCACCTTAGATTAAAGAATGTGTTTCATCCTTGAAGTAAACCAGCCTGGTCTAGGTCGACCAATGTGGAGAGGCAGGGTCAGCACTGGGCTTCCCGGTCACCGGGAGGAAAGCATACATTATTTTATTCTTTTCAGGAGGGGTTTGCTCAAAGTTTTCTTTTTAAATCAGTTGACATATGGTCTCGTATAACTGTTTATCTCTCAGTATTTAAGCCAAACTTAAGCAATGCCCTTGGCCTTCTTACCAAGCATATAGCAATTCTTGTGGGCGAGGAGGGGAACTTCTATGGGAGATTACGACAGCTACAAGTTGTTCAAAGAGAGATTGCTACCTTTCATCAATAGGTAAACCAATAAAAGGTTTTGTAAAATGTTTAGTCTTTAACTGAAATCAAATTCTCAGTATTATGGCCTATTTCTTTACATTGATGTCTCTGAAATACTTATTCTAACCTAGAAACATTTTCAGTTGTGTTTCGGTTCAGATGCTGACTTTGTTCGTCCAAAATTCTTACTAGCACCTATATATTCTATGCCATTCTATAACTCACTGCAATTGCTTGTAAATGCATGGCAGGATTCTTGCAGTTGGGTTTCTGTTAAAGACTCAAAGATGACCACTGGTGTGCCCAACATCAAAGCAACATGCTTCCTATGAGTTGTTTTCAGGTTTGGGAGAAAGGAGGAAACAATAACACATCTTTACAGAAAACTCCCACTAGACCAATATTCCTTTTATGTTGGCTGACCACAGCTCTACAGGGCTATCCACAATGATATAATGACAAATTTAGAATGTCTATATCTTTATTAATTTTTTTTATTATTTAATGTTTCAGAATCATTCCTCATCATTTATATCCACATAGAAAAGATAGATAACTTTTTGAAAAGATTTTTTTGAATTGACACATTTTTGTTCCAACAATTATTGCACAATATCAACATGTATAATATTATTTTTCATGGACAATATTGTCTATATAATTTCATTGCAATTATACCTCCCCTGATTATTGACCACACTTGCATACTATCCTGTCATGCCAACAAACATTCCCACTCATCAAACCATACTATACCCTACCAAGATCACATGCACTACATGACTCACAGTAGAGACAGATACACCGTAATCTCTGTGACGATGTTGTGGGTTTGGTATCAAACATCCAGGTCAACGCACGTTTTGGTGGTTATGATTCTTTAAGACCACCTTCTTCAGGTAAGTTGACACAAAACATTTTTTGTATAAAGGCGAGTGGTGAAATGAAATGATTACGCACTTGTATAGCGCACGACTACCCGTAGGCATCTCGGCGCTTGTACGAATACCGCCAAGGAACCCTTCCTGGCCTTTCCCTGTGAGGAGCCCACTCCTGGGCACCCCCAAGGTGAAGTCTTGGCATCCTCAGCATTGCTGGGGCTGTTGTAGAGATTAAGCAAGCTATTGCCCAGAGGTGCAGAGTGGGGCTCATGATTAGAATAGGCACAGAGGCGAGAATTATCAGGTCCGAGGAAATTGAGCCCGAGACCCGCCGAGGCGGGAATTGAACCCTGGTCCCGTCCAGACTACTGCATCAGGGTCTGCCGCTCTAACCATTGAGCCACACTTCTCCACTTCTCTAGTGGTGGGGGGGAATAACTTAAGAATGTTGGATTGTTTGCTTTTCACGTCAAGAAGATACCCGACTGCAGTACCAAATTGATAATTTCCTGTATCGTTCTCAAGTCGAGAGTGTTTAGCATGTGTTCATATCATTCTGGTTGTATATTTCTCCATTAATGCTTGTCTTGAACTGTCAATGTTATCTTTTAAGGATGGCCTGGTGAGAGGTCCTTGATTATAAATAGTCAACGTTATTTCATGTATCCCTCAGGTCTAAGGTGGCTGCAACAATGAAATACTCTTGGGTTCCCTGTGGATAAAATGTCCAAGAATTTAATAGCACACTCTTATGGGTATCAATGCTTCCAATGAATATTGATGATGAATAGGCTTCACTTAATGTTGAAGTCCGGATAGATTTGGCTACTAGCTGGCAATCCTAGGCACAAAAGGGCCACTGGTGTGCATACATCATGACGCATGTCATCCATTTTTAATTAACAATTCTAATATAGTGGATGGTTCTGTTAGAATGGTACATTTAAAAAGAATTGTCTACATCATATTATTACTTTATAAAATACTTAGAATGGGCATTGGGTCAGCCCATTGCTGATCATTTGTTGGCTTTCCTGACCGTCTCATTTGCTTGGTTCTTATTTGGTAGTTTTCCTTTTTCTTGTTGTTTTTTTAACCTTCCCAGTAGTGTAGCTCTTTTACCATCTTACAGTTAATCAGACGTATATCCTTCTTGGTTTAAATCAGGTATCTACTTCTATGGTTTGTTTTGAGCATTCAATAGATGTGCATGCGTGTTCTTACTTTTATCCCATGTTTTGCTTTCCCTTCACATCCAGGCTCTTCAAGCTCTTCCTGTTGCTCTCCAACCTTCCCAACTGATCCATAAAAGTACAGCAGCAGGTATATTTTGCAGGTTTGACTAAAGAGTTCAAGTTTTATTCATGGTTGATGGGGGTGTGGCTAGCAGCCAGAGAAGATGGTCGCAGCCTAGCGAGGCTCCCGACCCCTCCGCCCGGTACTCCTGAAAATACATCCTGTACCTGGCCTGGCATCCCCGTGAAACTCCGGGCGATCCCATGCAACACATCAGCGCCTGCTCCGGCTTGCTCGGCGCATCGGTAGCTGCTCTGAGGGACGCTCGCTCGGAGGAGAGAGAGCGAGTGTCCGGAGCGCAAGGTGGCGGCACCCGCTCAGCCGGCGGAGAACTGAAGGCTGCACCTCTGGCCCTGACGCCAGACTGCGGCGGGCCGACCGAAGCACGGAGACCCTAAGGAGGGCGGGACCGGCTGCTGAGAGCCCCTTCTCCTCCTGCCGCCGAACCTGGGGCCGCACTCCGCGAACTAGTACTCCCGGCGAAGATCCTCCCTGCCTGGGAGACAACAAATCGACCCCCCGGCTTCCCGAGGCCTCTTATTACTGGGAGTGCTGAGGGGCGCTCCGGGACCTTTCCGGCGATCCGGCCGGGCTGAGGAGGCAGTGCCGAGCTTCCGGCGACGGGGTCTGTGGTGCCGGACGACCCCGGCGCCTCCTGGGACCAACCCCAATACGAGACGGCGGTCTTGGTGGGGGCGGCCATCTTCCTCCCGCCGCCCATAGGGGAGGACATCCGCGGGCTGAGGCCTGGAGTGCTGTGAGGCCCGCCTACCCCCTCTGGTGTCTCCTGCCGCCCGCTCCGTCTGGGGAGGGGGCGCTCCTCGGCCCCATCGGTGCCAGTAATTGGGGTAGCCCTGAGAGTCCTGGCTGCCGGCACTGGCACGACGCACGCGGCGCAGGAGGGCCGCCGCGGATGCTGGACGGAGCTCTTCCCGCCCGGGCGCTGCTGGGCGAGCCCGACCTGAGGAGGCGACTGGGACTTACGGAACGGCCGAGGGGGACGGAAGCTTCGGCCTGTGCCTGCCCTGGCTGCTGGTCGATCACCGCAACTGCGAGAGGTCGGGGCTGGGACATGTTCTCCTGAGTTCTGGATCACCATCACTGTTGCCGGGCCGGGGCTGCCCTGCGGACGTGCTGGTGGTGAGACTGTGAGGTGGCCGCCTCCGCCGGGCGCCAGGTGCACACCAGGAGAAGGTGCGGGGACACAACCCCCCCACGAATGCTGAACGGCGCTAGCTCAGACGAGTGAGATCCCTTGAGACCCGAACCTTCCAGAGTGCGGCTGCACCTGATCCTGGGGGGGCCGACCAACATGACTTACCTGACCGCCAGACTGAGAGGCGCTGGCACATGTGTGGGGGCGCGAGCTTGTACTCACTGGCGCCTGGAGGGGCCTGGATCGCACGCAGAGACGCAAGATGGGAAAGCCCAAAGGTCCGAAGGGCAAGGGAGGCCCTAACTCGGAAGTGCCTGACGAGACTTCGCCACCTTCGACGGACCTGCAACAGATGCAGAATCGTATCCTGGAGGCCATTGCTGCCACAAAAGACTCTCTTCACCAGGATATAGCGCAAGTGGCGACGGGTCTGGGCCTGCTGCGCGCAGACCACGGGAAACTGTCGGATAGGGTTAAGTTAACGGAGGTCGCTCTGAAGGACCTGGTGCCTGCACACAAATCCATGGAGGGTCGGCGGACTGAGGCGCTTGACCGCATACAGACCCTGGAACGGCGGGCGGAGGATGCTGAAAACCGCAGCAGGCGCAACAACGTGCGCCTGGTGGGCCTTCCGGAACAAAAAGAGGGCCCGATATCGTTGAATACCTAACCGACTGGCTGAGGACAGTGGTGGCGCCGGAGGGGCTTTCACCATTCTTCATGATTGAAAGGGCGCATCGAGTTCCAGCCAGACCACCTGCTCCGGGACTACCTCCTCGCCAGTGGTAGTGAAACTACTACACTTCAAGGACAGGGACTGGCTACTGCAGAGAGCGAGAGAGGTGGGTCCCTTTCAGGTGGACAATAGCAGAGTGACGCTGTTTCCGGATTATACATTCGAGACTCAGAAATAACGCGCCTCTTTCTTATCCCTTAAAAGAGAACTGAGAACGGAGGGCCTAAAGTACTCGCTCCTTTTCCCAGCCAGGCTACGTGTGGTGATGGATGAGAAGTCACTGTTCTTCCCTACTTCAGCAGAGGCGTGGGCTTGGTGGGACACCTATAAAGCTGGCACGGACGGAGCGCGGATGAGAACGGAGGAAGCACGACACCAACTGCCGGTGAGGCGATCGCGGAGGGTCCGGAGACGTCAGCAGAAAGCCGGTAAACCGACGCTCTCCCAGACGGAAGATGAGCGGAGAGCCGCTCTACAGGCAGTACTAGACTTATCGTCCACAGCATTGACTCACCCGGGACGTGCCTCGGGTTCGGAGGATCAAGCAACGGGCTCCGAAACTGAACTATCGGAACTTGGGAGCACGAAGGGCCCGGAGGTTACGCCACAAACTTCGGGAGAGATTATTGAAGGCTGAACAGCGGAACATTGCCCCTATGCTGACTTTCGGCTCCTGGAGCTTGCCGGAGCAGCCACTGGAGCAGGCAACATCTTTACTGTGATATCGTGAGTTACGAAACGCATTTGGGGGGCGGGGGGATGGGGGCTATGTTTCAGGCCTTTACAGCCAGTTCACGCTCCTTAGGGCCCTTAAGGCCTCCGTAGTGCAAACTGCGGATTAGGTAGGTAGTAGAGCACGGTTGCTCGCACACGGTTTGGATGGGAGCGGCTTTTGAGAAGTTAGGTCCTGTTCTGGGGGAGGAGGGAGGGCTGAGGAAGTTGGGGGAATCCGAGGCACAGTTGTAGGGTGGGGGGAAGGGGATAGTCCTTCCGGGGAAGGGGAAATGTTCCACCACGAGCGCCTGGAGCCGTTGCGAAGCTGCGATGTGTCAAACTATGGGACAATGGCTAATGTAGGAACGTTAAAATGTGTGACTTGGAATGTGAGGGGGCTCCACACCATGACACGGCAACACAAGGTTCATGCATACCTGGTTCGTAGAGGGGTCCATATCGCACTGCTACAGGAAACACACTTGACGAAAAAGGAGGGAATAGCGCTGCAGCGTAGGTGGAGGGGACACCTGTTTAATACCACGTACTCGGCCTTTGCCAGGGGGGTACTAATTTGGATAAGGGCGGGTATACCTTTTCAGGCGATCAGACAGATAGTGGATCCAGAGGGGAGATTTGTAGCGGTGGAGGGGAAGCTCAGGGGCCGACACATAGTCCTTTGCAGCGTATACGCACCTAATGTGGATCAGGCAGCATACTTTGCAAAACTGTCGGGGGAATTGGCTAGTTACCGTGCAGGTCCTATCTTGATGGGAGGGGACTTTAATTCGGTGGCAGATATAGCTCTGGGCAGGTCACACCCACCACTACATGCCTCCCCGATGCGCAGATTAGCGAAGTGTAGATCGGACTGGCAGGAGCAGTGGGAGCTTGCCGATGCTTGGCGCGCACAACACTTGATGGCGCAGGATTACTCGTTCCACTCCAGCCTTCATGACCTCCACGTCCGGATTGACGCCTTTCTGTGCTCTCCGCTGGTGCTCCCTGCGGTGGCCCGCACCGAATACCTAGCGCGTACCCTATCAGATCATAACCCCCTGCTGTTATCACTTGACTGGATGACTGAAATATCCTGTGTCCCGACGTGGCAACTGAGGCCAGACACGTTGGACGACCCGCCGTTCCGAGAGTCGCTGGGGGAAAGGATTGGCCACTACTTCGTGGAAAACGAAGGCTCCACTGACTCCAGGGCGACGGAGTGGGACGCCTTCAAGATAGCAGTGAGGGGTCATTGCATAGGAAAGTACGCTGGGGCCCGTAAAACCTTACTGGATGACCTGGATAGGGCGGAACGTGCATTACGCGAGGCTGAGCTGGCACGCCCTAATAGGCCCGAGCTACGGGAGGCGCTGGCGGTTGAAATTGAGCGACTCCGCAGTTATGATTATAAGGCTTACCTAACAAAAACGCATGCTGAGGGGGATAAAGCCGGAACATTACTGGCTTGGCTGGCCGACCCCGCCAGGCGTAGTCATCCAATCCTGGCCATTTCAGAGGGCGAGGGCCGCATGAGTACCACGCAACCGGAGATCCTTGATAGCTTCAGGTCCTACTATGAAATACTGTACAAAAGTGCGCTGGGCGACAGTGGAGAGGACATAGAAGCGTTCTTGGATGGCCTTACTTTACCGCACCTGGACCAGGCGCAAACCTTGGGTGGCCCGATAGCTTTGGCTGAAATCAGGGGGGCAGTGAAACACATGGCCCGCAATAAGACCCCGGGACTAGACGGACTGCCAATAGAGTTCTATGGGCGATACATAGAACAACTGGCCCCGCGGCTCCAAACTGTCTACAACGAAGCCAAGGACAATGGGCGGCTGCCGCACTCTGCGCGAAGCCCTGATGATTCCCCTATTGAAACCGAGAAGGGAGAGCACCAGCACGGCGTCGCACCGACCGCTGTCGATGCTGACAACTGACTATAAAATTCTAAGCACTGTACTGGCAACCAGCCTGCTACAACACATGCAGGACCTGGTCCACAGGGACCAATCTGGGTTCTTACCCACGCGTAATACCACTCATAACATCCGCAGGCTAACCTGTCTGGTGAACGACCCGCCACCGGAAGCTAGAGCGCCCCTGGTGCTGGCAGTTGATATAGAAAAGGCCTTTGATAGTTTGGAGTGGGGGTACTTGTACAAGGTGCTGCGGCGCTTTGGTCTCGGAGAGGGCTACATAGAGTGAACGAAAGTGCTATATGCGGCAGCGAAAGCGAGAGTGAGGGTGGGCACCCTAATATCGAACCAATATGACGTGTGCCGCGGTACTAGACAGGGGTGCGCACTATGCCCGCTGCTGTTTGTCCTAGCAGTGGAGCCTCTCGCGGCGATGGCTAGGATGGGCGGATACTACGGAGGACTGGAACACAGTGGAATTTTCCACTTTATCTCGCCTTACGCGGACGATCTCCTCCTCTTCTTGGAAGATGCCGACGAGGCTGTGGAGGGGGCGGAGAGACTTATTGCGCGCTTCGGCGAGCTCTCCGGCCTGAGGGTCAACTGGGCCAAGACCTGCCTGTTTCCCCTTCGGAAGGGCAAATTACAGCCCTCTACCCGCCCACTGCTTAGATGGGAGCCTACCTGTTTAGAGTATCTGGGAGTCTACGTGTACCATGATGCCATGGACATGCTGGAGGGCAATGTGGGCCGTTGCCTCCGTGCCCTGAAAGGTAATATGTCCTTCTGGACTACTCTCCCGCTCTCGGTGGCTGGCCGCATTTCTCTTTTAAAGATGATAGCCTTACCCAGACTGCTGTATTATTTCCGGACACTACCTGTATGGGTGCCAAGTGCGATATTTAGACAGTTGAAGACGATGGTGATTTCCTTTCTGTGGGGCACGGGTAGACGCAGAATAGCGCTGGCCACGCTGACCCGCCCAAAAGACGAGGGAGGCCTGGCGGTCCCCGACTTTGAAATCTACTACCTGGCGGCCCAGCTGCAGACCTTTACGCAGGAGATTGCGAGGGTGTACCGTGGCCCGGAGCAGGAGAGAGACGGTGGCACCCCTCGGCATGTGCTTGCCTATATCGCCCTGCAGCAACGACTGGCAGTCAGAGACTTATCCATGGAGAAAGGAACTCTCCGTGTTTGTTGGAACCGGTTGCACAGACGAGCGGGTGTTAAACATCCATACGCGCCCGACATCCCACTGGGCATGGTGACAGCACTCCCACATGGTGGGGATTGGTCGCACCTGCAGCACTGGGAGGAAGCGGGACTGCAGATGGTGGGGGACTTGTACGATGATGGGGCACTGGCCCCATACCAAACGCTGCAAGAGCGCTACGACCTGCCGAGGGGGGACTACCTACTACACGCGGCAGTAGTGCGCGCCATCCAGGCACACTGGGGCGAGGGACTAGTGGAACCGATAACATCGCTGGCATGCCAGTATACTATGATGTCCGCGGGTACCTACAAAGCAGTCACATGCCTCTACTCTAGAATACTAAACGAAACCTTACAGCCTCTAACTGGGCTGAAAGCCAAGTGGGGACTGGACCTGCAAAAGGAGATCCCAGATACCACGTGGGCACAGCTAGTGAGGCGTGCTAGAAAGAGTACGAGGAACGCACAATTCCAGCTGATCCATTTCTATATCCTCCACAGGGCCTACCTTACCCCACGCAAAATAAGGGAGCACTTCGGAGCGGAGGAGGCGGCCTGCCCGCGCTGCAACAGAATAGGAGCGGATCTGACCCACATGCTCAGGGAATGCCCTCATCTACAGATTTACTGGGAGGAGATAGGCGACACCCTGAATGCGGTAGCAGGTAGAGACCTCCGCTACGATATTGCAGTCAGTATATTGCACTGGTTCCCACATACGCCCAAGAATAAGACATCTAGCAAATTTATTGACATGGGCCTCCTCTTAGCCAAAAGGGAAGTGACCAAGGGATGGAAGTCAAAAACGAGCCCCACGTATCGGAAGTGGCTGAGTTTTTGAAATGGGCGGCGAGTGAGAGCACAGTCAGGTACCAACTGGCACGCCGAAAAGGAGACGAGAGGGCTCAGGAGGCGGCAATGGAGTGGGAAATATTAGTGCAAGCCCTGCGAGATAGCTCAGTTGAGGAAGAGGTAGAAGGGGATGAGACGCCTGATGACGCGACCAGCACACCCACACCGATAGTGCCCTCACCAGGCACACACACCTAATTCAACGATTGTACCTCCTGCCGGTCATTGAGTAAACACATATAGGCTGAATAGGCGCACGTGGGAACATTTGGGGGGGGAGGGAGTTGGGGAAGTGGGGGGGGGGGGAGGGGAACCTGGTTAAGGAGGTGCATAAGAAGCGACCCTATCGTGAGACACCAGGGGGGGGGGGATGAAAACTCAAATGCGGACAGCGGAACTCCTCTTACGACGCACACAGCGACTGCAGGATGTAAATATTTTCTTGCTCATGTGTATTGCTGCCCGGCCTCCGGGATGTGGGCTGAATGACTGTGTTTGAAGGATGGATGTACAGACAAGGACGGTGATCCTACGCTGATGACATGATACCTGTTTATGATGCTATGCCTTTGGTTCTGCAATAAAAAAGGTTTGACAAAAAAAAATGGTTGATAATATGCCTATTAAGCAAAACAACCATTAAAATTATCGCATAATCATTTAAAATTACCATGCATCTATAGAAGGTAATTATAAAATTTGATAATCATTTCTACCTTCTTTCGTATTACCAGTAAAAATTAAAACTCACATTTCTAAGAATCAGATTCACAGAATATTCTAGATCTATTCTGATTTGCAGTTTCTCTTGAAAACAGCTGAAAAGAAACACATATAAAAGAAATGTAAAATGATATATATTGGGCCACAAATGAGAATATTACCAACAATACCAATCCAACTTTGCTCTTAAAGTTACACATTAAGAGCAGACTCTACATATAAATCGAAGACTGTGTCCTATCAAAGTACAAAAAGAGCTCATAAGTTAAACCATATTATAAAATAATTTGAGCAATGGTAGCCGTAGACCATTTAAATAGCATGTATAGTATAAGTTGCAGTAATTTGTGCAATGTGAATTACTGCTGAAAGGGCTGTTGTATAGTTAACATGTTACAAAATCATTCTCTCATAACAAAATTAGGGCAAATGGCTCAGCCCAATAATAGGTTAAGATTGACTAAAGAGAAGACTTCATTGGGTTGTTTTTCTATTATCTCCTGCCTTTGACATCTTGCATAAATCCCAGGCTTTGGCAAAATGACAGTGCTTACAGTACTGGAGAAGGACCATGCTGCTGCTCTCACGCTACCCTCATTTGAGGCAGAATGTGTACATAGAATGACTGGAATTATGTCTCTTATCCCAGAGACCCATACATCTGCACCCCTTGCTGCTACAGAGCACCAAATGGTTTTAGTCTTTGTTCCAATTCTGAGTCTGAGGAAAGTAAATTGCAAGGATTTGCTTTTAAATTCTGACACTTTCTTGGATAGATGTTGTGTTTCAAGTTGCTCACCACAACAAAGCTTAGCCGCTTCGCTGCGCGCAAGATTTCCCCACTGTGCAGGCGAGTTCTACGTGTGCGTAAATCGGACAGCCCAAAGCCGTCCGACGCACATGCCCACCGTGACATCAGACGGTCGGGGGTGGTCCGACGCACGGAAGAGGTTAGAGGGACATAAAGGAAAAAAGGGAAGTCCTCCATTCAAGTGTCAAAAACAAAAACAAATCCCTTGTTCCCTACTCTCCATAAGTTTTTCAGAACTTTTGAATCCCCTTGTGAGAAATTGGAATACAGGTTGATGGAGGTGACACCCTACTCTAGTAGCAACCACAATCCTTATCAGGGTGAGCCACAAGCAAATCCCAATTTAACCTGTGTCCAACCCTCTGGTAGCTCGGCACAGAGCATTCAGGATTAACTTAGTGGCAATGTATAAAGTGTTTATGCATCACTTCAAACAGTAATAAAGTGACAAAAATCCATAAGAAATCCCACACCAATATAGAGAAATAGAGCACATTGTAATTAATAAATCAAGACCAAAAATCCATCCAGTAAAACCGTAGATATGCAATTCTAAAGATTTAAGTGAAAATACAACAAACAAAAACCCCAAAGCACCACTCACGTTTATCTGGTCGTGTGTGACTGGGAGAAAGTCACATGTTCAGCCTGACCACGATGGAGCACGGGTAGGATACAGGGAGTCCAACTGAAAAGTTACCTTCTCAGTCAAGCGCAAATATTTCTGTTCGCGAAGCTTCTCGCTACCCCCTCCACCACGAATGCTAGTCAATGTATCATTAAGAGCAGGCCTGGCATCACTGACTGTCATCTCTGTAGCGCGAAGATCCTGTAGTTGCAAACGGTCGACTGGAACTTCGTGGTGATGCTCCCATGAGCGGTCACAGCTGTAGTGGGTTGACAAAACTTCGCATTGTTGGCAGTGCAAGGACAAAAAGGT
This sequence comes from Lissotriton helveticus, assembly GCF_964261635.1. Lineage (NCBI taxonomy): Eukaryota > Metazoa > Chordata > Amphibia > Caudata > Salamandridae > Lissotriton > Lissotriton helveticus. The sequence continues at coordinate 772,771,912 of NC_136057.1, forward strand.
TTTGGCACCAGTAGGTGTGTTCGTGGTTGCTAAGAGCCCAACAACTTAAATTCAGCTTAAATTAGGTCACAGTAAGGCTGAAGGGATTGAGGGGCACCACCTGCAGGCCAGGGGCTTTTTTAGGTGCTCGTTCAGGTGGTTGGGAGTTGATTATGTCCCTGTGGCTCTGAACAGGAGGCCTACAGACGAGCCCTTGGATAAACTTTGGGAGTCCTTAGTGCAGTGCACTTCCAGTCCCTCTTTCTCAGGCAGGAAGGCAGCAAAGCACTAATCCAGCCAGGCAGCAGTCCGGCAGAGTGGCAGTCTTTTCTTTAGCACAGCAGTTCTTCTTCCTGGCAGTCTCCAACGATCCAGAAGTGTCCTGAAGAGTTGGTGTCTTAAGTCCAATATTTTGGTGCCTCCTTTGAAGTGAGAGAGGCTGGTAGACGTTTATTGTGGAAGTGCACTGGTTTCCTGCCTCCCCTATCTCCAGATTAACTACAGGAGGTATGCAGCCCTTGTTTGGAGACAGGACACCGCCTATTCAAGTGTAAGTACTGCTGTGCCCAGCTCTGCCCTCCCATCTTGTCAGTGATGGCACATCCAGGAGCACGTAATCTCTTTATTGTGTGTGGCCATTTAGGAGGAATGCACAAAAGCCCAACTGTCAGCTACACCCAGGCATAGGACCAAGAGGCAGGATGCAGGCACTAAATAGCTAAGGCAGTAAAATGGCAACTTTCAAAAATTAAATATATAAGACAGGGCAACCCAGTAAACCCCCCAAGGACTTGGGTACTGTAATCTAGAAAACAAATAAGTTCTTGGAGGATTTATTTCTGACTGACTTAAATTTTCTGCTGGTCAAATGAATGATCCAAGGACATAACCACAACATTAATGTATAAGAGACGTAATGATGAAAGCACAAGTACACATTTATTTTATGAAAATTCCATAATCTTGTTGTTTTTGAAAACTTGCATCAAAGAAGCATTGGTTATACATCATTATAATTAGGCTGTGGGGTTTTAGGTTTAAGCCTATAATAACTGATAAAACCCCACTGAAAGAAAAATAGCCCTCACCAGTGAAAACATATAAACACTGAAAAAACACCTGCACAACCACAAAATAAATGCCATTCAAAGAAAGGAAAAAGAAAGTGAAAGAGTCATGTTGTTCTTACTGAAGGGGTCAATAAAATGTAACTTTGTTATACAAGCTAGCAGTAAGAAAGACTGGCTAACAATATTCTGCTTGAGTTGTGTTCTTTAGGGATGCCACTAAAATATTGTTTCTTCTTCCTTTTAGTTTTTTCAGTTTTATGGCCTTTGGTCTAAAGATGCAGGGTTTAGTTTCACGTCTTAGGTTTAGTTTAATTATTTTATAAACTGTAGAGAATCAGGACATATCAAACTCACATTTGATATTTTGGCTGCATTTGATTATTTCACTGATAGGTAAAATGGCTATTTTCATAAAAATCTTACCTAATATGTGGCATCACATTTACCCACAGAGAATGGGTAAAAACCCTTATAATACATCAGACCATAGTTCCTAGTGGGTCAGTATTGATAGTAGGCGAATTGCCAACACCTCAGGCTTTAAACATTAATTGCAAGGTATAGTCACAAGTATATATATCACCAATCATCTGGGATAGTGGTGAAAACGTGACACCAGACTTTTGGAAAACATGGAACGCAGTGTCACTTGTTATGCTCTGCAAAAAAGGTTCTTTCCAAGTTCAACAAAGATTGGAGAGGTATTGTTTGTATTTGTAGTGATTCAGCTACGTATATAAAACATTTGTGTGATGACCTGTCAAAATTGATACCCGAGCTGAAGTGATTCCATGTAGGAGATCCTTGCCACTTGTTAGATGGTATGCTGAAAGCATCTTTACAATCTGCAGAGCTAATGAGGGATGCTATTGACTTTTTAGTCCATTCTGGTGCACTGTTTTCTTATGCCCAGGAACTAAAACGCAAATATTTATCATTTCGTGCTTTATGTGGCATCAAAGAGAGAGTCATCCCAACTGTGTCCCTTAGCTGACGGTTCTCAGCCCTAGGGGCTATAAATGCTGAGAAGGCCTTTTCACAGAAGTTTACATGGGAAGGAAAGCACGAGCGCACATGACCAAAGACTCACTGAAGTATTGTATGGTGTACTACAATAAGATTAATTTGCAAAAATCTCTTTGGACCTCATATACACTATACATACACTGTCTATATACCATGTTCTTTCAGAGCAGGAAGCAAGCAATGATAAAAGCAAAACGTTCCATAAACACCGGAAAAACACATTTCGTTTTTAGAGGCGTGAAAATGTGTAACCACTGATAACTGTTTTTTAAAATATTGAAAACACTGGAAAAAAAACCACCAGAATTTACCAAAAATAGAAACTGAAAACAGGACAGCCTAATTATAATCCACTTCACATTTCTTTGTGTGACAGCAGAACATCAAGGAATTCACACTGACACCTCATGATCCCTATATGTTGCCATTAAGCCTTCAAGAGTCTTAGGAAGCGCAACAATCCTCCTAAATATATAAATCCAAGACACACCAGTGCGTAGGATATAAATCATCACATTTCAGTTTTAGATGAAGGACTCCAAGCAGTGTTGTAAAGACAGCTAGAGAGGGCAAAATTCTGATGTTTCGGTCTACTAAGGCGCACCAGGTCCACAGTACCATACTCCGGACACAGTTTTGTAAGGGAATGAAATCTATCGGTACTGCCACAAAAATCAAGATAAGGAGATGTTTCAATAAAATAAACCTTCATTACGTCACAGGTAAGCATTGCTTGCCCACAACCAAAGCACTTCAGCAACAGGATTCAAAGGCCACAACCTACTGCAACCGTGTAATAAAAGAATTCTTCATTGAAAACCTAGTGCAAACCACTTGCTGATAGGTCAGGTCCACATATAAGCGAAGGTTACCTGTTCCCGTTTGGAAGTTACAGCGTGTCAAATGTAATAAAGGAAATCCATTGTTATCCTATGGGAGAAGTAGTAAAAAATGAATGTGAGGAAATGTAAAACTTAAAAGTACATGTCCATCTTTTTAAATACACTGCACGCACCATGCACTCTGGGCTGTTTGGAGCCTCTAGCCTATGGGTGACTATTCTCAGAGGTATAGCCTCCACCACCAAGACCAGGATGAAGCTGTTGCCCAGGGCTCTTGGGTCACTGTATAGTTGATTAAATATTGTCAGAAGTATAGTTTGCCATAATATTGTGATCATAAATTCAATATTGCATGCAACCATCATAGGGTGGAATAATGGTTCTGGACCTCACTTGTACATATTAAGCCCCAGGCTAGGATGATCGCATGCAGTGATGAATTTGAAATACATATTGAACCATTGACTTAGAGCCTGTTTAGAAGCTGATTGTCTTTAGTCTTGGCTTCTTGAGAATATGTTACGAGCATCTTGCGGGCAAGCCCATGGAGGACGATATATTTATCATGAATATATCAATTTGAATTGGAAATGGGACACAAGCTTGCAAATTGATTATAATTGTTGATTGTAACAACGACCTCAGCTTGAACTATAAAGAACATTTATAATGTAGGGCTAATTACCTCAGCCAACACCAAAAAACGAAGTGCAGAACACGTTATGACAATGAATTCTGTTTAATTGAACAAAGAATGTATATGAAAGATATGTGTTCTGATGGAGCCAGGCAACGGTGCGAATGATGACTAAGAAAGGATAAGCGCAGTCACAGTATGAAAAATGTAATAGTGTTCAGATGGCCGGAATGGATTGAGCAAATCAATGTATAGTCCATCTATAATTGCAGTGAAAAGTAACAGCCAATCAATTAATATATGCATGTGTAAAATGAAGTGCAGTAGACTGCATATACTGACACCGAGAAAGGCGCATAGCTGAAATGCGTCTTTTCTTAGAAATAAAGAACTTTGCAAGTACCCAGTGGGCCCTGGTCACTCTTTTAAAATATTGTGTATATGTACATATAAATATATTTTTCGCTTACCTGCAAAAAATACTTACACTTTCGTGGTAAAGGCATATGCGTGGTAAAGATGCATGCCTTGTAATGAAAGCGTTGTAAGGATGCATGTCTGGTTCCATCATACAACCATTTGAAACAAGCATTTGCAAAGCAATAGGTCTCACATTAGGAACGTTTGAGCTATTGGTCTTGTAAATGACAAATTTTTTATTTATGTGTTGGTTTTGAAAATAGCGAAATTAATAGCTTTGTCATTTACAATGCCAAAACTTTTAACTTATGCAAATGTGACACCTGTAGCATTTGTAATGCAACATGTTTTGTATTTACGTGACTTAGATGTATTGATATTACAAATAACAATGGCTTTTAATTTTTTTAAATAATGAATACTTAAATTAAAGTTATTGTAATTTATAATGAAAATAGCTTAAACTTTTGCAAATAACTTTTGTCAAAATTATGTTCAGTGTATTTTATGGTGACGAAAATCCAAGAACAGAAGAAGTTAAATAACATCTTTTTGTGAAATTTGTAATAAAGCCTAATACATTGAGAGAACATATTTGAACCAGTTGGTTGCACAGATTGATACTGTGGTGGCGACGAGTGATGTTGTGGTGGCGACGGGTGATGCTGTGGCGTTCAGTGATGCTGTGGTAGCGCATAGTGATGTTGTGGTGCCCCTGAGTAATGCTGTGGTGGTGCGATAGAGTGAGGGCGATAGATAGAGGAAGGGCGAAAGGTAGATTGTGAGGGCGAAAGATAGATAGTGAGGGCGATAGAGTGAGGGCGATAGATAGATAGAGGGTGTTAGAAAGATGTGTGTGGTTGTGTGCGTGTGGTTGTGTGCGTGTGGTTGTGTGTGTGTGGTTGTGTGCGTGTGTGGTTGTGTGGTTGTGTAGTTGTGTGGTTGTGTGTGTGTGGTTGTGTGTGTGTGGTTGTGTGTGTGTGGTTGTGTGTGTGGTTGTGTGTGTGGTGGTGGTTGTGTGGCTGTGTGGGTGGTTGGGTGGTTGTGTGGGTGGTTGTGTGGGTGGTGTGGTTGGGTGTGTGGTGTTGGGTGTATGGGGTTGGGTATGTGTGTGTGCGTGGTTGTATTTATGTGTGCAGTTAGAAAAGGATGTATGTGGAAGGGAACAGCAGATCAGCACAGGTGAAGAGAACAGGGAGTTAAAGGAGGAGGTGGGGTGGAAGAGAGCAGCAGATCAGCACAGAAGAGAACGGAGTTAAACAAGGAGGCGGGGTGGCAGAGCAGCAGATCAGCACAGGAGAAGAGAACAGGGAGTTAAGGAAGGAAGCGGTGGAAGAGAACAGCATATTAGAACAGGAGAAGAGAACAGGGAATTAGAAAAGGAGGCGCGGTGAAATAACAGCAGATCAGCACAGGAGAAGAGAACAGGGAGTTAAGGAAGGAAGCGGTGGAAGAGAACAGCATATTAGAACAGGAGAAGAGAACAGGGAATTAGAAAAGGAGGCGCGGTGAAATAACAGCAGATCAGCACAGGAGAAGAGAACAGGGAGTTAGAGAAGGAGGCGGATGGAAGAGAGCAAAAAGATCATCACAGGAGAAGGCAACAAGGTGTTAGAGAATGAAGCGGGTGGAAGAGAGCAGCAGATGAGCACAGGAAGTTCGAGAAGGAGGCGGGGTGAAAGAACAGCAAATCAGCACAGGAGAAGAGAAGGGAACAGGGAGTTAGAGAATGAAGCGGGGTGGAAGAGAGCAGCAGATGAGCACAGGAAGTTCGAGAAGGAGGCGGGGTGAAAAAGAGCAGCAGATCAGCACAGGAGAAAAGAACAGGGAGTTAGAGAAAGTGGCGGGTGGAAGAGAACAGCAGATTAGCACAGGAGAAGAGAACAGTGAGTTAGAGAAGGAGGCAGGGTGGAAGAGGGCAGCAGATCAGCACGGGAGAAAAGAAGAGAACAGGGAAATGGTTTAAATCATAAAAGTCCAGAGATTTCTCTTGAGGCAAGATTTCGACTATCCAAATGTATGATCCTTTGCAAATATTTAGTGATTCTATCTTGCTTTCACAGAAACACTTCTGCCATTCAATTAAGCATCCACAAAGTAACCAATGCACCTACCTGTAGTTTTTAATCCAGTATTAAAACACTGTTGAAATAATTCAAGAATATGTATGAAAAGACCAGAGAGCAGAGCAGACTCAAGTACTGCAGGATCAGAGAACCACTTCCCACTGGCTGGACTGAGGTACAAAGTCTGAGCCAAGTACTAGAGAAGTAAGGACACCCATTGTCCAACAATGTACCCACAGCAGGGCAAATAATTAAGGGTCTCTGGGAAGCCCATTGCCAACAGGCACCTATCATGGCCAGCTGCCTGAGAAACAAACAGACTATCACTCTCTCAACGAGGCACTGGGTCTTTCAATACAATCGCCCGCTCCACTGCAGAGCTTAAATGTCATTGGTACTGCTGATCTGTGACTGCAGAGCCATGTTTGTGGGTGGCTTCCTGTCAAATAAGGACCTTCAAAATTGTAAACATCTTTCTTGGTTTATTACTGACCCTGTTTTCAGGTACAGCACACGTTTTCATCAGGGGTGATAGTAACAACACGACTACTAACCATCACACTCCAACAAGTGTGATCATTCGGACTATTTCAGGCCCCCAAAGCTAGAAGAACGGCTAATAGTAATGTTTTGAATTTAGATTAAATTACTGATTACCTGTTGCTGTGGTCATCTTTAAATTATCAAGACAGTGCCCCCCTTGCGGCAGACTGTCACAAGCTCCGGTGTTGATAAGTGCCGGTGCCGAACCCCGGAAACCACCGGCTCATATTAAGCCCTGTAACCAACCACATTGTGGCCATCCTTTTGCATTTGACCAGTGCACTTTTCCATCTCTGTTGTCTACACCCACAACTGCCCCCTCCCGACAGCCTGGTACATCAGCTTGACTGGAAGGCGCGCGTGCCAGCTGAGATAATAGTTTCAAGACCTCACTACTGGCGTTATCTGTGCACGTGCTAGCAGAGCTCCTGTTTCTGAGCGAAGGGGGTCGGGAAGGTGGCGGCTTGCTTCCCGGTTGCTCGTTTTATTTGTAAGATTCCAGAATTAAGTGTTCAATATATAATTAACATATTAAAAAACATGCTATCAAAAATGCCTGAATGCGCCCAAATAGTGGAGTGCTAGATAGGAGGGGCGGCAAAAGAGGCGGAAAGATACGGGAAAGAGAAGTAGTTAGTCAGTAGTTTACTTCATGGTGGTCACCAGGGAAACACCAGGCTATTACCTTGAAAAGGGTTCACAAATGGAGCAGCGGTGCAAACTGCTTCTCTGTCAAGCCCTTGCAACAGTACAAAGCAGGATGTGTGCCGCGGGAAAGGGCAACATAGGAGCATGCCAAACTAGCATTGGCAATATAAAATAATTTTAAAAAAACGCGAGTTGTGCGAGGAAGATCGGAGAGGGAGGGGGAGGGGGAAGGAGGGAGAGGGATAGAAGGGAAGGGGGAGGAGGGGCTGGGCGGGTTGTCGCAGCAGTAAAAGGATGTTCTTTGAAGGAGAACATCAAAGGGGCGCTGCTAAAGTGATTGCGGGGCAAGTGAATGGAAAACAAGCATTGGCAATATAAAATAATACAAAATTAAAAAAGCGAGTTGTGCGAGGAAGAGGAGAGACGTGCATGAATAAAGGGTAACAGTAAGGTAGGGAGCGAAGGGGGGGTTGAAGGTGGGAAGACTGTCAATGGAATGGGTGATGCAGGGGAGATTGTGGAAGAGAGGGAAAAACAGTCGGCGAGAAAAGAGAAATTAGGGAAAGAAAGATGTTGCAAGGGTAGCAGGAGAGAGTGGGGAAAAGAGTGTAATTCCACCCAGTTTGAAATTGTGTCCCTTGTAATGAGTGCCAGTGAGGAGATGTAACACGGGGGCAATGGAAGGCTTTGGGAGTAAATGGAAAGAGAAAGTGTCGAGTAGAGGAGATGCTTCAATAGGGAAAAGCAGAGGGGCAGCAATGGAACAATGGACGAGGGCTGGGGAGATAAGCAGCACTTGGGTAAACAATGATTAGAGAGTAGTTTGGAAGTGCAATTTGGGAAACAGTGGGTGAGTCTGGGGTGCGGAGAGGATTGGGAAACAAAGGTGAGGAGAGGAGCTTTTAGTGAGGGGCAAAAGGCCCACTGGTGAGCGTTAGCTAATGCATGGCGAGTGACTGGTCAAGAATGGGGTAGGTGGGTCACACTAAGGAGGGTGAGCCACTAACATAACAAGTAAAGTGCGAGGTGAAAAGAGGAGCACTGAGTGAGGGGCGAACAGGGACCGGGTGAGGGGTTAGTACCAAGAGTGTGATCCACTAACAGATCATGTACAGTAAGGGGTGAAGAGATCGACTAATTAAGAGGTTAGGACAATGACGTTGAGTCACAAACAGAAAAAAAATAATGCTGGAAGGAAATGACAGGACACAGAAAAAATACAGCTGTGTGGGCAAATCTGCCACGTCTTGTCCCGTTGTCTAACGTCCTTGGGCCAAGTTCGAGAGACAGAGAACATATAACAAGCTTTCGGCATTGCGGGGGCGGGGCGGGAGCGCATTCCTTTGAAGTCTGATGCCGAAGCACAGACAAATGGTGGTGTGCGAGCGGCTTCCTTTCAAGTCTGATGGGGGCGGGGGAGCAAATGGTGAGCGAGCGCCCGGTGCACATGCACTGGCCATAATCCGCATTCCAAAGCCCTCTTGGCAGCCTTTCCTGGAACCCCTACGTAATTCTCGCTGAAGCAATGCGCAAGCGCATTGGCTCAGCGAGACCTAAAAAGGTCCTTCACCGACACTGAAAACAAATGGCTTCTAGCGTGTCCCTGGTGATTATTCATGACATCGGTGCTCTCTGTTTGCTTATCTCATGATCTCGCTGGGGGAGGGGTCGGGGTGGCAGTGGACGTGCTTCTGCTGCCATCCTCAGAGGGGACATTTGGTGAGAGGGCTCCAGAGGGGCGGCAGAGCTTCCCCCGCCGGCGAGTGCTAGGACCCTGTGCAGCACGTCCTTAGCACCAGAGGGGTGAAGCATATTTGACAATGTGATTGTAACATGTCTGCCACAGTGCGACTGTCTGTCTTGCTTTCACTCGAGGCATGACATGTCATTGTGCGACCTCTCTTAAAATCACACACTCTACGGCAGTCAGGGAGCATTGGACTAAATATTTTATGATTTATTATGTAGACTGTTGGGGGAGCCATCAATGAAAGAAGTCGCAGTCAAGCAGGAGTTTAAGTGGGCCAGGTTCCCCGCATCTAAGACCTGGTAGTAATTAAAAAGCAGACATTGATACGAGTCCCTATTGGGCCCTATATTCATGTCCTTAAAGTTAATGGCAAAAAGATTGATTGATTTCTTAACAAGGAACATAAAAACCCTTGAGGTAATTAGCTATTTCCAGGGTGTTGCATTTTTTGTATTTTTGTCATGTAGAATATTACACTTGTACGGTGCAATCTTGAAATGAGGCCCTGCCAGGTCTTTATTACAGCCCATAAATGAGAGGTCTCGAGTTGAGTCTGAAGGCAGTGTGACTTTCCAACAGCGCCTCTCAGTCAAAAAAGGTGCATGGACTACACAGTCATCCAGTCCTGGGCCTCTCTGCAGAGCTCACAGAGAAATGGTCACACATTCCAGTTGCAATTGATTCTGTGCAAATGATTGTGAAGGAGGTACACAGTGTCAGAATATTGACAAGCTAAAATTAAAAGAAAATGTAGTGCTTACAGGTGACTGCATGCATTGGGTGTGGTGAAGTGAAGGAGATGCAAGGAAATGGGTTCAGGAAAGAGTGAAAAGAAAATGCTGACGAGGAAAAAGATTAGGTGTAAGATATGCGAATGGACGAGATGTGGAGAGAAGGGTGCACGTCTAACTGAGTGAACATAACAAGAATGAGTGAGACACTCTGAAGACCACTTTCCCTTGCCACGGGCCTCAATATTGTTTAATTCACAGTCTTACAATCTTAGAATGAAAACATTTTCAATATTATTTACGTCAAATTCATTGTTACTCATTTATCTTAAACAGCCAAAAACCATTGACAAAGTAAATGGTGCTAGCTGTTTTTCGGTGTATGTCAGTGGTTGTCTTGTATATGTAGATGCAAAAGCAGGAAGCTCATAGTGGAGCCAACATGCCAGTAAGGTAATGGTCCCCTTCGAGGTCATCATCCTCACCCAAGTTCTTTGAGAGAGAAGAAACCACACTGCAGGAAGAAGCGTTCATCTCCCTGCCCTCTTTATTTCAAGATAGAGGTAAGACACCTCTGGTTCGATCTACCATAGAGCCTAAGTTGTTGGTGATAACCCCAGCAATGTCTCTGGGAATTCTAGATCTAGCACCACCTCTAACTCCATAGACTTCTCCCACCCTGCCGCAGCTGACACCTGGAGCGGATCCATCTTGCGTAATGCGAGCTGTGATGTATATGTTTAGGAGGTCGGCTGTCCCTTGTAGAGTGCCAGTTACTCCCATGGGCCAGGTCTGCAGGATTTTTGGTTTATGCCATCACTACCTTTAGTGTCTTAAGGGTTCTTCCCAGCACCACCCCGATTTAAGATCCTAACTGACCCCACGTCTCACAAGCCCAACGTCAGTAAAGATATTGGTCCTGCATTGAACAGTGCTAAGAGCTGTCCTTGCGTCAACCTCAGTGAGACATTCGGCATTGGTGGACTCTCCAATTCAATAACACTTGTTTCCTGCACGGCATACATTTTCAGCACAGCAATCTGCATTTGAGACTTAAATGGGAGTCAAAGGACACCAGTCTAGGAGGGAGGCTTTTTGCCTCCTATAGGAGGGCAGGCCTTCCGAAGAACAGTGCTGGCAGTCCTTTCTCACAGCTATTAACACAGATTTTACCTAGGAGATGATGATAATGACTCATTTTCTAATACCCTGGCACGGATCCAAGTGATCTGGCTATCTGTCTAGATGTTGATGTGAATTCTTTCCCATCCTCTGCTTCATTTAAAATGGCTGATTTTTATTCTGTATTAAAGAAAGCTTTAGATCTTCTGGAACTATCATTGGCTACTGTGGCGTATCACCCTAACATTCTCATGGACGTTTTTATATATTCCGATCGTGCTGACCCACAGGAAGTAGTTGCTCCTTGTGGTGCGTTCTACATATTATCAGTTTACAGTACTTCCTTTTGGATTGACCTCTAGTTTTTACAGAGATGATGGCAATCCTTCTCAGATGGCGAAGATCGCTGTTTTCCCATATCAGGAGCACTGGCTCATCAAGGCCAGTTTGCCTGATCTGGTGTCCGATCATCTCTCGACTGCTTCACTGCTTTTTGACTCAACCCATCCCATACCTTACCTGGTCCCTCCCACTGCTTCCTGTTTATTGGGGCAGTACTGTTTACTGTTCGGCTTTAGCCTTCCCTCCTCCACGGAGCATCCAGAACATTCAAGACATAGTTCCGATGTTTTGGCGGGAGTGCTTGTATTGGCCCTGGAGATACTTGGATTGGCCAGTCGTCCCACTTCTTGCATTCTACAGCTCACACATGAGGACTCTTCAGTTGTGCCTCTGAAGGCAGTAGTTCCTATATCAGACTTGACGGAATCCATTGTGGTCTCCAGGGACGATGCAGCGGAGTTGAGCTCGTCAAGAAAAACCTGATTCAAGGAAAACCCTTCTGTCTCCTTTAGCAGTGATCATAGTAGTGACGCATGTTTCCACTTTTGGGTGGGTGCACATCTGGAGGACCTGGAGAATAGAGACCTCTGGTCAATTGGTCCAGATCTTGACCAACAGACTATTGTGATGTGGTACCTGCAAAAAAAGGGAGGAGTGGGTTCTCCGATTCTCTGTCAAGGAGCCCTGAGACTCTAGATCTGGGTTTTTCAACAGGTCTATAGCTATAACCAGTTAGCAGGATCCTTGAACACCAGAGCAGACAGCTTGGGTTGACTTCATCTTGCCAACCATGAGCACAGCCTTCATCCAGAGGTAGTCGCGCATCCCTTTGCCCTTTGGGACATACCTCAGGTAGATCGACTTGTCATTCAGAGCACTCATTGCTCTAAATTCTTTGCCCTCCAGTATCTGTTGAGGGGAGCCTTGAGGAATACGTTTCAGTTGTCATGGAAGTTTCACTTTAGTATTCATTTCCTCCCTTATCCTTGATTCAATGAGATATGAGGAAGATTTACCACAGCCAGGCCCAAGTAATTCTCATCACCCTCCACTGGACATGTGAGGCGTACAGACTTGGCACCTCACTGTAGCTACCCTTCATCATCTACCCTTCAAATTGAATGTTATACAGACTGAAAAGGCAGCTCGTGCATCCCAGTCTTGAAAGTCCACACCTTCATGCGTGGAGATTGAGTGGGGTAGTCTGAACACCTTACAGCTTCCACTTGGCTCAGTAAACTTGATCCTTTCTGCATACTGCCCCTCTACCAAATCGATTAATTCACGGATGTGGATCAAATTTGTTTCCTGGGGCACTGAGTTAGGGGTTGATCCTCTCAAATCATACCTAGCCCAGTGGCGGCTAGCAGAGAACGATGGTACAAGGGAGGGGGGTGGGAGGAATGAGAAAAAAAAGAATTTAAGAACCACTTACTGTCTCCCCGTTACTTTGCTGCTCTTCTTGGCAGGTCGAACCAGGAAGCACCCAAGCTCTATATCCAATCACAATGCTGCAATCACGACGCAGGCAATGCAGCGTTGTTATTGGTCTGAGCGCCGTGAATCAGCGCTCAGTCACGGCCTGTGCATGCTTCTCACCAGGCTATGCATTACAGCCTGGTGGGGAGGATGCAAAGTACGCGTGACTGTTTTGCCGGCCCGAGACGGCCGGCCAAGCAGTCATGCACACTTGGAGTGTGCAAACCACTCCTCTTCCTATGACTCCGCCCCACCCTAACCCAGCCCCTTAACAAAGAAAATGATAACAAGGTTTTTATCATTTTCTTTTTTTTCTACTCTGCAAGCAATGGGAAGAAGGTCCTGCGCCTTAGCGGGATAGCTGCCCCTGACCTATCCAATGTACTACAGTTTGCACTGTCCTGGCTCAATGAGGCTATCGAGTAGCTGTGGTCGTGGTGAATCTGTCAGCCTTGTCTGTGTTTCTCAGGTTACCAGATCAACCTTTCCAGTTCAAATCTCAGGTGGTTTTAGGATTTCTTAAAGATTCCCTTCATCATGCCTCAATGGGATCTTAAACTGGTTCTGACATTTCTTACGGTGATTCCATTTGAACTCCTACACAGCTGTCAGATAAGACTACTAACCCTCGGGACACTTTATTGGTGGACATTAATTCAGCTTGTAGTGTTAGCGAGCTTCAAGCCCTTTTTACTCTGCTCCTATTCGCATGATTCTTTCAAGGTAAGCTGGTGTTGCAAACTAAGACTGCTTTCCTGCTACAAGTGGCGACCCCATTCCATATGGGGCAATCAATCACATCACCAACATTCTATCCACCTTCACAACTTTCTACGGAAAAAGAATAGCTGCACTTGCAGGACCCTACTCCAGCAGTCAGATTCTACGTCAACCGCACAAGACATCAGATCGGATGACCAGCTCTTCATTGGTATTACTAGTTATACAAGGGTAAAGCAGTTTGGAAACGTTAGTCTCTAAATTAATGATACTTTGTATAAATATTTTCAACACATTTGTATGAAAGAACTTCCTGAAAGAATCTGCGCTTATTCTACCAGAGCCAAATCTTCCCCAGTACCCTCAGCCTGAGGTGTGCCTGTGGCAGACATATGGAGGGAGCTACTTCGTCCTCTCTCCACACCCTCGCCAACCATTGTTTGATATTCCGAACTGAGGAGAGACGGTCACTTTGCACATGTTGTACTGCTAGATTTCCTAGTCTAGTCTTTCAACAGACCCTCCTGAGGGTTATTGCTTGGAAATCTATTCAAAGATGAAGAATCTACAGGTAAAAGTATCCATCAGAAGGAAAAGTTACCTACCTTCGGTAACCATTGTTCTGGTGGATACTCTATCTGTAGATTTTTCACTGACCGTCCCACCAATCATCCTTCTAGAGAAAATGTAAATACTCTTTATTATAAGATGCCAATTTATTTACTTACTGCACCATTGTACAAGTATCAATTTTTTGGAATAGGCCTCGAATGTTCCAGTAAAAACTAAGTTGAACTAGCATCTGGGCTCCCGTCCTGTTGCCATATGGCTCTGCTGATGTTAGGACTTCACATCTGATGCCAAAACCACTTATCAGTCCCAGAGAGCTGATATGGACGTTTTCTGATCCAGTCTTGTGCTTGGGATATACGATAGTGAGGAACCGGTGAGTAATCTTCAGATACACTATCCAACAGAAAGATTGTTATAGAAAGTAAGTAACTTATTCTAATCCCATCACTAACCTGGCTCCAGGTGGTTAGTTTATGGTTCAAAGCCTCTCTAAATATGAAATAATTGCCACTCAAAGCAAGATAAATCGTTGGGATACTGCCCTATCGCCACCTTCAATGGAGAAGTGCCACAAATCAGTTTACACTGTAAAAAATTTAGCTATGCTTTTGGACACCGATTTTAAAAAAAAGAGCATTTAGTCTTGGTGGCAATAAAGTCATGTTTCTCTCAAATACTCATCTTAAGCCGGATTTTTCCATTCCTTTCACTTAGGGAGGGATCAGTTTCGCTGAAAATCCCTGATATGCCCTAGCCATCCATCCTCTAAACAAGCAGAATCCACACTGAAACGAGGCAGCGAACTTACCAACTGATGTTACAAGGGTGTCAACTGTGAGGGTGCTGACAACCCCATTGCGGTCAGTGAGTCAAGAGACTTGAACATTGGCCATGATGATTTTAAGTGAATACACTCTTGACAGACTCACAGAAGCGTGCTGCTCACTGCTGCCTGGAACGGACCCTAGCAGCCATTCTGCCTGGCTTCCTCGCCTGCCTGTGCAGCTGCTGGCTACCGATACCGGAGAAAAGATACCCAGATGTCTCCCATTCAACCTGGGAAATTGTGAGCTGGGGAGGGTGCTCTGCATAATGTGGGGAGTGCCTTACCCGCCGCCCCCAATGATCAGGAATGGTTATATTCCCTAACGTAGCAAAAGAATAAGGGTACGACAGACACCGAACCAGCTCGCTTTTGAAGACTTAACGGGAAACGGAAAACATGTGCACCCATAAGTTGCTGCACTCATTGTGGGGCATGGTCTGTGTCTCCCATATCTGCTCACCGACCCTGTGCGGAGTGCCAACCTGTATTTCAAATGCTGGCACTTCCTCGTCTCCTGGTTACCCCCATCACGTCGGCCTGGCCAGCTCAGCCTGCCTCGCTGGATTGTGCTGTGGGTTTGGGGCACTTACTGCCCCTGTTGGAGTCCTCGCGGTTGCACCTGCTGTTTGCTTAACTCTTGCGGCTCCATGATCTAATAGGGGTTCTTGCTAGGGTGCCCTTTCATCCATTTTAGGATACCCCTTCCTGACACTTGGATCTCACTCCTAAGATGGCAGTCTCTACCAGTAGAAATTGACATAGGACTAGTATATGCAGTTTCACAAAAAGTAAAGTAGGATTTGACCAACCATAAGACTCCTCTAGGGTGCGCCCATCTTGAACTGGTTCAGTCTGTTGGATTCTCTCCGAAGCTGCACCAACCAGGTGCCTACCAGCAAGCGGACCTCTAGACTTTGAAGCTGCCCGCGTGCCCTTAAGCCATTTCCCTCCAATTCCATCCACAATCTACCTCAAACACGAAAATAAATAAGAAAGGACTACAGTACCTGCCCTGATCATCATCAGTGAACCCCCTTGTTAGACCTGGCATCATTGGCATGGGTCTCCCTTCCTCTGTTCTCTTCCTATCTTTTATGTTGGCTGGATTTGGATGCTCTGGGCGCTGTGCCACTGCTAGTCAGTGCCACAGTGCGAATGCTCCCTGTGCAAAGATGACTCTATGAATTGGGATAACCATAATGCCTACGTCTGTGTAGCATGTTCTAATAGCGAGTTACCATCCATTTCACTGTTTACTATTTTTAAGTTATCCGTTCTCATAAGCCACCATGGGCAGGCTGAGGATTACCTTCCATAATCCTATCTGACTCCAGGAACCTGATAGGAAATTCGAATTTGATATGTTTAAGCTCAGGACATTGAGCTACACCTTTTAGTAAGGACCCTTTATATATCACATGTTCGAAAATGCCTCTTCTGGAAACGCGGTATTTTCTGGCCTAAGCTTTCCTGTAGGTTTTGCTAGTGTGTGTATTGGCCATCTGGTTTTGGAGCAGCAGGGCCAGCTGGGTCAGACCTGGTTAGAGAGAGAGATTGGCATTCAATGCATGGAGAGGGATGGCTCTTTGATCTGAGCAGCGCCGTGCCTGGCAAGGTTAAGGATGGCTCCACCTCCCACTAGGCGTCTGAAAGCAGAGCCCCTCATTCTGAAAGGGCAGGATGTCTCCTCGTAAACCAAGTGCTCCCCCACCCCACCGAACTCGTTCTGGCTGGACTGAGTGATTTATAACTTTAGAGAACAAAGACTTTTCAGGTATAAAACGCTGCGCTGGAACCTTGTTCAAGTGTGTTACTTCTGGATGTCAAGACGAAACTCTGTCCGAGAGAACAGAGGAAAGGACTTTGAAACTTTCACCAAGCTTGGTGAAGAAACTACCTGAGGGCCTGAATAGAGAGCGCCTCCTGCTGAAGTCTGAAAAGACATTAGACTTCACCCCGTCAGCCATCGGAATCCCTGTGTGAGGAATTCTACTTGCAGGTGAGGCCTCCGTCGAGTAATCTGGAGCCTCTAATACTACTGTGAGGAGCGCGGACTGGTAACCCTTGTTCACTGAATCTGTGTGGGCCGCTGCAGCCAAGAGAGAGTTGCCGTCGCTGACAGTCCGCCTTAATTTGAACCTTCGGAACCTTCCCTGAATCGGTGTGTGGGCTGCTGCAGCTAAGAGAGTTGCTGGCACTGAGAGCCCGCCTTAATTTGAACCTTCGGAACCTTCATTGAATCTGTGTGTGGGCCGCTGCAGCTAAGTGAGAGTTGCCACCGCTGGGAGCCCGCCTTATTTTGAACCTTCCAAACCTTCACTGAATCTGTGTGTGGTCGCTGCAGCTAAGTGAGAGTTGCCGCCACTGAGATCCTGCCTTAATTTGGACCTTTGGAACCTCCGCTGAATCTGTGTGGGCCATCACAGCTAAGAGAGAGCTGTAGCGTTGAGTGCCCACCATTGTGCCAACCTGGTCGAGATCATCCTTTGTTCTGTGGGCCGTCGCAGCTAAGAGAGCTGCTGCTGCTGAGTGCCCGCACCTCTGCCAACTTTGCACCATTGTGTTTTATCCTGTGGGCCGCCAGAGCTAAGAGAGCAGCTGCCGCTGAGTGCCCGCACCTTTGCCAACTGTGCATCATCGTGGCTTGTCCTGTGGGCCTCCGCAGCTATGAGAGAGCTGCTGCCGCTGAATTGCCCGCACCTTTGCCAACTGTGCATCAACGTGATTTATCCTGTGGGCCGCCGCAGCGTGCCCGCACCTTTGCCAACTGTGCATCATCGTGATTTGTCCTGTGGGCCGCCGCAGCTAAGAGAGAACTGCTGCCGCTGAGTGCCCGCACCTTTGCCAATTTTGCCTCATCTTAATTTGTCCTGTGGGCCGTCGCAGCTAAGGGAGAGCTGCCACCACTGTGTGACCGCACCTTGTTCACCATTGCCGAGGATTGTCTTTATCGTCTCATGGGCCGCCGCAGCTAAGGGAGAGCTGCTGTCGCTGTGAGCCCACCACGGAGCTGCATGACGAGAGTCATCGCCATCACCAGCCCGGGCTGCCGCAGCTGCGTACTGCTGCCTGTCCCCGGGTGCCCGAATGATTGTGGGTGCAAGCTGCGGACCACGGCAGCCAAGACTTGTGGTCGCTGGGAGTCCGCCTGTCACCGTCTCCGCTTCTTTGAGAAGCTGCGTGCTGAGTCCCCTTCCAACGACAGTTATCTGGTGCCCAACGGGTCACGTAGGCCCAGGCCTTGAGCTCAGTCAGTGCCACGTTCTAGTGAATTCGCTATTGCCTTATTAAGTCCCTACTGATTTACGTACGTTGTAGCTTGTTAAACCGTTTTGAGAGTCTTCAGATAAGCTTTAGATAAAGACACCATTTTTCTATACCTACTTGAGTTGTGTCCTTTTGTGACGTCGTTACTGCCTTATCGTACATGGTCATAAATGCTTCACACACTGCCTCTGAGATAGGCCTAACTGCTCATGCTAGGTTACCACAGGGTTGAGCTGGGGTTGTCAAAGGGTGTAGCCCCTTGCCCTGACTTAGGAATAAGGGTCCCTATTTGGACATTGGCGCCAGCCATTGCCAACTAGAGACCCCCATTTCTAACACCCTTTAGCTGTCCAAATCCCATCCGAACAGCTGGTTCACCACCCCTCTCAAAACCGATATCACAGGCTGAAAAGAGCGAGCCGTAAGATGTACAAGAGAGGCAATGAATCTAGCTAAAACCTATGACCTCAGGACAGCCCAGACCTCCCCCACCTCTAACATCATGTGATCACCGGATTTGGCAGAATCCTCAATCCACCTAGGGCTACAAGAACACAATCACAACGCACCAAACTACCTTTGGCTTCCCTCCCAAAAACACACTACCAGCAGCAATGTAAACGGCATGCTCTTAAACTGTAGATCAGCAATCAAACACTCAAGAGAGTTGGCTGAAGCCATACTGCACTATCACATTGCGTTTGTCACTGAAATCTGCCTCAACTAATCATCCTATCTGGTCCTTGACCTCCTGGTCCCCCCCAAGTTTCTCCATTGTCAAGAAGGACAGGATGTACCATTGTGATGGTGGCATAGCCATCATGCATAAGAATAGCATCAAAATGGCTGACACTAAAACCTTCTGCTATACTACATTCGAATACCTCAGCACCAACTTAAAGCGAAAAGACAACAAAGTAACAAAATGTCATCTCATCTAGCACCCACCATGAAACACGCCCGCCTTCGGGGAACAACTATCTCACCTATTTACTCTCTGCTCCCTCTCGAATTCTGACAACATAATCCTAGGTGACTTCAATCTCCACTGGAATAACGAGAAGGACACTTTAATACAGTCAATAAATGTGCTCCTACTCAGCAAAGATCTTACCAAATACTGCAAGGGACAAACATACCACAAAGGCTCTACCTTAGATGCTACTATAGCCCAAACTAATAGTTCGACCTGGCATCCTTGGCGTGGTTTCCCCTGACTTTTTTCCTCCACCTCCTGTATTTTTGACACAGCTGGATTTTGTTTTTGGTGGTTTAGATGCTTTGGGCACTTTGCCACTGCTGATCAGTGCCAAAGTGCAAGTGCTCACTGTGTATATTATTATTGTGATTGGTTATCCATGGTTGGTATATTTGTTTTACCAGTAGGTCCCTAGTAAAGTGCACTGCGTGTGCCAGGGTGGGTAATTCAAATGCTACTAGTAGGCTTGCAGCACTGGTTGTGCCACCCACATGAGTAGCGCTGAAAAGAGGTCTCAGGCCTGCCACTGCAGTGTCTGTGTGCAGTTTAACTACCATGTCGACCTGGCCAGTGTACCCACTTGCCAGCCTCACCCTTCCCTTTTCTTACACATTAGACACCCCTATGGTAGACCCAAGGTACCCCTCTAGAACAAGGCCACACAGTTGGCCTTGTTCATGATATCTTCCAAACGCACACCAATACTGAAAGCCTTCAATACCATTGCACCTTGAACAGAATGCACTACAAACAGTTTCAGATCAGTGCCGGACTCTTTATCACCCACCTCACCCAGTAATCTTTAGTGAGCGATGAGACTGCCATGTGCAGCTTTCGAAGAGCAATCAAAAGTTTGTTCTCCAGGCAGATGGAAATCCTCAGACATTTCCTGATATGCTTTGAGGCATTGCTCAACACGCAATTTAGGAGAATCAGGAAAGGCCAGGTAGAAAATAGCCCTGGTGTTACATTTAGTTCTCTCACTAATAGTAAAAGACACCCCAGATGGAGAAAAGGTCCTGCCAGAGATGTCCAAGGCTTGGACATCTGATAACCTATCTATAAGAGACCAGGTTTAATAGAATAGCCAGCTGTTTTCTTGACAAAAACCTGTTGGGTTGCCAGGACAAAAACAGGTTAAGCACCTGATTGACATCCCGAAGAGAAAAATATTGTGGTTCTGGAGGGAAAGACAGGCCGAACCCCCAAAGATGCCGACATACAGGAGGATGTTCTCTCATCGTGGAGCCCTCCACTGGGACGTCTCCTGCTAATATGTCCAAACAGATGGTATTAATGGAACAATATGCCAGACCTTCGGATGCCAGTGTAGCCAAAAAGTTGAGGACTTGCACTACGTCCACGACCACATGATCAAAACCACATTGCACACACCAATGGGTTCATAGCAACCAAGCCGATCAATATTGCTTAACTGTGCTGTCAGCCAAGGCCTTGGAGAAGAGTCCTCAGCTTTTCTTCAAAGGCCCGGGACAGACCATTGTCCCCTGTAATTTGCCATGCCATCAGGGACAGGGACCCTCCAAGACCATCTGATGTGGCATTTGATCTGGCTTGAGCAGTAGAGGTGGAAACGACACTCGAGATTTCAAAATGGTAACCACTTCCGCCCTTTGCCATCTCATCTGAACGGGGGCCCGAGTGATCATCGCGAATTGGGGATAAGCATACACTTTCTCCAGATTCCAGTCCTGGAGAAACGTGTCCGTGGCTTCTGCCTGTGGGTCTGGGCTCCAGCTGAAAACCTGGGCAGGTGATGGTCCAACCTAGACATGAACAAGTCGATTGAAAACTGACCCCATTTGTTCTGAAATCTACCAAGAAGGAGTTTCCAGAGACTGGAGTCCCAAAAATGACATGATTGCCAGTCCACCACCCGGTTTTCCTGGAGATATTTGGCTGTGACTGAAATCCGATGGTCCAGGCAATATTGCTAGAAACTGGTCACTAGTCGGAGAGTGTTTTGGAGTGTGTGGCACCTAAGTGGTTAATATACCGGACTGACGATATATTGGCCATCTTTAGGCAAACGCACAATTGGATTCTGTCCTGGGTCCAACACTGGAACGTAAAGGACTATGCGAGAAGCTCCAAACAGTTGATATGCATGATCATCTTTGCACTTTTGCATGTAATTTGCTGGGAAAGGGATAACTCCAAGGGCCCCTTGGCTTCTAATACTGCCCTATGGTTGGAGGGGTCCACAGCCTCATAGGAGTTGTCATCCCAAGGATGATGACGCTAGAGGTTCCTCTTCCCTCTGGATGTCCCCTGTGATCTTCCCTGTGATCTCCATTGTAATAGGCAAAAGCGCTATAGTAGGCACTACACCAACTTAAATTATCCCACATGTACCTGCCTTGACCGCATGCATAGAGGCTGGGATGCACCAGTTGAATGTTAACATGGGGAAGTCAACAATAGTATGCAGGCATAGCACTGCGATTTAGAGGCTAGGTGTTAGATCCGGGGGTCTCTAGTTGGCAGAGGTAGGTACCAATGTCCAAATAGGGACCCTTGCTTCTAGTCCGGGTAAGGGGGATACACTCTTTAGATAACCCTTGCTCACCCCCTTGGTAGCTTGGCACTAGCAGACGGGCTTATCAAAGGCAATGTGTAAAGTATTTGTACCAACACTCACAGTAACACAGTGAAAACACAACAAATGGACTCCCCACCAGTTTAGAAAAATAAAGTATCTTTATCTAAACCACACAAGACCATAACGACAAAAATCCAACATACACACTTCAAGAATGTGATTTTAAGAGTTCTAGGGTTTGCGTCAAAATAATCCACAGTTGCGTCACGTTTAGTCCAAAGTACCTGTAGATACGGCAAAAGTTCCAAACAAGCAATGCGTCACTCCTGAGACTCTGGGGAGGCGATTAGAAAGCCACGCTGGACGCAGCGGTCGTGATCCGGTGCGCAGGTTTGGTAGGAAGTGTCTCGCACAGGCACTATGCGACGATCCTCGGGACGTCGACGAACTCAGGTGCGGCGGCGATGCACAGCGCCTACCATCTCCTCTCGCGGCCCCTCGATGCAGTGGATCTGCGACGATGTTCGCAGTGACGTGATGCGGTCCGCAAGCAAGCGGTGCGGCAATCTCACCCAGCGACGACCGGCTCAGCGACAATACTCGCAGCGACAGGAATCTTCCCGCAACGGGCCAATGCGTTCCGCAAGCGAACGATGCGTCGGCTCTTGCAGCGGCAACAGGCGCTGCAACGATGTCGATCTTCGCGGCGGCGGGAATTTCCTCGCACTGTCAGAGATGCGCTCTGCAAGCGAGTGATGCGTGAAAATTGCAGTTTGTCTTCTTTTCTCCTTGTCCAACTCCCTAAACAGCAGGCACAACTACCAGAGGTCCACAATTGGATCAAGCGCTCGTGGAAGGGCAGAACTCACTCAGCAGAGTTCAAGGGGAAGCTGGGGGTGAAGTCCTTTTGTTCCTGGGACTTCTTAACAGGAGGCCAGCTCTCCTCAGGCCCTTTGAGATCTCTTCAAGCAAGGGGACACAGCACACAGCAAAGTCCTTCCACTCTCCTTGGCAGCAAAGCAAGTGCAGGTCAGTCCACAAGCACACAGCAGGACAGTCCTTCCTCTTCAGTCTTCCAGCTTTCTCCTAGGCAGAGGTTCCTTCTTGATTCCAGGATGATCTAATTTTCTGTAGTCTGGGTAGCCCTTTTTGTACCAGTCCTTTGTTCTCTGGAGGCAGAGAGGCCTTGGCTTAGTCAGAAGAACCATTCTGGTCAGTCCTGGAGTACTTTGTTTTCCTGACTTCTTCTTTCCTTTCAGAGAGAGGGGCAGGGTCGTCCGCCTCCCAGCAGGAGGTTGACCCAGCATTGTGGAATGCAGGCACAGCCCTATCCAGACCCAGGTGCTAACTCCTCCCACCACTCAAGAGGCAGATATTCAGTCTAGGGCTGACTCAGCCAGCCTCCTGGGGGCTCCCCAGCCCATGTCACTCACAACCCAGACAGCCCACATACAAATAGGCCAAGTCACACAGAAAGGTTAGACAAGAGAACACACACTTTCTAAAAGTGTTGTTCTCAAACACAGGATTTAAAAACCATCCTTCCTAAAAGATGTTATTCAATTCTGAGTTCAGGGATACCAGACTTTAATTTTCTATCTTGCTCCTATGGGAAGATATGCAGGTAAACATTATACACAGCATTCCTTATTATAGCCTATGGGAAAGATAGCCCTCTCAATAGTGAAAAACGACAATGGCTGTAATTCACTACCAGAGCATGTCACACACACCAGTACATGCTCTTCCTTTCATATACACTGCACCCTGCCCAGGGGGTACCTATGGCCTTCTATAGGGGTGTACAGAAAGGGAAGGGCTAGGCCTGGCCAGTGTGGACACTGGCCAGGGCTGCATGGCAGTTAGCAACTGCACCCAGGCACTGCAGAGGCAGGCCTGAGACACCATTTTAGGGCTACTCATGTGGGTGGCACAATCAGTGCTGCAGGCCCACTAGTAGCATTTGAATCACCAGCCCTGGCACACTCAGTGCACTTTGCTAGGGACTTCTTGGTAATACAAATATGCCAATCATGGATAACCAATCACAATAACAATTTACTCAGGGAGCACTTGCACTTTGACACTGATCAGCAGTGGCAAAGTGCCCAAAGCATCTAAACCAGCAAAAACGAAATCCAGCACAGCGTCAAAAAGACAGGAGGTAGAGGCAAAAAAGTCAGAGGAAACCACGCCAAAGATACCAGGTCTAACACTAGGTGACAGCCAACAGTATGTGTGGGCAGAGCCTCACTATGGTGGGTCCAAGCCCAGGGACATGCCCCTTGGTGCTAGTTATATATAGGGGAATATCTTGCCTGAGAGCGTGTGTCCCCAAGCTGGTATGCGCACTGAAAAGAACCAGGTGCTCCTTACAGGTGTCACATCAGCATAAACTATTTACTTGTGCTTCTAATCATTGTGTTGACCCCTTATCTGGGTGTCACTTGCCGTCTACAGCTTCTGTGCAGCCACTAGCATGTGAATCAGACCCCCAGGACGTCAAGAGCTATAGTGCACCATGCGGTACAGACCTTGACTAGCAAGGTGTCAGGAATTCACAAATAAGGCCCAAAATGTAGACTACAGACCCCTAACAGGGTGTCACTGTCCAGGCAGTATTGGCGCTAGGCTGTCTGTGCACAACTCCAGTCCTGCTGTGCGAGAATTGAAAGTTGTGCTTTGCAGCTTCGAACTCTGTGAGCGACACCTATCAGGCGGAGGACCACGCCAGAGCCGCAATAAGTTAACTGCCATGAAAGGAGTGCAAAGCTGTCCCGCGGCCGGTAGACAATAAGCAAATGAGCAATATTCATACAGAAGCACAATACCGAATTAATACAGCAAAAAAATAATTACAAGGAAAAATAGTGAGGATTGAACTTATTTTTTTTATTAAATATTTTTTATTGGGTTTTGATTCAGATTCACAACAACCAAAAAAAAAAAAAGAACCAGCATACAGTCGTACACAGTGAGTCACACAGAAACTGTGGGTATTACGCCCACTGACCAGTAAGTACACAGCCTTAATGCCAACAACCCTACAAGGGGCAGGCGGCGCAATATACTCATATCACAGTCACTATAGCATAGTGGTATAACTCTCCCAGCAGCACAGCATGCGATCTCTGATGTATTCATTACACCCCCTCTATTGTCCTTCCGGCGTACACCCAATCCACCCCTTCCCGCCCCAAGTTCCATCCCCTGGTCCCCCCCTCCCATCCTCCCTCCCCTCCTTGACCCACTCCAAATGCCACTTCCCGTTGATCACATTCTCCATGAAGGGCGTTCCTCATAGTCTCCACTCGGTCCGAGTTTTATCGATACGTCCCCCGGCATTTTCATGTTGTATCACTGTGGTACGTTTCCTCCTCCCCATGGTGCACCGGTTCCGCGGGTTCTGCATCCACATTAGTTGTCTGAGCCATGAATAGTCCCCAGAAATTTTTTGGTGGATTCCGCGGTGGCAATAACTCATTGTAATTTTTCCGACTGTGTACAGCAGTACAGCATGTTGTGCGACCACTGCCTAACAGTGGGCGTCGGCCCTCTCATCCAACATCCAGCACAGGGCCACCACCCATTTGGCTATTAGCATGCCCATGTCCACCAATCTGCGTGCAGCCCTGGGTTACTTTTTGGAGTATCCCAAGAGTGCGATCGCAGGGTCCGGGTCCAGAGTCACTTCCACTATCCTACTCAATTCCCTGAAAATCTCTTCCCAGTATGTTTTTACCCCCCGGCATAGCCATGCCAAGTTCAGTAAGTCCGCTGTTTGTGCATGACATCTCTCACATATCTCGACTGCGAGCAGCGAAGAAAGAGAACATGGGGACATAATTGAAAGACTATATTGGAGGCTGATGGTCCTGATTGGTTGCTACATGGGTTCTGTTGCCTATTGATTGCTGAACTTTTGTTGCATTTCAATGGTTCATTGGAATAGTAGTTTTGGGTAGGTTTTAAAATAGTTGCTAAAAATTTCAAGCAAAGGAAGTAAGCCTAATCTTCGCCTCTATTCCTTACCTAGAATTGAACCCTACCCACTGTGATTCATTCTTATTACATGTGGTCCCTCAATGGCAACACAATATTATAGCCTACTGTTTAGAATTCCTGATCATTAACACCTGTCAGTATTGTGGGTGTTATCACGTGACTTAATTTTTTTGTTATACCGACTATATACTGTCGATTTTCACTCATTTAGCGACAAAATAATAGTATGTCAAGTCATTGTGAGTACCCTTTCCCATTACTGGCTGTGCCACCCCTCAATGTTGTCCTGATTATTTTTCAGAATCCTTATTTTTTCTGGTCTCGCCTTACTTTTTAGTGATTTTTATGGTCTGGCTTGACCGTACAGCTGTCGCCAGATTAAAAGTCGTAAAGTTCCTCCAAAACATTTTACCAGTAGTATTTTGCTATCGTCCATCATGTGAAACTAAAATTGTTCCCTGCCAAGCAGGCTCATCTACGAAACACTGTGAAGACCAATTTCAGCTGCAAAAGTAGGTGCACGTAGTGTGCTGCAACACCCCCTCAATAGCCATGCCCGTGACTAGGCGGTGAAGATGCCTTTAATTGCTGTTTTTATCTTGTCACGTTTGGTGTGCGATCAAAGACAGAATGACAAATCGCTGCTTATTCTTTTCTTTCTCTGACCAGAAAGAGTGAGGATTTTGGAAAGAGAACTAGGTGGCAGTTTTCCTGGGGTAGATGGAGTGTGTAAGAAAAGACTGTAGAATGTATATATATTTTTCCTAACACGCAACAAAATGTAAATACCTGTAAATGAACTGTACAAATATTTCAAAATATATCCACAGTTCGGGAAGTACAAATATATATATATATATATATATATTTTTAAAATAATTCTGAAGTGTGATTAAACAAAGATGTGAATAGGATCAAAACAAATCAAGACACTTGGTGATGCAGAATTGATCAATATTGCTGAAACCCCATTTCCACACAAGTATCGTTTGGGCGGGAGGAAAGGGGGTTAAGCAACACCGACAACCATTTGTGTGTGTTAACGGCCGCTTTATTGAAACAGGTGCACATCACACTTTATTAAAACTGGCAATTCGCCTTACAAAACTAAAACCTCTCTAAACATTGAGTTACCTAACCCCCTTTGAGATTTCCTCCACCCACCCCTACGATCCCCACATGATAAAAACCCCCACCCTGCATCATACAATACATAACTTGCAATACATTAAATAATACACAATCTTCTCACCTAACATTAAAACTCCTACCCTCCTAAGACCTACAATCCTATTTGCCTGCAACTGTAACTAACGACCCTCTAATGTAAACTTCCCAACCAGTTAACGTTTCCCCGCTCCTGCTCACCAACTCCCCAACTTAACGATAAACTGCCAAACTCCAGCCAAACTTGGCCAACTTCAACAACAACTCCGCCACCCAGGAAAATGCGGATGGATAGGTGATTACACCGCCTCCGTCTTTTCCTGCCCCCCCAAACCCCCAAGAACCTGTGCCCTGATGCCTTCTCCCCTCAACCCTTCACTCCCGACACACCCTCAACATTCTGGACAAAACTTCCAGGAATTCTAAGAGCTACAAATCCATTCCCAAACGTGGGAGGTGGACCCAGTCGCCTCTAAACAATTCCGGTGCGTGCTATCGCAGGTCCCGGTGCCAGACCCTCGCAAACCCCAAGTGCCTACATAAGCGAACCATCTCTACATTGATCTTACGTCTGGCTTTATCCACTGCCTGTGGCTTCAATGCCCCTCTCCAAACCCGCCGCGGAACAAACTCGGCCCACACGACCGAACAACCCGACCACCTCCTCCTGATTTCCTCCAAATCCCTCTTAATGGCCCTCATTCAAACCAAACCCGTGTCCTGCACCATATCATTTTCTCCCAAATGGAGCACCAACACATCAGGGCACCTGCCCCCGACCAACAGCCCATTCGGTGTCCCAACAAACTCCTTCCAGTGCATCCCCCCCTCTCCCAAACCAATGAACCTTAAACACCGCAGGATTGAATCCAAGAATTTCGCCAAAATAACTATCCTGGGCCTGTAACTGAGCCCGCTTGACAAAGGAGTGGCCCTCTATCCAAATAGTCATGTCACGGGCGAGGGGACCAGCCACAGAACCTGAAACGAGAAACAGAAGTCAAGCATGGGCCACCCAAAACACAGCGCTAGCATTGAGGCTCATCGCTGCGCACATAACGCTTGTAACAATCGGAGGCCCACCGCCCCAGGTGCATGATGTCCTCTCGCCCTCATCCCCTTCTATGCGCTTCTGATGCCGCGCCAATGCGAAACGAGTGCATCTCAAATTTACTCCCATCCATCCCCAGCCGCTCCAACGTCTTCCGCAACACAGCCAACAACTGCGATCCCGTCGCCCCTCTCCCGTCCGTGTGACAAAAAAACAACCCTTCCTCCAAACCAACCGCCCGCCATCTCAACCCCCACCTAACCGGGCACACCACCCCCACGTCACTTCTACCCAACGGTACCCACCTGCCAACACTCCTCTGGTCTGTCTTGGACTTCCGCAGCCACAAGCGTACTACTTCCCCCCTCAAAAGACACCTCCGACCACCACAAACCAGTACCCGACCGCACCCCTAGTAATTCAGACACCCGGAACGCACCTGCGAACATCCATGTCATCAGGGTCGAGAACAAGGAAACCTCTCTCCCATCCCGGCAGACCGCCGACAAGGCCTCCACGATTCTCCCCAACAACGCCCCCGATAAAGGGAGCAAAACCCGACCAGAACTCCCACACTCCCGGGCCCAACCCTCCAACAGCTGTGACCCGAGCTCGCCTGCAGATGGGGCGTCTCCCCACAAGAGTTTGCCCATAAATTCAATCCCGGCTAACTTGCCCGCTATAGTGACCAGCGTGAGGCCCTTGTTTATCATTTTCAGTATAAACTGTACGTGGTCTGTGTCGATTTTGCCAAAGACCCTAGAACCAGATGCAACATCCTGTGTTGTCGACGTCCCACAGCTGCGGGGGCATGCCTGTCGGGTCCCGATCCGCGTCCATGGCTAACCCACGGAATCTCTCCCGCTGCGAACTAGATAAAGCTTCCGCAATGCCATTATTTAGCCCCGGAACGTGCACCGCGCGAAAAGCAATGTCATGGCGCAGGCAACCCAACACAAACACCCTCAACAGCTTCAGCACCTGCTCCTCTCTGGCGGATTGGCGATTGACAACCTGCACCACCGCAATGTTGTCCACATTGAAAGTCACATGCCTGTGGGCCAACACCTCCCCCCATAGCGCGATCGCCACCTCCAATGGGAAGAGTTCCAAGAACGCAATTCTCCTGCCACCCCCCGCCCACTCCGGGGGCCACTTCTCCGCACACCAACGCCCCTGCCAGTACAGCCCGAAGCCGTCACTCCCAGCCACGTCTGAAAAGATCTGAACATCCCAGAACATGCCCTCCCCTCTCTGCATAGGGACTCCTTTAAAATGTTGCAGAAAAAACTGCCACATCCGCAAATCCTCGTGAACACCCGCAGACAGCCGCACATGGTGATGTGGAGGCCTCCTCCCTGCCAAGGCCCTGCCCAACCACCGGCAGAACTTCCGCCCTACCCGCACCACTCTGCAAGCAAAATTAAGGTGCCTCAACAGCACCTGAATCTCCAAAAACGTGACTTTTGTCCTTGCCAACATGACCTCCAGGATCCCCAACATCTGCTGCTTCTTTTCCACTGGTAATCGGGCCTCCATGGTCCCCGAGTCCAGCTCAATACCCAAGAATGACAGCGCCTTGCCTAGTCCCACTGTCTTCTCCAGTGCCAATGGCACTCCCAGGTACCCCATGAGCTCCTGAAACCTGACCAGCGCCACCTGGCAGTCATCGGAGTCTGGGGCCCCCACCAAAGAGAAGTCATCCAGGTAGTGCGTAACTCCTTGGTGACCAGTCAGTTCCATAAAAAACCACTGCAGGAACATACTAAAACACTCAAAAAGTGCGCATGACATCGGACAGCCATCAGCAAGGCCTTGTCCCATACCAGCGGCCGCGAAACCGGATTCCCAGTAGGCCCCAATCGTCTGGGTGAATCGGAAGCAGCCGGAAAGCCGATTTTATGTCACACTTTGCCCTTTTTGCTGTTGCGCCCGCAGCCACCACCAGGGTCACGGCAACTTCAACGGACGAGTACGATACCGCAGCCTCCTGCTCATCAATGTAGTCGTTGACCGAACAGCCTTCAGGCCACGACAAGTGCTGAATGAAGCAAAACTGCCCCGCCTCCTTCTTGGGCACCATCCCAATAGGGGACACAATCAAGTCCTCCAACGGCCAGTCGTCGAAAGACCCCGCCATGCTGCCTTCACTGACTTCTTTATCCAACTTATCCTGCACCACCTCCGGGTGCTCCCTGGCTGACCTCAAATTGTCAGCCCATCTCCTCCGCCATGGCCCCTCGTAGCCCAATCGAAAGCCTTCCAAACACCCGGTCCGTAACCGCTCTGCGGCCCCCTTGTCCGGGTAACCATGCAGGGCCGCAACTAAACGGTATACCTTAACAGGAGTACGAGCCCTTCGGCCCAGACACCTTAATTCCCCTACCGCCTCCAGGTTGCTGTGTGCTGCTCGATCGCACTCCCCCAGCCTTCCCTTGTTGTGACCCATGCGGCTGCCCTGCAATTCTCAATTGTGAGAGGCACTTTAGGCCTCTTCTGTAGTTCGTATTCTTCTTCTTTGGACCCTTCCTTTGCCTGTACCTCACGATGAAACCGCTTCAGTAGTTCAACGTACTCCCCATTCCATATGCGCTCTTTAGTCGACAACAAGTGCACGCCCAGCAGTTTCGTGACCTCCATGTATGGCAGCCGCTTTATCTTCAGCTCCTTACTCTCTGACTTCGCCGCCCCCTCCGCATCCGCACCTTCGCTCGCCGCGCCAGCCCCGCTCGCTGCGCTACCAGCAGACGCGCCAGCTCCACTCGCTGCACCACCAGCCGCCACGCCACCCATGCTCCCCGGCACTGTCACCTACTTGCCACCTTCTCCACACTCCGTCATCTGTCCCCACTCCTATATCCACCACATGTTTCCCCCTCAGGCGTTCCCCCACCCCCAACACCCACAGACACCATGCGCGCCGCTCGGTTACCTGCTGCCAATGACGACGCACTCCGCTCCTCAACCCTCCGATCCAGGGATGCCGTCCTCTCCCGATCGGATATCCTGGCCGTCCATTCCCGTGGGCCCCGTGAGACCTGCAAAACACCAACACCATTAGCGGACCCCCGCCGCCCTCCCCATCCCTCAACTCTCCCTCTTCCAAACTCTCATCATCCGCAATTACTTGCACCCCTCCATGTACATAACCTCTCCCGGCCGGCGGCGCAGACTGAACTCTACTAGACACGCTCCACCTATCCCTCGCCCCCTCCACATCAATAAAAACATGCAAAGCGGTGCTCCTCTTCTGTCTGTGGTCCCCAAGCCGTAGCGGCCCTGTGGGTGTAGGGGTCAGCGAGCCTGTGTCGGGCCTTCTTGTGCCGGCCGTGACGGGACCCCCCGCCGGTACCGGGCATGCCGCGGGAGTCCCAACCCTCCCTTCGCCTTGGCGTCGAGGGGCCGTCCCCAGCCCTGCCAAGTCAGGAGCCCCGCGGCGAGCGTCCTTCTGTAAAAAGAAAAGGTAGGTCCGGTGTGCTGGGTCCCTCAAACTGCGCCGCGCCACCATCAACACCACACCCCCCCCACCCCTAGTCTACCCGCCGCCCTCTATAATCACCCCGACCCCCTTCCTCACTCCCACTCTCCCCTTCATCACTCCAAACCAACCCCCCTGCCCCAGCCCCCCGTCATCCAAAGAAAAATCCTCCACTTTCCTCCCGCCAAACCCCGAACTACCCCCCCGCCAGGACGGACCCGCCACGAAGCCCAAAGTGTCGCAGAACGCACCCCCTCCTCCCTGGTGTCGGCCCCCCCATCCCCTCTACCTCCCCCTCGCTCTCCCCAGACTCCAGCAGCAAAGGAGACATTTCCCCACCCTCCACCTGCCCCCCCCCCAGACCCCCAGACCTCTCCCCCTCCAGACCCTTCTCCGAGCCCCAACAAAATCCCCCACAAACTCCTCCATCCCCCCATCCACCTGTGTCCCCCCCATGTCAGCCCCTGCGCCTCCTTGGCGGGCCCCCCTTGGCCCCCCGCCTCCACCGGGCCCCTGCCTGCACCTTGGCCTTCTTGGAAGGTGATGGGCTCTCCCTCCATCTCCTGCGCCCTCCCGTTGTGGCCCATTCCAGCTTCCCTCCCCCCCTCCCTTCACGCGACTGGGCCGTCCCCCCGCCCCACGGGGGTCTCCAGACCTTGTCACTGCCGTCCCTGTGCTAACGGGGCAGCCAGACTGCGAGCGATCGTGCTGCGGGGAGGAGGCCTTCCCTCCCACACTCGGGCCTCCCATCACTTGCTCGGAGGCCCGAGCAGTTTGCTTGCCTCCTCCGCGGCCCGCCCGGCCCCCTCGCTCAGCCACGCCCACAGTGCCGGGGCGGGCTTCTGGCATTCCTGTGGGCGGCGGGGAGCCGCCGGCAGCGCTCCCGCGCCGCTCCTCCACATCGAGCGCTACACGGCCCCAGGCCCTACCCGCCTGCACTCGACGGTAAGCTAATGGCGGGAAGCCACCGGCAGTGCTCCCCCGCCGCCCCCCTTTGCCGCCCCGACCCCCGCCATTCAGTTTCCCTGGCACCACATGCAGGGCCGCGCCCCCCGCCTCATCGCGACCCTGCGACCTTACCTGGCCTGGACTGTTCCCATGAGGCACAGGGTCAGACTGATTTGCATTTGGCCATGTCTGAACTGGGGTGGCAGAGTGGGCTAAAGAACGGTGATGGATTAAACCCAGATCTTTTGACTGGGTGTGAGTGTTTGATTGGTTCAGATGCTCCGTCCATCACCACCCCCTTTTGTACCACTTTGTTTGCCATAAGTTGGCAGGTCGTGAGTCCCTTGCTCACTTTGCCACTGGATTCAAGCAAGCCTGGCTGTAGACTGCTGATATGCCAGAAACTGGTCCTATGAAGCTTGTTTCCGGTCCAGGGAAGGCATGGCTTGGCAGTTCAGGCTGGACTGTTCCCATGAGGCACAGGGTCAGACTGATTTGCATATGGCCTTGTCTGAACTGGGGTGGCAGAGTGGGCTAAATAACGGTGATGGATTAAACCCAGATCTTTTGGCTGGGTGTGAGTGTTTGATTGGTTCAGATGCTCTGTCCATCACCACCCCCTTTTGTACTGCTGCGACCTTACCTGGCCACGTGCCGCCTTACGTGGCGGCGAACACGCCATAACAGCCGCCGCTACCCCGGCGGACACGCGCCTCGCAGGGCGCGCTCCTCCCTGGGGGCCAACCAGCAAGTCCATCCGCCCTGCCTTGCTAAGCCGGCGGATGGCTTCCAACACTCGAAAATCCTCGTGAGCCATCACCAAACGCCGCAACTGTCGCCACAACTGTCGCCACAGAAAACAACCACAAACAACCGCCACAGGCCTGAAAAACCAAAACCCTGCTACTGCGCTCCCAGCCACCAGGTCCACAAACCTAAAATGGTGGCTGGGCAAGCGCAAAACCCCCTAATATATCTGTTGGGCTATACTTTGAACTTGGGCTGCCTTTGGGCTATACCCCAAGCAGCCCAAAGCAGCAAAATGGCTGCTCCTTGCTCGACCCCCTCCCAAATCTGCCCAGGGGTCGGCTGCCCCCCAAACGCCCCTTATGCACTATATAGTTTTTAGCAGTAGAACTATGTCTGTGCAAAGGTATTGCTCATTTGAATGGGAAATGTGCAGCCTGTAAATGACAGTGTGCTTTTCCGCGAAGCTTTAGTAATATATGTAGGGCAGTGTGCTCCAAAATACACGATGCCTCCCCTGCTGGTCGGGCGGGGCTCCTTTGCGGGGGCTTGGGTTCTGTCACAGTCACTGACCTCAGTGAGATAACTTTGTTGGTAGCTCTATTACGCTCAAAACTGTTCAAGCACCACTGATTCAACTAGCATTTGAAATTCCAGACTTTCATTTGTTTTGATTATTTGGTCAAGAAAGACACCTGTTGTCTTTAAAGGATTATTTTTTCTACTTTATTGCTGTTGATGACCGTGGCAGTTAGGATTTGCTCTGAATCATATTTTATCTAATGTGCATTCATATTAGCTTTGGTTTTAGTTGGTGGAGTCCTAGGTGTGTTGCTTTTGTTGTATTTACTCTGCTCTTGTGAACACATGACAAGCAGTTCCTGCCTTTATTTTAAAGAGCAGCAGTATCATAACACTTTCCTTCAGTTGTTACAAGCCCGGTTGTAGTGATTGCGTTCTCCATCGGGCACAAGTCCCTTGGGAGGAGTTTGCACACAGTAAGCTGGTTCGAACATCTCAAGTTGCTGGAGATGGTCTGTTGACGTTTGTTTTTGTTTTAGAAATCCGAGTAGTAAATATTCTTTTCTGTATTCAGGAAGAGATACACTTGTGGTCCACTGTTGTAATTGGGGCCATGTGTATTGTAACGGAAATTACTTGAAAAGAATGAGTGTCTGGAATGATTTAGAGTGACGTTTGCGGATGTAGGGATATTTCGAGGTTCAGCGTTTGCTGATATTTGTTTTTAGTAAAATAGGCCGCACTTCCAGCAAATCTTTCGAAACCTCTTATGTATTGACGTCAGTTTTTTTTAATACAACAGGAAAGGCAAAATAACAGGTATTCTCCAAAATGGCCAGGCTGTTGATGTTTTTAATTTGCTCTCTGTTAAACTTTGATAATAGCTCCCCGGGGGATCTAAGCATCCAGATTTCTGGAAACCCAGCAACTCCTGAGATACATTTGTCAGTTAACTGTTGGTTAGTTAGAAATATTCTTGAGTTATATCCAACTGCCAGACTTAAAGTTCTGTTAACCATGTATTGTAAATGTCAATGTCGTTTTATTAAGTTGCTGAAAAGTATACATTTCAATTTGAATGTCACCGTTTTGACTATGAAATCATGACTTCATTAAAGATAGTGGCAAATATTATACGCAACATCGTCAAATACTTTGAAAGTTAAAAAACTTCCTAGAACAAACCTGCCATAAACCATAACGAGTTTGTATTTTCCTTGAACTGTGACGACATCTGCTTTTTTCTAACGGCCAGACTCCGTGGAGAATCGGCTATTGAATTTTGAGTCTCCACCCTATGTCGGATTCTGCTAGAAACACCAAATGTTTTAGGCCAAACCAATTGTGAAGCACTACAAAGAATGCAAACAAGTTAATGTGGCCTGTTAACATTGATGAGTTATATAGGCCTGTATGTGTTTAATTACATCATGATTTGAAGCAATGTTACACTCTGTGCACCTTGATTCTGAGGAAATCATGATTTCAGTAATAGAGCTATCCTAAGCAAGTTCAAAGCTGAGATGTTGTTTGTGGGTGAACTGTTCACATAAGAAATCTGTGGAGAGATGTGTATCTATCAGCAAAAACATCACTAAAGCCAAGTACCCTGTTCTTCTATACACAACCGCATATTTTCTGGGAATCTCACCCGTCTGAATCCCATTTTTCAAGTTTCACTGCAGTATGATATTTCAGCTTCCTCACATTGCTGCTGTGAAACCACTATACTTTCATTATATTGTCTAACCAGTCAGTCAAACATTTATAAAGTGTGTCACCTCACCCTTGAGGGTCTCGAGGCACTGGGGAATTTGGCTGCTGCGTGGCGGGATGTTCAGTCGAACAGCCAGCTCCTTCCTGAAAAGCTGGAGTGACAGGGGAAGGGTGTTACATGCCTTGGCTGCTCCCGCTGTGAGTTCCGTGGATCTGAGTGGTGTCTTCGAAAGAGGCACATTGAAGGTGGCTGGATGGTTGGTGGAAGGTCAGTCGTTTGTTGATGTATGCAGGTCTTTTTTTGTGTAATGTTTTGTAGGTGTGGGTCAGCATCTTGAGCTGGCATATCTTCTGGATCAGTACCCATTGAAGTTTCTTGAGGTGGGGCATGATTTGTGTCCTTCTGGGGAGTACGAGGATGAGACTTGCTGCTGAGTTTTGTATGGTCTGGAGTCTTTTCAAGAGACGGTGGTGATTCCTACTTCGAGTGCATTTCTGTAGTCCAGTCTGCTGGTGACGAGGGCCTGTATGACAGTCGTTCTGGTGTTGACTGGGAGACAGCTGAAAATCTTGCGGAGCAGGAGGAGAATGTGAAAGCAATCCGAAAGGACTGCATGGACATGTTTATTCATCGAAAGCTTGCTGGCAAGGATGATGCTGAGGTTGCGGGCGTGATCTTTCTGGGTAGGGGGAAGGCCGAGTTCTGTGGGCCACCATGCATTGTTCCATGCAGGGCCAGACTGGCAGTAGCAGGCGGTTCCCTGGTGGGCCGCCAGGGTGGTGGCCGGTTTTCGGCCCCGGGGGAGTTGTTTTTGTTACTGGCGGTCGGCAATATGGGCTCCCTGTAACAAAATCGTCCGAAACCGGCCCTAGGAAACAGCTCTGGCACACCCCCTTACCCTCCAGGGGGCTGGCCGAGCAGTTTGTCTGGGCCGGTTTCGGTTCCCAGTCCGGCCCTGGTTCCATGGCTATGTGTGGCTTCCATAAGTGAGGATTTCCGTCTTGTCTGTGTTGAGTCCGTTAACTTTAATCCACTCTGCAGTGTCCCTCATGCATCTGTGGACATTGGCTCTGGTTGTGGAGGGGTCTTCGGATAGTGAGGGGATGAGCTGGGTGTCTATTTTTTTTTTTTTTTTGCGGCGTGCTTCTCTGGCAGAATGTAGTGCCTGTGGGTGGTGCTGCACACATTCAGGGGCTTAGGGGGCGGAAGTAAAGCACGTTTTGTTGTTCTGAAGTGTGATGGAAATAAAGATTTTAAAAGGATTAAAATAAGAGGAGCAGACAGGAGAACTGTTCTTCTTTCTTTTTTTCCCCCGGAGTTTTATATAGTGCAGACTTGACTTAAAGGTATCTGGTATCGGAATGCTTTATGGTTTAAATCTCTTTATTAATATTTCAGATATAACAGAGAAACAGGTCCACCTGCTCCGTTAATACAGTGCGATACAGACGCCCAAGTCGGCAAAGATAAATTTACCAACTAATTGCTAGGAGTTGGTCAACAAACCAGATGCACAGAGAACACAAAAGAAAACTCCCTAACACCCCCCCCCCTTCCTCCCCCCAGTCCACAAATCAGAAGGAAACAACGGGGAAAAAGTAGTGAGAATGTTTAGCAGGTGTTGGGTTTCCGGGAACATGCGGGCCACCTTGCTCGGGGATTGGTGTGTCAGCTAGGCGCAGAAGGCGCAAATATCGGGGGCAATATCGGAACGCTTTAAAGGAGCACCAGTTGCGTTACATGAGGACACATTAATTTTTGTTAGGCACTGGGAGATTACGTGATTTGTCCAGAATCACAGGATGTTGCGCGTCCTTGCCGAGACTCTAACCTGGTTCCCCAGACAGATTTGAGGTTGACCACCCTAGCCGTTAATCCAACTCCTCTCCCCTGTTTAGAGTGGCTTCCTGGTCAAGTACCACTCTATGCAGTTCTGTAGACAGCCTTTGTGTGGGCTGATGCCCAGCTCACAGCTGGGTAGTCTCCAGCCTGCAGCACCCACCACGGAGGCACAAAAAGGGGTGAAATATCTTCATCAGGCTATGAACAGCCACCAAGACAGTGATCCGGAAAGAGAAAATGC
This sequence comes from Lissotriton helveticus, assembly GCF_964261635.1. Classification (NCBI taxonomy): domain Eukaryota; kingdom Metazoa; phylum Chordata; class Amphibia; order Caudata; family Salamandridae; genus Lissotriton; species Lissotriton helveticus. The sequence goes on from NC_136057.1 coordinate 772,809,213, forward strand.
TGGTCTCAACTAAAGGACCCTTCTCACTCCTACCAACAGATTGTCTGCAGCCCCTTTTACCCCCACCGTCTACCAAGTGGCAGTGAACCTAATCAAATTTCTTTAGGAAGGTTGTCTCCTTTGTCCTCACTTTACTGTCTAGGTCTCCTCCCTCTTGCATTCACATACACTTATACTGTCTGGTAAAACAACTTCACCCCCAATTTGTGCACAAAAATATGTCTAGGGCGTCCACTTTGCTTATTTGATAAATATATTGCATATACTATAATAAACACACACACACAACATACACTTGTTTGGGACTAAATGACAAAACAGGGTTGCGCATTGGCAAGACACTCTCAGCCATCACCAAATAACACATTTTTAGTGAGTGAGTGAAAAAAACCTATTTATAGAATAGTGAAGGAACGCCTTTAAATAAGAACTTCTCTTTTTCTGTGCCAACTCTGCTTGTGCAGTCTAGAGACCCTGTACCAAGGTTTGGATACTCCAGACTATGCTTTAAAGAGCTGCCCTTGGCTTGGCATACAGCAGGTTATGGCCCCTAATATTTAAATGGTGTATATGCTCTGAATCACATGTTTAAGCTGTCTGCCCCGATATGGAGCACTATATATGATGTTTCTCTCTCCAGCCTACATTCTTTGACTGCTTGCTAACTCAGAAAGCCTTCTTCCACTATACTCCTAAACCCTGCATGAAAAATGAATATTAATTAACTCTCGCTTGATTCCTCTCCTTTCTTTCTTCAGTGACCCTCTTCTTGCCTTCCATCCACTGCATGCTTTCTATTTCTGAGAATAGCCTACTCTGTCTCATGCCTGTCTGCCTAATCCTTCTTATTGTAATTCTGTAATTGGCAGGTACCTCATTTCATAGACCACAACCTCTTCTTTTAAAAACCCTATCCATGTAATCTAACTTTAAATATTCTTGTCCAGCTTATTTAACTCACCAATCTTTCAGCTGTAAGCTCTTCTGAGCACACCAACCTGTTATTAATATATTACAGAGTAAATGCATGCAATTTTTCTTGAATACATTACTAATCACAATAACCACTGGACTAACCACTAACCTTGGGTTCCAGAATAGCGTACTACTCACCGTAAAATGCTTCAACACTTCATAAGCGATTGTAAGCACAATCTAAATTTAATTACAGTTTTAGCAGCTGTATTATATGTAGATAGGAAATATAAAGTAATAAAAGGGGAATCATATACCTCTTGAACAAAGGAAGGCTATCTTGCAGAAACCCTGAAAATGAAGAAAACTTTGGACCTCAAAGTGGAGCATATGCCAAACTGGTGTATTGATTTCTACTAACTGCATGTCCATGTGCCTTGAAAAGCTGGTATGGATGTAGAGAGTTCTCTAAAGGCCATCCAAATTAAGATCAACAGACGGAGAAGGTTATGAGTGAGGGTGAATGTGTTATGAGCTGCTTAGGTAGATGATTACATAGAGTGCAGAATGGTTTGGGAAATCTGAATAAAATTGGACATGGAATGATTACCCATGAGAGGAAGAAGCAGACTCCTCTGGAGAGAAAGCCTCGGAAGAAATGTTAACTGGTCTAACGTCAGATATTTCTGTAAAAGACCCAAGGGGATACTCTTTTCAGATGTAGACACACATTATTACTCCATCTAGCAAACAAAGTAAAGACACGGTCTCTAGTTAAAAGATAATTGCAGAGATGTGGGTGTACTGTTATATCAGAGGCTTTTAAGCAATCGTCATTTGAAGTGTGAGTGCCTTATGGGGAAGCCTTGCTTGTTGAGGTTCCTTAGAAGGGTGCTATACATGGATATGTTCCTCCAACCAGGTATTAGTGTGTATCCCTAAGATACAAAAGTAGAGTCTGGGGGTAAACTCCGTATTTTATTTGACAGCAAAAAACAGGAACTTACTTCCAAAAGCACTGAGAGAATTGAGCATTTAAAGCTTCATTATAAGCTCGTCTCTTCAGAGAACTCTAATTATCTTTCCACTTAACTAGCCTTGAGCGCCAAGACACTTCTGGTGAAGGAGCTGTGTGCTATATAAATGATCATTCATTTACTAGACTTGGTTCCTCTGACAGAGGGGAGAAAAGAGTTCTATTCCTGTGACTTCCTACGTCCCTATAAGGGAGGGGGGCCTCAAGGCCATTCTGGCTTTGAGTATTCTAAACGTTTTCATTTCCTCAGGGAGAACACATTTCAGATGTTGCCCCTGAATAGTGGATAGTGCCACTGGACTTACTGGATATCTGTTTTCGGATGCCTTTCGTGCATTCTCCTAAGCTTAATCTCTGCTTCATAATATGATTGTAGTGTAAGCAGTTTACAGTACTCCCTAACTCTCTGACGGTTGTACTAATAGTTTTCATCAAAGTGTCAGCTTTCCATGTATTTCCATACTTAGACGTCTGTCTAGTGAAAACAAGCTAACCTCAGTTGGCCTCCTACTACTTTGCACCACTCTTGAACTTCTTTAAGAGTATGCCTCTGTAAAACATCACAACTCCCAGTTCTCTCCAGTTCCCTACCTCCACCTTATTGGAGCAATACTGGACTCTCTCGGCATGTGGTCTTATCCCCCTGCCTCGGGGGGATCCTGGACTTTTGGCATATGATCCTGATGTTTCAGACTCAAGTGACTACATGTTCCGAAAGACAATTTTGCCAAGCTAGCCGTGTGGAAAAAATAACTGCACATCCCAACTTTAAATATGCTGGTTTTGGCAAAACTGTTTGCAAATAGAAAGGAACAAATGTAGGAGGCTACTTTATCAGGCTGAACCCATGCAACTAAAGGGTATAAAAGCCCTACTGTTAGAAATTGGAGTGTTGGTTGACTGGGGTGTGAGCCCTGGTCAAGCAGCAACCACAATACTAGTCCGGGTCACACTGGAACAGGTCAAAGTAAAAAGTTTAGGTTGACTGCGATGGAGCACGGTATGGATACAGTCCCAGATTAGACCAGTTGAAGTTTTACAATCTCAGTTTTTTGAACCAAGAGTCACGTTTGTGTGGAGGAGGATCGCCGGTTGCAAAATGATCATCGTGGGCGGTGGCCAGAATGGTGCGAGGAGCAGGCAGGGCGCTACGGGCAGGCTGGAGTTTCACCGTGATAGTTCTCGGTGGTGTCATTGCTGGCTGTGCAAGGGGATGGGATGGCAGCGGTTCATGCTGAATATCGGTGTGAGCGGGCCTCTTTGCTGTCTCAAAGTGCCCAAAAGTTTGAATTACGAGCCCGATGAGCCATCCTAATGGTCCAGGATCTGAGCGGCACAGCTTGGGGGATCGGAAGTTTAAAACTTTATACACAGAAACTGCAATGACAGGCCTGAGAGATGTTTAGATGGCTACTTAAGTTGGTGGCACAATCAATGCTGCATTTAAAGCATTTAATTTGCGGGTCTTAGGCACATGTAGTGCACTTTACTAGGGACTTATAAGTACATTAAATATGCCAATTGGGTATAAACCAATTTTAGCATGTTTTAGGGAAAGAGCACAAGCATAGGGTAGATGTGGTAAAGTGTGCAGAGTCCTAAGGCCAGCAGAAACAAAGTTCACAGGAGGTCTGAAGGCAAACAGTTATGGGGATGACCCTGCTGAAAGCCACTGAAAGCGGTCAGTGTCCAGAGACACACCCCGGCCATCCAGGGGCTTCTGTCCTCTGAGGTTTCTCAAAGTGGGGGGCAGTACCTCTGTGTGCTTTGAAGCTTACTCCCACTCTCCTTCCCACCAGTTCAGGGGTGGTACCCTAAGCCTGGTCACCCAGCCTAGAGTCTATACCCTGAGGCTGAACAGGGGACTGGGTGAGTACTCCCAATGCCCCTCCTCCAGTTGGGCTCCCCGAACAAGCGCTTGGGAGTGGTACCTCTAGAAAGCAGAACTTTCAGGACATTCCTGGGTGGCTGCCCCTCCCCAGTTCTCCTTAAACCAGTGGCTACTCTTTCATCATAATGCAGTATATGGGCATCTGGAGACTAACTGTGACCCTCCTTTGGGTCACCTCCCCACCCCACTCCAGGGATACCAGGGCCATAGGGCAGAAAAAGAGCTGGCCATGGGCATGGGTCACCTCACATACCTGGGCTATGCACTGCTCTGGAGAAGCTAGCCTTTCCACTATCATGGTCTAGGTACCTCCAGTGTCCCTCAGAGCAGTGACAGGGACCCCATTTACTTTAATCTGGTGGAAGGGACAATCCCAACTCCCTTGAATCACCAGCTTACTCTCTGAGCCGACCCCCCCCCCCCTCCCTCCCTCTCTCCACCCCCACCCCCCCAGCTAAGGGAGATCATGGGTTGGTCTATGATTTTCCCTTGGGGACGTCTTACCCCAGAGGCCACATTGGCCACCCCTGTAGAGGTCCCACCAGTGGATGCCTTCTTAGGATAGACAGAGTCCCCCCTGCTTGTGTCCTAGCTAGGAACAAGCAATGCAGCGGTGTTGGAAATGGGGTGCCTTGGGCCACTGCAAACCAAAACCAGAACTGATTCCTCTCTGTCTCAGAATGGGGTGTAGGAACTCTTTCCTCTTTCCTTAGTCGGGGACCTGTCTCTATCTCCTTTGACCTCCCTCTCACACTGCAGGGGGGGTACCTGAACCACCCTTCTTGGAGTCTCTCCCAGGTACCTTCTTTTGTACCCTGGTGCTGAGCCAGTGGTCTGACTCTTTAGCAAGCGCCCCGGGACCAGTCAGCTTACTATCAATAAGGTTTTGGAGCAGATCTGGAAAACAAAAACTAAACGGGTGCTCCTCTGTAATCAAATTGTACAGCTCTCCATAATCCTGGACTTCATTTCCCTTCACCCAGCCATCTAGTGCCTTGCAAAAGTAATCCACACAATCCATCCAGGTCTGTTGGGCCAGTTTCTGACTGTCGTTAAACTTTTGTCTATACTACTTTGAGGTCTACCCATACTTCCTGACGAGGGCTTCCTTTATGGGAGGATACCTCATGCTGTCTCCCTTCTCTAGGACCAGTCTGGTGTCCTTCCCTTCACTAGGGATATGCCTTCACAGACTATCCCCTTCATCGTCCTCAGGAATCTTGTGCACCTGTATAGCAATCTCATTAGCCTCAAACCACTATATCAATGTCCTCCTCCCATAACAAAGTCAGGCACCAGACCTTTGTGAATATGGAACCTCTTGTCTCCAGAGGGCACTGTAGAATGCTGCCACCATCACTGCTGGACTTTGCCTGTCTGGCCTTGATGTCCAGCTCATTAAGCAGCCTCTCATGAGTCAAACGCTCCATGGTAATGTTCTTCTTCATGGACCGTTTCCTCTCTTCTCTTTTCAACTGGGCTATCTGTAGTTTATACTCCCTCTCTGCCTTTCTTTCCGCCAGCTTCTCTGGGGACAGGCTGTGAGAGGCCACAGAAATTTAAATCCTGAGAGTAGGTTACCACCCTCCTGTGAGTCCTGCTCTGATCCTTCCTCATCCTCTGGGTCATCTGTTGTGACTGGCAATTGGTGGGACTCTACTCATGCCTCAAGCCTCATTCAGACTACAGACGGTCCACCGTCCACGGGATTTAGACCCGCATCAACCACTTCCACAGTGAGCTAATTTCTTTAATCACTGTTGGACTGATATCCGTGACACCTTTCACGTTACCATCCTGACTCCGACTTAGAATCGTTGGTAACTACGACTGTTACCCTATATTCTCCGCATCCACACATCAAGGATCCTGTCTTATTGACTTACCCAGTTGAATCCTAAATGCGTTCTGTTAATCCAATTTTAGGGATTTTAGCTACTGTGGCTACAACTGATACCATTATAAGACGATGGAATGCAATTATGCCTCAAGCATTTCCAGAGTGCCTAGGTCCCCAGAATTCCCATCCTGAAGAGACCCCGTAATATGAAAGGGTCGAACCGTCGTCGACAACGAAACGGACCAGAATAGTAGAAATATTTTCTAGAATGAATAATTGAATCTGATACCCTGGAGACACGGCGGAAGCAAGATGGCGGACTGAAGCTGCCACAGTGAGGAAGCTTCTGCAGGATCTCCCTACCTCCGTGGAATGATGTACTGAATCGGGCCGTTTCGGGCTGAACTGGTTTGAGCGCATGAAGCAGAGATATGCTATGTGAAGCGTTCGGTCACAAAAGCCCCTTTTCTGCAGAGACCCGGGAAAAAACAAGCGCTTGTGTGACTACAAGACTCGCATTGAGCGTGGGTGCTATCACGCAGGACCTCAACGGGGGACTCACAGCGAGCACGGCAGTCATTGACTTGACTGTAACGAGCAACTGAAACGAGTAAACGGATGCTTTAAGGTATTACTCACATGTGTCCTCTGGTTTTCATCATCGGAATGGGCGAGTAAAGCAGGCTCCACGGAACTGGCAGCGTTGTACTGTGATCCTCTGAGGCAGCAGCGCAGCAAGAGGCGGTTGCTGAGGCGGAGTAAGACAGTGCAAGGGGTGTAGACAGCCAACCGGCAACAGCAGCTACGCGAAGCGGGAACTCTAGGGAGCAGAGTGGAGCAGTGTTCTGCTTGCCGGCAACTGAGTGATACCGTGCTCTGCTAGGTGAGAGACGAAAGTAGACGAAGCAGACGGAATAGCGGCAGCAAAGGGTCAGACGAAAGCCCCGCTGTGGCGAGGACCAGGAGCAAGAAGAGGCTGGAAACCAGCGCAATAATGGCCCCCAAGAACGCTTCCAAAAACCCCCCTCGGCAGAATAAATCCCATAAGGAGACCACCGAAGGAAAAGAGACTTTGGAGCCAGCAGCAGCTAAAGAGGCAACAACACTACCAGCAACAGCAGCAGCAGTAGTAGCAGCGACTGCTAAATCTGGTACTGCACTCTCTCTCGCCACACCGTGCAAACAAGGCGGTAAGCAAATGATAATACGACCACCAGTATTATTGATTCCTGGGGGGAATGAAATAGCAACAAGTGTTTCTAAAAATGCATTAGGAAAGAACGCTACTGTGAATAACAAGGGGCCAGCTAGCCCTCAGGTCTCTCGTAATACTATGGGCCACTCCAGCGGTGGGGGTCATAACTTATGTGATAATTCACTAGCGCCGATGGTTGATAATCACGCTGGCGCCTCTACTACTAAGGGAGTCACTATTGCAGCTCCCGCAGCTGCTACTACTAAGACAGGTCGGTCTGAGGAAAACTCTGGAGATACTACACTAAACGACGCAGAGACTTACCAACTTTCTGAGGGGGCGAGTAAGGCAGCACAGACCCTAGTCTTGGATATGGATATAGATATGGAGAACGCTAAGCTGATCACTGAGGATGATGTTTCTAATCAACCAGGTTCGCCAGCTGTGCTAAGTCAATGCTTCACTAACATTGATATAGTTATCGAGACGGAGAACCAGACAAATGTAAATGCAATAAGTGCATCGGATGAGACTTTAATTGGGAAAGGAGAGGACTCAGCTAAAAATGACCTCTCACCGGTGGATTCTAATGAGGATGACTATGAGGACCTGGTTATCAAGGATGGCCTAGAGGGTGACGAGACTGAAGACGACTCTGCAATAATGATGAATGGCAAAAACATGGGTTTACTTAAAAGGAGAGGGAAAGCAAAGACCAAGGCCAAGAAGGGCAGAAGTCTGAACTTTAACACTTTGTCATCAACATTAACATCTGCCAATGCTAGTGCCCGGGAGAAACTTTTGAAAGATCAGAGTCCACTACGTAAGTGGATACAGGCTAAAGGAGGTGTAAAAACTATAGCTATGCGTCTCTCTGGCAATAGCCCTACAGAGGGTATGAATAACCCTAAGATTTCTGCTAATAGCAATGCACTTACAGACCCTTTGCAGGCAGCAGCACCAAAAGCAGTAAGTAACGCTCCCGGCCTTCCCAATATAGAAGGTGAGATTGCCGGCTCTTCATCACTTCTTTCATCCGGTTGCATAGAGTCCAGCCAAGCATCTCATTTGGCATCATGCTCAATATCGACACCAATCTTACCTCAACAATCATGCCCAGTACTTGCTGTACCCGCAGCTTCCCCCGCGGAAACCTCTTTAGATTTAATTCTGAAGACACTTCTAGAACATCGCCAAGAGGTTCTACACAACTTTTCTCAACTAAGGGAAGATAACTGCAAAATGCAGAGCTGTCTGCAAGAGGTCACAGGCAAACTGCATAATGTTACTGAGGAGATAGTTGAAATTCAACAGAGGATTGTCACTGTAGAGGAAACTCTGGCCACCACTGTTATATCCTCAGATTGCCAGGATAGAGATATTATGACACTTAAGAACAAGGTTGAGGACCTGGAAAATCACCAAAGGCGCCAGAACCTGCGTTTTTTTGGAATTCCCGAGGGGTCAGAAGGGGCCGATGCCCGAGCATACATGGTTAAGCTTTTGCATAAAGCTTTCCCAGATTTATCCGATTGGGATTGGGATTCCCAAATACAAAGAGCTCACAGATTGCCAATGTTTTCTAAAAATAAGGATAGTAGATTCCCTAGACCCATTCTGATTTGTTTGGGAAATTTCTTATTAAGACAGGCAATCTCTATTAAGGCTAGACCCAACTCCCCAGTGACAGTGGATAATGTTAAATTTTTTACGAAATCAGATCTTAGCAAGGCCACAATGGACAAGCGGTGGGAACTGCGCAAACTGATAGATCCTTTAAAATCTATGGGGGCAGTGGTCTATCTCCAGGAGCCCGCCAGGCTTAAAGTTATAAAAGCAGGCCTCACCCGTATATTCAATGACTTCAAGGAAGCCAAACAATTCCTGGCCTCATTAGCAGCTGATCGCTAACCACCAGAAATACTGTTTTTTTGATTGATCACAGATAGCTGATTGTTTATTCTTTTTTTTTTCTTCTCTTTTTTGTTTCTTATTTTTACTCATATTGCTCATGCGCTCTATTCCTTCAATATGATACCTGTGTATGATTTAACACGGAGGGAGAGGGTCCTTGGGGAGCTCCCACTGACTGGCTGCCCATCCAGCGGCAGCAGAAGATAGGGTTAGGCTTCCGGGTAGGTACAGGTTGGGGGGAGGGATTTAAGTTTAGGCCAGGGGGAGGTTGTGGGAGGGGTGGTGGGGGCAACTGAAAAGGGTGACACAAGCAGGCACGATGTGTGGTACAAATTTATAATCTTAGAATTGGTATATTTTTTTTCCTGAAGCAGTTATTCAAAACATCTCTGAATTAAGACATGTGTCAAGTTAACTGCCTTGCATGGAATGTTTCAGAGCTCAATAATAGAAGCAAAAGACAGTTTGTGTTTGAAGAGTTAAGAATGTACAATCCTCATTTTGCATTATTAAATGAAACACATATACGATACCAAGATAGGAAAATGCTTGAGCAAGGGGGGTATGAGCTTGTAAGCTGTACACCTCTGAATGCGTCCATCCGTGGGGTGGCTATACTTAAGAAAAAATTATTCAAGGCTGAGATCAATAGGGTAGCATCTGATAAAGCTGGAAGATGGGTAATCGCTCAAATCACGTTATCTAGTCTCAAATATACCTTATGTGCAGTATACGGATCTAATTATGACGATGCAGCAGTTTTCGACCGTCTAAATATTGAACTATTAGGGTGGGAGGGAGAGATACTACTTATGGGGGATTTTAACTGTGTCATAAATTACGCAAAATATACAACTAAGAGCACTCCCTCACACCGAATGTGCAAGACCAGGGCATCTATTTTAGAGCTAGCCCGTCTACATAAATTGAAAGATGTTTGGAGACATTTATATCCTACTTTGGCCGGATACACTTACCACTCTATACCCCATAAAATGTATTCACGCATAGATATGGCTTGGGCAACGAGTCATATTTTGGAGAGCTGCAAAATGGAGATTTGCCCAAAGGTAACATCGGACCATAATCCCATAGTGGTAACCTTTAAGATTATATCTAAAAAGAAGGAACCTAGATTATTTTCTTTCCTCAGACATCTGATATCCGATACTTCGTTTATTCCTCTCCTGAAAGCACATATAAAAGAATTTTTAGAGTTCAATATCGACACGGCTAAAATCACTTCAGTATGGGACTGTTGCAAGGCCAGTATTAGAGGTTTTGCCCAGCAGTTTATTATACAGCAGAATGCCAACCGGAAAGAAAAGATCGGTCGTATAGCATCAGGGATAAGGGGGCTAGAAGAACACTTGGCTGAGATTGCTAGAAAAGAAGGTGCAGGTGCTTCTCACAACTTAAATAAAGATAGACTGGAACTTAAACTAACCACCCTACGCTGTGAAACTAAGAAATTTTTAAGAGACAAAGTCACTGCTAAACTACACAAATATAAGACTTCACAATATGAGAGTGGCGACAGAATAGGAAAAATTCTTGCTTATAAAATAGCTGACGACAGAGCCACCTCACTAATAAAGAGCATAAAAGGGGCAGATGGTACTAATTATACTCACCCTGACCAGATACTGCAACAATTTGCTGATCATTACATCAAGCTGTACACCCCTGAGAGTGTACACCCAATGGAGCTTGTGGAAAACTATATTAGAAATAACTGGCGGTCCGAGATTGATACCGGAAGTATGGAAGAACTAGAAAAAGACTTCACTAAGGAAGAACTAAAATTAGCAATTTTTTCTCTTCCATCTGGGAAGGCTGCAGGAGAGGACACTTTGCCTATTGAAATTTATAAAATTTGTTGCGATGAACTTTGCTTGGTCATTAATCAGATTATCACAATCGATGGGGCCCGACCTGCTGGAATACTGCTAAAATTATCTTCTTCTTAAAGAAGAATAAAACACCTACGGAATGCGGGTCTTACCACCCAATTTCTCTGACCAATGCGCACGCCAAGGTATTTGCTAAATTAATAGCCATAAGACTCTCTCCCCTTATGACTAGATTGGTCAGTAAACATCAGCATGGTTTTGTAGTAGGCTGGGATACCACTCAGCATGTAAACACGGCTTTCACATTGATCGATATGGCAGCTACCAATCCCTCCCCACTCGGTATGATATTACTTGACGCTGAAAAAGCCTTTGACCGAGTGGGGTGGGATTATCTATGGGCAATTCTGAAAGCAATGGGGTTCAAAATTAAATTTTTAACGAAGATCCAGGAACTTTATTACCTCCCTAACGCTTTAATAGGTTACGACTGCTTACTCTCTACTAAATTCCCAATAAGAAGAGGGACCCGGCAGGGATGCCCATTATCACCTCTATTATTTGCTCTTGCCATGGAACCCTTCATTAATGCCATACAATCCCAGGCGATGATAAAACCATTTACATCTGGGGCAAACTCGCTTAAAATTACAGCTTACGTAGACGATTTGGCAGTTTATACAAGTGATGTGATTGAATCTATGGCAGGAATCGTCAAAGAGGCAGAATCTTTTGGAGAAGTTTCGGGATATAAGTTAAACTTGGGAAAGACTCAAATTACAGTTAATCACAAACCACTGATGCAAGTAACTGGAATATGCCATGCTGCTACCTATTTAGGCATCAAGATAACATCTAATATTAGGGATATAATGTCATTGAATTATGATGCTTTACTAAAAGATACCCAGGCTCTCCTTAAAAAATGGCATAAAGTGCCTCTAAATCTTATTGGGAGAATTAATCTTATTAAAATGAACATCTTGCCAAGATTCTTGTACTTATTTAGATGCATTTCTCTGAAGATAAATAAAATATTTTTCAGGAAACTTGATGGCATACTGGGCAGCTTTATATGGGGCTTTAAAAAGAACCGCAGAGCACTCTCTTCTCTGAAACTACCATTTATAAAAGGAGGGCTAGACTTCCCAGATTTCAGAATGTACTATTTTGCCTCATTTTTGGGGCGGCTACAGAGTCTGTTTAACACCAGTAACCCATATTTTTTTCCATCGATTCATGCTAGGATTAGATTGCTTACAGTTTTTGGCTAGAATTAATGACCCAAATTACTTTAAAAGAGTGAGGTTTAAGACTGCGAAAGATATAATCAGTATATGGAGGATATTAATGATCCAGAATAAAGTATAATTTTACCATTCTCTTTTAAATGTTTGGAACAATCCGGGCTTACCAAGTATCTTTAATGATTTAGGATGTAAGATATGGGCAAAACAAGGAATAATGAAATTGGGGGACTTATACGGCTCATCAGGTTTTTTGGAATTCGATACACTAAGGTTATTATACAAGTTACCAGAACACACTTATTTTAAGTATATACAAATACGTGATTTCCTTATAGGGAAACAAAAACTTAGAGATTGTGGGCTCAGATTTTTTGCAATGCTTGTATAAAGGAGTGGGGGATAAGAAAGCTACTATCAGCGAAGGATACAGATGCTTTACTGAAAACAAATCAGATGAATGCCCCAAAATAGCACAGAAATGGGCTTTACGATTTCCTACCGGTATTACTTCGAATGAAATCTCCTCCTTCTTATACAAAATTGACACGTTAGTCCACTCCTCAAGTTTAAAACTACAAGCATACAAAACAATATGCCAACTTTATCATACCCCCTTACAAATAAGTAAATGGGCCTCTAATAATGCCCTTAATGATCGCACTAAGTGCCCAAAGTGCCACCTCCAAGCTGCTGACTTAGAACATATGTTGGTCCTCTGTCCAGTTCTTGCTCCGTTTTGGGACAGCTTAGAAAGAACTTTGAGATTGAAACAAATAATTGATGCACCATTAACATCTGAAATGATCCTTTTAGGTTTTCAGCCTATTCCATCTCCATTTCAAAATGTAATTTTTATTCTGTTAGCATGCGCAAGGCTGGTTTTAGCTAGAGCTTGGATTGCGGATCACTCGCCTCATGTAAATGAATGGTGGTGCTTGGTCAAAGAGATACATCATATGGAGTTATCTTTAGCTAGGAAAAGAGGTGTTAAAGCAATGACTAAAATAGAGAGAATCTGGGGATGCATGTTTCCTACTTGTGAACTGAACTAATGTGATCTGAAGCCCTGATTAATCTTAATTTTGATCTTACTTTTTATTTGCGCCAATTTCTCTTATTTTGTGTCTTTTTTCCTTTGTTAAACTGCTTCTTGTAATATCAGCGCAGATGCTCGATGTATTGTAAAATGAAATACTGTTTTTCGTTTGTGTTAAAACTTGCTTGTGACACCCATAAAATAAAAATGTTTAAAAAAAAAAAAAGAATCTGATACCCTAAGGACTTCCCATGTCATTCCAATAACCAATCGCTTCTTGTATTATTGTCACTGCAGCTACTTCACTGTTTTGGTTATGGTCTGGGGTCACATGAGTCACGTTCCAATATGAAATTGTATATAGTGTGAATACACAGTTGAAGTCTAATTTTCTAATAATTTCAGATTGTTATTGCAAATAAAATATGCCCACTTCAGCTGAGGTGGGCGCTGCAGAAGTATTGTTGTTTGTTGTTGGCTGTTATCTCCGGATTTATATACGTTCCCTACAAGCAAAAAAATGATATTACCTAAATGATACTCACTTACTCTATTGCATACTAATGTTCGTTTAATTTGTATCTTTTGTTGTAATGAGTTCCTTGTGAACAACCGTATTTTGACTGTCATGGCTTTCTGGAACTCCTCCTTATTGATGCTCCTTTTTGCAAGCAGCCCCCTCTCCTGGCAAAACTCCTTGAGCTGAGCCACAGTGTAGCTCTCCAGGTTGACAAGCTGAAACTCCATCTTTGCAGGTGAGGTCACAGACACAATCGGGCAGGTAAGATAGGAATGCATTTAGAGAAAAGGCAAAAAGGCCAATAAGGGAGAATTTAAAACTTGAATGGGTCTTGGATATGGAAGGGTAGTGTACACCAAATCACTGTATGGCACTGCACAGACATCAGTCCTATCCTCACCACTGATCATCAATGTTAGAAATTGCCCTGGCAAGCAACAATCACAGTCCTAGTCATGGTCATGGTAAGGCACAAGCGAACCCCATATTAACCTGTGCCCAACCCCGGGTAGTTTGGCATAGAGCAGTCGAGCTTACCTTCGAAGCAACATGTAAAGTATTTTTCCAATTCTTCAAACAGTAAAACAGTGAAAACAGCGCACAAAGATTCCACACCAGGTTAGCTTGAAAAATTGAGCTGTATTTAATAAATAAAACTAGACCAAAACAAAAAAAAATCCAATCAGTAGTTCCGGAATTACACATTTTTAAAGAATAAACTATCAAATAATGGCAAAAAACATAAAGCGTCAACCGGGGATAACTGGGGGTGCTGGCCCGAGCCAAAGTCAAAGGTTCAGGCTGACTGAGTCGAAGGCCTTCTCCATGTCTAGAAAGACTGCGACAGCTGGGACCTCCGGGCATGTGTGCTGGAATGCTGCGAACACCGTCCTGAAATTATACGTGAGGTTACGGCTGGGCACAAATCCCGCCTGTTCTGGGGCGACCATCGAAGCAACCATGGGGCTGAGGCGGTTTGTGATCAGTTACGCGAATATCTTCGCATTCACGTTTAATAACGATAAGGAGCGTTACGAAGCGCAGCTCCCCAGTGTCTTCCCCTGCTTAAGATTGGCTACCAATATCGCCTCACGCATAGTGGGCGGCATAGTGCCAGTGTCAGCCATGTCCTCAAAGAGGGTAAGTAACCAAGAAATCAGAAGATCTGCAAATGCCTTATAAAAGGCAACAGTTAGCCCGTCACTTCCCGGCGCACTCCCGGCCCTCATAGCAGATAAAGCCCATACAATTTCCTCTCGCTCAATCGGGCGAACTAGGAATTTGCGATGCAAGTTAGACAGCCAGGGCAGTTTAATATGGGAGAGATAGTAGAGTTTTCGTTCCTCCGGGGCAGCCCCTCGGGAGGCGTATAAAGCCGCATAATACTCGCGAAATCGTTCCACAACTTGTTCACCTGAAAGTGGTTCGTCCAACGGAGAGGACCTCATATCCGTAACCGGCTCCCTGTTTCTGCGTTGTTTAGCTAGCTGCTCAAGAACCGATCCGGGGCGTTCCCCCTCACCATAGGATCTAGCAGTTATGTACTCTGCTAAGTGTTTTACTTCAGAGTCAGCCTCCTCGTGGTATTCGCGTAATGTTTGGGCACGCTCCTGCGTGAGGGCCTCGCTATTGTCCCGCAGGTGCCGGGCCTCCGTTGCCGTAAGTTTTTCCTCCAGAGTCTTACGTTTTTCCTCCAGTCTCTTCAACCATCCTTGGATCGATCTAAGAACCCCCGAATGCTTAGAAATGGTGACCCCCTGTTTTACGCCTTAAAGGCCTCCCAAACATTCTGGAACGAGTCCGCAGTGCCCACTTTGGTGTCAAAAAACATCTCAATATCTGTGCTGGGTTGTCTCGTCATGTTAAAATCTCCCCCCAGAGGACATTGCATCTAGAGTGCATTAGAATCTTGGCCACCAAATCCGAATAGAAGCTGGGGTGGTCGTAGTTAGGGCAGTAGGTGTTCACTATGCAAAGCTCCATACCCTTCCCGCAACATTTCGTAATCTTATACCTTCCATCCCTGTCCGTCTCCAGTGGAGTCATTGTCAGCAATGTCTTAGGGTTGACCCACGTGAGAACCCCCCTGGCGTGCGATGTAAATCCCGCTGCGTGTATATTACCCATTAGGCCCCTATATCACAGAATGTGGCTATCTGGGTGAAGGTGTGTCTCTTGTAAGAGCGCGATATCAACACCATGCCTCGAAAGCTATTGTAGGACCTTCCTAACCTTTCTATGGACGTTAAGACCATGGACATTCCATGTTATTAGCGTGAGTGTGTCTGACGTTTCCCCTGGCGGGATCATCCTGTCTGCAACAGTTGGAGTATAGTTCTCAGCAAAGTGGTCTGAACGTATGTCCTCATGCCATGCCTTGTCGATTCTGTGCCTAACAGCTCGTGAAACACGCTTTCAAACAGTAAACAGTCCCCTCCCAACTCAAGCGACACACCGCAGTGCTGCCCCACCCCTCTCCCAGCACCCTCCCATGCCTGCCCAACCACGCTGCGATCATCCCCCACCGCAACAAAACCTCCCTCTCTACCCATCCCCTCAATCCTGAAAACCAAAAGATGAAAACAAAACCCAGTACAAAGAAAGTGGAGTTCGGCGTGGCCGAGGCGGCTAGCATGGCGGACGTGGCTTGAGTGAGCTCCGTCCCGCCGTCACAATATCCTTCTACTTTCTCCTGCATCGCCCTGACCTGCGGACTCCCTGATCAAGCCCTTCTTGGCCATTAAGAGGGAGCGAGCTCCGGTTACACTTCGAGCACGCACCGGGCTGATATACCGGCGGCACACGGCCCGGAGCAGTGGGGCCTTCGTCGCACGCTGGAGCCGGGACCTCGAGGTCCGGCCGGAAGTGCGGTGGCGCTGGAGGCGACATCGAGACCTGGACCAGCTCCCCTCGACCGGACAGTTGCCCGACCGAGTCTGGGGCAGGTGCTCCCTGGGGTGCGGATCCCCCGACCCTACACTCCGCCCTCGGTGGTGGAGGGAGTCCTCCGGCGGCAGATTCGCGAGCACACAGGGCGCGCGCTGCAGCGGAGCGGGCCCTGACGCAGTGCGGCCTGCGCCGCGCGCCGGAGCCGGGTCCCCGAGTCCAGTGGGGGTCCGACTGGAAGTGCGGTGGCGCCTGGGTCGGCTACTGATCTTGGACTGGCTCCCGGCGGCACAGAGAGACGTGGGACTGCGGAGAGATCCTGGAGCTGGCCCGACAGTTGGATCGCCGGAGTGTCAGGGGTAAGCGGCTGCTAGGAGCTGGGCGGCATTGAAGAGGGGGGGGATACCGTTGACGACGAGGGGCTCCCGCTCGGCGGTCAGCTCGGACCGCGGGGGGGCCCAGAGCCCTAGGGGACCTGAAGGGCTCAGACCCCCCCCCTCTCTTGGATGCACCGCTCCACTTGCGAGGCCCCCCTCCACCATCGGCCACTAAGTGCCTGATTCTTAAAGGGGACACTTGAAGGCGAGCCCGTTGGGGTTCGTGTGATATACCCCTGGCGCCCAGATCTGAACTTTGCTGTGTTTGACGAGGACCAGTGTACGTCTGCGCCAGGGTCCCGGGGGAGTGTGTGAGTGGGCCTGGACGACCCCGTTGTGGGGGCCCTCGTTGGGACACATCTTGATCGAAACCTCCAGCCAGTTGTACGCACTGTGCTTCGCCGCTGTGCTTGGTGACCTGGGGAGGTGCTGCACGCTTTGGAGCCACACCACTATCCTGACACTCTCTCCTACATTCCCCGGGGCCCGACCGGAACGTGTCGGCTCCTTCCGGAGGCCCTGAACCGGAGGAGGGCAGGCGCCTACAGTTATTGGGACATTGTGCCACAGACTCTCATCCACGATGACGAGGGGCGGCAATAGCGGAGGTACTACGAAACAAGGCCCCATAGATAAATTTACAGGGCCGAGTGGTGGGGCCGGGCGTCTGGAGGCCAGCCGGGACCGGTGACGAACCCGGACAACGCGGCCCTATTGGCGGCTATAACGCAGTCAAGAGACACACTGGACACGAAAATTGGGCCAGTTGGGGCCGATGTCACACTGCTCCGTCAAGATCTACGCAACGCGGTGGCCCGCATAACGGAAACTGAAGCCAGAATCACGGAGGTGGAGGACGATGTTGTGGTCCTAAAGAGGAAAGTGGCAGCTATGGAGGGAATACAGAAGGGCCTGGCGCGCCGGGCCGAAGACGCTGAAGGACGGGCGCGAAGGAACAACCTACGATTTGTGGGCTTCCCGGAGGACTGTGAGAAGGGCAATATGGAGGCATTCCTAACACAGTGGCTGGAGGGGTGGCTCCCCTCGGACTCTCTATCGAGATGTTTCATTATTGAGCGGGCTCATCGCGCTCTTCTCCCGAAGCCGCCGACTGGAGCTTGCCCCCCATACGGGCATTGCCAAACTCCTCAATTACCATGACCGCGACACTATACTGAGGCAAGCGAGGGATAAGGAACCTGTAATGTACGACAATCACAAAATACTGATTTTCCCCGACTATACTAAATTGGTGCAGCAACAGCGCCAATCCTTTACTGCGGCAAAGGCACGGCTGAGAGAACTAAAAATTCAATATGCCTTGCTCTATCCGGCCCGCCTGCGGGTGGTGTTCCAATCTAAGACACAGTTCTTCAACCCCCCCGGAGGAGGTCTTTGAATGGACAGATGAGACAGTGAGGGTCAAGGTACATTACCCCCCGAGCAGAGACTCTGACTCCTCCTCAGCGACCGACCCCCGAGGACCCCTAGGAGGTCACGAAGCAGGAGTAACTGGAGGGCACGCTCGCAGAGGAACCACCCGTCCAAAGATGGGGCGTCGGGGGGCAGCATTGCAGATGAGGCTCCGGCGCCAGGGCCATGAAGACAAGTGCTGCCCTAGATCCACTACGTGTGTCTCCCCAGACGGGCACAACGGTCTCCGGATCCTACCGCACGCGCCACTTGACCGAGTGGCTTAACGTCAAACTATATGACTCACGCCCACAGTGTGAGGGCAAGACGCAGGTTAGGGGATGCCCGTGAGTAGGCGGACATCACCCCGAACAGTAGAGTAGCTAGTTGGGTTAAGGGTTAGTTGGGATTGGGTGGACAGTTGGTTGGGATCCATTGGCATAGTGGGTCATTGGCCTCCCGTTGGGGGCTAGTGACTGTCTATACCGCGACAGGTACTTCAATGTTACTGAGGTATGGGGAGGGGGGGGGTGGTGGGAGAGTTGTAGGCAGCGTGGAAGATGGGGGGGAATGTTGTGGGGGGGTTGTGGAAATGCGGGGCAGTTGGGTGGGTGCTCCGAGGGGGTGTGGGGAGGGGGGACGCGTTTTACTGCACAGTGTTTTTCTGGATCCTGTCAATGCAAGATGAATGTGTGTGGCCTCTGCCGCATGGACTGCCTGACTTCCTATCCCTAGATGGTGGTTGAAACTCCCGAATCGGGCCTGCAAAGGGCCTTGCTGCGTGTTGTGAGCTGGAATGTGCGGGGGATGCTAGATAGAATCAAAAGAGGGGCAGTCCTGCGCCAAGGGAAGAGGGACAAGGCCGATGTGTTGCTATTACAGGAGACCCACCTCTTGGGTTCCAAGACCCTTAGCCTACAGAGATATGGCTATCAACAAGTCTTTCATGCGGGATTTGTGAGAGGTTCCCGGGGGGTGGCTATCCTGGTGCATCGCAGGCTGTCCTACACTCATGAAACTCAGTTGGGCTGACCCACAGGGCAGGTATGTGTTCATCCAGGGCAAGATAGGAACGGAGCAGATCGTCTTTGGGAGTGTGTACGCTCCACCCCCGCTGCAGTGTGCCCTTATAGAAAAGTTGTTCGTGTATGGGCTGAGATCCCGGATGTTATGGCAGTAATTGGCGGGGACTGGAATGATGTGATGAATGCTCGAATGGACCGACACAGGCTAGGGGGGGAGGTGCTATCGGACACAACTACTAAACTGGATGGCATGGCGAGAGGCATGGGATGGGTAGACACATGGCGACATCAACATGCTCAACACCGCGAATACACCTACGTCTCACCGGTACACAAGTCCTTTTCTAGAATTGATTACTTATTTGTTCCCCGGTCCTGGGTCGGGAGGGTAGATACCACAAGGATCCTACCACGGGGCCTGTCGGATCACTCCCCTGTTGTGTTAGACCTTCACCTAGACAGGAGAGGGCAGCCATTCCGGTGGCTTCTTTCCACATGGCACTTACAGCAAGAACCTTATCAGTTCCATATGAGAGAGGCTATTGCTCACTACTGGAGCGATAATGATCACCCCGACATGGATGCCATGACCCTTTGGGAGGCCCTGAAGCCCACGCTTCGTGGGGTGGATATTGCTTGGTGTGCGGCCGCCCGCAGGAAGCGTAGGGAAGATTTGACTCTGGCGGCTGACCATGTTAGAGACCAAGAAAATAGATGCAGTGCTGGCGGGAGGTAGGAAGACGTGAGACACATTCTACTGCTGCAACAGTCATATGCCTCCTTGCAGCTAGACGAGGCTCGACAGTTGTGGTTGGCGACTCAGAGTAGGATCTACCAATGGGGCGATAAGTCCAGCTCGATGCTATATAGACTCTGTCAAAGTACTTACCACGCGCAGTCTCTGCCTTGTCTGCGAGACGAGACGGGTGAGCCCATGACGGCCCCGTCGGCCCTAGTGGGCACGTTTGCACGATACTATGAGGCCCAGTACGCCCCTCGGGAACTCCTTTCGCCGAGTGACGTGGATAAGTTTCTGGCTGATCTCCCGCCACGAGCGATTTCGGACGAGGAGCGAGCTGCACTTGACCTTCCCTTATCAGCGGAGGAACTGGGAACGGCCCTCGGGGAACTGAACACGGGCAAAGCCCCCGGGCCCAACGGATTCCCTTGTGAATTTTTAAAGAAATTTCACCTCCAGTTGGGTTCATACTATGGTAGGGCGTTGGAAGAAGCCAGAGACTGCGGCCGACTTCCGAGGGACTGGCGGCACGCCGAGATAGTGGTCTTCTGCAAACCGGGCAGGCCTCCGGACCGACCCGAGTCCTATCGACCGATCTCACTACTGAACACTGAAGCTAAAATTTTGGCAAAGGCATTAGCCAATCGCCTCCTCCCGTACATTACAGCACTCGTGCATCCGGACCAGGCCGGATTTATGCCCCACAGGGCACAATATTCGGCGTGCACAGGTGGTGATAGAGGCGGCCCGAGCGACAGGGATACCAGCGGCGCTTTTATTGGCCGACATAGACAGGGCCTTCGACTCAGTAAGTTGGGTCTACCTCCGTGCGCTTCTGTCCCGGTTAAACCTGGGGCCCCGCTTCCTTTCCTATATACAGCTGTTGTACACAGATCTCACGGCGTCGGTGAGAGTGGCTGGGGCAGTGTCTGCTTCCTTTCCTATAGGTGGAGGCACCAGACAGGGTTGCCCCCTCTCACCATATCTATTTGCCCTGGCCATGGAGCCACTGGCGGCGTGGGTCCGAATAGACGCACAGATGCGGGGCATTGAGTGGACTGCGGGACCCTCCGACAGAATTGCACTATATGCTGATGATGTCCTCTTTTTTCTTACAGACCTGAACAGATCTGGACCACGAGTCCTTGACATCATGCGTATTTTCGGAGAGGTGTCGGGCCTTCACCTGAACCTGCGCAAATCACTACTGTGGGTGCTGAGGGAGCGCCGAGACTTGGGGCCCTGGGCCGGGGCGCTACAGGAAGCGATAGGCGGACTTAAGTACTTGGGGATATTTCTGATGGACGTACGGGGAGTCTCCTGGGCGCGCAATGTAGTGCCGGTGTGGGAGCGTATCCGATCAGACATGACTACATGGTCCCGCATGCCCCTGAACGTTTATGGCCGCTCGGCCATTTTTAAGATGGTGGCCCTCCCGCGCCTTATATATCAGTTACAAAAACACCCATACCCTCCTATATCACCGCGGTGGTTCAAACTGGTGAACTCGGCACTTAGTAATTTCCTTTGGGCTGGGGGAGCGGCGAGAGTGGCGCTCCGCACGTGCTTTCTGTCCACATACTGCGGCGGGCTGGCAACGTCGGATGTCCTGTCCTACTATCAGGCTTCCCACCTCTTAGTGCTGAATGAATGGTGGTATGGGGAGCGGAGTGACCCTACCTACGCCCTGGAGCGATTCCTGATGGACCCTGACACGCTACATACGATACTGTATTCGGCTGTTAAGAGGAGGAGGCTCCCTGAGGTCACGCAAACCGTATTCCACATATGGCGCGGTGCGCTCCGCAGAATGGGATGGTGGAATAGGTTGACGAGGGAGACCCCGTTGTGGCGGAATGGGCAGTTGCCGGAGTTGCTGTCCCTGCAGGGCTTCCGTGGCTGGGATGCGATCGGCATCTCGGCTGTGGGTCATGTGGTCAAGGGCACGACCCTTAAGTCATTCCAGGAGCTACGCGAGGAATATGACATGCCCCAGACCCAATTTTTTAAATACCTGCAGCTCCGCCACGCTCTTGCCCCTACCCTGGGAAGTCTGGACTCACTGCCCGAGTTTAGCCCCCTGGAGGCGAAGGTATTCATGGGGGAATTGGAGAGCAAAAAGATATAGTCTATTTATCAAACATTAGTTACACATTGCTCGACCTCCCTAGACTCTCTGCGGGCCAAGTGGGAACACGACCTGGGTGCATTTGAGGAGGAAGACTGGAGGGAGGCACTTGAGGCCCCCAGAGGGGCGGCCATTGCAGTACGGCTACGATTTATTCAGTTCAAATACTTGCACAGGGCATACTACACCAGGGAAAGGCTATGGAAGGCGGGCTTGATTGCGTCTCCTATCTGTTTGAGGTGTGGCAGAGAGACGGGTACATTCCTACATACAGTCTGGGCGTGTGATGGTCTGCGGAAGTTCTGGACGGGAGTGTGGAACTGCTTGTCGGAGGTGCTGGGCTGGGACCTCCCCCGTATGCCAAAATTAGGCCTCCTTCATGTCCTGGAACAGGTGGGAGGAAATGTTTACAAACGCCACTTGTTGTTGTTGGGGCTTGTGGTGGCCAAGAGGGACGTGGCCCGTGCCTGGAAAGACCCCAAAGCCCCCCTGTTGGGTGTGTGGAAGAGGACTCTTGACTACTCTATGGGTCTGGAACGCCCGATATTTGAGGCCAGGGGTTGCCCCAGGAAACACTACAAAATTTGGAAGAGGTGGGCAGAGTACAGGGGGTTATGGCTGGAGCCGCCAGCACGTGATGAACCGGGTGAAAGACATTTGGACATTGATCTCGTGTGAAGAGGGATACACACTTCATGTACATTGCTATGTTCTACGTATAGACTGATTCGACGCTGTGCAGGGGGTGGGGTAAGGGGGACTCCGGGTGGGAGATTAAGGGGGTGATGGGAGGAGGGACTTAGGGTTAGTTTTTGTATTTAAATGACTGTTTGAATTGTTTTACAACGTGATTTTTGCCTTCATGCTCGCAGCCTCCCCGGGATCGGGACGCTGTATGTCTTATGTAACTCTTCAACAGCACAATAAAATATTGTTCTGAAAAAGAAAAAAAAAAAAAGAAAGGAGTTCACGTGGGGGCGTAGATAACCAGCAGGGAGAACTCTGTGGAAATCATGGTCATGTAGCCGCCCACCCCTCCCCCGTCCCAGTACAGCGATATCAAGCATGAAACCGCAACCCACACCCAGGTGTTCGTACATCATGGGAATGCTGAGCGCGCTCACGGGTAATCTCAGTCAGCAGTGGTAGCAGTCTCAGTGTCAACCGGGCCCTCCTTCCATAGGGGCCCACAATTACCGACCTTAGCAGAGTGTCTATACACTGGCTACCTGCACATCCTACGTATATCAGTAAGCACTCCTGCACCGTGACCCAGCTGATATCCCAATTACGTATCTTGTCACAACCAGACCTCACCTTCCCCCCGCAACCCGCAGCATTTACTGGGCTATCCTGTAAAGTAAAAAAAGTAACACAGAACATATCATATCACACATATCTCAGTGACCCCTGCCCAAGCCTTCCGGATAGAGGAACCCAAACTAGATGCCCCCAAAACAAACTTCACAGTTAATCTTGTTCGTCTAGGAGGCCTCCCGCCTCCTCTGCCTGCTGTTCTCTGTTCGGGGAGGGTCGCCCCTCTCTGCGCCAGTCTTTGAGGGCCTTCTGCAGAGCCCTAGGGTCAGTGAAGATCATGGACTTCCCCTGCCTGTTGACCCGCAGCTTCGCGGAGTACAGCATCGCGTAATCTGCGCCCATCTCTCGGAGTTGGCGTTTCATCGGCACAAACTGCCTCCGAGCGCCTTGAACTTTGGCAGTGAAGTCCGGAAACAATTTAAGGACTGATCCCTCGTACTGTAATGGCTGCTTTTCTCTTGCGAGCTACAACGCCACATCGCGGTCCCTGTAATTAAGCAACTTGGCGATTATAGGCCTCGGCGGGGCCCCGGGTTTCGGCCTCGGGCTGAGAGCGGTGGCCCTTCTCAACCACAAACATACCAGAGAAGGCCTCATCTCCAAGGAGTTTCTTCAGCAGGTTTTCAACAAACACCTCCATGTTCCCGGTCTTTGTGTTTTCCGGAAGGCCTGTAATACGAAGATTACATCTCCGGGAGCGAACTTCTAAATCCTCCGTCTTGTCCTGTATTACCTGCATCAATCTGCTCAGCTGCTTATGTTCTGCGTCCAGAGAAGTCTGTGCCTCTTCCACCTCAGTGAGGCGGTGTTCCGACATGTCTAGTCGCTCCGCCTGTTTGTCAAGTCTCTCCGCCATGCGGTCCATCCGATAGGTTAATTCGTCCATTTTGGTTCCCAATGTGGCAATCCCCCCCTGTAGGCCCTTCTCCATGGCTAGTAATAGGCTGCGGATATCTTGTGGAGGTGGCTCCTCTGTGGCCTCCAGGTCCCATTGGCCTCCCCCAGATTCGCTCTCGCCGGCTTTGGACCTCTTTGGGTCAAATGATAATTTGGGCTGGGACTTGTCCGTGCGCCCCATCCTGGCGTCTCTTAAGTGTCCCTACTAACGCTGGAAATGCGGGAAAACACTAGGGGGGCAACTGCAAGGAGCGTCCTCCATTGCAGCAGAGGCACCACTGCAGGAGCGTCTCGTAGGTTTCGGCGCGGTCCTCACGTGCTCCGGCTCTACAGTGATCAGGTACGCATTCAGATGTGAGTCCAAACCTGCAGGATCGTGTTTAGTCCCTCAGTCAGGCAACCTGATCCAGCCCCACCACCAAATCCGTTGTGACTGCGTCTATGCCAGTTCCTTAGGCAGCCCCTCACCTGCAAGGCCAGGCGGCCAGCTTCCCAGTTGGGGGGGGCAATCACCACTGAGCCTCCATATCGCCTGTAGTGCGAGGGTACAACGTCAGTTCTCGTGAGGGCAACCCCTTCTGCCACTGTTTTAACTCCCTGGGGAGTGAGTCCAATACCACCACTCCTGCACTCAAAAAATGAAGGGGGGGGTGGTATCCTCGTCTGTGCGCCTCACCAGCGGTCTCCCCCATGCCTTGGTGCCAATACGTGTGGGCAGTCCCCTGTATAGTCGCAGGCTATACCAGCCCCGGCAGCACAGCACACCTCGCGAAGTGGGGGGGCTCAGAGCTCCCCGCACTGCCCCCTGCTGTCCGGTGATCTACTCACTGCGACGATCCTCTGCCCACGGCTGGGGGGGTTCCTCTGTGTAGGCGGCGAGCCCGGGCCTCTGCTCCAGGGCCCTTCGTCCTCACCGCGTCTCTCAGCGCCACACTCTTCCCAGTCGAGCTAGCGGCCTCCAGCAGTCACGGGTAGGCAAGGAAGCCCGCGCAGCTCATTTGCGCCGGTTGCCAGCGCGGCCTCCTCCACGATGCACCACTCTCCCTCTCAACTGTAGGGGGCGGCCTCGTCCCCAGAAGCAGACACCGCCGCAGGCCGCGGCGGTAATCCCCGGAGAGCCGGCCTCTCAGTCCGCTCTAAGCAACGGTCCCCCAGGCAGCTCCTCTCCGCACAACTGGGAGAAAGCGATCCACTCGCTCCTCGTCGGTTGCAAAGGTGCTCTTCACCTGGGTCATGCCTTCGGGGCAGCGGACCAGGCAGCGTCCCCGCCCCTCGGCAGTAGTGCCAGTCCTCAGTCGCAGTCTGTGCTCCCAGGCCGCGCAGCTCGTTCCGATCGCAGCAGGGGCTCTCCATGTTCGGACCCGCGTCGTCTGTGCTCTGTGGCAGTTCCGGCACGCGAGCCTGCAGAAACGGGCTGCCGGGCACGGTATTTCACGCAGGATAAGTGAAGGATAGTTACTGGGACGGAGGAGCTCTCGGCTCAAGCAGCCATCTTGGTTGCGAGCTAGCTCTGCCCCCCAACAATTAACATATATAATCTGGTACTCAACAAGGAAAATGTTTAAATATTCAGTAAAGTATATACACAGAGTCCAGGAGTTTCAGATGAGGTCATCAAGGTTCTATTTATTACAAGCTGTGATATGATGCTTGGTTGTGTTGTCTTCACACAGGAAGTGTACAATCTTCATAAATAATCATGACTGAGTATGTACAATGTATATATGATACTTCAGTACTTAAAGGTGAGAACACCAGCAGTATCAATTGATGACAAGGTATAGTTATCGTATACATATACAACAGTTACGATGTGTAAAGGAACACTGACGCGTGTTTTATCAGTCAGACTTTTTCAGGTCTAAACTTGTCAAATGTGGATAGTAGATAGCAATGTTATTCCTAAGGTCTAGGTGGCGAGGTACATAGCCTGACAGAGAAATGCAGTTGTAATGATATCATGAAGTAGTATTGCAACAATTGGTCATGGACCAAAGTAAGAGTTGTAAGTAGCTCAGTTATTTAGGTGTAGGAACAACATTGACGTTTGTCAGCCGTAGTAGTGGGAACAAGCGAGGTAACCGTAAACTCTGTCAATATTTTTCTTACACCTAATTATCCATTTCCATATTTTTCTCAAAATGTTGGTGTTTATGGTCTTTTGCTTGCATCTGGTGCGCAGGTCCTGGTTGGAGATGGTTTGTGGCCAGAAAATGCATATGGTTTTTCTCAGGTTATTGGTGTGAAAGGCTGACAGTTTGGTGATGTCAGTTTTTGTGATCAGCAAGCATTCTGATTCATTCAATAGTGTGGACAGTATGCAGCTCTGGTAAAGCCTCAGCTTGTTGTTAGTACTGTACTTGAGATTACATTTTTCAGCATCCTGATGGCATTTCTGGCCTTGTTCAGTCTGCTCTTAATGTCGCTGCCTGCCACTCCATCATGTCTGATAGTACTGCCTAGTTAGGTGAACTCTTCAGTCATGGGTAGGTCCCCTCCATCCACCTTGATTGGTGAAAAGTTTGGGACGTCGAGTGATATGACTTCTGATTTTTTTGTAGTGATCTTTAGGCACACCACGTGCTGTGCATAGATGTTGAGGCAAGATGTCTTTTACTGCATATGCTGGTGTGTGTGAGAGAGCACAGCTAGGTCATCGGCATTGTCAAGGTCCTCCAGTGTAGAGCATAATGTCCATCTCAGCCCTTGGTCTTCTGCTTTGCGTTGCGTTACCAGATCAATGTCAAGATTGAAGAGCAACGCTGATAAAACGCATCCCTGTCTTGCATCAGTCTTAACTGCGAAGCTGTACTCCGTGTCTCCCAACTTGCAGGTAAAATTATCATAAAAGCTCTTGAGGAGAACTATCTGCTGTGTTATGCCAGAGACGCTCAGTATACTTCAGAGACTGGCACAGTGTATACTGTAAAAGGCTTTCTCAAAATCAATTAAGTTGATTTATAGGTGTCTATGCTACTCTGTGCACTGCTCTATGATGTTGCGTAGAGTAAGGATCTGATCAACGCAATCTCTGCCCTTGCAGACCGAAGCCTGTTTTTTTCCTAACTGCCCATTGCAGCAGAAATGTGCGGTGTAATGTTTTTCACCAGGATTTTACTCTGGATTAACAGAAGGGTGATTCCAGACCAGTTGTTGCAGTTGGGTAATGCATCTTGCTTTGGAATTTTGATGTTTAGGTCTTTTTTCCAGTCATCTGGTGCATTCTTTCCCTCCAAAATCGATGTAAACAAATGTTGGAGGCTCATGGCTTATGTCTCAGGGTCTGCCTTTAACATTTGTGCATTCGGGTTGCCTTGGTGAGGATCTTTTCTTTTCTTGAGTGATTGCAAAGCATTGATGATTTCATCTTTCTGTGGTGGGTGGTTCTCATAATCAAATCTGTCTGCTTCTTGGATGTCTACTTCGCTTGTTTTTACTGGTTTGTTCAGGACGTTTGACTTGCTTAGCACAGCGTACTTCCTACTCTTTCTCTGCTGTGAGTGGTCTGCCTGATCGAGGTGCTGTATGTTGCATGGGTGTTGTATGTTGCATGAGATTTACCACTGATTATCTTTGTGATCTTGAAGACCTTTCTCCGCTCACCTCTACTGGCTGCTTCCTTTGCTTGTCTGGCAAGTTTAACAATATACGCCTGCTTGTCTGCTCTTGGCATTGTTTTGACTGCTCTGTCTGCTTCTATGTACAGTTGTTTGTATTTCTCCTGCAGCCTCTCCGATTTGGCCTTCTTGATTTTCGTTTTTTGCCTGTCTTCACTGGCTAGCCATGTATGTTGTCTTATCCATTCTCACTCGTCTTGGTCGTGCAGCATGTTTCACTGCTCTTCACATATATTGAAGAGACTTGTTCCCATTTCTTGTTGATTGCTTCTGCATCTGGCATAGACTGGTCTTCCGTGTCTGCCAGGTGTTCTCAGTCGTGGGGTTCTGTAATTTTTCCGCACCAAATTGCTGTTGCCCTGATATTTTGTGTTCTGTTTTTCTAAGTTTTAGTTTCACAAGGGCAGTCACTAAATGTGGATCACTGCAGACGAATGCTCCCCTCCTGACTCGCATCTTCCAGTGAGAGTATTCAGGTGCTGCTTAGAGAGGGGCGGCGCTCTGTCATGTGCAGAATAGTAATTTAAAATGAGTAGAAGTATTTTTCTATCTGCTGTAACTGAAGTTATCACTTATTAAGTATAAGGTAACCTATTGTTAGTCTACGAGAGAGGTAGCATTGCTGCAGTGAAAAACGACTTTTCACTGTCAGGACATGTAACACTCAAGTTCACATGTTTTACTTGCAATACCATGCGCTCCTCCCTTTGTGCTTATATGAGCTGCATTAGTAGTGACTTAAGTGTTGAAAAGCAAGGTTGGGGCCTGGCAAAAGGTTTGTTTTACTAGGGGGAAATGGCAGTTTGAAGCTGCACTACAAGCTTTAGTAGCAGGCCACAGACATGTTTTACAGTGCTACTTTAGTGGGTGGCATGAGCGCTGCAGCCTACTAGTAGCATTTAATTTACAGTTCTAGCTACGTGTAGTACCATATTCAAGGGACTTATAAGTAAATGAAGTGGACCAATCCGGTGTATGCCAATTAACCATGTCTGAAAAGGAAAGCATTTTTTCACTGGTTAGCAGAAGTGTAGTATGCAAAGTCCTAAAAGCCAGCAAAAACAGGTTTCGCAAAAGTACACAAAAGGCTGGGGTGACCCTGCAGAAGTGTCACTTTCACCAGTAAACTGAATACTATGAGCACTTTAGGCTATTTTCACCGTTCATACCTAGTGTACAACTGGTTTGCTTTGCTGCCATAGATACCTTTCACCAAGTGAGGGACCAACTCGGTGGGTGTGAAGCTGAGAAGGAACCATTTTGTTCCCAGCATAACTGTGTCCGCAAGAAAAATACTTGTATAGAGCTCCAATGTGGGATAGTTAAGATGTAGGAATCTAAATTCACTATGTTTTCTTGTAAGGAACGTATTTTTCTACTGTTTTTTTAATCAAAGTTTTATGTGCCTTTTTATTAGTAATATGTTAAATAGTCTAACAAAGACAATATATGAAAATTGCATAAGCAGCTACATTGAATTATAACATTACCGGCAAGATGGCCGCTGAAGCTCTGTAGGAGTCAGTCGCTCACTGACCCCTCTCTGACCTAAAGCTCAAAATCAGGCAATGGAGCTTTGAAACAGCATGCAATCGGCTTTTTGGAACCAACAGACAGGAAACGCTTCTGTGAGATTAATTCACGGCGGAATCACTGGCCTCACACGAGCAATTTTGAAAGCGAAATCAATCTATTTCAAAATCCTCGAGGCACTTATGGCAGAGATGGGGACCCGAGGCAAAGATAAGCATCTGCAGCAGCAACAACAGCCCATATATAGCGGAGCGCATAAGGAGATGCCGCAGAAAGAAGCTGGAAGAACGGGCGCAATTCCAAAAATAAAGGCACCAACTACCAGCAAAAGAACCACCCCCACAGTCTCTACGATCACCAAAGCACAGATGCGCAAACTGGAGAAAGCCAGTGATAAAGAGAAGGGGATCAGCCAAAGTAAAGAGGCAAGAGGCAGCAATATCACCCCAGCGGCGCGAGAAACATCGGAAAAGAAGAAAAATGATGTTACCTACCGACAACTATCAATGTCCGAAGTTTTCAGCGCTAAAGCTCCGCCAGAGACACCTGGCTCGGTCACAGCAGTCTCACTCTCCACGGTACCAGGGCCGGCTGCCGACACAACTCAGAGCGTCCTCGAGGACGCAGGCGGTGGGGTTGCTAAGCAACCAGAGCTCACGGAGCTTACGGAGCTTACGCTTACCGCGGGACGCCATGTAGAGGCTCAGCCAGACGCTGGGGAATGGGAGCTGATGCAGGAGAGGCGGAATGAAGGTCGGGAGCTGGAAAAAGAGGTGAGAGAGGCTGATGGCGGGGTAAAGACATCGGGGGTGTCAAACACTGGTCAAATGCTAGAAGCATTGATAGAAGTGGAAGCGGAAATGCGAGAGGAGAAGATTCAGGCTCAGAGAAAAGAAAACAATGCGCTGGGTGAGGTCACTGCAAGCCCTAGACTGGACAATAACTTGATAGAGGTGGATCTAACAGAAGGGGCTGAGGGGGATAGGTTCTTCTCTGTTCCAGAAGAATCGGAATCCACGCTTGCAAGTAGCAATGACGAAAGGGACTCAATGGACTCAGATTCAAGCTCAAGCTCTGATGATAGTGGCAGCTCCAGGGGAAGAGGGACACAAAAAAGGCGGAAAATGACTGGGAAAATGACTGGGAGCTCACACAAGGGTACACAAAAGAAACTCGTGTGGGACTACTCCGCTACCTCCAATATGTATAAAGATAATGAGCAAGAGCTTCAAAATGGTGGAGGGAAACTGGACTTAATGTTTGCTACATTAAAACAGATACAAATGGAGGCGAGAGCCGAAAGTCGGAGGGCCAGACATGATACGAAAAAAATCCAAGCCTCAATCAGGAAAATAAATAAAAAGTTTGAAGAAGTGGAGGAAAGAGTCACTGAAGTTGAAGAAAGAACTGGTAGACTAGAAGACGAGGTAACTGATTGGCAATCATCTAGAGAGGAACAGTCTAAGAAAGTGGAAGACCTACAGTGGAAGGTGGAGGACTTGGAGAATCGCCAGAGGCGTAATAATGCCAGGCTCCTCGGAATAGAGGAAGGGATTGAGGGGCAGGATCCCAGAGGTTTCGTCATCAAGCTATTAAAAGGAGCCTTCCCAGAGGCCCCATGGATTTGGGAACAAGAAGTGCAGAGAGCCCATAGATACCCACTTTTTGTAAGGAAAACTCAGAAAGAAGGTTCAGGAGCTCTACCCAGGGCTATGTTGGTATTTTTTGGCAACTTCCTGGCAAGGCAAGAACTAATGGAGAAAGCCAGGCCTGATGCCAAAAAAACGGTGGAAGGAATAACTTTCTTTGCGAGACCGGACTTCTGCCACATAACAGTGGAGAGACGCTGGAGGCTTAGACAGCTGATTAATACATTCCAGTCACAAGGAGCAGAGGCCTACCTGATGTTCCCAGCAAAGTTAAAGGTTATCTCAGCAGGCCGCACTAGAATGTTTTTTTCTGAGATCAAAGCGGGTGAATTCCTGTCAGAATTAAAAGAACAAGGGGGTGCTAGTAGAAAATAGTCAGGGAAGGGAGTAGAAGAAGCCCAAAATGTGTAGACATAAAAGTTGGATAACTTACCAAGCCTGATAAATAGAAGTAGTACTGGACAAGAGGGGAGGAGAGGGGGAGCGACTCTACAACGCTAAGCGTACACACATAGGTCAGGGATGACCTATTTGCCTGTCACAGGGGGGGAGGGGCAGCAGCAGGGGTGGGGGGGGTTAAAGGGGGGGAGGGGTAGGGAAGAAGTCACGGGGAAAAGGTGCTGGTGTAAGATAATGCAGATTTGTAAGGAGTGTAGTGATGCAGTAAAAGAACACATAGAAAAAGACAAAGAAATAGCTGAGGCACTGGTAAAAGTTAAACTAGAGATATGGCACTTAGGATAATGTCAATTAATATCTGTGGGTTAAACAACATGGAGAAAAGGCAGAAGTTCTCCGCGCTGTTGCGATACTGGAAAATTGATATAACCTGTATACAGGAAACGCATGTAGCAGCTGATGACAAATTTTTGCTTGGTCAGATGGGGCTGGAGATCCTTGCTAACACAGGACAAAAAGAGCGAAATAAGGGGGTGGCAGTCCTGGCCAAAAAAGGGGTGGTTAAAATTAAAAAGAAAAAAGAGGATTCGGAAGGGAGATGGGTGATGCTAGACCTAGAAACAACAGCGGGAAGATGTACTCTGGTCTCATTATACGGTTCAAATGAAGACGAATCGGATCTATTAGAATTTTTGGATAATGAGTTAGCCTTGTGGCCAGAGCCTGTGATTTGCTGTGGGGACTTTAATATTAATGGGATGTATGGAGTAATAGGCGCAAGTGGGGGTGGGTATCAAGGAAGGAAAAAAAAGGTGCATAAAGCAATACAAAATCTCGCTAGACACAACGCATTGGTGGATACATGGCTGGAGCTCAATCCGATAGGATCAGGTAGCACTTATTATTCAGCACCACATCAAACAGTTGCCCGCTTGGATTATTTCCTCATCTCTAGCTCATTAGTTAGCAGGGCTAAAATAGATTGTCTCCCAAGGATAATGTCGGATCATAATCCGTTGGTGTTAAGTTTAGCAGTATTACAAAAAGTGGAAAAAATAAACCCGACATGGACATTTGAAAGAGGCTTGCTGAAGGAGGAGGGTTATATCGCAAGGATGCAAGAATGGATGACACAATTTTGGGACTTAAATAGATATTCAACCTCAGCAGATATGGTGTGGGATAGTTTCAAAGCAGGAGTAAGGGGAGAGACATTAAGTTTTTCTTTGACAAGAAGTAAAAAGGAAAAAGATAAGATGGATGAGGACATTAGAAAGTTGTTGGAGATGGAAAAAATGCTAGTAGAAGCAATAGAAAAACAAGAACCTATTGAACATATTTTAGTGGCCATAGAGATGCAGAGATCAGAAACAGGGATTACTCTGGCACAAAAAACAGCGAGAAAATACTTAGCACATAAAGAGAAATGTTATGAGTGCAACGAGAGGGTGGGACATCTGCTTGCAATTAGAACTAGGCAAACCCTAGCTGCAGGAGAAATCAAAGAAATTAAGGATTGTAATGGGATAACTGTTAATAAAGCAGAGGAGGTGCAGGAAGAGTTCAGGAGGTTTTATGAGAGACTATACGCGCAGGATAAAAAAGATGAGGAGATAGAAGCAAAAACCTTGGAATACCTAAGGCAAGGTCAAATGGATGGGATGAGCATAGAGGATAGGGATAAGCTAGATACACAATTAACACTACAGGAGATAAAAGACGCAATATTTAGTTTACCATCTGGCAAAGCAACGGGACAAGATCAGATCCCAGTAGAATTTTACAAAACTTTGTGGGATATACTAGCCAAAGATATCTGGATAATCTGTTGCTTGGCACAAGGAGGCAGAACGGTTCCTCACTCTTGGGCGGGGGCTGATATAATCGTATTATTAAAAAAAGATAAACCCCCCACCGATCCGGGCTCTTATAGGCCTATCACATTGCTTAATGCTGATGCGAAGATATTCTCCAAGGCACTGGCCAACAGACTGAGCAAGGTGATAGGGAAGGTGGTCTCCCCCATACAACACGGGTTTATACCAGGGAAGGGAACCACAGAACATACTAGACAGCTGATAACCATTTTGGACGCTGCAGCGGCCGTAGGTGATCCAGTCGCTGCGATCTTTTTGGATGCCGAGAAGGCTTTTGACAGGGTCTCTTGGGTCTACCTCTGGAAGGCTATGGAATGGGCTGGAATAGGGCGAGGATACATAAAGGCAGTCCAGGCATTATATAAACATCCCAGTGCAAGGATCCGTATTAATAGATCTTACTCTAATACAGTGCAGATTAGACGAGGGACTAGGCAGGGCTGCCCAGTCTCACCATTACTATTTGCAATATATCTTGACCCATATCTCAGAAGATTGTCAATAAATAGGAGGATTACCCCAGTTATACTACACGGGAAAGAATATAAACTATTTGCCTACGCAGATGACGTGGCTGTCATAACACCGACGCCAGAGGAGTCACTGGTTGAAATCGAACAGGAGGCTAGGAAATTCGGTGAGGTGTCTGGATACTCAATAAACAGGGGGAAAACACAGGTCGTTCAGAATATTTACACTACATTTGTAGACGCAAGGGTCGTCTCAGATACAAAGTATTTGGGTATCAGGGTGACTGCAGACCTTGAAAAACTAGTAGAGATAAATTTGGAACCACTGCTAGCCAAAGTTAAAAGCAATTTGGAGAGAGTAAATAACTTACACCTGACTCTCATGGGTAGAATCAACTTTATCAAAATGGTTACTTTTCCGAAATTTTTATATTTGTTCAGGGCAATCCCACTCTTATTTGAAGGGATTTGGTTTAATAGAATAGAATCAGCGGTAAATAAGTTAATTTGGGCACAGGGGAAGACACGTAGAGCATATCGGTTTTTAACACTACCACGTGAGAGAGGAGGCTGGGGTGCACCTGATTTTAGATTCTATTACTGGGCGGCAGCTCTACAATACTCCAAAGGTCTATTAGGTGGAAGTGTTCAGGAGGAGGGGATGGGGAGGAAAGGGCCGGCGAATGTATATAAAGCAATCCTTGGTGACGCGGCGGAAAATGCTTTGGTAGCAACGGTGGACTTTGCATATTTTAAGCACACAAGATTCAAGACACTGACTGCGATATATAAAGTTTGGAAAGCGATAAGGAAAAAATTGGGACTGGGAAGGTACAATCGATATTTAAGACTTTATAGAAATGATAGCCTTCCGATAGAAATTTTTTGGGACACAGTTATGAAAGAGTGGGACGAGAAAGGGATTAAGAAATTGGGAGACTTAATGGATGAAGGGGGTGCAATCTTAACGTTCCAAAATGTACAGCATAGGTATAAAATAGCTGGACATAGCTTCTTTAAATACCTACAAGTGAGGAGCTATTTCTATACAAAAACGGGGGGCGCAGGAGGGATGGCGAGATGTAAGATAATGGATTATTTGGGAAGTAATTTATCATGTTCAATAAGACAGCTGTATGCAGAATTACAAGTCTATAAAACTGATGACAGAGAGAAATACAGCAGTAAATGGAGAGAGCAGGTAAATGCAAGACCTGAAGATTTACAGATCTCCTTAGATCTGGGTAGAACTATTTTATGCTCCGCTACACTTCAAACTCAACACTATAAAACAGTTTATTCATTATATTATACACCAGCCAGAATTGCCAGTTGGGGAGGCTCCACGGGAATAACGTGTCCAAGGTGTAATTCAGCTCAAGCTAATATAACACATATGTTTGCACAATGTCCACAATTATATACTTTAAAACTGGCAATAGAAGAGTTTCTGGGGAATTCACTGGATATAAAAATTAAATTATCTGAAGAGTTAATAATCTTGGGGGTTAGCGCAGACGATAATATAGCCTTCCCAGAATTCTTATTCATGGCCGCAGCAGTATACAGGATAATTGTCGCAAAAGCATGGAAGGACAAAACTGCACCGTCATTCCAGACATGGGTTGCTAGATTATTATCTACGTATAATTTGGAGAGGGCAATTTATGACAGAAAAGGAAGGAAGGCAAAAGCTATGGGGTGCAAGATATGGCTTCCCATTGAGCAGTGGAAGAATAGGAAAAAGGATGGGCGGTAATAATTGAGAAATGTGTTGAATATATAAGGTTAATAGTGATGTTCTGTTATGCGCCATATTTATGTCTTTGAATTTATGTCTTTGAATATGAG
Organism: Lissotriton helveticus; assembly: GCF_964261635.1. Lineage (NCBI taxonomy): Eukaryota > Metazoa > Chordata > Amphibia > Caudata > Salamandridae > Lissotriton > Lissotriton helveticus. Next base: position 772,844,841 of record NC_136057.1, read on the forward strand.
TATGTTAAATCTGCATATTATTATTGCTATTATTTAGCAGTACAAATCTGTATTCGTTTTAAAAGAATATGCAAATGTATAAAAACACACTGGTTGTAACAGAAAAATGGGGGGGGAAAAAAATGTCTTGAAGAAAGATATTTAAAAAAAAAAAAAAAAAGAATTATAACATTACCTCTTATTGCTATACTTTGCTAGTATTCCATTTATGCATACTAAATATTGTCCTTTATTCATTATTAACCATATGTGTGTTTGTCCGTATGGCATTAATGGCACTTTCTCCTGTCACTAGTTTTGTATGTATTGTATGCAGTGTACGCTGAGCTGTATACTATCAAGTAGTACATGTAAAGTCATTGTATACAATTTTTACTACGATTTTATAAACTTGTACCTACGTAAACATTACAGACTGACTAGGCTTTGTTCAGTAAGGCAAATCCAGCATTTTATTTCCCAAAGTCACTACCGAATATGTACTGTTAACTAGAGTCCAGTTACTGTGTAACATTCTGATTGCGTGGGTCATGTTTATTACTGCTGATAAGATAGTAAGTGTCAAACTAGCAATTTGAAAGACCTTGAGATTAGCAAAATGATTGATTTTTAAAAAAAAGTTTTTTTTATCTCACTTGGCTTCAAAGGCACAATTAAGTGACGTTTAAGCTTGGGAAACTTAAAATAGTTTGGCATGCATTAAAAAATCAGGACACTTTTAGGTCGTCCTTGAAACATTTATACCTATGTTCAGCTTAAATGCTAAAAAGTAATTTTTTGTATGTGTGAAATATTTGCTTGAGAAAATGTAATACATTACCTTCAGTAAGGTGCATGCTCAGTGCCTTACAAAACAAGTATTTATGATGCATTTGTCTTAACTAGTCCAAAATGTTATAATGCCCAGATATTTACAACCTTGATATCGGGGTTAATTTTATGTAGAATATACGGGAGGCCACTAACAGGCATAGTTGTCAAAGCCATTTATTTTCACCATCTTAGTTAGCGACCACCGAAGTTCGCCGTATGTTAAAGGGTATGTTTTTCCTCTGGGACACATTTGCCTGGGCTTGTGCATTGAAGTATATTTCAAGCCTGTAAACGCAGTTGCACCAGAATGACTTGTACAGAAGTGTCAACTCAAAACAATCATTGGCAAAGCCAAGATATTTCGCCTATGTTAAATCTATTGGTTTTATCTTTTTTTTACATGTTGCAGAGAAGTTTAGCTGCTGTGCAACATGGCTTAAAGAAAAAAAAGCACTTTGAGCAGAAAATGATGGCCACGTCATAGCGCTTTTAAAAATAAAATGTTACTTTAAGCCATTTAAAAAAAAAAAAAAACATTGACAACACCAATAGATTTTTCTTAGGTGAATGAAGCCTATTGACTTTGCTAGTTGGAGTTTCTTGTGCTTTAAAGAGAGAGCTCAGAAAGGGAGAAGATAGAGACGGAGGGATACAAAGAATGGAAGGACAGAAATAGAGATAGTGCAATGGTAGGAAAGGAGCGAGAATGGTATGAACATTTTTGCAGGGCTGCCTTTAATTCCCAGTCCGGCCCGAGGTAGGTCATGCCATCTGAGGTAAAGTGTTTGTCGCCAAGCCATTCTTCATGCATGGCAAAGGCAGATGCGCCTTGCTGCACTGATACATGGCATGGTGGCAGGCAAGGGTTGGTCTGGATAGGTAATCCTTTGTCAATTGGTATTACACACTTTCAGCTGTCCTGTAGTGTGGACATGTCACCTCTCCGCACTCATGTGTAAGCCGCAGAGTGACAAGTACGGCAGAGCCGAGGCATGCCAGCCATAAACCAAGCCTCACTGAATATACACGCCAGAGCGTCCACTGACCATATCTGTCCACCATTTTAGACACACACTTACATAAATAAACCTGGAAGTGCCGAATGGCAACACATGGAAAAAGCCATGTGGGTAGCCAGAGGTAAAGTGTGGTGTGTGCTGCCCCTCAGGTAGCTGTACAACCCAATACCAGCCTGGTCAAGGTCTTTAGACTTGCACTGCACACCGTTTCCAATGAAACACTGCGCAGCACGTCAGTCCGGGAGGATCTGCTGAATGATAACCAAACACAGGCTAAAACCAGAAGGATAAGAGATTTCACACGTGAGAGAGGAAAGGCCACTGAAATATTAAGAGTGTGAAGGGAATGTTCCGTCTTAGTAACTCAGTCACATTAACTATGTAATGCAATACTTCAAGGCCACTTGGGGCTCTACAAAACTCTTCTTAGCATTAACCCTTCTAATCACTTCAGTGGCCCATTGCCACCGTCTGTCTTCAAAGAAATCAAGGTTGCTCTCATCCTCCTTTGGACAAAGATTGTCAGCGCCTCCTTAACTCAAGGCAAGATCCCCAAATGTCTAAAAGCAGCTCAGGTCTCATTCATTCTTAAAAAACCTGATGCGGACAGAACTGACCTCCACAACTTTCGTCCCATCTCCAGCATCCCTACTCTGGCTAAGTTCCTAGAAAAATGCATTCAATCGCAATCTGTAAGCACATTGAGTCTTTCAATCTCTTGGATCAACATCATTCTGGTTTCAAGAGCGGTCACAGTACCGTATCGACGCTCCTTCACATCATGGATGACATCCTAAAAATGTTAGACCATAATGAATCCTGCCTACTAATCCTTCTTGATCTTTCCTCTGCATTCAACATGGTTCATCACAATAACCTCTTAGCCATTTTGGAACACAGGATTGGCCTTTCCGGTCTGGTATTGCAATGGTTCTCTTCCTTCCTTCACATTAGATCCCAAAGAGTTAACGTGAATCAAACCCTATCCCAACCGTCTATAGTCTCCATGGGGTCCCGCAAGGGTCTGCACTTTCTCCCATACTCTTTAATGATTTCCTGGAACCGATAGCGAACACTCTAAAATCCCTGAACATTCTTTTTCATATGTATGCTGATGACACGCAACTCCACCTGAAAATCAGTTCCTCTGAAGACCTCATTTCACTCCATTCCTCCTTGACGATTACCCAAAACTGGGAAGGGTGCTAACCACCAACTGAGGATTCTTAGAAACCTAAAACGATTCCTCCCTCAAGAGGACTTCAAGCTGGTGGTTCAAGTGCTTGTCCTGCCGAGGCTGGCTGACGGGCTCCTTGAGCCTGTCTGAAACCAGCTGAAATGACGACTAGTTTCAATTCTGACCAACTACATGGTTATTAAGCGGTTGGAATAGAAACAAATGATCTTGGTCAGAAAGTCTCCGACCTCAGGTGGGAGGCTTTCCGACAAGAACGCAATAGTCCGCTTAATGAGCACAAATCTACACTGAGTTATACAAGGTATCCTCCAAAATGTATTATATAGTTTCTTCCAGTACAGCAGAATTGCACATACTGTTTCACCCGAATTAAACAAAAGCAGGGGTACCTTTTTCTTTTCCAAGTGCCGTCCGAGGGAAACTTTTAGCCCAGCAAGACCAACACACTGCACCTGCCAATGTAATTGTAGTGTTTCATAGTTGGTACAACCAAAGGTGTAAAATTCCACTTTGCCTTTCCCTAGAGGTTATTAACATATTCTTGGAAGGCGGACATTGCCGATCTTCTGGGATTCCTATGGTGAAAAGTTGATTTAAATTTGGGTAAGGTTTTATAACCTCTTGGATATAAAGATTTGAAAATATTGTCTCGGAAAACGAACATCAGATGTTTTACTTACACTTCATATCATAGGTACATTCTAAATTGCATAAAAATATTTGCTACCACCATGGCGAAATAATCAGAATTGTTAGCACCTTCCCAGACCTTCTCTAGTGCACGACGGGGCAGGGTGAGTTAAAGCAGTTAGGCGCTTGAAGTCTGGAAGAAGTCCCTGGCCTGCCACAGAACACTGTCTGGTACCTGCTTGACTATTTCTTGTTAATGGATGCAGCTTTCGATACCGACAAAGGAGGTTTCACTTACTGATTTATGTCTGCCATGTGTGGACGGAAAAGATTAATTTAGCTCCATCCTAGTACATAGTACAATACAAAAAAGTAAAGACTAGACCTGTCTAAGGTAAAGCAAACCGCAAACAATTGAGGACATGAATCTGTGCATATCCAAACCAGCAGGAGCTAGGTTCCTAGGACCACAACACTTGAAGGACCTGGGCTAGACACTTTTCAAACGTCACAAGAAACGGCACGTGGATTGATAAGATTAAAACATGTGTCCTGTTCATGAAGATTGGCCGGCCATTTTTTCGCACTGCCACCCTATGTGACATTCGTGGCTTGTTGGACAATTTGTTCCCGTGTCCTTATTTAACGTTTGCCTAATGAATCTGCATAACGTGCTTCACAGAAAAGTGCTTTCTGCAGAGTCGTGAATAAAAGGCCATGTAAAACGCAAACTTGCAGAGAAGAAATGTGCAAACTGAAAAGTTTTGTTAAAGTTACAGAGAATAAAAACTTTGCACAACCCTGCGCACAGTGACTCATAACCACTGAGAGGACGGGGCTCTCCCGTCAGATGTATCGCACAAGCAGCCTCTGAGGAACTTGTGCCGTTTTCGGCAGATTTGCCGTGCCTCCTATTCCTCTCCTCCAGTCGCGGTGACGATACGTGGTGTGCGCGTGATGCTTCGCATCCACACTGTGACAGGGGGAGGAGCCCCTGTTTCACGCAACGGGGAGACAGTCACTGCAGGAGTGAGGAACCTACCTAATCTCTCACCGAGAAGCAAGAAACTAGACCAGTGCGAGATGCAACTGCTTGCATATGATTATTATCTATTACCTCACTATCTGAAACTATTTGGCATCCGCAAATTGAATCTTAGTATTTATGGCAAGATAAAACTTTTTAGAAAAACTTGGAGAATTGGTAACTAATTCCGCTTTAGTTTAGGAATGCATGCCATTTAGAATGCATTGAAGACTTTGTTGCTAATCCAAATACAAAACATCGTTTTGAAAGTATGCTTTTGCTGCCCTCTACTGGTGTTACATAAATGGAAGCAAATATGTACAATTTGTATATCGGTTTTAAGAATTTCTATTAATACTACATGCAAGACGCATTTCGTTGACCTTGGATATGCTACCAGCTGTTTCCAAATTGGTTCATGCGGAACTCAAACTAAGCTTAAATTAGTGGTGGCTCCTCTGCTAAGGCGTGCAGTTATTATCATTTTATTTGTTACTGCTGCGGCAGGTTGGCGGGGCAGGACTGCTCTGCGCTCAGAGCAGGGGGAGGAGTGGTGGGCACTCTGTAAAGTGTGCATGAATGTTTGGCCAGCTGTCTCGGGCAGCCGGCCAAACAGTCATGCGCACTTTGCATGTTCTCCGCCCAGGTTGTGTTGCAGCCTGGGTGGAGAACATGCCCAGGCTCCCATTCAGGGCCGGACTGGGAACCAAAACCGGCCCTGGAAAAGTGCTCGTCTGGCCCCCCTCCCCACTCGGGGGGGGCTGGAGGTGCCGCCGAGCGCTTTGCTAGGGCCGGGTTTCGGCCGATTTTGTTGCAGGGCCGATTTTGCAGCTATGCTGCAAAAACGGCCCTCTAACAATATCGGCCCCCAGGGGCTCAAAACCGCCCCCCACCCTTGCGGCGCACCTGGGGATTGCCCGGTGCCCGCTATGGCCAGTCCGGGCCTGCTCCCATTCCCTGGCTGAGCGCCGAACCACGGTGTTCAGACCAATCACAATGCTACATTGCAGTGTTGTGATTGGCTTAGGGGAGTCTGGTTGCCTCCTGTTCTGGCCAGAGCGGAGGGACGATGACGAGAGGCAGCGAGGAGAAAGGCAGCAAGTTTTTTTTTTTTTCTCCCTCCACCCCCTGCCCCGCCACCAGGGAAGGATTGGCAATGCAGGCAGTCGGGCATTGGCCAAAGGGCCGGTGTCTCAGTGCCCTCTGTGGGCTGTTTTTAGTATTAAATCTTTTTTATTGAAAAATTGCAGCACATAGAAAACAATATCATCAATTGCAGTTATCACATTGCCTCTAAGATGACAAGAAAAAGGAGTAGCAAATGGTGTCTAGTGTGGTGACTGTGTTAATGTGATCAATTATGCAGCAAGGGAGGCCGTGCCTACATTGAACTTATAACAGGAAAGAAGAAATAAGAGAGAAACAACAACCCCCCCAACCGTGTTCCAAGCCCATCACTCATACCACTCATATAATTCATATTGTTGCAACTCTTAGTCCGCCTTCGAATTTTCAGTGTCAGAGAGGCGAAGGAGCCGGAGGTTCCGAGGACACGTGATTTCATGGAATTCCGAGGCCAATAGGGACAAGAAAGGCTGCCACAACTCTGCGTACTTCGATCCCTCCCCGGCTAAGCTGAGAGAAAGCTTTTTCATCCCAAGGACATGCCACAGTCTGCAAAGCCAGCCATTAAATGCAGGAATATGTGTGGTGCGCCAGTGTGCGAGAATATTTTGCATGGCAGAACCCAGCGCTAAAGCAATCAGCCGGCCCCTACGAGAGCGCAGAGGATATGTTAAAGGACTCAGGAGTCCCCGAAGGACATATGATGGGAAGCACGGGATTTCAGTCTCAAAATGCGTATCAACCGCATCCAACACCTGCTTCCACAATGCTTGAAGGTGCCGACACTCCCATAAGATGTGGACCAGCGTACCCACCTGCCCGCGGTCCCGCCAACAAGTCGCCTCCCTGGCTCTATCCATTGCGTGGAGACGCTCCAGAGTATAATACCAGTAGGTTGCAATTTTAGTGAGTGTCGGTAAGCCCCATGTGGTATGCGGAATGTCGCGCTCTGTAAAAGATCCCCTCCCATTCCTTATGGCTAAGCGCCCCGCCTAACTCTTTCCCACCACGCCTTACCAGCTCTATATGTATGTGTATACCTAATCATTAGCATTTTGTACAAGTCTGAGATTAATATCTTGTCTGTCGTGCGGGTGATCAACCAGCGCTCATAGGGCGAGAGATGTCTATTGGCTACTGGGCGCACCTGCTCACTAAGTGCCCAGTGACGCACCTGGAGGTAGCGCATCCTCTCAATCTCCGGCAATCCATGCGTTTGCAGAAACTGTGTGAAGGAAATCACTCCTTCCGGTGAGTACATGTGAAAGAGGTATCGGCAACCAGCCGGTCGCCACCTCGCATAGGCCACGGAGTTGGTACCTGTTGTAAAATCAGGGTTGTCCATCAGGGGTGTAAGTGGGGACGGATGTCAGGTGCCCCACAAGACTTACCTTTGCTTGTGACGCAATTCCGCAGAGACGACAAGAGCACCCGTCCCTGTACCCACCTGACCCTCGTGGAAGGTAAGACCCAGCAGGGATGAGATGGACGCAGGGAAGGGAGCCAGGGTGTAGAGGCTAAATGATAGCGTGGAGCTGGCGGGGTGTCCCGGTGTCAACTGGAAGCCAATAAAGAGCCAGATCAGAGAAGGAGCCAGATCAGAAAAGAACCACCCCACAAAGGCACACACAGACCTAGTATCCCTCTAAGAACTCACCAATGCTTCCGGGAATAGCGGTCCCCAGACCGGTTCAGCTCCGGATAAGGATAGCCAAGGTGAGGCGCTCCTGCGCGTTTCACCCAAGCCCAAACCAAAAGAAGCGCTCCTGCGCAGATGCCAAGGAACCAAGTCAAAACGGGTAAGTAAAGCGCTCCTGCGCATGTAGTAGGGAATAAGGCGTAGTCATGCAACCTGTGGCATCCCTAATAAGTAACACAAGCTAAGTACAATACTCCTGTTAGCTGTTTCCCAAGTAGCGCTCCTGCACGGTGGGAAACCGAAGGTTCAAAGATACAAAACCAAAACAAGCACTTCTGTGCAAAGGTCCTTTAACCCCCTTCAAGGCGCTCCTGCGCGGCAAGGGTTAAAGAAAACAAACAGGTACATCCCTGGATAACCCAGGAGGAAATACAAGCAAGCGCTCCTGAGCAGCGCAGACGTGCCAGCAGAACAGCGCTCCAGCGCGGCGTGACTCTGCGGGTAACTGGCAAGTCTCAGGCAACAGCAAACGAAGTCCGCCTCACAGAAGCATCCAGGAAGGAATTCGAAGCACAGAGCCGCCGGGAAACGCGATGTTTATGCGATTTCCCCCCGAAGTGCTTCTGTGCTACCAGGTTGCTGCCTGGGACTAGACCGGGACTCAACTTCCGCCCGGAAGTGAGTATTCCGGCGTTGTGTGTGTGTGTGTGTGCAGTTGCGGGGATGGCCGGAAGCGGCAATCGCCGCGAACCGTGACAACGGAAAAGTAGTAAAATCGTGTTTAACATTAGTTTGGTCCCAAACTTCCAGGGGAACCTGCGTGATGTAGGACGCGTAAAGGTTGGGGGGACGATGCTGCCTCCTGAGAAATGGGATATCCTGTAGCGGGCGGCCTGCCATGGCCTGATCCTGAAACAACCAATGTTTCTCGGATTCCCACCTACTCCACTCCACTAAGAGACCCAATTGAGCTGCCTGAAAATAAAGCAGAAGGTCCGGGACTCCAAATCCCCCGCCCTCCGGCGGTAGCATTGCCATAGCTTAAGTCGCGGTTTACGCACATTCCAAATGAATTGGGCCAATTCCGCTTGTGTCTGTTTTATCCAACCCGGCGGTGGCCGGAGAGGAATAGTACGGAATAAATATAAAATCTGGGGAAGGACGGTCATTTTGATCGCCGCTATTTTGCCCAGCCATGACAGCGGATAGTGTTTCCACTGCCCAAGTTCCCGCCGAATCTTCTGTTGCAGCCTAATATAGTTGATGGTGACTGTGTCCGAGAGTGAAGGGGCCAGTTGAATCCCCAGATACGGGATTGCCCCTGTTGCCCAGTGGATAGGGAAGGAGCGTTGCAGGTGTTCTCGAGTGCAAACGCCCAAAGATAAATCCAGAGCCTCCCACTTGCTCATATTGATTTTGAAGCCGGAGCATTGCGCAAAAAGTTCCAGGTCCGCAAGACAGGCAGATAGGGAGTCTCGTGGATTAGACAATGAGATCAAGACATCGTCAGCGTAGAGACTGATTGTATCAACAAAGCCCCCAAACTTAATCCCCGCCACCTGCGGGTTAAGCCGCAGTTTCTGCGCTAGGGGCTCCATGTACAAGGCAAAATGGAGGGGTGACAAAGGGCACCCTTGCCTAGTGCCCCTCTCGATGGGCAATCTAGGGGACGTATGTCCGTTAACCTGAACCACCGCCGTCGGGAACTTGTAACAGTTCAGCACATACATGTGGAATTTTGCACCTCAACCCGCCTTCTCAAGGACCCTCTCCAGGTAGGGCCAATGCAACCTATCGAACGCTTTTTCAGCGTCAATTGCCAGCATTAAAAATTCACCACTCGTGCGGGTCGCCTTCTCAATAAGATGTAGAGTCCGCTAAGTGTTGTCCGAAGTTTGCCTTTCTGGAATAAATCCTGCCTGGTCTGGGTCAACCAGGCCACCCATATGGGGCGCCAGTTGGGTTGCTAGGATCCTTGTGTATAGTTTGAGATCCACATTAAGCAGCGAAATGGGGCGATAGGCGCCACATTGCGACTTATCTTTCCCTGGCTTGGGGATCACAGCTAGAGACGCCTGGAGTAAGTCCCCCGGTATCGCCCCATGCTCTGAGAAGGTGTAAAAAGGCGCGTGAGAAGAGGGGCGACCTGCTCACAGAAGGTCTTGTAGAACATTGCAGGGAACCTATCCGGGCCGGGTGCCTTGGCCACTTTAAGACACGATATGGCAGCAATAACCTCTTCCGGTCGGATGTCACGCTCAAGATACTCGGCCTGCTCAGTCGTGAGGGCAGGCAGTTGGACAGAGGCGAGAAAGGCCTCGGTATCCGAGGCACTCAAAGGGGAGCTGGCATACAGATCAGAATAGAAGTCGCTAAAAGCCGCCGCAATACCAGGATCGTCAGACACACAGCTGCCATCCGGTCAGCGTATTTCCCGAACCATGTGGTGCTGGCGAGTCTCACGCAGTTTGTGAGCTAACAGTCCCCCACACCTATCCCCGACCGTGTAATAGGCATGCCGGAGCCTCAATGCTGCAAATTCCACCCTATTCTGATCAATGGCTTCCAACTGCTGCCTCCAAATGTGTGGGGCCCCCATGCGCTGGTGCATTTTCTCCAGTTCCCTCGTGTGTTGGCTGAGCTCCTCTCGCTTGCCACTACGCTCCACATTGTCTGCCGCTGAAATGGCAATAAATTCCCCTCGTAGGACCGCTTTCAATGCCGCCCATTGCGTGGCGAGTGTGGTATCCGCGTTTCTGTTGTGAGAAAGGTAATCTACTATGACGCGCTGTATTCTCGTAACTACATCAGCCCTGTGCAGTAGTCTCCCTAAGGTGCCATGTTCGCTGTGTGCACTTAATGGGGCGAAAGGCCAACACTACAGTCACCGGGGCGTGGTCCGAGAGGGACCCAACCCCAATCTCAACCTCCGTTGCCAACGCCTCCAGGGAAGTAGACGCTAGCAAATAGTCCTATTGGGCATATGTTTTGTGGTCATTGGAGTAATAGGAGTAGGAGCGACCCTGGAGGTGGAAGCTGCGCCATAGATCACTAAAACCCAGGTCACGGAGACAGGCCAGACCCTCTGCCGAGAGCGCACCGGTCTGCGAGGCGCTCTGACATGACCTATACAGGATGTTGTCAAACACTAAATTCAGGTCCCCTCCAAACAGAATATGATGATCCGGTGTAACAGTAGCCTCACTAAGGGCTGAGTGGAAAAACCTCTCCTGACACTTGTTAGGGGCATAAATTGAGCTAACAGTGAACGTATGGTCCCCCAATGCAAACCGGTACAACAAGAGCCTGCCCTTTATCTCGGCCTCCTTCTGTATAATCTTCCCCTTAAACATCTGGCCCACCAGAATGGCCACACCTTCCGTCTTGTTAACTGCGGAGGAGGAAAAACTGGTGAGGGAACTTTCGGGACCGCAGGCGTGGACAGTCCTTCTGCAAGAGGTGCGTCTCCTGTAGGAGACAAGTGTCCGCCTGTGAGTGCTCCAGGTAGGAGAGGACCGCTTTGCGTTTCACAGGGTTATTCAGTCCCCTCACAGTCAGAGTGAGGACCTTAATATCCGTGGACAACATTTACCCCACCCAATGGAAAGGAAACGGAAGGCTCACACTGGCACCACCCAGCCACATAAAACAAAGATGCCCAGTGCTCCAGACGGACCATGGACCGAGTGCCAGACAAAATCTCCCAGGCATACTGTGGACGAGAAACACGGGACCCACCCCCTCCCTCCCCTCTCCCCAAAAAAAGACCCCTCCCCCAAAATCCCCCCCCCCCCAACCTGAAACCAAACGTTCAAGAACACATTGTCCATCATCCGTAGGTGATTGGTAATAAATTGTAACGGGGTATCACGCTCAGTGCACAACTGCCCTTCCTCCCGCCGACTGCCAGATTAAAAAGAAGGCACACACAAGCAAAAAGGCAAAACAGCCATGTAAGTTCAACATGAAAGTCAGCTGGGATGAGGCGAGGGCAGACCAGACGAAACCGCCTCCACTGCGGCACGTTGCCCATCTTTAATCTCGGCTGCGGGAGGCTTCCTCACCCGGCACCTTCTGCCCTGCAGGCGCCATCCAGGCCTTGAGTCATCCTGTTTCACCGCGCGCCCTGACGACTCATCCTCTTCAGCTGGAGGGTCTATACCCAGCAGGCGGCATGCTTCCCTCAGTGACCGGAGCTGATAGAGCTTGTTATCCAATTTAAACATCAGCCTGAAGGGGTGGCCCCAACTGTAGGAGATATTGCGTTGTTGCAAGTGTTCTGTAACAGGCTTGAAGGTTCTACGCTTCTGCAAGGTGAGTGCAGATAAGTCCTGGAATAACACTGGGGATTGATTCCTAAAAGACAGAGGATGTAACTGCCGTGCCTTCCGAAGCATTTCCTCTTTCGTGCGAAAGTCCTGCACACATGCCAAGATGTTTGGCGGCAGAGCTGATGCCGAACGAGGGGGACCCACTCTATGCACTCTGTCCAGCCGAAGTTCCGACTCCACTAGGCGCCCTAGAATGTGATTGAAAAGTTTGCTCGTGAATCCGAACAAGTCCTTAGTATCCTCAGCCAATGTCACGCCCCGTATCCGGACGTTGTGGCGACGGGAGCGGTTTTCTAGGTCCTCGAAGTGCATTTGTAGGTCCACTTGTTGGTCGTGGATCCGTAGTATCTCCTGCTGTAGTGCCTCAATTTCAGTGTCCCTACCGTCACTTTTGGTCTCCAGCTCTGCCACTCTCTCCCCTATACCATCCACATCCCTGCGCACTTCTTTAATGTCCTCTGTGAATTCCTTCTTCAATGTGTGTATGTCATCCCTCAGGGTCATGAACAGGGATTCCAGAAAGGCCTTGGTGATGGGTTCTGAGCCATCTGCCTGATCTGAGGCAGGGTGAACAGCAGCGGCAGCCATGTCTTTGGGTTGTTGGTTCGCCTGGGCCTTGGCAAACAAGTCCTTCACAGTCTTGTCTTTTCGGACTCTCGTGGTGGACATATCGCGCTCTGTGTACTCCAGAAGGCTCCCACCAGACTCCTCCGGCTCTGGCGTCACTCCAGGGCCCAGACAATCTTCCCGCCTTCCACAATAGATCTACACGGCTGAGGCGCTCTGCACTGCTGAGCACTAGGCAACCTCCGCCAGGCTAGTGTGGTAAATAAAATATTACCCTGGCAGAATTTCTAGGCATTTAACAAAGTATCATGCATCAAATGAGAGACAGGATCCGTGGGGTCCAAGTTAAAATGGGCTTTATTCCAATAACTCGAGTCAAAGGGAGAATATGTTCCATCACCACTGAGGTTCAGGAAGAGTAATCTAACATTTAATAACAATGAACAGCATATATACATTTTACTCCTTGTACATAGGGAGGAGCGCTCCAGGCAGAGCAAGAAAGAAAGAGATAAGAGCATGTGGGTGTACACTTGATGAGTCATAGGTAGATGATAGGTAGATGTCATAGGTGGGTGGGTACTTAGGGGAGGAGTTTGCATGACCAGCTGGAACTCTGCCCTAATTGTGCAACTCGAGCATGGCGTGCAATTGACGTGTAACTGGGAGGAGAGCTGACTTTCGGCCTAGCAGAGACATCTCTTGTGTCAGGGCGAAAAGCACATCTTGTGCAATCTGATATGATAGGGGATGTATTGTCTAAAGCAAAAGGTTGTTCACCACTAAGAATCAGAAAAGCATATATTTCTCCGTTCATTGCATGGGGGCTGAGACAGAGAGCTAGGCCTTATCTGTCGCGAACGGGTTCTGTTTACATTTCCTCACCGGGCAGGGATGCCACTCTGTACAGCAAAACAGATAACTGTTATTCATAACACTGTCTTGGCAGAAGTTCAGAAAGTGGTTCAACCACAAAAAAAAAAGCTCAGTACGATATTTATTTAAAAGTGCACAATGCAAAATGCAAAATACATGGGCCTTTATTTTAGCTTAACGTTTGGGAGACTTTGATGACTTGACTTGCAGGACATGTTTGCAGAGGCCTAGTGATTCAGGCCACTACGAGAAATATGCATGGGTGACATGCACATGAATGTAACATAGGGTGTATGTAGTGGACATTTTTTGGTCAGGCAAAATATCATTTTCCTCATTCCCTCCTTGTCACCTACATAACCCTTCAGGATACATCTATATTCATGAGACCGTATAGCTGATCATACAGAATCATTTCTTCATCTTTATCCTTTGTACATATGGATGGGGAACGCAAGCAGTGGCACAAAGGCTGCAAATCGCCAGGCCACACTGCAGACAGAGATAGTATCATGGCAAACTGCTCCTGGATCAAGTCGCCAGGGCAGATGCAGTTACATTCACTACTGCTTCAAGGGTTCTTGTTAATTTGCGTATAAAAGAAACCTTTGTTGAAATCCGTGTATTGCTCCCACGCTGTTTCTGTCTGCTATATAACAAGTTCCACCCCAGTCTAAGGGCAGATGTACATAAGCTGTCTGACCGCAAATGAAATAGGTATGGCGTAACGTTTTGAAAGGAGAAAGTCCTTCTGAGAGTGAAGTTCCCTGTAAATAGCTCCTTGTAAATATGGTTTATGAAGAGCATGTCATTATTATAACTTGCTGAATGTCTTGTAAATATGGCTTGTGAATAGCGCCATGTGGTCATGGTTTGTGCAGAGTATGTTGTCATGTTAGGCAGGAGAGAGCTGGATCTCTTTCAAGTGCTCGGAGAAAACGTTTTGAAGATGTTTTGTTTTAACATGCTGCTTAACAAGGTGTTGAGGGATTCTGGCGTTGTTTGGCGTTTTCGGGGGGGGGCGTGTTTTTGAGCGGAACTTCGTACCCGTTCCAGTGGAGGGATTCGGCTGTTTTTTGGTGAGGATGTAGGTCATCGCTTGGACTACTGTGATGCCAAATTTGAAAAGGATCTGAGCTGTGGAAGTGGAGGAAAAAGCATGTATTGTGCGGAGGTGCGATTTGCCATGTTATCCAATGGGCGTTTTTTCCTAAAAAAAAATTTTTAGAATCTATTTCGGCAGAACTCCCTTTGTTTTCTGATAAGGGGGTAGTTGGCCACATACCAAGCACTCAGCTGCATTGCTGGTCTGGCTGGTCACGTATGCATACTGGATGAATGTATATGTGAGGAAATGAAAAAGAAAACATGTAGCAATAAACTAACACCGATTATAACAATGCACAGAATAAAATAATGATCAAGGTAACAATCCATCTGCTGCGTAATGTCTTGCAGTATCTTTCCTTTTTATCTCTCATCTTGCTATTCTCATATGTGATCTTATACATGTCAGAAACTGGTCTAACCGATTCACCACCGGGTGGGCTTAAACAATTAAACTACGTCTGACTTACTAGATCTTAGTTTGGACCTATACTCTTGCTGAGGGGTCTTTTTAAGCAAAGGCGGCACAAAGTCTGTTGTGTCATTTAAGTCAATGTTCTTTTCGAATGTTCCACATTGTCCAAAATAGCGCTTAACGTGATGGGCATGGATCCAGCCCTTGCGTCCCTCCACTTTCAGTGCGGTCCTCGTGGTAAGAAGCACCAACTTCGGGGTCTTCCAGCGCGGCTCAAGAGGGCTTGATCGGTCAAAATTCCGGATGCACACAAAGTCCCCTGGGACTATGGCGTGTTCCTTGACCTGGGTGTTGTCAGGGAAGGCGGCAGCAACCTGTGAACGACAAGAGAGTAGTGCAGACATCAAGGAAGCCAGGTAATCTGTCAGCATGTTACTGTCAACATCAGTTATCTTTCTGGGCATAGGCGTACCCCACATATTTGGCGGTCTACCGAAAACCACTTCATACGGAGATAGGCCTGTTCTGGAATGTGCTACCATACGCATGAAAAAAAGGGCAACCGGCAGGGCTACCATCCAATCCACGCCTTTTTCTGCACAGACCTTTGCTAATTTTGTCTTGAGGGTTTGATTATGTCTTTCTACAAGGCCTGCTGCTTCTGGGTGTCTGACACAATGGAACTTCCATGTATAACCTAACAGAAGGGACACTTGTTTCATTAATTCAGAGGAGAATGGCTGGCCGTTATCTGAATAGATCACCCGAGGTAATCCATACCTGGGGAAATACTCGCGCACTAACTGTCTGGCTGTTGTTACAGCAGTATAATCTGGAACTGGATAAGCTTCTGTCCATCTAGATTGTGCACACACTACCACCAAGACATACTTGTAACCTCTACATCTGTCCATTTGGATATAATCCATCTGGAGAACCTCAAAAGGGTGGTCAGGAGGATGAAATCCGCCTTGTTCCACCGGGATGCCTTTACCTGGATTGAACTGACAACAGATCATACATGTTCGTACCTTCTGCTTCGCTGCTGCACGCATGTGCTTGTTAAACCAGATGTTCTGTAAGCTGTCTAACATTGCTTTTTCTCCTAAGTGTGCTGGACTATGGGCTGTGTTAATGATTACTTGTACCATGTTATCTGGGAGAAACCATGTGCCTTTTCCCTTAGTCATCCAACCTTGGTCAGTCTGGACCCCTCCTTGTTCAGTCCATTTCTTTATCTCATCTGCAGTGGCATGTGTCTGTATGTCGAGTACGTCTTGAGTGGGATCCCTGACTGTCATACATGTTGTCAGTAATGGTACCTCTGTCCTTGTCGTGTCTGTTGGTGTCTGGGCTGTCTGAGCTGTAAGTTTGGCTGTTAGATCTGCCAGGTCATTACCCTGGGAAATGGTGTCTGTAACTTTGGTGTGAGCTTTGCACTTCAGGATAGAAATGGCTGTAGGTAAATGTATGGCTTCTAACAGGGCTTGAATAAGCTGGCCATGCTGAATCTTGGTCCCATGGGAGGTCAGGAAACCTCTCTCCCTCCATAGTACCCCGAAATCATGAACAACGCCAAAGGCATATTGCGAATCAGTATAAATGTTTACTTTCAAGTGCTTAGCTCTTATGCAGGCTTGTGTCAGAGCGATGAGCTCTGCTGCTTGTGCTGACAATGTGTCTATTTTCTGTGTCTCTATGACTTCTTTATCAGTGGTCACAGCATAGGCCGCTACTAGCTCTCCTGTACTTGTTCTCATGCATGATCCATCTACATAGAGCGTTAAGTCTGGGTCTGAAAGTGCAATATCTGTCAGGTCTTGTCTTGGTTTCGTCACTATATTCATTAGTTCCACACAGTCATGTGATGGTGCATTTACTGTACTTGAGGGCAAAAGTGTTGCAGGATTCAGAATATTACAACGTCTGATCTCTATGTGTGGTTGAAATAATGTCAGTTCATATCCTGTCAGTCTTGCTACAGTCAAGTGTTGTGTCTGAGTTCTGTTTAAGAGAACCTCCACTGCATGTGGAACCTGTACTGTCAGAGGGTGACCCAGCACTATGGAGTCACTTTGTCTTATGGCTAGGGCTGTTGCTGCAACTGATTTCAGGCATGCAGGCAGAGCCTGGGCCACTGGGTCTAGCGTGCTAGAAAAATAAGCACAAGGCTTGTGTTTTCCTGCTTGATCTTGTGTGAGGACAGATAACGCTGTTCCTTCTCTTTCAGTTACAAAAAGCATGAAAGGTTTGCTGTAACATGGAGTCGCTAACACTGGCGCTTGACATAAAGCTCTTTTTAATTCCTCGAATGCCAAGGTGTGTTCTTGTGTCCAAGGGAGGACAGTCCCCCCTGCCTCCTGTGTAGTTAACTGTATGAGTGGTTTGGCTAGAAAGGCATACTGGGGAATCCATTGCCTACAGTATGAAGTGAGGCCAATAAAGGCACGTACTTCCTTTTGTGTCTTGGGCTGTGAAAGGTTAGCAATGAGCTGTATACGTGCTTTTGTTAGCTGTCTCCCCTCTTTGGAAAGCAAGTGTCCTAGGTACACTACTTGCTTTTCACAGAATTGCAACTTCGAAGGGGACACCTTGTGCCCCTTGTCAGCCAGAAAATGTAAGACTGTCAGTGATGCATTTTCACATTCTTTTTCTGAACGTGCTGTAATCAGGATATCGTCCACATACTGTAGTAACGCAGTGTTGGAAGGCATGTGAATGCTGTCTAGCTGTCTCTTCAGAGCCTGACTGTAAATACTAGGGCTTTCTGTAAAACCTTGAGGAGCTCTTGTAAAGACAAAGCTATGACCTCTTAATGAAAATCCAAACAGGTACTGGCTGTCTGGGTGAATGGGAACACTAAAGAAAGCGTTCTTCAAGTCGATAACAGTAAAGTAAGTAGCCTCTGAATCAATAGCAGTCAACAATGAAGAAATGTCTGGCACCACTGGATATTGTGGTACTACACATTTGTTCAATTCTCGCAGGTCAATAATCAATCGGTACACTGGCAGTACACTAGGATAAGATCTTTTAAGGATAGGAATGACAGGCGAGTTACATACATTTGAGACTGTCTCTACCACTACCCCCCGTGCAATAAATTCGTCAACTATTTTCAGTAATGCTGTTTCGGCGTCTGGTGGTAACTTGTATTGTCTAATACGTGGAAGTACTACTCCTGCTTTGAGTGTGACATGGTGAGGCGTAATGTCCATGTAACCTACGTCAGTCGGTCCTTGTGCCCACAGGATCTGTGGCACGTTCTTGAGTCTGTGGTCAAAATCAGTCAGTACATAATGTCCCTTAAAATCACGTAAGAACAGGCGTACTCCTTCTGGAGAGCAGCAGATAACTGCTCCTAGATCTTTTAATGTCTTCATACCAAGTAAGTTTTCTGGACATGACTTAGTAAGTAGCAAGTCAGTGGTACGAGACAGTGGACCAACCCCTAGGGAGACTGGTTTAGACACTTCATTAACAATAGGCTTTCCTGAAAATCCCAGAGAAACATTCTGTGAGGTCGAGAGAGGTGCCCCTGGAACCTCGTCATGACTGATGGTAGTTCTGCTCGCCCCTGTGTCAATCAGAAACTTTCGATCCTGACCTAGAACACGACTATGTACATACGGACCCTCTTGATCTACAGGAACCTCAATAAGGGGCAAGCCTACTTCCCTCTCGAGGCTGTTTCATGAGAACTGTTGATACTCTGGATAGTCAGACTGTGTGTACTGATACATTTGTGGTGTGGCATTAACAGGCGGTGGTGGAGGATAATTCGCTACTGTCTGTTGCGTGTTCTGTTGCGTGTTATTCTGTCTAGGAGTGTACTGTCGCTCTTTTGTCTTGCCTGTAGCAATGTTATGTTTCAGAACAGTGCAGTCCTTTACAAAGTGACCTGGTTGTTTGCAATAATTACAGTTCCCTTTGACGGGTGTCGTGTTATGTTTGTTTGAAGTCGCCGGTACCGTCTGGGCAACCAGCACCTTCATTTTTGTCTCTTTCATGCGTCTCTTTTCATGATCCTGCTCTTCCCTAATCCTGTTCTGGTGATACTGTAGCATCTGTAACATTTGTGAAGGGCTGTTTGCTTGCCAAGCACTCTCAACCTTCAGTACTCTATTCTTGATCTGGTGTAAGGAATTCTCAACTAATTTGCTCACAAAAAGATGTGGAAATGACTCGCTACCTGGCTTAAGGCCACTATTAATAGTAAAGCATTTCTCAAATCTAGAATAGAAATCACTAGTGTCCTCATCTTGCTTTTGTTTACATGCTGAAATAGCATCCCAATCTTCCTTTTTAGTAATCAATAATCTTGGCAAAACTTGTATCAGGAATTCAGGTAGTTCTCTAGCTCTATCTCCAAGACCAACTCCTGGGAGCCTGCCCTTCTCTTCTGTTTCCAATGCATCCCAACTTAACTTTTTCTCACCCACTTCCCAGTCTTTTTCCTTAAGCTTTTCATAAATCCCTGCAGGTAACAGTACTTTTAATAGCTTCAGAATGTCAGCGTACGTATAATCTCCTATGCGGAGGATGTCTTTTAATTCACGGTGAAATCCCCCTGGGTCTTTATCATGACAAGGCAACATCTTTTTCATTTCAAGAATCTCTAATTTCGTTAAGGGGGTGTAAACATACACCCGTTGTAACTCATTGGCCGCATTCTTAATGGGATGAACCTCTCGTAGGGGGTTCTGTCTGTCTATGTGTACGTTATGTCTGTCATGGTGTAAGACTGGAGGCATGTATGTAGTCAGAGAATCGATGTACTTATGTCGTTGATCCAGGATTACATTAATTAATTCAGTACCTAAACCTGTCCATCTATCTAGTAAAATGTCGTCAAGTATTTTATGCAAGTGACCAGGATCAGAATGCTGACTTTTATACAACGTTATCAAGTGTTGTACCATGTAAATACCAGCCAAACGCTGTTCGTTCGGTGGAAGGCTTAAGAAGGTCTGAGCCACTATATCACTACTATATATATTGGCATTGGACACCCACTGGGTGGCTGACCGGGCCAACTCTATTTCGTGTTGTGTGGGAGGTCTCTCATTCCCTATCCATTGTTTCAGTGCTTTTTCAGTAGCCTGGAATAATGCTTCAAGGGAATACCTTTCTTTTATAGCTGGCCCCTGTTTACGGTAATCAAGGCACTTGGGTCTGTCAAACTGTCGCGCTTTTCCTACATAATTAATCTTGCCTTTCGGATCCTGACGATCCTCTACCTCTTCGGATGATGACTCGCCCTTCTCGTCAGACTCTTTTCTGTGTCTTTCTATTATTTCCTTTCGTATTTTCTTGTACATGGCATCTATCTGTCCCTGTTTCTCATGTCGACCGGCATCTATGTGATCACTCCATTCTATCAAACCTGGCTTTACATCTCCGTCCCCTTCGTCCTGTTCCCTGATCAGGCAGTTAATAATAAAACGCAAGACATGGTTCTTAACCCCTACTTTTCTCTGTGCCATGGCTTGTGCTATACTATCTGGTCCCTCCCCCGTTCTAATAAAACGATACATGCTATCTAGGTGATCTTTCATGTCTGGTAATGTCTCTAGATATGCAACAGCTTGTCTTAGTCTACGTGAAATCACGACCATTGAACCCTTTCCTGGTTCTGGATCATATACACAAAGTGAAATGGCTGCATCTACAGTAGGCACCCCTCCCACTGCCCCGGGACCTACGTCATCTTTTGATAGCTGCTGCTGAAGTTGCTGGAGCTGATCTGCTGCTGGGGGTGGAGGAAAACCTGCATTAACGTAGTCCGGGAGGGAATCGTCTAGATACGAGGAAATGAATGCTTCAGATGCTGTCGGCTTTATTCTATGTACTCTATATGGTACAGGTGGTGGCGTTCGCGACCTACTGGGTCTCTCTGAGGTGGTCACTTTAGCTAGTTCTTCTTACAGAACGGGATAAATACCATTAACAACGGCGTTTCTTTCCCTATCAGTCTGTTCTGTTTTGACACGTTCCCCCTCCTCCCGCAGTTCCTTTTCTCTGGCTTTTTCCCCAGCTTGTCTAGTTCTATCTGCTTTATTCAATTCTTTCTCTGTTCTCCTATGTGACTCTTTGCGCCACAATTCGATGGCATCTTTCTGAGAGGGTCTTGACTTCCTTTTCCATAGTGCTTCCTCCACCCTCATAATACATTCAGGATCCCATGTTCCCGAGATTGGCCATCTATACTTTTCCTCCAGGTCCTTGGTGTAGTCTACCCATAAATCTAAAAACAAAATGGCGTCTAGCCCATGCTTATTATACATATAATGACCAGGTGTGTCTCTAGGCGGGATGTTAACTGGTTCTTCTAGTATACCTTTTCTGGTCCCTATCTGACGTAACTTTGAAAACAGTGGCATGTTTGAAACCAATATTCACAAAAATAGACTGAAACAATCAACAATCATTCACACACAAACAAATATTAAACACTAAAACAGTTACAACCTAAACTGATACAGAGAGCTAAACATGTACTTGAAAAACTTTATGAACTGAAATACAGTACAACCATACCGGTCTCAAAAATGAGACACGTCTTGACCGTTCCCACGTTTAACCGTGGGCCCGTCTTTACCGGTCTCACGTGAATGAGACACGTCTTGACCGCGCCCACGTTTACCATGGGCACGTCTTGAATCTTGATGCATTCCCCATAGTGGTACTCACCGGGAAGCAGAATCTTGAAACTTGAAGGCCTCGGACTTCTACGCATGCGCCTTGGAACAGGTGGACCTCTGGAGACCTCGGACCTTGCTCTCTCACGGGCTGGGCTCTGGTTTGAGACGATCCGCTTTCCTCACCGCCTCACATGGATGCCTGGTCGCAGTCCGTCCTCCTGCTGGGCCTGAGGGAGCAGCGGGAAATCCCAATGGCGTGTACACTTTAAAGTCCATCACGGCTGTGGAAGGGGGCAAAGACTAGACCAACAAACTCCGGCGAGTGGGGAAAGGGACATGTACCTATTCGGGCGCCAATTAATGTGGTAAATAAAATATTACCCTGGCAGAATTTCTAGGCATTTAACAAAGTATCATGCATCAAATGAGAGACAGGATCCGTGGTGCCCAAGTTAAAATGGGCTTTATTCCAATAACTCGAGTCAAAGGGAGAATATGTTCCATCACCACTGAGGTTCAGGAAGAGTAATCTAACATTTAATAACAATGAACAGCATATATACATTTTACTCCTTGTACATAGGGAGGAGCGCTCCAGGCAGAGCAAGAAAGAAAGAGATAAGAGCATGTGGGCGTACACTTGATGAGTCATAGGTAGATGATAGGTAGATGTCATAGGTGGGTGGGTACTTAGGGGAGGAGTTTGCATGACCAGCTGGAACTCTGCCCTAATTGTGCAACTCGAGCATGGCGTGCAATTGACGTGTAACTGGGAGGAGAGCTGACTTTCGGCCTAGCAGAGACATCTCTTGTGTCAGGGCGAAAAGCACATCTTGTACAATCTGATATGATAGGGGATGTATTGTCTGAAGCAAAAGGTTGTTCACCACTAAGAATCAGAAAAGCATATATTTCTCCGTTCATTGCATGGGGGCTGAGACAGAGAGCTAGGCCTTATCTGTCGCGAACGGGTTCTGTTTACATTTCCTCACCGGGCAGGGATGCCACTCTGTACAGCAAAACAGATAACTGTTATTCATAACACTGTCTTGGCAGAAGTTCAGAAAGTGGTTCAACCACAAAAAAAAAGCTCAGTACGATATTTATTTAAAAGTGCACAATGCAAAATGCAAAATACATGGGCCTTTATTTTAGCTTAACGTTTGGGAGACTTTGATGACTTGACTTGCAGGACATGTTTGCAGAGGCCTAGTGATTCAGGCCACTACGAGAAATATGCATGGGTGACATGCACATGAATGTAACATAGGGTGTATGTAGTGGACATTTTTTGGTCAGGCAAAATATCATTTTCCTCACTAGCTCCTAGCTTTAGGCAAGGTGCTCTCTGGAATGCTTCAACCCCCCCACCGCGGGTCTCCAAGCTGCCATCTGACGGCCTCCGCTTCTTCTGGTGGGTCAACACCACCCGGGTCTCCAAGTAACCCACGGGGCCACCCCCCCTGGGTGCTCTGAAACTCGCCACTGGCTCGCTAGCCGTCTGTTGCTACTCCAGGGGGCCTAGCCCGTACCTCAAAGCCGTCCAATTCTGTCTCCATCAGGTGTTGCCCTCTCGTAGTAGATGGTCTCGCCTCCCAAATCCAGGCCCGGTTGTCTTCCTCAGCAACCCTAGCGTCACTACTGACCCTCCATGGGCCACCGGTGCCGTCTGCTATGGTCCCATGGGGAATCCTCTGGCCCAAATGTCCCCCAGAAGCCGCCAGTGCCGCCTCTTCTCCCAGGCCCCACTGTCCTCACTCCCTCCTAGAGCCGGGCCTCCGAGGCGCAACTCCCACGAAGCAACGCCTCGTCACTGCAATCAGCACCGTGACCTCTCTTCTTCAGCTAGAGGGGCAGCGCCCTCCACTTCGCACTGGCCGGTATAGGCCCCCAACGGCCTCCTGCATCCGCTGCCCGCTCACACAGGGTCAGGGGCACTCCCCGTCGTAGCCCCCACGAGGTACAGCAGGCCTAACAGTTGAAGCAAATCAGGGGATGCCAGACGTCTCTTCCTGCGCCGGTGCCCCTCACTTGTAGTCCAGGCAGGGCCCCCTGAGCGCGATCTCTCCCAACGCTGCGCCCCCACCTCGCAGCCAGACTCCTCGTGCCACCTCCACAGTCAGTAGGGGAAAAGGGCCCAGTCCCGCCCTCAGTGATCTCTCGGGCACCGTCTTCGTGCTGCCCCAGTCAGCAATCCCAGCTCTCCTTACCAGCTATGCCGGAGCCTGCCCCACTCGAACTCCACGCAATCTTGCGGCACTTCTCGGGCCAGCCTGCACCGACCCCCGCCTGCCACCTGAACGGTGCCGCCTCTCTGTTCCGCGGCCCGGCCGGTCCAATCCGAGCATGGGCGGCCTCACTCAAGATGGCGGCCATCGCTGCCTCCAGGCACCTCCACCATGCCTCACTACAGGTCACCACCGGGGCCCCCGCAACCGGACGACCAGCAAGGCCGCTGGGTCCCCGATTCCAGGCTCCGCTTCACCTCGGTTCCTCGCTGCGGCGTCCTCCTCGATGGCGCGTGTTGCAGACCCGACCCAAGATGGCGGCCGGGTCCGGGCCGTCGCCAGGCCACAAGCTCCGTGTGGACAGGGGGATAAGGCAACCCCTCCACGCTGCCGCGCAACGGCCGCAGCCGCTCGGTGCTCCGCGCTGCCCTCTGGTTTCGGAAGTCACCCGTCCGGGAGGGCAGGGATCGGCGCAGGCCACAACTTAGGGCTCCTGCCCCTCTGGCCGTCCTCGGCACCCGCTCCGGCCTGCAGCTCATCCAGGGGCAGAGACACCCCTTCGAGCTCCGGTCAGTTCACCAAAACCACCTCAGGCAGGACCCGGGCAGATCCTCTCTGACAATTTGAGCCAACTGTTGCTATTAATGCCCAAATGCCGGTGCTGAAGAGTGCAGTCGGCGGGAGCTCCAGAGCAGAGCGTCCGCTCACGCCGCCATCTGAGCCACGCCCCCCTGTGGGCTGTTTTTCTTTTCTTTCACAGCCCACAGAGGGCACTGGACCGGGAGAGTAAAGCAGCCTCTCTGTGGGGCCATGTGACATAGCCCTTGGCCGATGATCAGCTGTAGCCTCTCCCTGATTCCCTGCCGTGCCAAACAATAGTCAAAATAACCTTTTATTGAGCACTAAAAGACCGCTGTAAATAAGGCCCAAGGGGCCTTTGAAACTCGTGTGAACCGGAGCACTACTCTTCTGCTTTGATGATAGTTACCTACTAATTGCAGAACTAAGGGCTGAGAATGACCATGGTAGGCTTCAGGATCCTTCACTCTGTGTATCCTGAGACTTGGGTATAACGTAGTAGTCTCCAGGAAGGGGGGGAGGGGGGAGTGGGGAAGGGAGGGGAGGAGAGAGAGGGAGGGGAGAGAGATCCAGAGAGATCCAGATCCAGAGAGATCCAGATCCAGAGAGATCCAGATCCAGAGAGATCCAGATCCAGAGAGATCCAGATAGATAGAGATCGATCCAGAGAGATCCAGAGAGATCGAAATCCATAGAGATCCATAGAGAGATCGAAATCCATAGAGATCCATAGAGAGATCGAAATCCATAGAGAGATCGAAATCCATAGAGAGAGATCCAGAGAGATCGAAATCCATAGAGAGATCCAGAGAGAGATCGAAATCCATAGAGAGAGATCCAGAGAGATCGAAATCCATAGAGAGAGATCCAGAGAGAGATCCATAGAGAGAGAGATCCAGAGAGAGATCCATAGAGAGAGAGAGAGATCCATTGTCTGGGTGAGGAAAGGTCCATAGGATGGAAGACCAGCAGTTCCTTTTATTATCAAGCTTTACTCTGCCTTTTCTGCTAGGCCGATCACATTGCCTAAACCTAGGAACTGGTCCAAATTTAATTTGCTGGCACTTAAAAATTGCTTCTTGACAAAATCCCTTCTCTTGTTTCCCCTCCCTGATCAAGACCAGCTCTCCATGCACCAAGGGCGTACAGTGGCCATTGATTCTGCTCTACCTCTCTAAGTAAAGCCACAGTTCAGAACTCGTCCTCCTGCCCCCTGGTTTACTGACACAATCAAACAAGAGAAAAAACGCTGCAAAACCTTAGAAGACATGGAGGAAACATTACTTGGCTAATGCTGAGTTGCAATATTTGGGAGCATTAAAGCAATATTATGTCCTTTGTAGAATGGCTCGTGCTACTTTCTATATTGAGAAGATTTCTAGCTCCCAAAACTGCCAGAAAACCTTGTTAAAAGTTGTAACTAAACTCTCAGCAGCTAGTGCTTTCCAGTCCCCTCCCTTGCTTTCCCAACCTCAATGCAATGAGTTAGCGCTGTTTTTTTTATAATAAACTCCAAGTCCATCCACAGCCAACTTGCAGTGGATGCCTCTCAACAAGGGAATCTAATGTTTCCTGTCAACCTAACGGTGGGGCTCCCTGAATTCTTCCCCCAGGTTCTTGCATCTAGGGATTCCTCACAGATCAGTTCATGGCACTCTTTGGACTCGCCTTCCCTGAAGCTGTTGTTCAGCTGCAATAAGTCTGGTACACCTCCTGATCCCCTCCCCCTTCTAAACTCAATCTCTTGGATGAGTCTGCCCTCTCTACCTCTAAGTACAGGTTTGGTACCTCAGAGATGGAAACATGCACTTGTCCTTCCTCTACTAAACAAGCATTCGCAATGCAATCGGTCTCGCATTAATGAGAGTTTGAGCTATTTTCATTGTAAATGACAATGCCTTTTATTTGTGATGTTTTAAAAACAGATAATTAAAAGGAATTGTCATTTACAATGCTACTAGCCTAAACTCTTGCAAATGCGAGACCTATTGCATTGCAAATGCATGCTATATATTTTTTTAAAAGCGTTAGCAGAGCGCTTTTCTGTAGTAGGGGATCTCTGTGGATAGTCATAATCTAGTGAATAGTCCCGCCCATGTGCGTGGACCCCGGAGCAATCAAAAATAATCTCTTAAGCTGTCTTCATTGCAGTCCTGCATAGACACTTAAGAGAAAATTAAAGACAATAATGCAGCCTGTACCTACAAGGCTACACTGTCCAGTACTTCATCTAGAAATGCCAAGGATATAACATCAATAACACATTTAACACAATCTGTCAAGTTTCACCCATAGAGAAACTTTCCTCCCCTCACCAAATCCTTGGAGTAAGGAAAAGGCCAGAAAATGTCGACGACCTCGACGTCGGCGTCGAAAGGAATGACCACAGTCTGTTCCCCGTCTCCCCAGGGCTCTGGGTCGAAGTGCCGTCGAGGGGACTGACGTTGAGGCCTCCGACGAGGACTGACTCATCGTCTAGCCATTATAGTCGTCGAAAGGGGTCGAGACACCGGCGCTCGGCGTCGAGGCGACCCTGCCGGTCACCGTCAACGTTGACGCGTAAGTCAGTGGCGTAGAGACGAAGATCAGCGTCAAGACGGAGGTCATCGTGGCCGAGGAGATCGCCCGTCGTCGAGAAGATGATCGCCGTCGAGGCATCGACCGTCGAAGCGACGGCCATCGACGCCGAGCAGACGCTAGTCGACGTCGAGGCGACGTTCGTCGACGTCAAGGAGACGCTCTTCGATATCGAAAAGACGCTCAGCGTCGAGGAGGAAGCCTAGATGTTCTAGGACCAGGACAGAGTCTTTGGCTTCAGCGAGCACACGGTCGCGGCGGCGCCCTCGCACGTTTACAAGGGGTGGGGCCTCAAGATCGCCCCCCCCTCTGGACAGAAGAAGAAAAGGAGAGTGGGACAGTCTCCGGGCTCAGAGTACTCTCAAGTTTACTCACCCTCCAAACCGAGGTCTCCTACACCTCCTCCTTTGCCCGTGGATCCTCCTCCGTGAACCCCGACTCCTCCTCAACAACCTCCAACTCCTCCACCGCCTCCGGTTCCTCCTCACCGTCCTCCTCCACCGGCTCCGCCAAGGTCGGCCTCGCTACCTCGATTGCCGACGCCGCCTATGGGGCCTCCGCAAACTAGGCTCCCAGTTCGGCCGCCACAGCGCCCTCCTTTCCGGCCCGCAGAACGTCCGAGGCCGCGGAGGTCGAGGTCTCGCTCAAGACGGAGAGATAGATCCAGGAGTCGCCGTCGCTAGTCTACGAGGTCCAGATGGCGCCGTAGGAGGGACAGGTCTAGATCCCGCCACACGGATTCGTCCAGTGCCAGGGACTACTCGCTGACCCTGTCGGACTCCCCTCGGACGAGGGTGTCCCCGATCGACGACATGGTTTCCATCCAGGAGGTGTTTCTGCGAGGTGCGGCGAAGCTGGGCATCACACTCACGATGCCCACGTCCTCGACGTCCGTCATCTTCGAGACCTTGCACAAGAAACAGTTGTCTCGCCCCTTGTTGCCGTTGGTGCCTGGGCTGGTGGAACCCGCCATGGAGCTCTTCCTCACCCCGGCGGTTACGAAATCAGCGCCTTCCAGGCTGCAAAAGAAGTATCGGGCCCCGGATCCTGCGTTTCTTCGCTTGGACCCTGCGCCGGACTCAGTGATTGTGACGGCGGCAAGGAAGCAACACGCCACCACCCCATCATCGATAGTGCCTCCTGACAAGGAGAGCCGCTGGATGGATTTGGCAGGCAGGAAGGTCTGTGGGACGGCACCCTCGTCTATGAAGGCCACAAGTGCCTCGGCCTTGTTGGGACGTTCTGATCGGTCCCTCTGGGAGTCACTTACACGGTTCATGGAATTCCTTCCCCCGGAGAACGGGGAGGATTTCCAAGAAATCCCTAATGAAGGACTGATGGTCTCCAACCAGGTGATCAGTTCGGCTGCGGATTCCTCCCTCCTGGCTGCACATGGATTCTGCCATGGGGTCAACCTGAGGCGCCACCCCTGGCTTCGTCTGACGTCCTTGCAGCCCGAGGCGCAGCAGAGGGTTGCCAATCTTCCCTTCTCGGGTGAGACCCTCTTCGGAAAACATGCGGACGAGGAGATGGCCCGCATGAAGGCGGAGGCGGAGACATTGACGGCTGTCGGATTGGAGAAGCCGAAGTAACAGAAGAAGACCTTCCGGTCGTTCCAAAGACGGTACAGGGCGCAAGGTAGAGGGCAAGGTCGACAGCTGGGCAGAAACAACAGCAGCAGCAGCACCAGCAGCGCCCGTTCCAAAAGCACCAGAGGGGCCGTGGTGGTCAGCAGGCCTCATCCGCGACCAAAGGCCCGGCTGGGTCTAGGCCCTGAGGTGCTTCTTCCCCCTCATCCGTTACCCGCTCCGGTGGGGGGGAGCATCAAACATTACCTGGCAGAGTATAGAAACATTACTCAAGACAAGTGAGTGCTGAATATTGTTTGCAGTGGATACAGTCTTCGGTTCACCAGTCCGCCTCCAGTGATTCCACCGGTCAGCTCGCAGTTCCGGCTGCGTGAGCTCCAGGCGGAGGCCGATACCCTGTTAAGAAAAAGGGCGATAGAAGACGTCCCTCTGTCTCAAAGGGGAAAGGGCCTTTACTCACGCTTCTTCCTAGTCCAGAAGAAGGACACGAACGAGTTCAGAGCCATTCTGGATTTGCGACAAGCAAACAAGTGGATTTGCAGGTAAAAGTTTCGAATGCTGTCTTTGCACCAGATTTATCCTCAGCTGCAGAGAGGAGACTGGCTGTGTGCGATAGATCTGCAAGATGCGTACTTCCATGTGCCCATTGCACGGAAACATCGGAAGTTCCTGCGCTTCCTCGTCGGCGCCAATCACTATCAGTACACCGTACTACCGTTTGGACTCAAGTCTGCACCCAGGACTTTTTCGAAATGCATGGCTGTGGTAGCAGCGCACCTGAGAAAGAACAAGGTGTTTGTCTACCCGTACCTGGACGACTGGTTGATCAAAGCCTCCACCTTCCAGCAAGCACAGTTGCACTTCAACAGGACGGCCGTCCTGCTGAACAGTATGGGGTTGCACATAAATCTGTCCAAGTCTGTCCCGATTCCTGTGAAGTGCCTGCAGTACTTGGGAGCCTCCATCAATACGCTTGTCGGCAAGCGGGTCTCCTTCGGAGGAGGGACGCTTATCCATCTTTCGGAAGGCTCAGGCTCTCATAGCTGCTCCATCTACAACAGTGAGTACGGTGTCTTCTCTACTGGGATCGATGGCCTCTTGTATCTTCCTCACTACGCATGCGCGCCTACATATAAGGCCGCTACAGGAATGTTTGGAGGACCAGTGGGACCAGAGGAAAGGGTTTTGGGACGACCGGATTCAGTTGTCTCTTCACGCCCAACAATCCCTGAGATGGTGGTGCTCGGCAGAGAATCTCCTCAGAGGGGTTCCTTTCCACAAGGACATCCCGACTCAGAATATCGTGACGGATGCGTCTCTCCTGGGCTGGGGAGCGCATTCAGACCATCTACAGATCCGGGGAACGTGGTCTCCGGCGGAGTCCACGTATCGCATCAATTTCCTGGAACTCAGAGCGGTTTACTTGGCACTGAAGGCCTTTCATCCGTCCTTCCAGACCAACTCCTTGCTGGTGCAGACGGACAATACGACCACGATGTATTACCTCAACAAGCAGGGGGGCTCAAGATCGTGCACATCTGTCACAGGAGGCGCAGGCGATCTGGCACTGGCTTCTAGCTAGAGGACTGACGATAACGGCAACTCATCTGCCCGGTGTGCAGAATGTTCAGGCGGACGCTCTCAGCAGGTTGCTTCAAGAAAACCACGAGTGGGTCATAAACGACGAGGTGCTCGACGACATCTTCGCTATGTTGGGCACTCCAGACATGGATCTGTTCGCCACTGCCGAAAACCGCAAATGCCGCGACTTCGCCTCGAGGTATTACCAACCGGGGACCTTGGGGAACGCGTTATGGATCAGCTGGTCCAACAGCTTTCTGTATGCTTATCCACCCATTCCCCTGATTCCGGCGGTGCTCATCAAGCTGGCCCAGTCCCGGGCGCGGATGATCCTCATTGCTCCGGAATGGCCCAGGCAGTGGTGGTTCACGGACCTGCTTCACGGGTCAATCCTGCCTCATCGGCGGCTGCCGTGTCGGCCGGACCTTCTCACGAAGTTCGGGGGGGCAGATGGTGCACCCCAACCTCTCATCGTTGAGTTTGGCGGCATGGCTCCTGAGATAGTCCAAAATGGCCACTTGAATCTTCCTGAGGATTGCCTGGACATATTGAAGGAGGCTAAGAGACCATCTACGAGGACCTCTCATGCTTACAAATAGAAGAGATTCTGCATCTGGTGCATGTCTAAGAACTATGATCCAACGACCTGCAAGGAGGATGTTATCCTTCCGTACCTTCTGCATCTAGCTCAGTCTGGCCTTAATTTCCATTCCATTAAGGTTCATCTGGCTGCATTGACTACTTACAGAAAATGCCCTTCACAGACATCCTTCTTCCAGATTCCTGTGATTAAGGATTTTTTGGAAGGGTTGAAGAAGGTGTTCCCTCCTGTTCGGCTTCCTTCGCCTTCATGGGAGCTGAATGTGGTGCTGTCCAGGCTGATGAAGGAACCCTTCGAGCCTATTCATAAGGCTTCACTGCAGCACCTGTCTTGGAAGGCGGCGTTCCTCGTGGCCATTACATCGGCCCGCAGGGTGAGTGAAATTCAGGCATTGTGTTGCCAGGAACCTTATACTGTATTTCATGCTGCTAAGGCTGTTATGCGTACTCACCCTAAGTTCCTTCCCAAGGTAATTTCTGATTTTCATGTTAATCCGACTATAACTTTACCAAACTTTTTCCAGAATCCTTCCACTCCAGCGGAACGGTCTCTACATTCCCTGGATGTCAGAAGGGTGTTGAAATTCTATCTGGATAAGACCAAGGATATTCGTAGGTCCGACCAGCTGTTTGTCAACTATGGGTCGGTTAGGACTGGTCTGGCTACTTCGAAACAGTCCATCTCTAGGTGGATTGTGTCATGTATCCAGCTCTGTTATCAGAAAGCGAATAAGACCTTAGGGGGTAAGCCTAAGGCTCATTCTACCAGGGGCAAAGCAGCTACAACGGCTTTGCTTCGAAATGTTCCCATTGCAGAGATCTGCAGGGCGGCCACTTGGAAGTCGGTCCACACCTTTGCTAAGCACTACTGTCTGGACTCGGATGCTAGAACAGATGCTCAGGTTGGGCAGGCTTCGCTGCGGAATCTGTTCGCACAATAGTGGTGTTGTCTTTTTTTTTCTCCACCGCCGGTTTGTTTTTGGATGGGAGTGCCATTCTATTCACTAGATTATGACTATACACAGAGATCCCCTACTACAGAAGGAGTAGATTCTTACCTGTAACTCCAGTTCTGTAGTAGGGGTATCTCTTTATAGTCATAAGCGCCCGCCCTCCTCCCCAGTGGAGAAAATGGTACTGTGATGTATGCTACAGGCCTTGTTTTATGCACCTTCAAAAAGAACTGAAAGTAAGAGGAAGGGGCTGAACATGCTGGGATACTGAGGGTCTCCAGAGAGTTCCTTAAAGGCACGGTATCCCTTTTCCAGACACATAATGGCAGCCTATGGAGGCTTGTCTGTCCCTACCTTCCTCTCTATCATTCCAAGGATTTGGTGAGGGGAGGAAAGTTTCTCTATGGGTGAAACTTGACAGATCGTGTTAAATGTGTTATTGATGTTATATCCTTGGCATTTCTAGCTGAAGTACTGGACAGTGTAGCCTTGTAGGTACAGGCTGCATTATTGTCTTTAATTTTCTCTTAAGTGTCTATGCAGGACTGCAATGAAGACCGCTTAAGAGATTATTTTTGATTGCTCCGGGGTCCATGCACATGGGCGGGACTATTCACTAGAATATGACTATAACAGGATAACCCTACTACAGAACTGGAGTTACAGGTAAGAAACTACTCCATCCATGTGCTTGGGGGCTGTAATTAAAGCCTACCGAGCAACAGCACATGTGATGGGGTGTCGCCATGGGAGGTTACAAAATGAGACAAGGCGGTATTAAAGAGGGACTATTAAGCCTTGTGACCAATGAACAGCCACAGTTTACAGTGGACGATGACACAAGCCAATGAAAAATGTGGGCGGAGGGCATGCGGAGCTTCAAGTCCCTACCTCGATACTGCATTCCCCTCAAAGCAGGGCATGCACTGGCCAGGCTCGACCTAATGAAATGGCAAAAGCAACTTACCAGTTGCAGCCAGAAGGCCTGCTGCAGGTCACTTGTGGGTTATATTAACGCATTTGTGCCCTATGTCCACATGATCACGAACTAGATGATAAAACGCCCATTTTTGTAATGGTAGTTATTTTTTTGCCGAATCTGCAGCCCAGAATCAGGTGCTTTGCAGTCACCCAGTGTCCCATGAAAACGTGTTCTTTGCACTTTTGAAGGAAATAGGTTGGAGCAGTTCCCCTTACAGCCATCTCTGCTCTTATGCTGTGACAGGCGCCAGGCAGTACACAAACAGAACCAGTAATGGCAGCAGAGCGGCATGGACCCAGCATTGACATCTGCCTTCTGAGTGGGACGGACGCGTCTGCTTGAGTCCACCCAGTAGCTCACAAAGCAGACACGTAATGTCAGACTGGAGCCAGCCATTTTGTTTAAGTAAGTGAGCTGTCTGCTTCTATTTCCATATAGCTTAAGTTGGGAAGACAGAGGCATAGACCACCTAGGGCTGGGTTTGTTTGTGTTACTGGAAGTAGAAAGCCATGGGCCTTGGTCGACTAGGAGAAAGTAAAGCAGCAATTTAACTTTTAATTGCACTGTCAAAAGGGGAACAAAGCATTCTCTCTTTATACTTTATTCGATATGAATATCATAAAAGTACATACATTTTGATAAAGAGAATAAAAAATAGAAAGTTAGAAAGGACCATTATAGCTATTTCATGAGATAAAATACAATTAAAAGACAGTAAAAATATATATATACAATTTAAGAACAAATATTTTAACAATCTCTTATTCGGTAACAGTAATACACATACGGAGATTTTGCTCCTGCGGACTCTATACATTATTGCAGTTTAACAACTTGGAGCGGGTAAGCCAGGCACTTGTTGGGTATTTAGCAACTCCACATACAACAACTAAAGAAGTTGTATCAGTTGAGAGAATGCGAAGAGCAACCCTAAAATCTCTGACCCCTAACATCATGCATACTGGTTTCAACCATTTTACTCTCGCCTTCTTTTATGCTTTACATCCAAACAACAAAAGCGGTAAGGATTCAATCTTACATGGGCAGCTTGGACAGGTGCCATCTGGAGCCCGCCTTCCTTTCCAGCCCTCCACGAATTTGTTGAGTGGAAGTGTCCCATACCTCATTTTTAAAAAGATAGCTATCTTTTGTTTTTTGAATAAAGTCTAAAAGAGGTTCAAACCTTCTAATGGGCTTATGCTCTAGGAATTGAGCAGTTAGGGCTCCCCACTTTGTGCTCCTAAGTTCCTCGGACTGAACCCACTCCCAGTAGATTTTCTTGATTACTTGTTTTGGCGGAGGGGACTGCGTGGTCCAAAATTCGGCCAGTTCCAACTTTGTGACCATCTGACTGAGTTTGGTTAACCACTGGATCTTGTTTGCACCATTTAGTGCGATAAGTTCGTCCATCACCAGTGCTTAGTGTACTAGTTCTGGGGTCCTCCGCAGGCGTACCCAGAACAGCAAAGGGCGGAGACGAACTATATCTGATATCGAGCGTTTGCCCATATCATGAAAGAGGGGCTTCAATGGGGTTGAAGTGGGGAGAGAGACTAGGTCCCTTAAGAACTTGTTTTCAGCTCTAGTCAGGTCTGTTACATTTTCACTACCCCATAATTCAGACCTGTAAACTGCAGAGGCCAGCGCCTTTCCTTCGGATACCGCGAGCGCAGGGGCTATAGGCCTACTTGCAGACATACGCTGATGCCTCAAAATAGCGCCAGACACTCTCTTCAGATTTATCAACATCTTGGAGATGTGGGAATCCCATTTCATTTTGTTGTTTAGTCTAATTCGCAGGTAATCAAAATTCTCCACCACTTCCAGGGGTGTCCCATCAAGGCTAATATTAATTTTCTTTGCCTTTTTTGAGGGGGGCAGGACCATTAACTTAGTTTTAGATGTGTTGATGGTCAGCCCGCGTTCCTCACAGAACAAACTCAATCTATTCAGCAGGTCGGGAGTCCGGAGGGAGTTTGGACCGCAAAAGCGTATCGTCTGCGAAGAGGAGTGTGGGTGTTTTTCCTCCCGCCAGTACTGGGGCATCGGCATTGTCCTCCCTCAAATGGTCTACCACCCCATTAACAAAGAGGGACAACAATGTCGGGGCCATCACACAGCCCTGGCGTACTCCTCTATTCACAGACACCTTCCCTGTTAGCTGACCCTGCCTGCCCCATCTATTCTTGGCATAGTTGTCTTGATGGAGTTTAACTGTAAACTCTATTAGGTACCGCGGGAACCCCATATCCAGCAGCACCCTCCAGAGTTTATCGCGGGGCACCAGATCAAAAGCGCTCTTTAAATCAATAAAGGCCAGGTATAGGTTCCCCCTCTTGATGGTCACAGTTTTCCAATATGTTGCCAAAACCTGAATACCTGGTCCATTGTGCCCACGTTCTTTCGAAATCCCGCCTGGAAATGGGACAAAATGTTCCCTCCCTCTAGCCACGTGTTTACTCTATTTATAATGACCCTGCCAACTATTTTTGGGACGGCATCGATTAGGCTAATCCACCTGTAATTTGCAGGGTCCTCCCTGTCGCCTTTCTTGTGAATTGTCACAACTTCGGCCCCCTTCCATGAATCTGGCACAGGATAGCCATGAAGAATTAGGTTCATTAGCGGGGCAATATAGTCAGACCACAGTTTAGGATCATGCAAATACAGGTCGCCCGGTAACCCATCGGGGCCAGCGGCTTTAGAGGGAACAATGGTCCTGATTGCCTCAGAGACTTCCTGTGCTAAAAAAGGCTCTATTGATGCTAGCTCCTCAATAGAGAGGACGTCCATTAGTTCCCTCCGGGGTTGGCATCTCTCCTCTTCAACGCAGTTTAAGCTTGAGAAGTGGGAATGCCATTGGTGCTCAGTTATGTGATTGGGGAGTGAGTCTGCTCCTTTCCCGTCATACTTATTTATCAGAGACCAGAACTGGATAGAATTATTCAGATTGGCAGCATCCTTAAGCTGCTGCCAATAATCTTCCTCCCATTCCTTCTTTGCATTAGTAATGCAGACTTTATAGTCCCTTCTGGCCGTCCGCACGGCAGTGGAATCCTTATTCCTAATTGCATTTGCTATAGCCCTTCTCTTTATTCTGCATCTAGCAGTGTACCATGGCGTACCTGTTTTTAGCGTATTCTTCTTGTTGCCTACTCTGTTTCCCATGACAAAAAATAAGACAATTTTCTCTATTAAATTCTTAGTCATCCATAAAGTTGGTACTCTTCATTGATCTACGACGGGTTACAGGATATAAGTTCCATGGTTCCTGCTTCTACTAATTCTTTGATGCAGGTTAGGCTCTCTTCTTGACATACCACCTTGTTCCATTTTAATCTGCGCTTGCAGTTAGACGGAACCACCTCTTTTGTGGTCATTAGTCCCCTATTATCCCTGCCCTTTCATTACCCCAGCTAAATTCCATGCAGAGTGAATTGTGATCACTATCATGTGTCTGCCTAACTTCCATATAGACTAGTCTGCTCCACAAACCTATGTTGAGCAGGATATAGTCGATAAGGGATGGACAGCTGAGTTTATTGTACGTCATCGCGCCGTTGGGATCTGA
This sequence comes from Lissotriton helveticus, assembly GCF_964261635.1. Taxonomy (NCBI): domain Eukaryota; kingdom Metazoa; phylum Chordata; class Amphibia; order Caudata; family Salamandridae; genus Lissotriton; species Lissotriton helveticus. The sequence continues at coordinate 772,880,892 of NC_136057.1, forward strand.
GATTGTTCTACCATTAAGGGCACGTAAGTTGTGTTCTAGTGTCAAGGCATTTAATTGGATCACTCTAGGTGTCCATTTTTTAATTGGCGGTAATGATAGGGATGGGATGGACTGTTTAGAATAGTCTTCATTAAATCCCGGCAGGTCTTCCTCTCTAAGGGGTTCATATGTACAGTTAAAATCTCCCCCTACAATGACTCCAGACTTTGGGGGAATGGCTGCTAATTCCACATCCAATATGGCTATAGTGGGTGAGGTCTGGCCTCCCGGGGACCCTCTAGCATACACATCAAATAGCTCCAATGAGCTTCCACATTGGGGGGCCTTAACAGAAATATGAAGTATGTCCTGAGAAGGTAAAGTGTGCACAGACACTGTCCAATTCAGGGCCACACTAATCCATACCAGCAAACCTCCTGATGGGCGACCCCTCCCTGTACTAGAAGCAGGAATAAAGCAAGTAGAGTAACCACACTTGTACAAGGGAGATGTGCTCCAGGTTTCCTGGAACATGCAGATGTCAAAGCTATCTACAAAAGCATTCCATTCAGGGTTTGCCATATTCTTTTGGAGCCCCGCTATGTTCCAGGAAAATAATTTAATAGTATTTGTATTTATATTTGCAACCCTCTCTGTGGTGGCCACTTCAGGTGCTATTCTTTCTACTACTATTAAGTGGTAGTTTGGGGCTTTAGCCACTTCCATGTTCTTTTCTCCCCCAGATGGGGCAACCTCATCATTAAGCTCATTATTAGGCTCCCTGGCCGCCATATCAAAAAGGCTTATAGTAGGATTAGTCTGGTGCTTACATTTATCTAAGGTATATATTCGTGGAAAATTATGCCGATTAATATCCTTTGACAGTCAATCTATCTTAAGTCCTGATGCTTCATCGGGCCTGGGTTTCGACCATGATGGCGTATATCTAATTTGGATGTTAGAATACCTGGGGGGGCATGTCCTGAAATCCAAGACTACTAGATTTTCTGCAATTTCTTTGTTAGCAAAATTTAATTCAATGCAGTCAGTTGCCGAGTTGAGTAAAGAAAGTCTTTTAACGTTAATCAAGTCCTCTCTGATCACTGATCTGCACCCTCTTACATTGCGAAGCCAGTGGATGGCCTTGTTGCATATGGACTCACTGTTCTCATAAGAGTTATTGTCACCAAGCTTGGAGAACCCGGTCATGTAAACAGTGCCACTGGAGGGTCTATATGATGTGTCTGTGTGGTTGGTACTCCATTTTGTTCTCCGGGCCATTTCATTGACCCCCTGCGTGTCCCTATGCTGTAGTATTGGCCTGCTCCCTTTTGCTATATCCGCATATGAACTCTGCCTGACAGGCATTTAGGCTACAGTGTGTTTGGCCAAGGTTTTAAGTTGTGACTCCCCTGTAGCGTTGGAGACTCCTGAAGTGTCTGGTTGGGTGTTGTGTTTAGTTGAAGCCTCTCCTCCTAAATGTTTTAGTGCAACTGTTCGCATAGGTGGGCTTTTTATCAATGCTGGTGTTACATGTGAAGGCTTTATTTTGTGCAATTCCTCCCGGTTTAGAAAATCAATTGTAGTTTTCTTTATGAAAACTATATCCCTTTCCAACTTTCTATTTTCTTCATAAGTAAAACATTAAAATTCAAACATCTAGGGCAATTGTCAGGACTATTCTCTGCTAATTCTCTTGTTTCCCCTTCCAACACGGAAAAGCGATTAGAGCAGGTAATGCCAGCTTCGCATGCTGTCAGGTTAGAAGGCCCATCAACATCCCCCGTTGATGTTGCCGACAAATAATCACTCAGAAAAGGGGGTGGTGATGAACAGAGTGCCTGAATTAAGCAGACCACTCTTACCCAGTCCAAAGATCAGGGCTTGATCCATCACCGTTTTTTAGCTCACTGCACCATCCCAGCTCAGAACTTGGCTATATGCAAATTAGTCTGTTCCTGTCCCAGTGCATGATGGGAACAGGGCAAACCAAACTACCAAGCCAATTCTTGTACTGGGAAGGAAACAAGCTTCCGGGGACAAATAATCACTGGCATTTATGTTTACCCCTCTTTGTACCTCTATGACGTTTACCTCAATAGGGTTTATGGGGGATGGTAGAGCCACAAAGGATTTAGTCTACTATGGGCTTAAGTTTTCCTTTCTTAGAAAAAATGGCTGGAATCACTTTGTCCCTGCTCTTCTGTCCCCCTTCACCTATGGGAACAGGGTTCACCATATCACTTGGGGTGGGTGCTCTCAATAAAATGTTTTCACACTCATTAACAATATTTTCAATGTTTGTCATCATACAATTAGCAGCGGCATGCAATGCCTTTTTCCACTTCCTCCTCTTTTTAGTTGTAATGACAGGGGCTCCCCCACCCTCCATTGCCTTCCTCTTGCCCATTATTCTCCTCGGGGTTTCCTACTGAGTGTATTATATCAGACCACTAATCAGTCAAACCAGGGGGTGCTAAGCCTATCTAGATACACAGTACCTTTTGATGTAGATAGCCAGTGTAGTCTCGCGTTGGAGGGGTGGCCCAGCCCATCCTCGTCCTGCCCCGGACGGCCACAGACAGCCCGCCCTTTGCCTGGGCTTAGCCCGACGCCGCCCTGCGACGCGGGGGAAGCTGCAGTGTTTAGTGCGCCTCCGGGCGGGTCAAAGGGCGAAGATGGGCGGAGCTAGCCCGGGCAGTGGTTGTGGGTCCGGAAGTCCCCCCGCTCGGCGGCCGCGTCGGGTGTAATGAGCGGTGGCGGGGGGGGGGGCCAGCAAGTCAAGGCAGCGGCGCTCTCAGTAGCGCGATTCCTGGCAGCAAAGCTCCCTCTGCCCAGCAAAACCCGCAGCAGTTGTGGCGTCAGGTAGGCGGACTGCCAAGTTGCCGCATGCCATGCGTGGCTCTAAGTCACTCCTTGCGCTTTAATCAGCATCACTATTAATCACGGGATTTCAAGTTTCATTTGAATCATTTTAAGAATGAAACCTAAAATCCGAACCTGCTGTCGGCTAAAATATGCGTGGAACCACGTGCCATCTTTACTGAGACCACCTGGTCCTGTTTTTTGTTTTTGTTAGGAGCAGGGTACAAACGTGTCCCTGAAAAAATTACAATTTCGTCTTAAAATTCACAGCAAAGGTCATATCAAAGTGAAAAGATACACTTTCCTACAATCATTACGATTTTGATTAGTGATTATTATTTTTTTTAAATGATTTTATTGTTAATCCATGATCGTACAGACCGAGACAAAATCACATAAGAAGAAAGACATAAAGCATCAGTCAATGGTACAACATTTCATTAGTAAATACAGAATATAAACAGAAAAACAAAAGAACAAGGAAGAGCAAAACAACAGCATACCCGGGAATTTATAAGCCCATATAAGACACCACTGGTCCCCATATTTCGAGGCCAAGTTTATGTTTCCATTTGCCCTTGAGTGCATATAAAGAGTATTCAATATTGAAGGATGCTAGAAATCAAGCCCTCCACAGCTCAAAAGATGGTACATCTTTTTGTAGCCACATTGAGGCAATACAAAGTCTAATTACAGAAGTTGCCATGAATATCAGGTACCTGTGTTTATACATCACTGAGTCCCTCTCAATTCTTTCATTTATCCCCAATAATACCTGAGCATTAGACAGTCGTACCGTTCCACCCAATATTTCCTCCAAAGATTTCTCTATATGCCCAAATAAGCTGTTTAAATGTGTGCATGAATAAAAGATATGTAATATATCGGCCTCATCGGACCCACAGCAAAAACATTTTCCGTCATTGGACCCCCCCATCTAAGCATTTTGGCAGGAGTATAATATAAATTAAAAATAGTTTTGTAGTGTTGTGCACGTAGATTTGCTGCCATAAACAATCTTCCTGCCATGTCGATAGAGGTTTCAATCCGAGTCCCCACACGGCCAAGCCGACTGTCCCATTTTAAATTTTGGATCTCTAAATCATTACCCATAGTGTTTAATAATAACAACTACGCATGACCAATACTCAAATTCTTCCCCAGAGCTTCAATAACTGGATTTTGATATGTATTCCAGTGATGTTTACCCAGATAATCACGGATTTGAAGATATTTGAAGAAGTCAGAGCGGCGGATTTGAAATTTCTCCACTAGCATTTCAAAAGACATCATGTTCCCGTTACAGAATAAATCACCTATTGTTTGAACCCCTTTCATACGCCACTTATCTATTATTCGGTCCCAAAATATCGATGGGAGAACTACCGTAGCAGTTAGGGGTGTATACCCGAATATTTTCCCAAGGCTATAATATTTTTTTACATGCCTCCACACTTTAAAGGCTGTTATCAACACCTTAAACCGGGTCCTCTTGTAATAATTCATGTTCAAGTTGATAAACAAGCGATTTTTGGCTTCACTGCCCAATAACATTTGAAATATAGAAGGATCTTCAGCTACACTACACGATTCTGTCCCTGTTAGCAAAATATTCATGTGCTGTAGAATACATACAAAGTAATATAGGGTAAAATCAGGGACGGCCCAACCACCTTGTTCGCGCAATATAATCATAAATCGCATAGCTCTTCGGGATTTCCCCTGTGCCCACAGTATCTAGCACATACAGATTGTAACAGCGCAAGGTTAGCCCGAGATATCTGAAGTGGAACGGCTCTCAGAAAATAAAGAATTTTAGGTAAGACTAGCATTTTTAAGATGTTACAACGCCCTACATTAAATAGGTGTAAACATTCACATCTATCCAATTGCTTCTTTACTTCACTTAAAAGAGATAACCAATTGACCTCTACCAATGCAGTTAAGCAGGCCCAGAGTTTGATCCCTAAATAGGTTACTTCATTAACTACCCTTTGATCCAGGCAAGTTGTTATATTAACACAAAATATTTGAGTCTTAGCCTGAGACAGCACCAAACTGTAACGCCAAACGTTTTATTTCTAGCATAGCAGTAGAAGGATTCGGTGTTACAACAGCCACATCATCTGCATATGCCAGAACCCGATAATGTTCTTGCTGCCATATCACAGGTTCAATCATGGAGCGAAGTTCAAGTATTTTTATAGATGGGTCGATATATAGCCAGAACAACAAAGGGGAACAGGGACACCCCTTGTTCCATTAGTTATACGCATTGGGCTAGATTCTAAACCCTTAATACAGATGCTTGCTGTGGGTTGACAGTACATCGTTTTTAGAGGTAGAATACAATTAGGCTGAAACCCCCGTCATTGTAGCACTGCCCACAAGAATCCCCATGCGACCCGGTCAAAAGCGTTTTCGGCATCAAGTAGTGTAAGGCTGAGCAGACTCCCCGTGGTATTAACAATAACCATTAGGGTCACCACCCTGTTAACGTGGCTAGTCGTCCCCCTCTGAGGAATAAAACCATGTTGTCTTATGGATACCAGCGGGGTTATAACCCCCGCCAGCCGGGTCGCCAGTATTTTCGAGTAGATCTTACTATCTGGATTCAACAGAGATATAGGGTGGTATGAGGCCGGGTTTTCAGCAGGCTTATTTTTTTAAAAAAAAACAATAATGCTCGCCTCATCCCAAGACCGAGGAGGAAAGCCCATCTGCGCCTCCCTGAATGTAGCCAACATATCCAGTTTCAAGGAATCTAAAAAGGTTTTATATATTTAGAGTGGGAGCTTGTCCGGCCCAGCTGCCTTTCCCTGAGCCAGGCTTTTAATGGCCCGCTCCAACTCCTCCAAAGTTATAGGAATTTCGAGGAGTTCAGCCTCCTGCTTGCTTAGATTATCGGAAAAGCGCAGGGCCAAAGCCTCCACCGCTTGTTCATCAACACAATCCACCCGTTTGTACAGAGTCTCATAAAAATCATGAAATACATCTAGAATCCCGCCTCTGTTTCTTTAAGATCACCCGGGCATCTCTAATTGCATTGATCCGCTGGGCGGCCTCTTTAGATCTTAATTTCTGAGCAAGACACTGTTCACTTGCAACATACTCCTAGTTCATATGCTTGCTAGTCCCATATTGCTTAGCGGTTTCTCTACTCCAATAAAGATTAATTTTAGCTTTACAGCGTGCTACTTCAGTCAGAGAGTCAGTAATATCTAAGCCCCCTTGTATATCTATTACAAGCTTCTCTTCTGCAAGCGTTAGCGCAGCATATAATCCCTGTAATACAATACGTAGTTGCTTTTGCTTATATAAACCAAAGCTGAGCACCTCCCCCTAAAAGCAGCTTTAAAGGTATCCCAAACACATCCAATCCCTGCAGTGTTCCGATTGATGTTAAAAAGTATTCAATCCAAATCTTGATCTTATTTACAAACACTGTATCACACAGCAGTTTCCTATCGAATGAGAAAGCCCGTGGTTTGGTTCCCGCTCTAACAAGGGTTAGGCTTAGTACAAGAGGGCCATGATCCGAGGTAATACGCGAGTACACCTGAATTCTAGCCCCAATCAACATTGAACGCGACACCAAAAAATAATCAAGCCTTAATAATTTTCGATGGGGATGGGAATAAAAAGTGTACCCCGGTTCATCACATCTCAATGTGGCCCATGCATCTGCTAGGCCATGATCAGCCAAGAGTGACTGAAGCACCTTATAAACTTTGGATTTCCTCCCTTTATAGCTATAACTATTATCCCGTAAGCCAGACGGCTCAAGGTGTATATTTAAGCCCCATCATATTACTAATGGGGTAGGCCACTGAGCTAACTCTACATTAAGCCCTTCTATTATTAGAGCCTCATCGCAGTTTGACCCATATATAGAGCACACTGTGAACTTCTGCTTCTGCTTCCCAATGATACATTCAGCAATGGCCCATGTCCCTTGCTTATCTGCTAGTACCCTGCCCGGCCCCTGAATATGATTTTTAGCTAAAATTACGACACCTCTTGTGATAGTAGATTGCTGTGTACATACCAAAATCTTAAAGCCACGCTCCAAAAGTAACTTTCTTTTAGCCCATGAAATATGGGTTTCCTGAAGACAGACCAGATCACTCTGAAGCATTGCCAATTCCCTTGCAACCTGCTGCCTTTTATTATGAATATTGAGACCACTGACATTCAGAGAACAGCATCGGATACCATTGAATATTACACTACCCGCCATCAATTTACAGCCTATAGTCTGAAAACAGTTAACAATCCTGCTCCTCTCTCTGGCACGATCATGGATTCTCTTTTTTTTAGACTTCCAAACCCAACCCCCCCAACCCCTGCCGCCCTCAACCTCCCATCCCACTAGGGGCGTAAGGACATGTCCTCAGTGATGGAAAGTGATTGTGAATGTGACCCTCCGTACCCCCGCCCAGGGCCTGCCACACCCCCCCTTCACCCACCCACTTAGTGTGCACACCTACTTGTTACAAGTCATTACCACACCCGACAAAAACCGAAATATAGGAATCCAGAACTCCATCTTAGTTACGCAAAAAGATTTCATATTGTGTCCAAACACTCCTGTGCCTTAATTTCTGACAAAAAGTAGAAAGTCCTTCCTTTGTGGAACACTTTTAACTTGGCTGGGTTTAATAGGAACGCTTGCCCTCCCTTAGCTTGAAAAGCCGAGATCAACTGGCGTAACCGCCACCTCTGCTGTACAGTCACCTGACAAAAATCAGGGCACACGAAAAAGTCACAGCCCTTGCCAGATCGCCTCCTATCTGGCCTAGCCAGATCATATAATGCTTCCTGAAGCCGAAAATTATTTAGACATATAAGAATTGCTCTTGGCTTTTCCGCCGCGCCCCCAGGTCTCCGTTTCTGCACAAAAGGGAATCGGTGTGCCCTCATGATTTCAACATCCCAGTTCCAGCACTTCAAATCCGGGAAGGCCTCGGCAAACAATTTGACAACAAACCGTTGGGTATCTTTCCCTTCACTTCCTTCAGGCACGCCTAAGACTCTGAGGTTATTCCTACGCGCTTGATTTTCAAGATCTATCAACTTCCAGTCAATATCCTCCTTTATTTTCTGTAATGTAGTGATAGAAGATTTCTGTTGTACTAGTTGGTCCTCTACTACAGAAATCCGCTCTTCTGTTTCTTGTACCCTGGTTGCTACCTCTGTTCAGGCTTTAGCAATGCGGTGCATGGTATTTTGCAACTTATGCACCGCCCCCTGGGTCCGCAATCCTTCGGCTTTGCTTTTCCTCCGTATGGGCCATTATTACCTTATAAATAGTCTTCAAAGTAACTTCACCCTCCGGTTCAGAATCAGTTTCCACTTGGATCTCCTTGATCAAGTTGAAGACTGGGTGAATGATCCCATAGGGGCTGGTTGACAAGGCTCATTGATTTTGATTAGTGATTGTGGGGGGCCCTCCCAGTACCTTGCAGGGGGCTGTCAAGGTTTTGTTACACTACTACTTGCATCTCCCCCTTATTCCAGTCCTTCTCTGCTACCCTGCTATAACTTTTGGCCCTGCAAAGCATGCACTCCATATAGTGCTTTGCTTTGTGTTATTCACCCACATACCACAGCGGGTATCAAGAGTAACAGAAAGCTTTTCATATACACACAGCACCAGGGTTACACGAAGCTTTTACCATGGGACAGGACACATGAAGGTTTACTTGAGGTATTAAGCATTAAGGAAATAACCACGTTTGGCATTTGACATAAAATAAATTAAAAAATACATACAAAAGTGGCAATCTTAGAATTATATTTTGGTCTAGCTCTTAAACAATCGATTGCGCAACTAAAAGAGTTGTAGTTAAAGCCGGCATGGTTACTTGGACCCACTGTGTGATTCCGGTGAATGGATTTATCTTGGCCACACTTTCCCCAGTGACCAAAATTGCAAGCCCTTAAAAAGGAGAGATTCTGACCGCTTCTTCATATATTACACTACTAAGGCCTAGGCAACAAATGAATTATCAGAATTTCTACAAGAAGGGCTCTTAACAGACAAGGGCAAGCTCGTGGATGAAAAAGGCAGGAGATGCAGTCTCAGTGATTACATACATTACTGCCAATCGACCCAGGAAACCCGAGCTCAATTCCCGGCTCCTCCTAATTTTGCAGTATAACTATATTCTTCCCTTGGTTCCTCGGTTTCCTGAACTGCCAAAATCAGGAAGGGCTATAAACAAGCAAACTACTAGCACAACACCCTCAAAAAGGTACATTTTTATTTACATACAAAAAAAGCGCAGAAACGACAAGATCAAATGAACAGTTATGGACCGTCCATAATGGACGAGGAGAGCAGTTACCTCACCTATGTGTCGTCTGCTCCCTGTTTCTTCCACTGGTTTCGGACAACGGTAGTGCGGGCAGCGGGAGGGGGAGAAAGGCACGTACAACTGGATTGCGAGTGGGGAGGGGGTGAGAAGGCACAGACAACGGGAGGGAGGAAAGGGGTAGTAGAGAACGCAGTAGGAGAACCTCATTAAAGAAAATGGTGCTCACAGTGTAACATGTACTGCGTAACACTCGAAGTAAAGGGGCAAGTAGCCATGGGAGGATACAAATGACGACATGGCCGTATTAAGGAGGGACTAGGAAGCCTATAAACTAATCCGAAGGCTGCATTTACGAAGGACAAAGACACAAGCCAATGAAAAATAAGGGCGAGAAGTGGGCGGGGCTTCCCTCACATACTGAACGACAGCAGATCTTCACCAGAGCCGCGCTTGCGCTCTGACTCTAGGCTCGACCTAAAAAGGAAGATCTTGACCATCTCTGTTGGTCAAATGTTCACCCTATTTCCCTCTTGCCTGTGTTCTCTAAAATGTTGGACTGGCACATTAATATCCAACTTTCCTCTTTTGTCACAATTCATAATTTGCTTCACCCTTTACAGTCTGGTTTTCCACCTGGCCATAGTACCGAGTTTGCTCTTCTCGGTGTCACTGAGCATCTCAGGCAACACCTTGACTCCGGTGGTACTTCCGTCCTCATTTTGTTGGATCTAAGTGAGGCTTTTGACACGGTGTCACATTCCATTCTGATAGATCGTCTCAAAACCTCCGGCATTGTGGGTCTGCCTCTGAAGTATTTGCTTTTTAACCTATATGCTTGCCCTCTGGCTGACAATACTATGAAGTCGGGATTGACTATCTTTTCTTATGCCAACAATACTCAGGTTGTCTTTTCACTTTCCTCTTCCCAGCAACCAGATCCCTCCCTGCTTCAGCTTGGCTTGAGTAATGCCTCCTCGTAGATGACTAGTAATGCCCTGAAGCGAAACGACACTAAACCTGCGGTGCTTGTTCTGGGTAATAACCCTGAATTTTGGGGTATCGAACATTGGCCTGACACTCTGGGCCCCTTGCCTGCCTCTGTCTCCAAAGTTAAAAACCTGGATTTATTATTGATAATAATCTTTCCTTTAGACCACAGGTGTCCAGGGTTACGGCATCCTGCTTTCCTGTTCTTAGATTGATTAAAAAAATCCTTCGGCAGCTTAGAGAACTTTATTGCAGGCTCTGGTTTATCCGGCTGGACTATGGCAATGCACTGTATTTGGGTGCATAAAAAGCCTCAGTCCACAGGTTACAGGTCGTTCAGAACGCAGCTGCACGTCTATTTTTCAATCTGTCTAGATGCGCCTCTGCGTCTCCTCTGCTCCACCAACTCCAATGGCTTAAAGGCAATAAGTGCATTGAATTGAAGGCCCCATGTTACATAGTTCGGGTCAAATATGGCCTCGCTCCCTCCTATATTCAAAGATTGGTAACATCCTCTGTGCCGGCTCGACAGTTGAGATCCTCCAGCCTCTCATTGTTTTTAGTCCCCAGGTTTTGTCTTGTTCATATGAGGGATCGCTCTTTTTCTTACCTGGGCCCCACACTCTGGAATGCTCTCCTAATTGATCTTAGGAATTGTCACTCACTTTTAGCTTTCCGTAACTGCTTAAAGACACTGCTCTTCAGCGACCTGGCCTGAATCCTATTCCAGCCTGTTGCCTAACACCTTCATGGTCCTGCCTCCACTTGTCCAGTTCCGGGAGACCCTGTTGGGTAGCTGCACACTTTATGAATCTATAAAGAAATAAATAGTGGTCTGGAGGAATTTTGGTGGTAGACAGATTTAGCAGCATATTTACAAGAGAATGGCGGAGCGTGGCGTTAAGCACAAAATGCTAACGCCAAGTTCCGCCATTTCGAAAAAACAGGGATGAGCCATATTCACAAAGATATGGCATATATCTGCGTTTTTCCCTAGCGCTAAATTGAGCTGCTTAGTTGTTCATGGTTGTTCATGTGCAGGAAGGTGTCCCTGCCTGCACATAAACAATCACAAATGGCGATTTGAAACTTCTATGTGTACTGCACTGTGCATCATACATAGAAGTTGCAAATCGTCATTTTTTAAATGATTTTTTTATGTGAACAATCCTTCATGGCGTTTTGAGATTTTTCTGCACAATGCAGCACACCTAAAAACAGCAAAAATTAGGAGAAATAAAGCATTTCTCCTCATTTCGCCATATTAAGACCTGGTTTACCCTGGTCTTAATTTTGGCGCTGCCTTCTATTCTCACCACCTTTGTAAATAGGAGGCAGCATCAAAATCAGTGGGAGTTGCAGCATGAAAGGGTTCCTTATTTACAAGGCGGCATTCAGCAACAAACACATTTTAAGATGCTTTCCCTTATGTTTACTGTACATACTGAAGAAATACAGGATTTTGGGTGGTAAGGTTCTTCTTGGACACATCAGAATGGAAAAATACCAGCCATGCTATTAACAAATCATCCAAGTGGCAAACCTAGTCAGGCCATTTCACCTTGCCCGCCTGGTCAAAAGGTAATGAATGTCTAATTTTTACACAGGGACAAATTCAGTATTTCAGTGAACACTGATGCAACATTTTCATTTAATTCCCCTTAGTGCCTCACTGTCTGGATTTCCTATATTGTGGATGCTGCGCTCTGACACAAGCCAATCTGTACCTCTTGTTGGACACCATTCTACTTCTATATTGTATTTGTTATTCAGGGAGAGTCTAAGATTGCACTAAGATAACATTTCGTCATGTTCATATTTTTAAGTGAGTCCCTCCTCAGCCTGCCATGGGGGATCTTGTTGGGTGGTGATTGTGGCTTTTCCTCCCCTGCAGAAAGGAACTCTCAAATTTCCTGCCTGACCTCCAAATGGCTACACCCCTCCCTCACTGCCTGCATGAGTGGAAAAACAGCAGGTCAATGGGTATCGGTCTCACTGCTCTGACCACACACCCTTTCTCAGTCAGCCAATAGGATGCAGTTTCTGGATTGAAGTGGGTTGAGAATTCATGGAATTCCTTCCAGCCTCCTGATTCCCACGACCATGTTAGCCATGCGAGGGACATAAAAGCAGCTGGCCAGCAACTTGCATATGACAACTTCAAGTTGGACTCTCCAGCGCCCATCAGCAGTAGGATCTTATCAACAAGTCGCAGCAGGAGGTCAAAGCAAAGACATGCCAAGTCCACAAATGCCCAGAAAACCTGCTTCAAGAGGCTGCTGCTTCAGACTACATCTTCACCTCTTTATGCTCCCAAATAGGAGGAAGGAATCCATGTTTAGGAATAAAGTGGCCCAGTCTAACTCCCGAGTCGAGGAAGAAGGCAGCCCTGACCCTCCCATGCAGAACTACAGAGTGTTCACCCAGCCTTCTATTCAGTTACTCTTCTAACTAGATGCATCACTACGCCAAGCTCCAACTCACGAGGGCCATATAATCCCCTTGGCACCTCACTCTCCACAGGGCTGAAAAAAGCAGGCTGAGTAAAGCAGTACTGAAAGCCACATCTAGTTCTCCTCAATAGTGGTCCCACCACATCCAAAAAATCCTGCACTAGGCTAGGTCTGCCCCAAAGCTTTACTGACTTACCCCATCCAGTACCCAGAAATGGAGTGTGTTGCTAGCTGATCCCTTCCTCTATAGCAAGAAGGAACTGTAGTAACTATTTTTATGGGTTTTTTAACCAGTTTTTTGCACAATTAAACGGATTCATTTTTGTGCCAGTAAACCTTGTGGCTCTATTTTAAATGTCTCAGCCAAAACACTGACAAGACACATATTTCACCATATGCCAGGAATATTAGTAACATTTGGTTAGTTTTTGGCTGTAGTCTGTAGGTCTTTGTGACTGGACTCTGTTTTAGGTCCTAGGCTGGAATGTACCAAAGTGTGTGTTGATTTCAGGATAGATTTAAGAATGTGTGTACTGTGCTTTCTCGAAAGAGAACTGTTTGAGCCTCATTCTAAGCTGGGCCCTGCCGAGGCCTAAGCAAAATGTGCAAACTTCTCACTTCTTTCTCTGTGCAGCAGGATTGCCTTTTCTAGCATGTTGAGTTCATATGTCCTTGTTGCTGATTTTCTATGGTTATTGCCATTCATAGAGTGTTTCTGCAAGATAATTGCCTCGGTCTGTTTAAGGGTTTAGGCCCTGTTATGCCTAAACACGTGGCTCTACTCTGCCTGCAAGAGGAGGGCCATTTGGTTTGAATGCCGCTCTGAGTGCCGCTGCTACCTGCTGTTTATGCCTGAGGGGACTCCAAGCCCCACAAGTGACCAGTCTCCCAGGAGGGAGGAGCTGACATCGCGCTCATAAGCGTTGAAGTTTTCCCGGGACGCCGCTCTGAGTGCCGCTGCTGTTTGTGCCTGAGGGGACTCCCAGGAGGGAGGAGCTGACATCGCACTCTGCCTAGCCACCTGCCACTTGCCTTGCAGGGACTACGTGATTTTACCTGCAAAGGTGATTTTTGGTGGCGTAGTTGACCCGTGGGGACGTTGGGGGCTGGAGCCAGTATTCTGCCTGGCCTGCCCGAGGACTACAACTCCTGCCATTCCTTCCGGCGCTCCACGCCGCGTACCACGTAATCGCGCCAGGAGGCGCTGAGAAGGCTGACCGGGTCCCCGCTGCACAGAACGCGCGCGGGCACGGGGCTGGCCCGTCTGAGCCCGGACGAGACTGGGCCGGGCCCTTCCTCTAACTCCTACAATTCAATAAGAGTTAGTGCCACGACTCTAGATTCTTTCGGGTGCAGATGTGGAGCTAGGCTGTTATTATCCCGAGAGGTGCGACTGAAGCCAGCTCCTGTGAGCCACCTGCAGTAGGAAGGACTCTAGTGGAGGTACTGGCAATTCTGGAACTTACCCGGTATCGGCTCAGTGTGAATAGGTTCTATTTTTCTAGGATATGCTCCTGGCAGTGGCTGATTAATTACAATCCGGGAAGAACTGACTTTGAGGTCGTAGCTAGTATGTACTTTTGCTAGTTATAGGCATTAGAGAATTTTAATGTGCTTGACTGTCTTGAAGAAGTGCTGGATGTTAAATAATTTGTTTATAGCATAAATTGTAGTTAGGAGAAATGTTATATTATTGCAGTGTATACAGACTTACGCATTAACAATACTTTCTTAATGCACTTGTTGATCATATTGTAATTGCCATTGTTAAAACTGCAGGGAGGAATTATTGAAAGCTATTTACTTGGTTAAGAATGAGTAGGCGTAAAATTATTCCAGGGAAAAGCGTGGTGGGAACGCTAGATTCCTTTTTAACGAGGGCTGAATCCGTTCTCAACAATGAAATTCTGATGACAGAATGTAGGTTATCCTTGGAGCCTCTAGTAGCTCAAGGGAGGCTCTCTCTTACCCCTGCGTTTCCCGCAGTCTCTCCCGCAGTCTCTCCAACCTTAAATCAGGCTTTGGAGCAAGATCAGCGTAGCCAATCCTCCATTGGAATTTCTGTTTCACCCGTGCTTGTAGAGCAGAATTTTAGCCCAAATAAAAATAAAGTGAGAACCAAAGGGCAGAAAGCTATGAGGAAAACTAATCACCCAAATAATCCACTTGAGGTAGTAAGGAAAACTCGTACTGCATCGAAAATAAAGAAGCCTGTGACACAACCTACAAAGAGAACCAAGGATGTAGAGCCTTCATTAGTATCAGTATCAAAATCTTTATTCGATTGTAAATTTTACAATCATAAAAGTTCATTTTAAAACATCAAGAATCCACAGTTAAAAACGATTACACACAGTTCATTTACATAGGCAAAAAAGACACAGTAAACAGTACAATATCAGACAATAAAAGCATGGGCAATATATAATTAAAAATATAAATATCTGTAGACTTAAAAAGCACCAGCACAAATTTTTCAGCATGGTTAGCCATCCATGCTTTTCCTAAAGCAGATGGCTTTTTAAAAAAAATTACAAATAAACAAGGTACAGTCAATGTTCAGTAGTTGTAAGTAATAAAGTGCGGGTTTAATTTGTGTAAAACTCATTTTTTTAAGGCACGGTTTAAGGTATAATTTCCGTGGAGTGGAGTAATAAGGGCAAATAAAAAGGAAGTGTGCCAGATCTTGAGGAGACTTTCCGTCGCAGCCACAAGCTGGCAGCACTTCACCCCGCTGGGCGCCACTTGGGAATGCCAAAAGGAGGTGATAGAGGTCAAAACGGAACCTTATTAGCAGGAACCGATCATAGCTAGACATAGGCCATGTCAGGTAAGGTTCTATTTGCAAGCATGTTTTTATCATTAGATGTTTCCTAATACTGACCTTCTGTATCTCAACCTCTTCTCTGTCAGTACATCTTAACAAAACTATGGCATTCTTGACCAGGTTCACATCAGATTTTCTAATTGTGTTTGGGGCATAAAACAGATCATGTCGGCCAATTGCCGTTAAACTGTCCTTTATATACTTGATCCATGGTACCTTAAATCTCCCATCTAGCTGTAAAGCTTCTTTTAGTATAGCATGTGTTAATGGGATTTCATTGTTTAACCAACATTTCAGCCAACATAAAATTGGGCTTACTGCTAATCTGTCACCTAGATAAGGGACCCCCAGCTCCTCATGTACAGAATAATTCCCAATACCCCTAGGTAGTCTTAGGAGTTTTTTTAGGAAATTATTTTCTGTGACCTCTAGATCTTTTGCCTTGCGATAGCCCCAAAGCTCGCTCCCATAACAGGCAACAGCAACGCTTTTTGCCTGGTACAGCTTAAGCGATGCGGCCAACGGGCAATTGCCGATTTTTTTTGCAAAGCCAAGGATGGCCGCATTGACCCTTGCAGTTTCTCCCTTCTTTTTGGAGACTGCTGGGCCCCATGATAACTTATGGTCTATCAGAACCCCGAGGTAAGAGAAGGAGTTGGTTGATGGAATTTTTGCCCCATTTATACTGAAATTGCCAGGTTTCAGAATGCCCTTGCCTGTCTTCATAACGAAGGACTTAGAGTTGTTTATACTTAAACCACGTGACTCCATAAATTTATGGAAGGAATTTAATAATTTCTGAAGCCCAATTGCTGTTCTGGAGATAAGAACAGCATCGTCGGCATAGAGTAGTACAGGTACCCCTCTGCGCTCGACTAAGGGGTAGTCTGCTTCTACAAGTAAAAGAAATTCCTCCAATTCATTAATGTACAGGTTAAATAAAAAAGGGGCCAAGATACAACCTTGTCGGACGCCCCGTTTTATTTTAAATTCATCCGTTACATTAAGATCTTGAGAGTAACGGACATTCGCCCTTGTATCTGTATGCAGATCGGCGAGAAAATTAACGAGGTTCCTCTCTACGCCCATTCTCAGCAGAGTAGCCCATAATAGGCTTCTATCTACGCAATCAAAGGCGGACGACAGGTCCATAAAGGCCATGTAGACGGTACCTTGTCTCGCCAATGTATACTTGCTTAGAATAAGGTATAGGTTCAGACACTGCGTAATAGTCGAGTGATCTGGTCTAAACCCATATTGTATGGGTGAGAGGATTTTGTTTTCTTTAGCCCAAAAAGATAACCTGTTGAGGATTACACCCCCTACCACTTTAACTACTGAATTCAATAAAGAAATTGGCCTGTAACATAACGGGCTACTGTGATCGCCCTTCTTAAAAATGGGAACTATAGTAGAGAGACCCCAAGTTCTTGGGCAACCAGTTTTCACCGCTGCATTGATTACGGCCGTGAGAACCGGGGCCCAAAACGGGATACTAGACTTAAACAGGTCCGGCGGCAATCCATCCG
The DNA here is from genome assembly GCF_964261635.1 of Lissotriton helveticus. NCBI lineage: Eukaryota > Metazoa > Chordata > Amphibia > Caudata > Salamandridae > Lissotriton > Lissotriton helveticus. The sequence goes on from NC_136057.1 coordinate 772,897,852, forward strand.
GACCCGGGGCCTTGTTGGAAGTAAGACCCTGTATTCCCTTAACAGTCTCTTGTACTGTGAAACACAAAGGAATCACAGCTGGAGTTAAAAAGTCAGAGACTTCCCATTGCTCATTGCTCTTGAAAATTGTACTGTAATGGGACACCCATTCCCCCTCTGGGATGTTTGTTCCAATAGCTGTGTCATTAGGATTTTCAAACAAAGGTTTGTTAATCATTTGCCAAAACTTACTGCTATTCCCCAACACGGATGGATCTAGGAGGGATTCAATAACATTTGCCTTGATTTCCTTTTTTCTGGTGGCTATTGCTTTCCTATAAGCCATACGAAGATTTTTTATCAATTCAAGATCTCTTGGTTTTGTTTTTAATGCGAGTTTCAGATCCCTGCTTGCCTTTGAGCAATTATGATCAAACCATTTAGAGTTATTCACACTATGTCCCTTTGTTGGCGTTGTGAGCATGGAGCTAATTTTAGTGACCAACCCCTCGAATCTACACACAATGCTCGAGGGGCTTGAGTCAGATGAAAGACAAACAGACAGCTCCGCTTCACATGCGCTGGTTATATTAGTGTACAGGGTGTCTTGATTTACCATTGACCATTTAATGCGACGCCTGCCATTTACACACCTTAACGTGCCAGGATCGACACGTGACTGACATTTAGCAAAAAAAGGGCCGCCCAAGTCTATAACAAGGGGATTATGATCACTATATATGCTAACGAGAATAGAAAAATACAAGACCCATTGAACAACATCCGAAGAAATTAATATATGATCAATAAAGGAACCCTGGCCATGCCCTTTAAAGGTTGGGGTGTCAAAGATTTTAGTATCAGGAGCCAACGACATTGCTACAATCAAGTTGTGCTCATTCATTAGATCATTTAAATACTCACCCCCCCTGCCATGGGAGAAGTGAAAACCTCCCTCATTGTGACACCCTAAAGACCCCATTGGCGTGCTGGCTGGGTTACCACATGGTTGAACATTAAAATCACCTGCTATCAGCAAGTGCCGTGAAACATTGTAAACATTTTTGCTCAAAATATCATTTAAACAGGCAATATTGCAGGTTTCATTATTACTATTGGCATTATAGAAATTAACCAGTGTTACCACAATCTTCCCAATTTTTAGATCAATCTTCTGTAAATTCAGATTTACACTATGGTAGTTGCTTGTGTTACAATTCAAATCTTGGCTAATGAAGATGGCCAAGCCGCCTTTGGCTCTACCCCTAGTCGAGGCAACTGCCGGGGTAATAAAGCTTAAGAAGCCCTCCATATGCACTTTAGTTTCCTCTATCCAGGTCTCTTGGAGACACACAATACTGAATTTTCTTATAAATGATAACCATACTGGGTCTCGTAACTTATTTGCCAATCCCGCAATGTTCCAGGAAATTAATTTTGTACTGTTATTAAGGGCTGGACTAATAACAACCTCTCTGGTTGATTGTGAGGTAATTAAAGTAGGCGACATTACACCTCCCGCCACCGGACCCACAGTACGCTGTACTTGTATCTCCCAGTGCTCAGATATGTCACTAATAGATTGCCTTATAGCTGATGGGGGTGTGAGAGGCACCTCATTTTCCCCTGAGAGCACTGTGGGTAGTACTTTATTGGGACTACTGTTTTTAACAGTCATACTGTATAAATTTTTTCCATGACAGCAACCCCCTTGCTTCTCAGGTGACCTTAAGTTACATGAAGCACTTGCCCCACCCCCCATTACTTTTGCATTCTTTAACCATCAGTCGCAGTCCTCTAGGCTGCTAAAAGCCATAAACCTATTGGAAAGTTCTAGGGGCGTAAATGGTAACAGGTTTGACGTGTTCCCATTGAGACCAGTTTTATGATTAAAAGGTATGGTGTTCCACCCGTATGTGGCTGATGGTAAAGCCGGTTGGTACATGTATACGGGATTTAGAGCCTCGATGTTAGGGAACTGAGAAGAGAAAAAGGTATTGTTGTTATGGTGTTGTGGAGGGAAAACAACAGATCTGGGATAAAAGTATGTCAGGGGACGTGGTACTATACAGTTCTTTTCATTTCCGTAAGGCCAATTCAGAATGTGTTGTACAGCTCTCCTGTCTCTAAAGTTTATTACCACAACATCACCACCAATGTCCTTCACTCTGCCCCCCAGCCAGGACAGGCGCCGGACATGAACTATCTCACCGTTAATCGTAATGGGTTTGGGTCTATAAAGAGAGAGCCAATGCATTATTTTGTTGTTTAACTGTGAGTATCCCTCTCTTTTCCCAGTGGGCAGTTCTGGGACCCCGGTGAGTATAACCACAAACGGTAATGCTTCTGGGGGGAGTTCTGTCGGTGGTGCCCTAGACGGGCCCCCTCTTCCCCAGTTATTCTCCTTCCCTTCTAGTCTGGGTGATCTCCCCAAGGAAGTATTGGGTTCCCTAGGTGGAATAATTACAGAACTAGTTGGTAAAGAGATAGTAGGTTTACCCTGTATGTCAGTTGAAGCTGTTGTTAAACGGGTTTTACAACTGTTAACGCCAGGTGCTTTCGGTGCCACGTTTATAGGGTTAGGAGTGGCTGAAGTTGCTACAGCAGCCTGACTAAAACTTGAACTGGGTTTAGACTGTGTAGGACCCACAGCGTTATTTAAGAGGGGTTTGGTTGATATAGTGACTTGTTGGAGCTGTACTTTGGACTGACCTTGTGAACGAACAAAATTACCTAACACAGTCAAATCTCCCTCAATTTTACCTAAACGTGCCTCCATCCCCCTAAATCTGTCTGACAGAGCAAGCATGTAACTACGTATGATCAACTCAATGTTATCCAGAAGCGACTTTGGAGTAGCAGATTGCAAGTCCTCCTCCGTCTGGATAGAGATGGTATCAGGATCTGTAGGAGCTTGAGGTAGAGGTAGCGGTGAAGTGGGGCTGACTGTTAAAGTTTGGTTTGCATCAAGAGGACCCATTAAAGGTAGTATAACAGTGTTCTTCTTTTTACCAAACTCAGTGTGACTTATTTTGGGCTTGTTGGTAGATAAAGTTTTTCTTCTTCTTTTAGGTGGAGGTGGCCCATGCATTTTAACAGTCACTGGCCTCGGGCTTTTACCACGTACAACTTTGCCAGGCCTTATTGTGGGGGATATTAAGATCTTAGAAATGTTAATATGATCAGTGGACACTGTAGGGGTAATTTCTTGAGAATGGGAAGGAGACAATTCCGGAGCTAAACATTCTTGAAGGAGCAAGGGTACGCTACAAGCCAGTAGGGTGTTATCTACTGGGAAGCTAATCCGGTCGTCGTCTAAGGAAACAGACATTATAGGCTCCGAAAATGTTCTGTTTTTTATTCGATCGATGGAACGACGGCGATCTGCCCTCCTCTCCGCTAACAAAAGCTCCTTATCAGTAGCTGGTTTAATGAAGTAATCATCCAGTGTTCGGATGTTAGTATTTTTGTCCAACCCCACTAATACGGTACTTATAGCCGCAGCGGCCATTCAGTGATTGAAAGTGTTCACGAGGTGGGCACACAACAAAGTCAGTTACTTACATGAACCTTGTGCCAGGGTCTATGGCCCAGCCCAGCCTCCTCTAGCCGATGAGGGCCGTAGAGGGCCCGCCCTTTGCCCGGGCTTAGCCCCGGGCGCTTCCCGCGCGCGACTCGCGAGGCGAGTGGGGGCGTCTCCCTTTGAGCGCAATTGCTGTCGCTCTGGCCGCGTCACGGGCGCGGCGCTCCTGGTGCTGCCCCTGGTACTGCTGGGGAATGAAGTGCGCTCTGCTGCCGTTGCCCTCACGGCTTCGTTGTGGTCTGTGGCGGGTCAGGGACTCCTCTGCACCTCCCGGTAAGCCTCTACACTGTGGCGCTGTAACCACGAGGCTCCCGGCGGCGTCTCCCTTTGAGCGCAATTGCTGTCGCTCTGGCCGCGTCACGGGCGCGGCGCTCCTGGTGCTGCCCCTGGTACTGCTGGGGAATGAAGTGCGCTCTGCTGCCGTTGCCCTCACGGCTTCGTTGTGGTCTGTGGCGGGTCAGGGACTCCTCTGCACCTCCCGGTAAGCCTCTACACTGTGGCGCTGTAACCACGAGGCTCCCGGCGGCGTCTCCCTTTGAGCACAATTGCTGTCGCTCTGGCCGCGTCACGGGCGCGGCGCTCCTGGTGCTGCCCCTGGTACTGCTGGGGAATGAAGTGCGCTCTGCTGCCGTTGCCCTCACGGCTTCGTTGTGGTCTGTGGCGGGTCAGGGACTCCTCTGCACCTCCCGGTAAGCCTCTACACTGTGGCGCTGTAACCACGAGGCTCCCGGCGGCGTCTCCCTTTGAGCGCAATTGCTGTCGCTCTGGCCGCGTCACGGGCGCGGCGCTCCTGGTGCTGCCCCTGGTACTGCTGGGGAATGAAGTGCGCTCTGCTGCCGTTGCCCTCACGGCTTCGTTGTGGTCTGTGGCGGGTCAGGGACTCCTCTGCACCTCCCGGTAAGCCTCTACACTGTGGCGCTGTAACCACGAGGCTCCCGGCGGCGTCTCCCTTTGAGCGCAATTGCTGTCGCTCTGGCCGCGTCACGGGCGCGGCGCTCCTGGTGCTGCCCCTGGTACTGCTGGGGAATGAAGTGCGCTCTGCTGCCGTTGCCCTCACGGCTTCGTTGTGGTCTGTGGCGGGTCAGGGACTCCTCTGCACCTCCCGGTAAGCCTCTACACTGTGGCGCTGTAACCTTCATTAACTATTAGTCTTGAGGGTAATAATCCCACTATACATCAAGATAATGATGGGCCAGCATTGGGTACTAGATCAGAGGGTGATTGTTGGGGCAAATTAGAATCTATGTTACATACAATAATAGATCCCATCATGCAGAAAATAAGCTCTGGTGAGAACAGGTTGTGTAGTCTAGAGAAGATGGTGGTATCTTCCCCCCCAATGAACTTAAGGGCATCTTCGACCATGCCAGTTTCTATGGAAGGGGGAAAAGCAGGACATGATGGGGATGGAGGAAATTTTGTTGCTAGGCCACCTGCTATTAGTAGTGCTCCTGTAGTGAATGGCACTAATAACCAAAAGTCTTAGTATCGACCCTGTTGCTTCTAGACATTTTCCATCTACAACAACATGGCCCCCTACCATGCAGAGAGATCAGATAAAAGAAAAGTCCCTGCATGTGGTAGCTTTCCCTACTATTGACCTTCCTCCACAATCAACCCCGTATGTAGTGATTCTGGGAAATGTCCCTGCTTTACCATCAGGGAAGAGGGAAGACTATGACCAGATTCTTAATAAAATAAATCACTGGTTCACACAAAATACCACGATTGGCCCGCGTATACTTAATAACATACTTATGGTATGCAGGGTTAATTGAATAGGGGGCTCACGTAAACAAGGGATGGGTGACTGTATTATTATAAACTTTGATAATCCCCATATAGCCGGTAGGCTACTTGCTAGGGATAACAGTTTGACCCCGCTGGTGGACTCTGTCATCAAGATACTACCCCTGGGTGTTTTCTATAGGCCTCCCATTAGTAGGGAGTTGCCAATGGATGGCAGGGAGGATTTAATAGTAAGGGGTGGCCGTGTGAGTTCATATCCCAGTCTCCATTCTATTCCTCAGGCCTATCCACTGATACCCGTAGATAGGACGGTTGACACTACTCGCAGTATAGTTCTACAGAATAGGTTTGATACCCTGTCTGGCATGGAAAAATGTGATTGACTGGGGGGGTCATAACTTAATAGGGCCAGATCAGGTGATATTGACCCAGGATCAAGGAGATGTAACCCTAAGACCAACAAGGGACCTCCCCAATAACTTCATATCATGGAATATAGCGGGGCTAGCAGTGAAACTACAGGATCCCAGATGGGTAGCTTTTATTAAACAATTTCAGGTAATCTGCCTACAGGAGACGTGGTCTCTAGATGATGGCCTACTCCTGGATGGCTATAAGGCTTTCTTTGTTCCAGGTAGACCATCCAGGAGTGGGAGACACAAAGGCGGTGTGGCTACTTATATTTCTGTGACGATTAACTGTAAATTACAGCCGATGCCTATCTCTCATCCTGATATTAAGGTGATAATGGCCTGTAAGGGAGGTATGAGTTGGGGTATTGTTAATTTTTATAAATTTTTTTACCCTAAGCAGAGTGTAGTAATCTATCTGCACTGGGAGATGCTATAAAACAATCTTTGAGTGCTAATCTCCATAGCCTCCTGGTAGCCGGTGATTTCAATGTACACCCATGTGGTGACCGTCTCACGGCCTGTTTGTCGGAATTAGGTTGCCCACGAATACATGGGTTTCAACTTGAGCATTCGGCTCAAGGTGAGATACTAAACGATATGATCAATGAACTAGATCTGACAGCCACATTGTCTTTAGCTGCCCCTTGCACTAAATATACTGTGCCTACATTTAAGGGCCAGGGAAAGGGATCTTTTATAGATTATATCTTAATTTCACCCTCATTACAGTCTTCTGTGAAGAATTTTAAAATCTCATGGAGTGAATTCAGTGACCATAGTACCTGTCGGGTTTACTGGCAGATAAGGGTATAGAGGAAGTGAATAAGGGTGTACTTCGCTTAGTTGATGGTAGGTGTAGATCAAAATGGTCTCAAGTTACTCCAGAAATATTTTACAATGAGGTTAAATCTGTATGTAGCAATGAACTGTCCATCTGTTTAGAGGAGCGATTTATGTCAATAGAGATTTTTAATGCCTATCACATCATTTCACTTAAGGTGTCCATGCTTCTATCTACCCCAGCGAAAGGAAATGTTATGTCGGGACCTAGATGGTTTGACCCTCGCTGCTCCAAAGCTGCAAAAATCTTGTGGGAGGCCTTGTAAAAAAAAAAACAGAAATAAAACTGATGTTCTAAACTGTCGTAGGGGGTATAAGGCGGCCCTCACCATTATAAAGGAAGCACTAAAAGAAGAAGCATGGAGGGAATTGCTAGAATCTAGCACCCTTAGAAATAGCTCGAAGTTTGGGGGTGTTGTGAACAGGCCTCTGTTTACTTAGGATGGGGGGAGGGCCTTGAATCCTACATAACCGAGGAGGAGTGGGTATTACACTTTGAATCTATGTTCGATATCAGGAATGGACATAGTGATAGGGAGCCTCATGACACATATGAGGCAGTAATAAAATGTGAGATGGGGAAATCCTGGAAGGTATAATGGGATTAACGGTGGGTAAAGCACCTGGACCGGATGGGATCCCCCCATATCTTTTTAAATCAGATCCTTCCTTTTGGGCCCTGTTATTAAAACAGGTATTCAATGCGGCAGCACAGCACGGCTGCCCTGAGTCAAGGGCAACAACTACAATAGTTCCTGTTTTCAAAAAATGGGACAAGTTCTACAGACCTATTTCTTTAATTGATTCTGTGGTAAAGGTGGTAGGGCGGGTCCTTCTTCAGAGACTGACATCGTGGTCTGAGGAACATATGATCTTGTCAGAAGTTCAATACAGTTTTGTGCGTGGTCGGTCCACTATAGCTCAATGTCTCAATTTGTTCTTGATATTGAGCAAGTATACAGTTGCACGCTCTGGGACCATCCATCTGGCCTTCATGGATCTGTCATCGGCCTTCGACATTGTTAACAGGAGGATGCTATGGCAGTCCATGAGGGCTATGGGAGTGGATAATGTTATTGTTAACTTCCTGAAGGACAAACTTCCCGAAGGACATGCACAAGTCCACCAAAGCCAATGTTAGGTTTTCCCAGGGTTTGCGGGTCACGAGGGATTTTAACATTAAAAAGGGTGTCCGGCAAGGTTGTATATTGGCCCCTTCTTATTTAATTTTTATATTAATTACCTAGATAAGGTTTTAAGGGCTACTGGTGCAGCTTACCCGAGTGTAGGATGGCGCGGGATTTCTGTCCTGCTTTATGCGGACGACGCCGTTCTCATATCCAGGACTGAAAATGGGCTTCAAACACTTTTATCTGCTTTTGCAAGCTTTATGTTAGACAGGGATTTGCTGATTAATAATTCTAAATCGTATGTCATGCAGGTGGGGCAGAAGGTTAAGAAGAATTATCAATTTCGAGTGGGAGACTCAAAAATTCCATGTACCAACGTGTTCTCATATCTAGGGGTCCTTTTTGACGATAAGATGAATTGGGGCCCACTATTGCAGAAAACAAAAGGGAACATGGTGAGGGCGAATTTGTCAATCTTTAATTTTGCTTCTAAGATGGGGAAGAAGCCTACAGGGGCTATGTTGCAAGTGTATAAGGCAAAAAGTCTGTCCATAGCTCGTATGGCAGCGAACTATGGGGCTATAATGCTGGACAGAGACTTCAAATATTGGAAAATGATTTTCTGTAGCGCTTATTATGTGTTCCCCGGGGCACTTCTAATATGTTGGCTCATGAGGAATTAGGGGTCTCTTACTTAAATGATAAACTATCTTTGCATCCACTTACCTGCTGGTTAAAAAGTTGGCTGAATACAGATATCCCTCTCACCCATTTGATCTTAAGAGATTGTATGGCTCTTGATAATTCAGCACGTATCCCGTGGCTAAATTATGTGAAGAGAAGTCTAGAAAGGCTGGGTCGGGGGGATTTATTTCTTAATTCTGACTCCATTGTAAAGAAGGATGTGGAAGAAATTAAGGCAGCCTTTTTATTAGTTAGGAATATGGAGAGGGAAGCCAAGGAGGTTGAGAAATCTACTGTGCGAACACACACTATGCTTAAAACAACCCCTAGGACAGAGCAGTACCTTATGGGGTCTCTGTCTACGCATGATAAATTTCTGCTAACAAGGTTTCGGTTGAACCTTTTTCACCTCCTACTTGTCAGACCCAAATGTTTTACTAGAGGCATGGTGGCAGTGTCCTGCGGCAGCGACAATCAGTCTCCGCAGGATATGCTACATTTTATGTTTTTATGTAACTTTTATGCTTTACCGCAAACAATTCCTGGTCCCAATTTTAAAAAGAATGAATTTTAACCTGGCTCGGCCCGCAATGATGTATTTACAATTATTGAAAGAAGACCGTTTACCTTTTATACTGTTTTTTTTAAAAAGCTTGTGTTAATTACAGAAACAATATGGATGAATAATGTATGTTTTCTTCTGGCCTTTTTTTAACTATTTATTATTCTCTACTGTAATTATGGTGCTCTTCTATTGATCAAGCACGGATTGTTTTAAATTGCATTACTTTTTTTTTTTTTTAATTTTTTTTTTTTTCTTCAGCATAACAAAGTATTATGAGCTTTACATGCATCACATTTTATCCATTACAATACTTTATACATTATATTGTTTAAACTCCATCCTTGAGTACTACCCTACCAATAATACATTCAACTAAAAAAAATAAAAAAAATAAAAAACAATAACAGTAGAGACAACATCTTCCCAACCCTACACCTAGTTGTTCCTTCTTTGCACCTCTTTCCATTTGCATAGTGGCTCCCAAATTCTTCTCCCCAGTAGTCTTCCACTCCTCCCCTTTCGTGCATAATTGTTTTCCTCTCTATTGTATGCATACAGAGTATTTGCCAGCCAGCATTGCAATTTCGGAGGGTTTTTATCTAGCCAAGCCCTAGCTATTGTTAGTCTGTAAACAGCCATTATTACAAACAGAAATTCAGCATATTGATCCTGCTCCCCTTCAGTCACACCTAACATGATCCAAGCTGGTGTGAGGGATATCACAATCCCCAGTGATCTTGCCAAAAACCCCTCAATCTCCTTAATCAATGTTTGTAATTGGGGACATGTTGCGAAAATATGTACACTATCTGCTTCCAGAGCATTGCATCTGGGACAGTTAATTCCTGTAATCCCCCCCCATTTTGCGATCATTGCAGGCGTAAAGTACAAAAAATATAGTGTTTTATAATGCTGAGACTGCAACGGGGCAGCACATAATATCGTACATCCTAAATTCAAAGAATCATAAAACAAATTACTTTCAACTCCTAATTTGTCCACCCATTTCTTACTGAATTTATCTAAATCATCTTGCTTTTCTTTCACCAGTGCTGCGTAAAAGGACTTGATAGAGCAATCCCCCATCAGCTTTATTTTCTCCATTATTTCTATTTTATTAAAACCTGCTGGGCCTCCAACTTTGTTTTTAAGGAAACTTCTAACCTGTAAATATTTAAAAAATCCCCTATTATGTATGCCATATGCGTCTCTTAACTCTGAAAATTGCTTAAAACCATCCTGTGAAAATAGATCTCCTAATTGCGTAATCCCCCTTAAAGCCCACTCTGTCATTATATGATCTGCAAAAATTTCCTCAGGGAGTGACCTATTGTTAATTAATGAGACATACCTATTATACCTCCCCACCTTGACTTTCTTTAAGAATGCATTCCACACTGTGACTGCCGCCTTAACAGTTTTAAACTTAGTTCTCTTAAAGTAGCTATAATCTGTACATTTTAAGAAACAATTATGAGCATTTACCCCTAGTGCGACAGCATAAATCTCTGTAGACATCTTATGCATTCTTACATCATCAGTATTGCCTCCAATAAGACCTTGAATATATTGCAGAACGGTAGCCATATAATATAAGCGAAAATCTGGTGCACCCCATCCCCCTTTTTCTCTGGGGAGTGTCATGTGCCTATAAGCCCTCCGGGTCTTGCCGTGTGCCCATATAAACCTGTTACATATAGTCTCTATACCATTAATCCAACTGGCTTCAAACAACAAAGGTACCGCCCTGAACACATACAAAAATTTGGGTAAAATCATCATTTTGATGATGTTTGTACAGCCAACTAATGTCAGGTGTAGATTGTTCATTTTTTCCAGATCTTTTTTCATTTGTGCTATCAAGGGATCCATGTTCTTTTCCACAATCTTACCTATTTCTGCTGTTATTTGTACCCCTAGATAAGTTGCCATATCCGTCACTCTAGCATCATTACAAATTACCCATTGATTTTTAACTATCTGAGTTTTAGTGATGTTCAAACTGTATCCTGAAAACTGACCAAACCTCTCAGCTTCAACTTCAATTGCCCTAATGGCAACTGTAGGTTCTGCGGTCAGGATGGCGACGTCATCCGCATAAGCTAATGATTTAAGTCTACAACCATTGAGAACTAACGGTGGTATCTGCTGATTACTTTCCAACTTTCGTATATAGGGGTCAAGATATAGAGCAAAAAGCAGGGGAGAGGAGGGACAGCCCTGCCTTGTGCCTCTCTGGATATTAACTGCTGCCGAGTAACCTCTATTGACTCTTATCTTAGCCGTCGGGTTGATATATAAAGTCTGCAGAGCCTTTATAAATCCTGGTCCTATCCCGTGCCACCTCAAAGCATCCCATAAATATCTCCATGAGACCCTATCGAATGCTTTTTCGGCATCGAGAAACACCGCTGCCATTGGGTCTTCCAGGATGCTTGCTACATCAAATGCCGTGATTACTTGCCTAGTATGTTGGGTTGTTCCCTTACCTGGAATAAATCCATGCTGGGAAGAAATAACCAAGGATTCAATTATCTTAGATAGCCTTTTTGCCAAGATTTTGGAGAACACCTTAACATCGGCGTTCATTAAAGTAATGGGTCGATAGGAACCCGGAACATCTACGGGTTTGCCCTTTTTTGGAATAACAATAATATCTGCGCCTCCCCAGGATTGTGGAAAAGACTCACCCATTTGCGCTAGCAACATCACATTAAACATTTCTGCTAGTAAGGAGGGTTGGAAGACTTTATAAAATTCTATCGGAATCTGGTCCGGACCAGCAGCCTTCCCGGACGGCAACTCCCTCAAAGCCTCAGCCAGTTCATCCACCTTAAATTTCTCTTCCAGCTCTTTTCTGTCTGCCTCTGCCAGTACCGAAGGCTCCATCTCCCTCAAATATGCCCCTATGTCCTCCTCTCTTTCATACCCATCTGATATATAAAGCTCCGTGTAAAACTGTCTGAAAACCTCTCTAATCTGTTCAGCATCCTTAACCTTAACTCCCTGACCGTTTTTGATCTCTTTAATATCAGCCATCCCATCTCTTTGCCTAGCTCGCACAGCCAATATGTGACCAACTCTTTCGCTAAGTTCATACGCCTTCTCTTTAGTGGCTACATACTTCTCAATGGTCTTTTTTGCCATCCCATCCATAACCTCTGCTTTGAGGGCGACTATCTTCAATAATATCTGTTCAATTGGAGAATGTGTGTGTATAGCCCTCATAAGTTCTTCCTCTGCATCTCTAATTAGTTTATCTCTCTCCGCTTTTTCCTTCTCCCTTCTTTGAGCACTGATAACATAACTCAAAGTTTCTCCTCTTATTCCGGCTTTAAAAGCATCCCACACAGTCCCTGATGTAGAAGTACCTCTATTGATCTCCCAAAATTCCTTAATCCATTCACTCATTCTCTCCCTATAAGTTTGATCCTGGAGGAGCATTCTGTCAAAAGTCCATTGCCTCAGTTCTTTAATTCTCCTTTGCCCAAGTATTGCAGTTGACACTAATGGGCTGTGATCTGATATGATCCTTGGTTCTCTTACTATCCTTGCACTATCTATCAGACCTCTCGTGATTAAAAAATAGTCCAGCCTGACCAGTGTTTGATGAGGAGTTGAGAAGAAAGTACTCCCATCCAAGTTCGGATGGCAATTTAACCATGGATCTTCTAACGAGTTATTCCTTGCCATATCTGCTAAAGCTCTGTAAGTTCTTCTTTTTCTCCCCATATATTTCCTATCAGGATCTAAAAAACTACTATCTGCATCATGAATATTCAGATCACCACATAAGATTATGGGCTCCGGCCATTGCGCGAGTTCCGTGTCTAGAAATTGAAAAATATCTGGATCATCTCCAGTAGAACCATAGACCGAAACAAGCGTAAAAGTTTCTCCCCTAAACACTAGTTCTGCCATAACCCATCTGCCCCATTGATCCTCCAGTTTCCTCTTAACCAGTGTATCCTGTCTCTTGCCCAGAATCACCACCCCTCTCGTCTTTGTATTCTGATTGGTTTTTGCTAAAACATTGAAGCCCAGTTGATCCAATAAATAAGCCTTGGTACCCTCAATGTGTGTTTCCTGAAGGCACACTAAATCAGGTTTTAGCGATTTTAACAAAGAAGCAGTTTTTAACCTCTTATTTAACTCATTAAGTCCGCAAATGTTTATTGAAACTATTCTACAGGTCATTATAATTCATAGTTTTTCCTACTTCTTGTATACACCTATACCAGGAACATTTAGTGAATTTCCTTGTTTTCTTCCCCATATTTTTTCTTGGTCTTCTATTGCATACCTTACTCCATGCATCTTTTTTAACTCTTTTACCTTCACCATGTTTGTGCCCAAAACCAGCATGTTTGTCTCCCCCCCCAGCACCCTCCCCTCACCCCCCCTTACCCCCCTCCCTTCAAGAACCCCCCCCCCCTTGCTACAGACAAATAGGCCAATCCTGGCCTATGTGTAGCCCCTGTAGTCTGCAGAATCGCTACTCTCTCCTATCCTGTCCTGTTCACACCTCTGTCCGGCAATGCTAAATACATTAGCTTAAAATTACCATCTTACGGGGTCTTTGGTGAGGATCTTACAGGGGACCTCGGTGGAGTTCTGGTTCTGGTTCTACTCTCCTTTCTTTTGTCAAGTTCCTTGATTTCTGCTAAGTATTCCGCTGCTTTTATCTCAGACGTAAACATTCTGGTATAACCTTTCCTGATTACTTTCAACCTTGACGGGAACAACAAATAAGCTTCCGCTCCTTGTTTTTGGAAAGGCCCTATCATCTGCCTTAACTTCCACCTTCTTTCCACGGTAACGTGGCAGAAGTCTGGCCTAGAGAAAAAAGTATTACCGTCAACTGTCTTTCTTGAATCAGGCCTAGCCTTATCAATTATTTCCTGCCTTGATAAAAAATTACCTAGGAAAACCAGCATTGCTCTTGGACGCTCATTCTCATGCCCCCCCCCGGTTTTTCTTAATGAACAGCGGATACCTATGGGCTCTCTGCACTTCAACATCCCAGTGCCATTTTGACTCTGGAAAAGCCTCTTCCAAGATCTTAACCACATATCCTCTGGGGTCCTGCCCCTCCTTTCCTTCCTCCAGTCCCAAAAGTCTCACATTGTTTCTCCTTTGGCGATTTTCAAAACTTTCTAGCTTCCATTGGAGGTCTTCCACCACCTTCTCTTGATCCGCTTTGAAAGTCTGCCATTCTGTCACCTCGTCTTCCACCCTGCTTGTCCTTTCCTCAACTTGCGAAACTCTTTCCTCCACCTCTTCCTGTTTTCTACTTACTCTTCTTAACGAAGCTTGAAGTTTTTTTGTGTCTCTTTTTGCCCTTCGACTTTCCACTCTTGCCTCAGTCTGCATCTGTTTCAGAGTCCCAAACAGCATTTCAAGAGTTACGTTTGGAGGTTTCTGCCTCCCATCCTTTTCCCCTTCTTCCTGCACATTCTCCTGATAGGTCTCTGAGGTAGCAGAATAGTCCCATGATAATTTCTTGCTCATGCTACTCCTTGATCCTCTTCCATTTCTTTTTTTACCACCAACTCTCCTTTTCTTTTTAGTCTCTAATTCCCTGGAGCCCTTACTTGTATCTGAATCAGAAGTCTGTTCAGTGCAACTCCCCTCCTCTTCAGATTCCTGTTCACTAACATCTGTAGTATCTGAACCCTCGTGAACTGAAAAGAATTCAGGGGAGCCTCCCCTCGTATTTCTATCTATATTTTTGCTGTTTTTGCCAATGTCCTGATCAGACTGTAACCCTTGCTGCTCCGTTAGGCTCTGAGTGCTACCCCATCTCGGTTCGTCACACTGCATAGGTTTGCTATGCGGCCCTATCTCCACCGATAGTAGGGCGTCTAACATCTGCATGTTATTGTGCTTTTCTAACTGATCTGTGGCATTGTCATTGTAGCGATATTCAACCAGCTGAAGCTCTATCTGCGGGACTGCTGGGGGCGCTTTCGAGATGAAAGACTCCGGTAAGGTTGCCTGCCGCATCTGGTCTTTTGTGATCCCCGTTTGTGCACGCAGAGTCTTTCCATTCAAATCCATTGACAGTTCTTTTGCAGTTTTAATCACTGCCGAACGGGTCTCAGGTCTCGCTTCGGTCTTTTTCTCCTGTTTTTCGGGTTTCTTGGTTAATGCATTCTTCAAAGACCGATTAGAAGTTTCCGTTTGTTTTTTCGAGGACAAAGCTTTTGGAACTGCCCCCTCTCTTACTGCAGCGGCTGAGCCTTTGATCGGCCCTGCGGTTGCTGGTTTATCTCTGTCCGCCTTGGTTCTTTGGGACATCTTGAAGGGTACTTTCACGCTGCTTATTACACTTTTCCAACACCTAAGCCAGCCTTTCACCTTCTTTGTCGAGAACCCCCTCAGCCAGTCTGGGTTAAGTGCTTCTGCCGTGCCACGGTATACCAGGTTAACCAGATCCCACATCCCTGGATTCACCAGTCCTTCCACATCCTAGGATAGGAGAGAGAGAAAATGCGACTTCTCTCTACAGAGCTACGGCGGCCATCTTGCCCTCTCGGCGGCTCTAAATTGTATTACTTTTGTGCAACTTTTATGGTTTTATTTAAAACCGAATAAAGTTTATTATGATGATGATTGTGTTTTGTTATCATGCATGTGGCCCACAGAACTTGCTTCAGTTTTGGTGCTACAGCATGTGTCTTGCATATGGAGGGCATGTGAAGAATTGTGAGGGTTTGTTACATAGATAGAATATTTAAACCAATATCACTAGTTATCTTCAGGTCACTTTAACCATGATTCTGAGAACAGAGGGTGTTTATTGCTTCTTCTGAATTTTGTGTGGCATTTGATTCATATTCTCTTTGGGAAAATGAAGAAAGTTCACTTTGCAGGTTTTCATATGTTTTCTATGGGCACAAATTATTAGCTATATCTCTTACACTCATCTCCCTACCTCTTCCTCTGTCTATAGCTATGTACCTTTTCCTCAGGATACCCAATCGCTCCGTCTTTCCCTTATGTCTCTCCCCATCACTCCTATCACAACCTGATTTCTAGTTTTACTTCACCTCTCAAAATGTGTGAGTGAGGTAAGTTTAATTTCTTTTGAGTGTTTTGCAAAATTTTGTTTTGGCTGATTTGCAAAATGTATTTCTTTACTGTTTGTCATTAGAGGTTCTGTTCTTCAGGGTATAGGTTCAGAGCTGCTCTTCCTCTTACTTTTGTTAGTACATGTCCTATTCCCAAAGATTCCAGTCTGACCATTTCCCCATGACTTTGTACTAGATTTCTGGTTTATGTGACAATCTGAGTCAAGGACATAGCTGGTTGAGAAAGAGTATCTAACTACATTGTGCAGGGCGTTAAGACTGCAAGTAAGTATTCAGTTTTAAAAACTGCAGTGCTCCTAGTCTTTAGCAATGTTACTGGCTCTTTAAGCTTTAACATGCTTAATTTACCAAACATTTCTCTACAAATGAGACCTCTGAGGGTAACCAAATGGTGTTTCATGAAAGGGCACGTCCCGCAAATGTGGGCCACTTATTTTGACAGTGCCCGGGCCAAATTGTGATCCCAATCCAATCCTGCCAGCCACCCCTGATCCATGCCTGCCGCCACTGGGTTAACATCTCCGTTAACACCAAAAATACCCACTGAAGATCATAATAACTCTCTGCCTAATGCCGAGCCATTTCACTATTCTTTACTATTAAAATCATACCTGCGACTCACAAATGAGGAACTTACAGGCTTAGAGGTGGATAAGGATAGAGCTTGTGTGGCCATACGAAGTAAAAGCAGTCTAAGGGACACAGGGCCATTCTGGACTCTTACAGCGACAAGGGTGGTACTTGGAGTCATAAGATGCAGGTGCCAGCTATATGTGGGCAATGCGAAGATCTAGTTCAGTCTCTGATAGCCTGGCAGCGTACACTGAATGCATCTCCTCCTTCAATAAATGGAAACTGCATTTGATGTTAAAAAAAACAATTAAAATCTGTATATTTCAACCTCATGCCGTTTCTAATTAACACCCTGTTGCTTGGCACCGTCATAATTTAGGCCATTAAAACACTTTTCGGGTTGGTCGGAATGAAAGCT
This sequence comes from Lissotriton helveticus, assembly GCF_964261635.1. Taxonomy (NCBI): domain Eukaryota; kingdom Metazoa; phylum Chordata; class Amphibia; order Caudata; family Salamandridae; genus Lissotriton; species Lissotriton helveticus. The sequence continues at coordinate 772,914,880 of NC_136057.1, forward strand.
GTACACACCTACTGCTACTGTGAATGCATACCGTTTATGGTTTCCACCTGCCTTTGTTCAGCTGTGCATTAACTTACTTCCCATCTACCCCAACATCTTGGGCAGACAGTGTGCGCTAGAACCTGTTTCGTGCTTTAGCTTTTTATGTGGTGCATTGTAGGGGTTATCACCTCCTCTAAGTTGTGCTGGCACTCAGGGTTCTCTCGAGACTAATCAAGTGTCTTTGTATAGCACATGGCTAGCCGGAGGCCTCTCAACGATGCAACATACATAGTAGAGTGATAAGCTGCAAGGGAATCAGTCATGGAACAGCTAAGTCTTCGGAGCCTTATGGAAGGTAAGTTCGAACTCTATTGAGCGCAGATCGAGCGGCAAGGCGTTCCAAAGTTTAGGAGCCAAAAATAAAGTGGAGCATCCGACCCATCGAGATTTTTTAATCCTAGGTACCCTCAGTGTGCGAGCTGAAGAAGATCTGAAGGTTCTCCCTGGCATGTACAGGGGGGCCTAATGGTCTCAACAAAGGTGGCCCTCATTCTCAAAAATCCCCCCAACCCGACGGACCACCCTCTAAACCTCTGCATCATACTAGACTCATTGCCTACAATGAACCGCCTGATTAAAACCGTATCCTCGACCTGCTTTAGCACCCTCTTCATGTTCTGAAAGACTTTCAGATGGATTCCAACCGAATCCAGAAAAAATGTCACACACAACAGCAGCAGACTGGACTACAACAACACTTTCTACGCCGTAATCAAAAAGAACCTCCTTCACAAATTCCAGACTGTCCAGAACGCTGCAGCCAGACTGATCCACAACATCCTCCATCTCAGTCACATCACCCAACACCTGCGCAATCTCCAATGGCTTCCAGTTGAAAGAATAACTTTTAAGCTCCTCACCCACACATACAAGGGCCTTGACAACACCGGGCCTGCATACCTGAACAATAGCCTCTCCTTCCATGCACCCAAAAGACACCTGCGATCAGCCCAGCTCTCTGGCCACCGTCCCTCGTATCAACAAGACTAGAAGGGGAGGAAAGTCCTTGACCTACCTCACAGCCAAAGCCTGGACACCCTATCCATCCACCTCCGGCAATCTCCCACATTGCCCCAGTTCAGGAAGGACCTCAAGACCTGGCTCTTTGGATGACCCCAGCACACTATGGAGCTGCCCCCTTACCTCCCAGCGCCTTGAGACCTTCACAGGTGAGTAGTTGCGCTTTACCAACCCTGATTGATTTATTGTTACACTGGTGAGATCCCTGAGAGCCGTCCTAACAGGCTGGTGTTTGGGGAGTTACAATAAGTCAGGCAGCAGCTTTCTACACAGTCATAGCGGGGCAGCCGAGATACAGGACATTTCCATAATCAACGGGTGAGACAACACAAGGGCCTGAATGATCCATCTCCTAGCTAAGAACGGGCGAAGGTTGAAAACTTTTCTCAGCAGTCTCAAGATGCCATAGCAAGTGTCATCAAGATTTGTTGCTTAATGATCCATCATGATACTGACATCCAGCCACATCCCAAGGCTCTTTATTGTGATTTTTGGGACTGGCAGCTTGCTCGAGACGTCAGGTAGGGGACTCTGAAGGTTGGTAGCAAAGTTATTACAGAGCAGCATCACTTCCATTGTGTCCTCAGTAAGCTTTAATTTGCAGCAAGCCTTCCAACTGTCTACTGCCTGGAGGCATGGGGTCAGAGAAAGGTGACTGGAGCACGGATTAGGAGAGATTAAAGTAACCAACTGAGCGTCATCAGCATATGAAATCAATGACAGACCAAATGGATGGACGATCTAGGTCAGAGGGAGCATATAAAGGTTAAACAAAGCGGGGCTCAGTGAGGAGTCCTGCAGAAGCTCAGGGGAAGAGTGGTCAAATAAAAAGACTGATCCAAGACCTGGAAAGAACGATTTTCCACAAAAGAGGCGAGCCGTTCTAGTGCACTGCTCTCAATACCAGCCCTTGAGACTCCCTGAATGACCACCTTCGCGAAGGCGGCACTGAGGTCTAATAGAATAATGGCCGTTCATCCCCCTGATGTACTGTGATTAGGTCAGGAACCTCATTTGGGTGGGATGGAGAAGTTCCTTTGATTCAAGAAAAGCAGACAAAATCCCATTGACATGTTTTTCTAAGTGCTTGGAAGCTCCATAAAGCAAGGTGTTTAGCCTGAAATTGCTCAGACAAAAGGGATCCAGATTAGGATTTTTGAGCAGCGGCTTAACTATTGCATGCTTTCCTTGCTGGGGGACTTGCCCAGAAATGAGGGAAATATCTAAAAGCTCTGACAGTACAGGAATAATGCATTATTAGCGTTGCCTTAAAATCGGGGGATTAGACGGATCCAAAGGCGAGCCATATTTTAGTGTATCTAGAAGATCACTAACCAGGTTAACGGTGAGCATAGAAAATATTGTAAGTGAGACCTCTAGGCAATCAGAGGGAGGCTCATTACAACGGGAAACCACCCAAGTTGGCGTTATCTGGAAAGGAGCAATAAATATCCAACATTTTCTAATGGAAAAAAGAGCCAAATCATTGCTATGCTCCACGGAGGCAACTATTTGTTTTATTTTAGTAGTTTTGTATAGCGCTAGCTGGACCTAAGGGTATCCGAGCACTTCACAGCATATACAATAATGAACAGACATGAGATTCAGGAGTGTGGGGGAACATGTGGGTTAGGGCTGGCGTGGGACTGGCATATGGCTGCAAGGTAGAGTAGCAGAGGGTAGGATCTGATATTCAACCATACATAATCGGCAATCAAAATGTTTATACACAGAAGGATTTCTTGAGCTGCGACCGTGTTGTCAGACTCGAATTTTAGTAAAGATGGAGTGTCAGTTGGGGGACTGTCCGGGGCCTGTCAGTTCCCTCGAGTGCAGTCGAGGAAGAGGTCTTTGAGTAGACTCTTGAATTTTGGAAACGAGGGGATTGTTCTGATGTGGGGTGGGATGGAGTTCCAGATTTTAGGTGCGTTTCCAGCAAAAGATTTGGCTGTGGGTTTGTGTTTGCGAGTTTTTGGTGGGATGAGCAGTAGAGAGCTGGAGCTCCTGAGGTTTCTGGACTGGCCTGCCCTTTTAAGTTTGGCTGCCAGATAATCTGGTTTACCTGTATGCAGGGCTTTATGTTGAGGCAGGCTGTTCTAAAGCTGGCTTGCAACTCCATTGGGAGCCATCTGAGTTCTCTGAGGGCTGGAGAGATGTCTTTGAATTTCTTAATTGCGGTGACCATTCTTGCTGCTGCGTTGAGTGTAGTCTTCAAGGGGGCAAGGTGGGTTTTTGCTGTTCCTGTCAAGGTAGCGATCCCGTAGTCTATTCTGGAGAGGACTAATGCTTGGGTGGCTTGTTGAAGGTCCTTGGGTTGGAGGAAGGGTTTTATTTTGTATAGTAATTTTAGGTTGAGAAAGGCACTTTTAGCGGATCTTGTGATGTGTTTCTTCATGTCAAGTTTTGGGTCTAGGGTGATCCCTAGAGATTTCACCGAGTCTGCCAAGGAGAGGTTACCATTGAGGGCATCAATGGCTTTGAGCCATTCTTTGATTTCAGGGTTATCATCTTTGTTGGAAATGAGTAGTATTTCTGTTTTTTCTTGGTTCAGTTTCAAGCGATTGGTTGTGAGCCAGTGTTGGACCTCCTTGACGTGTTGTTTAGTCTCTGGATGTCATCAATTGAAGTAGTTTCCAGATAGAGCTGCGTGTCGTCAGCATATAGATGAAAGGGGATGTTGGATTTTCTGAGTAGAGAGGCGAGGGGTTTGATGTAGATGTTGTAGAGCTGAGGGGAGAGTACAGACCCTTGTGGAACACCTCTGATGACAGGGTGGAGGTTGGATTCAAAGTTTTTGATTTTTATTCTCTGTGATCGGTTGTGAAGAAAGGAAGAGAACCAGTGAAGGACCATCTCTTGTAGACCAGCCCTTTCTTGAAGAACCCTTAAGAGCAGATTGTGGTTGACTGTATCGAAAGCAGCCGATAAGTCAAGGAGGATGAGAAGGCAGCATTGATCTGAGTCAAGTGACTTGAGTAGGTCGTCTATGACATTGAGGATTGCTGATTCAGTGCTGCATCCCTTTCTGAAGCCCAATTGGTGGGGAATCAGTGATTTTCTTATAAGGAGCCTAAAGATCTCTTTGAGAGAGTTGGAGGAATTAACAATGTTATTGGAGAAGAAAACGGCTTGAGCAGATTTTATCTCTGCATGATAAAAACCTTTTGTACTTCCTGTATGTGGATTTACAAGTCTCATCATAGGTCCTTTTCCATTTTCTTTCCAGATGCTTACACTGCCTTATTCAGAAGCAATAGATTGTCATTGAACCAAGGGACGTTATGGGCCCTCTGGTTGTGTTTCCGCCACCTGGCAGGAAAGACCTCGTCCCATGGTCCTCACCTCTGCAGCTCCTCCTCTGCCACTTCCACTCGGTCCGTCGTGGAGTTTCCAGCTTCCGTGTAGACTCTGTTCCCTCTCTCCAGTTTTGCCGTTGCACCTGCGTCTGCCTACTCTTCTCATACTCACTCTCTCCGCATCTTCCTCCCCGATGCTCTTCTGGTCCCTGGGCGCACATCCACTTCCTGGTCGGGCAGGTATAAAACGCTAAAACGTGTGTTCCGTACCCCTGGGGCACCACTCCCTCGATGATCCCATCCTCCCGTCACACATGGATATTAGCAAATGGTATGAGGGGGATGCAAGACAGCCAGGGATCTATATATGAACCGAACATTCCCGTCCTTCGACGAGGCAAGGGAGAAGTCCCAGACTCCGGAGGGCCACTTCCTACAATATGCAAAAATGTCACACACGGCTGGGAAATATGGACCACATATCCAAATGAGCCGGAAGTGTCCCATACACCACTGCTACTACTCAACTCGTCGTCCATCAGAGGGCTAATCGCACGCATCTATAAAACGCTGAAAGAGGACAGCTTAGTTAACAACTCCATGATAAAAGATAGATGGGCAACAGATCTACCAGTCACACTTACTGAGGGTGAGTGGAAAAAAGCGCTTGCAGAGATCCGTGAGGTAGCCAGCAATGCTAGGTTCAAACTCACTCAGTTCTACTACTTACATCGCACCTACCTGACACCCCAGAGACTGGCCCATTTTAACCCGGGGCACCCCTCACACTGCCCTAGATGTGGTACAGAAACTACAACATTTATACATATGACATGCTCCTGTGCCCGCCTGCAACAGTACTGGCAACAAATACTTCAGGTGCTCCACTCAGCCACAGCAGTTCGAATTGAGGAATCAATCAAGCATTGACTGTTAGGAGTCCTCTTGACAGGCATAAGACACAAATTTGCTCTTCTGGGCCTTGTCCTCGCTAAGCGGTGCATTGCTATACATTGGACACACACCATTCCTCTAACAGTGGATAGATTGAGTGCGGACATGCAAGAGTGGAGGGTGGCTGTGGAGGGCCGCCTACGTGCTGTACGCACAGATGAGAATGCAGAACGTGATTTAAAGAACTGGGGGCATATGCTAGAAGGATTGCAGCTACCTGAAGATCTGGGTGAGGAGGAGGGTGCAACACAACAGTCACACCACACTTCTCATACACCGAACACTGCAACCGACAACACATCTGGCTCTGTCGCGTGGCACTGACCCACACTGGAGAGCAGTACAGATTAGCAGTACACATTGTCCCACTGTTATCTATCAGATTAGTATCGATGACTTTCACAAAGCCGGTTCTAAGAGATATTTACAAGCTATGTGTGGAATGGCGTTCCGTCACCGGTCGCTGCCAAGATGTACCAATTCTTGCTTTCTGTTAATCAATTTTTGATGTATCGTAACAAAATGTTGCTGCACGTATTCCTCCTAGGCGTGAATGATATCAGAGCACCACATTGCGAATATACGCCAGTGCTTAATTTGTGCTGGTGCTTTCCGGATTCTTTCGTGTGCGGCACTTTTTTCACCGAGCCGGGTCTATGCGATCTTTCTCCTCCAGGAGATGGACCGGTAATTATTAAAAATTAATTCCTACTCTTCCTCTGTTGCTGCCTGATATGTCCTCATAGGAATGCCCACCCCGGTCCAGGCATGTTAAGAGTGACCTCATCATGTTGGTGATGTCACGTCAGCAGATCACGCCTGCCTTCTTCATTTCCGTTGGGGAACTGCTGACGGCGTGCTTTTGGCTGAACTGGGGCAAGGCAGGCTGTTAGTGCGCATAGTGCCTATATCGGCCCACTCACCAGCCCTCCCGCAGCAACATACATGTAGCATAAATAACCAGATAAGACAACTTTTTTTGTTGGAGAAAATTGCTGCAGGTTTATTAGCATACACATATGCCAACATGGTGGGTTATCTTACAGGCGATCCAAAGGCAAGCCGCCCCTCGCGGCCTACCACCTGATGGGGCAACTTGCATCGTGGCCTTAGCCAATCGTTGCTTAGCGGTTGTGGTGAGGGGATAGCCACTCCCACTTCCGGTGAACCATTGGTCCACCCTCTTGCTTACTCCCCCCCCCCCTTACGAGGGGCGGAGCTTTCACGCGACCCCCGGTTGTACAGGTTTCCAACAGCCCGTAGGATAAACGGGGTGCCGTTGCACCCCAGGGTCCACCGCACAGACTTCCTGGGAATACTAGGCCTCAGCACCCTTTGTGCTCCTGAAGAGGGTACCCCTGAGTACCTTTCCGCCTCTGGATCGCCCTGTAACTCCGCCTGCAACACAAATAAAAATATTAGAAGACCTTTCCCCTCCACCCTGAAAGCGCCGGGTACGCGGTAGGGAGGGAAACGGCGAGAGGGTGAGGGGACAAAGAGGCTGCCAGGTGGGCAGGGGAGGAATTTATACCTCTCCCCGCCCCCCAACCCAGCCGGAAGTGACGACCGGGACCCACACAGGGGTCGCGTAACACAGTGCTGCCCCGTGTGGCATCCTGTGGCACTAAGGGGGCCACCCTCTTATGAGGGTCCCCTGCGGGGACTTGTCGATCGGCCCGCATAGTGCCAATATCGGCCCACTCACCAGCCCTCCCACAGCAACATACATGTAGCATAAATAAGCAGACAAGACAACTTTTTTGTTGGAGAAAATTGCTGCAGGTTTATTAGCATACACATATGCCAACATGGTGGGTTATCTTACAGGCGATCCAAAGGCAAGCCGCCCCTCGCGGCCTACCACCTGATGGGCCAACTTGCATCGTGGCCTTAGCCAATCGTTGCTTAGCGGTTGTGGTGAGGGGATAGCCACTCCCACTTCCGGTGAACCATTGGTCCACCCTCTTGCTTACGCCCCCCCCTACGAGGGGCGGAGCGTTCACGCGACCCCCGGTTGTACAGGTTTCCAACAGCCCGTAGGATAAACGGGGTGCCGTTGCACCCCAGGGTCCACCGCACAGACTTCCTGGGAATACTAGGCCTCAGCACCCTTTGTGCTCCTGAAGAGGGTACCCCCGAGTACCTTTCCGCCTCTGGATCGCCCTGTAACTCCGCCACAGCCCTGGGTGGGGCTACCGTCGCAGCCAGGGCCCCCACCAAGGCCGGCATACCAACTTGTATCTGCTATTTCTAGGGCCTCTTCCCTATCCAGCAATAACTGGTCCATGCTTCTATTGGGCAGATGTACCCCATCGTGCTCAAAACACCCTGTGAAATTGGCGTGTAGCACCCAAGTCTACTGAAGCCAAGTCTCCTCCGCCCAGAGAATTTACGCATAGCGCAGATGAACTTCCTGTGCGCAGGTTACATCGCCTCCCTTGCCGAGCTCCTTGCGACAGGAGCCGGGGGTTATTTCAGACCACTGAAGTTTACCTGTCCCCCACTGGTTGCTAATTTCCACCGTGTGGTCTTAGTGGTCTTCTTCTCTGGTGCATTACTTCGTCCCCTTGACCAGACAATTTCAAAGTTCCTTTCAAATTATCCCTGGTGCACCTAGCAATGGTGTCACAACAGGTTAGAGGGAATAAGTGTATGGTGCTTGTAATTAGACACCGCACCATTTCGAGAATTGTCAACTTTGCAGCCTACCCTGCTTGCTGACCCTTCGACTGGTAACAGATGCCTGGATCCTGCTATCCACCTGTGCCCCTAGCTACTTACACCAGAGTGGTGTCGGACTACAAGATTGTGTGTCACATTTTCTCTTTAGTCCTATGGTGGATCCGCTGGGACCCTTCTGTGTTAATGCAAATGTTGAGACACGCACTTCAGCCCTATAATGGCCTTGCCCGTCCTTCAAAGACACCTTACAGCCTGATGCCCCCCTCAGTATTGGCGAGAGGTTATGGCCCATGACACTCCAGCCTTATAGCCAAATTATGCTCTGACACCATGCTCAGTATACTGCACCCCAACCCACAAATTAGCTGGCAGTTTCTGCCAATGCCCGTCTATTGGGCGAGGCTTTTTTGTCCGTCCTGCATGGTCTCGAGGATCCATTTCTTGTTGCATGCTTGCCCCTTGATATACTCACAATACTTGGGACAATCCCACTGCCTGGCCGCAAGCTTAGCTAAGCCCCTGCCGAAATCGCCTGCCTGTGCGAGCAGACCAGGCTGTCTCCCTCGGGATCTGATCTCACCTTAACTCAAGGTTTACCTCTTTAGTCATGTCATTAATCGTCTTCATAATGCGTTAAGGCGAGTATGAAATCTGCTTAGACAACATCACTTCCAATACACCGTGCAGAGTAACTTTCCATAATTGTCTCTTAACACTTCGCCCCTTTTGGGCACTCGTAGGACCCAGGCGGCTAATATCAAGCACCCTATCCACCTGTAATGTCATGTTGTGCAACTTGGGACACTATTACCTTCTCACTACGTACTTCCCGGCCTAAAACTGCCTAATATCTCCCCACTTGAATACCTGACTAACCATTAACTCAATACTGTCCCACGGCAGAATAATTAGTAGTGCATTCTACGAAGGGCCCTCCACTGCGTGTGACCCCTGCAGTTCATTTCAGGCTGTCGTTATAACCTGCCCACATCTGGACCCTACAAGTAAACCCAGCCAAATCAATCGCAGGCCCTCCTGCTACGACACAACCTTCTCTGTCTGTAAACGTGCCAATAAGTGTCCAATTTATTCTGGGCACCAAAATTCAAACAAAACGATAAATCTAAAGGCGAGTCACTAATGATCTTGACTTATTCCGTGCCTGTTGTACTGGTCCTCTCTGAAAGCCAAACAGTGCAACTTAGAGACCATTGAGGGACGGTGCCGCGCACCAGAAACAACCCTGACAAATGAGCACCGGTGAACTTGATGCTGAAAATAGCAGTGGCGGGCCATCGCCTTAACTTTCTCCCCTTGTGGCGTTAAGACCTTTACCAATTTGCAAGTGTGCACCCCGCAACTAACTAGGCGAGGAAGATTGTAGGGGCCCCTCCCCCTAGTCCGACACAGGAGTATTGCTATAACAGAAAGATATAAGCAGTGTATACTTTCTGCAAGTTATTCTGGGCAACAGAAATTAAATCAAACCGCTAATCCAATGCGATTTAAACAAATAACGGCTTTGATGGATCAGCCAAAACCATGTTGCAGTCATAGCCAAAAGGACTAAGTGTGGGCCAGAAAGGAGAAGGTACATGTGAGGCTCCCGCAGGCCCCAAGGTTTGTGTAACTTGCTGCTGCCTCCCCATAATGCCAATGGCCCCGAGTCTAGGCAAAAGTGATGTTGTGATACCACTTGAGTTGACGTGAGCACTGTGGAATCCGGTGGTTCTTATTTCAAGCACCTGTTTACTGCCCCGTTCTGAGCCCTACGCTAAGAACCAGCCGGGTTGCAGTCTGCCCATGAGTTTACAAATTTTTCAAAATAGAAACGCCGCTGCTGTGCAAACTTCCGAGGCATTGCCTGCGGGTCAGAATTTTAAATATGTCTGGGTGCATCCCGGACAGCAGGTGAAAGGGGGGGTTCAACCTAGCCTTAGTAAAACAATTCTAATAGCTAAGTAAAACAAATCTCTGAGTTGCACTTCGAAACTTAATGCACTCCCAAGCGCACAATAAAGTGGGTACATACACATAGCCTGCTAGTAACATGCTTGAGATAATTTTGCCACTTGTATACATAAACTAACCATAGTACATGTCAAAACGAAATGTGCACTAATTGTGTTAGTTCGGCCCCCTTATGTTAAACACTCATATAAGTGGTGTCTAGCAGCTTCTGACAATATGTGGCCGGATCTCCTGGTCTGATAACAGGCCCAACAGGCCCTTATTGCTACCCAGCTAGAAGCGACTCATTTTAGCGACCCCAGGAGGATGAGCGGCTGAAGGGGGGAGCAAACCTCTCCCGCCTGCTCCCATTGCAAAAATGTTGGCTTATTCGGATAGCGACCGTTCCCAACTTATGGACCATTCCAAAGTTGTTGCGCCCCCCACAAAGCCTCTAAGCACAGCTGACCAGACTGTGTTAACCACATAATTTCCATGCTTTAGTTTCCTGGTTTGCTTCCTTACTGCCTGGGCATGAAGGCCCATGGCCCGCCCCAATTTCTATAAACCACATCGGCTCAGCTGTGCCCCAAAGACCTCACGGATTCTGCATGTGCAGTGCCTGCGTCTGGCGGCCCCTTCCGTTGCACCACACATAGCGCCTGTCGTGCTGCCCAAACATTCACATTGCACTACTGACCCTGGCATTGTACCACTATCTGCCAGGACTGCTGACAGGCGGCCCCTTTAGTTAACCCCACACATTGCTCCTGCTGTGTTGCCACTCCTGGTAACCTCACAACTCCTACCCTGAAAATAGTCCAATTGAGTCAAAAAAGACTATTCCAGGCCCCAAGGCTAAAAGACTGGCATCGGCAGCATGCACTAGTAATTTAAATATGGTCCGCCCTGCCCAAGGACTAGTACAAATAAGAGCATGTGGCCCAGCAATGGGTGAACATTAGGCACCCGTCTGCACAATAATTTGTGAGGCTTGGAAGTAAACCTAATGTTATGAACAATGAGCCAAAAACTGACCGTGCTGCCGTCCGCCCAAAAGGTATCACAAATAGAACCACATGGCAGCACATGAGTTGTTGCTTCGGAAGTATTCTGTGCATCTGTGTTAATAGTTCGTAAGAACGCTGGAACTACCAGCACAGCAGGCACAAATGAGGTCTAAAGTCTTTTTAATAACAAACTCTCCTCAGTGAACTTAGTACATTCTACACTCGCCTATATACCCTTACAGAGTGCTAACATTCACCTGCCCTGATCAGTCTCTTATCCTAGGTTACTTGGAACTCGATGTATGCAACTCTGGCCTGTTATTTGTCTGTTGAGCTGGCCTTTCCTGTTTACTTTTTTCATATTAAAACAAGCATTGCATCAAGCACAAATACCTGCATTCTACCCACACCTTGCAAAACATGTAAACAGAGTCTTTACAAAATCAAAACTGCTCCAATTTTTCATCCTCCCTCTCTTGGAAACCGTCCCGGGGCAAGGGACGCTGATAACGTAATATTGTGCTCGCTGCATCCTGCTCAACGGTGCTGCAAAGTGAGCTCTTCATTAATGCTTCGCTGTGGGCCTGAGTCAGGGAGGAGATCGCTAACATGAATATGGAGGAGGGCAAAAGGTTCCCAAGTCACCCGACTAGACTAAAAAACGGGCCTGAGAATGCCCACCCACAGTCCGGGCTCACCATTATAAGAAGTCCTGACTACCGTTGTGAACTGGTCGGACGATGCCGGATCTGAAACTAGCCCCTTTGAAGTTACATCATAAACCCAGTCTCTCAAACCTTACAGCATGCTTGCAGCGACACTCCTGTGCATGCACCCATAGCGTACAGCACGCCAGGACTTCATCAGACTAACGGAGAGGATGGGAATCCGGTCTGGCCTGCAGCAGCAATGCTGCCAGCACTGGTTGCACGACATCCTCTGTATGGCAGCACGAACTCGCATGCATTGCCGACGCGCTTGACTACTACAGTGCCCCACTGTACAATTGCGCATGACCCTTGAAAGAGACCCCTGTGGCTTGAGGCACAACTGAGCTCTAAGCTCCGCTAATGACTCCACCTGAAAGTGAGCGAAAGAGAGCGCTCCTAAATGATGGTAAAATTGTCTGGGTGTCCTTCTGCCTTACACTCAGAGGACAGACTAAGCCAGACCTTCCGTCGCATAGGGTTATTACAACTCGCCCCGGAAGAATGAGTGATGCACCAAGGCAACAGAAAATAGAAAATAGACGTCTTGGAGCAGCCACTAGTTATTCTCAATGTACACTGAATAACAACAACCTTGCGCTCAATCTTCAAATCACGCAAACAAATCGCACAAACCACGCCACCATGTAGCCACATTCATAAGTGCCTGCGACTGTGCCAAGCGCTAGAAAACCATCGGCTCAGATTAAGTGCTGAGAAAATACCGGCAAGGCAAATGAAGGCCTTTGTCTATATGAAGGCAACATGTGACCCAGCACGCAGCTAGTCCCAGGGGATAAGCCTAAGATACCAGAGCAGCCCAACAACCCAAACATCAATAAGCAACAACAATAGTGAATCATCAAACTCGAGCTGTACTGCATAAAATGTGTTCGACAAATGGCAAAGCGGGCTGAAGGAATCAGACAGGAAAAAGGGATGCCTCTCAACTTTGCTTTTCCTGCCCATTGCACAACCTCTGCCGGACACTCTGCTACTTTAACCCCTGCAGTGTCTTCGCATCGCACTCAACGCATGATGCTGTACGCGAAACACTTCCGCCAGAGCCCTGACCTGTAACCCTGGCCCCCAGCACCACTGCTCTTCTCGAGGACGAAACTCACTGCTCAGCGAGACACAGGCCGAAGTGTTGGGCGCCAGAGACACAATAGAGGAGTTGGTTCCTGCGGCCGAAATCTTCCACTGCTAGCGGTACTTAGCATCTGCGCTCTTAACATCTGGACTATATGAACGCCAACCAAGAAGGGGGAGCCACGTGGCGTTCGCTGCCCTCCCCCAGCATAACCACTGGCTCCGTGTGTCCCTTAACTGACGAGTAGAGGCCTGGCTAACTGGGGAAGGAGCCCTGCGAAAATCACTGCCACCTCTGGAGGTAATGGCGAGGCCAGGTGTCAAATTGCACAGCATCTGCCTTTCAAAATGGTATCGTCATCTCAAAATCTTACACTCTTGTGAAGGCAACTTCCTTGGACAGGGAAGCTGTCCCCGAATACAAGATCACTGTCACACCCTCAGATGAAGGATCCCCTCCTCTATCTACAAGCCGAACTATCCTCATACAATTTCCGATATAAATGACACTCCTCCAGTTTTTATCCAGCCTTCGCACCAAGTTCCTGTTTCAGAGAACAAAAGGTGATCTTTAAGCGAGGCCCGCATAAGCCCAGCCAAGCGCATCTAAGTCGTGTTAACACAATTTAACACGCACCATAATGAGGCTGTTTTCCAAACAACTAATGCGATTCCAGTCTGGCCCTCGCTGAGAATTAGCTGGATATCTAGATGTTCCCCATGAGCGCTCTGAGAAAAGTGCCAAGGTGCCTGAGATCTGCAGCACGTCTCCCCCGTCTGGCCCCTAAATACAGGCATTACACCGCGAAAGTTAAACTACTCTATGCCAAGCTAGTGAAGAAATGCAGAGAACCCATTACACTAGCAACAACAAAACTCTGGCGTGTAGGGATACCAAACCGAGGAACCGTGCTACCCCGTGGTGTAAACACCTTACTGCACCCAGCGTACTGTACATGCCGAGCAATCAGTGTTCGTGCTCGCTGGATACTGTCCCTAATGTGATTTATAACATCATCCTACACCTACGAGTGGCCAGACCTCCTATTTACAAGGCACATATCGCAAGCTGTCATAGACCAAAATTAACTAATCAAAGAAAAGGGAGGAGGAAATCCTGATCCTTCATTTTCCTAATTTCAATCCAGATAATCAAAGGGGGAAGGATCACTTGTCCTGCATGAACCAGGGTATGCAGGAGATAAAGCAAAGGTGTCTCCAGTAAAAAAAAAACTCATGCACGTGTTGGAAAGCATGGATAGCGGTATATCTTGGTTCTCTGCTCTTCATACACGTGTGTGCATAATCATAGGGTTAGTTTCGATATATAGCCTCCACCAGGAGGATCTTACCCTTGGTTAAAAACAGTAGTTACCCAGTGACGTGGACAGTGTTCAATTTAAAATTACCCGGATAACCAGAAAAATAATTTTATTGAGTCTGGGTTCGGGTAAATCCCATGACGGAATGCTCAAAACAGTGCGTTCTATTGAAAAGAATTAGGTTTTCAGGACGCACTAGCATTACTGAGGAAGTAAAAATGGCCGACATGTTTCAGCCCTATCTGCCGGGATTCGGACTTAAGGGCTTTCTTCAGGACCAATAGTGGCAAGTGAAAGTGGTACTAGTTTACTAAATTATAGCAAGCAAGTGATAGAAAAAGGGAAATTTTCAACCTGTTTTCTTCTTCGAGGTCTCAGTGTACCTGTGAAACAGACATTATAGACATATACAGACAAAACAAGGGATAGAGGTAAGAGTGACGCGTAACGTAGTGAATTCACTACTAAACAATGCAGTTTTGATGCAACTTAAAATGGCAATACTTCATAACCCCCAGTAACTGGCAATGTCAACTCGCTCTTTCTCCACAAACGTGTACCATGCAAAAAGATTTTCTGGTTACTGTGATGATGGTGTGTTCTTATGGTCATGCAAGGTAAAAGGGGCTCAACTTTCTCCCATTGTTCAAAAAAAGGTATTAGTCATATTGTGTCATTATTATCTCATTACACATAAACTTTAGTAGTTTTGCATGCGTGAATGTTGGAGTTTATGCATTCATGCAAAAGGCTCATATGTCCATGTAATATCATATTTTCTATTTTTATCGCCAAAGTCACTCACAACGTGCGTGCTCTTAAGATTTATGGAGCCGCTCATGCCGATAATCGTTTTGCGAGAAATTGCATACCTGAAGTGTAGATAAATTACACCTCCTTCGGGTGTTACAAGGGCTTCGAGGGGGCTAAATTCGAAAAGAATGCAGGACGTTAAAGTCGGGATGCAGAATACTTGCGGTTAAATCGCGGGGTTGTGGAGGACGTTGTGTACCTAACGCTCCACTCCTCGCGTTACGCTGCGGCTGCCTCTCGTGACCCGGAAGTAGCAGGGCTTAGGAACCGGGTTGAATATAATGTACCAAAGGTAAAGGAGGTAGAAATGGGACTAGACGAAAGTTGATCTTATGTGTCCTGAAGAACTTGTAATGTGATTGATAATTTGTTCAAATGAAAAACACAAAAACACAAAAAAAGGGGGGTTGTTTATGCCATTCAGGTATATAGTGACCGAGAATTATTGTAGGGTGCATAGGGCGATATATTCACAGGAAAGAGCTAAGATGCTCGACTGGTGTTATGTTTAGTGTCAGCACGAAGAGGTTTTGTTTAATGCTCGTGTTCTGTGATAGAGATCGAGCCAACAAATTGGTATGACTGTAGGATTGGGATAAGAACATAGGGTTCACCTCTGTATGGCACTTATTAGGGTGTATATAGCAGATTAAAAGAAGGGGGCGGGGGGTGTGTAGCAATTCTTTTTTATTTGACCATGAGGGATGTGTAGCAATTCTTTTTTGTTTGGCCATGCAGCATAAGGAGAACTTGTTTGAGATACGGTTTGGCCATATTTGTTTGGGATGCAACGAAAAAGTCAAAGTCTTAGGGTGAATAGTATCTTGGAAAAGTGAGAGTGGCTTCCACAGTAATGTTCAAAGTGTGTATGGGAGAGTGGCTTATTTTCAGTCTAGAAAAATTGAGGTATTTTATCTCAGCAGGCTCAGCCATGGAATGTTATCATTCAAACCTCTTGTGTCTGTGCCCAGGCGATGTATACAGCGCTGTTCCTTTTCAAAAAGGATTCTCTCTGCATTATTGTCCTTAATCTCTAGAGTTTCCGGAACGACCCAGTTAAGTTCATCCACGGTGTGGTTCTTTTCTAAATAATGACTGGCCATCTTGGTGGTACTCTTTTTACATTTGACATTGCTCCGGTGTTCTCCAATCCTTTGTTTAACCTTCCTACATGTCATTCCGATATACCTCGGGTGACACGGGCAGGTTATCATGTACACTACATGACTGGTGTTACAATTAGTGTGTTTCAGTATCCTCCACTTAAAATTTGTAAGCAATTGTAGTTCTTTTGTGGGTTGTGTCAAGCTACACACTGAGCAGGAACCACATGGGTAATGGCCAATGATTGGGGCGTTTCCCCATAGGTTTATTCTTTTTCGTTGTTTGACCGGGGGTGGTCTTGTATGTACCAAGATGTCCTTCAAGTTTCGGCTCCGTTTGTTACCAAATCTAGGTTTTGGCCATGAGTGCTCCAGGCGTGAGGATCCTCCAGTTTTTGCTGACGATCTTCTTAACTCTGTCAGTCACTGGACTATAAGTGGTGACACAGGTCGTCAGGCTCTCTGGTTCTGTTTTTGTCGATGTCTCCAAAAGGCCCTCTCTGTTCTGGTTACGAGCCGTTTTTTGCATTTATTTATCACCCGCCTGGGGGTAGTCACGGTCTGCCAATTTTTCACAGAGGTCTTCTGCTTGGGCTCTGTATTCAATGTTCTTGCTACAGTTCCTTCGTAGCCTGAGGAACTGGCTGTAGGGAAGATTTTCCCTCAGAGGGTGGGGATGAAAACTTTTAAAAGATAAGACTATTCTTCGCTGTTTCCTTGAAGAAAGTGCGTGTTTGTAGAGAGCCATTTTCTGCATAGATTGTGATGTCAAGGAAATCTAAGCTCCTCTGATCTGCACTGTACGTAAATTTTAAGCAATTATCTTTGGTGTTGATCCAGGTGTGGAAGTCCTTAAGGTTTTCTTCATTCCCGTTCCAAATTAGCAGAATGTCGTCGATATACCGCTTCCAAAGCAGTACATGACGAAAGTAAGGGTTGGTTTCTGTGTGAATGTGTCCATTCAAAGGTGCTCATATATAACCCTGATTCAAAGAAAGTGAGCGACCCGGTTACACCCTTGAGGGCTTGGGTAATTCAAATGAAAAGGTAGGGGGGCCTTCAAGGGATATGATTCAGGAGAACAATCAATTGTTTAATGTAACTCTAGGAAAAGTTAATTGACCTAATGTGTGAATCATATAATCAAATACACAAAATCAATTTGTTTAAACCATAACAAATAAACACATTAAAACATATAGACATATAAACAACAAAACACAAGGGTGTATATGAAAAGAATTTTATCAAAAGTTCGTTGAGTCAGCAATAAATCAAGAAAGCAGGTATGGCAATGCTGGTATGAGTCACGAAATAACAAAATAATCGATAACACAGCAAAACCCAAAAAAAGCATCTATCTCGAAAAACAAAGTGAATCAAACACTGCAGAGATAAGATGAAGGTCGACGTTTCGGTCTCTTTACAACAAAATGATTGAGACCATCCTCAGGACTGATGTCATTAAAACACTGCTGAAAGCTGTGCTGTAATCCAAATGGAATAAGGTACCACAACGTAGGTCTCAGGACAGGGTTTAGCGTTGAGCCCCGGTAAATGCCTATAGATAGAGCACAACCGTCCCTCAGGCTGAAACGCCGGAAAATGTAATGGTCGGTCGTTTCTAAATAGCTGATGGTACAGGATGGGCACCGCTCTGTGATGTAGAAGCTAGAGACTTGGAGTCCTCTTAACCTCCCATGTCTGTATCCTCGAGAAATACAGTCTTTAACGCTGCGGCAGTTGCATGAATTATAAACACGGGGCGCTTTGAAACTTCGTTTTTCAGGCTGCTTAGGTCTGGTGCAAAGTCAAAATTAATTAGACTGAGATTACCGGAAAAGCCGAGTCTTTTGATTCACTTTGTTTTTCGAGATAGATGCTTTTTTTGGGTTTTGCTGTGTTATCGATTATTTTGTTATTTCGTGACTCATACCAGCATTGCCATACCTGCTTTCTTGATTTATTGCTGACTCCACGAACTTTTGATAAAATTATTTTCATATACACCCTTGTGTTTTGTTGTTTATATGTCTATATGTTTTAATGTGTTTATTTGTTATGGTTTAAACAAATTGATTTTGTGTATTTGATTATATGATTCACACATTAGGTCAATTAACTTTTCCTAGAGTTACATTAAACAATTGATTGTTCTCCTGAATCATATCCCTTGAAGGCCCCCCTACCTTTTCATATATAACCCTGCCACGCTCGGGGCAAAGGTACTGCCCATCGAGGTACCGTGGCATTGCAAGTATAGGGTCTCTTTGTATTGGAAGTAGTTCTCCGTAAGGGCGAAATGACAGCATTCCAAGATGAAGTGTCTTGGTGTCTTATGTGGCCAGTCTGTATTGAAGACTATTGTCTCTAACATGTCCAGAGTCTCTTGTTGGGGCAAACTCGTATAGAGACTTTCCACGTCGAGTCCTACCAGCATCATGGTGTCAGGTGAGTACTCGACGACATGAGTAAGTTCAAAAGGTCCCTGGTATCTTTCAGGTAGGTTGGCGTATTTTGTACCAACGGTTTCAGGTAATGATCAGAAAATTGTGAAAGGGGCTCCAAAACTGATCCAATCCCTGAGACAATTGGTCTCCCAGGGGGTGGCATTCGTGCTTTGTGTTTTTGGTAATGAATAAAAATATGGAATTTTTGGATTTTTTGTTTCCAAAAAATCGGCTTCTTGTTTGGATAGCCAAATGTTGGCTTCAGCTTCCTCAATCATCATTCTTTTTTTTTTTTTTTGTTAAAAACTTTTATTGAGCAACAAAAACATGTGTACAGAGATGGGCCCACAACCGCACGGGCCGGCCGCTAGGATCAGAGCGTAATATGAGATAAAACAGTGATCGCCACTCCGGCAGTCAGGCACAAACTGAACACAAAATGTCGCCCACATCATGGAACAGGATGAGACAATTTTCTTATTTTAAAACACACCAAAACAACAAACATAAACACCAAGGCGAAGGAGTAGTACACAGAGAGTCAGCCCTGGAGGGGTGGGAAACCCACTAATCAGGAACATGAAGGTACAATCAATAGGACAAGTTAAGGTGGGGGAACAGCGTGGAGGTCAATCAAGCCAAAGGACAGTACGTTAAATTTCAGGAACATCGACCTAGGGTGATAAGAGAACATCAGGGGCCTCCACCTGGGGAGGAGCACAAATGTCTCCACGATAGGCGTTCCACTGACACCAGATCTTCGTCCATTCCCCAGGTCTGCCCCTAGCTGTGTAGACGGTCTTTTCGCGAAACATAGACCAGTCCATGTTTTCTTCCCACACAGAGACAGTGGGGGGCCTATGGGAGCCCCAAAGTTGCGCTATGTCTCGCTTCGCAACCATATACCCCAGGGTCGCCCATCTGGTTTGGGCCACCGAACAGTCGGTAGGTTCCCACACATTCAACAAGCATCTCCGGGCCTCCGGCACCAGTGCAATTCCAGTCACGTCAGCCATCACCGCAAGCACCGCAGTCCAATAGGCAGCCACCCTCGGACACTCCCAAATAATGTGAAGGAACGTCGCACTCATCCCACACCCACGCTTGCATAGGCCATCCGGGGAAAAACCCATCGCAACCAAACGAGGACCAGTAACATACACCCGGTGGAGGATCTTGAGCTGAACCAAACGGAGACGGGCAGGAATGGCAACCTCTTTCGGAGAAGATAACGCCGATTGCCAATCCTCATCATCTAATTCTAGCCCGTCGCCGACCCACGCCTCTCTAAGTCGAACGAGCAAGTCAGCGCGATTGTGAATCAGCTTCTTATAAATCAAGGAAATGGTGCTATCAGGGAGATAGCCATCTAGGATACGATCCTCAAGGGGGGAGGATTCAGGGTCGGCGACACCGGAGGCCAGGACCGAAGTGAGGGCATGACGGACCTGTAAATATCGAAAAAATTCCCTATCACTCAGGTCATAATCATTCCGAAGGGCATCGAAGGACTTCACCGCCCCATTCACACACACGTCACCCACTCGACAGATTCCAATCATGTCCCAACGGTCAAACCCTTTCGTAGTCCAAAGACATCCCAGACGCTCAGATGCAAAAAGCGGAGTAGCCAGCGTCACGCGGTCATCCCACCCCAAGCTCACATTCGCGGCGCGCCACACACTAACAGCAATCCTAGTTGGTCCCGTAAGGTGGAGCCCAGCCGACCTAGAGTAAAGCGCTCTATTAAAGTTACCACCCGGCAGTTGGAGTCTGTCCATCGCAAAGGCCGGAGCCGGACCCGGGGAGTACATCGAGTGGTTAATGGCAGACAGCTGCGTAGCCCAATAATATCTCCTGATATCAGGAAGTGCTATGCCCCCGTCATACCAAGGGATGGTGAGTTTCGCAAGTGCGATACGTGGGCGCCCGTCCCAAATCAGTTGCCTTTGTAGACTCTCGACCTCTCGGAAGTAAGTAGCGGGGATATCATCATAGGAATTCTGGAGTGCGTAAAGGAATTGCGGTAAGGACATCATCTTGAAAAGGGCAGCCCTGCCCAGTGGCGACAAGGGTAATTTACGCCAGCGAGCCACGTCCAGCCGCAATCTATGAAGCGGGGGGAGGAGATTACGTTCAAACCGGAGCGACGAATCCAATGTAATAAAAAACCCCAAATATTTGAAACTGGACTGAACAACCTGGATGGGAAATCTATTCGGCAACGGGGGCAGGTCACCCGAAATAACATAGACACAGGATTTAGCCCAGTTTATAATCAATCCAGAATTCTTACCAAATGAGGCGAGAACGTCAAATAAGACATTCAAAGATTTACGCGGGGAAGTAAGATAAAGAAGAATGTCGTCCGCGTAAAGCGAAACACGGTCCTCAAAATCTGGGGACCAACGTATACCCTTGAGGGAAGGCTCCCAGCGAATCCACGCAGCTAGCGGCTCTAATGTAAGAGCAAAAAGTAGCGGAGACAAGGGGCACCCCTGTCTGGTCCCCCTACCAAGGGGAAAGGGAGCCGACACTCGACCATTAACCACGACCTGTGCAAGGGGGTCGGTATACAGGAGCTTCACCCATCCAATGAATCCCGGGCCAAAACCAAACTTCTCAAGAGCCGCCCAAAGGTAGGGCCACTCTATCGTGTCGAAGGCCATCGAGGCGTCCAGCGAGGCCAAAATGGCCGGCTCCGTCAGAAGCCCTGCCCTCGCGATGGCTCCATGAAGGCGACGTAGATTAAGGGCTGTGTTACGGTGCGGGATAAATCCGGATTGGTCCGGATGAATCAGATCACTGACAACCGTGAGGAGGCGAGTAGCCAAAAGTTTGGCAAGAACCTTAGGCTCGACATTTAACAGGGAGATGGGTCTATAAGATGAACAAAGATCCCGGGGCTTACCATCTTTAGGAATTACCACAATCGTAGCCAGGCGCTGGTCATAAGGGAGAACGCCCCGCTCCCGGGACTCCGAAAACATTGTCCGAAGATAGGGCGCAATCTTATCAGGACGCAGTTTGTACAACTCGATCGGCAAACCGTTCGGGCCCAAAGCCTTGCCCGAACGGAGAGAGCGGATTGCAGTCGCGATTTCGTCCGTAGAGAACGGGGCCTCCATAAAGGACCGCTCCAAATCGGAGAGGCAGGGCAAAGCAATATCGCGCAGCAAGAGGCGAGAGTCGTCTTCATCCCTTTCCGACACTGGGGAGTAAACCGCACGAAAATAATCCGCAAAACATTCCACTATTTCAACCGGGTCCGTCACTCTCACACCATTCAAAGTCTGAATCACAGGCACCACTCGATTCGCCCTCTCCTTCTTATCTAACCAGGCAAGCAATTGCCCCGCTTTGTCTCCGACATCATACAGACGACCCTGTTGTTCTCTAAACATCATTTTGGCCGCGTCCGTGACCAGAGACTTATAGGCCAATTGCTTCAGACCCAGGGCATGGAGTTTGTCACGAGTGACACTCAATTCCAGGTCAGCCTCCATCTCAAGTATTTCACTCTCAAGCTCCACCACCTCCCGATTCCTTGCCTTTTTGGTTTCAGCAATGAGAGATAGGGCCTGCCCACGAATCACTGTCTTAAAAGCCTCCCATAGGGACACTGCAGAAGAGACAGACCCCTCATTCTCCAGAAAGTAGTTGTCCAAGGATGCAATCAAATGACCACGGGTCTCAGGGGAGGTCAGGTACCAAGGGTTGATAGGAGCCACCCGGCCCGCCGCCTCCACCCCCACATCAAACCAGAGCCAGAGCGGAGAGTGGTCCGAGATGCCCCGGGGGAGGTGTCTAATCTCGCGGACAGCAGATGACTGGTCAGCAGGCATGAGGAAGTAATCTAGTCTAGACAAGCTCCCATGGGCCCCGGAGTGGAAAGTATATTGAAGTTGAGTGGGGTGCGTAAGTCTCCAGCAGTCAACCAAACCAAAAGTATCCAAAAAGCCACCCAGCCATAATTGGGTCGAAGGAGTATCCCTAGGGGGGTAACGATCACTGAGACCGGAGAGAACAGAATTAAAGTCACCAGCCATAAAGAGAGCACCCTCAGGGAGGCCCAACAGAACTCGGCCCAAATCGAAGAAGGTAGAGGTCTGCAAGCCGGGGGGCACATAGACGGTAAACAGGGAAAGGGGGTTACCCTCATATCGACCTACGAGGACGGCATAGCGCCCCCGATCATCAAGGATCACATCATCTATCACAAGGGGAAGGGAAGCCCGGACTAGGATGCCCACCCCCCTGGAACCCGTTGTAAACCCTGAGTGCGCAACAAGACGATAGCCCCACCTATTCATCGCTCGACAAGTATTGCCCACTAGGTGCGTCTCCTGCAGAAAGACAATATCAGGAGACAAACGTCGTAAGCATCGCAACACCACCCCCCGCTTTATACGATCCCCTAGACCATTGACATTCCATGAAATAAACCTCAACCCGCTACCCCCCATCCCACGAAGTAATGCAGGAACCCTCCCCCAATGAGCATGACACCGAAAATACAATCATCAAAATAGAATCGCCTTGAAAAAACAAAACACAAACTACAAACCCCCACACAACCCACCCCCCAACACCCAAGGAAACACCCCCCACCCTGCACCCCTGCAGTAGACAAAGAAGCCACCCCAACATGCAGTGTGCCTGTCGCCCAAAAAACCCCAATCTACAAAAAGACCCTGGAGGAGGAAAAGGCTCTGTCCCACCCGCCACCCCGACAGAAAGAAGGGGAGAGGAGAACACAGTGAAAAAGATGCGCTCAAGTACAGAACCCAGGAAGAGATAACATGATACGGAATCAGGGGCACAGATATCAAGTTCAGCTCTCCACGCCTCCCTCGGCACCACCCGGGTGTTCGGTGGGATCAGCCAAATTAAGCCGGTCCGGCAGAGAGTCCAGCCAGTCATTTACCGAATCAGGTCGGTCAAAGAAAAGGGTCCGTTCATTGTACTCCACTCGTAGCCTGGTAGGAAAAAGCATAGCGTATCTCAGACCCAGGTCCCGAAGACGCTTCTTAACTCCACGGAAACCCATTCGCTGTCTCTGCACAAGCTGTGAGAAGTCCGGGTAAAAGTTCACCGTGGCATTTTCGAAGGCCACCGGGCCCTTAACTCTCGAGGCCTGCAGGATAGCGTCTCGGTCCCTATAATGAAAAAGTTTAGCAACAATGGGCCTCGGCGGGGCGCCCGGCTTACCCTGGCCACCCGGAACACGATGGGCACGTTCCACCGCAAAGAATTTGCTCAATCCGGATGGAGAAAGGTAGTTTTGTATCAAGTCCTCAACCAGGAGATCAACAGAATGCGGATCAGGATTTTCCGGAACACCGATCACACGCACGTTACAACGCTGTGCCCTGTTTTCAAAATCCTCCAGGCGCTGAGTCATGAAATCGTTTACCTTTCTAAGGTTGCCGATTTCCGTCTGCATCTCCGAGACGTCGGCCGTGAGGCTAGATGACTTGAGGTCCAATGACTTCACCTTCTCATTGGTTTTAGATAAGTCGGCCCGAATAAGGTTCACATCGATAGCCACAGTATCGATTTTGTGGGCCAGAGCTTCATACTGTTGGCCAATGGTTTCTCTCATGCCAGAGATGGCGCCCATGATGTCTTGCAGGGACGGCTCCGCCGAAGCCTCCAAAGGGGGCCCCACTGCACTCGGGCCAGGAAAGGAGGCACTGGGGGACACCTTCGATTGCGTGTATCGGTCCATGCTGTTCGACTGGACCGGGCCTCCGCGAAGGGGCGTCTTGGCCTTTCGCCTCTACTGGTCCCCTCTGCCCGTCATAGTGGAGACCGCGTCCCCGAGGGACCCACACGACCTGGTGAAAATGGCCGCAGGGAGACAGGGCCAGAGCCAAAAAAGTCAGCAGCGAGGGCAAGTCGAGGTGTGAACCGTCCCAGCAGGATACTGCGCAGGCAGAAGGTACCGCTGTAGCCTCACGCCGCCGTACTCAGCACCGGCCAGACACCTCCGCCGGTAGACGTAGTCTGAGTCAGAAACTAAACCGAAAGTTAAGAGGGGGGTCCAAGGGTCGAGTCTCCCTGCCGCTGTTGTTCAACTCAGACACGGCCACAGAGCCTCACCAAGACCCGGGCACGCCACCAAGGTGGGCCCCGAAAGTTCGAGTCGACGTAGCTTCGGTGCCCCTGGTCCAATTCGAAATCCAAAAACAATATTAGGATCAGCCCAGGTTCCTCTTCAGTAACCCTTGTAGGAAATCAGGATATGTTCAGGATATCATGTCGGGAGTGGCGGGGGTCCGGAGAGCGCTGTGCTTACGCGGCCATCACGGATGCCCGTCAAGCTCCTCCTCAATCATCATTCTTATCGTTGTTTGCAACCTTTTGGTGGGATCTGTAGTCAGTCTTCTGTAGAACTTCTCATCCGACAGTAAATCCATACATTGCTTTTCATAGCCGGCTGCAGATAGTATGACTACGCCTCCGCCTTTATCAGCCGGCTTGATTATAATTTGTCCGTCATTCTTCAATTCATCCAGTGCTGTCTGTACTGCCCTTGTTATGTTGTGAAAGGGTTTCTGTTGGTCCAGTGCAATTTCGTCTATCTCTCTCATGATCAAGGGTCTCTGTTGGTCCAGTGCAATTTCGTCTATCTCTCTCATGATCGCTTGCTCAAAAGTGGCAATCTCAATTGCGACCTGAGAATTTAGTGGACAGAAAGTAGACTTGTTCCGCAATGTTGTGTCGCCGTCTGGGGTGTTTTTTGGCTGATCCTTAAAGAAGGCTTTAAGTTTTAGCGTGCGACAAAATTCTGCCAGTTCACATTTCGTCTTGAAAATATTAGTTTTCGGAGTTGGAACAAATCTTAAACCTTTGTTGAGGATATTCTCTTGTTCTCTTGTCAGAACTTTATCAGTCAAGTTCACGATGAGGGAGTTGTGTCTGGTCCTGTCTTGGCTTTTGTCACACTCCTTGTCTGGACCTGGCGAGTCTGGTCGGACCAAGTTACTCCTCGTTTCCTCCCCCTTTGTTGAGTTTGGCCATTCCCTAAAAAAGTAACCCTTGGTTGGAAATTCTGTCCCTGTTGACGGGGCATTTGTTGGTTCATTGGAGGGGGGCCTGGGAAGAACGGATTCATCCAGCCTTGGAATTGGGGATTGAAAGGTTGAAAAGGCATCCCACTGAAAATAAGGCACTCTCCCATACACACTTTGAACATTACTGTGGAAGCCACTCTCACTTTTCCAAGATATTATTCACCCTAAGACTTTGACTTTTTCGTTGCATCCCAAACAAATATGGCCAAACCGTATCTCAAACAAGTTCTCCTTATGCTGCATGGCCAAACAAAAAAGAATTGCTACACATCCCTAATGGTCAAATAAAAAAAAATTGCTACACATCCCCCCCGCCCCCTTCTTTTAATCTGCTATATACACCCTAATAAGTGCCATACAGAGGTGAACCCTATGTTCTTAGCCCAATCCTACAGTCATACCAATTTGTTGGCTCGATCTCTGTATCACAGAACACAAGCATTAAACAAAACCTCCTTGTGCTGACACTAAACATAACACCAGTCGAGCATCTTAGCTCTTTCCTGTGAATATAGCGCCCTATGCACACTACAATAATTCTCGGTCACTATATACCTGAATGGTATAAACAACCCCCCTTTTTTTGTGTTTTTGTGTTTTTCATTTGACCAAATTATCAATCACTATACAACTTCTTCGGGACACATAAGTTCAACTTTCGTCTAGTCCCATTTCTACCTCCTTTACCTTTGGGACATTATATTCAACCCGGTAGCTAAGCCCTGCTACTTCCGGGTCACGAGAGGCAACCACAGCGTAACGCGAGGCGCGAGGAGTGGAGCGTTAGGTACACAACTTGCTCCACAACCCCGCGATTTAACCGCAAGTATTCTGCATCCCAACTTTAACGTCCTGCATTCTTTTCGAATTTAGCCCCCTCGAAGCCCTTGTAACACCCGAAGGAGGTGTAATTTATCTACACTTCAGGTATGCAATTTCTCGCAAAACGATTATCGGCATGAGCGGCTCCATAAATCTTAAGAGCACGCACGTTGTGAGTGACTTTGGCGATAAAAATAGAAAATATGATATTACATGGACATATGAGCCTTTTGCATGAATACATAAACTCCAACATTCACGCATGCAAAACTACTAAAGTTTATGTTTAATGAGATAATAATGACACAATATGACAAATACCTTTTTTTGAACAATGGGAGAAAGTTGAGCCCCTTTTACCTTGCATGACCATAAGAACACACCATCATCACAGTAACCAGAAAATCTTTTTGCATGGTACATGTTTGTGGAGAAAGAGCGAGTTGACACTGCTAGTTACTGGTTCTTCAGGACACATAAGATCAACTTTCGTCTAGTCCCATTTCTACCTCCTTTACCTTTGGTACATTATATTCAACCCGGTAGCTAAGCCCTGCTACTTCCGGGTCACGAGAGGCAGCCGCAGCGTAACGCGAGGAGTGGAGCGTTAGGTACACAACGTCCTCCACAACCCCGCGATTTAACCGCAAGTATTCTGCATCCCGACTTTAACGTCCTGCATTCTTTTCGAATTTAGCCCCCTCGAAGCCCTTGTAACACCCGAAGGAGGTGTAATTTATCTACACTTCAGGTATGCAATTTCTCGCAAAACGATTATCGGCATGAGCGGCTCCATAAATCTTAAGAGCACGCACGTTGTGAGTGACTTTGGCGTTAAAAATAGAAAATATGATATTACATGGACATATGAGCCTTTTGCATGAATGCATAAACTCCAACATTCACGCATGCAAAACTACTAAAGTTTATGTTTAATGAGATAATAATGACACAATATGACTAATACCTTTTTTTGAACAATGGGAGAAAGTTGAGCCCCTTTTACCTTGCATGACCATAAGAACACACCATCATCACAGTAACCAGAAAATCTTTTTGCATGGTACACGTTTGTGGAGAAAGAGCGAGTTGACATTGCCAGTTACTGGGGGTTATGAAGTATTGCCATTTTAAGTTGCATCAAAACTGCATTGTTTAGTAGTGAATTCACTACGTTACGTGTCTCCCTTACCTCTTTCCCTTGTTTTGTCTGTATAAGTCTATAATGTCTGTTTCACAGGTACACTGAGACCTCGAAGAAGAAAACAGGTTGAAAATGTCCCTTTTTCTATCACTTGCTTGATATAATTTAGTAAACTAGTACCACTTTCACTTGCCACTATTGGTCCTGAAGAAAGCCCTTAAGTCCGAATCCCGGCAGATAGGGCTGAAACATGTCGGCCATTTTTACTTCACAGTAATGCTAGTGCGTCCTGAAAACCTAATTCTTTTTGAGCATTCCGTCATGAGATTTACCCGAACCCAGACTCAATAAAATTATATTTTCTGGTTATCCGGGTAATTTTAAATTGAACACTGTCCACGTCACTGGGTCTCTACTGTTTTTAACCAAGGGTAAGATCCTCCTGGTGGAGGCTGCATATCGAAACTAACCCTATGATTATGCACACACGTGTATGAAGAGCGGAGAACCAAGATATACCGCTATCCATGCTTTCCAACACGTGCATGAGGGTTTTTTACTGGAGACACCTTTGCTTTATCTCCTGCATATCCTGGTTCATGCAGGACAAGTGATCCTTCCCCATTTGATTATCTGGATAGACCAAAATTAGACTGCAGCATAAACTGGTGCACAGTGAGCGCCGTTCCCTCAACTCGAAAGTCCCCAATGCTCCGCTCGCGTATTAAAGCAGAAGTGAATTGAAACCAAGCGCCCATTATCAGTACAGGTATGAGTTTTGTAGATTGGATTTATTTGTTTCATAAAAGCCACAAGAGCCGAACCAAAAATAAATACATATCTGGCATTAAGTCACATTCTATTAATCTCATTTCTTTCGTGCTAAGGGCCTGATTTATTGCCTTGTAAAATCTGAATGATGGTTGCCAGAGGCTGCGCTTGAGTCACATAGTTTGTTTGCTAGCAGGATGCTTAGGGCTTTAGGGTTGATCAGCACGGGGATAGTTTACTGAACGCTGCCCGTCTTTACAATCTGGGAATCTCCCAGGACAGGAATGTGATCTTGATCCACCGGAATATTGTTCTAACCTTGGTGATCAGAACGGTGAATAAGTGGTTGATTCTGGTCCCTAGGAGAGAATAATCTCCAAGGGAAATACCAGGCCTGTGGGGAGAGCCGAAAAAGCAAAATTAAATCAAATCAAGCCAGTTAACTGGACAGGAAAATCAAGCAGCCAATGAGGCCCATATTAGCTCTTCACACACTTCTCAGGAATTTACCCGGAGCACCTCATGAGGTTTCCACAGGAGAAGCCTATATCCCTAGGCCTATATGGGTAGAAGAGCTTTTTGAATAGTGTGTGCATAAAATCCATGATATTATTAGGAGTGAACTTTCCCTTTAGTATCCTTTTGGTAGTTATAGAGCGTGAACTGCCCTCATTGAGGCAGGCTAGGGCTGCTCCTGTAACAGCTGAACCCATAGATCCCGGAAATCATAGGACAGCAAGGAATTCTCTAGAGGAAGTCCCTCCCAGTGATAAAAGCCTGGGCTCTTTGTCCTAAAAGGTTGCATCAACCCAAGGCCTTTTAAATCAGGTCTGTGATCGGTCCAATACTGTACAGCTGTCCCAAATTCCTCACCTCAGAGTAGCGAGTGTACTACCTAATAAATTAGAGAGCATACCAGAAGGGAAGGCCTATTTATCTATCCCGACCACATTTTTAGAGGAATAATGGGTAGGGCTTATCAATTACTGTATTAACCCAAGTTTTCCTGTACAGAGATGTAGATTATATTTGGTCATTGAATAATGATAGAATTAATGTAAGTATGGCTGTGTTGACACAACAAATGTGATCATGCATTCTTGGGCGATATTTTAACTTTTGATTTTATCATTTGTAAATGTTTTAGATTTTACATTTTTTATTTGCTTTTATGGCCTAGTGCCGAAATAAGGATTTTCGAACTAACGATGATAAGGCTCTTTGTGTTTTGGTGCCTGGAGCTGGCTGTAGAGTTGACAGTTTCTTGTGCAGAAGAACATGCAATGAATCTCCTCTGACAACTGCTTGACATATTATTCACTAACAGAGTAGTACATTCTTTTCACTGATAAGGGTGCACTTCAAGTGGCGTTTCCTTTAATGTTTTTTTACTGTCACCTCATGGCCACAACACCACCACCACCACCACCAACAGCTGGTGAAGCTTTATTTAGTAGTGTGGTGCAAGACTTTTTACCTGGACCCCAGTGGGGAGACTTCCCATTGGCTTTCTGTACCTAATTATATGTGTGTGCATATGAGTGCATGAGAGGTAGGGCAATCTAGGGCTGCGGTTTCTCTGGTGTGTAGCCACTGGTCACTGTGACAGAGGATTGATGTTTTGCTTTCATTCTGTACAATTTTCTTCCTGTCTGGTTCCAGTGTCTCTTAGTGTCTGTTGAGGGGGCAATTTTTTCAATGTGACTTGGTCTGAGTGTGTATGTATGTGTTTTATCATCTGTCTTCCAGAGCACACACAATGCATGTATATATTTCCTTTATTGAGAGGTTTCCCTTTTTAGTGTATATAATTTAGGCATCATCACCACTAGAGGTGAGAAAAGTGCCTGTTGATTTATTCATGCCCCTGCAGATGTAACTTTGGGTTTCCTGAACGTTCAGTTCATTTCAGCTACTAAAAACACTTCCTTTCTGTGGATGGATGGTTTTATAATGCCAAAATATAAGCTTGTAGTTTTAATCCTTCGTGGCCATTGACGTGATGGTTTATCAAAATTGTTTTCTTTATTAAGAGCCTCATTGCGAGTGTTATTTGTTATGGGATTATTGGAGATCAAAACTCTGATTTTGGCTGGTATCCTGCACCAAGTAATGGGTATTCCAAGTACTCTAGTCACACTGGGAACAGTATGCAGACCCACAAATATTGGATCGTTTTCCAGATGTCAGTACCTGTTCTGGGACAAATAATCAGCTCTTTTCTGCTGACATTGACAGCCTGGTATGAGAAGACAGTAAGTGGCATTATGGGACAGCTATGTGTAGGGGGGCAGAGGACAGGTGGCAAGGGGCGGCGAGAGATCTTAATAGGGCTGACAATGATCACATAGTAGAATTCTGCAATGGATCGCACTCCGCTAGCCCCTCCTCCGGGTCGCCCCTAAGCACTCTGGTATTTGAAGTGCGTGTAGTTCGAAGAATAGAAGTCAAGTTCATAAGTGGTTCACCAAAGTTGGTGCGAGTAGGTACTCGTTGTTCCCAAAATCTCTAGACCCAAGACATGGCTCGGGTTTCGGGATAGTTTCCCTCATCAGTAGAGAACAAGTATGGGGTGGATGAGAAGGCCGCCAAGTAACCGTCACAGGCCTCGATGCCTCTCTGGCTCGCAGGGCGTCTCCAGAAGCTCGTCAGCTTGGCGCTCAAGGGAGCGATAAGTAGAATTCTGCAATGGATCGCACTCCGCTAGCCCCTCCTCCGGGTCGCCCCTAAGCACTCTGGTATTTGAAGTGCGTGTAGTTCGAAGAATAGAAGTCAAGTTCATAAGTGGTTCACCAAAGTTGGTGCGAGTAGGTACTCGTTGTTCCCAAAATCTCTAGACCCAAGACATGGCTCGGGTTTCGGGATAGTTTCCCTCATCAGTAGAGAACAAGTATGGGGTGGATGAGAAGGCCGCCAAGTAACCGTCACAGGCCTCGATGCCTCTCTGGCTCGCAGGGCGTCTCCAGAAGCTCGTCAGCTTGGCGCTCAAGGGAGCGATAAGTAGAATTCTGCAATGGATCGCACTCCGCTAGCCCCTCCTCCGGGTCGCCCCTAAGCACTCTGGTATTTGAAGTGCGTGTAGTTCGAAGAATAGAAGTCAAGTTCATAAGTGGTTCACCAAAGTTGGTGCGAGTAGGTACTCGTTGTTCCCAAAATCTCTAGACCCAAGACATGGCTCGGGTTTCGGGATAGTTTCCCTCATCAGTAGAGAACAAGTATGGGGTGGATGAGAAGGCCGCCAAGTAACCGTCACAGGCCTCGATGCCTCTCTGGCTCGCAGGGCGTCTCCAGAAGCTCGTCAGCTTGGCGCTCAAGGGAGCGATAAGTAGAATTCTGCAATGGATCGCACTCCGCTAGCCCCTCCCCCGGGTCGCCCCTAAGCACTCTGGTATTTGAAGTGCGTGTAGTTCGAAGAATAGAAGTCAAGTTCATAAGTGGTTCACCAAAGTTGGTGCGAGTAGGTACTCGTTGTTCCCAAAATCTCTAGACCCAAGACATGGCTCGGGTTTCGGGATAGTTTCCCTCATCAGTAGAGAACAAGTATGGGGTGGATGAGAAGGCCGCCAAGTAACCGTCACAGGCCTCGATGCCTCTCTGGCTCGCAGGGCGTCTCCAGAAGCTCGTCAGCTTGGCGCTCAAGGGAGCGATAAGTAGAATTCTGCAATGGATCGCACTCCGCTAGCCCCTCCTCCGGGTCGCCCCTAAGCACTCTGGTATTTGAAGTGTGTGTAGTTCGAAGAATAGAAGTCAAGTTCATAAGTGGTTCACCAAAGTTGGTGCGAGTAGGTACTCGTTGTTCCCAAAATCTCTAGACCCAAGACATGGCTCGGGTTTCGGGATTGTTTCCCTCATCAGTAGAGAACAAGTATGGGGTGGATGAGAAGGCCGCCAAGTAACCGTCACAGGCCTCGATGCCTCTCTGGCTCGCAGGGCGTCTCCAGAAGCTCCTCAGCTTGGCGCTCAAGGGAGCGATAAGTAGAATTCTGCAATGGATCGCACTCCGCTAGCCCCTCCTCCGGGTCGCCCCTAAGCACTCTGGTATTTGAAGTGCGTGTAGTTCGAAGAATAGAAGTCAAGTTCATAAGTGGTTCACCAAAGTTGGTGCGAGTAGGTACTCGTTGTTCCCAAAATCTCTAGACCCAAGACATGGCTCGGGTTTCGGGATAGTTTCCCTCATCAGTAGAGAACAAGTATGGGGTGGATGAGAAGGCCGCCAAGTAACCGTCACAGGCCTCGATGCCTCTCTGGCTCGCAGGGCGTCTCCAGAAGCTCGTCAGCTTGGCGCTCAAGGGAGCGATAAGTAGAATTCTGCAATGGATCGCACTCCGCTAGCCCCTCCTCCGGGTCGCCCCTAAGCACTCTGGTATTTGAAGTGCGTGTAGTTCGAAGAATAGAAGTCAAGTTCATAAGTGGTTCACCAAAGTTGGTGCGAGTAGGTACTCGTTGTTCCCAAAATCTCTAGACCCAAGACATGGCTCGGGTTTCGGGATAGTTTCCCTCATCAGTAGAGAACAAGTATGGGGTGGATGAGAAGGCCGCCAAGTAACCGTCACAGGCCTCGATGCCTCTCTGGCTCGCAGGGCGTCTCCAGAAGCTCGTCAGCTTGGCGCTCAAGGGAGCGATAAGTAGAATTCTGCAATGGATCGCACTCCGCTAGCCCCTCCTCCGGGTCGCCCCTAAGCACTCTGGTATTTGAAGTGCGTGTAGTTCGAAGAATAGAAGTCAAGTTCATAAGTGGTTCACCAAAGTTGGTGCGAGTAGGTACTCGTTGTTCCCAAAATCTCTAGACCCAAGACATGGCTCGGGTTTCGGGATAGTTTCCCTCATCAGTAGAGAACAAGTATGGGGTGGATGAGAAGGCCGCCAAGTAACCGTCACAGGCCTCGATGCCTCTCTGGCTCGCAGGGCGTCTCCAGAAGCTCGTCAGCTTGGCGCTCAAGGGAGCGATAAGTAGAATTCTGCAATGGATCGCACTCCGCTAGCCCCTCCTCCGGGTCGCCCCTAAGCACTCTGGTATTTGAAGTGCGTGTAGTTCGAAGAATAGAAGTCAAGTTCATAAGTGGTTCACCAAAGTTGGTGCGAGTAGGTACTCGTTGTTCCCAAAATCTCTAGACCCAAGACATGGCTCGGGTTTCGGGATAGTTTCCCTCATCAGTAGAGAACAAGTATGGGGTGGATGAGAAGGCCGCCAAGTAACCGTCACAGGCCTCGATGCCTCTCTGGCTCGCAGGGCGTCTCCAGAAGCTCGTCAGCTTGGCGCTCAAGGGAGCGATAAGTAGAATTCTGCAATGGATCGCACTCCGCTAGCCCCTCCCCCGGGTCGCCCCTAAGCACTCTGGTATTTGAAGTGCGTGTAGTTCGAAGAATAGAAGTCAAGTTCATAAGTGGTTCACCAAAGTTGGTGCGAGTAGGTACTCGTTGTTCCCAAAATCTCTAGACCCAAGACATGGCTCGGGTTTCGGGATAGTTTCCCTCATCAGTAGAGAACAAGTATGGGGTGGATGAGAAGGCCGCCAAGTAACCGTCACAGGCCTCGATGCCTCTCTGGCTTGCAGGGCGTCTCCAGAAGCTCGTCAACTTGGCGCTCAAGGGAGCGATAAGTAGAATTCTGCAATGGATCGCACTCCGCTAGCCCCTCCCCCGGGTCGCCCCTAAGCACTCTGGTATTTGAAGTGCGTGTAGTTCGAAGAATAGAAGTCAAGTTCATAAGTGGTTCACCAAAGTTGGTGGGAGTAGGTACTCGTTGTTCCCAAAATCTCTAGACCCAAGACATGGCTCGGGTTTCGGGATAGTTTCCCTCATCAGTAGAGAACAAGTATGGGGTGGATGAGAAGGCCGCCAAGTAACCGTCACAGGCCTCGATGCCTCTCTGGCTCGCAGGGCGTCTCCAGAAGCTCGTCAGCTTGGCGCTCAAGGGAGCGATAAGTAGAATTCTGCAATGGATCGCACTCCGCTAGCCCCTCCTCCGGGTCGCCCCTAAGCACTCTGGTATTTGAAGTGCGTGTAGTTCGAAGAATAGAAGTCAAGTTCATAAGTGGTTCACCAAAGTTGGTGCGAGTAGGTACTCGTTGTTCCCAAAATCTCTAGACCCAAGACATGGCTCGGGTTTCGGGATAGTTTCCCTCATCAGTAGAGAACAAGTATGCGGTGGTTTCAATTGATTGGCTCCCTTGAGCTTTGAGCCGACGGGCTCCTGGATGCTGCCCTGCGTGCCGGTTCGGGCATCGAGGCCATTGACGGTTGTTTGGCGGCCTTCTCCTCCACCCCTAACCATTTCTCTACTGATGAGGGAAGTTATCCCGAAACCCGAGCCATGTCTCGGGCGATACCCAAAAACCCGGGACATGTATCGGGTCTAGAGATTCATCAGTCCAACAAGTACCGACTTGCACCCACCTGGGTGATCCACTAGTGCACTACAAGTACCAGAATCCCGAGGGGCGATCCGGAGGAGGGGCTAGCGGTGTGCGCCCCATTGCGGTGGTTTCAATTGATTGGCTCCCTTGAGCTTTGAGCCGACGGGCTCCTGGATGCTGCCCTGCGTGCCGGTTCGGGCATCGAGGCCATTGACGGTTGTTTGGCGGCCTTCTCCTCCACCCCTAACCATTTCTCTACTGATGAGGGAAGTTATCCCGAAACCCGAGCCATGTCTCGGGCGATACCCAAAAACCTGGGACATGTATCGGGTCTAGAGATTCATCAGTCCAACAAGTACCGACTTGCACCCACCTGGGTGATCCACTAGTGCACTACAAGTACCAGAATCCCGAGGGGCGATCCGGAGGAGGGGCTAGCGGTGTGCGCTCCATTGCGGTGGTTTCAATTGATTGGCTCCCTTGAGCTTTGAGCCGACGGGCTCCTGGATGCTGCCCTGCGTGCCGGTTCGGGCATCGAGGCCATTGACGGTTGTTTGGCGGCCTTCTCCTCCACCCCTAACCATTTCTCTACTGATGAGGGAAGTTATCCCGAAACCCGAGCCATGTCTCGGGCGATACCCAAAAACCCGGGACATGTATCGGGTCTAGAGATTCATCAGTCCAACAAGTACCGACTTGCACCCACCTGGGTGATCCACTAGTGCACTACAAGTACCAGAATCCCGAGGGGCGATCCGGAGGAGGGGCTAGCGGTGTGCGCTCCATTGCGGTGGTTTCAATTGATTGGCTCCCTTGAGCTTTGAGCCGACAGGCTCCTGGATGCTGCCCTGCGTGCCGGTTCAGGCATCGAGGCCATTGACGGTTGTTTGGCGGCCTTCTCCTCCACCCCTAACCATTTCTCTACTGATGAGGGAAGTTATCCCGAAACCCGAGCCATGTCTCGGGCGATACCCAAAAACCCGGGACATGTATCGGGTCTAGAGATTCATCAGTCCAACAAGTACCGACTTGCACCCACCTGGGTGATCCACTAGTGCACTACAAGTACCAGAATCCCGAGGGGCGATCCGGAGGAGGGGCTAGCGGTGTGCGCTCCATTGCGGTGGTTTCAATTGATTGGCTCCCTTGAGCTTTGAGCCGACGGGCTCCTGGATGCTGCCCTGCGTGCCGGTTCGGGCATCGAGGCCATTGACGGTTGTTTGGCGGCCTTCTCCTCCACCCCTAACCATTTCTCTACTGATGAGGGAAGTTATCCCGAAACCCGAGCCATGTCTCGGGCGATACCCAAAAACCCGGGACATGTATCGGGTCTAGAGATTCATCAGTCCAACAAGTACCGACTTGCACCCACCTGGGTGATCCACTAGTGCACTACAAGTACCAGAATCCCGAGGGGCGATCCGGAGGAGGGGCTAGCGGTGTGCGCTCCATTGCGGTGGTTTCAATTGATTGGCTCCCTTGAGCTTTGAGCCGACGGGCTCCTGGATGCTGCCCTGCGTGCCGGTTCGGGCATCGAGGCCATTGACGGTTGTTTGGCGGCCTTCTCCTCCACCCCTAACCATTTCTCTACTGATGAGGGAAGTTATCCCGAAACCCGAGCCATGTCTCGGGCGATACCCAAAAACCCGGGACATGTATCGGGTCTAGAGATTCATCAGTCCAACAAGTACCGACTTGCACCCACCTGGGTGATCCACTAGTGCACTACAAGTACCAGAATCCCGAGGGGCGATCCGGAGGAGGGGCTAGCGGTGTGCGCTCCATTGCGGTGGTTTCAATTGATTGGCTCCCTTGAGCTTTGAGCCGACGGGCTCCTGGATGCTGCCCTGCGTGCCGGTTCGGGCATCGAGGCCATTGACGGTTGTTTGACGGCCTTCTCCTTCACCCCTAACCATTTCTCTACTGATGAGGGAAGTTATCCCGAAACCCGAGCCATGTCTCGGGCGATACCCAAAAACCCGGGACATGTATCGGGTCTAGAGATTCATCAGTCCAACAAGTACCGACTTGCACCCACCTGGGTGATCCACTAGTGCACTACAAGTACCAGAATCCCGAGGGGCGATCCGGAGGAGGGGCTAGCGGTGTGCGCTCCATTGCGGTGGTTTCAATTGATTGGCTCCCTTGAGCTTTGAGCCGACGGGCTCCTGGATGCTGCCCTGCGTGCCGGTTCGGGCATCGAGGCCATTGACGGTTGTTTGGCGGCCTTCTCCTCCACCCCTAACCATTTCTCTACTGATGAGGGAAGTTATCCCGAAACCCGAGCCATGTCTCGGGCGATACCCAAAAACCCGGGACATGTATCGGGTCTAGAGATTCATCAGTCCAACAAGTACCGACTTGCACCCACCTGGGTGATCCACTAGTGCACTACAAGTACCAGAATCCCGAGGGGCGATCCGGAGGAGGGGCTAGCGGTGTGCGCTCCATTGCGGTGGTTTCAATTGATTGGCTCCCTTGAGCTTTGAGCCGACGGGCTCCTGGATGCTGCCCTGCGTGCCGGTTCGGGCATCGAGGCCATTGACGGTTGTTTGGCGGCCTTCTCCTCCACCCCTAACCATTTCTCTACTGATGAGGGAAGTTATCCCGAAACCCGAGCCATGTCTCGGGCGATACCCAAAAACCCGGGACATGTATCGGGTCTAGAGATTCATCAGTCCAACAAGTACCGACTTGCACCCACCTGGGTGATCCACTAGTGCACTACAAGTACCAGAATCCCGAGGGGCGATCCGGAGGAGGGGCTAGCGGTGTGCGCTCCATTGCGGTGGTTTCAATTGATTGGCTCCCTTGAGCTTTGAGCCGACGGGCTCCTGGATGCTGCCCTGCGTGCCGGTTCGGGCATCGAGGCCATTGACGGTTGTTTGGCGGCCTTCTCCTCCACCCCTAACCATTTCTCTACTGATGAGGGAAGTTATCCCGAAACCCGAGCCATGTCTCGGGCGATACCCAAAAACCCGGGACATGTATCGGGTCTAGAGATTCATCAGTCCAACAAGTACCGACTTGCACCCACCTGGGTGATCCACTAGTGCACTACAAGTACCAGAATCCCGAGGGGCGATCCGGAGGAGGGGCTAGCGGTGTGCGCTCCATTGCGGTGGTTTCAATTGATTGGCTCCCTTGAGCTTTGAGCCGACGGGCTCCTGGATGCTGCCCTGCGTGCCGGTTCGGGCATCGAGGCCATTGACGGTTGTTTGGCGGCCTTCTCCTCCACCCCTAACCATTTCTCTACTGATGAGGGAAGTTATCCCGAAACCCGAGCCATGTCTCGGGCGATACCCAAAAACCCGGGACATGTATCGGGTCTAGAGATTCATCAGTCCAACAAGTACCGACTTGCACCCACCTGGGTGATCCACTAGTGCACTACAAGTACCAGAATCCCGAGGGGCGATCCGGAGGAGGGGCTAGCGGTGTGCGCTCCATTGCGGTGGTTTCAATTGATTGGCTCCCTTGAGCTTTGAGCCGACGGGCTCCTGGATGCTGCCCTGCGTGCCGGTTCGGGCATCGAGGCCATTGACGGTTGTTTGGCGGCCTTCTCCTCCACCCCTAACCATTTCTCTACTGATGAGGGAAGTTATCCCGAAACCCGAGCCATGTCTCGGGCGATACCCAAAAACCCGGGACATGTATCGGGTCTAGAGATTCATCAGTCCAACAAGTACCGACTTGCACCCACCTGGGTGATCCACTAGTGCACTACAAGTACCAGAATCCCGAGGGGCGATCCGGAGGAGGGGCTAGCGGTGTGCGCTCCATTGCGGTGGTTTCAATGATCACATAGTGTTGTCTGCTCTCCCGTACTGCAGCAGGGGCTGGGCCGGGGGGCGAGCTGGGCCAGGGGGCGAGCTGCCCCTCTGCCTATAGTCTCTGCCAGTGGGTCACTGAGTGCAGAATCACATCTGGGGAACACAGTGTTTCTGGACCAGGAATGCGAGGGCCTGGTAAATCTGGGTGCGAGAACACTAGGAATTGACTGGAGTTGTATGCTCCTGATTAAACTGCTCCAGCTAACTAGTAATGAGGGCCTAGTGGTATTAGGATCACTACAGTACAAGTATCGTGAGATGTGCATGATTAACTACGATGGGTTGCGTTGTCAGCTGCAGTGTTGAATTGCTTGCTAGTGTAAGGATTGAGAAGGCTAAGAGGGATGAAATCAACGTACTCCAGTTACTAGCCTAGTAAACTTCATTCACCAATATGGTTTGAGGTGTTTGATGAGGAAGAGTCAATGTGATGGAATTTACAGGAATTAATACCTAATCTTTGTAGGTTAAGATGCGTCTTTATAGTTCATCATTTCACAATCTGATTTTCAGAAACCTCACCTTTGGGCAAAGCTTACACTCATCCTGTGTCTTCATTTCAGGCAGCCTCTGCATTGGCTGAAAGACAACCTATTGAACAAACATTACAGCTACATTTCCTATGACCTGAGTAACTATACAAGCCATGTTAAATTGCATGTGAAGGGAGCCCACTTTAACTTCTCCTGATAAGTATGTCACATTCGTGGTTCAGAATTCCTATGCTAGAAACTCCCAGGTTTCCCATGTAAATCAGATGTACCAATACTTTACTTGCAGCTAGTTGCTCTCTACGATCCCTATTTTTCACGTGTGTACAAATCCCTATCCCCTCACTAGGAACTCAGAATCTTTCTTTATTCTTAAATCACAACATGAAGGCCCTCACACAAACCTTCTTAAGAAGTGATTACCTATTGTCGCTTCTTGCACAACAAAACATAAGTGGAACCAATAAATAGTAGGTGCCTCCATCTGTCGGCCTGTGATCTATGTCTAGCAGTGTCTCTGAAAGGCTCTTTTATCCTTGAGCGCTATTTAAACATTATATCACTATTCTTTTTTTTTTTTTTAAATGCCCATGCTTCTTGGTGTCTTTTCCCCTCCCTAATCTAATAAACTAGTGCACCACAAGCACATAGATTAAATGATCTAGTTGCCTAAGGATGTCTCCCCTTCACCCCAGATATCCTAACGGCAATTATTGGAACACGCTGAACAAGGCAAGGGAAGCAGCTTGGGATTACAAAGTCCCACAACCTGAAGTAGTCACAGATAGTATACTCATGTATCAAGTTGCCCACCTCAATAGTCAGCTGCTCATTGGCCAGACATAGAATATATACAAATAGAGAGGCAATGACAATGAGTTGTCAGTTATATATACAGGAAACAAAATATAGATGATCGAAGGTCTTGGTTGGTGATAGTCATTTTTTTTTTCTTCAAAAGAACACAGCTAACCCATTTCACCTAAAAAGGCTACATCAGGGTGAGAGATTTTCACCACTCCACAAGATCAACATTGCTGTCCGCTTTTGAAAGGACATATGATAATCCTTTACTAGTTTTGATCGTAGACCAATATTCTCTTTCCCAGTGGTCAGTTGGATTATTCCAGTAATATGAAGGCGTAAGTGGTTATCACCAATGTGTGTGCTGTCACAGTCACGTGATAATCACAGTAGTACTTCACTTCTCTTTAGAAAGTAAAAGCAAAGCAACTTGCGGTCAGATTGTGCCAACTTGGGTAAATGACAGTCAGTCGTGGGGTTCCTATTCATGAACCCTCTTGGTCGTGATGCGCGAGTCGTCTTCGACGTCATTACACTCCTTATTTCTGTAGAGAAGATTCCGGTCGGGACTATTTGGAACACTGAACACTGTGCTGGCCTCACTGAATCAAATATACTGAACTGCCTGAGCAATGTGCAGTATGTCTGTTAAACTGAATGGATTGTACCTATATGTGGGGACGGTAGTTGAACTACACAAATCAGACATATGCAATCCAGCATCCACCTACAAAGTGCACCTTAGTCTCTCCTGTCCTGTCATTGGGAGCCTGCATATGCCTGGAGGACTCACCTGTGCACTGGCAATGTTCACACAAAGTCTTGTTTTGATGAACACTGTAGAATTAAATAAATGAAATTAAATAATTAGCAATCTGGGCATAATCAAGAGATGTTATGTGACAGTTCACAGGTGACCGGACCCTGCAAAGATGATATTATTTTACCTGTCTGAACTCTTGCTTATGGTACAGCATTAAATAGGGGGACCCTGTGACACATCTCCTCACCAAGCATATCTGGCAAACTCAGAGGGTCAAATTCATTCTGTTGGTCTGCTGACTCGGCCAGGGTTCCCCGGTGCAGATGTATTTGCATAGTTCCTTCAAGAACCCAGAAGCGGTGTCTCAGGCTCAGTGAGTGATTAAAACCGTTCTGATGTTGGTTTAACAAGTGTAACGAAGTCGGCAATAATGGAAATAGACATCTTGCTAATAATTTGCTCCTTATCTTGTTTTCTGTATTTATCATTGACAAGAGTGTAAATGTAAATGTACAGGAATTTATATAGCGCAAATCACCAAGCGGTTTCTAAGGGCTTGCTTAGGGAACCCGTCCTGGTATTCCCCTGTGAGATAACCCCAGCAGGGTATCCGCAAGGTGAAAGCCAGGCATCCCGCCGCGAGGGGCCGTTGTGGAGATTAAGCAAGCTATTGCCCAGAGTCGCAGAGTGTGAACCCGTGAATCGAGTAGGCACCGGAGCGAGAATTGTCGAGTCCATGGACATTTTAGTACTCAAGACCCCTCCGAGCTGGGAATTGAACCCTGGTCCCTGGCTGACGTCTGCTTCCAGGTCTGCCTCCTCTAACCAGTGAGCCACACTTCTCCACTACGAGGCACCTTCCAAAAGGTTATGCTATGGTTCAAATTGAGATATAATAACCGTTTCCCAGGTTGACTTTGGAAAGTCTTCCAAGTACAACACTGTTTAGTACATGATAACCTACCTCCAGGCTGGGCCACTGGAATTATGCAATTGTGTGGCAGCAGCGTTTTTCACATAAGTTCAGATTTGTTGCTTTTGCCACTTAATGCATTATCTAATTCATAATTTACCTTTTTCAACAAAAAAAATCCTAGCTCAGTTGGTTCAAAAGATAGTAAACACGCAAGCAACACATGTTACTCAGCAGTTGATGGCGCTTTGCTAAGGTTGACTGGCTTTCTTTCTTTTGCTTATTGCTATATTCTTGTGTTAAACTGGTTCTAATATGGTGCAGTCAGAGCCCAGGAAGTGTTAACAAGTGTAAAAACAGACAAAATAATGAAGTATCATAAAATGTCCCTGATTATGATGCATAATTTGCCTTTTTTTCCTGCATAATTTACTCAACCCTGCCGTATATTTGCGCCCTTCCTTGACACAAAATTCCAGTGGCCCAGAGGAAGTGGGTGGATCCGGTGAAGGTAGTGGGTGGAGTCGAAGAAAGGGTGTGTGGACTTTGACAAACATTTGAGCACCTGTACTTCATTATTTACAAATTAAGCACTGATATACGCCAACAAGTGACGAGCATGGACGCTCAGATAGATTGCAGTGATATAAATTATTGAACAGCCCTTATGGGGCCACTAGAAATGCTATGCCCAGTGTTAATTGTGCTGCGTTACAATAAAATACTTTTTTTTTTTAAACAAAAAATGAAGCAAAGCCGAAATGGTGGTGACTAAACTAGCAAATGTTTGAATAGTCTGACCCAAAGCCTTTGGAGGGAAGAGTGTTGATGAAATTCAGTCTGGCAGAGGGTTACAGAAATCTTTATGGAAGTTAAAGATTAAGCATTTCTAGGAAGGTCGTGGCTCATACTTTTGAGAAACCCTGTAAAAGCATTACATTTAACATAGGCTGTTCGATAAACAGTGGCAGAGGCCTAAAAATGACTTGGGCGTAAATAGGCATGAGATAGAAAACAAGCAAAAGTCTGGGGAGATTAAAATGTGAGAATATTTGTTCTTGAAAGCGAAGTGCTGCCAATTTACAAGTCCTGGGTTAGATTTTTGGTTGATGGAAACAAAAAATCCAAAAACGTTTTAAAGAGCAATGTAAAGTGGATTAAACCTGGCAAGTTGTACAAATCTGTAATGATATACAATAAAACCAAAGCCTACGGTCATGTAATTAGTACCAACTCGTTTTTGTAGTCCTTTAGCTCCCTCGTTCAACCAGTACCTAAAAACCAAACTAAAGAAAGCATTGGCATAGCCAATAGTTATGGCTTTAATGTACCAAAGATCTAAACATTTGACCAATTCTGTTCAGATATTGTGCATGCACAAATGCTGTTTATCACTTTAAAGTGTGCCCTATTGCATTTTTGTGATGGTTGAGCATACTTTTTTAAATGTAAACCAGTCCCGAATACATTCCAGTTTAATCACTTCTTGGAGGGTGGAATGATAAACCAGATAGCCAACAGCACGAGGTGAGAGAGTAGTATTCCTCTGGTTGGAGATAAAGTGCACCCTATGTATATTTTAAAGAATTTGAAGTAATAGGCTTTGTAGACAGCTGTGCTGTCAAACCGGACCTGACAATGCGTGTGACAATGTTTGCAAATCAGAGACACAGTACGGGGATTCGCAGCGACGTAAGCAGTCAGAACTCATCAGATTTGTGGTTACTGGTACTCTGGATCTGAGAAGATGATGGGTCAGATAACTTGATGGCGGTGATTGATGATAGAATTCACAGGAGATGGTGGTCGAGGGTAAGTTAGTAAATAGTGTTTGCTGACCAGACATGAAAGGGGGGACGTTTGCGTCTGACTGCATCTAGGTCAAGGATGGAGGTAGGTCAGGTCAGCTGATCGGTTAGTAATTTTCGCTGATTCTCAGTTGCAGGACAGTGACCTTTGAGTTATTTCAACATGGCAGAATGATGACCTTACATCCGATGCTGAGTGAGCTGCACTGATATACCTTAAAAAGCAGAAAACTGCTTGTTAGGCTATGCTTTTCACAAGCGTAATCGTATGTAAGTATATGTCTGTCACCAGCGATATTGCCTCATGTTTCAAATACAATTATATAATACACTGGAATGCACTAGAAATGTAGATCAGCTTCTCAGTGGCCAAATAGTTTTTGGACTAAACTAATAAAAAATGAAAGGGAAAATATTATTTCTAGCAGGAATAAGAAACAAATGACACTTTGTGAAGTGTTGTAACTTTTCCAATGTCTTAGGGGCACAGTGGCAGAACTCAATTCAGAGGGGTGTTAGCAAGGTCATGAGTTCTCTTCCTGCATGTGGCTCTCTTTCAGTAAATGGAAACATGATGCTAGAAGTTCTGCTTTTGACCTTCAACTAGTTTCGACATAGGTGTAAACTCCCAGTTGGTCATAGTATGGGCCACTGGAATGATGCCATTGTGTAGCTGCGGCGCATAGTTTTAGATTTGTTGCATTTGCCTCATAATCCATCATCTGCTGCATAATCTACATATTTACACACAAAAAGTGTTTCTAGTGTTATGATTCAAAAAGGCCCTTTGCAAAGGTTGACGGTCCCCTTTCTGTTTATTGCTACTTTGGTGTGTTGAGCTGGTGCAGGCCCAGTGTTAATAAGTCTAAAATATTGCGAAATAATGCAACAATAGATCACAATATGTGTCGCATTGTGTCCTATAACGTGCCTTTTGTTGTAGCTTTATTTGCTCAACACTGCCGCGTCATGCTTTTTCAA
This sequence comes from Lissotriton helveticus, assembly GCF_964261635.1. Taxonomy (NCBI): domain Eukaryota; kingdom Metazoa; phylum Chordata; class Amphibia; order Caudata; family Salamandridae; genus Lissotriton; species Lissotriton helveticus. The sequence continues at coordinate 772,959,086 of NC_136057.1, forward strand.
CCAGACACTGGCGCCCTCGCCTCGGATTATTCCGCCTTGCAGTGTGCAGAGTTGTTAACATCCTCTCCCCGATGCTAAGGCAACCAGCACCTTCGGGCGAATAGGCAGGTGACTAATACAAGCTTCTGAGGCACTGCAACAGGAAAAGACTCAGTTCAGCACGAGCCAGTTGCGTCTTTGATCTACATTTATTTAGACTCGTAAAATATCCCATCCGGGGAAGTGATAACTGCAATGACTGAGATTGTTGCGCATAAGAAAGGTGTCCTGAAGTCTTTCCCGTTTCTCAATTTGCTGCGATGAACGCATACAACTGGAGCTCATTGTTCAAAGGCCACAAGATGGCGCTAATGTACAATGGGAGGAATAGGAATCTCAATTTATTATAACCTGGAAATATCCTACTATCACAAACTCATATGCAAGCAAAACGGACTTAAGAGATTTGAAGACCGAAACACAAAACCACACCCACACCTAATTAATGTAAAAATATGCACCCACAGCTCAAACCATAGTATCAAACAGATGTGGATATCCAGCCGCAAAACGAAGCTTCGAAATACATGTTAAAAACAATGTCAGTCTAAACTCCAGTTAAAAAGGGGCCTAATTGGAGAACTGTACAGGGAGAAGATCCCCTCTGGGGCCCCACTCACATTCTGTAGTTGGCCTCAGGTCCCCTCGTGGCAGAGAACCTGGACAGACTGTCAGTTGATTATGATCTGATCATGCCATTAACCTGATTCAGTGCCAGCCAGGTAGATGCAGGCTGGCTAAGGCAGAGACTTTCTGTTTAATGTATTGTATCTCTGCCGCCCCACCCTACAACAGGTGTCCAACCTAGGCTGTGTGTGGGCTGTGCCATGCTACTACTAAGTGTGGGTGACATTATACTGTTAGCGAGACAGTGTCACTAATAGTTGTTGAATGTCACTCATAATAACACTGAAATTATGAAAATGTAACACAAGCAATCTAAAACCTTGACAGCTATGTTACTCTGTGATCAAATATGGAAGATTGAGTAAAGGGAAACATATTTCTAAAGATTAAAGAAAATCTAATTGTGGTTTTAGACCATCTGCAAGCATTTGATATGCTCCTGCTTAGTGCCAGCTGCTTGACAATGTCGTGGTTGTTCGGGAGATGTAGGAGGATACATAGATTTAATAGAAAATAAGCATTGGCAAAGCAAATTGGTCTGGCCTTTCAAATAGCTAGTTACCTCAAGTAATTACTAGATGTCCTTTTCAAGTCAGAAAAAACAGTGTGAAGTCTTAAGACTGCAGCCCTTCAGAATGTTTACTAGATGTCCCTCTCGGGTCAGAAGCAACTGCTTAGGAAGTCTGTCACAAAGCTGCAATAACTCGTTGTTACTAAATGCCCCCATGAGTAAGATGTAACTGCTTAAAATGTCCTTCACAAAGTTGAGGGTGTGTGACTCCAACATAAAAATGTACTTATCCACTTTTGTTACTCGAATACATTTTGCTTGATTTCAATGGCATAAGTGTTAGACCTGGCATCTTTGGCGTGGTATCCCCTATCTTTTTGCTTCTACCTCCTGTATTTTTGATGCTGTGCTGGATTTCGTTTTTGCTGGTTTAGATGCTTTGGAGACTGCCACTGCTGATCAGTGCCAGAGTGTAAGTGCTCCCTGTGTAAATTGTTATTCTGATTGAATATACATGTTTGGCATATTTGTATCCCCATGAAGTCCCTAGTAAAGTGCACTGGGTGTGCCAGGGCTGGTGATGACAAATGCTACTAGTGGGTCTGCAGCACTGATTGTGCCACCCACAGGAGTAGCCCTAAAATGATGTCTCAGGCCTGACACTGCAGTGCCTGTGTGCAGTTTAGAACTGCCATGTCCTCCTGGTCAGTGTCCCCACTGACCAGCCCTAACCCTTCCCTTTTTGTGCACATCAATCACCCCTATGGAAGGCCCAAGGTACCCCCCTGGGCAGGGTGCAGTGTATGTAAAAGGTAGAGCATGTACTAGTGCACGTAACATGCTCTGGTAGTGGATGGCAGCCATTTTCGTTTTTCACTACTGTAAGGCTATCTTGCTCCATAGGTTAACATGGGGGATGCTGGCTGCAGTGGTTAACAGCATTTCGTCCCATAGGAACAAGATAGGACATAAGTATCTAGTATCCCTGAACTCAGAATTTAATAACACCTCTTTTAGGAAAGGTTGTTTTTAAATCCTGTGTTTGAGGACAGCACTTTTAGAAAGTTGCTGTTCTCTTGTCTGACCCTTCTGTGTGCCTGGGCCTGGTTGTGTATTGACTGTCTGGTTTGAGAGTGACAGGGGCTGGGGGATTCCCCAGGAGGCTGGATGAGTCGGCACTAGGCTGAATGACTGCAATTGCAACTGGAGTGGTGGAAGGAGTTAGCACCTTGGCCTGAATAGGGCTGTGCCTGCCTTCCACAAAGCTGGCTCCACCTCCTGCTGGGCGGCTGAGAACCCTGCCCCTCACTCTGAAAGGAAAGATGCCGTCAACAAAACAAAGTACTCAGGAACCACCCAGAACTGGTTCAGACCGGGCTCAGGGCCCACATGCACCAAGAGAACAAAGACTTTAGGGGTATAAGTACAGGACCCCTGACAACAGAAAATTAGATCATCCTGGGATCAAGAAGGAACCTCTGCCAAGGAGAAAGCTGAACTGAAGAAGAAGACTGTCCTGCTGTTGCTCTGCTGGACTGACCTGTTGCTTTGCTGCCAAGGAGAGGGAAAGGACTTTGCTGCTGAGCTGTGTCCCCTGTCTTGAAGGAATCTCCAAGGGCCTGAGTAGAGCTGGCTCCCTGTTTTGAAGTCCCAGGAACAAAAGGACTTCACCCCCAGCTTCCCTGAACTCTGCTGAGAGATTTCTGTCCTTCCTAGAGTGCTTGATCCAGTTGTGGGGCCTCTGGAAGTTGTTCCTGTGCTGGGAAGCTTGAAACTAAGCTTGAGAGACTTTTGAAACTGAAAAGTGTCGCATCGCTCGCTTGCGGAGCGCATCCCCGACAGTGCGAGAAGTTTCCCGCCGCTACGGAGGTCGAGATCGTCGCAGCGACGTCGCATCCTTCGTTTGCGGGACGCACCAGACCGGTGCGGGAGAATCGAACATCGCTGCGAGTGTCGTCGCAGAGCCTGTCGTCGCTGGGTGAGATCGCCGCACCGCTTGCTTGCGGACTGCATCACGTCGCTGCGAGCATCGTCGCAGAACCATCCCATCGAGGAGCTGCGATAGAGAGGATCACCGCTGGACCGCGCATCGTCGCCCCGGAGATCGTCGCAGCCCCTACGAGATCGTCGCATCGTGCCTTTCCGAGAACAGACTTCCTACGGAACCTACGCACCGGAATCCATACAAGTGGCCTTCCTCCCCATACAGACCGGATTCGTCGCAACACGCCCGCTGCTGCAGCGGGGCTGTCGCATCGCCTCCCCAGGGTCTCAGGAGCAACGCATCGCTTGTTTTCCACCGCACCAGCTTCTGCTTTTTGGAACTTTGTTGCAACCAAAAGGTACTGTGAGTAAACGTGACGCAACTGTGAACTTTTCACGCATCAGTAGAGAATTCTATCGCAACGTAGAGAATTCTATCGCAACCTAAAGAATTTTAACGCAACCTTAAGAACTCTTTTGAAACCATATTCTTGAACTATGTATGTTGGATTTTTGTTGTTTTGGTCTTGTGTAGTTTAGATTAAATACCTTTATTTTTCTAAACTGTTGTGGAGTCAGTTTGTGGTGTTTTCACTGTGTTACTGTGTGTTGGTACAAATACTTTACGCATTGCCTCTGGTTAGCCTAGACTGCTTGTGCCAAGCTACCTAGAGGGTGAGCAGGGGTTATCTCAAAGGGTTATCTCCCTACCCTGACTAGAAGTAAGGGTCCCTATTTGGACAGTGGTACCTACCTCTGCCAACTAGAGATCCCCAGATCTAACAATAAGTAAATGTGCACATTTTGATATAGCCTGACAAATCAGTTTCGCAACTTTCAATAAATGTCTTAAAACATTTGTAAAGACAACCTAGTATATATAGGTACTAGCAATCACTGGTTTAGTCAAGTGGCTTTCACAGTAGTGTTGGGAAACGTTTGAGCGGCACTATGTTTATGTCCCAGCAAAGTGGACACTGTGTTATGCTATGGGCTGTGGTAGGAAGAAGCACAATTCAAGCCAACAGACAAAGATATTTGGTGAAGGCTTCATATGTATAAATGAGCAATTGTCATGAAGGAACTATGAAACCAATACATTCTAAATGGTTCCGCAATGTAGGTGGAGAACAAACCAAAAGCATGTGAAAAACGAGTACTGCGATGCTACAAAATGGCAGACATTACTTCGTAATTAGTGCTGGAGAGGTGCACAGTCTAGTTGTTGGATGAGTGAAATTGATGAGACTGGTTCACTATATTTTTGTGGTTCACTGAAAGAACCAAAGGTTAAAAGAAACGTTATAGTTATGTGAATGTCAGTTACAACATTAACATTTTGAACTAAAAAAACACATACGTTCACCAGTTATAGTTAGCAGAACGAACTATATTTTGAGCCCCCTTCATTCACTGCTTGTGACCTCACGTTCTATCACTCATGCCATGTTCTAGGACATCACTCATGACTTCTCAAATGACCTAATTGGTGACGTCACTGACATCATCCAATGAGTGCGTCAGTTTGTTTTCTCGTTTACATAGTGGCAGGTAGGTACCATATTACTTTTCTATCTAATTTTGTACAGTCTGTGTCCGAATAATGGGTGTAAGTGTTTGCGAAATGTGTGCTCCCAATGCATCATAGATGTGTAGAGGTATTGAATGTTATAAATCTTTGTATTGAAGAGTCATTTTTGTGGAGACGACAGTTGACAATTTGTTTCCAGTATGTTCCACACTAGGTTATTGGATCTGCAGAAAAAGCTTCCAACAGGGCAAAGATTTTACATGATAGATACTAAGTATTTAAGCCAGCCTAGAGTTATTAGAATTGTCATAGCATGACAATTTCTACATTATGTAGAAGACTGTGTGCACCAGGTACTAACCTATGTACAGGTGCTTTTTAGCTCCAAAAGATGGGCTAGCTGTAAAGTTTCCCCAACAGTATGACGACTGCACGTAGTATGATCTTTAGCACCTGCAGACCTTCGTTATTTTAAGTGTATAGTCTCTCTTTGGACACGTTTTGCATAGAGTGTACACTGTTCTTAATAGATACTTTTTAGTACTTTGGTGTATTTACCATAAGAGTTTCACTGTCTGCATTGCCGTTTAGTGTAGAGTAAACTGTCTCCATAGTATAAACAATGCTTAGAGTACCCACTTTTCTACTCATATCTACTTGTTTTCAATATAAGTTCAATGACTGTGAGGGGTTTGATACAGATAAAAGCTGTCCATAGTAGAGCCTTATGTTGGAACCGACATTGAGTATCTTAAGGAAGTTAGTTTCCTCTGAACAGTTGTATATAGATTCAACACTGTGTGCAGTAAGAGTTTCTCATATATCTGCAGTTGATTGGTAATGTGAACTAGGCAACCAGTGAAGTGTATGTTGTAGGGTCAGTGTTGCACATAACACAAACTTGCTACACCTAAGGGAGTTGTATCTGCAATGGCATTACCCCATAACTGCTGGAACTCCCTATTTTGGCTCGTTCGGGCTTAGCGCTCTATAACTCTTTTTTCCACATATGGTATGCATGCCAAATTTGAGTCCTTTTTTCCAACATCCTGGGGAGTTTAAAGTTACCCAGGGTTTGTGAATTCCCCCCTGAAGGGGACAAAGAAAATAGGGAATATAAAGCTTTATTTTGAGTTTTTGGGGAAAAATAGGAAAAAAGTGCTCCGGATAAGTGCTGTGCTAAAGTCACCAACTTCACTGTTTCCAGCAACATGCAAAGATGAATTTAAAAAAAAATAGTACCACAGGTTTGGCATTTTTCAAAGAGGTAACCCATTTTCCCCATTTTTTGTGGTCACAAACTACTTCCAGTTTGTGGTAGAAACAAGTGTGAAACTCCATGACCGAAACGGATCAGACTTTAGTCATTGGGAGTCTCCTGGCGAGGGCTCTCATTGACCTTGATTTGAGCCGTTCCTGTATAAGGCACTAGACCCAGCCACTGAAACGGGGCAGTATTTTTATCTATCGGCACAAGTTGGGCAATGCAGGGTAGTGGGCGTTTTGTGGTGTTTGCCGATTCCATAAATTTACCTCACAGAAATGGAAGGAAAATGTGTGATTTCTGGCAGAGTTTGAAGTTTGCAGACCATTGTGAGTAGGACAACCCTGTGGGATCTATGCAAGGCATACCACCCTGGACTCCCCTGTTATCTACATTTAAAAAATGTCTGGGGTTTGTAGGTTTGCATGAGTGCTGCCACAGCACTGCCCCAAATACAGCAACCTTCCCCCTATTGCTTATCTCTCAATGTAGCGTTTGAAGGCCTTTTGTGTCCTCGTTTCTTGGCCCACCCACACAAGTGGGGTACCATTCTGATTGGGGGACTTGAAGGAAGTCAGTGTTGTAGGAACCTGTGAGGGAAATGTGTATTTCTTATTAAAAGTTGACATTTACAAACGCTTCTGGGTAAAATTACCTGGTCAGAGCCACGCAAATCATGCACCGCCAGGCTTGCCTTGCTGTCTACTTTTAATGTGCAGGTTTGCCTAGTTGCCATCTGAGCTAGGGCCCAATATCCATAGCTACCCACATTGCAAAAAAGGTGCATTTTCACTGCATAAATGTGATGCGTCTGTTGTGTTTTTACCATTTTCCTATTGTGGGCACTAGGATCATCCATAAAATTTGGGTTCAGTTCTTATGTGGAGCCATGTTGGAATGCTAGTTGGTTGTCAATTTGTGGATCTCAACAGAATACAGAAATTTCTAACATAAAAAATAAGTAAACATGTAAATAAATGCACCTACTTTCAATTTTTGTATGGCATTATGGGATAGTGAACAGGATCAATGCAAGTTACACCACGCTGGACGCCTATGGATATTTCGATTGCAAAAATAACAGAGGGATTCTTAGTAAGGGCCTTATTTATATTTTGGCTAACAAAAAAGACGTTGTCACCCTGGCGGAGGACTTAACGTCTGCCATTCTAATACTACTCTGCCTGCCAAATTTAGAAATGACTGCTAAGCTGGCAGTCAGTTAAAAAACATGGACAGGAGGCGCTGTCACTGCTTTCAGTTTGTGGATGCAAGTTGGGGATGTCAGTGAATGCCTCTGAGGCCTACATTCCTCAAACTGAGTGAGCATGTCTACCTTTGAATCTAAGGCAAACCTGCTGGGAAATGTTGCCTAAGTTTCCTGAAGTACTAAGCCAAGCAAATGTCCAGGGGGGAAGGGTGAGTAACTTATATCACAATCAATGGTATTGAAAAAGGGTACAGGACACAATTTCTTGTATGATGGTAATTTCCAAATTCTTAGTGTAAGGACAGTATGCAGTTCATCATATATCCAAATTACCACCAGGTGGGAGTGTAAAGGCTAAGTTGCTTTTGGACTCAAACGATTTGGAAATTTCCCTAGCGAGTGCAGCGTTATCATCTTTTTGATGGATGATATATATATATATATATATATATATATATATAATTTAAAATTTTGTGACATATTGTCTTAGGAATTTGGATCAACGCTGCTGCTTTGAATTTGCACGGATCGACTTTATTCATCCTACAAACCGAATATATTTGATTATGATCCATCGCTCTTGCACATAGATGAAACTATTTATTGTGTATATATTGTCAATATATTGTTCTATTTTGGTTTGTGATATGGAAAATTGCTTTTATATTTGCCAAAGCGTATATTTCCAACTACATTACTTTTAAAACGCCACTATTTGATGTTTTGTAAAGACATGTTCTTATGACTTCTGTCGATTACATGATTGCAGCGTTTTACAACTCAGTATTTTTTCCATTTTCATGTCACGTAATTATGCACTGTCACTTTAAAAGTTCTGCTTACTGCTATGCAGTTTGTCATGTGATCAAGCCTTCTCGAAGGCGAAACGCGTCATGGCGGCAGCGCTGGCTTTATTTGATTAAATCACTCTGCACCAGCACCTTTGGGTCGACTCTTTGTTGCTTTCTATCGGCACGGTATCCTGTGTGGTGTCCTGCAAGCGGCAAGTTTCTTTATATATATATATATATCTCTCTATATATATATATATATATATATATATATATATATATATATATATATATATATATATATATATATATATATATATACACACATGTATTTGTTTGATATCTTTTGGAAAACATGATACTGGCAAGACCGATAAAGCTGTGACCTCTCCTAAAAATGTGCAGCTGGATGACGTTTTTCTTCTTGGATGCCAAGTCGTCACTACGTTTGATGCAGTGCCCATTTTAAGTAAGGGAAATCCAATCTGGAAAAAATCACGGTGCGGCAAGCACTCTTTTTACGTAGCAGCATCCATCTTCTGCCCAATCCTGTACACTTTGCTCCCAATGTGTGGGTGGAGCCAAAAGCCTCTCCTAGTGATTGCCACTTAATTGTCTGGTGACAGCTGTTCTTTCAAGCCACACCATAATCAAGAATTACCCTGTTTGCCATCAGGTTGGCTTTTCATATTCCTCACAGCACTATGCATGCAAAGAATACATATCAGCATGTTCATGAACTTGTTGCACTGCATCGCAGTACTTCTAAATTATTGATGCATTTCTGGCTCGACCAGTGTTACAAGGACCCCTTGATGTGGAATAGGAAGGCACAGTGGACTAAGTGAGCAGTATTTTTTATTCAAGTGATATATATATTTTTTCTTTTAAAAATATGTTCAACTTTTTTTGAAATCTAGGTTTCTCTATAAATGTTTTTATTATGGTTTAAGCTATGAGGCAAATCTAGTCAACTGTATTTTTTTGTTCCAGGAAAAAAATGACTCCAATAATGTTTGCTGCTCGTGAAGGCCATTCTCAAGTTATTGCCCTTCTTGTTGCTCATGCTGCAGAAATAAATCTCCAAGATGAAAACGGTTATACAGTAAGGTTATTTTCCAGTTAATGTCTTTTGCTACACATGTCTTTTTGAATAGGAACATTCCAAACACAAGAAATGTGATTGGGGTAAATTGCTGTTTTTGGGAAAATGTGGTAATTTTAGCACGTAGGGCCTGATGTACTAAATACACACCGGTCACAAAAAACTGATTGCAAGTTGCGGCCAGTATATTTGCAACCAGTGTGGTAGTTTGCCAACCGACCTGTGTACTAATAGGTTGGTTTGTATAAAAAAAAAAAAAACACAAACAGAATCGTGGAAGGTGGCACTTTGACCTACCTCATGAATAGTGATGATGTAGGTCACAAATTGCGACCCACTATGATTCACTGCTATCACAGGTATGGTGGCCTGTTGGGGTCAGCTGACCACTTTGTCTGTTATTGCTTTTTAATAAAGACACTTTTATTTTTTAAATTAAGCACTCTTTCCTCAAAAGTAACAGGATTTTTTTTAAATGAACAGATTTTTTTTTTTTTTTTACATTCATCACGGGGACCCCTTCTCTTTTAGGAGTAGGTTACCACCTCCTTTGAGGTGTTGGCAAAACTGGTCACAAAACATTGATACATAGCATACCGATTCAGTATTTGGAGGGGATGCCTATAATGGTCACCTTCCAAATACCAAATTAGTATCCTTTTCAAAATACATAGTGATCCGGAACCCCTTTTCCGAATTGCTAAATGCTTTTAGTATATAGGAAAAAGGGTTTCAGCATTTGCTAATGCTCGGATCTGCCAATTCAGAGGGTCTGCAGTTGCTGCAATCATTTGTACACCTGGCCCTTAATGTGGCATGCATTTTAAAAAGCATGTGTTGCAACTAATTGGTTTGTGGTTTTCCAGTACTGTCTAAAGTAGGAAACTGTCTACTGCACCATTTTGAATTAAGGTACATTAGCATTTGAATATATCGGTGTACAAACTAATTTAAGCATATCAGTCCTACTACAAATATGGCTTGTGATATCAAGAGACTCGTAATATTAACCTTTGTAGCATGCTTCAGAATATAGACTCTCCTGTTTTAATGTGATTATGCTGTCAATTATCTGTGAGTACCAACTCCTCCTTTGAGTTACCAGCTCATCATGTATGCTTCTGGATATAACTTGATTAAATCACTGCTGTACCGTCTCATGAGTTACCTATTTTCCTCTTGTCCAGGTCAATGCTCCCTCTAATTTTTTCTTCTATGTGCGGCAATCCAGGTTCTCTGTGCAAGCAGCCAAGCCTGCGTGCGCCGAAGGCATGCAAAAACTCACTATGAAAGTGATCGCAGTGCATGAGCTGCCAAAGTCATTAAGTTCTGCCACTTAGTTGCATGTAATCATATTTAAATCAGACGTATTGTAGACTAACCTATAATTACCAGTTCCCCATGACATTTACTCTACCAGCACTTGCATAAACTGGCACAGAAATTACTGAACTCAATTGTAGGTACCATTAAGAAAATGTATTTGAATAGTGTGGGGAAGTATTAAACAGAGCTCTCAGGTTTTCCCATGTAAGTCATGAGTAGCTGGTCCAGACCTGGTGTTTCTTGCCATTGCATAACATGTCTTTTTTCCACCCCATTATAACAACAAGATTACAAGCGGTAGAATGCAAAGCGGAAAAAAGTATTGGATGAGCTAGCTATACCTGATGTTGGACAGTACTAGTTATCTTACTCTGGTGCCCAAACAGAACTCTAGATCATGTGAGAAGTGCAGCTTCATATACACCAAAAACTTGAAAGAATGAAAGGCAAAGCCTGTCATGGCACAGGCTTAGGCCTTCTGCTTTCTACCTAGAGTTTCCATCTCCTGGGGCTGACTCTGCACATTTTGTTGTCTACCCCCAGCCTTTACTGGCTCTTTTATCCCCCAGCTTCCTCTGGTGCACCTGAAAGCCCCAAGCGCCCTTGGTGCTTCCAACTAAGATTCCACCAGAGACTCTATCCCTGGCCCAGGTCTACCCTCCCTGCTCAGCCTCTTCCTGATGCTGCCATGCCCCTGGCCAAACCTCTTCCTCTGCCAAAGGGACTGGCAGTTGATCCACTGCTGATTTTCCAAACCATCACAGATCTGTTAAAAAATGTGGAAAATTTCCAAAAGGCAAAAGCCATTTTGATATGATCCCAGTGCCATGCCCAACATTTGATGGAAAAAGAGTTCCTTGTAGGCTTTCACCTTGTGATAAGTACTTTGGCAGATCTGAAGGGATATTTAGCTCTTATACGGAGCACAATCAGATGGCCAATATCTTCAGCCATGATGATGGTAAAGAAATGGGTAATCAGGTTGACTCTGCAGAAAGTAAGTGTCCTGGACACTTTACCTGAGGTGGATATGGAAAGTCCATCAACACTTCTGCGAGAAGAGGTTGCAAGCTTCATGGCTGTGCTACCCAACATTACTCAGGATTCTTGAATGCCTTTGCCTGGTGACGAAAACAAAGCTAACCACATAGACATTACGCATTCGGCCTCCTCTGCTTTGGATCCCTTGCTCTCTTTCAGCAAGGCCTTCATAGATCTCATTTTGGTCACATGGAGTAAACCAGTTTCTGCTGAGATGGTAATGGTAAATCGTCAGGTCTCCCAACACCTTCATCTTTTACCTCAGCCTTTCCTGACTCACTCCTGGAGACTCCTAGCAGAATCCTGACTCTTTCCTCTCTAATGCCCACAAGGGAATCAAAGAGATTGAGGCAATGGTGAAGAAGTTGTTTTTTCAGGGAGCCTTGCCCTTTCGCTCCATGGAAGTGACTTGCCTTCTGGCCTGTTAGTCTCATGATATTTAGGAGATTGCACAAACATTTTTCCTGAATCTCCCTGATCATCTTTGGAACCATTTTGTGAAAGTGTTGCATGATGGTCAGGACACGTCCAAAGAGAACCTCTTCTGGTCTAGCCTGTATTCTGTGGCATCGTGGGGAGTCCCATGGGCTTCTTCATTGCCACGCATCACTATGCCTGGATGATCTCACCTGGCTGTTTAATGAGGGCCAGATGATTCTCATGAACATCCCTGTTGATGATGCTCATGTTTTGGGAATTGTGTCTGACTTGCCCTTGGAGCATTTTAAAAAAGGTTGTGGCATGGCCCGCTTATGGGCCTGGCTTCTCCTGCTCTCCGCTTCCACAGATAATACTGTAAGTTCAGGGATTACTCCCAAGGCATATCCTTCTGGCTGTGCCACCCTTCACAACCTGTGAAGTACAAGTCCAACCACAGAGGACGTTGTGGTCCAAGGGTCCCCAAGGTGAGCAGCAACATTCGTCCTCTCCAGGACTGCCAAACCACTTTAGATTGTCCTCAAGGTAACACATGTGGCATGTAATGGGGGGAGATGGGGGGGTGCCATTTCACATACATCATTAGCTGTCCATCACTATTTAACATTGGTTCCTCCAGAGTGTTGAGCACCGCACACCATTCCAGGACATGTTCTATCCCATTTAGCGTTTCCTTTGTTCCCTCAAAGGACCATGCTTTCACTCTCTCTATCACATTGTTTTTCCCCTTTGTTACTGTCAGCACTTCATAGAGGTGGGCAAACCATTGGAGGCTCGAGCCAGATGCCTGGTTCTGGCTCACTTTGAGGTCCTCTTGGAATCTTGAGACAAAAACGAGCTGAGCTTTCATGTGGCTTCTGCCTGCCACCCACCTTCTAAGATCCTATGCCAAGAATCAAAAACAAACATTAACCCTTGATGTATAGCATGAGAGAGAATAAGAAACCCATCTAGTGCCAGAAATGGACAATGTGAAAAAACCTGGGACCAATCTTGACTTCCCTGCTTGACCAAATTGTGTGATCTTGGGCAAATATTTTATTTATCTGTGCCTCTTTTTTTTTCATTATTGCACATGAGAGCGTCTTGAAATATGTACGGTAAGGATGTGTATTGTACAAAACATATCTTTGTGTTTGATTTAGTTGACTATAATGTTGCCCCACTTACAATATGAATATAGGCCATATATAGGGTGTACATGACAACTGACTTACCTCTTAGTTCACTAATGGCATTCTTATCATGGCAGGAGGCATAACTGTTTCTAAGTTCATATTTCAAAACTGTCCGTATTATTAAATGCGTTTCAACTCCGTGATATATTCAGAATTACTAAAGGGAAATGCTTCTGTATGTTAAATATGCTTTCTGGAATTTTGAAGAGACTTTCTTATATTTTTGTGTAGTGTTTGTTGCACAATATAGACACCAGACATTATGAGGACTTGGTTCGTGCAGAGGCTGTTAGAGCCAAACCATACCCCTTGCTCAGACCACCCTGTTAATTTGTTGACCCTCACACATCTTAAACTTCACTGTCAATATCTAGACAGCTATGTGTCTCCTTTGTTCCAAAGGACGTAAATACGACTTTCACTTTGTGCTCTACAGATAGTCCTAAGATTGCATGAGCATGCTTTCTGAACACCATGATGACCCAGTGAGAGGCACTAGGAGAAGCACACACTGCTTTCAAAAATAATTTAGGAGTGTTCAGTCTTGGCCCCATCATAAACCCCATCCACACCCTGAACTCACCCAAACACTTGGAGGAAATTCAGCTTGCATGGTGCGCAGTACATGATTTGTAAGCTGAATGAAAAAATAAGTTACTGAAACACAGCAGGTAAAATAAAATACTCCTAGGAAGCAGGATTGTATATACCATGCAACACGAAGTAAAAAACCTGAAATATAACTGGGACTGAATTGCTAATCGGCTGTATCCCGACTAGAGGCAAGATGGCGGCTGCTTGAACGGCCGGTGCAGTTCAGCAGTGAGGATACAGACGGGAAAACCCGCCCGGGACCAAGCAACATGCATGGGGAATCCGCACTTTGATGTAGCGTGCTATCAGATGTGAAGAACAGCGGCTGAATAATACTCGCGGAGAAAATATTTACCGGCTTTCGGAGGGCTGGATGGGATGCTGACTCTCACCTGTGCCGCGGTGGCAAAGCTGATCCTGCGGGCGGTTCGGCTGACCCTGAGGTCTCTACCTGCTACCTTCGCCTTCCGCATTGCTGAGAGGCGGAGTCAATTGCGAAGTCAGCTGCGGAGCCAAGCACGGAGTCAGCCGTGGAAGAGAGCCCTGACACTGAGCAACGGCGGCTGGGGAAGTGCTGCTCTACACCAGCAGCCAGAACAGAAACAAGCGCGACTGAGGGGTCGCTGTGGCAGAAGCGGGAGCAGGGGGAAAAAGGGGAAAAAAAGCGAAGCAGCGTCCAGTGATTGCAGCCAAGCCTATCAACCAGTGAAGCACTTCAGGCAGAGTATTCTGTCTGTAATGGCGCCCAAAGTTAATCAGGGGCTTAAAACAACGCAGAGAAAGAAAATGCAAAAAGAAGAAGCTGCTAATGCTGGTAATGCAGCCCCCGACAACCCTTGCGGCGATGAGACCACCACCTTACCCGATGCGCAACAAAAAAAACGCCAGCAGGGGGCCCCCAAGACCCGGTTGGCGACTGCATCAGTTTTGGACCTCCTGGTAAAAGCGGGTAAGGAGAAGGGGGGCAAAGATATTGCTGAGAGTAAAATGCCCGAGATTATAAATGACTTGAACCAGCCATGTTCCCCCAAGATCCAAATGCCAACCCCATTATCAACAGCAGGAACATTAATGGAGATCGAGACTGTTGAGATAAATGAAGCCGTGTATGAAATGGAGAATGTAACTAAGGCAGCGGGTTTAAATTCAGCCCCTATATTAAACAAAAACGGTGATGCTATAATTGAGGCACAGGAGCTGGACATAGGCACCCAGCCTACTAGGGGAGACACCAGTAACATAGATGGAGCATTATCTGAACCCTTAACCTCCCTTACCGCTAAAGATGAAATGATACTAAATGGCGCTTTAGGAGGGGGCGGCGGCGACAAGGAAAACGACCCCAGTGAGGCATTCTTTTCAGTCTCCGATGGAGGAGAATGGTCTGATGAGGATGAGGAACGTAGCTCCTGTGTGGAGACGGATACTGATTTGGAGGATAATATCCCGACTACAGCCTTGAGGAAAAAAAAAGCTGACTGGAGTCAAGAGATGGAATACCAGGAACATCAGGAGCATCAGGAGCTCACCTGGGATCATTCCTCCACACAACTGCTACCAGGAAGCCCTCATCTGGAACAAGCTCAAATGTCACTACTTGAGACAATCCATCAGGAGATACTAGCACACCGCGAGGAGACACGCCAGGACAGCAAAAAATCACAGGCTGCCTTGAGGAAAATGCAGGGGGTAGTGAGAAAGCTCACCAAGGCTTGCGCCACCACTGGGGACAGAGTGTCAAATCTAGAGGAGAGGGTGGTCGCTACAGAGACTGAGATGGCAGCTGCTACGGCAAAAGTCGAGGCTCAATGCTCCCAAGTTACAGACATACAATGGAAGCTGGAGGAGATGGAAAATCGTCTCCGAAGGAATAACCTTAGAGTCCTAGGAATTCCGGAGGGAAGAGAAGGGTCAGACATCCGAGCATATATCGTGAAACTTTTCCAACAGGCTTTCCCTGAATTGCCCGGATGGGATTGGACCAAAGAGATACAGAGAGTCCACCGTATTCCCTTTAAAATAAGAAAAAACACTAAAGAAGGAGATAAACCCAGGGCAGTGCTGATTTTTCTGGGGAACTTTGTACTCAGACAGGCAATCTCGGAGAGGGCAAGACCAGATGCAAAGAAGAACTGCGATGGTGTTTCTTTCTTTGTCCGCCCTGATTTTTGCCATGTGACAGTGGAAAGACGTTGGCGGTTAAGAGGGCTAATAAAGCCTTTTCAAGATAAGAAACTTCAGGCCTTTCTAATAAATCCAGCCCAGCTCAAGGTTATTAATGAAGGGAAGACTTTATATTTCTCATCAGAGATTAAGGCCAAAGAATATCTGGATAGCCTAGACAAATAATAGTAAATGGTCAGAATGAAAATAGGGAATGTAATGTGTGGATTCCTCATGTGTGGTCAGCTTGGTTAGGAGGTGTTTAAGCTGGTTTTGCCATAATTATGGTAGTTATTCTTTTTTTTTCCCGGGTGTAATTTTATTTTAACTAAGTATGGTACTTTGGTATCCTCATTTGCAAACTGCATGACCATCACACGCACAAACAAGTGTTGTGCGCCTCACAGTGTGGGTGGGTGTGTCGGGTGGACAGGGTGGGGGGTGGTGGGAGAAAGAGGGGGTTGGGTGTGCTGGGTGGGCCTAGGGGGGGGAGAAAAATTAAAAAAGATATAAAATGGAGTTCAGGATGCATCGCCATGGCCAAGGTCATATCAGGACACAGGAACCACCTAATTCAGTCGAAAGATAATACCAAATCTAAGAGGCAGAAGATGACAAAAGGTCAAATTAGAAATAAAGATGTCAGACATTAAAATATGTACATTGAATATCGGAGGGCTAAATGACTGGAGGAAAAGAAAAAGGCTGAATCATTTTGTCAAATTTAATAAAATTGATGTGTTATGCCTCCAAGAAACGCACCTCCCATGGGCAAAACGAAACCTTATGTCAATAAATGGATTTGACCTGGCTGCGTGCTCACTGCAAACCTCAATGGTCAGAGGGGTAGCTATTTTGATAAAAAAAACCTTGGGGGGGGTTAAGAAGGTTAAAGCTGATAGCTATGGCAGATGGGTGATTGCTGAGCTGGATCTAGGATTTACCATTTGTGTAATTTATGGATCGAATTGCGATGAACCAGAAATTTTTGATTTTTTAGAGATTGAACTTGCAGGTTGGGTCGTACCTGTAATAATATGTGGGGATCTAAATATCTCTGCTAGCTGGGAGAATACCGTTAAATATAATGGCCGAAAATCAAGAGTTTACAGGGCAATCAAATCCCTGAAAGAATCTATAGATCTAGTGGACATCTGGGGGGTCAAGGAGCCTAATAAATCTGGTTTCACATATTTTTCCAATCCTGCTCAGAAGCACTCTAAACTGGATTATTTTTTTATCACTACATCTGAGATAAATAAGGTAACTATTACTAAACTACCAAGAATACTATCCGACCATAACCCCTTAGTAATAACTTATCAAAGGAGCTACCGTAGAACAAATAGACCACCATGGTCTTTCGAGAGGAGATTGCTGGAGGATGCCAGATTTACTGCCCATATTAAGAGCTGGGCAGATGACTTTTTCTCGGCCAATAGATATAGCTCAACCATGAACATAGTGTGGGATTGTTTTAAAGCAGCTTTGAGGGGAGAAACTATTAGCTATTCGACCAAAATAAGAAAAGATGATAGAAAAAAAGAAGAAAAATTACTTGATAGACTCATGAATATCGAGGAAGAGCATGTAAAAGTCATTGCATCAGGGGGAGACGGCAGCAGCAGTCATAAAGTACTAACGACAATTAAGGCAGATCTCCAGGAAATCTCCACTCGGAAAGCGATGGGCGAATATCAGGCTACAAGATCCAGTCGATATGAAACTGGAGAACACGCTGGCAGAGCCTTGGCCCTGCGACTTAGGCAGGAAAGGTCAAAAAACACTATTAAAAAGATAGAAGAAAGGGGTAAAGAGTACACAGAAACAACAGACATCCTTCGTGTCTTCAGAGACTTTTATAAAAAATTATATGACGAAGAAACAATGATCGGGGGGCATTATACGAATTTAGAAGATTCTGGTCCCTGTCTTGATCCCTCCCTTCAAGAGGAACTGGACAGAGACATTACCGAACTGGAAGTTAAAACTGCCCTCCAGGAGTTGGCTTCAGGGAAGGCCGCCGGCCCGGATGGCCTCCCCTTGGAGGTATACAAATGTATTGAATCCGAAATCATAACCCTATTAGTTGACCTCTTTAATGGGATAGTATACAAGGGAGAAACCCCGGAATCTTGGAAAGAGACAAACATCATTATCTTCCACAAAAAAGGGAAACCTAGCGAGAGTCCGGGGTCATATAGGCCGATATCCTTGATTAATTCAGATACAAAGCTTTATTCCAAAATTTGGGCCTCTAGAATGGGCAGGGTCATTGGCGGCCTGGTCTCTCCGTGGCAGCATGGGTTTGTCCCTGGACGAGGCACCACCGATCATACAAGCAGAGCAATAGCCATATTTGACGCCCATGCTGTCACGGGGGGGAGGGTCGCCATGATCCTGCTAGACGCGGAAAAAGCTTTCGACCGCGTGGTATGGAGCTATCTATGGGAAATCTTGATAGGGAGAGGTTTTGGGCAAAAAATTATCGGAGCCCTAAAAGCGATGTACCTCAATCCTGTGGCAAGAGTCACGGTCATGGGGGAGAAATCTGATATTTTCGACATTAAGAGAGGAACCCGGCAAGGATGCCCGTGTTCCCCTATTCTTTTCTCCCTATATATTGACCCACTTATTCAGGCAATACTGGGATGCCCTAGGTTAAAACCGGTGGTAATAAATGGTTTCGAAAATAAAATATTAGCCTATGCCGATGATTTGGCTGTCTTTACTGAAGAACCCCAACAAGCAATGTCAACGTTAGTCGATCTGACAAAACAATTTGGTTCCAAGTCAGGTTACCTATTAAACGAAGCAAAGACCCAGATAATCTGCACAGGGAATGTGGTAAAGGCAGACTCCAGATATGTGGATGCAGCAGTATACCTGGGGGTCACAATTAATGCTTCTGTAGGGAAGATAGTGGAGGGTAATTATTTACCACTGATAAAATCAATAGAGACTGACCTAAAAAGATGGGATGGACTACACCTCTCTTTGATTGGCAGGATAAATGCAGTCAAGATGACTATGTTCCCGAAGCTTTTATATCTCTTTAGAGCCATACCATTATTTATAGAGGAAAAAATAATGTCAAAAATGGAATCGGTCTTCATCAAATTTATTTGGCAATATGGTAAAGTAAGAAGGTCAACAAGCCTGTTATCTCTTCAGCGGGAAAGGGGGGGCTTGGATCTCCCAAACCTAAGGCTATACCATTGGACCTGTCTTCTAGTACAAATGAAGATACTATTTCAATTAGATGTTAACTTTGATAATGTTAGACCAGAAGCATATCAACCCCCATCTATTTATGAATTATTATTGGGAAGAAAGGCCACTGGTATCATGTTATGTGAAGTAGATCGAAGATTTTATAAAAAAGCAAGATACAAGATTATTGATAGCGCTTGGAGGGTATGGAAGGCCAGTAGAAAACTGTGTAATATCCCCAAAATTAATGCTTATATCCATATCCACAGATTCAGCCTCTTTTCAAGGCTTGGGATTGGAAGGGTTTTAAAAATTTGGAGGGAATTGGGCATTAATACACTTCGAGACATAATGGAGGTAGAAGGATTCATGAGTTTTGAGGCATTACAAAGGAGACACGGTTTCCCAGATAATCACTGGTTCGCCTATACCCAGGTCGACCGTTCCCTGAAGTCCATTAAACCAAAACCACCTCCCCCTGAACATAGCCCCCTCTTGGAAGCATTGTCCAAAGGATGCAGTAAAATCAAGCCTTTATATAACATCCTCCGGGCTGAGATTAAGGACGATGTTGATAAAACAGAGGTTGCATGGTCTAACAAATTAGGGAACCCGAATGTAGATGTTGACCAAGCTATAGCATTGAATAAAAGAATATTCAGAGCTACTAACCTAAGAGCTCAACATTATAAAACAGTATTTAACCTATACCATACTCCGGCAAAACTATACACATGGGGGGCTAGAGCGGACGATAATTGCCCAAGATGTGGGGGGGGTCAAGCAGACCTACTGCATATGTTCTTCTCTTGCACTCTCTTGACTCCAGTGAAAAAAGAGATTGAAAAGCTATGGGAGGGGCTGCTAGGTCATAAGATCGATCTATCCCCTACCCTGATGATTTTGGGCACAGATTCAAATTTAAATTTGGGCAAGGAAGAAGAAGCACTGGTATTTATCTCTGTTGCCGTTCTTAGGATCTTGATTTCTGCGGGGTGGAAGGACACTGTCGCACCATCCTTTCATATGTGGTTATCTAGATTCCTTGGTATACATAATATTGAGACTTGCCTATATGAGTATAAGAGAGGGAAAGTACGAGACTTCGGAAGAAGGTTCTGGGCCCCGATAACTAATTGGAGGCAGACTTATGTAAAAGATGTATAAATTGTTAATCCGCATACTTGGTTGTCTATTAATATTGGAAATATAATTATGTACTTTGCCTCCCCCTCCATTTTATTTTATATTCTGATGATTTTATATAAGCTTTTCCATTTTAGAAGTCTTAACTATTTATCTAATGCATGTTTGGATTGAGTATTTGTCTTTTGTATTTAAAGAATATGAGAATTAATTGTTAAGCCTGTGCCCTGAATGATCAAAATATGTACTTTTAAAAACCCTTTTCTTTTCTGTGATGTATTTTTGACTCCAAATAAAAAGCAAAAAAAAAAAAAAAAAAAGGGACTGAATTGCTAATCTGTATTACGTTTAGGGTTCTTGAACATATTCTTCAGAAAAACAGCTTTTACCTGCAACATTAAGGGCAATAACATAGAAGTTGGTTTGAACCCACTAATGGTTTCACTGTACCTACTCCACATAAACCCCTGGCTTCAACTATTACACCACTGTAGGCTGTTTGAAACCTGAGGCCGGTGTCATGCAAAGCCCGCATTGATGCCCAAATCGACTGCTAAGTGTCCAATTAATTTTAGCAGCTGTCCCAAGCTGGTAGCGTCTGTAAAATACACAAGTTTCTGCACAATATGCCCTTGAGTGTCCTCACACTTCTCTAAGACTTCTCACGAAGCTAGAAGGCCATCCTCTACCAAGAAAAACTTTAAAGCCGCTCATTTTAAATGAGCATTTGACAAAGTCTCCCTCTGTGCATGTTCATGCTCCACAAGAGAACCTGGACACTTTTTAAATGGGAAAGTGTGCATACGCATAGGCGCGCACCCTAAAGAAACATAGGTCCAGATGGACTGGAATCTATTGCACTCAAGTTGAGGCAGTGTTTTTCATACGTGAATCAGTTATTTTCAAGATGGTTAGGTGAGCTGTCTGCATGATCCCCATACTTTTGTTATTTCTTCGGGTTTCTTCTTATCTGGTTTTTTGGGCTACCTTTGGTATGTAAATTGTGCAACTAACCGTTCTTTCCAGTTGGCCCACATAGAATGTTTTACTTGATATGAAAACCACCATATGCTCTCTTTGTACTACAACCACACTAAGGTTTTAGTTTTTTCTTGACAAATGTAGGGCAAAGAACAATTTTATACCCTTAGAAGATGCTGCATTTCATATTTCTAAAAACTGGAAAACTGAGTAGTTGAAATTGGTTGCTTTGCTCAGAAAAACATCCATCCTGATCATCTGCAGTAATTTTTGTCTTGGACTCCATAAACCTTTCATTTCCCAAAGGCCCTCCTCCTCCTCCTAAGACAGAGTCTGTGGTCCTAAACTACCTGCTTCTTAATCTTAATTCAGTCGCTGGTCATGACTATAAAATTACAGAACCCAATTGATATACTCATGACCGAAACCATGTCCTCATATACATCGTTCTCATCATTTGACAGCCTTTTTTGAAGGTTGGATTATACTAACACACTTATCGCTCTCCTATATACAAATCAAAGGTTCTCAGATAATATTAGGCATCTATTTACCTTCTTGGAACTATGAGTCTATATTAAATTTGGTTTAGACTATCTCAGTTTCAACTGTAACAGTAAGGAAACCACAATCAGACTGGCCTTAAAGATCGTTTTTACCCTTCACCGCTGAGAAAAACGTTTGTCCCTACCAACTCAAAAAACCGGAAACAATCTTATTTTAATCTCCTCTAACTCTTTAAAAATTGAATTCCTTGTACCTCTCAGTATTTTAGATCACCAAGCCAAATCCTAGCGCGTTCCTCAACATAATGTCTTCCAATTAACTAGTCAAAATCTTAAGGCGTTCCAAGAACAACATCAGTCTGTCAAAAGACAGACTATTCTATGAGTTCGGGTGCACGCACACAAACATCCTTATCAAGTAAAAAGACCATCCTGTTCATAAATATATTTCCTCTAGCAAATCTACCGTTGATTCCACCGAACCAATCACTTTCTCGTCCTAATGTGATTTCAATGCCAGAAAACCCAACATCAGCTGACCAAAGAAACTGCAGAAAAAATACATGGCCCCAAATGTTCCTTAAAATTTCTAAGAAGCAAGAAAATGTCAGATAAAGTCCAGTATTTCTGAATTAAATCGGCACTCAGCAATTTCATGGTATTTTTCTTCATTTTAAAGCACTGCATGAATTCTCTTCCTCGTCAATTAAACCACACTGAAATTGTATTGCCCTCAAGCTTGGGTGCTGCTTCTTTGAAAAGATAATTAATGTTAATGTCAATGTTAAGAAGAAATAACCCTGAAATCTATCATTCACCACACCTGAGAGTTCTTTCTTTAAACTTCTCAAAGTTTAACATACAGCACATTCTATTACACGTCAATCCTTGTAGATAGATAGTATCCTGCCAGCTGCATGAGATAAGTTTTCATTCTAAAACCCTCTAGTGGTTCCAATCTTCGCTATCTGGTCAAACATAAGCAGTTTATCTCGCCTTTTCAGATCAGACCCCATGTCTGACATCTGCGCTGTAAACGCATGGCTTATCCCGGAGTCCAACACTACAATATCTAAATGGCACCACTGGCAGCCATGTAAGAGCAATCCATTATTTCTTATGCTGATAATACTCCGTTAATTGTATCAAACACCGAAAATGTCAAAGCTACAAGATGTGATCTAGTTGAATGCCTGTCAGATGTTGCCATTTAGATACAGGATCACTGTCTGAAACAGAACGGTGATACAGTAATTCTGAACAGAAAAGCTGATTTAATCTGGTAAAACAGGTGTTGGCCTCCCTCACTCAGTCCAGCCCCCTTCCCGAGGACTTTAAAAATTATAGATAATATCTCCATAAAAGACCAAGTATCATCTGTCTATGGAATTTGCTGTTCCATCTTGTGCCTGCCGTGGAGGAACTTTAGCTCGCTGCCAATGCATGGCCGCTGCACCATTGTTCAGGCACTTGCCTGAACATCAGTTGCCCGGATGACTGGAATCATTTAGACTTCGGCTTGGCAGGCTGTCTGTTCTTGCGCTTTCAAATTATGCTGAACACAGCAGTACTTTTGATGCATAATCTTCCTAACAGATCACCTTTTTCTCTGGCGTGAAACACACTGTTGCCAGTTCAATGCGCCCTCCACAACACCGGCTTAGCATATCTGCAAAGCCACCATCGACCCTTGAGGCCATTGAGATCACCCAACGATGCATTAATTCAGCAATGACAAATTCATCGTGCCAAAACAGGGGGGACAATTTTTCAATCATCTCACAGCTCTCCATTGATGTTTTATATGCCCTGGTGAGGGAAAAAGTGCAAATTTCATTGTCCCCAATGTAGTGCTTTGACTCTATAGACTAACATGGGAATACTTTAATAAAGTATAACTATTGATAGAAAGGAGCTAAAAATATAATTCATAGACTTAAAAGAATAGTTATAATAAATTCACAACTTGCCATTGTGAGATTTGTTATAACTATTACCAAAAATACGTTATGGAACTTTATTTTCTGTGAGACGAAATCCAGCCTTTCAGCAGCCCTTCTCTGATTGGCCATCCTCTGCCAGGCTGAGCCAAGCTGCCTTAATGAGGTGTGAAGGCGTCTGCCTTGAGACAAAGGATTTCCTGTGGGAGATTTGCAAGCTGCAGAGCACAAGGCTTGAAGGGGCCAAACTGGTCTTCAAAGAGGGAATAACAGTTTGGACAGGGCACAGCCTCGACCCCACATCCTGCACCCACAGCCAGACAGGAGCCCCAGTAATTAGATTAGTGCAGGGCCTGGAAGGCGAGTATTAGGGACTCTTAGTCATGCTAGTGGGTTGGCTGAGCCACATCTAACTCTTCAAGAGAGACTTTGTCCATTTTGGATTTTGGAAGAGTGGTGCTTTCTGGGACAATAATATGCCACACTTTGGAGGAACTGGTCATACACCTGGGTGGCACCCTGCATCCCATTGGGCAGGGAGGGCCCCTTGCTTGACGCCCAGGATTACTGAATAAATATGGGAGCGTTGCCAAGCAACTCAAATCCCTGTCTGGAATAATCAGGAGAAGAATGATTGCACCCCAAGATGACTGCACCCATAAGGACTGCACATGTAGCACACTTGGGTACCACAGCCCTAAGGCCTTTGCCTTGCTTAAAAAGAATTCAGGAGGGACTCCAGAAAGCAACAGATACAAAAGAGCTTCAAGAGTTACTTGCCTAACACTACATAAGGACTGTCCTGCATGACCCCTTGCCTGCACCCAAAGGATTGCACTCTGGAAGACTGCCCGTGCTGCTCACTTGGAACTACAGCCCTAAGGTCTTTGCTTTACTTCACACTTTTGTATGTGTTTTCAAAATTTAGTAAAAGTTGAAAAAAATGAAGCCCGGGCTCCTGCGCTTCCTTAGTAATCGGCCCCTGGTGGGACTGGTCTCGGAGGCATTTTTAGAATATGGATATGGGGCACACACGCTCCCCCTCATGGGGCTTAATAATCCCCTGGGACTGCCACCTCCTTGGGGCTTTTCTGTAAAAATTGATGCGTGGGAGGCCCATTGCTTCGGGGAGCACCAGCTCTCTGTTGCCACTTCCTAAAAACAAGTCGGGGGTGGGGGAGGGGGGGGGGGGGGCACTCTTTGACCCTCGTGCCTGGGGACCACCACTTCTCTAGTGCAAATACATGTTTATATCCGGACACTCTCAGACTCCCATGCCCTCAGGCTCTGGGGACCACCAACTTCCCGGGGGCCATGATCAAACTGTAGTGGGGGGGGCCTCAGGGACCGCCCCGGGGATCACCACCTCCATGGGGCCATCTTTTTAAAAAAAAGAAATGGGAGGGGGGCCACATGGCCCCCCTCCCTTGCCGTTTTCGGCAGGCCCAAAAGTAAGAAAGGAGGGGGCCTGTGCAGTCTCCATCCTGGAGCCATACATGTACCTGGGGACTTCCATCCCCCACAGCCGGCTCCTGCTATGTCCCGGGGTGCTCAACCCTGGGCTATAGCTTTGGCAATGCTTGCTCCCCGCAGTAGGTGGGGAGTTGCCAATGACCACAAGAGCCTTCAGGCTCCCCCCACGGTACCATGGGACCAAGCAACAAATTTGGCCGTGAGAGGGGGGCCACACAGCCCCCTTCCCCTAGTATTAATTTAAAATTTGGAAAAAATTCGGGTCCCGTGGAATGGCATTCCCCGGGGCTGAAATCAGCCTGGAGCTGCCCCCTGTCTTCTAAATACAAAACGAACAAAAAAGTCTGGGCCTCGGTGGGTGGGATACCGTCCCCGGTGCCAAATTTAGCCTGCGAAGAGGGGCCGTGCAGCCCCCCCATTCCAAAAAGGCCTCGCCCCAGGGGATGCGTTCTCCTGTGCTGAAGTTGGCCCATGGAAGAGGAGGCTGCACGTCCCCCCTCCTTCCCTAATTTTTTTTTTTTTTTTTTAAAGACGCCCGCAGCAAGTTGCCGGAGGCCCGCCCCTTTTACCACCACTCTGAAAACGTGTCTCCTGGTGCACTACTAGTTGGGGGATGAAGTCCCCTTGGCTCCCGAGGGTCCTTGGGAGCCAATAACCCCCCTCCCCCCGTTACCTCCAGTAAGTCCCACACAGTGGAATTGCTGTGAGGTCTTTGGAGGCCATGCCCCCTTTCTCCACCACTCTGCAAACGTGCCTCCTAACACACTACTGGTTGGTGGATGAAGTCGTCTCGGATGCTGAGGGTCTTTAATGCCAAGAAACCCTCCTTTTACCTCCAGTAAGTCTGACACAGCAGGATTCCTCAGAGCTGATTGGAGGCCGTACCCCCTTTCTCCACCACTCTGCAAACACGACTACTAGTTAAAGAAACATAAAAAGTCACTTAAAGCAAAGGTTACATGGACATGATAGTTAGGCTCAGACTTTACTCCTACAAAAACAGAGAAATGCTGTAGTTATAGTTACCTGAACTAACTATAACTTACACCCCGCAATGCACTGCTTATGTGCTCACATATTACATTACTCATGACATGGTCAGTGCCATCACTGATGACATCTCAAATCACATCACTGATCACATCATCCACACAACCAGTCACATACCCATATCAATACTAATACACCTGCTCACTCCTCCATAGAGCCAGTCATACACCCACCCACACACTCGTACAACCACTCGCTCAACCATTCACACACCCATACAGTTACTCATACAATCAGTCACTCACCTATACAGCTACTCACACACCCACTTATTTACCAACAGTCACTCACACACCCCTCACTCGTACAGCCTCTCAACACAACCCCTTATTCACCCAAATAAGCACTCACACACTCAACCACTTACATACCCATTCACACATCCATATAAACACTCACACATCCACTTACCCATACAGCCATTCACATCAACACTCCTTTCCAATGCAGCCATTCACACCAACTCACCCAAACACCCACTCAAACAGCCATTCACTCACTCATACAGCCACTTACACGACCAGTTACTCACTCATACAGCCATTCAGACACCCACTCAATAACTTATACAGTCACTATACACTCACTTACCAACCCATAGAGCCACTCACACTGCCACTCACTAACCCATACAGCTACTAACTGACCTGCTCACTCACCAATACAGCCACTCACACACACAGCTACTCACACACCCAGTTATACACCCATGCAGCTACTCAAACACCCATACACATAGGATGCATAGTCACACAGCCACTCACATAATATATGTTAAAAGTAGTATCACTCAGTAGTAGTGCACCTAGTATACTAATTTAACTTTTGTAGTAGGTTAGTTTATATGTGTTTGAGGCATGTGTGCTGTAGATATATATGCTTTGCATATGTCCGCCATCTAGTGTTGCGCTTGGATGATTACAAGTTGTTTTTGTTCCTAGAAGTTTTCTTCGAGTCACGAGGTTCTGTGACTCCTCCTCTTGGGAATACTATGCGTGGTCATCCGCTTCAATCCGCCTGCAGTCTGAGATATATATCTCAACAGTATTGGTTCGATCAGTATAGTATACATCTACTACTAGATTTTGTAGCGGATTTTCAACTCATCTCTTTGGCCTACGGGCCATGCCTGGCAACACTTCTCCATTTCGAATGAGATAGAGAATTACCTGCTAATGGAACACACTACGTTCAGTTTATGTCCGAAGTACCACTCTAAGTACCCTCACACCGACAAACATCCTGTTTGTAACTTATGGCTCTCGCCTGTCGTCTTTTCGATATCAGACGACAAGAGATGCAGCACAAACAAGTGGACGATGTCCCCGGCATCTTCGGTTGACTAGAGGAGGAGGAAGAGGCTTCAACGGCACAAGAGGAATCAGTTTCCGTACATTACTCTGATACTGAGTCTCAACCTGATGAGGACTCAGCCACTCTTCAGCCAGCACAAAAACGACGTACTGCGTGTACTTCTACCCCTGCTCTGAAATCCAAATCCCCAGCCTCCTCAGAGAAAACTACTCAAGGGCTGCCACTGTACATAAGCTATGGCATGCACTGAAAACATGACTTGGAACCCTCCGGTTCGGCTCCGAATGTTCACCTACAGCACGGGCCTCTGCATCCCTTCCATCCATGACCAAAACATCTCTCTTCGGTCTCGTCACTGAAAAAAACAACAATGTTTTTTCAGAATGTAACCTTCCTCCATCAAAGACAAAGCTTCCTGCACCGAAATGCTTTGTGTTTGGTCCAAAATCTCCCCTGGAGCCAATCCTCGAGCAATTTCACCAAAAGCTCAATCTGAAACAAAAAACCCTTCAAATTCAGCCTGGAACAAAGAAAATTATGGAACAGCCATGAAAACAACAAACTCCTAAAAAGCAGTTGAGTTTTGGGAGGTTTTAGATGTTCCTGTTCAACCCCTAAAGAAGAAAAGAAAGGATGCTGCTACAAGTCCATTACATAGCCCCATTCCTTAATCACCTGTACCACAATCGACACCTTCACCACCTCACTCACCACAGTTGTCTGAGGCTAGTAATATGGCTCCTCAGTCAACAATAGATGAGCATCAAGACATCCCAGATGACACGCAACCAGAGGATCCTTGGGAGGATTATAATATTGATCCTCATGTTGACATTGATCCTGGTTTATACCCTAGCCATCCATCCCCACCTGAAGAAACATCTGCTTATCAGGATCCTATCGCCAGAGCAGCCACTTTCCATCAGGTACTTTTACATAAGGCCTCAATAGAGGAGGATATCTTCTTTGCAACCTTATCTAATACACAAAGAGGGGCACAATACTTACCCCTTTTAAAAGGTGTATGACATTTTCTAAAAACCAGTTAAAGCAAGAATTACTCCGCACATTAAAAAGAAATGCAGACTACCACCTTCAGACCCCATTTTTATTAGAGGTCAATTAACTCCTGACTTTTATAGTATCCACTGCTAGAAAAAGGGCTAACTCCCTAACAACTGGAGAAGCACCACCACCAATAAGGAATTCAAACTTGTGGATGCTTCTAGTAAGAGTTGTGGCACAGGCAGCTAATCGTTGGTGTACAGCTAATAGCCAAGCATTAATAGCAAGTTACGATCGGGCCCACTGGGACGAAATGTAGGGCCTTCTCCAACATCTCCCAGAGGAGTACAGACAAAGATGTCAAGAGATTGTTAATGAAGGCAAATTTACTCACCAACAACTCTATTAAGTGGCCATTAGATGCAGCCGACACTGCTGCTAGGAGTATAAATACTAATGTGCCAATAAGACATGCATATTTAAGGGTATCAGGTTTCAAACCTGAGGTACAACAGACCATATTGAACCTCCCATTTGACAAGGAACATCTTTGGCCCCCAGGTGGACACAGCCCTTGAAAAAAATGAAAAGGCACACATAGGTAGCAAAATCAATAGGACCTCTACAAACACCTATAGAGGTTCCTTTCGTAGGTCCAATTTTAAACAAGGGGCCAGGACAGCTTCCACAGATTGCTCTGGTTCACCATATAAAACTCAAGGACAAACCTCCAACAACTAAGACCTTCTACAGAGGTAACAATTTCAAAGGCAGAGGGAACAATACACATTCCTCAAATGCCAACAATAAACAATGACTACTTTACCTTTCCCCCACAACACCAAACACCAGTTGGGGTTGTCTTCAACAATTTCTCCAAAACTGGATGTCAGTTACAGCAGACCAATGGGTCTTGGACATTATCCAACATGATTATTTTCTGGAACTCATAACAACTCCTCCAAATATTCCACCCCTCAAACAGAAACTATTCATGCTACATCAAATCCTTCTGCGACAAGAAATAACAGCTCTATTGAAAAAGAGGAGCTATAGAACCAGCTTCACCACAATTTCATGGGACAGAAGTGCATTCACCATACTTATTAATTCCCAAAAAGGATGCATCTCTCAGGCCCGTTCTAGATCTCAGATCACTAAGTCATTAGCCGGCCTGACCTTAGTGTCATATGCCGACGACACGCAATTGATGGTTTCCCTCTCGGATGGCGGAGTCTGTGGTCCGGTGCAGTTTCGTACTGGACTCGAGGCAATTTCGGAGTGGATGACCTCAAATTGTCTTCAATTAAATGCTAGCAAATCGTAAGTATTGCTGGTTGGCAAAAACAAGGACCTTTGGAGCTCACAGTGGTGGCCTACTTCCATGAGCAACGCCCAAACCCCCAAGTCAGTTGTAAAAAACCTGGGGATCTGGCTTGATTCTACTCTGGGGTTTCAGGATCACACTAAAAAGGTGGCTGGCATTTGTTTTGGTCTCCTACGTGGCCTTAGGCCCATTTTGGGATTCTTTGACTCTGCCACTCGCCAACTGATAGTTTAGGCTACCATTCTCTCACGCATAGATTATGCGAATTGTCTCTTGTTAGGGGCCAACAAGGCGGACGTTCTCCGCCTGCAGAGAGTCCAAAACTCAGCTGCACGGGTCCTGCTCAGGCTCCCTAGATTTTGTTCTGTGTCAGGTGCCATCAGGCAACTTCATTGGTTGCCTGTTCAAAAAAGGATTGAATTTAAAGCACTCTGTCTTACTTTTAAGATTTTAAAAATTTCTTCTCCTGAGATTCTATCCAATTTAATGACTCCATATGTCCCCAACCGCCAACTTCGCTCCTCGGAGCAGTTGTTGGCTGTGGTTCCCCGTGTGAAGCTGGCCAGAGCCGGGAGGGGGGGGGGGGGGGGGGGGAAGAGTCTTTCTGCCTTTTGGTGGCTAGGCTGTGGAATTCCCTCCCTGCCCATGTCCGCTATTTGGATGGTTTGTTCCCCTTCCGTAAGGCCATTTAAACCCTCTTGTTTCCTGCCTTGACTGTGCAGCTGCCTCGAGCGCCGGGACGCCCCTTTGCTGGGTCAGCTGCGCGCTTTATAAAATTACGTTATTATTATTATTATTACATAATATCAGAACATTTCCATATGGTCACTCTTCAAGACATGATCCCTTTATTACAAAAAGAAGACTTCATGTCAACCTTAGATCTAAAGGACGCCTATTTTCATACACCAATTCATCCTGCAGATAGAAAATGCCTCAGATTTCTATTTCAGGGAAATCATTATCAGTGCAAAGTTCTTCCCTTTGGAATCACCACTGCACCAAGAGTATTCACAAGGCCTTAACAGTTGTGGCAGCACATCTACGCAGGGAAGACATTCATGTTTTGATTAGCCTGTTATCTAGACGACAGGCTAATCAAAGCAAATACATTTCTAACTTTGCAAACAAAACACTAAAAACCCCTAGATTTACTACATCAACTAGGGTTCACTCTCAACCTACAACAATCTCATAAACAGCCAGCTACTTCATGATCTAGTGTTGGTAAACAGCTGCACGTGGATTCCACTCTCTGCAAAGGTGGAATCCATAAAATCTATCCAAAGGGCGGCCATTTCAAGACCCAGTTCCACAAATAACTCTAACAGATGCATCTCTAACAGGATGGGGAGCACATCTCCTCTACCTTACTATTCAGGGACTATGGGATTCCAAACACAAGAATTTCCATATCAATCACCTAGAGCTGCAAGCTGTTCATGTAGCGATCAAAGCCTTCCTAATTCACCTACAACACAAAGTTGTCCTTATTCGAATAGACACTATGACAACAATATACTATTTACAAAATCAGGGGGGCACACAAACTCACCAATTATCTCACTTAGCTCAGAAAATATGAAAGTTAGCAATACACCACAACATTCATCTATTAGCAGAGCATGTCCCAGGAACAAGCAACCGACCTAGCCGCAGTCGCACCGCCTCTGATACTGGCCAAGGCCCCTCGACGCGTACTCCACCAAAAGGTCCAGATGCGACGATTCACTCACTGAAAAGTACAAAGGTGACACAGCTGACGGAGGCCGCACTAGCCGCCCATGACGCGGGCACAGCAAGGGACCTGGCCAGCAACTCAGACACACGCACGGAGGTATCGGGGTCTGCGGATAGTTTGCAGCTCTTCCCCAAAATCACGGCACAAATGGCTGCAGAATTTTGACTACGACGCCTTGATCGATGCACGATTGGTAATGTATGAACAGCACGCTTAGCCACACGCAGGTGGGTGGTAAGGGGGCTGTATGTGCTGAGGGCTTGCTGGATCACCACGGGCCAGCACGTAACGGGATCGGATAGCCTGCACCCCCCATCGTATGGACATGGTTAAGTTAGACTGCTACCCACGTTGGGTATCATGGTTTGGACCCCGAGTCTGTTTCCTTGGGGACCTTAGAGTTCAGGGGTTGTTTTTTCGAATGGCATTCTACCACCGACACAGAACACTTTCGGCTTGCTCGCCTACTGGCACGGCGCTTCCTTATGCAGCGCACAGTTATGGGGTCACTTAATTTATATAACGTATGCACCTGGAATGTGAGAGGCATGGGCTCGATCCACAAACGGCACAGAGTACTGGCCCAACTTAACCGCAGAGGGATAGTGATAGCCTGCCTACAGGAGACGCATTTAAGTGGTGCCGAGAACTTGAAACTGTCGAAGAAATGGAGGGGCCAACTCTTTGCCACGTCCTACTCTGCATTTTCCAGAGGGGCGGCTATATGGGTTCGTAATTCTGTGCCCTTCAAACCCATTGAACAGAGGATTGACAAGGAGGGACGATATGTATTTGTGCGGGGCGAGCTGGATGGTGTAACTGTTGTACTTGGCTGTGTGTATGCCCCGAACTCGGGCCAATCAATCTTTTTAACTGTACTTAATGGTGTATTGGCGGACTGGGCGGACTATCAATGGATTATTGGAGGGGATTTTAATGCTGTACTTGATGTTATGTTGGACAGGTCACACCCACCTTTACACGCCACCGATAGCAGGAAACAGGCAGCCGCGCTGACGCAATGGGCGGACGGGTGGGATTTAGCGGATGCGTGGCGCAGCAAACACTTGCTAGATAAAGAATACACCTTTTTCTCCCCATCTCACCAACTGCACACCAGAATAGACAGAGTGTTCTGCTCACGCTCTCTACTGGGGGCGATCCACACAGCGCAACACATGGGTAAGACATTTTCAGATCATAACCCTGTGAAGCTGGCGATACAATGGGGCAGACTGCTGTCGCCTATACCAACGTGGAGGCTGCCCACGGACCTGTTGGAAGATACTGCCTTCAAATCGACCATGGCGGACACTATTGTGGCTTTCTTCACCACGAACACTGGTACCGCTAGCTCCAGACGAATGGAGTGGGACACATTCAAAGTCTGCATCAGGGGGAGGCAATGGCAACACGAGAGGGCATGAAAAGAGTGGTAATGGACAGCCTTAAGGAAGTAGAAGGTACACTGGCATTGCTAGAAAAAGAAGCAGCAGGCACACACCTCCATTTTACACCGTTACAGGAAGCACACATAAGACACGCTGAGCTCCTGGAAGAACTTAGGCTACTGGACTTCCGGGAATACACCAACAGACAACACACCCAAGCTGACCGGTCAGGCCCACTCCTAGCCTGCATAATACGGGACGCCCCGGCACACCTCCCGATTCTTGCAGTTACAGACCAAAACGGCTCCATAGCCTCGACTCAATTAGGAGTCAACAAGGCCTTCACAGACTATTACACCACATTGTACGGCCCGCACCAACCCCTCTCGCACACGACACTAGAGGCTTTCATGGAAGGCCTGGAACTGCCACGGTTCACAGATGGACAGCGGGATGACATGAAACGTACAATCACTACGTCAGAGATCAAGCAGGCAATACACGCCTTACCGAGGAATAAAACTCCAGGTACGGACGGCCTGCCAGTAGAATTTTACGAGACGTTTATTGACCTTCTCGCCCCAGGTTTACAAATCATCTATCGAGAAGCACTACAGACTGAATCTCTGCCGCCGTCCTCCCTACAGGCCCTGATAACCTCCCTGTTGAAGCCGGGCAGAGATGGCATGCACCTAGCTAACTACAGGCCCCTGTCCCTTCTTAATACCGATTACAAAATATTGAGCAAAGTGCTGGCAACTAGGCTGACACAATACATTCCCCAACTGATTCACCCCGACCAGTGCGGGTTTGTCCCTGGTAGGAGCACGGCCTTGAACCTCCGTAGACTACCCCAACTGATGTTACCAAACCGGGCGACCGGGAACGCCGAGGGCTGTATTACGCTAGATCTCAAGCAAGCCTTCGACTCCCTCCGCTGGGATTTCATGTTTGCCGCCTTCGAGAAGTTCGGGTTACCTCCAGAATATGTTGCATGGGTCAGATTGCTTTAACTCCCAGCCTACGGCACGGGTTCGGACGTCCAGATGCATCTCTGAACCCTTCGCCGTTGCGAAGGGTACCAGGCAGGGATGCCCACTTTCTCCACTCTTATTTATTCTAGCACTAGAACCGTTGTTATGTAAGCTCCGTAAAGAAGCTCCTCACTTGGGCGTTCAGAGGGGCGGGAGGACACACGTGGTGTCTGCCTATGCTGACGACATTGTCCTATACCTCCGTGACTTACGAGGAGACCTACACCCTATACCCGCTCTCTTTGAGACCTACAGGTTGCTATCGGGTCTCGAGATCAGCGAATCCAAGTCCTTTGGTTACTGCTTTACTGACACTGGTCCATCCGCGCCATTACCGTTTCCGCCGTACGCCTTACAAATGGCGGACACCACTTTCCGTTACCTCGGGATCCAAATATACAGGGGAGAGGAGGCGATGCTACATGGCAACCTGGACAGGGCAATACGATCACTCAAATCACACGTGCAGTTCTGGCAGTCGCTACCACTGTCAGTGGCAGGCAGAGTAGCAATCTCGAAAATGGTAGTGCTCCCCCGACTCCTTTATTACTTTACTAACTTGCCATTCCTGATCCCAGCCTCCACCTTCAAAACACTAGACACATTACTGACGGAGCTAATATGGGGATCAGGGCGGAGACGTATTGGTCTGACTAAGATGCAACTCACTACCAGGGCCGGGGGTTTGGGAGCACCAGACTTTAGGGCATACAACTACGTGTGCCAGCTTCAATGGCTAGCTTACTGGCTGGCGGGTAGAAACCTGCATGAGATTGACATGACGGAGGAGGACCGGTCCAAAGGGAAAATCCACACCTTACTTTTGTCCCATTCGGAACTACCCAGACATGCCCCACCCCTTCTCCGCCTTGCCATTCGCTATTGGCGGAAGGCAGTGAAATCTACATCCCCCACGACTTCCTACGCCGCTACCATCCCACTGCTCGGTATTCCGCTGGAATCCGGCCTGCTCACAACCCACAAACTTGCTCCATGGCATGACGCAGGGGTCGTACACATCGGAGATCTATTCGCAGATGAACGCTTACTATCCTTTGAGGACTTTAGGGCCACGCATAACGTGCCCGAAGGCTCGTTCCTCTTACACGCTAGTATACGGCATTATGTGTCAGAGACATGGGCGGGAGACAACACGGAGCCACCCATAAACCCACTACTGTCCATGCAATACCTCATGGGAACGGGTAGTCACCTCACTAGATGGCTCACTGCAGGTGTTAGAACTGGAAGGGCGATCCCCTTATCACCCCTTAGGACCAAATGGGAGGGCGACATAGGGCGGCCACTAGAAGAGAAAGAATGGGAGCGGATTCTACAATTTCCCAAAAGGGTGGCCAGAAGCCCGAAATTCAAGTTTATCCAACTAATGGTATTGCACCGGGCTTACCTCACGCCACACCGCATACATGTTATGTTCCCTGACGCTACGGATGCCTGCCCCAGATGCCAGGCTGATGATGCCACACTACTACACATGCTATGGGACTGCCCTAAATTGGGCTACTACTGGACAAACGTACATGACTCGCTCGCCAAAGCAGGGTCTTCCCTATTACCCCGCACGTTAGAACACACGATATTAGGACTAGGGCCGGGCGCGCGTAAACGGAGTGTGTCCTCACGCTTCACTGATATGGTCTTGCTGCTAGCAAAACGCGCAATTACAATGCGGTGGAAATCACCCAAACCGCCAGACCCAGACACATGGAAAGCAGAAGTTGTACGTTGGGGTAAGGCAGAGGGTGAGGCACTGCAGCGTGAAGAGCGTAGGGGCCAAGAAAGATACCGATTTCGCTGGACTGGTTCACCATGCTGGGGGCCTTTGAACTGAGTGGGGAAGAAGGATCTGATGTCTCGCTATCTACTGTCTGATGTGCCATCTGCCCTTGCTATGCTACACCCTACCTCAATTAACATCGGGTGTGTTTTGAAATGTGATAACCAAAATACCTGTACTGTGTGTTGTTTATACCTCTAACTACCTTTATGGGACGAAATAATAGGAAGGTGCTATGTGAGGGAGTAGCCGAATGACACTTGATTATCTCAATCATGGATATGAATGCCGTGGGTGGGTATAGTTGGGGTGGTGGGAGGGAGGTTTTTTGGGAGCTCTGTTGAGCTACTTACGTCACAACAAACTACGGAAATTTCTATTATGATTGTTATTATCATACAGCGAAGAGCATGCCCTCCTTTCCATGTTTTATTCTATGTGGAATGTAACACGTTGATGCTCCACTTGATATGCGAATAAACAAATTTTAAAAAAAAAATGTCCCAGGAACAAGCAATCACATTGCGGACTTTCTGAGCAGATCACAGCAAGTCCACAAATGGGAAATTCACCCCAATGTTCTTCAACCATACTTTTGCAAAAATGGGATTTCCAGAGATAGACCTGTTTGCAACTAAAGAAAACTTGAAATGCCCATGCTTCGCAGGCAGATATCACCACCATCAGGCTAAAGGCAATGCACTATGGATGAACTGGTCAGGGACATTTGCAAATGCTTTTACACCTCTCCCACTACTAATGGAAATTAGTGGTCAGGAAACTCAGGAAAACATCGCTCACCATGTTACTAATAGCTCCCACATGGGCTCGACAACCGTGGTTCTCAACACTCATGGAACTCTATCTAGCCCCACATGAGAAGCTTCACCTCAACTCGGACCTTCTTACGCAGAATCATGGAACACTAAGACATCCCAATCCCAAATAAATTAATCTTGCAATTTGGCTCTTCAAGTCTTATAATTTGCTGATTTAGATGTGCCTCAAGACTGTATGAACATTCTTTTAAAGAAGCTCGTAAACTAATTACAAGGCAATGTTGTGCAGCAAAATGGAAACATTTTGTTATATTCTGTCACAAACAAAATGTTAATCCTCTTCAAGCAAAGGTACATACACTTATACCTATTGCATTTGCAAACTGCTGGATTAGCATATACTTCTATATCTTGCAGCTATTGCCGAATATCTCCAGAATGGATAATGCACATCAGTGTTTACAATTCCTGTTATTAAAGCTTTCATGGAGGGACTTAAAAAGATAATCCCCCTAGACTTCCACCTGCCCCAGCATGGAATGTATTTGGAGATAAACAAAGGGCCCCTGAACTATGCTAGTTCGATTCCTAGGACAGGGATAAACATACGTGAAAAACAATTCCTAGGCAATCATAAATGAATACATATATAAATATGCCGAGGGTATGACAAAAACACTGCAATAAAGTATCTAAAACATATGTTGTGGCTTTTATTCAATAATCAAAATACATG
The DNA here is from genome assembly GCF_964261635.1 of Lissotriton helveticus. NCBI lineage: Eukaryota > Metazoa > Chordata > Amphibia > Caudata > Salamandridae > Lissotriton > Lissotriton helveticus. The sequence continues at coordinate 772,996,321 of NC_136057.1, forward strand.
GCTAATTAAAAACAAATACATGGAGTCATATCCTAACTCCAGCACTCATACTATTTGTGATTCTCATTACAAAGACAATAAAGATTACACACATAGTTATTTCTCATACACAATTATAATAATTATAATAGGCAAATTGTTGTTCACGTAGTAATTATTTCGACGCGCGTATCACACGCCTTCTTCAGGAAATTACCACAATACCTACAAGAGAATTTATTTATAAAACATTAAAAACACTTAAAAAAGAAACTTTATAAAAAACGTCTTAGTGATTGATTATCTTAGTCTATGATAATCCACTGAATGACTTTATACATTTATGGCATGAATACAATTTACACAATAATACAACATATATATTTATCACTGTGTTGGCCTATACTAAGTACTATTATCATACCACTCCATTAATTAGAAAAAAGACAATGCTTGTATTAATTTTCGTGGCTTATGTCTTATTTTAGAGCACTCAGTTATATTTATAAAAAAGAAAGGATTGATGGTATGAAGAGAAGCCCAAGCTTTAGATCGATAATATTAACACAATAGGTATATCCTATAATGTATATATAAACTAAGGAAAGTAGAAATACATACTTAGTGTTTCGTAGAAAAATTAAAATGACTTTGATTCTCTTTTCTTAGTTTCTGTATTTGATAAAAAAAGTTTTTCCTGTAATGAAAAAACATGTGGACATTTGTTTCAAGGTAATTTTATAATTTAATGTCACTTAATCATTTAATAGTACACCCATGATGATAAATGAGCCACACTTACTAAAAAATCCCTCTAAACGATATGGGGATTGTAAATTCAATGGATGTTTTCAATATTTATTACGTTCTCCTCTTGGAAGCCTCCTCTTTACCTGCAAACATGAATTTGTATGAAAATAATCAAACAATTCCATGTTATCGTAATTACATCTTGTAGTCATCTTGATGGTTTCAAAAATTTGTTTAATGGCCATGTTGCAGATATTAAATATAAATATGCCTCTTTTTAACGATATGTTGATTAACTTTGTCTTCATATAATCGTTTTACTTACAGCCGAGTTTTTATATAAATACATCCGAGCTGATGGTTTCACACTGTATTTAATGGGCATGTTACTACACATGTTATACCCAAATCTAACTCTCTTTAAGACCTATTGGCTGACTTTCTCGAAGCACAAGGTTGACACTATGATAAAATATGTAGAGAAAATATACTATAACTTGGCTCCTAACTCCTATTTTATAAGAAAACTATATCATAATGTGGAAAAATGTCATACCTGTATGGGAATATCTTTCACCTACAGATAATTGTGATTGCTGAGGCAAACCGGTGCTATTTCTCTAATCAAGATTTCACGGCAGTCCACGCAAAGCTAGGAGGAGTTAAGATACATGTAGAATATCCTAACCATGATGACTGAGTACTTAAGGAGTTAATGCACCGTAGTCCCTAGTCTGATAATAAGACCATAGATATAGTGGATCGTACATCCCTATTTGTAATACTAATATCGAAAATAACAGGGTTTCAGAAGATCAAACTCGACACTGCCGATAACCAAAATTGTGGTGTCTTTGATAAAAAAAACTATGGATATAAACAAAACAGGGAGTCGTAAATGGCGACTCCTACCCGGCTGCCCGTATCACAAGTTACAATCACTCCTTACATCTGTGAAACTTAGTGAACAAAGATGACACATACCTATTTACATTGCAGATATCAGAAATAGCGATGTCTTTAAAGATCAGGCTAGATGTAGCCACTCAAGTAACTTGCCGTGTTTATGATAAGCCACACTGCGAAAAGAAACGGGAAGATCGTAACTAAAAGATCATAACTGGCAAGTGATGTAAGACTACCTGTACTACACTAGCAAATATCTCACTCAGTGCGCGATGGCTCAACATACCTGCATTAGTAGGAGTATAGTCGATGGCTGCCTGAAAAGCGCCACCGCTGATGGCGTCTGACGTCGCCGGATGAAGAGGTCTTGAAACCCGACCTTCCGCGTGGCTGATATAAATACTATCTCGCTATTGGTGGAAAACGTACCACGTGACACCGAAACAGCCCTATGGCCGCAATAACTAATCTGAAACCCCAAATGTATATAGGTTCAGATACATGAACTAAAATTAAATTGGGAATATATTATTACTTTTGGAGCGTGGAATGTAAACATTGTCCTAACGAGATTGGGAGAGGAGTTGGCCTACCGGCTAGGGCGGTGGCCTGCGAATCTGGGTAACTGGGTTTGAGTCTCAGCAATGACGCTGAACATCCTGTGATTCTAGGCAAATCACTATCTCCCAGTGCCTAACAAAAAAAATGAATGTATCATCATGTAACGCACGTTACATGATGATACATGTGCTATGTAAAGCGCTCTGATACTCAATACCTTCGCGTCAAGTTTGCGCTATATAAAAAAAAGATTAATGGGTCCTGCTTTTGAACCATTACATTCTTGTCAGTTGCAATATTTTTCATGGAAACTTGCTTTTTTAATTGCTATTACTTCTCTTAGAAGAGTTAGTGAAATTCATGCATTAACCCTAGAAGAGCCTTTCTTTCAGCTACACAAGGATAGGTAGTGCTTAGAACTAACCCTAAATTTCTACCAAAAGTAGTTTCCGGTTTTCATAATAATCAATCCATTGATTTACCTGTGCTTTTTCCACAACCTGACTAAGTTGCAGAAGAGTCATTACACACTTTAGATGTAAAAAGAGCATTAAGGTATTACATTGACAGAATTAAATCGTTTAGAAAACCTAAACAATTGTTTGTTGTCTTTGCACCTCCTTGTTTATGAAAAGCAATTTCTAAATCGGGCATTTCATGATGGATAGTTAAATGCATACAGACAGGCTAAATGACTTTTACCAGTTACACCTAAAGCACACTCCACTAGGGAAATTGGAGCTTCTATGTCTTTTTTTTTTTTAGGAAACATCCTATTGCTGATATTTGCAAAGCAGCAACATAGTCTACTGCACACACCTTCACAAAACATTATTGTGTGGATGTATTTGCAGGACAACAAGCCAATGTTTTGTCAGGCAGTACTTAAGACTCTTTTCCAAACAACTGCAACCCCCACAAGTTATCCACTACCTAGTGAGAGGGACTGCTTTACAGTATATGCAAATCATGGGTATCTACAGCACACATGCCTCAAACGGAATATGTTACTTACCCTGTAAGCATCTTTTCTTGGCATGTAGTGCTCTAGATTCACATGCACCAACCCTCTTCCCCAAACTCTTGTGTAGGTTGCAGCTCATACGAACGCATGGCCATTTCAATGCTTACATACACCGCATTCTACATTAGCACCTACCCACGGCAAAACAATCTGAAGAGGGTGTCAATGACCATGCGCAGTATTCGCAAGAGGAGGAGTCCCACAACCTTGTGACTCGAAGAAAACGTCTTGGAACAAAAACATCTTGTAATCACCGAGCCCAACACTATATGGCTTACTTATGCAGAGCATGTGAGTCTACAGCACTACATGCCAAGAACAGATGATTATAGGGAAAGTAACACAATCCTTAACACCCATAAACTCTTATTTTTTTATTTTATTAAATCTTTTTATTAAACAAAACGACATCTCAATCAGTTTCGGCAGAGTAATTCACATTTGCCTGATTATGAGCACATTCTTCACCGTTATACAATATACATTAATACCATAATGTAGCGATCTCTATGGCGTTGTAGCATCTTCCAAAGAGAGAACAACTGGGGGTTCACAAATATTACCACCGTAGTTATTTCACTTGCTTTAAATATCCATCCATTTCTTTGGGCACCCTCTAGAGACATACACATATTTCTCATGCAGCATACACCAGTCTTTGTCCGCTTTCCACCCATCAACGGTGGGCGGTGCTGTGGCTGCCCACAGTCTTGCCAGGTTCTGTTTTACGACCATCAGCACCAGTGTGACCAATATGCGATCCTTTCTACCCAAATCTGTGGACTCCCAGACATTTAGGAGACCTCTTAGCCTCGATCCCAACCGCAAGCCCGAGGACCTCCCCCATACAGGCATTTTTCCCCCTCCAAAATCTCTGTATGTATTCACACTCCCACAGAATATGCATAAAAGTCCCCTCCTGCCCGCATTGTCTCCTGCATAGGCCCTCTTCTGCTCTTCCCATGCTGACGAGCCTAGTCCCGGTAATGTAAATTCTATGTAGGATCATCAATTGGACCAGGTGTAGCCTGGAGGAGATCGACACTTCTCTCGGTGAGGACACTGCCTCCTGCCACTCCTCGTCATCAAATTCCAAACCATCGCTCCCCCAACAGTCCCGGAGGTGGGTATAGTGTATTATTGACCAACTTCTTGTAAGTCAAAGGGATTGCCTTTGTTGGCAGGTAGCCAGCGAGCAGCCTGTCCTCAAGCACAGGAGCTTCCGTGAGAGATGCACCCCTCTGCAATTGCGTCATCAAGGCATGCCTCACCTGTAGATAGCGAAAATATTCCGAGTCGGCCAACTCATATTCTTGTTGCATAGCGGCGAAGGCGATCATGTCTCACTTTTGCCATAGGTCCCAAATCTTCGTGATCCCTAATAGGTCCCATCTATCAAACCCCTTTGAGCGTCTCAGGGTGCCCAATTGTTCCGAGTCCACAAGGAGGTTGCCATCGGGAGCCTCCGGTCCCACCCCAGATCCCTATTTACTGTATGCCACAAATGGACTGAGTGTCTAGTTGGCCCCGTTAAGGGAATTCTCCTAGGTCTGGAATAACGGGCATTGGTATAGTTTCCAACTGGCAGTAACCACTTGTCCATTTTATAGCAACACCAATAAACTCTAAAAAAGAAAACTTACACTCACTTGATTGTCATCAGTGATGTCATTTTGAGATGTCATCAGTGATGCCACTGACCATGTCATGGGTGATGTAATATGTGAGGTCATATGCAATGCATAAGGTCAGTAAGGTATAGTTAGTAGTTAGCTCCGGTAACTATAACTGCTAAATCTGAGCCTAACTATAACATCCCCGTAATCTTTGTTTTTTTTAGTAAAAAAAATTATATATATATATATTCTACTAGCGGTCAACAGTAGGTAGTTATAGTTAGGACCAAGTTTCCATAGGAAAATATTTTTTTGTTTTGCTTATAACTTTGGCGTTGTTTGATGAATCTTCATGAAATTTTCCAAACTAATTCTTTGTTCAAATCAGCTCCTATTTTAAAAGTTTGGGGGTGATTTGTCAAGGGGGGAGAAAAAAGGGGGGTCCCAATGCGTGTTTTCTCCATGCATTTTCCATAGGAAACTTTAGACAAGGATACAGGTCGCACAGGTGAATGGAATTACCCCAAATTTGGCAGGAGAAGGGCCTTGGTCTAGAAAGCATGCTTTTGTTTATTTGGTGTAAATCCGTTCAGTAGTTTTGGAGAAATATTGAAATTTACAGATATCGATATTTGGGAATTCTGCCATCTGATTGGCTGAGGCGTTACAAGCACGAGCTTGCTGCTTATTAGCTGCGAGCTGTTGCAACTAGGAAGTGTTGGCAGCCATTTTGTGATTCCGTTGAAACGGGTAAGGGGGGAAAAAAAGAGTGAAAATAGTAGGAAACAGGAGGGTAGGAGTACTGTAACCTCTGTGGGGGAGTGCGAAGCGAAGTAGTCACTCGTATCGGTCTGAAGGTGCGGTGGTGCTGCGATGAGATGCTGTTACACTCTGGTATGAAACAGAGAGCCTAAACCGTGAGCTCATTGCTGTAAAGTGCTGTGTTCTGGTCTTTGTAGCATACGTGTGCAAGTTGTGTTAGTAGGCGTTTATACCATACAGGGAGTGGGAAGCGAACCAGTGACCCCTACTGTGCGTTTATACTATACAAAAAGTGGGAAGTAAAGTACACACGCCTACTAGTGTGAAGACTCTGGGATCAAACCAAGCTGATTGCTGTAAAGTGATGGGCTCTGGGCGCTGTAGCAAAATGGCCGCTGTACTATAACTGTGTAAGTAGTGTTAGTATGCGTTTATACAGGGAGTGGGAAGCAAACTACTCACCCCTACTGGTTTGAAGACTCTGGGATTAAACGGTGAGCCCATTGCTGTAAAGTGATGTGCTCTGGGCACTGTAGCATACCTGTGGAAGTAGTGTTAGTTTGTGTTTATACAATACAGGGAGTGGGAAGCGAACTACTCACCTCTACCGGTCTCAAGACTCGTGGATGAAACCATGAGGTCATTGCTGTAAATTCATGAGCTCATTGCTGTAAAGTGATGTTTCTGGTCTTTGTAGCATACGTGTGCAAGTAGTGTTAATAGGCGTTTATACAATACAGGGAGTGGGATGCGAACTACTGACCCCTACTGTGCATTTATACTATACCCGAAGTGGGAAGCAAAGTACTCCCGCCTACCGGTGTGAAGACTCTGGGTTCAAACCGAGCTGCTTGCTGTAAAATGATGGGCTCTGGGCACTGCAGCATACTGGCCACTGTAGTATAACTGTGTAAGTAGTGTTAGTATGCGTTTATACAGTTGGAAGCAAACTACTCACCCCTACTGGTCTGAAGACTCTGGGATTAAACCGTGAGCCCATTGCTGTAAAGTGATGTGTTCTGGGCGCTGTTGCATACCTGTGGAAGTAGTTAGTTTGCGTTTATACAATACAGGGAGTGGGAAGTGAACTACTCCCCTCTACCGGTCTCAAGACTCGTGGGTGAAACCATGAGGTCATTGCTGTAAAGTCATGTGCTCTGTGTACTATTCCAATGTAAGTCATAGTAGAATGTTAGTTTCTCCAGTATTAGGGGTGTCTTTCATAGATTCAAATGCCTGAATCATTCCCCGTCGTCGGAGTGGGAGTCCCACGGTATATATAAAAGCAATAAATGCCATAAAACTTATAGCAAATATCAGAGATACCAAACCAGGAAGTAAAGTAGCACCAGCTACAGTAGAAAAAACTTCCACATTAGTGACTATCCTAGTCGTTATGTATTAGTCCAAACTGCGGCCAATCAGGCGACAGCACCCACCAGAATGTCCTCCCCAGAGGCTCAGGCTCTCAGATTTTCTACCTCACGTCGTGTGAAGGGAGTCTCCCTGAGCTCTGCTCAGTTTTTTCTTCTACATTATTAGTTTCTTCAAGTTTCACAGATGTCTTCTTCAAAATCCCTGTTCAGGGCCTGTGATTCTTGTGGGAAGCCAAGACTTTTCAAGGAAGATCCACACAAGAAATGTTTATATTGCCTTTATCCAGACCATAAGGCAAAAGAGTGCAAGATCTGCCGGACCTTCCCCCCTAAGACCATCAGGGATAGAGAAGGACGACTGCTATTGTGGCTCAACAGACTCAAGGACAAGGATGACCATTTGTCTGAGGTAGGAAGCTTTGCCTCTGGTTCTTCACTTCTTTCTACTAAGAGGAAGGCTGAAACAGAAATTTCATCTCTAAGGGCAAAGGTGGCTAAGAAGGCTAAATCCTCTCAGGATGCTCCTGGGCCTAGTACTTCGAGTAAAGCTCTCCCACCTACTAAAGGGGATAGTACGCCCTCTAAGAAGTCTGGGAAAAATACAGTTCCCAAGAAATCTTTAAAATCTGCGCCTCCTCAGTTGCCATCATTGACAATTTCAACGTCAAAAAAGGACTGTGTTTCCTCAAATGTGGCCACGTCTACCACCTGCACTATGACTTTCTCCTCACCAAAGCCTACTCTTGTCATGTCTTCAGCTTCATCGCCTACACTGGTTCATGTCCAGATCAGGCCTATCTCGTCGTCGACAATTGTCCCGTCGACGACGGCCAAGGTACCGTCGACGAGTCTCTCGTCTACGTCTATGATGTCGACGGTTGGATCCCCGTCGACGATGAAGTTGGTACCGTCGACGAAGACTTCGACGGCCTGTCCGTCGACGATAAAATCCTCGTCGATGACTAAGTCCACGTCGACGAAGCCACCGTCGACGACCTCGACGGCGTCCCCGTCGACGATGCTACCGTCGACGACCTCGACGACGAAGAGATCCTCGTCGACGACGAAAACCACGTCGACGAAGCTACCGTCGACGACCCCGTCGACGACGATACCGTCGACGAGACAACAGTTGCAACAGCAAACAGATGTACCATCGACGCCGCCTCTATCAAGCTGCACTACTTTGCAAGTTTGGTCAGCGCACACAGCAGGGATTCCATTGCCATCTCCTGCAACTACAGCTACGCTGCTACAGAAGAGAGCTATACGGAGACGATTTCTTCAACGCTTGTAGTGCCAGACAAACTCTTGGATTCCGATGAGGAAGGATCCTATGAGGATGAAAATTTTGGGGCAGCTAGAAGTCCATCTGACCTCCGGATTAAGGTTCAGGAGGATGTAGAGGAAGAGATGGAGGACACTGAGCCTACTTCACATGCTGACAGGCCTGCTCCTGATATGCAGTTGCCTGACGATTTGTTTCGCAATCTGCAGTACATGCTCAGTGACTATTACAGACGTTTCCCACCTTCAGAGTCTGGTGAATCTATAGTATCTACACCAAGACCTAAGACAGCGACTCCGCTTTCTAAGCGGACGCAACCAGTGACTACTGTGACGTTGGAGGAAGGACGTCCAACGTTAGCTGCGTCGGGAGTTTCAGCTCCTCAGCCAAAGGAGGAAGAGTTCTCAGAACATGAAGAACAAGAGGAAGGAGAACTGGATAATGTGTCAGAATCGTCGGAGTATGAGGATTATAATGCAAACACGCCCTCTCCGGCAGAACATACTACATCTGAGTCACCACCTGTGGACATTGCCTCATTCCACAAGATCATGGATAGAGCAACGAGGAGGTTTATGATAACGATGGAGTCAAAGCAAGAAGATTGCTTCTTGTATGATTTCAAAACTACACCACAGAAACAGAGTTGGACCATTCCAATTATAGATTTCATCTGGAAGGAAGGACTAAAGATAATGTCCAAGCCAAATTCTTTACCAGCAGTGCTCCCAAGAGTAGATAAGAAGTATAGGGCGCCAAATTCTTCTCCAGCATGCCTCATCGGACAAGCTAAAGCAGACTCTGTGGTAGCACAGGCAGCGCAGAAGAGATCTTCTAATCCTACGTCTCAAGTCTCTGTTCCTCCAGACAAGGATGGGAGGCGCCTAGATTCTATCGGGAAGAAGGTTTCTACTATTGCAGCTACGACCATCAGAGCCGCAAACTCCCTAGCCATTTTAGGAAGATACGATCGGCAGATGTGGTCGGACATCTCGCCGTACATGGACAAGCTGCCCGAGCCAGATCGAACTGAAGCGAAGAAAATCCATCAAGAAGGAGAGTGTGTCTCCTCGGAAATGATTGACGCTGCAGTGGACGTTGCTGCCACTGGATTTCGGCAGCTAGCGGGTGCAGCTGTTCTCAGGAGGCAAGGATGGTTGAAAGCAACATCCTTCCGGCAGGAGGTCCAATCCAGAATTATAGACATGGCATTTGATGGAGAATTCTTATTTGGAAAACATGTTGATGAATCTCTGGAGGCCATCAAAAAAGATACTGAAACAGCACGTTCGCTGGGTACTCTGCAATACCGGAAGTCTTCCTTTCGTGGAGCAAAAGGAAGAGGGAATTTCTCTAATAGAGGAGGTTACAACCAACAGCGCTCCTATTCTTCCGCCCAGGGAAACCAAAGATTCCAGCCATATCGGCAGCAAACATATGGGCAGAGAAGAGGAAATTTCTCTCAACCTCGAGGAAAATCTAATTATCGAGGGAGAGACAATAAGAAATGAGGTACGCATCCTGCCACCACTTTTTGCCAACCCGAACCAAATTGGAGGAAAAATATCCCAACATTACTTAAATTGGTCCAAAATTACCACAGACAAATGGGTCCTGGATGTGGTAGCCAGAGGTCACATTTTGGAATTCGTAAAAACTCCCCCAAATTGCCCCCCGAAAGGACCCCCTCCAGCGCAACTCAATGAGCTGTTCATCCAGATCAACACCATGATCCGGAAGGGTGCAATCGAAAGAGTACCTCATCATCAGAAAGGAAAAGGCTTCTACTCAAGGTTTTTCCTTATTCGCAAGAAGTCGGGAGAATGGCGTCCCATCCTCGACCTGCGTGCCCTAAACAAGTTCCTGAAGAAACACTTCAAGAAATCCTCCAATTTCTTTCGGCGGAGGAGTTTATGGCAACACTCGACCTTCAGGATGCATACTTCCACGTACCGATTTTTCCACGGCATCGGAAGTTTCTGAGGTTCAGAGTGGCTGGCAGGGACTTCCAGTTCAAAGTCCTTCCATTTGGACTGCGTTCAGCTCCCAGAGTGTTTACGAAGATACTGGCCCCAATGGCTGCCCATCTTCGGTTGCAATCGATACAAATATATCCATATCTGGACGATTGCCTTATCAAGGCCAGTTCTTTCGACATGGCACAAGATCACGTTCAAAAAACTCTGGCACTGATGCAAAACCTGGGTTTCTTTGTAAACTTCAAAAAGTCACACCTCACGCCAGCAACAAGAAAGACTTTCTTGGGAGCAACACTGGACACCAAGCTCGCCCAAGTATTCATCTCAAAGGAAAGACAGGACAAGATTCAACGATTCGCTGCGGCACTGTTATTAAAAAAGTGCGTTTCAGTGCGCATGTTCAAGTCCTTCATGGGGATGCTTTCTTCCTGCATTCTTCTCACCCCCAACTGTCGTCTTCGGATGAGGCCCTTGCAAGAAGAGCTCAGTCGCCAGTGGCTCCAGGTATCAGGATCCTTCGAGGATATCATCCAACTTACACCGCGAATGCGACAAGCGATAAAATGGTGGACCCACCGATCCAACATACAAGTGGGATGCTCCTTCCTCACGGAAGTGCCCAGGTTCATAGTAACGACCGACGCATCAATGACAGGCTGGGGTGCACACCTCCAAGGCATGACGGTCAGCGGGAAATGGAACCAGATCCAAATGAGATGGCACATAAACAGGCTAGAGTTGCACGCCATATTTTTAGCCCTGAAGTCCTTTCAAGTGACTCTACAAGGTGCCACAGTTTTAATACGGACAGACAACACCACCTGCATGCATTATCTGAACAAGCAGGGCGGCACAAAATCAGCCCGGTTGTCGCAACAAGCACAAGAGATCTGGAGTTGGGCCCTGACTCACAATATCCATCTGTCAGCGGTCCATGTTCCGGGAATCGCAAATGTGTTGGTGGACTCTCTCAGCAGGTCCGGGGGCTGCACTCACGAGTGGGAACTACATCTACCATCTCTACATCGCATCTTTCAGATATGGGGCATCCGGATTTGGACTTGTTTGCGACATACCAGAACCGGAAATGCCCATACTTTGCAAGCTGGGTTCCCCACAAGGAATCGTGCGGGGATGCCCTTTCGCTGAATTGGAATCAAATATTCGCCTACGCTTTTCCACCGATACCTCTGATCCCGAAAGTTATCAGGAAGATGAAGAAGCAGCCATGCTGGCTGATACTGATCGCTCCACGATGGCCCAGGCAATACTGGTTCACCGAGCTACTCCTTCTCTCGGAATGCAACCCTATCCAACTTCCACGCATTCCGAATCTTCTCTCCACCCAGCAGGGCAGGGTATACCATCCGGACCCGAACTCGCTGAAATTGTCAGCTTGGCTTCTCAGCACATGGAATTTGCACACCTGAACATTCCACAAGATTGCCAGGAGGTGCTGGCGAAAGCCAGAGCTCCATCCATGATCAAAACCTACAAACTTAAGTGGAAGCGTTTCTGTGCATGGTGCCAATCTAATGATCTACATCCCATTCATGCAAAACCGGAGCAAATCCTTCCTTTCTTTTTGCATTTGGCCAGATTGGGTTTGAAACATTCTACTCTTAAAGTCTTCCTAGCTGCCATTTCTAGATTTCGTCAAGATGGATCAAACTCTTTGTTCTCTGTAAGGATCATACAACAATTTTTCAAGGGATTATTTCGTATGTTTCCGCCTGTCCGGAAACCTCCTCCGGCATGGCATCTGAATGTCGTACTAACTCAGGTCATGCGTCACCCTTTTGAGCAGATCCATAAGGTGGACCTGAAATTTCTGACATGGAAAGTGTCGTTGTTACTAGCCTTAACATCTGCTAGAAGGGTAAGCGATATTCAAGCATTTACATCTAAAGCACCTTTCATCCAATTCACCACGGACTCAGTGGTACTGCGTACTAATCCAACGTACATGCCTAAAGTGCCTCTGGATTTTCATCTGAATGAGCCGGTTGTCCTCAAGACATTCTTTCCAGCCCCACAGTCTACGGCTGAAAGAGCACTACATTCATTAGACATTAGAAGATGTCTTAGGTTTTATCTCTCCAGAACTTCTGGCATCCGCAAGACAGACCAACTGTTCGTGGCTTATGGGCGGCAACGCCGGGGCTGTGCAGTTTCAAAACAGACCATTGCTAGATGGGTCTCCTCTACGATTGGACTTTGTCATCAGCAGGCCGGTAGACCCTTACAGGCCTTGCCAAGAGCGCATTCTACAAGGGCGGTTAGCTCTTCCACTGCCCTTTTTGCTGGTGTGCCTCTTCGACAGATCTGCAGAGCTGCTACATGGTCTAGCAGGCACACCTTTACTAGACACTACTGTCTAGATTCAACAGACGACGCAGATGCTTCGGTTGGAAGAGCAGTGCTGCGTAATCTTTTCAAATAAGGTGAGCCTCTGTTTCCTCCTCCTATATGCTCTTTAGACGTTCTTTCAGATTCGATGCTTATTGTATAACTGGTATTCTGTTATATATATATGTATATATATATATGCATTTGATACTCTGACGTCTACGAGCCTTATGTTAGGAGTACTGCTTACTATTCTGATTCAGGCATGTGAGTCTATGAAAGACACCCCTAATACTGGAGAAGAACAATAGTTACTTACCTGTAAACAGGTGGTTCTCCAGTATTGGTGTCTTTCATAGATTCACATGCAACCCGCCCGCCTCCCCCCAGAGACTCACTCAGGCATTTTAGGGTTTCACTCCCGTGCGAGAAAATCTGAGAGCCTGAGCCTCTGGGGAGGACATTCTGGTGGGTGCTGTCGCCTGATTGGCCGCAGTTTGGACTAATACATAACGACTAGGATAGTCACTAATGTGGAAGTTTTTTCTACTGTAGCTGGTGCTACTTTACTTCCTGGTTTGGTATCTCTGATATTTGCTATAAGTTTTATGGCATTTATTGCTTTTATATATACCGTGGGACTCCCACTCCGACGACGGGGAATGATTCAGGCATGTGAATCTATGAAAGACACCAATACTGGAGAACCACCTGTTTACAGGTAAGTAACTATTGTTCATGTAATGCTACTAGAATGCAAGTATGTAATATTAGAATGTAGGGCTGTCATGAGGGGAATATTGGGTAGTTTGTGTACGGTGCTGGTGAAGGTTGCCTTGCTGTCTGGTCCTGTTGGTGGCTGTTTAAGCTGCGTTGTTTTCCTGCAATGAATCTACTTATCGGATCCACTGCTGTCTGCCTCTTCACTGCATAAATTTGGCTACTTGTGGCAGAAGGTAAAAAGGCAGCATTCACCAATATTTCGAGCTTCTTTGCGTTCTGCTGAAGACCCGTTTTCTTCGTGAAGCTCGGTCTACTCATCCCAGGGTCGTTGACTCATCAAACTGTCATCCGACCTCTGGTAGGATTTATATTTTTTGATTTTGGGCTTCCTCTGCCTCTTCACTACACTCTGGTCGCTGTACTACATGTGTGCAAGTAGTGTTAGTATGCGTTTAAACTAATTCTGTAGTTATGCAGTAACCGATGCATCATGGCCTTATGGAGCGCCACCTCCCAGGGGCAGCTCATTCACTACCGGGGTGTGCATCCGCGGGACATTTATGTTTGCTATTACTGGACGGGACCATGGCTTCCACCCTGTGATAGCAAATCCTTGTTTGCCTCGTTGAAGCGAGAGGAAAACCTCTTATTGCTTCAATAAAGCGGATCAGATGGTAAAAATCGAGGAAAAAAATGAAGCGGGGTCTCACCCGTTCATTTAAATGAGCCCTTTGGTGGATAATGTTGCGGGGCCAATCCTAATATTATATTGCAGGGTCTCTTCAGCACTGGGGACCTTAATCTCACATTTAAATTAGGCGCTGGAGGGCACAGAGACGTTTCGCAGGCTAGGGGATCGCCTCGTCCCCGGGTATTGTTTACTAATTGTTCGGGGGGCTTAGAGGCCAACTCAAGTCCGGGGATCGCCACCCTCCGGGGCTTTACTTAAATATGCAGGGTGGGCCTCGCCAGTCCCTGAAGCCTTGGTGGCCCTAGGCAGTGCCTTAGTGGTTCTGTAATCACACGGGTAGTACTCTTGGTGTATAACATGAAAAAGTGGGTGGGATTCCTTCGGAAGCAGCGTACAAAACCTGCAAGACAAAAAAGAAACATAAGTATGTGCCATGTCCAAGGGAAAAAGGAAGGTAGTTAAAATGAAACGAAAAAAGTGAGAATGGGACAGAGAGCGAGTGGGTGGAATGGAGAAGGGGAGGGAGATTCAAAAGAACAGAGGGAGGAGACGACAGAGAGTCAGCCTACTTCACCCATCCCGCCCTGTTCACCTCCTGTCACCCGTGTGTCTGGGATGCTGGGGTCCGTGAGAAAGAGGGCGGTCCAGCAAGTCCTTAAAATGAAACAGAGATATGAATGAGGCCAGAGATTACATTATTATCTACGGCAACATCGCTTGCCTGCACCTGTGCACCCAGGCTCCTGCACCCCAGCCTCTTCCACCGCACTGTGCTCAATTGCAGCTCCTGCGCACCAAGGCTTTACTGCACACCTGCCACCAACGGTGTGTCCAACGATGTACCAGTGTGAGCTCTGACTCCGGGGTTTCTCTCTCAGGGTGGCACAGCAGGTCTCCGGTCGGGGACGGTGTCTTGATACCACAATGAACGGCGTCAGAATGCCCAGGGCATGATCATGGGCTGAGGAACCGCTCCACCCATTTTGGTGTAACCAACTCAGTGTCTGAAAAGAGAGAAATACTATATTGCTGGAAATGTCTAGAGGTAAACGAAGATTTATTTCAAGCTTAATAGAGAACACCAGTTGAGTGCATCCTTCCTTATTGAAGTACGATCTACCAACTGTTATGGTAATCGTGGTTCAAAGAGGAGTTAGAGTGCATGAGAATACAGAAGGTTAAATAATATGTTTACATACAAAAGAACAGAGCGCATGCTAGAAGCATAATGTGCGCGTGTAATGCAGTGGCGGAAGCCTGTGTGCATGCATGTACACTTAGTAATCAGCTGACTACAGTGCCCCAAAAGCAAACGTCACGTGTCTGTAGGGCAGCGCTTCCTGCTGGCTCAGACCTACAGTACAGTCCAGCAGGTCCTTAAAATGAGACAGAGATGCGACTGAATGAGGTCAGAGATCACATCATTACGCACGGCAACATCGCTTGTTCGCACCTGCGCACCCAGGATGATGCACCCCACCCCTCCCGCTGCACCACGCTCAATTGCAGCCCCAGTGCACCCAGGCCGCACTGCTCACCTGCTGTCATTGTTGTGTGTCCCAACACTACGGCCAGCAGTGTTCACAATTCAGATGGAGTTTTGATTGCCAGGATGGTGTACACCTCATGGATTTCTGTTTTTTATTGCGCATTTTGATATGCGGGGTGGGTGCGGCCATATCACCTGAGGCAGTGTGGAAGTACTGGAAAATGTGGCGTCATCGTTATCCTATTTATACGTGCGGAAAGTGGGCTGGGCTTGCAGACGCCAGGCCAGCGTAGGGGTGTGAATAATTATTCCGGGTCACTGGGCGTTGTTCAGTTCCTGCCTGGTCAGCAAGTGTACACATGTGTGTGTCCCTGTTGCAGTTTTGACGTCGCACAATCCGCAATTTACATTAATGTAGAATGTACCGGGAGTGCGGCAACTATCGCTAATGAGATGCTGTCCGAAAACATTGACTGGCCAACATCACATGTCTTTGTCAAGCTTGTGGATATGCGCAGATACGCATGTCAATAATGTGCGGTATTATTGAAAGTGTTGCTATTGCGAAGCGCACACATGTGAATGTGCTCAGATGGAGGGAGGATCAGCAGTGAGGCTACGTCATACACAGTGATAATGCTCATTGCAGTCAAGCAATGCATGTCAAACGTGAATCTGAAAGTCTCGCATATGACACACTACTATACTGGTAAAGCCTGAAACAGAGCATACTGCAACACAAATCTACACATTACTCTTTACTGTTTGTCACATGTGATCTAGGATGGGCACTCTGCCCGTGGCTGATGATACCCCTTCGAGCCACCAATACCATGGCCGAAAGGCAGCACAATAATGCACGCGCACACACATCAGGGGTATCGTGTAACACACATTTGTTTTTTGATATAACGTTTCAGATGCATGGCCATCACACATGGAAGGCTACTGTACAGACCATGAATATTGATCTAGATGATCGTTGCATGTTGTGTGTTGTGTAAGATATGTGTACACATCAAAAAACTTTTCAAGAAATCTCTAAGCAGAAGAGGTGTCTCTTATCAAACTTTGTAGAGAGAAAGACTAAAATGGTTGGGTCTTGCAACTGTTACAATGGGAAATGTTATGAACCAATCAAATGCTTTTTTTTAAGGTCACATGGCAATCGCGCACCCGAAGCTCGGAAGGAGGCCGCACCCGACGCGATTTGGAGAAAATATATTTACCATAATATACGTTCATTACAGTTAGAAATATATAAATGTTTAAAATATTTTAGATTATCGCTTGCTCTCATATACACTTTAAACATATTTAGATATAGTTTTGAGACGTAAAAAAAAAATTAGGGAATGGCGTACCCGGCGCAACACCATACGTCTGACATAAAACAGGGCCTGGCACATGCACTTATCGCATACGCAGCAGGCGCGACCCCATACGTACATGACTTAATGCACGGCTTGGTACTGCGTACCCATCGCATACCAAAGTAGCAACTGGGACGACCTCATGCGTATATGATGTTCCATGGGACGTGGTGCCACAAACCCGTCGGATATGAAATGCGCATCATTTACGAGTTTAGCAATATGGCGGATAGGATTAGTGTGCTGATGGAGCTTGGTACACTACTGGTACGGGACTCCAGTTTTCTCCCCAAAAAAATATATAAATATTTTCTTTGACGATCTAAAACATTACATAATTTTTAAAGTTAAAAAAAAGGATGAGTTCCAAAATATTACAAAAAAAATAGAAAAAATGTAGGTTTTATAAGTATTAAAATATGAAATTATCATTGAAAAAACGTTCGAAATTCACTGAAAAAACCATAGGTTTTACAGACGTTATAGTTGGGAATTAGCATTTAAAACCATTGAAATTCACTAAAAAAACATAGGTTTCAGGGACGTTATAGTTAGTTGGACATTTGACTCATAAAAAACCAGAGAAATTTGCCCGTTATAGTTAGTTGAGCTAACTATAACTTGAGCGCCCGCAATGTACTGCTGATGACGTCACATATTACATCACTCATGACATGGTCAGTGACATCACAGTGATATCATTTGAGATGTCATCACTGATGACATCATACACGTGATAATCTGATGCACATACTGATGCCCTAATATAAACTTTGATACACCCACTCGATAATTCAGACTACTATTTTTGAAACCATACACACAACAATGCCAGATACTACATACCACCCACTATTTCCTAGGTCTACACACACATCCAGTCACTTATACATGCAGTTACTCATTAATACAGTACTATAATGTGCACGCATACACCTATACATACAGTCACACTCCGCCACTCATCCATAGTTACTCACACACCTAGTCAGTCATGCAAAGATTTAATAACATACCCATTTACTCATGTATACAGTTATACACACCAACTCAGTTATTTATACACATACCACATCACTTATTTATGCAGATACTGTTTTATACAATCCGTGATACAAGCAGACACTCATTTATACACCCACTCTTCAAATAACTTACTCTCAGGTATAGTCATTTATATACTCCAACTCTCACATATAATGCCTTCAAACATATGTAATTACTCACACATATACCACTGAGACATTCATTCACTCACCAACACACCCATACTCACACTAACACAGCCACACAGCACTTCCCAGATGCACTTTTGAATCCATACAACCAGTGAATCACCCGCTCAGACATCTATGCACAGTCACACACCCACCCACACAGATACTCAGACAACAAATCAATAACCCATATAGACATTCATGTAGCTACTCACCAGCCCATACAGCCGCTTACACACCAACTGAGAGACTAATACAAACTTTCACACAGTTTAGTCATTAATCAATGCATTCAGTAAGATTCATTCAATCACTCACTTATACAGTCAGTCACTCACCTACTAAATAATCCATTCACGCACTTGTAAATCCTCTCATTCGTCAATACACCTTGGCATGGATATATATGAACAATATTTAAACTTTACAGAAATACACATTTACTGGATGATGTCATTTGAGATGTCATCAGTGATGTCACGGACTATGTCATGAGTGATGTATTATGTGACGTCATGAAATGTGCATTGCGGATGCGCGAGTTATAGTTAGCTCAACTAACTATAACGGGCGCATTTCTCTGTTTTGTTTTTTTTGTTAAATTTTTTTATTGAAAATTAACAACAACAATAACATGTTACACAAGGCAAAAATGGATCGGAAATACAGTCATGGGTCCATGTACTCGGCGCTTCAGCAATGTAGCATACATAGCATAGTGTTTCGTGGGGAGGGGGCAGCGAGGAAACCAGCAGCAATAGAACGTAATTAATATTTGGAATGTCAATCAAGGGGACAAGGTGGCATCGGGAAACAAATCTTGGGGAGGGGTGCATATATTGCCACGGTATGCATTCCATTGCGACCAGATTCTGCCCTACTTCTTGGGCCTTCCACGCGACAGATAAACAGTCTTCTCACGAAACATGCACCAGTCCATATTCTCTGCCCACAGCGCTACAGTCGGAGACCTATGGGAACCCCAGAGCTGTGCAATATCTCTTTTGGCGATCATATTACCAAGGGTCACCCAGGTAATCTGTGTCGCAGTGTAGTCATTGGGCTCCCAGACATTCAGGAGGCAGCGCCTGGCCTCTGGCAGCAGTGCCACCCCAGTGACCCTCTCCATCACGACATGCACACGGGACCAAAACTCGACCATCGCCGGGCATTCCCACAGAATATGGAGAAACGTACCAGTCATACCGCAACCACGCTTGCATAAGTCATCAGAGGAGTATCCCATGCGTACCAGACTCGGGCCAGTGACATACACACGGTGGAGGATCTTAAGTTGAACAAATCTAAAGTGTGCGGGTATGGCGACTTCTTTTGGCAAGGACAGAGTGGACTGCCAGTCCTCATCATCTAATTCTAGACCGTCGGCAATCCACGAGGCCCTCAGGCGCACAAGCAGGTCAGCCCTGTTATAGATAAGCTTCTTGTAGATTAATGAAATAGTGCTGTCGGGCACATGTCCATCAAGAATACGACCCTCAAGAGGTGAGGATTCAGGGATAGCTGTACCCACAGCAAAGATCGACAGTAGAGCATGCCGGACCTGAGCGTACCTGAAGAATTCCCTGTCCCCGAGCTCATACTCCGCCTTAAGCACCTCACAGGTGCTTAAGGCGGAGGCCAGGCGCTGCCTCCTGAATGTCTGGCATCACCTTTGGACCAAAGATCCCCCACCTTAGTGATTCCGATCATGTC
This sequence comes from Lissotriton helveticus, assembly GCF_964261635.1. Classification (NCBI taxonomy): domain Eukaryota; kingdom Metazoa; phylum Chordata; class Amphibia; order Caudata; family Salamandridae; genus Lissotriton; species Lissotriton helveticus. The sequence continues at coordinate 773,016,117 of NC_136057.1, forward strand.
CCATTTATCAAATCCTTTCATCCGCCATAAATTACCCAGGCATTCAGAGTCATACAAGGGGGTCGCGCAAGTGAGTCTATCCTTCCATCCCAAGGCAGCATTCGCATCATGCCACACACGTACCGCGACTTTAGTTGGGCCAGTCAGCGATGTACAGAGCCTCCTGGCATACAGCGCCCTATTGAAGTTCCCCCCTGGCAGAAGGTGTTTGTCCATTGCAAAGGCAGGGGCAGGACCTGGAACATACATGGCGTGGTTGACCGCACTCAATTGGGAGGCCCAATAATAGCGCCTGATGTCAGGAAGGGCGATGCCTCCGTGATACCACGGAAGCGTGAGTTTAGACAGAGCAACGCGTGCACGGCCATCCCAGAGCAGTTGCCGTTGTAGACTCTCCACCTCCCGAAAGTAACGAGAGGGAACGGGGTCAAACGAGTTCTGGAGCGCATACAAAAATCTAGGCAGCAACATCATCTTAAAGAGAGCCGCACGACCTAGCGGTGACAGTGGCAAATGACGCCAACGTGTAACATCTAACTTCAGCCGTTGAAGAGGGGGCAGAAAGTTACGCTCATACCGAACGGTGGGGTCCAAGGAAACATATATCCCCAGGTACTTAAAACCGGACTCAGTGATTTGAATCGGATATCTACGAGGCAATGGGGGGAGACCACCAGCCAAAACGTAGACACAGGACTTAGTCCAATTAATAACGAGTCCCGAGTTCTTCCCGAAAGAGGTAAGAACATCGAAAAGCACGTTTAAGGATTTCTGAGGGGAAGTTAGATATAGGAGAATGTCATCTGCGTATAGCGAGATACGATCCTCGAAATCGGGAGACCAACGGATGCCTTTTATGGAAGGCTCCCAACGGAGCCACTCCGCCAGTGGTTCCAATGCGAGGGCGAAGAGCAATGGAGACAACGGGCAGCCCTGCCGAGTGCCGCGTCCAAGTGTGAAAACACCGGACGCCTTCCCGTTAACCACCACCTGGGATAGGGGCATCTCATAAAGAAGTTTCACCCAAGCGATGAACACGGGGCCGAATCCAAATTTGGAGAGGGCCGCACAGAGATTAGGCCATTCGATAGTGTCGAAAGCCATGGTAGCGTCAAGGGAAGCTAAAATGGCCGACTCTGTGAGAGTCCCAGCCCTCGCGAGAACTCCATGGAGTCTCCGAAGATGGAGGGCGGTGTTCCGATGAGGAATGAAACCGGACTGATCCGGATGGATCAGGTCCCCGATCACCTTAATCAAACGATTAGCTAACAATTTAGCTAAAATTTTGGGTTCGACATTAAGCAAAGATATGGGCATATACGAGGCACAACGATCCTGTGGCTTTCCCACCTTGTGAGTGACCACAATTGTGGCAAGTCGCTGATCAGCGAGAAGGGAGCCAGAGTCAAGAGCCTCAAGGAACATATTCTTCAAGTGGGGCGCCATTTTATCGGGTCGCAGTTTGTAAAGTTCAATGGGTAGACCATTGGGGCCCATTGCTTTGCCTGAACGGAGGGAACAAATAGCCTCCGCTACTTCATCCACCGTGAGGGGTGCATCCATGAGGTCTCTGTCAACGTCGCAAAGGCAGGGCAACGCAATGTCACGAAGCAACAACCGGCAGTCTTCCCTGTCGCAGACCGAGGCATACACCGTTTGAAAGTGGTCAACAAAACACTCAACAATCCCAGCAGGGTCAGTGACACACTCACCATCCAGCCTCTCAATCACGGGGACAACATGATTCGCTCTTTCCTTTTTGTCAAGCCAAGCAATCAATTTACCGGCCTTGTCACCCACATCATACATCCTGCCCTGTTGCTCCCTGTATATCACCCTAGCCGCGTCAGTAACGACGGACCTGTAATCGGCCTGCTTCAGACTGAGGGAATGCATTTTTAAACGTGGTACTCCTGTATCAAGGTCACTCTCTAGTGCAGTTATCTCAGTTTCCAGGCGCACAAGCTCCTCATTTTTAGCCTTTTTAGCAGCGGCAATCAGTGAAAGAGAATGTCCATGAATGACAGTCTTGAAAGCTTCCCACAAAGTTACAGAAGAAGAAACAGACCCCACATTGTCATTAAAGTAGTGATCCACGGCTTTAACAAGTTCAGAACGGGTTTTTGGGTCACGAGAGTACCAGGGGTTAATAGGAGCCACTCTGCCCGCATTGCCTCCACCCATCGCAAGCCGAAGCCACAAGGGGGAATGATCCGAAATACCCCTGGGAAAATTACGAACCTTATTGATGGAGGAGGATTGAGCCGATGGCATTAGAAAATAGTCTAACCTAGAAAGACTACCATGTTCCCCAGAGTGGAAGGTGTACTGAAGCTGTGTAGGATGCAACAACCGCCAGCTATCAACGAGCCCAAAGGTATCAAGGAAGTCACTCAACCACATATGGGATCTAGCCAAGTCCCTGGGGGAAAACGATCAGATGTACCAGAGACAACGGAGTTAAAATCCCCTCCAAGGATGAGAAGGCCCTCAGGCAACCCCAGTAGGACCCTACCCAAGTCGGCATACGTGGAGGCCAGGGGGGATATATACTGAAAGTATGGACAGTGTCTTCCCTTCCCATCTACCCGTGAGCACAGCATAGCGCCCTCTATCATCAAGTATAACTTCATCAATTTCGAGGGGGAGAGAAGACTGAGTAAGAATGCCAACCCCCCTGGAACCAGAGGTGAAACCGGAGTGAGCAATTAGGCGGTATCCACGTCTGTTCATGGCTCGACACGTATTCCCTATAAGATGCGTCTCCTGTAGAAGAACTAAATCGGGTGAATGGCGCCTAAGGAACTGCAACACTACCCCACGCTTTATCCTGTCGCCCAACCCATTAACATTCCATGATAGTAGTCTCAACTCACCACCCCCCATCCCCGAGAAGAAGCAGAGCGCCCCAGACACAGAACCCAAAGACAGAGACAGTTAAAGAAAACAATTGAATGTCTTGTGAACTAAAACAACCACACACACACACCCCCACTCCCCCAACTGAAACCCGTTACAACACCCCCTACCCTGCACCCCTGCGTTAGACTCAAAATCCACCCCAACTTGCAGTGTGCCTTTCGCCCCATCAAGAAACTAATCTACACGAAGAACCCCAGGGGAGGAAGAGACCCCTTCACCCCCGCCACCCTCAGGCCAATATGTAGGAAGAACTAAAGAATCATTGTCCGAACTCAGCTGGAGAAGTTGAAAAGTTCAGACGTCGGGATCCATCATTTCTCTGGTTTTAAATGAATCAAATGTCCAACTAACTATAACGTCCCTGAAACCTATGTTTTTTTAGTGAATATATATATATATATATATGCACCCAAACCGTCGCACAATAAAGTAGGACAGCAAACACGGACACAAGATCTGCTGCGATTATCCTCCGTTTATTCAGGTCAGAGAATGGCAATCAACACTCAACGCGTTTCAGGATCACTCCCTTGTTCATATATATATATACACTTCCATGCGAAATACTTACATTTTTGTGGTAAAAAATTGCATGGTAAACACATGCGTAGTAAAGACATATGCTTTGTATTGGATGCGTAGTAATGGTACTATGTGGTTCCAGCCACATTGTAAAGGCTTTTTTCCACATATAACTTCCATGTCAGTGGTGACATTTTTGCACTATCTACCACAACCTTACAAGAAACTGAATTTGGTAAAACTAACTTTACCTGTTATATATCTGCGCCAACAACTTTTGGGGTTGACTCTTATCAGAGCCAACCAGCCTTTGGAGGTGACATTGGAGATTAGGCGGTTATTTGTCCCATACCTATGATGATGACAGTTTGTACATTGACTTGCAATTGTGTTGATGTAAGAAACCTACCTTTCTATATAGTGTACCACAATGGGGTACACTGTGGAGAGAGTTCTGAGAGACTCATATTGGTTTACAGGGGCAAAAGTAGGTAATATTAATGCTCTCTTTTTTAGTAGTGTGGGTGAGCAGTTATGCTTATCAGAGGGTAGTGCAAAGCATTTGTTCTCACAGAGGCAATAAACGGAACACACACACACACAATTATGAAGTCAAGACCAATTTGTAAAAAAAAAAAAAGCAAGTCTTTTTACGTATATTTTGAACTAAGAATTTCAGTTAAAGATAAGGAGGTAATATGTTTCAGCAAGAGGTAAAGTGCAAGCAATATACATTTCTGCCAATAATGCAAATGTTATCCTATGGAGAAAAATACAGAATGCAATAAATCACAGTGCAGTAGGACTTAGGGGTTCATCTTCTTTAGTTCGAATGTTGGGAAGCCCGTGTCCAAAATTCGACCAGCAGTTTATCTGGAGCAGCCCGGATACAGCCGGGAGCCGGGTGCTGGGAGAGCAAGTAGTTGGTGGGAGGCACCTAAAAACAGGCTGCACTGGGGGACTTGAAGGCAAGTCTAAGGGCACTGAAACGCGTGTAGAGTTCGCCCGGGCCTAGGGACCACAAATATTTAGGAGATTCCCCAGCCGGTAAGGCTGGGCTCAGATCAAACAGGTGATCCAAGCTTTGGTGCGCAAAGTGCACCTCGCTGCCAGGGGCAAACACCTCAGCAGGGCTGGTGCCGGAATGACTGCTGGGCCACTCTATGAGTGGGTCTCTGCGCTGCTGATATCCCTCGATGTGTGATTGGTCCTCTAACAGTTGGAGTCTTGACTCTTGTAGTCAGACTTGGGTTGCTGGGCTTCCGGTACCCCAGGGTTGGTGCTGCCTGGCTCCGGGTGATCCTGGTGCCTCCAAACTTAGTGAGGGGACAGAGTTGATCCTTTAGAGCTGCTGTACCTTTTCCAGGGCAGTAGCTGCATCGGCGGGGCTGGGGAGCTCAAGTCAAGAGTTCGGACTCTGCAGTTTTGGTGCCTGCGTTGCAGATGAGTACCTCCTCTACTCCAAGGGAGTTGTTAGGCAATTTGACAAAGTGCTGGAGGTCCCCTGGGGTTTGTAGACATCTATCAGCTGCAGGACCCAGAGCTCCGTTTCCCCAGAATTTTAGTAACCGAATAGAGCCTTACCTAGCCTACTCAAAGGTTACGTTCCTGGGTGATTTCAATTTTCACTTGGAGAATATGTTGTGCCCTGAAACGCAGGCCTTTTTGGAAGTTATGGAATCCTGTGGTTTCCATCAGCTGGTAAAAAGCTCTACGCATACGGCAGGACATATCCTTGATGGGATTTTTTCCAATGATCCCAGGGTTAAGGTCTTGGACCCTATTCCCCTCTCTTGGTCTGACCGTTCTGCCATTCCGTTTACCCTTGGAATGTCAGTACCCCCCCTGGACTCTAGCAGCAGGAATAGGGTGGAATGGAAGAAAAACCTCAGACGGGTCAGTAAGAAGGTTCTTCTTGACAAACCTAGCAACTATTGCCCCTCCTCCTTTGCCGATATCAATGTCACCTAGAATGAGTTTACCAGCTGGTTAACAACAGCCTTGGAATCTCTAGCCCCTTTTAAGAAGCACTAAGGGGCAAGAAGACGTACTTCTGCCCCGTGGTTTTCTGAGAGATTGCGAAAGCTTAGGCAGGCTTGCAGACAGCAGGAAAGAAAATGGCGGATGGACCTTTCCAGCGTAGAAAGGGATTTGTATAAATTCCGGTTAAGGGAATATAAGGAAGCTATTAGAGAGGAAAAGGTCTCCTATTTCTTGGCAATGAACAAATCTACCAGATCCTCCAGGGAACTTTTTTCCATTATTAATTCCCTCTTAGTCCCCTCGACCAGTGCCAGCACAGAGGTCTCCCAGGACTTCTGTGACAAAATGGCTGTTTTTTTCCATGCTAAAATTAAGGCAATCTACTCTTCCTTGGAGAATTCTAATTTGGTGAGTGTTAAAACAACCCCCCTTCTGATTCAGTGGAAGTCCCCAGGGTGGACTGCTGCCTGCGTGTTTTTCCGCCTATACTTCAAGAAGACACTGCGTTGCTGTTAAGTGGGATTAGATCTGGCTCTCCCTTTGAACCATATCCTCTTGAGATTCTGAAACTGGGAAGTGAGGGTGTTGTATCTCCTCTAACGGCCATTCTTAATACGGCCATTTCCGCCAGCCAATTTCCTACCGCGTGGAAAACTGCAGTGGTAAAACCTCTGCTTAAGAAGGCCTCTCTTGATCCGACCGAACCAAAAAACTATCTGCCCATCTCCCTGCTGCCGGTTCCAGCTAAGATCCTGGAAAAACATCTTAACCGCCATCTCAGTTGATACCTGGAGGAATTCCAACTGCTCGATGGTTCGCAGCACGGTTTCAGGAGTGAACACAACACAGAGTCGGCACTAACCGTTGTCTTTAACAACATTAGGCAACAGGTTGATGCTGGTCATACTACCCTGCTGATCCTCCTGGACCTAACTGTAGTCTTCGATACGCTCTCTCCGAGTAGACTGGTTGGTAGGCTCCAGGAAGTTGGGATAGAGGGTTCTGCACTAAATCTGCTGTCATCGTTCCTCATGGATGGTTCAAAAATAGTTAAGATGGCCCAATTTTTGTCTGCTCCCAAACAACTGTTCTGTGGAGTTCCTCAGGGATCCTCATTGAGTCCTACTCTCTTCAATATCTATTTAGGCACGCTCGCCACTGTTGTTAGGTCTTTTGGTCCAGAAGTCCTTTCCTACGCTGATGACACACGGATCCTGATTTCCATCACAGAGTGTCTCAGCTTCAGCAGTAAATTTTAAGAACTGCATGCGAGCGGTGGCTGCATGGATGGTTGAGAACTATCTTCAACTCAATAGGGATAAAACTGAGGTTTTAATCTTTGCAGACAAGTGGGACATATGATCAGAGGCCTGGTGGCCTGCTTCTCTAGGATTTTCCCCCGTCCCTTGTCTCAGTGCCAAGAATCTTGGCATTATTGTAGACTACTCTTTGTCCCTGAGGTCACAAATCAACAGACCGTTTCAATCTGTTTTGGGATGATACGGACTCTAAGGAAGATCTTTCAATTTCTTTCCCTTCCAACTCGGAAACAGGCAGTGGTTTACCTTGTGGTATCCAGGCCAATTGGTGCAGAATGCAGCCGCCAGGCTGGTAATGGGTTCCTAGGTTTAGGAAAGTCAGGTGGGGGGGAGGCAAGGCATTCTCGCTAATAGGAGCCAACCTGTGGAATCTGCTTCCTCTCCCAATTTCAACTTTGGAAACACATTCTTCATTCCAGAAATCTTTGAAGACCTGGCTTTTCACCTGTTCAGATTGTCATCTGCCGTAATCTTTTAGTCCTGCAGTATATGAACTTTTGACACACTGATCTCTGTCCGCAGCGCCTAGATGCCCCTGGTCTAAGTCCGCACTTTAAACATTTTATATTCATTCATTCATTCATTCATGTTCTGCGATTGTTGAGTCTTTGGACTGCAGGCAGGGCTTTGTGCCAAAAAATCCAGTCCAGGTTCTCTGTTCTCGAGGTCAGCTACTCTTCTTTGTCCTTGGTCTTTGAGTCCGTCGATTTAGAAATTCGGGACTCGGGGGTGCCGCCTAAATACTAATTTTAGTGTTAAAGGAAGTGCCAAGTAGTAGCCAATGGGCTACCTACCTTTAGGGTGACTACTCCCTCTAAATGCTCACCTCACGTGTGGGGTGGTCATGACCCTGACAGGTTATTTTCCCCATCTTCGAGATGGTGGGAAGTAAGCTGGGGGGTCCACATCGCCTGCCCCGCCTTAGAGGTAGTGCAGGTTGACTGGGTCTTCTTCATCTGACTAGTTTTCCTGCATATCTTCTGGACGAAAGTGGGGTTAGGACGGGGGGGGGTGGTTGCCATCTGATGCCAGCTAAGAGAGGCTTGGGTTGGAGTTCAAAGGCGGCATCACCTTTGAAACTTTCCACCCTGGAAAGCTGTTCTTGTCTGGAGGTGTGAAGCACCTCCGCCAAGAGCAGGCATTGTTTCTGGCCCCTGAGAGTGGAGGCTCTCCCCCATTGGGTCCAGAAACATGTTAAGTAGTGGCAGGCTGGCAGAGACCAGTCAGGAACACACTAGAAGTAGTTTTCAGGGGACCCTTGCAAATAAAAATAAATCTGACACTGTACTCAGTGCAGGTTTATTAATACGAGATTTTAGGTACCCAACATCCCATAATACAGTGAAGCCATAATGGAGCTTGGAAATTCAGAATGATTAGTGACCTGTCCATTTATTCTCTATGGCTTCACTGTTCACTCACAATAACCAAGACACGACATTGATATTGCAGGGGCATATCTGGTCACGCAAATAGGTCCTGACAGGGGATATAGTGCACCCTGGCTTAGGGCTAAGGCCAGCTACAGGGGTGTCTTACCTATATCCCATGCAGTGTTTGTGGGCATTGTACACAAGGATGTGTGCCATGTTGACTCTTCGGTTTTGTCTGCACCAAGGCATGCAGTCTGCAATGTTGCTTCTAAAGCCAGGTAAAAAGGTGTTGGGGGGGGGGGGGGGGGGGTCAGGTTACTGCAACAAAAACCTAGATTCCTACAGTTGTTCTCCCTAGACCATCACTGGAAGAGACTACCTCCTTTGCCATAGTAATGAGTAATTAGATGGGCAGCGGAGGTATTGGATTTCCAACTGTTAAATATTGAAATCTGATACAGACTTCTAGGGATAGATTGCTCAGCTTTGATTTTCCTTAGGCATCAGACTGGATCAGGAAGAGTTTTTCATGAACACTACGACTGAACACCAGTAGGTGGGGTTGATTGGCTCAGCGTGCGTCATCTGCACCACAAGTGACGTTGTGGTACCTATATAGGCGGCACCTGCACATGCTAACATCAATTCTTTTCTTTCCGTGCCAGCCAGCACTGATCCGAGAAGAGCTACTTAATAGCCACTATTTGACTGCATTTTGTTTTACATTTTGTTGAGTGTTTTGGGGTTTTCCCCCTTGTGTGTCAGGTAATTTCATCTCAGAAGACCGGTTTTAAGCCCTGCAGAGCCTGTTACTGGCTGATGTCAGTGAAGTACCCCACCTTTTCTGTCTGAGGTGTCTGGAGTGCAATCACGACTCGAGTCCTGCTCCGATTGCCAGACCATGAACCTGAAAGCTTTGAGGGAGCGATCCCTAAAGCTTGCATGCAACTCCGCAAAAATTGAGGTCATGGTTGAGAGGAAGGGACCAGTCATCGCCCCACTCCCAAGTCCTTGGGGGCATTCGTGTAAGTCCGGCACAAGAAAAAGAGCAAGAAGTCGAAGCACTCTTTGACTTCTCCTCATCCGATGGCTTACGCAATGATGGAGCATCGGCATTTGAGGGCTGGTTCCTATGAGGCTGCACTTGAGCCGTCTCCATGCCTTCCCGACTTTCTGGGAGCGCGAGCGACCCCTGCCCATCGCAAAGCATTCTGTGAGGCCATGTGCCTCATCTTTGGGCAGCCTGACACCTTCGACATGCTTTTGGGTCCCGTGGGGTCAGACAGGGCCCCATCTTTCTGCGCTGGCGACTCTGACTCCAGTGGGCCCCCATGGATCTGTCCCTGGATCCGGACCGGCACCGGTCGTACTGACTCGTTCTTCCTCAGCGCTGCCCTAATGCCAACGCTACCGGCAGCGCCATCCCTTATTGTGATCCTCGACAAGGAGCTGGATGATTGTCACCAGATGCCAACTCTGACGCTGGCAGGAACTTTGCTTACTAGATCGGAGCCTGGGACCTCTTCTATAGTGTTGGGCCTCAGGGAGGAATGGGAGATGTCGCTGGACCCTGCAGAATACCAGCCCTACGAAGAAGCAGCTATGGGCTGCTATGAGGAACTGGGTGAAGCCAGTCGACTGGATAAGTCTCCAGATACTGGTATGCTTTCTCCCCCAGCCGTGGCTTTGGAGGATGGAGATTCATATGGAATGGCAGTGCAGAGGACGGCTGAGGTCCTTGACCTTTAGTTGCGCTAGGTGGCAGTCAAGACTAATATCTTGATGAAGGTACTGCAACCGGGAATCTCCACATTGGAACAGCCACTCCCCTTAAATGCGCCCCTCATTGATGTCATTTTGGGGACCTGGTCCAAACTTAATACAGGGGCTCCTGTGAATTGGACGATTGCCCGCCACCACAGCCCCTCTCCCGTGGACCCAGACTCAAATTTTTAGGTCGAATCCTTGACTTCCCAAGGCACATTCCCTACTGCTCCTCTGGGCAGGGATTCCAAGAGGCTGGATTCTTTAGGAAAGTTCCATCTGCCAGCCTAGCATTGTACTGCGGTCTGTGAACACTGCATGTCTTTTGTGCCATTACTCCCAGGCTCTGCGGGACATGGTTACACAAGTACTACCACATGTCCTGGAGGAGAACCAGGCAATTCTCTCTCAGGCTGATGCCGACGGGAGAGATGCAGCAAAGTTCACAATACGATGTGGACTTAACAAGACCCACTCACTGGGAAGAGCGATAATCCTGGTTGAGGACGACTAGCTTTTCAGGGGATGTCTAAGGTTCGGCTCTCAAGCGCATCAGGAAATCTCTGGCTAGGGTCAAGTCCTTGGACTCCTCTTGTAGTGTAGTTCCTATTATCCCAATAGGCTCTGCGCATTGGAATAATATCTTCAATAGTATAGACCTAGGGCAGAGGTTAACTAGGTCTTCTACCGACGATATTAGACTTAAAGTTTTGTGTTTGCCAGCTAGCTCAGAGTTCACTAGAAACTTTCTCAAATAGGCAAGGAGGATTTTAACCTCCCTGGATAGACAAGAAGGGATTTAGTTTCTGACAACCATAGAACATGACAACTTTGCTCTCCCCTAATCAAGAGTGTATCTCTAGAGTCGTGTGAAAACAATAGACAACTTATTTTACTCAGTACGTGCATTCTTAGTTTCACCAGTTTGTAGAGAAATAAGAGATGGGCGTGGTTCAATAAAAGATGTTATTTATTGATCAGTCTCTTTTCTCATACAAGAGAAATGAATCGCTATTATTGCAATACTTGTAGTTAAGTAAAGTGCATACAGTAGAGACAGAATTATAAAATAATACTGTACAAGCATTGATATGGTTTCTGAGCCATATGATACTTTAAAATGGATAAAATAGATACCTACATATATACATTTGACTAATCATACTCAACTGGTGCTTCTAACCACGCCTACCCCAGTGTACCTGACCTAAGCCTAATACGTGGGCGGGAGTAGATAAGTAGCAGTTTAAGTTAAGTTTGTTTTGCCAAGGGACTGATTCGAGAATTCTCTGCAAGGGGTTATTCAGTTCTGTACCTGAGATCTAGAATGATGGAGGGCTGGTATCTCTTATCCCAGGTCTTGATATTCCAGCTGCCTGCGAGGGCTGCTTGGAAGCGCCGGAGCTGGATTTCTCGGCAGGAGAAAGGCAGCGTCTCGTTCTCAGCGCGTCAGGAAGGCGGGGCAGCGTCTGTGGGCTTCGCTCTCTGCTGGGCTCCTCAGCACGTCTCGCTGCTCCGATCTCGTCACCACCGCATGTGTTTGCTTAAGGCAATGTCGGTAATATTTATACCTGAAAGGTGCCGAGATTGACGTAAGGATGGACATATATACGTCAATAAGGATGTCATATGAACGGGCTCGTTCGCACATTCTTTGCTGAAGTTCTCGGTGAAATCAAAACAATGGCTATGGGAATTTCCCAGGTCGCTGTAGGTTTGATTTGTTTTGAGAACTCCGTATGCCTTATCAGGGGCTGGAGGAATATCGCTTGTCTAATTAGATGGCATGCGTTATGACCTAATCAGATAACGCGCTTCTGTGCCGTGGTGTGGCTTAATCAGATAACAGTTTTTGCACCGTTGGATGGCTGCTAGTTAATTATTAACCAAACCAGGGTCAGGAATAGGGGAATCGATACAGTACCTATAGGAATACATCACACCCACTCCACGTAGACTGTCCATATTTACAAATCTAGGCATAGTGAATATCAGTAGCGTTTGTGTTTACCGTACCACCCCAAAATACATTTATATGCATTCCGAAAATTGGATTTTATAAAATATACGAAACACAATCATATGTACTGTCACGTATACTATAAGCACAAGCAGTCTAATAATGCTATTCATATGTTAAAAATTCAGCATAATCTAAATGCGAAAACCACACATGAAATGGCTCTTAATACAGAAAAAAAAAGTGCGAGACCATTTCATCACAATCATAAATTTATGCATAACAGTGCTAGCATAGCGAATGTCTTGTGACTACCTAAAAATAGAAATTTAGTTCTCTAAGAATAACGTCTACTTTAAGCAGAAGATAAGTGTCCCAAAAATCGCAAATATTGTGGAATTGGGGAAAAAGTTCTTGCAGTCTGAAAAAAAATTATGAGAAAAAAAAAATGTCATATCGCTTTTCTTCAAAAAGTTGAAGGCCAAATTCAGCAGGTAGGGAACTCCAAGTGCCAGTTTGCTCAAAGTTATTCCTGCTGCTCTGGTGAAAACATCATATTATTTAGACTGTTGAAAAAACTGTCAACAGCTTCTTGCGTAAGTTCCACTAATTCGGAAAAGGTTGTTACCATGCATTCATGAGCCTGAGCATGTTTGCCTCCATTGATGTTTGGATCAGCATAGCTGACTGAAGGTCGTACCTGATCGATGCTGCTTTCATCTTGTACTTCACTACCCCTCAATCGTAGTGGTGAAGACTCCACGAATGCCGTCATCAGGATTGGTAGCCGCTGGGGACAGCACAATGCATGAGCCGTTACCGGACCCAACAAGGTATCTGCGTCCATTGGCACATCCGATTGTAGTGCCAGACAGGTGTCCAACACGCATTCTTCGCCGCATAGCAAGCACCTTAATACAGGCATAACACAACTTTGCCACATTGGTCTAAATGAAAGAAACCAAGTCATGTTCAGGTCTCTGAGCCAGGATAGTCCAAGGATTTTAGTTACCCGGTCCCGGTAGCCAATGGCTAGGATCATTTCTTCCCTTGTCGCAGGTGTTTTGTCTGTGACATGGTTTGCCATAGCGAAATAACAGGATCAAAAATAGAATACCCGCTACTAGTCCCAAAAGGAGTGGAAGTCCGCCAAAAATGGAATGGACAAAGTCTGGAAAAATACCCAGGATGGCTTTGAATGGAGTTAAAGCACCCGAAAACACTGCTTTAAATACACTGGAGATACCAGTGGTATCAGAAATATTTAAGATTTCGTTCAGTGTTTCTGCGAAATGTATGGGGGAATTAGTTGATAATAATGAATGAATCTCTTCTGTTGTCCTTGCAACTTGGAGATCATACGTTTCTTTTGATGACGTGAGCCTTGTCGGCGTCTGTAGGAGCACAGTCTTCATTCTGCTTAAAGTATCTATTCGAATAGAAGCAATTTTCAAATCGGGCCATAACCTTGCCTCCCTGTCTGCAGACTCGCTGGGGAACAATACATGTTCACAGCACATGACCTTCCTAGTCACAGTTATGAGATAAGGTTTTCCGGGCAGCAAACTACAACATCTGCGATCTACTATTAGAATGTAACTCCCGTTCGAGAGTCTCCTAAAGAATGGTTCTATTCGTGTTGCAGGTGTGCCTAGCTGGTAACATGAAAGGTTATTTTGAAGTCCCTTCACAGGCTCCGTGCAAACTAATACCCTGACACAGAAGTGTACCGCTCAGTGATCTTGCACAATTATCGCCACTGAGAAACACTTTCTGGCCTTTATTGCTGACACATTCGTGTGTGTAGGGCAAGTTCCATATTGACTTAATGTATCCTTTACCCAACCTTTCATACTGGCCTGCCTGTATATATTTTTGGCAGAATTGAAACTGGAAAGTAGTTATCGGAATATTTATTATCCCATGTATTATCCATTCAATGACAGGTCGTTCTGACATTGTCAATAGTAATCTCTCAAGTTTTTCAATGCTCAGAATTGTATAGTCAGCACCCTTCTGTGCCAAACTGATTTGTTTATCAGTGAGGTTAAAGATATTAAATAATGACGTTGTGTTGATTAAACGCCAGGGCACATAGCCAGAACGCAAATTTTGTAACGTCCAGCCAAGCTGTACAATAGAACGCAATTGGGACTGACCTTGTTGTAACATTAGTAAGTCTTGCAATATTATATCGATTGCTGAAGACACAATGCTGTCCAGAGAATATATTCTGGAGGACAGAGTCATGAACCCATTGTCCACCACAGAAAGTGATTTTTCCAAATTAATAGTCAATTTCCCGTATTTTTTTCTGCTGTCTCAATTTGAGTTACTTTCCAGACTTCGTTATAAGCTGCATATATAGAGGCCGCTATGAAACGTTTTTGACGCTGTTTGCGTGGTCCCAATATGAAATCACGCAAGTCAGCACCTTCTGTAAGTAAAGTTAGGTGTTGCTTAATTTCAGCCAGTGTGGACGTTTGTAGCCATTGAAGGGAGAGCTTGCCCACGCTGTAGGTTGTTACTATCCCTGGATGTTGTCTTTGGGAATATCTAGGGTCTGGCCTAGTCAATGTGAACCCCTGTTCTTTGTTCAGGAATCTGTCTTGACAGTTATTTGTATCTGTGGGCCAGATCAACCATTTTTTCCATTCAGGATGTGTTCTGTTTTGGTTTAATATATGGTTTACGTCTATCTCAACATCTATAGAGCTATTACTGTTCACTGTTGGCTTTGGAATAGACGGTTTGTTCAAATCTTTGATTTTGGCTAAGCCAAGACAGGTAGTTTGTTGAATAGTGTCGTTCAAAAATATAATTTGTTCTGGGATCATGCAGGCTCTAAACAATGATTCTATACCTTGTATTTGCCAATCTCTTGTACCCCAAACAGTTTTTGCTTCAATATTTTTGTTCCAGAAATCAAACCCAAATGTATTAATTTGTTCAAAGAATGAATCGGAATATATCAATTTTGTGTTTTTAAGCATGGTCTTCATACCTGTCTTATTTGACAATTTGAAATAAAATGTTTCTGCATTACTTGTGTTAAACCCTGAAAAGTATGAATATTATAAAATGTTTTTGAGCTATCTTTTGGAGGAGTAGCACAATGTTCCCATTGGTTATAATTTAAAACATTTCTAGGTTGAGCAGATTTATGTAGATAATGGTTACCATAGTGGTTATAGCAGAACATCTGATCATAATTAGACGAACCCTGTAAATAATCATGTTCTGTAAATTTAGCAGACATCACAAGATCAGACATCATATCATTAATACTTTCAAAGTCCCAATCATCCGCAAATGAGCTTGGTTTTACAAAGTCACTCAATGAGATCTTGAATTGGTGTGGATACTTCAGGATTTCAACCGGACCATAGATTTCATAATCAGTTTTGTCCCATGCTACACCGCCTGGTATAGGATTGGCTGTGAAGTTTACTGAAGAAAGTTCTCTTTTCTCGATGTGTGTGGTTTAAGGACCAATTTGATTTTCTGGCTTGCTGTGTCCATTTTAGCATATTTCCCTTCAATGAAATGTCCCAAACATAGTACTAAGATGAGCCAAAGAATGAGGATAAATGCACCGAAGGCCACCCAAAATTCAATCCATGGAGATATCAGATAGGTTTCTTTCAGCTGTTGAAAAAGTTCCTTAGCTTTGTCTTTAAAAGTTTTTGTTGATGGCTGTTTCTTTGCTTCACTCAGGTCTTCAGATGAATCATCGAAGTTGATGAAGTAGCCGGATGCTGTTCTGTCAATTGTTTCAATTGTTTTTGGATTTTGCTTTGTTTCATTAGCAAAGTCTGCAGTTACATCATCATAGGTTGTTGTTTCTTGATGAAAAGTTTTAATTTGGGTTTTAAGAGGTTCAAGTTCCATTGCTTTGTTGCATAGTCCTTGTTGATTCACTGTAGATTTCCCAAATGTGATCAGTCTTCCAGTTTGAGCCTCTGTATTCGTAGCAAACATTGGTGTTCTGCTACTTTTTGGGAGTCCACTTGGCCTACTGTTTATCGGCCACATGATTGTGGTTTAACCAGGTCGATGGATACAACTTGGTTCTCCTTTTTACCAGCAAGGGGCGGTAGTACTACTGATCTTGTCCCGTTGACAGACAAGACAGGAACTGCTTTTCTGTAAGAAGGCCCAAATTCCTTCTTTACCGTGATCTTCTCTCTGACTAGATCCCTGACTTTTGGAATCCAGACAGGCCTTGCTGGGACAGGTGGTTTCTCTTCAGTGGTTGTTGGCTGTTGTTTCAACTTTATGTTGCTCAGGTCTTTTCTTGTTTCATTTAAGTCCTGTAAAATAGCCAAACGATCTTTGATATCAAAGCTTTTGTCTTTAACCACTGAAGTCTGACTATCAAGATCTTGGATCATCATTCTAGTCCCGAACAATAGTTCGTACGGACTGAACCCTTTCAGAGAATTCCTTGGCAGGTTATTTAGACTACGTTGGACACTTATTAGATGTTTGACCCACCCAGCTCCCGAACCTAATACCTTTTCCGTTATAGATTGCTTTATATCTTGGTTTTTTCTTTACACCATCCCGTATCCCTCAGGAAGGAAGTGAGAAGAGTCCCGCTATGCTATGCTCATTTGGCCATGCTTCCCCATAAGCTTGGAGGCTAAAAGGAATACATTAGTCAAAACGTAGCATGCTCCTAGCGTATATGCCATTATAGACTCGCAAATCCTTTTATAACAGTCCAGACGTCAGCCGAGTGCTGGGGTCTACATTATAAGTGAAAATTAGTCTTTTTATGTTAATATAACGCTTTTTTTTTTTTATGATGGGGGCTTTCTTATTGTTGTTGTTTATCTGGAGTGAAATGCCATGGCAATAGTCCTCCCCGCTCGCCACTGCGATCTCTATTGCAGTCTGGGCAGTTTTTTACAAAAATGTGATGGTGCAGGCTCATGCCTGGCCACCAGTACACTGATTGTAATTCTTCCAGAGAATCTTTTAGCTTAAGGTGTCTGAGACCCTCACCCATATGTGCGTCTGCTATTAACAAGCCTCTCCTGTCCGTGTTTGGAATCACTCTATCCCCCACTCCAGGGATTCGAGCAAAAGGGACTGAGTTTGCATCGATTATGTATGTATAATTGAGTGGATAATTGATCGGTAGTGCCGAACAGTCGCCTTTTGATGACGTTTTCACCGCCAGCACAGTTTCACCGTCAATGTATTTTACTGCACGCTTCTTTGTAGCTACGGAAGCCGGTTTAGTTGCTCCCGCTGTGGCTGTCTCAGCCAATGAATTCCCTGCAACGTGAACGCCATC
The DNA here is from genome assembly GCF_964261635.1 of Lissotriton helveticus. Taxonomy (NCBI): domain Eukaryota; kingdom Metazoa; phylum Chordata; class Amphibia; order Caudata; family Salamandridae; genus Lissotriton; species Lissotriton helveticus. The sequence goes on from NC_136057.1 coordinate 773,033,265, forward strand.
ACGCTGATGACTCAGTGAATGTATCACGTGAGTGTTTGGTAGTTCTTTCTGTAAAAACTACTTGTTCCCAAAGCACTTTTTGCTTTATTGTTGCACCTGTGTCATCTTTGTAACCGTTTTGAATCCATTTCTTCAAATCGTTATTGTATGTTTTGACGCAGTAATACGAATCGCACACAATAAGTGTCGGGAATTCGCGATCGGCATTATCTAGCGCCATTTTTAATGAAATTATTTCCGTTTGTTGTTCTGAATTATTTTCCACTGAGTGTGTTTTTGTAAGTAGAGGTCTTAATTTACCTCCGCGCCACACTTCTTTTACAATTTCGCATGTGGCCTTGTAAGCCAGCTCTCTCCAAAGTGAGGTTTGAGCATGCCCGTCTGTATGTATTACACAGGCGTACTGTCGTAAAGGCAGAATGTCGATTGGCAGAGGGTATTCTTTTTCATATTCTAGATATTTTCATTCTTTCATTTCCGGGTCAAAATAGTATTTTACTTTGTCTGTAGCAACAGAATTTACCCATTGTATCCATTCTGGATTTAGTGCAGTTGTCGGTAAATTACAGGGTGTTGTTAATGCCTCAAAAGCTGATTCTGCTGTTCTGACTGTAACCTGTCTACCGTCTGCTTGGTATTTTTCTTTTTCTACAGCTGTTTGAACCGCATGAACAATGTTTTCCTTAATGCTGAACCTTTTTTCAGCTTCTGTGTACAAATGTGATTTGTATGCTATTGGTACCTTCTCTCCCTCATTAGAGGTCAGGTATGTGAATCCGCATCTTCCTGGGATGACTCGAATCACAAGGTTGCGTGTGTTATCACGTGTTTGTAATTTTGTTTTAATTAACATGTCTGTTTGTAAAGATCTCAAAATTTCTGTGTGTTTTTGAGTCCAATTGATTCTTTTAAAATCTGGTTTTATTAGATCATAAAGGGGTTTGACCCTTTCTGCATAATTTATAATATAAGTTCTTCCGAAATTCAGGAAGCCTAGAATTGATTGTAGGTTTTTTAGTGTTCTGGGTGCTTGGATTACAGCACATTTCTCTAGGAAATTGTCAGCCAGGCTTTTGCCTTCACTTGATAGTTCATATCCTAAAAACAGGACTGTTAGATGGGCAATTCTTGACTTTTTAAAGTTACATTTGTAACCCTCTGCTGCGAACCCAAGTATTATGGTGTTCACTCTCTTCAAGTGAGTATCCAAGTCATCGTCTGTTAGATGTCGTCGACATAAGATAATTCCTCGTCATCATAGGTTTGTAGTAACTCTGTTACCCTCGCTGAGAATAACCCTGGGCTGTTCTTGAACCCCTGGGGCAAACAACAGAAATTCTTTTGCGTGCCATTTATTGAGAACGCCGTCAAATATCTGCTCTCTGGTGCTATATTTTGACAAAAGAAACCGTTAGAAATGTCTAAGGTTGTTTTGTATTTTTTGCGCACTATGTTATTCATTAGTGCAGCACTGTGCGAGTTTTGTACTGCAAATGTTTTGCAACATGAGTTAAGGTGTCTGTAGTCCAAAACAAGACGATATGAATTGTCTGGCTTGGAGACAGGAAACAAAGGGTTGTTCATTTGTGAGGTGCAAGTTTCAATCACCCCCTGGTATTCAAGTTGATCTAGGATCTCTTTTACCTGTTTTTTAGCTTCTTGCTTAATCGGGTACTGCCTCTGTGCAGTAGGTTGTGATTTTAATTGGATTTTGTGAGGAGGAGAGTCCTCATCCCATCCCACATGATTTTTATATAAGGCAGGGGCTTGAGCTACTGCCCACTTTCTTGCAAGTGTATATTTTTTATGAATTGGAATATGGTTTGAGAAGGCAGGCATAATTATTTCTTCGCCATGTGGGCACTCCCTGACAAACTCTGGAGGCCAGTCTTGTTCAGCTAGAAGGATGTCATAGCCCTTGGACAGATTATCCCAAAATAGTCCCCTTATTTTTCTAGTCTTATCCCCCTCTATACGCAATGTTATTTCATATATTTTATGAGGTTTGCTAACTCTGGTATCTGCAGTTTCCACCTGAATGTATTCATTCGTGTCCACTGTCTCCAGATGATTCATAAGGACTTTGCGAGCTATGCTCACTTCTGCTGCGCTGTCTAGCATTGTCTGAGCCCATTCTCCGTTTTTCAGCTGTGTCCTCAGTATTCTCGGCATTGTTGATTACTTTAATACTGGCTGGCTATTGTAATTTTTTATTCAGATGAGCAGGTTCTTTGTCTTTGGACTTGACGTGATCTTCCCTTTGTTCTGATCGTCCTCTTCTTTCTGATTTCTGCGAGGAAGTCTGAAAAGATTTAGAGGGACGTGTATCAATATCTTGATATCTATCAGGTTTCTTTATATTATCCCTATTTCTAAGGTTGTATTTTTTCACAGAGGGCTCCCGTTGGGGAGACTTGCGTCCTTGGTCGGGAGATCTTTCTCTCTGCCAAGGAGACCTTCCTCTGGACTGGAATCTTTTTTCTTTAGGATTGGATTGTTTATTTCCATCCCAGCTCTTTTTTTGATTGTTTAAATTATTTTTTATAAATACCTTTTCAGGACTTTCAACTAGTTGGGGTTTCACTGGTATTCCACCCAAACTATCTCTTCCTAGTTCTTCATAGGATTTTTCTATGATTCTGGCAATTTCAGATGGTTGGTCTGCTATATTTGTCTCTTTTAACCTCTGGCGAATCGCCACATTTGCTGCTTCTCCCTTTATGTTGTCTAATAATATTGCCGAGACCTGCTTGAAATCTTTCAGTAGTTTCATACCGAGAGTTAAAGCGGGTTCTGGACCATATTCATCTTGAATCTGTTTTAGTACATCTGGTATTACTGACATGGATGGTACACCATGTGTTTTTGTGTAAATGGAAGCAAAGACTGTTCCCCAAGTGTCACAGTCCTCCACATGTGCTGCGATTCCCATTTGGTGACAGATAGTCAGAATCCTATGTTTCTCAACAGGGGTGGTATCTGGAAACACCGCCTCTATTTGAGTGATTTTTTGTGCTAGCCAGAAAGAAATTTGTTCCCGTTTTGCGGGTACTTAACCGAGACAGGACTGTATGTTCTAAGGTGTAATTTTATTTGTGTTCCCCTGATAATTGGTCAGCTGTGGAATTTTAATTGCTGGTTGGATTGTTGAAGTCCGCATTACATATTGGACTAATTGTCTATGTATTTTTATTAATTGTTTTAGCTGTACTAAAAGCTCTGGTGCAGGCATTTCTTCAATGTCTGGATGTGGTGTATATCCGGCTAGGACCGGCCACGTTGCTCCTGGTCTACCTAGTGGACCGAGCCTGGTGATGTGATTATTATGTTTTAGGGCGCCATGAAACAAGAGCAGGTGCTCTTGGAATTTGAGTGGTATTTCCACTTCCTCGAAAGGAGTGTACTCACTAGGAGGTTCCTCTATTTTGTAATAGTGGAAGTCCTTTGTTACAGCGTTTGCTGCTGGAAAGTTTATCCATGAATAGAATACCTCTGTCTGCCGATATTCGTGTGCCTCAATTACGAATATGACTGTACCACCTCTAGGTGTCAGTCCATTTTCTATAAGTTTTAAGGTTATAGATTTCCTTATGTTGACCGGGATGAGTATTGCATTTGGGTCATTTTCCAGCAGAGTATTGTCTGCTTCTAGGAGTTCAGCTGCTAGTCTAACTGTCTCCCTTTCGTCTTCACTTTCTGTCATTTTACTGACAGAAAGGTTATTCTGTTTGTTTGCAGATCAGGTTTCTATGAAACAAAGATTAGATGCACAATATTTTGGAACAGTGTATCCTTCAACGTTGAATAAACCAAGAACCATACATAGGAGTCTCCTCCTGCGAGGTTTGGCGGATATGACCTTTCACCCACTCCAGACGTCTTTGGAGTATTATGGGAAAAAAGGGGGTCTGTGTGAAAAAGCACGACTGAGTTACTCTAATGTCTTGCGTTAGTTTTATCGCCTATCCAAACGTTGGGCGCCATGTAGTGTAGTTCCTATTATCCCAATAGGCTCTGCTCATTGGAATAATATCTTCAATAGTATAGACCTAGGGCAGAGGTTAACTAGGTCTTCTACCGACGATATTAGACTTAAAGTTTTGTGTTTGCCAGCTAGCTCAGAGTTCACTAGAAACTTTCTCAAATAGGCAAGGAGGATTTTAACCTCCCTGGATAGACAAGAAGGGATTTAGTTTCTGACAACCATAGAACATGACAACTTTGCTCTCCCCTAATCAAGAGTGTATCTCTAGAGTCGTGTGAAAACAATAGACAACTTATTTTACTCAGTCAGTACGTGCATTCTTAGTTTCACCAGTTTGTAGAGAAATAAGAGATGGGCGTTGTTCAATAAAAGATGTTATTTATTGATCAGTCTCTTTTCTCATACAAGAGAAATGAATCGCTATTATTGCAATACTTGTAGTTAAGTAAAGTGCATACAGTAGAGACAGAATTATAAAATAATACTGTAAAAGCATTGATATGGTTTCTGAGCCATATGATACTTTAAAATGGATAAAATAGATACATACATATATACATTTGACTAATCATACTCAACTGGTGCTTCTAACCACGCCTACCCCAGTGTACCTGACCTATGCCTAATACGTGGGCGGGAGTAGATAAGTAGCAGTTTAAGTTAAGTTTGTTTTGCCAAGGGACTGATTCGAGAATTCTCTGCAAGGGGTTATTCAGTTCTGTACCTGAGATCTAGAATGATGGAGGGCTGGTATCTCTTATCCCAGGTCTTGATATTCCAGCTGCCTGCGAGGGCTGCTTGGAAGCGCCGGAGCTGGATTTCTCGGCAGGAGAAAGGCAGCGTCTCGTTCTCAGCGCGTCAGGAAGGCGGGCAGCGTCTGTGGGCTTCGCTCTCTGCTGGGCTCCTCAGCACTTCTCGCTGCTCCGATCTCGTCACCACCGCATGTGTTTGCTTAAGGCAATGTCGGTAATATTTATACCTGAAAGGTGCCGAGATTGACGTAAGGATGGACATATATACGTCAATAAGGATGTCATATGAACGGGCTCGTTCGCACATTCTTTGCTGAAGTTCTCGGTGAAATCAAAACAATGGCTATGGGAATTTCCCAGGTCGCTGTAGGGTTGATTTGTTTTGAGAACTCCGTATGCCTTATCAGAGGCTGGAGGAATATCGCTTGTCTAATTAGATGGCATGCGTTATGACCTAATCAGATAACGCGCTTCTGTGCCGTGGTGTGGCTTAATCAGATAACGGTTTTTGCACCGTTGGATGGCTGCTAGTTAATTATTGACCAAACCAGGGTCAGGAATAGGGGAATCGATACAGTACCTATAGGAATACATCACACTCTGCGGCCCCACATAATTCCCAATCTGGCTTTCACTCCTTTTGTGGCTACAGACAGGTCTTCCAACCATGCCAATTTCCTCCCAGCCAACGAGCTGCACATGCTCCTCAGCCTCTGCATGGATAAGGGCGCTGTATCCATATACCTTGTGTGTCAGGTACCCAGTGGTTTGGTCATTCCAACACCTCCTCTGGCAACTGTAGCCTCCAAACCCTCCTAATCTACCCCTTTACCACCATGGGCATCCAGTTGGTGGCAGGGTTCGCTATCAGCAGCCCCACTGGCAGACAGGTGGGTTTTGCAAATCGTCCGAAGGGGCTACTTCCTCCCCTTCAAGACTACCCCTCCTTCCATGCCACCATCTTATGACTGGATGATGGAGAATCATTTATCACCTCTCCGCGAGGAAGTCATGACTCTTGGCCAAGGGAGCTATAGAGAGGGTTCTGGGGCCAGATGTAGACTGGTTATTTCTGCTTTCATCTGGTTCCCAAGAAGAACAAAGGCCTTCATCCTAATCTAGATCATCCAGCCCTCACCTTCTTCCTCAAGAAGGAGAAATTCTAAATTCTTACATTGGCTCAGGTTTAGTCTGCCCTGGACCCAGGAGACTGGATGGTAGCCTTGTATGTCTATTTTTACATTCCCATCCTGCCTGCCTATTGGCACTGTCTGCCGTTTATGATAGGTCATGTCAGACATTGAAAGCGTTTGTGCACTCCAGCAAGAGAAGGCTAGTTGCAGGAGTTCCCAGACAACACCACCGTATGAGGTACTGCAACAAATAGGGCGTGGTGGGAGTCAGGGACCCCTTGTTAAGAGACACTGCACCTCTGGACCTAGCTTAAACAGCAGGGCATATCCCTGGTGGTTCAACTCCTGGCAGGCTCTCTGAACGCCAGGGCAGACTAACTCAGTCGCCAATGCTTAGAGGATCATGAATGGTATCTCCACCCGGAGGTGGCCCGAGGGCTCTTTCAGCGGTGGGGAGAGCCTTGGTTAGATCTGTTTGCCTCTGCGGAGAATACTATAGCAGCAGTTTTGCATGCTGGATTTTCCAAGGCAGTTCTTGCTCGGAGACGCTTTTTGTCTTTAGTTTAGCTCAGACCTCCTACATGCCTTTCCACCCATACCACTTATGCCCAGAATTAAGAAGTAGAGGAATGACTGATCCAAAGTCATCCTTGTCGTGCTTGACTGGGCACAGTGGTATCCTGTGCTACTGAGCATGGTTATCGATCCTCCGATCAGGGTCCCCCTCCAGGAAATTGAGCGACGGCAGTTGACCGCTTTCGACCTTCCTCCTGATGTCGGTCATGTCATTCTGCCAGCCATGTGTCCCTTCACCAAGATGTAATATGCCTGCCGTTGGAAAAAAAATTGTGGCATGGTGTGCAGAAAAACATATTGACCCCTTTCTACCTCTTTCTCAAATCCTACTTTTCATGCTTTCCCTTTCCCAGCAGGGCCCTGCTTTGGGCATTCTTAAGGGTTATCGGTCTGCTCTTTCTGCCTTCTTGCGGCTGCCTGAGCAACCCTCATTGTTCAAGACCCCTATTGGTCATAAGTTTTTCAAGGGCCTAGTCCATCTGTTTTCCCATCAGCTTTTATCATGCCTCAGTGGGACATTAATCTGGTCTTAACATTCTTAATATGTGCTTCTTTGAAGCCTCTCCTCAATTGTACCCTCAGGCTTTTGATATTGAAAACAGCCTTCCTTGTGGCGATTATATCTTCCCGCAGAGTGAGTGAGCTGCAGGCCTTATCTAAGCCACCTTATCTTAGTTTACCCTGACAAAGTGGTGCTTCGCACATGGGCCTCCTTTCTGCCAACAGTGGTCACCCCATTTCACGTAGACCAATCTGTCACCTTGCCTATTGCCACTCCTCTACATCTCTCTAAAGAAGAGCAGCGACTCCACTGTCTGGACCCAAAAAGAGCATTGTCTTTCTACCTGGACCACACACAAGAGTTTCAGGTGGACGACCAACTCTTCATGGGGTATGTTGGTGTGCAGAAAGGTCGGACCATGCAGAAGCGGACCTTCTCCAGATGGGTCGTACACTGCATCAAAAACCGCTACGCTCCGCAACATCCTGAACGCTTGCCAGCTCATTCACCAGAGCTAAAGCTGCGAATACTGCGTTAGCACGTGGAGTTCTGGTCCTGGACATCTGCCAGGCAGAAACCTGGGCCCCATGGCACATGTTTACCAATCATTACTGTCTGAACAGTCGTGCCCGTAGAGATGGGCTCTTTGCCTGCTCGGTCCTGCAGGATTTCCATGTATGAAATGTGTTGGAAGACCCACCTCCTGGATGGTATTGCCTGGGTATTCAATTCAAAGGTAAGGAATCTTCAGCTATAAATCTCTCTTAGATGAACTAGTTACTTACCTTCAGTAAAGCATTATCTGATAGAGACTATATCTAGCCCCAGATTCCTTACCGAATCACCCATCTCCCCACTCTGCGAATGGATTTCTAGGGTCAGGGCTGACCCTTTCAGTACCGTAGTTTTACACATCAGTGATTTTCATGTCTCCATGCTTCTAGCGTGGAAAGTCGTGAAAAGTAACAGACATCAGCGTGCCTAGGTGGCGCCTATATAGGTACCGCTAAGGCACTTCCAGCATGAACAGTGACGCACGCAGAGTAGATAGATGCCACCTATCGGCGTGCAGAGGTACTGCTCACGAAACATCTTACAGATCCAGTGTGACACCTGGGGAAATTAGAAGGTAAGAATCTGCAGCTACATATAGTCTCTACTAGATAATGCATTACCAAAGGTAAGCAACTTGTTTGTCAAAACTAACATATTGATAGGGGTTTTGCAATCTTGGAAAACTTCAAATGAACCCTTGCTTTTATTTAATGAAGTCCTGACTGATATTCTTGTGGGCACCTGGTGTAATCCTTATTCCTGTCCACCACTGAATAGAATAGTTGTCAGATGCTACAGACTGGTACCAGGTGACCCTGGGTTTTTGCAACCGCGTCCTACACCAGAGCTTTCGTGAGTCTGGCTTTCACCAGCAGAGTGAACCCCAGTTCATTCCCCGCGATTTCCCCAGACGGAGTCAAAACAAATTGAAGGATTTTGGCAGCAGTTGTTTTCCTCAGCTACCCTGGCTCTCTGATCAGTCGGCACCAGTTGTTTTCTGGAGAGATTCAGCAGGGGTAGAGGCTCCAGGGGTCCCAGTTCTATATCTTGTTTCATGAGAATTCAAAGTAGCGAAGGAACCGTACTCAAAGCTCTGGACCATAAGAGCTTCAAAAAAAGGGGGTTTAGGTTAAGTGTGAGTATACGTTCCTTACTTTTAGATAGATGGTTTATTGATGTAGCATGGATAAATCCTTTTTGTCTTTATGTTGTGATGGCAAAATCTGTTAATACATTCATTCATCTCTTAAGTAGTCCATTTCACTCTTTTTGTAGATTATCAAAACTTTATTGAACAAAGAACAAGGACAGCCGACACGTGTTTCACCCTGTGTGGCGAATAGCGCCATGGCTTTCTCAAGGTTAAACAGATTGATAACATTGTTCTTTAACTTTTTTTCAATACAGAGTGTCGCAATATGATTGTTGCACATTCGATTTTCGTTGAAGCAGAGGTCAGAATCCAGCGGAGTCCTCTGGGTAATCCGGTGTTAAGTAGAAAGTCCCGTGTTTTCTGGAGAGATATATCCATGCTTTGAGACATGGTTGGCAAGATTTGGCAAGATCTTGCAAAGAATTTTGGGCTTACCTGGCTCAAACCTTCTAGAATGGTCAGTATGTTACAATGTATATCACACAGTCTAGACTGGACATTGCAGACTGCTAGGGTACAGCAGTTGACACTTGCATGGTTCTTAGTCAGCACACTTGGATGATGTACCCTGACTTCTCGGTGATGTGGCTGCCTTTTTAGTGCACATGCCGATACATGGATCTCTCATGTTTGGCGAGCAGGCCATTTGAAAGCTTTAACGAAAGCCAGGCCATGGCAGGTTCCTTGGGCCTTTCCAGCCCCACAAGACAGTACCTTCAACATTTTTGCCCTTTTCATGGCTACTCCGGAGTGTTGGCAAACAGGAACCTTCATGGCCCACTACTCCTGCAACAGGCACCCTAGTCCTTTCAGCTCCCTGACTATGTGGCTTCAGCCTCCAAGCCGCTTTAGTTTGCCCTTAGTGGCATATGACTACCCTGGGAGTAGGTAGGATCTGACATTTCCTCCAAGGATGGCAAAAGAGGTCATCCAATACATGCGTCCTGCAACAAGGCTTTGCACCCACCCCCTCCCCCCCCCCCCCATTTATTTAGACTTTCTACACCACCCTCAGAACGTCTTTCAGAGGAGCACCTGTCCATGTTGCTCCAAGAAATGCAGGTTATATAGGATAAAGGATCCATAGAGAGGGCCCCGGAATTAGGGACTGGCTGGTAATCTTCCAACAATGGGTAGAACCTAGACTATCAGTTTTTCACCTCCGATCACTTTTGCACGCTGGTGTTTCCTAAAAGGCTCTCTCTTGGAGATACATATTAGATAGAGTAGACTGCAATGGCCCTCTATGCCTTTCTGCTGCCTATACTGCCCCGACTTCTGAAGATTAGGAACGACCAGGCTCAAGTCATCCAAGTAGCTCCAGTGTGGGCAAGGAGATTGTGCTACCCGTAACATCTGGGTATGAGCATCTGACCTTCCATCAGGCTTACGCTTCGTGAGGATCTTGTATCATAGCGGCAGGGTCCTAGGGTCGAACATGCAGAATCTGCACTCCCATGCACGGAGCTTGAACTGTGGCACTTTATTGCATTTGATCTTTTTCCCAAAGTCATGGATGTCATCCTGGCTGCCGTGCGTCCTTCTACAATTTCTGTCTACGCCAGTGACATGTGAAAGTGGTGGGGAGAATCGAGAGCAGCAGGTCTCCGGCCCAAAGCTAACAAGAACAACTTAATAGCTCTTCACCCATCCCGTCAAATTAGTTAAACAGTTGGATTTTTTTTAAATAAAGGTAAATAAATAAGAACAAAAGTACTTACCAGCGTTGGTTTCACGGGTGCAGGGGAGACGCAGGACCTCTTGCATTTCCTGTACATTGATGTACTCATTTGTATGATTTATAGTCTCTTTGTCTGCGATGTAATGCGGCCATCTTCTCAGCCCACTCTTCTCTGCTGCCCCTTTCTCCCTAGGCACTTAGATACTTCCTGTATGTACTAGCGCCTCACCGAGGCAACTCCACTGGCTCTGAGGCCAGTGTATAATTAGTCCATCAGTGTCATGTGGCCGTACTCATAACTTAATCGGCTGTTTCATGGAGATGACACACACTGTGATTTCCTTCAGATGGCTGCAGTTTTTCACAGGACGGTACTGTAGGTTAGCTACATTTGTTAAGATAATTGCATGAACTGCTTCCAGCGAGGCTTGGGGCCAGGCTATGACACCTCAAACATGGAGAACACACTCAAGTACAGTGCGCGTCTCAACCAGCCATTCACATCTTCATAGCAGTGTCTTCAGAGAACGAAGACACTGTTCAAACCACCGAACCTAACTCGAAAGTGAAGGGCTAACAAACCCTAACCCGACCTGGAGCTGCTCTCATGCCGTTTCCAGCATGAGAGTAGCACCATGATTGGTCGGAGTAGGCTGACAGTGCTATATTTCAGACTAGGAGCCTGTGTCTGCAGACCGCCCGGCAGTTTTACGGCTATATTGGTGCAGGCTGAAATGCACATGTTGGGTTGGCCGGCCAATACGACATGCGCACTTTAGGCAAGTCATTCCTACGGCCATTCGCCAGCAGGAATGGCCCTGCACTCGAGCCGGGACCCAGTGCCCATTTACCATTTTATTAAATCATGTTTTATATTATGGTTGCTGCTACCCTCGCAGAAGGCGAGGCGACTCTCCTCCGTCCTGAAGGAGAAACCGCTGCTGTGTGGTACCTGCAATTCTGATCCATTGCCGGTCAAACTGTTGGATGTCTAATTGTTTGTGTTATCTTTGGCTCAGGTAGGACTTGCAGTGGGCGTTGCTAAATTGTTTCCTGTTGCCCCTTTCAGCCTTTTTTTAAATGTTTGCCAGACCAGTTGCCCTTGTTCAAATCACCCATTGTAATGTGATTTCTAAAATGTTTTGACTCGTTTGTTTCCTCCAAAACCCTTTCTGAAGCCACTGTGAACTCTTAATTTGATTTTCAGTTTTCTCATGTGTACATAATTTGAACCAATCCACAGCTGTCTGCTACGTCTGCTGATTTTGAAGACTGTGTTCCTGCTTGCGGTAACTTTACAGTAATGCTCTTTCTGCTGGTCAGTCTATCCAATTACCCTCTATATCACTGCTCTCCCACCTCTCCATTATTTGTAATGGCGTATTTTCCAATTAAAAAAGGCTCCAACTTAGGAATCTGTACACGGGTACCTCTGATTATTGTTGGGCTCCACTTCTAAGAGCATTGGCAGTTGACAAAAAACTGACATTGACGGACAAGAGTGGTGCTTACATGCAGGGTTATGCTCTCTTCTGGGGGTTGGATGAAGTCCACTCGGAACTGCATGGTGCCACCTACTGACTCGCAGGATTACCGCTGTTAAAATCTTCAGGATCCACTCTGCAAGATATTCTCAAGGTGAGGAATCTGCTGTTAGGTAGAAAATCCACAAGAAAGAGAAATACTGAAGGTAAGTAACTTGTTTGTCTTGCCTGCCGTTCTTATGAAGTCTTGTTTCTGCCGACCAGTGACATTCTTCTTGAGTATCAAAGAAATGTGATTTCTAAATAAAGTGACCTTGCTTCAGCAGAGTAGAGATGCATATATTCCACTATTAAGGCCCAACATTTCCTCTAAATATCTTCAATTGATTTGTGATATTTATGAACCAGGCTGGTTTAGTCCAGAACTAGATCTGAGGCACCGGATTTAATATACATCAAGAGAAACGCGAACACTCCCTTCCTCTGATGAGGAGCAGAGTTCAAAGTGGCAGGGTGCGTTCAGCCACGTAAGACAAAGAAACACTGCAAGGGAAAGTAGACTAGCTGGGCTAAGGGTGGGCGCTGGTAATACAATAATGGCATTTGGTTAGAGGCATACAGGTCTCCTCTACCTCCATGTCTCCATCCTCATAGACACACAGACAACCTTCAGTTTGAAGGCATGTGATAGTGGGCATTGCCTCCAGTCACCCCATCATTGTAGAGCGCACACAAGGCTGGTGCCACATCCATATAACAGAAAGGGCAGAGGGCAGCATGTACTCGCCTCACAGTCTCCACAGTTGGTTCAGTCGGCCACTGCCAGCCCATGTAACTTCTCCTAGTTCTAGGTTTACCTGTGATAAAGTCCCTGTTACCACAGGGCCTTCACAATTGGGATTGCCCACTGCCTGAGGACTTTCACCATGGGTTTCTGTGACGCCCCTGCGGCAGCCACCTCACGCCCACTCAGCACTACCTTATCTCCATGCAGGTTTGGGGGATTTCACCAGCTCTGCCAGGACCTCAAGAGCCTCTTAATCCGGATGCCCTCTCGACCCACCAGGGCCCCAGGCAGGGCTGACTGTTATCACCCTAGTCTGTCCAGACTAGGGTGGGAGACCTCCAGACTGCTTCCTTCAGCAGGAAAAGTGAGGGTACTCCTCCCCATCCCCTCCCTCTTTTTCAGGAGATAATGTCAGCAGTCTGCTCCAGACATCTGGGACTCCTGCACTACTGTTGCTGTTAAACCATATGGTCAGGATGGAAAGAGCTGTGCTGCAGCGGAATCATATAAGATATACAGTGGCATCAATATGGGATCTTCAACAGAACATATCAGCCATTTCGAGTGACCAGGCCACACCCCTGAAAACAAGATTTGATCCCACAAAACGTATTTATTGGAGAGTATCCCATAAGCAAGAGCATTGATGTGAGTGCAAGTGTGATATTGTGTACTTTTTATACATTTTATTTCCTTTTATTGTGGGACAAGATCATTTTCATTAAAACTGAGTGTAGCAGGATTTAAAACGGGTGGTCAGAGTGAGCTCTTAAAAATTGAATAATTCTCAAAGGCATCAATCCTGGGCTGATACAGTGTGACTGAGTTTTGTTTTAACATTGGGTTGTTACCAGAGGTGACAGTTATGACCGAGTGTATGGGAGAATATATTTGATGCGCTGCCTGAATGTATTTGCCAAGCAACTCTGTTGTTTTTTTTAGGCGTTAACTTGGGCTGCACGTCAAGGACATAAAAGTGCAGTCTTGAAGCTTCTTGAACTTGGAGCTGATAAAAGTTTGCAAACCATAGACGGAAAGACCCCCGGAGAAGTAGCAAATAAGCACAAGCATTCAGAGGTGAGGTTTTGCATTGTAGAAATATACTTTTTTTGCTGCTCTTTAAACACTAGCTTTTTGTAGTGTTCCTCTGATTTTCATCATGACGTAATCCTGTTTTTGCAGGATCACATTTTCTTAAAACCATCAATTTGTAAATTGAGCATTCGCTCAATCAGTAGCATCTAAGTGTTCCAAAAAAGATATTAAAGTGCTGAAATGTAGGATGCTATATTTTATTTCCGTTCCTATAGCTGCCTACCTTGCACAAAGCAACCACATCCGTAAAAGTTCATAAAAGCAACATTGCTGTTTTATAGTCTTGAGCATCATTATTTCTAATGATTGGAAGTATCAGCAAATTCCTTAATTTCCTGTAACAAATTACAACAAAAATAATTTGTATCATCTTAACTTTGGCTTACTCCACATGGGCATGTTAGACACATTATCACCCTTTTTTTGTACGGCATCCAATAGTTGGATAACAAAGATAACTGGTTTAACTTGAGCTCAATGATTAGGTACCGATCAGTTGCATCCTGACCAAGCGAAAGAGATTGTTTCATATCATCTGACACTGAGAATGGGAGATATCGTTCAACGGCACTTCGCCCAACGGAGTACATTAGGTACCAACCGCCATGCTGGCTTTGTTACTGTTCTGGTCTTTCCATACATCATCCATGCAAGTCTGGTGCTCTTTATCAGCAAAAGTAATGAGCTTTGGGCAATAAGTCAAATGTTTCTTTCTAAGATTTCAGGAGTGAACACTGTTTCAGATGCCTCAAGAATATGTCCTTTTCACACTTACATGACATCTGCTTGTGGTATCTTGGCTCTGATCATGATGCCACTACCAACTTATTGATGAACCTGAATGCCATTGGACAGTGGTAAGAAAAAACATTTCTGGTCAAGACCCACAGGGGCATGCCCAAGTCCACACCTCCAGGTAAGTCTTCCAGAAAATGATACCGAGTAGGTCTTCCCAAAAATAATCCATAGAAAGAAGTCCTAATCTTCCTTGAGCAAATAGTTCTGTTCCTTGGACCATTTGAAAGCCCAGTGCCTTTCCCTATCGAAAAATATGAAATAAGAATTTCCTAATCCATGGCTGACTCCATGCAGGCGAAAGCCTTCTAGCTGGCTAGGTTGGACTTTTTCAGGACTGCTCTATGGCTCCCGTTGCGCCACTCTAGGATGTGCCTATTTAGGCAGGCTTTGTGAATCCAGAGGCTCTTTCCCAACCTCACCTTGACACCCTGCTTCAACATGCTCCGGCCTGTGCACCATGTAAGAAGTCTGTTCCATTTAAGGCACAAGAGCCTGTTCACTTTTGTACACCTGCCATGTCAATACAGACATAAAAGCTCCTTTTGGCAAAGCCCTTGAATTCGACTGAAATCATCTGAGTTGTGAAAGAAATGTTAAAGCCTGGTTTGAAGATGACCCCTTTGCACAATATCTTCCCCCTGAAAGTTGCGTATTGGGGTTCAACTCTGATGCTTCAAGGATTATGGGAACTCATGATGAAGACTCGGAGGTAGACAACATCCTTCCCTCCCCAGCCTCGTTCCTTCCTACAACACTGATGCTGGCCATATTGCGACTTTCAAAATGCAAGTGGGTTGTATACCTCTCCAGAAGTGGATACAAGTCACCTGTCTGGGCCTCTCACAGAATAAGTCTCTCCTTTAACTGATGTGTTACGAAAGTCAGTGGAAGCATTGGACTTTACTGTGTTCTTTGTGAGACCTAATCTAACATTTTATCAGAGATCTCGCTGCCCTTTTCTGTAGTCTCACAGCTTGTACTTCCTTTAAATTAAATACTTTTACAGTTATTCCTGGCTGCTTGGTAAAAACTCTTTTCTAGGCCAAAAGTTCACTGTCCAGTATCTAGGTAGCACCTGCTCTGAGTGATCTAAACTTTTTGTCTTCACACCCTTTGCCAAAAAGTCCGGTCGTGCAAGTCTCTTTTGTAAAATTAAATTCAAATTCCTCTCCCATGCCGACTTAGGAATAAAGATTCTTAAAAGATTTGGCTCTTCTAGCGGTGTAAAGTCTGGCAGTCTAGCCTTCCATCCATCGAATGCCATGTATATTGTTGGTTACTGTATCCAAGCCCTGCGAGTTGGTAAAACTGACTCTTATCAGTCTCCTAGACCACATAAAAAAGTCCTTTTCATATCTGGTCGATGTATGGGATTTGAAGCTTCTAAATAAATCCTGTAGATTCTACAGACACTGTAGCTTGATTCTAGGGCATGGTTGTCACTCCACCACGTCATGCTTCAATTAGTTCAGTGGGGTTATCTGGAGATGTCCAACCCACACTTATGGACATGCCCTTCAATGGCAAGGGGCTATTTCATGAAAAGTCTGACTCCAGCCTGGAGCTCTTCTAGAATAGTAGTGTTGGCTTGGTCACTGGGCTTAACTTCTCTATGGAGGTGGTTCTACCAATACAGAGATACAGTAAATCTCGGGTGCCCTTAGCGTGGACACCCACGAGTCCTGCTTGGAGAGGTCAAGCTGGTTGTGTTGCGCACAATGGCACCTGGCAGGCTCACTCTTCTGAGCGGCATGGCTGGCTCTTCCCAGCGATTTGAGCAGCTTCCAGCTAGCGAAGGCGTGGTAAGTCACTTTCTCCTCAGCGGTGGGGTGGGGCAGCGGTGGGGAGGAATTCGATTCTTCAGCTCCGGACTATAGCCCAGCGAGAGTGTCCGCATCCTCCTCAGCATCTTCCTTGTCCTCGGGGGATGAGTTGGGTCAATTGTGCAATGAAGCTTGACCAACTGGTCACAGCCTTACTCCAGTACTGGACGACAGCCCAAAGTCTTTGGTGATTCGGTGCCAGCAGCCCCTCCTGGCACACAGGGTTGCCGCATACCTAGTACACAACAAAGCCTCCTCTGGTGCAGTCACCCACACCACAGCAGCCCCTCTTGGCGTATGGAGTCACCGCTAAAGCTTTCAAAAGTCCTGACACGCTCTTCACACAAATATTTAAACGTGGCCCCTCTGGCACATGGGGTCATCGCAACGAGACAGTGTGAACTTGGTGTCCTCCACACAGCACTCAACACTCAGCTGAGTTTACAGTGGTTCTCTCCTGGCATACGAGGTCGCCGAAAACGATCCTGTACATGGGCAACACCCTGAATGGTGCACAGCCACATCTTCACACCTCGCCTGGTAGGGATCCTCCATGGACCATGCTTCTTCCAACACTCTCCTCTTCAATCACAAGGTACACTGGTCTTGGCAAATAGGCAGGCAGTAGTGCTCTATGTTTCCCGGGCAGGTTGTCTCGATTTCCCTGGGTGATGTCCCCGCCTCACAGAGCAGGGAGACTAGCATGACTTGACCCCATAGTACTGGTCACTAGCAGAAGTCTTGCAGAGCTTCCCCTGCTTGCACAGACCGTCTGGCTACTTGGCTGGTGACACGTTTTGAGGTCTCAACCTCCCTTTCTTACAGTACTTTTCCAGATATAGGGTCTGAGTCTTTGAAGTTTTATGTTGGGGTTCTGCTTCTTTTGAAGTGTACATTGCTCTTTTCTTCTTTTGTCATTAAAGGATATCTGTCACAGCAAGCAAGACCCCAAAGCTGATTGACCCACAACTCAATTCATGAGTTGTGGCAGAGTTCACACCAGGATGTCAGCCACAGTGAATTGTCCATCAAAGAGTTAATCCTTGGCTCTCAGTCCTACAATTTATGATTACCTTATCAGCCTAATCTCCTTTCCAGAAATGTCCTGGCCCCTTTTGAAATGTAAAGGGAGAGTCCCTTCCTCATCTCCAGTGTGTGTCCCACCCAGCTCACATGAATGCAGCAATGCACAAATCCATGTGGGGGGATTCCTCTACTCCGTCTTCACCAAGCAGGCCTGGGCTTGCCAAAATGGAACCCAGAGCCCTACATGCAAAAAAAAAAAAACACTTACCTTGCGCTTGGCGAGTCGGCGATGTAGCGTGTGCGTGCAAAGTAAGTGTTCCCCTATTGGTTAGGTAGGGGACTGGAGTCACCCCCACCCGCAAGTTAGTGCCAGGTATAAATGTGGGATCCCTTCACACCCTCCTCAAAACACAACTGGAACTGTGGAAGAACAAGAGGAGGAAAGCACCTGTTATCCAGACTGGTAGATATAGGTATCAGTGGTAACTCTCTAAAGTGTAAAAAATCCTTCCTGGATAAAACATGTTTGAAACCTTTGTGGCGACCTGAAGGGCCAGGCCTACTCCCACTTGTACCCATGACAAAGAAGTCGGCTCCAAGGGGCAGTTGGCTGACATCTAGTGTAGGCTGCAGGGCCACTAAAATCTGCAAGAAGCCCTTACTTGAAATGTCCAGCTGACCAATACCATCTGGCCTGACCTTGTCCCTGCTAATGGCCTCTGCTGGTGTGAGTCTTGCCCCACATATTCTGTTATGAAGACCTGAAACCCATGGCTGTGTCTGTCTAACTGGACTTCTCCTAACATCCCTTCAAAACTGGGACTTAAAAAAGTGGTGAACCTAAAGACCTCCGGAGGACAGGGACAAACCTGGCAACCCGAACTGGCCAAGGTTAATTGCTGCTGGGCTGAAGAAACAGGTTTCACCACTCGGAGCTTCTCCGTAGAGCCAATCTGATTCAACAGGACCTTACAGAGAATCCCTCTTTGGAAACAGACTGTATCCTTGCCCACTGAAGGATTCTGAGCCCCCAAAAAAAGAATCTTGACCGGGAGAATATGCCAAAAGTATCAGGATGGTGAGAGACCTTCCCTCGGCATGAAATTCCCACTCAAAGCTTTTGCTGCCAAAACCAAGCGCTTCACTGGGACCTCATTCAATGCCTAGCCATTGTCATTGGACCCTCCTAGGATGTTATGTTATGTCATTTTACATGAGACATGATTTCTAAAGCACAACATTCACTCAGGGTTATCTTGGCTCTAATGAGATGATAGAAGGAGCAAGTTAGTGAAAAGGTCTTTCCTGAAGTCTAGTTAGCCAAATGTTTACTTAAAGAGCAATGTTTTCAACACTTTTCTAAAGGGTGGCACATTTGTAATAGTTTGAATGCCAGCAGGAAGAATGTTCCACTCGTTGGGAGTGAGAACTAAGAATCTTTGTCCAGCTGCCCTATTTTTCTTGAATCTAGGCACCACCAGAACTTTAGCTGATGCTGAATGAAGAGTCCTTTTATGGGATTATGTTGACACTCTAGCTTTCAAATACTTTGGACCCACTCCCATTAAGGACTTTAAGACCAAGCAGTAGTCTTTAAATGTAACCCACTGCTAGATTGGCAGCAGTGTAGATCCTTAAGATACGGGCTGATATATGTTGTACGGGGTGATCTAAAGATCAATCGGACTGCGACATTCTGGATCAGTTGTATTTGCTTTAGTTCACTATCAGGTAGGCCAAGATATCTTCTATTTGCATAGTCTGATCTGACACCAGTCACAGCTGCCATGAGAGACTTCATAGCGTCTAGCTTCAGATATGTTTAATTCTTTCTGATTGTTATTAATAGGAACACACATTTAGAGGTCACTGTGCAGATGTGGCCTAAGTGACAAATGTTGGTCAATACTGATCCCAAGACACTCTGCCACAGATTTCGGACTGGAAGCGTTCCCATGTCCGGTGGCCAGAAAGTTAGTCCACAGTGCCAGATTTTTGTTTTTGCCAGGGTAAAACCTGGAAGTCGCCTGCATAGTTAAATTTCCTGCTCCCTCTTTTCACTAGCTCCTTTGTAAGGGGCTCGATATATATCCCAGCTGATCTTCTCCCTCACCAGAGACCCCGACACAGCCAGAACCTGCCTACACGAAGGGATGAAAGACGTCGCCGAGTGGATGAAGGACAGCCGCCTGAAACTGAACTCTGACAAGACGGAAGTCCTCATCCTGGGATCTTCGCCCTCCGCCTGGGACGACTCCTGGTGGCCCCCAGCCCTGGGCACCGCACCCAAGCCAACCGACCACGCACGCAACCTGGGCTTCATCCTGGACCCCTCCCTCTCGATGACCAGACAAGTCAACACCGTCTCCTCATCGTGCTTCAACACCCTGCGTATGCTTCGCAAGATCTTCCGCTGGATCCCGACCGAGACCAGGAAGACTGTCACCCAGGCACTCGTCACCAGCCGACTGGACTACGGAAACGCCCTCTACGCCGGAACCACAGCCAAGCTACAGAAAAGACTCCAGCGCATCCAGAACGCCTCTGCCCGACTCATCCTGGATATCCCCCGACGCAGCAACATCTCCAGCCACCTGAGGAACCTGCACTGGCTCCCCGTCGACAAGAGGATCACGTTCCGGCTCCTCACCCACGCACACAAGTCTCTCCACGACCTGGGCCCCAAGTACCTCAACGACCGCCTGACCTTCTACACGCCCACCCGCCAGCTACGGTCCACCAGCCTCGCCCTCGCAGCCGTACCACGCATCCGAAGAGCCACCGCCGGAGGAAGATCCTTCTCTTACCTGGCTGCCAAGACTTGGAACTCCCTCCCCATCCACCTTTGGCTGACCCAGGACCATCTCGCCTTCAGGAAACAACTCAAGACCTGGCTGTTCGAGCAGTAGCATACCCCTCCCCCCCCCCAAGCGCCTTGAGACCCTCCCGGGTGAGTAGTGCGCTATACAAATGGCATGATTGATTGATTGATTGATCCCCTTCGCTGCGGGGGTAATTCCCCCGCTATGCTGGGGGGAAGGGAGGCACGCACAGCGCCCGCATGCTCATGACGAGCTCAGCTCGTCATGAGGCACGGCGCTCCTGTGCTCATGACGAGCTGAGCTAGTCACAGGTGCACCGTCTCCCGTGGAACGCTCAGCACAGCAGGGGAGTTCTCCCCGCACCTGAGCGTTCCACGGCTCATGATGAGCTGAGCTCGTCATGAGCACTGGAGCACCGTGCCTCATGACGAGCTCAGCTCGTCATGAGCATGGTAAAGGATATATATATATATATATATCACTGAAAAACCCATAGGTTTCAGGGACTCTATAGTTAGAAATTAGCATTTAAAAAACCTTTCAATGATTTTTTCAGTGTTTTAAATGCTAATTTTTAATTATAATAGTTATACCTGTTTTTTGTACTGAATTTCTACAGTTTTTTAACTGTTTATTCGTAAATATATTATTTAATAAACATTACACATTTTTCTGAATTTCAAAAAAAAATTTTTTAAAACATTGTTTAAATATTTCGTTTTTATTTTAATATTTATTTTCTTTTTAACACATTTTTTTCATAAAAAAATTTTGGGGGGTCGTGCGCCCAAAACGTACCTATCACGACAGGTGCGCATATTCTAGCGGCCATTTTGAATAAAACGTGAAGGATCCGCATATGGTGTGCGACGGGTGCGTGTTTTTCAGTTACATCATACACGTATAATGTTACGTGGTGTGCGCGATTGGTATGCGACCCGTCTGCGACTCCTGCTCCCTCGTATTCGTGATACATGCACATTACGGTATGCGACGCTTGGGCGGTGGTGGGCCCCACGTGACGTCATATACGTGCTTGGGTGCGCGACTCCCACAAAAAATGTTTGTTCTAAAATGATATGTATGTGTCTTTAATATACATATTAGGGCAAGAGATAATCTAATGTATTTATAAAAATCACATATTTCAACTTGAAATAAACTTATATTATTTTTAAATATATGTTTGCGGAATCGCGTCGGGTGCGTTCTTCATGCGCGCAGGGTGCGCGACTCCCATGTGACCTAAAAAAAAGGATTTGATTGGTTTATAACATTTCCCACTGTAACTATTGAAGGACCCCACCCATTTTAGTCATCCTGTTTGGAGCAATTGATGAACGATATCTCTTCTCCATCAAGAGCTGGTTTTTCAGTTTTTTTGGGTGTTTTTCAAATATTGGAACAATGCATCCAGTTAACAACCTCCTCATCATTCTTCAGATGAAGGTATCTTGTAAGAAGATCCACCCAAGCAGAGGCCTGAATCAGTGGTCTGGAAATTTTTTACCTTTCCTGCTGGACAAAAAAAGGTAAATGCAACGAAAGTCACATGCTCTCTGTGTGACCGGGTCCTGTCGCGAGGCAGTGAAAAAAAATACTCCTGCGGAACTGCGAGCATGTACAAACATCTGCGGACCATTCACCCACGCAATCTTGCACGAGAAGAGATGGAATGTGCAGCACAAAATCCACCACCAGGCATTGCTAGCACCTCCGGTAGACATTCGTCCAGAATTTGCATTTCTCCAGCAGCACTGCACTGAGTGAAAAGGCCACAGCGCGATGCTCCTGTATGTTCCAGCCCCTCGACCTCACTGTGGGCCTGCTTTTGTCTTTTGTCGACACCGACTGTTACTAGGATCTGTGATCTTGCTTACGACCTTTCAATTAATAAAAGAAACTCCTTGAAAGTCTGACCAAGACGGATGTGAAAAGCGTAATCAGAAAGATTATTTTAAGCCCTGAAGAAGTCCGGCAACGGACGAAACGCGTCGGCTATTCGCAACTATCAAAAAAAGAAAAGAATAAAAACTGAATAAAAGAAAGAAAATCAAAGTCACAACTTCGTGTGTCTTTTGTGAACATTTGGGAAAACTAATACTCTGTATGTTCGTTTCTAACAACTGTTTTGCAATGGTGCATAATTTTTGAAGGGTGCTGTCCAATTTCCAAAATCAAACATCTGCGGACCATTCACCCACGCACGAGAAGAGATGGAATGTGCAGCACAAATTCACCACCAGGCATTGCTAGCACCTCCGGAGTGTCCACATCAACAGCTCAGGCGTCATCTGCTACTGTGAACAATCAGTGGATGCTGTTTGCGCAGCAAAGCGCAACCATAAATGTTATTATTTTTTTGTTTGTTTTGTTTTGGAATGTTCTTTAATTCCAAAAGTTACCCGTTTACTTTTTTCCTTTTACTGTGTCGTTTTTAGAAAAACTCCAAAAAAACTACAAAATTGTTTAAAAAATACAAAACAAAAAAAGAAGAAAAAAAGTTCCTGTCAGAACTACCTTATCTGGTTATAAAAAAAGAACTATAAGTGCATAGAAATGTCTGAAAGTTTGGTTGAATGTATGTGTAGAGCATGCTTGACTGAAAGAATGCATTAGTAGTGTATGGTGCATTTATAGGGGCAGATCTATGAGAAAGGGCTGCAGCGTGACACTGCAAGCCCTATAGCTACACCGCGCTGCAGCACTTCCGAAGCCTAGGGATGTGACATATTTACATGAATATGTCGCAACTCTGCTTCCCTCTGCAGTGGCACACAAACTTCAGCCATGCGCTGACGCAGGCACCATGGTGCAAATATGTCTGTGTAGTGGGGAGATTGTTTTGTGCAGGAAGTGGCACCTTCCTGCAGAAAAACAGTCACTAAAGGCATGTTCCTCCTTCAGTATGTGCTGTGGAATGCAGCACGCATTGAAAGAGGAAAAAACGAGGAAAAAAAGTAGAATGATTACAGTGCAACAAACAGGGTCTCTGGTGAATTTATAACTGGATAGATATTGTAAAAGTGATTATATTAGTAAATAGTGCTGGATGGGTGATTAGAGAAGTACATGAGTGACAAGAGAATTCCTAGGCCGCATTGGTAGTACTTTAGTATTTACTAGACAGTACCAATAGTATGTATGTGATTAGACGTCTGCAGGCATAGCGTATAGAATGTCGTCTGTATACTTCTCTTAGTAGCTAGGATATTCCATAAGTACATCTCTAGTAATATAAAATCTCCTTGTAGTCTGTTTGCAGCACTGTAATCTTTTCAAAGTGCTTAGGTATTGGTGAAGTAATAGGATAAGTAGATAGTGCTGGACGGGTGATTGGAGAAGTGCATGAGACGGACAGGATGATTCCTAGGCTGCATGGGTAGTACTTTACTAACTAGCTAGTTAGAGGTTATATATATATATATATATATATATATATATATATATATATATATATATATATATATATATATATATATATATATATATCCGGAAACATCCCTTCACGAAGAAAAGATCAGAGGCCACAGGGGAAAGCAGTGCAGGAACCATTTATTTCATACACCCCAGCAGCGGCAGATGCATTTCGGCACACTCGCCTTCTTCAGTGCCCTGTGCTGTTATGTATACAACCCCATGACGCTCATCCTGTGTGAAATACTTGCTGGTGCTGTGTCCCCTCCCCCTAATGATGTCATCACACCAATAGGAGCACATGTCAAATTCAATGGACTCCATGTCCCAGCAGGCACTGTCCTGGCGCTGCGAGGCTGGTGGCGTGGGGAAGTGGGGAAACTGTAGGTTAAAGCCAGCTCCAGGTGAGGCGGGTCGAACGTAGATCCATGAAACAGCGGGAAACACCCTGAATCCCCATAACTGCAGCAGCCCGTCCCTTCAGGTATATATATATATATATATATATATATATATATATATATATATATATATATATATATATATATATATATATATATATATATATATATATATTGCACAACTGATAGTAGTGCCTAGATAGTGTTTCGATTACTTAATCTTACCTTGACAGTAGTAGATATCAAAATATTTGAAACCTTTTTTGCAGTTGTTTTTTATAATTTAAATTTTAAAAACTTTCAAACTTTAGATTTCGGATCTGTAAAAGAAAAGGAAAAAACTGTTATAATATATATTATAATTTTGTAAATACAACATAATGTTAGCATTATATAAAGTATTTAGTTTGGCTTTTTTGCTGTTAGAATTTATTGAATTTCACTATAGATAGTGATTTCAATGTTACTCATCACATAACAGCAGGCAAAAAAAAACGATCAATGAGATTGTTTAAAAAAAAACAAATCTGTGTAAAAAACATTTTCAACATAGTGAACTATGTCTGCACATTGCATAAAAACAACATAGCATATAATACACATTTTCTGTAGTAGTATGTTACACATTTTCTTCAACATCTACTTCTATTAATCTCACTTTCTCCGCTGTCTTTTTCAGAAGCAAAGTAACATAACTCTATTTCATCACAAACCTCTTTTACATCTGACCCTGACCCACGCAAAAGAGCACTGTTTTACGCATTTAAAATTGTTGCTGAACTTTTTGCGTAATACAATCTTCTGACTTACTTCCGTACTTGAGAATGATGTACTGCTAACATTCTAAAATGATGAAAAACACTTTGACATACTTTTCTAGAAAGACAAGCATGAGAATGACCTTGAAAACCAGTATTTTTCTCCTCTGCAAGGATCTAGTCCTTGCAACATCTTAATCTTTTGTTTAACACTTGTATTACTATACTCTTGTAAAAAAAATTGCGAAAAATATCAATAGATTCATGTCTTATACTACAAATACTACTACAATCCCAAGTATACACTAGAGCTTTTGGACATCTCCCTAGAACTTCATTAGCTATCACTTCTTCTACATTTCTGGAAACCATCTTCTCTTTCTTAATTGGACAACCATTTCTAACCCCACTGGTATCAACTGCAAGCAAAAATGTATTGGTTTGAAAATAACTCTTCATTAAAAAAAAAGGCTCTGAACTTGAACTGTTTCCATTCACCCAAAAAAATATCACAAAAGTTACTTTTGTTAATTAGTCTCTTATTCTTACTTATGGCCTTCATATAATGTATTGGTTTATCTAGTGATCAAATTCTATTTAAAACTAAATTGAATAATTTTTTTTTAATTCAAAAGCCTTGTCAACAATAGTTTTTATAAAATGCTGATCTTCTTTTGTATTTCTTCACATCTTTCAACAAGTTAAAGACAACTCAATTGTAAAAAATTTCTTTCTAATGTCTTCATACTGACTCTTCCTCCTTTTACCATACATTGTTTCTTTTGAATGAGATTTCCAATTATTTACGTTTCTTTTCTTATTCTTTTTTGATGTTGAGGCATTCTTTGTACTTTCCACAAATGTGCACACTGTTTCTAGGCTTTGAAATTTTAAAAATAAATTCTTTGGTTCTCTTACTGCAAGACTTTTTTTTCCCACATGTTGTTCATCTAATTCTTGCTGTTGAATTTTCTTCAAACAATAGTCCTTTTTCTGTTGTTTCCTCTTTTCTGTTTTTCTAGCCATGATGCGTTTATTTTAATGATGACGAACAATATCTGTAAAAAAATAAATATATATAATAAAATTTAAATAAATGTATAAAATATACTATTCTGTTATTAAACAAACACATTTTACATAAAAACCATTTAAACACTTTCTTTTGAAATCACAATTAATTTACTGAAGTACACAGGTACTAATTGAATAATTGTTGAAATGAATAAGTGTTATACAAAGGGCGTGGCTTGGAAGCCGATGTGATCGGCAGCGTGAGCACCGTGCTCCGCTAGGTAAAACCCACAAAGATCCTGAAATACTACTACCTTGACCCCCCCCGACGGCACTCGAAGCTCGGAGTGTGAGGGGGCGCAGCATCTGGGCAATTCCGCTCCAAAAACGGCACGAATCAAGACCCGGTGGAGACTTTGAGGGCTGAGCTGGCGGCGAGAGGCGCCCACAAAATGGCAGCGCTCCATTAACAAGTGACTCCCGGACTGCGCTAGTAGGACAGCGGGCTGCCGCCTCGGGCTCATATGAGGTAGTGGATTGAGCCTGAGCGCGGTGCGACCCCGCTGGGAGGCTGGAATACGCGGCTGCAGAGTGAAGAACGGCCGGACTGGCCGAAGCTCAGGAGGAGCTGGCACCCCCCCTTCCGGGGTTCGCATAGCACGTGAGTGGCGGCGAGGGAGCTGCCGATACCCGGGACCTGCTTGAAGGGCCCTGCACTGGTGAGTGGGGTGCCGTGGGAGCTGGGCTGCAGACCGCGGAGGCGGATGTACGGCCCTGAGACACCGCTGCCTGCGAGCCGGGGCACGGGAGGAGGCGGGAATACTGAGACCTACGCCAGCACTTGGAGGAAGGCAGGCATGGGCACGACTGGTGGGACCTCGCTCTGACGAACACACGAGCGGTCCCTGGAGATACTGTGACACACAGTGGGGCCTGAGGCGGCGGAAAAGAGGGGCCCACTCCTTGAGCAGGATCGAACTTGGAGCGCTTCTAAGCGTAGGAAATGCAACTGGGAGCTGGAGTAGTGGCACTGCATTAGACTACACGATACAGTCTGGCGGCATTGAACTAGTTAACATCGGCAGCGACACATTGAGTCAACTAGCGGATCGGATATTTGGAGTCTCTTTGCTGGTGTACGACGCTTGCAGCCGAATACCAGGTAGAGGGAGGTCTGACACTTCAGGTCCCTCTGGCACGGTCTAGCAGACTTTCACATGGGCAAGCCAAGAGGGAAGAAGGATGGGGCGCAACAACGTCTCAGGCAGAACAAGATACACGAGACCCTCCTCAGGACTCTGGGGGTACAACAGCAACTTGATATGATTCTGGCAGCCATCGCCGACTCTGGTACTGCCCTGCAACAGGACATTGTGTAGGTGGCGACGGCCTACTGCGGGCGGACCACTCTAAGTTGGCTGACGGTGAAACAAGTGGAAGGGATAGTCAGAGGTGGTGCCGGCACAGACTGCGTTGGCTACGACAGTGACAAATGCCCTAGATTGGATTGCAGCGCTGGAGAAGCGCGCGGAGAATGCTGAAGGTAGAAACCGATGGACCAACATTCGCGTGGTGGGACTGCCTGAAAAAGCGGAGGGACCCCACATGGTGCGCTACTTGGAGGACTGCCTGAGAACGGTGGTGACTCCTGAAGGTTTGTCAACCTTTTACACCCTAGAACGTGCGCACCGAGCCCCTGCAAAACCACCTTAGCAAGGACGTCCCCCCCCGACTGGTGGTGGCACGCCTGTTGCACTTCAGGGCTAGAGACTTGCTGCTCCAGAAGGTCCGTACTGATGGACCATTCCATGTTGGAAATAGTAAGGTCACTCTGTTCCCAGACTACACTTTCGAGACTCAGCGGTGCCGCGCGTTTTTCCAATCAGTCAAAAAAGAATTGCGAGCGTAGGAGCTCCAATACTCCCTGTTGTTTCCGGCCAAGCTGCGTATAATCCTAGATGGCAGAACTTGCTTACATGAAACACCGAAAGATGCGTGGACATGGCTGGAATCTTATAGAGCTGGTAAACACGGTCCGGAACGGGAAACCCGAGAACCCGCCGAAAACCCTTTTAGATTCGTAAATCACAACGGATAAGGCGCCGACTGCGTGGACTGCAAAAGCCGTCAACTTCACAGACAGAGGTGGAGCGCTGGAGGCGGTGTCGGCAATCTCTGGTGATTTGCTGGTGACTTCACCGAAGGACTCAGACCTGGAGAAGGACAAAGAGCCCTCGGATGCTGACTCCTCAGGGTCAGATAGTGTGCATTTGCTGCTGGTCACACCAAGAACGGCGGATGGACTAATGGATGAGTAGAATCTGTATTTTATGAGGGAGTGCTGTGTCTGTTGGGTTTGGGGATGGAAATGTGGACATTGCTTGGATCCCAATATGATGCTACCTAGGGCTGTGGAAGGGTGGGTCCCCAGGCCTGGCTCTATAATGATACGCTTGCATACTGGCCGAATGCTCAGGGGACCTGGAACTAAATTTTGGGGGGGGGGGGTTTAGGATTGCTGTATTCTTAAGGGGTTTCCGGGGTGGTAAATGGGCGCTGCTTTGACTGATTGCTGTTTGATTTCTATGCTCTATCCAGCCCCCACCGGCTGGTTCCCAGTTAGTGCGCCTTCAACACCTTTTGGGGAGATTGTTGTGTTAGTTTGGATGTGTTTCACTATGTTAGTGCCTGTTCTAGGGAGGGAGGGGATTGTTGTGGGTGGGCTGGGTCTGTTGGGGGAAAGAGTTACTTTGAATGGGGAATGGTACTCACCGGCATGTCTAGAGAGGGACAGGAATTTCATGTGTCTTTTACAACTGAACTATGGGTCCATTACCTGATGTAAAGTGTGTCACTTGGAATGTGCGGGGATTACATTCTATGCAACGAAGATATAAGGTTCACTCATATCTAGTACGTAGGGGCGCGCAGATAGCATTTCTGCAGGAGACACATTTAACTAAAACAGAATGGAGGCGGAGCAGGCGGACTCCCTCAGTCAGGATATCACGTTTGCTGAAATCCGACGTGGTATTAAACAGTTGGCGCGTAACAAAACCCAGGTATTGATGGACTACCCATCGAGTTTTACTCGACTTGTGTCGATATCCTGGCTCCTAGGTTGCTATCGGTATATGGGGAAGCCAAGCGACTGGGGGTGCTGCCATCCTCGACTAGGGAGGCCGTCATCATCCCTCTACTTAAGCCGGGGAAGGCCCCTACGGACCCGGCTGCATATCGACCTTTATCCATGCTCACTACTGATTATAAAATACTGAGTCGTATTCTGGCTACTCGACTCCGCCCACACATGGTACGCCTGGTTCATCCTGATCAAGCTGGCTTCATTCCTACTCGCAATACCGCTGGTAGTATACGTCGGCTCATATGTATATTGAACGGGGACCACGGCGAGGAATCTCAGGCGGTGGTCCTTTCGGTGGACATTGCAAAAGCATTTGATAGTCTGGAATGGCCCTACTTGTTCTTTATGAGAGCCTTTGGGCTTAGAGAAGGATATATCCGTTGGACTGAGATATTATACTCGTCGGCGAGCGCCAGGGTGAGGGTGGGAACGATTGTTTCCGCCTCATATCCTGTGGGGCGCAGCAGTCAGCAGGGTTGCCCGCTTTCCCCACTGTTATTCGCCATGGCCATAGAACTGCTAGCGGTTTGTGCCAGGCTAGGGAGAGCGTTTCGGGGCCTGCAGCTCTGCGGTCGGATGCATTTTATCTCATTGTATGCAAAGACGCTGGGGAGGCACTAGAGGGAGCGGGGGCTTTCCTTCGCAGGTTCGGGGACATCTCTGGTTTAAGAGTAAACTGGGCGAAAACTTGCGTCTTCCCAGTGGCTCAGACATGTGATCTACCCACGATTATGCATGATATCACGTGGGAACCCCCGTTGTCTCCCTTATTTAGGGACGCATATCTATCATACCCAGGAAGACTTGCTTGATGGTAATATTGGCAGGGCAATGAGAGGGCTTAAAAGTAGCATGCAGTTTTGGGGAACTTTGCCATTGTCGGTAGCGGGCCGAGTGGCTCTGTTGAAAATGGTGGCACTCCGCCGACTACTTTATTTTTTCCGGACATTGCCAGTATGGATACCAGTGGCACTCCTTCGGCAGCTCCGTTCTATGGTGGGCAGTTTCCTCTGGGGGAGCGGGAGGCGAAGGGTGGCACTGGACACACTGATGCGTCCAAGGGCTAAGGGGGGGCTTGCTGTCCCTGACTTCGAGTTATATTACCTGGCTGCACAGTTCCAGGGCCTTACCCAAGCGATAGCACAAGAATTCAGGGTACCGAAACGAGACTTCGAACCGGATATACCAAGGCATGTGCTGTCGTTTGTGGTATTACAACAGAGGTTACATGCGGATGCGTTGTCCATTGAGGAACCTACACTAAAGCATTGCTCGAAATGTTACCACAACAGAGTGGGGGTAAAGCGACCTTACGCCCCAGAGATACCACTGGGCATGTGTACTGCCCTCCTACATGGAGAAGACTGGTCGGCCTTTGCAGAATGGTAGACTCTTGGGTTGCAGGTGGTTGGGGACTTATACGGGGATGGTGCCTTATTGCCCTATAATGCGCTCCAGGAGAGCTTTGGTCTCCCACGAGGACACTATTTAATTCATGCGGACCTAGTTGCTGCCGTTCAAAAATACTGGGGCGCGGGCCTGTTGAAGCAGACGGTGAGCGCGGCGTGCCAATATGTAGTGACTGCGGCAGGCACTTATAAGGCTGTCACCTGCTTAAATAGACGGTTGATTGGGGAGGGGCTGACGCCACTGCAGAGACTACGCACCCAATGGGAGGCGGACATGAATAAAGAAATACCTGACACGGCCTGGTCGCAAATACCTAAGAGGGCATGGAAGGGCACTAGAAATGCCAGATTCCAATTAGTCCATTTCTTCATACTGCACAAGGCATACCTTACCCCGGCAAAAATAAATCAATATTTTCATGTAGATACAGCACAATGCCCCCACTGTAGGTTGAGGGATACGGACCTTTTACATATGCTATGGGACTGTCCATAACGGGGTACGTACTGGGAAGAGATAATTACTTTACTTTGTAGTATAACGGAGCGACAGATTACACCAGACAAGGGATCCTGCTTACTACATTGGTTTCCCCATACTAGTAAGACGAAACTGACGAGTAAATTCCTAGACTTAGGGTTGGTGCTTGCCAAAAGGGAAATTACATCCCACTGGAAGGCAGTAGGAGGGCCCAGTTTCACCAGATGGAGGGCTGCGCTACTTACGTGGGCGGGGAGTGAGAGCATGGTTCGTCTACAACAGGCCCAGAAGTCCCACAATGACAAGGCATAAGAGGCAGCGCAAGTGTGGGAAGCCCTGGTTGCAGAGCTGAGCTGAAGGCAACGGATACAGACTCCGATTCGGAATCGAGCATCCCTGTCAGGGATGGGGACTTGTAAGGCGACTTTCCCTAGCAAGGGCATGGGAGTGCGTGGGTGTGTTTTCCCCCTTCTACAATAAGTGATACTAATTACTAATGTTATATGTATGGTGCCATGTATAGATTCCATTATTATAATTTATCGTCATGTTAGAATCTGCTGTCACAACCGACACACCGGTGAGAAGAGGTGGGAGGGCAGGAGGAGAGTAATTTATGTAGACCTGTTATTATAGGGCCTTGCGGCTCATGTTTACAGTTTTTGTGTAAGTATCCGTAAGTATCCCGGTGCTAATTTGGAACAATTTGCTGATTAACAGGTTGTTGACAACTGGGTTTATTTATTTGGATTCCTGCTCTGCAGGTAACAGCACATGTAACATGTTTTGCCAAGTGCCTTAGAAATGTCTCGCTCAAATGTAGACATGATTGGTCACTGTGTATGCTGTTTGTGTATGGAAAACAATAAACAGAGTTATAAAAAAAAAACGAATAAGTGTTATACAAATGCATAGACAGTGACTGGGTACCTAGAGTGTTAGTAGTTGACAGCAACGTGAGTTTATAAGTACTTATGTTTTAGCAGTGTAATTAGATAAGGACATGCTTCTGTCAGGATGATAGTAGGAGTGGACACAGACTCACAGTGTGATTCCAGACAAGCATGAGTATTACCTCGATTTTTGCAGGACTGAATCAGTAGTCTGCAGGGACTTAGGGGACCGCATACATTGTGTACATTTGACTGTACCATTGCTTGTCTCTATGCTTGAGTCCTTGTGCACGTGCATAGACAGTGACTGGGCACCTAGAGTGCTAGTAGTTGACAGCAAGGTGAGTTTATAAGTACTTATGTTTTAGCAGAGTGATTAGAAAAGGACATGCTTCTGTCAGGATGATTGTCGGACCGAACACAGACTCACAGTATGATTCCAGACAAGCATGACTATTACCTGGATATTTGCACGACTGTCTGTAGGGGGTTAGGGGGCCGCATACATTGTGCACATTTAATTGTACCACTGCTTGTCTCAATGCCAGAGTCATTGTGAAAGTGCGTAGACAGTGGGTACCTAGTGTTCTAGTAGTTGACAGTAAAGTGAGTTTATAAGTACTTATGTTTTAGCAGAGTGATTGGATAAGGACATGCTTCTGTCAGGATGATTGTAGGACTGCACACAGACTCAGTGTGATTCCTGAGTTGCATGACGATTACCTGGATTTTTGCAGAACTGAATCAATAGACTGCATGAGTACTAATTGGGTATTTACAAGAGTATATCAATAGTATGTATCTGGTTAGACATGTGCATGCATAGTGCACAGAATAACATACCTGTAGTACTATTACTAGCTAAGGCATCCTATAAGTACACAAGCAGTTACTGGAATAATTACAGTGCACCAACCACAGTGCATTCAGAATTTATAAGTACTTGGATATTACTACACTGAATGAATAAGTGTATGGTGCTCGATGGGTGATTGGAGGAGTGTCTTAGTACTAACAGCGCAATACCTGCTCAGCAAGCAAACTCTTTGTAGGATAAAACTACTGCATAAATCTCTACTGCCACATTACCTTTCTGCAAGTACTTTTAATAATACACGCAGACAAATACAAAGCAGAAACCATTCAAATTTCTCTATATAAGTCTAACCATATCACTGAAAAAATAAATGAGTATCTCTCTACTGAACACTATCTACACCACATAAATTCACAATATAAGCTTCAAATTAAAACCAAACATAAAAAATTATGTCGCATATTTTAACTATACCGCTTTATAGACTTATAACATCTAGTCTCATCACTAATACCCTAACTCAACAAATACATTTCCAATTTGAAATGAACACCTAAAATGATGCACTATACTACTAATGTACATAGCCACACAATAAAACAATCAGTCATAATCAGCAATCCCTATTCCAAAACACACATACTATGCAAAGTGTATATTAAATAACATTTAAACACATTACAAAAAACTGCAATAAATATTTCTTCATTACAAAATATATGACTAAATTCAAATGTTATGAATTATATTTTATGTTTAAACACAAAGGCATCACATAGTACACCTCACAAATGATTAACTCACCTTTCAAATTAATTTGTAGATTATGAAGTATCTGAATCACACACCAGATTTTCTTATGCACACAATGGATATAGTGCACTGCTCTTAGCAAAAGCAAAAAATGGCGAAGTTTCCCTCTCATTCTGCAGACCTATACATGTAAATATCAAATTACATTGCTTCCCAGATTAATTCAAATTCTAAGACACATTTCTATTGGTTACAGATATCAACACTTGCCAACTTACCTATAACTGAACCAAAATTGCTTCTGGAATTTTCTGGAGTTGTGCCTGGTCCATGCACCGTAAGCAATGGAACCGCGGACCCAGACGAGACTTCAAAAGTATATTACAAATTTACCTTTTTTTTTTCATAACACACTACTTCTAACCATACCAGCGACTTGGGAAATCTCACTGCAATTACATCGCACTTTAATATTTATAAGAAATACACACTTTAATGCCACACATCACTTCCAACCCTACCCCCATTCTGCTTAATGCCTGTTTCCGTAGTAACATTTTATGGAACACTCAACTGAACACACAGGTCACAAGTTCAGCACACAATGTTGCAAATTCAAACAGCATTTGTGCTTGAATTTTCAAAATAACAGCTTATCCTATCTAATATACCTTTCAAACAGTTTTTACTAAGCAATAAGAAACATGCTTTTTAAACACAGAAACATGCACCCTATTTTTCACTCTATAATGTTCTCAAACGGCCAATCATTTATCTTTTTCTTTTAAAACTGCATCTTGTTGACCATGTAAGAGACCTTTTATTTTACCAACTGCCTACTTCACCTACAGACATCTTTTGAGTGCATCCATACTTCCCTTCAAGATGCTTAGAGTGTGGATTGTGGGACACAACTATATTTTCTGATGCAAAAGGTATGCTGAAAGCAGAGGTATTTACAAAGACCTAGCTTTTTAAAATATAGACATTAAATGGATTGGACAGAGAGGATTAAAGTGGCACCAATTGATGCCATTGGTAAATCCTTTTTGCATCTCCAACACCCTGACCTCATAGTTTTGCACTGTGGTGGCAATGACCTAGGCACATTGACTGGGGTAGTTCTGGAAATGCTAATAAAGTACACCTTTGCAGAATTGATGTTACTTTTCCCCCAAACTGCCTTTGTCTACTCGAACATATGCCAAAGACAGAAATTGAACTGGTCCAATACATTTTGTCCACAGATTGAGAAAGCTAGGAAAAATGTCAATAAAGCTGTTTTTGCTTATCTCAGAGATTATAGTATGGGGTCCATATACAACAACAATCTGCATTTTAATATGGATGCATCTACAGGAGAGCTGGTGTACATTTCACAGATGAGGGAAACAGAGTCTTTTTCAACAACTTTAAACTCTGCATTGGCACTTACATGTAGGTTCCAAAATCTCCCATTAAACACAAGGGCTCTTTTTAGAGCCACCCAAGATCCAAACATACAGCCTAGATTCATAATTAAAAAAACTAAATTTTTTTTGCTGTGAGTAGCACACCCAGTGCGGCTAGAAGTCGCGCACCCCTCACGTTCACACCAGGGGGCTGCGCTGGGAGTCGTGAACCCTTCGCGTTCACACCAGGCGGCCGCGCTGGGAGTCGTGCACCCCTCGGGTTCATACTAGGGGGGCGCGCTGACAGTCGCGCACTCCTCGTGTTCACACCATGGGGCCACGCTGAGAGACGCGCTACGGTCACGACTCCAAATTTTTTGCGGAAATAACTGCTTATTTTCGCCCAGGGACCCCATCGCCTATGCACTTAGATAGGGACCATGGGGGGAGCCCAAATGCCCCCACAGTCCTGCCGGCTCCCCGCGTCCTCCGGGAACCGGTATTGCTTTTCCCCATGGGGAGCTGCTAACATGCAGCTCCCTGTGTGGAAAAGCAATTCTGCTTTAGATTTTGGAAGAGAGTAGGTTTTCCTGCTCTCTTCCAAAATCCAAACCAGAGTTTGCTACGGTAAGACAGGAGACGTGATCCCGCCCTACCATAGCAAACAGTAGTGTCCCGGTGGTGGGTAACCTGGGACACTGCAGGAGCCGGCCCTGGGGTGTGGCGGTCCACAGGGCCATCAAAGGCTCCAGGAGGGGGGCCCCTGGCCCACTCACAACTTTTGAAAAGCCCCAGGGGGGGTGGTGGTCCCCGGGGCTCGGGGTCCAAATTGGATTTACACCATTTAAGAACAAGAGTTCTTTCTGAAACAAGAGCTACCTTTGTGCCAATTTTGGTGTAAATCCCTTCAGCTGTTCGTGCTGTAGCTGTGTCTAATGTTTCCTATGCCAAATGCATTTTTCGACCTCTTTTTTTATTTTTTTTAATTTCTCAGGAACTACTGAACGGGTTTACACCATTTACCAAAGTATTCTTCCTTAAACAAGGGCTACCTTTTTGCCGAATTTGGTGTAATTCTGTTAAGCAGTTTGGGCTGTAGCCGTGTCTAAAGTTTCCTATGGGAATGAACATGGAGAAAACACGTTTTGGGGGCCCCCCTTTCTCTTGGCCCCCGCTTGCCGAATCACCCCGAAACTTTAAAGATAGGAGCTGACTGGAGCGCCTTATTAGTTTTGAGAATTTAGCAAAAATTCATCAATCGGCGCCAAAGTTTTTGGGAAAAGAAAACCTGCTTTCTTAATACAAACACGGTTATATATATATATATATGTTATATCTCCTACTGGCGGTCGCCAGTAGGTAGATATAGTTAGGACCTAGTTTCCATAGGAAATCCGCAACATTCTATTTGGAATAACTTTGGCGCCGGTGGACGAATACATGCGAAATTCTCCAAGAAAATGGCCCTTTAGCCAGGGCTACAGCCTGAACGGAATTACACCAAATTTGGCAAAAAGGTAGAGTTCGGTTCTCAGATTCTGCTTTTTGTTAAATGGTGTAAATCCGTTCAGTACTTCCTGAGAAAATCAAAAGTAAAATCATAGGGATATCTAGAGACGAAGTAACGTACTATGTACCGTACTCTGTACCATACTCTGAATCTTCCCGAGCACGAGCTGCATGCTGATTGGATGTCAATTGTCTGTCAACACTCCAAACCAGGAAGTGTTGGCAGCCAATATGTGCCTCGGTAGAACGGAGGCACAAGAAAGCAGTGAAACAAACGTGCAAAAAACGCAAAGGGTATATATTACCAACTGGCAGTCACCAGTAGGTAGATCTAGTTAAGACCTTGTTTCCATAGGAAATCCGCAACATTCTATTTGGAATAACTTTGGCGCCAGTGGACGAATACACGCAAAATTCTCCAAGAAAAGGGCGTGCTCCGCTCCTTCCCTAAAAGTTTGGGGGTGATTCGTCAAGTGGGGGCCGAGAAAAAAGAGGGGTCCCAAAACGTGTTTTCCCCATGCAATTTTCCATAGGACCTTTAGCCAGGGCTACAGCCTGAGTTCGGTTCGCATGTTGTGCTTTTTGGGTTTCGCCTGCCGAAGGCTGCGCTCTGCGCAGCTTTTCGGCGCAGGTGAAATCCTATGTTGACCATAAGCACTTCGGGAACGTCCCCCGGCTCTCATTGGCTAGCTCCACAAATGGAGGCTAGCCATTGAGTGCCGGATCTGTCCGTCAAGGCCGGACCAGATTCGGGGGCGTTCCCGAGATTTTTTCCCAGGGCGGAGTTACGTTTTTTCCCGTTCCCTCCCCTTTCACTGAAAGTCTGTCCATTCCCGCCCCCTCCGTGTGCCTTTCCGCCCCCCCCCTCGCTGTCCTGTGCACGTTTCCCGCCGTCCGTGTCCTCTCCCGCCCCCTACCGCCGTCCGTGTCCTCTCCCGCCCCCTCCCGCCGTTCGTGTCCTCTCCCGCCCCCTCCCGCCCCCTCCCGCCGTCCGTGTCCTCTCCCGCCCCCTGTGTCCTCGTAGGTGCTTGTTTCTATCTGCGGGACCCAATACTGCTGCTTTCCCCTGTGCAGGCTTTGCAAGCTGTGTCTGAGCCGCCAGGTCTATTAACAGTTCTCAAGGGAAAGAAAAACCAGAAACACGAGGCCAGCACGCCCAGGTAAATATATATTTTCTTAGGCGGCCCCCGTGTCCTCGTAGGTGCTTGTTGTTGCATGGCATGCGGAAGGGAAGGAGGGGGAGACTCGGAAGCCCCTTGTATGAATGAAAACATATTTGCTATTTATTTGTAAATGTTAAGTTTAGTTTGCTGGGTGATTTGTAAGAGCTGGCTTGTTTGCATGTACAAAGTGTTTTTGCTACAACACCGAGGGGAACCTTGAAATTTCTTGCGGGCAAGATTAGCTTGATGGCAGCGAGCACAACCCCCTCGTACGTGCTTTCACATGTAATCTCCTTTGAGATGCGCTGGGCATTCCTCGGGTGAATCACGCCACGTGTACATCCAGCTCCCCCCGCCCCTTCCCTGCTTCTAAACCCTTCGCTTCGAAAATCCCGGGGCCCGTAGATGCTTTTGCAGCTTTTATTAGATTCGGATGGGGCGCAGGCAGAGCTGTCAGTCATTCACACGGCTACTGTTGTGGTTCCATTCCTCAATCTGTGTTCAATATTCCGGCCGCCTTTCGATGTGATGGAAAGTGCAAGAAAGCCCCTTGGGAGTCAAAAACACCGTCGACCCTCGTCGGAAACATACCTTGTGAATGCAATATAGAAAAAAAATCAAAGGGGGGTGGATTTCCGGCGCAATAGGCCTTCATATTCTGTTTTTCATTGAAGGAAAAATGTGAGTCTCTCTCCCTCCCACCCCCGGAAACGAGGGCTCATAAAGGCCCCTCGGAAGGATGGGGAATGCGGCTCGCACTGCTGCCACATGAGTGTGCAGTGAGGGAAGCAAACGCCACGAGCTGACGCTTTCTAGCTCGCCCTGCTGATCAGAAAAGGCCTGAATGATCTATTCTTCCCCGTGTTTTGATAAGAGTAGGTTGTCGAGGTTCACAGAGGCGGCTCCACGCGGCGCGCGCTCCCTGGAAGCCGCCATTTCCTCCCGCGAGGCCGAGAGGGGATGCACGCGCCGCATGGGGCCCCGTGGCCGCGAGGAGGCCCCTGGAAAGAAACAAGAGGTTGCAGTAGCCCCTTGTCACATTGGCCAGTGTTTTTAACGACACGGCTGGTGCTTTAAAAAATAATAATAATAAGAAAAATATATATATATATATAAAAACACTGAAAACATGCGCAGTATTTTACTATTTCGCAAAAAATAAAAAAAATAACCAGAAATGCAAGAGACAAACACTTAAATAGTAATGCGAAAACGAATAAAGGTAAAGTTACTTACGTGTAACAAAACTTCTCCTTCATCGGTTTTAAAGTCATAAATAAACTATCGCAACCCACGTGCGACGGTCTAGAACATTTTTTAATAGAAAGAAAATATCACCAACTATATACCGCCTCATATTTTTTTTCTTTATTTAATCTTTCAATGAAACAAAACGTCTAAAAATTGAATTCAGCAATTTTTGGGTGATAAGCAAACACAGAACCAAAAGTTTGCGATCACTGAAAAATTGAAAAGGTAAAAAGAAGCGTTCTGATTGGCCGAATTTTCCCAGTGTGCCTGAACATCGCAGAAGATGTTTAGCTGGCATCCTTCGCCCACATTTTCAGAGTGCAGCAATCTCCTTTCCCTAGTGTTGATCACCAGTGGGAAAATAAATGGTAACCAGGGTACAGCATGTTTTCTTTAAGCTAAAATCACCCCAAAACAGTCTGTCAGTGGGAGGGTACCCAGGCTGTGATGCTTACAGGCTGCTGGACGACGTGATGGCCATGTGAGAATATCAGGGAACAACTGCGGGACAGTTACTTGTAATCTTTATGCCAGAAATCTGTATATCAATTTGGAATATAACTGTGGGGCACAGGGGGGTAGCCTGCAGAGACGGCTCGGTTCTGACCGGGTGCGGTTTGCGATGAGCCCCCGGTGAGCCTCTAAATTTTACTTTTAATTGCAATTAGATTGGCCTGACATCCTGACATATGGTATCCTTTCCTCGCACCCATTAGCTCACTGACCCCATTAGTCCTGCCTCCCACTCCTGCATAGATTCTGGACTTCCGTAAAAGGACTTTGTACCCGAACCTTGCTCAGTGAGACGGACAGGAGAGAGAAGACTCAAGCAAGCGAGAGTGGAAAGGTGTACATGTAACTCTAGGTGTGTGTGTGTGTGTGACTCTGGGTATGTATGTGTAGCTCTGTATGTGTGTGTGCGCGTGTATGGCTCGGTGTGTGTTTGTAATCAGTGTGTATGTGTGTGGCTCTGGATATATGTGTGTAGCTCTAGGTGTGTATGTGTGTGTGGCTCTGGGGGGTGTGTGTGTGTGGCTCTGGGGGGTGTGTGTGGCTCTGGAGGGGGGGTGTCTCTAAGTGTGTATGAGTGACTAGAGAGTGCAGAGTGACTAGGGAGTGCAGAGTGACTAGGGAGTGCAGAGTGACTAGGGAGTGCAGAGTGACTAGGGAGTGCAGAGTGACTAGGGAGTGCAGAGTGACTAGGGAGTGCAGAGTGACTAGGGAGTGCAGAGTGACTAGGGAGTGCAGAGTGACTAGGGAGTGCAGAGTGACTAGGGAGTGCAGAGTGACTAGGGAGTGCAGAGTGACTAGGGAGTGCAGAGTGACTAGGGAGTGCAGAGTGAGTGACTAGGGAACGCAGAGGGAGTGACTAGGGAGTGCAGAGGGAGTGACTAGGGAGTGCAGAGGGAGTGACTAGGGAGTGCAGAGGGAGTGACTAGGGAGTGCAGAGGGAGTGACTAGGGAGTGCAGAGGGAGTGACTAGGGAGTGCAGAGGGAGTGACTAGGGAGTGACTAGGGAGTGCAGAGTGCTAAGAGGTGCGGAGTTACTAGGGAAGCTAGGGAGTGCTAGGAAGTGCACAGTGCTAAGAGGGGCGGAGTTACTAGGGAAGCTAGGGAGTGCTAGGAAGTGCACAGTGCTAAGAGGGGCGGATTTACTAGGGAAGCTAGGGAGTGCTAGGAAGTGCACAGTGCTAAGAGGGGCGGAGTTACTAGGGAAGCTAGGGAGTGCTAGGAAGTGCACAGTGCTAGGGAGTGTAGAGTAACTAGGGAGTGCTATGGAGTTCTAGAGACTGCAGAGATTAAGCTAATAACAATGCAAGTGACAATGCCACTTATTTATCTGTTTTCTAAACCAACACATAAATAAAAAATTTGTCATTAACAATGCCAATAGCTCAAACTTTTCCAAAGGCGAAACCATTGGATTGAAAATGCTTGTTGTTAAATTGTGTAAATCCGTTCAGTAGTTCCTGAGAAAATCAAAAGTAAAATCATAGTGATATCTAGAGACGAAGTACCGTACTCTGTACTGTACTCTGTACCTTCCTGAGCACGAGCTGCATGCTGATTGGATGTCAACTGTCTGTCAACACTCCAAACCAGGAAGTGTTGGCAGCCATCTTGTGCCTCGGTAGAACCGAGGCACAAGAAAGCAGTGAAACAAACGTGCAAAACACGCAAAGGGGGCAGGGTAGAAACACCCAGACCCCCTAGGCCTTCTTAGGGGGTCCCACAAGGACCCCCAAGGCCACCCCAAAAATGTTGGGGAAAAAAATCGCGGATCACAATTCAGAATGAGTCGCTATTGCAGATTATGCAGTGTTGATGGCATCAGATAAACTGAATACTTTTGATGTGGCTATGTGAGAGCACTGGAACTGATGGAGCATTTATGATATAATCTTTTTGTGCATTATTTAAGATCTGAAAAGTAATTCTAATCGTAGTTACAGTAACTTGAATATCCTTCCATAGGCTA
Source organism: Lissotriton helveticus (assembly GCF_964261635.1). Classification (NCBI taxonomy): domain Eukaryota; kingdom Metazoa; phylum Chordata; class Amphibia; order Caudata; family Salamandridae; genus Lissotriton; species Lissotriton helveticus. Next base: position 773,074,318 of record NC_136057.1, read on the forward strand.
CTATTGACTAGTTTCACATCGAAATTTTTCTAAGTGTGGAGATTTGGAACTTTAAAAAATTCCTCTAAAATCAGCCGAACTACGAATTCCGATTTACTCACCTGTTATTAGGAGAGACCTCAGTGCTGCATCTTTGAGCCCAGTACTGATCCTGAAAAGTAAAACTAACCATACTTACCAGTAACTTGAATTTCCTTCCATAGGAATCCATTGTCTGTTTTTCACCAGAAAAGTTTGTGTCTATTTTCACAAACTAAAAATATTCCTAAAAAATCGCCTGTATGACTTAACACATTCGTTCAACTGTTTACAGGAAATGCACCAGTGCTGGAACCAGGATCCACCACTGAGTAAGAAAAAGTAATGATAACACTACTTACCTGCCAAGTGAATTTCCTCCCGTAGGATAACATTGGTGATTCTATGTGAAAGAATTTCTAAGTGTCAACTTTTAAAATACAATAATATTCCTTAAAAATCCCTACTGTAACTAAAACACTTTTACTCAACCGTTTACAGGAGATGTCCAAGGACTGAATCTAGGATCCAGTCCTGTGGTTAGAAAAGTAATCCATAAAGTAACTAATTGCATTTAACTAGAAAAACACATTGAGGCCAATGTTGATTTGTGTTTGAAATTGTGTTGCCCATTGCAACAACTGTAACTACTGTACTTGGAAGTCTATTGCCTATTTGCAAAGTATTTAAACTATTGTAATTCATTCTGAGAAAGTATATTTTGTAATGTAGTGTGTAATGTAATTACAATGTAATTTAAAAAATAAAATATCTAAAAATAAAGTTTAAAAAATGTAGTAAATCAGTATCCCAAAAAAATAACCATTAATACATTTAAAAATTGTCATTTACAAAACCTTCAGAATTCACTGAAAAAAACCAAAGGTTTCAGGCTTGATATAGTTAGGAATTAGCATTTAAAAAAACCTTTGAAATTCACTGAAAAAACCATAGGTTTCAGGCCTGATATAGTTAGGAATTAGCATTTAAAAACCTTAGAAATTCACTGAAAAAACTGTAGGTTTTAGGGGTGTTATAGTTAGCTGGACATTTCACTTGTACAAAACCATTGAAATTCCTCCAATATAGTTAGTTGTACTATCTATATCTTGCGCGCCCGCAATCCACTGCTGATGATGTCACATATTACATCATTCATTACATGGTCAGTGACATCACTGATGACATCTCAAATGACATCACTAATATATATATATATATATATATATATATATATATATATATATACACACACACACATACATACACCCACCAATGCTGACCTCAGTAAGAAATCAGCGGGACACATCTTCCGGGCACAAACGAAGGATTTATTTGGCTAATTAGAAACGCACTCCTGTAGTCCGTGAAACGCTGTGGCAGACACGTTTCTGGCCGGAATGGCCGTCATCAGTGCCGGTCCCACAGGCTAGTGAAATTTCGTTGGCTCCAGAGACCACTCCCTTAATAGCAGTCTCTCGACTCCTCCTCCCACAGGCAGGTGTGTTCATTGCACTGCGACTCCCAGGAACACTGCATGATGGAAGTTGCAGTCCACGAGGTCCCACATACAGGTGTATGGGACACAGAACAAAATGAATGTCCCCAAATTCTTGGCGCTTTACTGCCAACCACCTCAGGGGTCCTGGGTATTATAGTCCGGCCAATACCTTCATTTGTGCCCTTATCAGGCAGCGTGATGCCGCCTCCTTTCTCCCCTCGCGCAGATACACACCAGGTGGAGAATACCTCTGCTTGGGGGGGTGCCGCGATGTACTCCTCGTACTGCACCACTCTTTTGCTGATCTCGCGGAGCTCCAGACCGAGAGGGCGTGCCCCTTGCCGGTATCAGCAAAAAGCCAGCTACACACACCACCAATGCTGACCTCAGTAAGAAATCAGCGGGACACATATATATATATATATATGTGTGTGTGTGTTTTGCAGGCCCTTGTGGAGCCCCATGCTCAGTCTTAAAATAAATTTGGTGCTTTACAAGGTTTCACTTGGACTGCCTGGTACCTGTTTTCCATAAAAGAGATAAGGCAACTGCAGGCTTTACCTCTAAATCCCGCCATCCATAGTCAATTCAGCTGAATCTTGTGGTCCAACATATTGATTGCTCCAGACTGCTCCAATAATATCAAGCCAGTGACATGCCCCTCACCCAAGTCCCCTCTCAAATCCTCTATAACTGATTTAATCACTGCTTCTGTGCTAATTTGTGGGCAAAACCCAGCTTCAAATGGCATAAGATAGTTGGAACGAGATAGAAAGGAGCTCATCTCTTTTGTTATATTAGCTTCCAAGAGTTCTGCACAATCGGGAACCATAAAATAGGACATCATTTTTTTTAAGATTATTGGATCGTCCTCTGGTTTCTAAAGTAGTGGTATAACTATTGCTTTTTGAAATGTAGTGGGGGACTTCTCCAGATTTTAATGAAGAGATCAAAAGAGCAGTGAGAGGGTGTGCAATAGAAGGAGCCATCTATTGAAATAGATGGTGAGCTAGATTTTATTTTTTCGTGAGTAAGTGAGGGACGTCCTTGCATCCTTTTTTAATAAAATCATCAAACGTATGGCTATTTTCCTCCCTCTCTAGCTAATTGCAGTCTACTGCAGGGTTGTTTGCTATTGCCGGTTTGATAAGTCTAATGTTATCTCTGAGAAATGTGTTCAGTTCCTCACAACGTTCCTGCGAATGAGTCAATTGCTGACTAATTCTGTCTGTGCTAGAAAGATATTGCACAATATCAAATAGTTCTTTTTTTCAGATTCGCAGTCACACCTAATCTGGTTCTGGTGAAATTAGTTCTTCTGCTTGAGCAATTTTTTCATATTTGAGCATAGCTTCTTTAAAGGCTTGTTTTGCAGAGTAATTATAATACCTCCTCCGTATCCGTTCTATGTGTCTAAGTTTCGCGTTCTTCAGGGCCAGATGTATGTAAATTTTTTTAGCTTGCAAACGGCCCGACCTGTTTGCGAATGAAAAAAAGGCTTTTCAATTGTATCCAACTCAAATTGCAATTCGGTAACCTGTTACTGAATCGCAATTTGGGTTTGCGATTCAGTATTAGGAAGGGGGCGTGTTTAGGGCGTCTCTTCCTAACACTGAATTGCATCGTTACGTATGAATGTTTCTTGACAGTTAAAGCAGTCTCAAAATATTCGCATTTTAACACCTACTTCAAGTAGGTGGTAACCCATTCTCAAATAAAAAAAGGGCCACCAAGGGACTCCTTCCCCTTTGTGAATGTTTGTAAAAGGATTTTTTAAGAGCAGGCAGTGGTTCCACGGACCAAAGGCAGCACTTAAAAAATGAAAAGAAAACTTTTAATTTTTCTTATTTAAATGGAACCTATTTTCCTTTAAGGAAAAGGGCTGCATTTAAAAAAAAAATATTGCTTTATTTAAAGGCAATCACTGACTCCAGCAGGCCACCATCCCCCTGATTTTAGCGATTCCTACGGGGTCGCAAATTGCAACCTACCTCATTAATATTCATAAGGTATGGGGATGGTCTAGAGGTTTTGTGGGGTTGGGGGTTCTTTGGGGTTGGGGAGTTGGCAGGGAGGATTTTAGTTGGCATCGAGACACCGCTCAGAGTCACGGGTAGGGGATCCTACAGCACTGCAGCAATCGGCCCGGTGTTTCCATAGCGTGTCTGCAGGAAACGCATCTGACTGACGAGGGCGCCCACAAATTGGCCAAGAAATGGCGAGGCCAGGTGTTCCATTCCTCCTTCTCTACTTATGCCAGGGGGGTGTTGGTATGGGTTGCCCCTGGAGTACCCTTTGCCGTCCAGTATGTTGAGGCTGACATCGAGGGTAGATACCTGCTACTGCGGGTGAAGCTTGATGGGAGAGATTTCTCGATCTTGAACTCCTATGCGCCTAATGTTGATGACCCTGATTTCTTCTCCCGACTCCTGGACGTCCTGTTGCCGGATCTTGATGCCCCCCTCCTCTGGCTGGGTGACTTTAATTGTGTCTTGGATTCGGAACTGGATAGACACCCCCCCCCGGGCGGGCAAGAAACCTCGTATGACGGCAAGACTCCATGAAGATCGGGTCCTTGCCGCAAATATCGATGCATCCCTATCCTTGACGGTCACTCACCAGGCCCGTTTTTTGTCAGACCACTCCCCAGTGACGTCCAAAGCCCAATGGCTTCCCCGGCTTTCCCGTCCTCTGACCTGGAGGATGCCGGTCGACTTATTACAGGACCAAGTGGGGAAAGCCCATGTGGAAACGGCCCTTAATGATTATTTGGATGTGAACTGGGGAGGAGTTGACTTGCCTTATTCGGTCAAATGGGATTCCATGAAAGCGGTGGTGCACGGCACATGTATGGGCTTGTCTTATGGAGTACGGAAGCAGTTACTCCGTGATCTGAGTAAGGCGGAGGATCGCCTGAGGAGTTGCCAAACTATCTCGGACCCCGATGACTCGGATTTGGAGTCGGAAAGGTCGGCCCGAGGAGGTCCATGACGTTTTGGTCAGACTGGATAAATACACTTTAGGCCAGTACCGTCAGCGCCTCCATCGAGAGGGAGACAAGACTGGGAGGTTGCTGGCCTGGATTCTTAGGCAGGAGTTCGCCCCGGAACGGATAGCGGCATTGCGCAATCCTGCAGGGGACTTAGTGCACTCAGAAGTGGATATACTTTGGGTCCTCCAGGCCCACCTGCAGGCGGTATATACTGCAGACCCTTCGGTCACGGAGTCCGCCTCTCAATCCTACGTTCGGGAACTGCCTCTTCAGACTTTATCGGTGGAGACCGCAGAAGAGTTGGAGTTGGCCTTGTCGCTCCGGGAGGTCAGGGTGGCGCTGGCTAATCTACCGCGAGCCAAGGCCCCGGGAAGCGATGGGTTTCCGCCGGAATTTTATCAGGCGTTTGAGGAAGTCCTGGCCCCACGTCTGTTACAGGTCTATGAGGAGGCGCTGGAGTGCGGCGCCCTCCCGCATACTATGAATCAGGGCGAGGTGTGCATGATCCTCAAGCCTGGGGGGGGACAGTTGCGACCCTGCGGCCTATCGGCCCATTACCCTCATCAGCACAGATGCTAAAATCCTCACCAAAGTGCTGGCTACTCGTCTGGCGCCTCACATGGCCCAGCTGGTGCATCAGGACCAGTGCAGATTTATTCCGGGCCGCAACACCGCGATTAATCTCAGACGCCTGAACCACATTCTGTACGAGGTCCGGGATGGACGGGACCCCCAGGTCCTGGTGTCCATAGACCTGGCCAAGGCATTCGACACGGTGAGCTGGGGGTATCTGATGGAGGTGCTTCGACGGGCGGTTCTGGGTCCCATCTTTTGTAACTGGGTCCGGATCCTTTATGGGAACCCTCGAGCAAGAGTTAGGCTCGGAGCGGCGCGGTCGGAGGACTGGCCTTTGGGCAGAGGCATGCGGCAGGGGTGTCCCCTCTCGCCGCTGCTCTTTGCCTTGGCAATTGAGCCTTTGGCGGTCCGTGTGCGAACGGAAATGGCACTGTGGGGAATCAAAGTAGGCGATACCGTAAATGTGGTCTCCCTGTATGCGGATGATGCATTGTTTTATTTAACGTCTCCGAGCGAGTCGCTGCCGCTTTTACTACGGTTGCTGGATCAATTCGGAGAGGCCTCGGGACTACGAATCAATCTTGGGAAGTCCCTCATCTTCCCCTTGGCGGGGTATGATGCGGACCAGCGGATGGACCTCCCGCAATTGGGATTGAGATGGGAGCTGGAGGCCTTTCGATATCTCGGCATCCAGGTGGCGTCATCGGATGAGCAGCTGCTGGCCCGTAATGCCGGGCGGGTGGTGCGCTCCCTTCAGCAGTCTGTATTGTTCTGGAACACACTTCCGCTCTCCCTCATGGGACGATTGGCGGTGGCCAAAATGGTGATGCTCCCGCGTCTACTGTACGTTCTGCAGAATTCTTTGTGCCGGATCCCGCCGGGACTGTTTCGTACGCATAACTCGTTACTTACATCGCTGCTTTGGGCGGGTAAGCGCAGTAGAGTCGCCTTACGTACAATTGTCCGAAGCTGGGAGGAGGGAGGTCTGGAAGCTCCCAGATTTGACTTATACTACTATGCGGCGCAGCTTGAACCAGCTGCACGTTAGTTTGCCGGCACGGAAAACTGGGAGTTGAGCCTCCTGGCGAATGAGGGGACTCTCCAGGTGGCACTGATGCAAGGCCGGGGTGCAGATGCGTCTTTGCCTTATGTAGTGAGACATGCGGCAGGGATTTGGCAGAGGTTTGTAGAGAGAATTTTACGGAGGGCCCTTTTTCATAGGGAATTACCGGTGTGGATTCTGGCGCCGGTGGTGCGGATGGAAGACCATATGTCCTTCCGGACTTGGAGGGAGGGGGGCTGCGAGTCCCTGTCGGACCTGTACCCGGATGACTCCTTTGTGTCCTTTGAAAGGGCCACGGAGGCCTTTGGACTGACGGAGGGACACTACCTCCATTACAGGGGACTCCAGGACATGGCGCGGGTGACTTGGCCGCAGTTCCCAGAGGCGCCTCCGATGTCCCACACCCTTAACATCCTCCTTTCCTGTGGCAGAGTAAGACGGCTGATCACACTGTTGTATTCCGCTATGCGGAAGGACTCGGACCCACCGGTCTCTCCGGCTTGGGCGGCGTGGGAGGCGGACCTCGGGGCTGCCCTGGAGCCTGGCCAGCGCAAACGAATTGGGACATTGACACGTAAGGTGTCGTGTAATGCGAGGTTCAGGCTCATCCATTTCAACTTTGTACACCGCACGTATATGACCCCGGTCTCCTTACATCGTATTTCCGACGATAGACGGGATGACTGCCCTAGATGTGGAATGGGTGGAGCGGGATTTCTCCACTTGGCCTGGGAGTGTCTGCCGGTTGCTGCCTTCTGGCGACAGGTAGTAGAGCGTATCCGGAGTGTCACAGGGCTTCGGATTGACTTAGTCCCTCTACATTGCTTGTTGGCCATGGTCCCCAAGCCTAAAAAGAGGAATCTATCCTTTAAGTTGTTGCAGCTACTCTTGGTATTGGCACGGCGCAGGGTGGCTATCACTTGGATGGGCAGTAGAGCCCCGGAGATGTCACTATGGCTTAGGGACTTCAGGGAATGGTCCTTAGCGGAGGAAATACATATGCAACATACACGGAGGGACGAGAAGTTGCAAGAGGACCTGCTTGCGTGGAGAGTGATGTGTGCGCTGGGGAATACTGATAGCGACTCGAACGCCACTAGTACTGAGCTGTTTACCCCAGAGGGGTCGGAGTCCGAGGGAGAGGGGGGTAGGGGTGGTAGTAGGGAGGAGGGGGCCGTCAGGGAGTAGTGCCTTGCCATCGACGCACGTATAATCTCGTTAATCATGGTAATTTGCTCTGATTTCCCAATGAGATTTGTGTTGCAATTGATACTTGTGCCCGGATGGGCCCTGTTGACCTGAGCGGGATATATATATATGCCTGGGTTTTACTGATGCCGAGTTGGGGGGGGGGATGTTTGGCTGTTCTTGCATTAAGTTGAAGTTTTCCTTCCAAACTAAAAGAAAAAAAAGTGATGATGTACTTACACCTGGCTGTTTACACAGTGTGTTTGGCGACTTACAAAGACTACGGAGCCCATGCTACTATTATTACATTGCCGCCCGGCCCCCGGGATGTGGGCTGAATGGCTGTGTTCTATTGGTTAACGTCCAGGTCCTTGGATCAGGGATGAGCTCCACTGTGATTTCCTCCGATGTCTACCATTTCATCACAATAAAAATAAAGTGTTAAAAAAATATTCATAAGGTAGGTCATTTGCGACCCCCTAGGAATCGCCGAAAGTGTTCAACACACTTTCATATAGCCATTTTGCAATTTCCTAATTGCGAATCATTGTGATTTGCAATAAGGAAATCGCAAAATGGTATCTTCTTATATTTGGCCCTCAGTTCTTTCGTGAACAAAGGAGTAGTCTTTTTATTACCCCATTTTATTTCCGGTAACACATATTGAAGCACTGCTGTATCAATCCAGTTATTGAATTCCAGTGCAGCCATATTGGGTCTATTGCTTAGAGCAGGTTTGCTTAGGTCCAATTGGAGGAAGCTGGCTTTGTATATACTAGACCAAAGTAAGGTATAGTGTGCACAGAGCCCAGGGAATCCCCAGGGATATAGCAGAGGCTAAATTAGTTAATTTCGATTTTTCACAGCCTGATGGGCAGAAAATCTGGATGTTATTGAAGAGACAGTGTAGGAAAGTAGGATGTGCTTTTTTGATTACCCCCACTTTTTGCCTGGTGCTATGCGGTTTCTGACTAGTCCTGCCAATGGGAGAGATGGTGTACTCCTGATTGGCAGGACCCTGGGGTTCTGCCAATCAGGACCTCAGGGGGTCTCTGTGCTTTCTCCCCTAAATTGCTTATGGTAAGTACTTAGGTAAATCCCAGATTGGATACTGGTGTATCATTATAAGACCCTAGTATATGGTACTGAGTTACCCAGGGAATAGGTACACCAGCCCCCCCCCAACCCCCCCCCCCCCCACCCCCCCCCCCCCCCATGGCCTGAAACATGTATCATGCTACCCATGGGAGACCACTCAAACTGTAACTGCAGGCCTGCCACTGCAGACTGTGTAAGCCAGCACCAGTTAAGACAGATATAGGTTTCCCTATATCTGAGGTCATTGCACTTAAAACCTATGTCACCCCTATATCAGGCTTTTCAATCCTGAAGGCAGGGTGCTTGGTTCTAAATGTGAGGGTGCCCCTGCATGAGCAGGACACCACTATAACCTTCGGAGTCCATTCTCCTGGGTTGTAAGCGCATCAGCCATTATGATACATAGAGTTGCCATCCGTCATTACGCGATGACCATCTCTAAACTGGCTGTAACTAACCCTGTCTTGTTTGGTAGCTCCTCCGGGAGGCCCTTAGTGCTCCCGGTACCAGTCTTCTAGACCCGGACAACACAACATGGCTGCTGCCTACCAGAGACATGATTCTGCCCTCCTGCTGTTGAGCCATGCTCGAGCAGGGGAGGGCAGGACAATAGGTATCCTGTCACCGGGAGGTGTGATCACCTCACAGACAGAGTTTAGTGTATTGGGGCCAGGTGGGACTGCTTGCCAGCGCCACTCAGTCTGCTTGAAGGGCACACTTGGTTCCCTCCTTGCATAGTCCAGTTCAAGCCAGCTCAGGGAGCTGTTGGCTCCACCCTGGTTCGAAACTAGACAAAGGACATGGGAGTATCCTCTCCACTGTCCGACCCTTCCCCTGGGAGGGAACCCTGATTCATCCCAACCCTTTCCTTAGGGTACTTAAGGGCTTACCTAGATTCGTTGTGGGACAAGATTCATTTCAAGACACCACTTCTTCCACCTTCTGGACTTCGTTGGAGTTCGCTCTGGGCATCAAGACTGCAACTGGTAAGACTCCTGCTGCTCCTGGTCTCATTGCACTGTTCGTCTGTTGCAATGTCTGTGCCTGTGCTCCATACAGGAACCTTCCATGGCCTGTTGACATTCAAAACACCTGAAGTAATCTCCCTTGAAGTGAAGGAGTCACTTCCCTGCATCTGCAGGCACCGCAATGAAGCTTACCGGTCTGCTGATCCCGAGCTCCCACGGACTCCAAAAGGCGCAGCAACACAGGTGGTGGTTCTTCACATCCCTCGTAGCCTGCCCTGTCCTCTCACCAAGTTTGAGGCCGTATCCCTTGTCGGAGCCGCAGGAACCGAACCCCTGTGCACCGTGTTGATTTTCAGTTGCAAAGGCACCAAGATCTTCATGCTCTAAGTAGCCCAACCTCAAGCATCTCCAGTGACCAAGATCTTCGTCCTCACTTGCACCGTGGGCCTGCATCTATGGTGAGCCGCTCAAGGTCCTCTTGTTACTCCAGTGCCTCCAGCCTGTGGGTCCTCTTGAGGGTCTTCCTTGATTTCAGCGGGCTCCCCTGATTGCTCAGGGCCTCTCACTTCCTTAGTTGTGGCAAGTCACCTGTACCTTGCTGGTCCCGACACTGCACCTTTTTCGCTTTCCACGTTGGTTGCGATTGCCAAGGCTTGTTGGTGCTCCCCACCGACACCGACCTCTTCAATAACATTGTAGTAACTTATAACATCTGTCAGCACGTAGCATTATCCCATCTTTGTTGGTGTTGCGAAACTGAACTAGATATCTTCTAATCGCTTACATTTTAAATCACAGCCTTTTCTGTTCTGAAAAAGAAAATTAAAATGCATTCAGTAAAACTACTTTACTCCACCAGGGAGGGTTTTCAGTGATGGTATAATCTTAGCCTCCGTGTCTTTAATAAAATCCAGACAGGCTGTGAAAAATCTACATTTTATGGCATGACACGGAGGCTAACATTATGCAAGTTCAAAGTGCATTTATTATTATCAATAGCGTTTGCAACAGGTCAAAAGTAACAGCTTTTAAATATTGTTTTGTTGGACCAATCTGCAGTTCTAAGTATATCTTGTAGGCTTCCCCCAAGGTAGAAAGCTTTGAAGGCTGAGGCGCCCCTGAGGGTGGATGCACTAAATATAGTGTCTATACCTGCTTCTTTCATTACCTCCTTGACCCATCTAGCTAAGGAGGGTGGTGAAACTGCTTTATGAGGTGATCTATAGGATAGTATTAATTGGTCTGTATTTCCTCTCAGGGTCGAAGTCTTTCTCATATTCCAGCAAGCATTTCACCACACAGAGTATTTCATTCTGAGGAAAAAAGGGGTAAAATATTGAAGTTGACATTGTCTTGGTTCTTCTTGTTAGATAGAAACAAGCCCCTTCGGGTTGGTAGACCCTACTGTTGATGCCCAAGGCATTTATGACTGAGATTCGTCTAAAGGATACCAGTCCGAGTAAGACTTTGAGTTTGTAGGATATTTGTTTTGGGGATATATTAGAGTTTTTACCCCAACCTGTTAGAACTTGGAAAACATCTCTTATGTCTCCTAGAGCAGCATACTTTACAGTAGGAGAGTTTAAAACCCACATATTTCGCATAATTTGTTTGGTTAGTAGGTTTTGTCCCACAGATACCGCTTCAACAAGGCAATGACCTGCTGCAATAGCTGATCTATAAACATGAAATGTTCTGTAAGAGAGTCCTGATGTGAGTAGTTCGAATAAGTAGTTAATTACATGTACTAAATTAGTTGAAACTGGATTGTAATTCTGTTGAAGACACCAATGAACCCATTTCTCCCAGGCCAATCTATATGCATTCCTTTTGCCAGGTGCCCATAACTCCGATATGAGTTTGAAAGCATCTGCTGAAAGGCCTGCGATCTGCCACAGTCTCCTGAAATCCTCCAAGCCATCAGTGTCAGAAATCCTTGCTCTACCAAAGGGTGTGGTCCTCCTTCTGGGCCTGTTAATATTCTCTTGAATGTTATTAATATTGTAAAGTCTATATTCATTTCCATTAAGATTGGGAACGATTCTTGGGATCTCCAGTGGGGTATTATTACCCCTATGATTTCTATGTTCCTGCCAACCGTGCACGAACATGACAAATGGAGGAAAAGCATAAGGTGTTAGTCCCTTTCAATTCGGAAGAAATGCATCCACCCCAATGCCTGAGGGTCTGGTTTCCAGCTGAAGAATTTTGATAATTGAGTGTTCAGTCTGTCAGCAAAGAGGTCTACCCCAAAGGGTCCCCTTATTGATTGGATGGTAAGAAAAGTTCCCTTGTGTAATCTCCAATTGCTGGAATCATTGAAATTCCAGGAGAACCAATCTGCGATCCCATTGCTCATGCCTGGAATGTTTTCTGCTATTACTGAGATGCCTTTGTTCAGGCAGTAACCCCAGAATCCATCAGACCTTTGGAGTGAGGGCCCCCTATCATGTTGACATATCTGACTGCAGATATGTTGTCCATTCGCAGCATCGCAGTGCAATTCATGAGGTTTTTGGTGAAGCAGCGGATTGCGAAGGAGCCTACCAGTAATTCCAAGCAGTTAATGTGTAACTCCTTCTGCTCTGTCCAGTGGCCCCCAGTTGTTGAGTTGCCGTATTTCGGCCCCATCCCTCTAAGCTTGCATCTGAGTCTATCATTGCTTCTGGTTCTTCCCCGAAGATTGTTCCAAGCTTCTCCATTCTTTAACCACCAGAGTATGTCATTCTTTGAACCCGGGTAAAGAGTTATTATTTGGCAGTAGGATGGGTTTATTCTTAACATCTTGGCTTTGAGTCTTTGAAGAGCTCGGTAGTATAGAGGACCTGGGTAGATAGCTTGGATCGTTGAGGATAGGAGGCCCAGAATCCTCGCTAGGGTTTTTAGAGGGAACTCTTTTTTTCCCCTAATACTTTTCTCAATTCTTTGCGGAGTTTTAGTTTTTACCCAGGTAGTTTTAATTCAGCTTGTTTTGTATTTATAACAACACCCAGGAACTGTTTCCTGGCTGGGGGTTGTGCAAGACTTCTTTTTGTTTATGATAAAGCCTAAGTGTTCCAGTAGGTTTATTGTAAGGTCTGTGTGTAGTGATACCATTTCTTTGGACTGGGCCATTATAAGAATGTCATCTAAGTAGATTATTAGTCTTACACCCCTTGACCTGAGCTACCTTGCTAAAGGACGGTCAGTTTTGGTGAAGCACCAAGGAGCTGATGATAGACCAAATGGGAGGCTGCAGAACTGCCAAACCTTTCAGCCCCATGTGAATTGAAGGAATTTTTGATGGGGTTGCTAAATTGGAATAGTCAAGTATGCATCTTTTAGGTCTAGTCGGGTTAGCCAGTCCCTTTTCCTTAACACGTCTCGTTGGAGATGTTACTTCTTCCATTTTAAAGTGGCGGTAGACCACCCGTTCATTCAGGTCTTTGAGGTTTATCAATGGTTTTAACCCTTTGGCTTTCTTTTCTACCAAGAAGGTATCGCTTATAAACCCACATTGTGTATGCCGTCTTGGACTGCGCCTTTGATTAATAGGTCTTCTACTTCCTGTGATACTAGGATTGAATCCTTGTGTGAGAAGGTAATTTCCCGGGGTATTCTTCTCTGTACTGGGGTACCAGTGAATTCTATTCTGTATCCCACACTGTTTCTAAGATCCAAATGTCTTGTGTCACAGTGTTTGATTTCACAAAGAATTGGTCTAATCTCCCTCCTAGCTTTATATGGGTATGTGAAGTCTCTTTGGTAATTCTTACCTGCCAAGAAGTCTCTTTGTCTCCTTTCTTCTCTGAATCCTCTACCATGAGCTCTTTGTTTCTTTAGATAGAAGGTGGAATACCAGCCAAACCCTGGTTGGAATCTTTGTCACTGTTCCAAGTAGGGTCTTGAAGTGCCTTGGCCTGTGCCAGGGATCCGACCCCGTGTTCCCCCGGCCCTCCCAGAAAGTCTGTCTTGGAATGGAACTTTTGAATGGCGCTAAATGCCCCTACGTATTTTGCCATGTCAGATGAAATCATCTCCAAAGAGTAGCCCGTGAGCCAAAGCTCCTCCTTCCTTAGTGGCCAATTCTACCAGCTTTGGGTCTATTTTGAGCAAAACGCTCTTCCTTCTCTCATTTGAGAGTGCCATGTTAGCATTCCCTAGGAGACAGATGGCACTTTGCACCCATTGGTGTAACTCCTTCGGGTCAATTAGGGAATCAAGGCAGGCCCCTTCCACCATTTCAAACATTTTTTTAGAATCAATCATTTTTATTGCGTGGTAAAGCATCTTTATATACAGCTCAGCTGCCTACATCCAAAATCCGGCAGAACGTAATATGACAAGTACACAGCGTACAGGTCTACAGCCCGGAGGGCGACCCCGCAAAAGAAATTTCAAGCCATAGCATACAGCCAGGGCAGCTGCTTAGATACTACTTTTATAAAAGAAAGAAACAAGAAATAGACAAACACCGAACCCCTCCGCCTCCAAACCCTCGCACCCCCACCCTGCTCCGCATCAATATCGAAGTCCCCCTTCCATGGCCGCCAGTCACATCTCAACATTGCTCAGACTACCTTAGTGGCCCCTCAAGGCTCCAAAGGAATGAGCTGTAGAATTTGTAGGTATTTTGGGCACGTGACTTCCCTCAGATCTTTAGAAAGGAGTTGTAAGAATGGACCCCATAGTTTCGCATATTTGGAACCCTTCCCATCAATGCCCAGCCAAAGGCGTTCCATTGCCAAAAGATGCCAAAGTCTCTGGATCCAATCCCGCGGATCAGGTATGGTCGAGGAACCCCATTGTGCTAAAAGAACCTGTCGCCCTGCAAGCAAAGCTAACTCAATCTGTCTACCCCTCAGCGAGCGTAAATGAAAGGCCTTAGGATGAGGGAGTGTAATGACCTACTTCTCTGTATGTTTTGGTGCTTCTGTCAATCACCAGGTCATTACTTACCACATCCTTTCTCAGGTTCCAGAAAGACACCACATTTCACAATACTTACCCAAGAAAGGAATAAACACTGACAACATATAAGACCATTGCCGAGGAGCTCGCAAATAACAACAAGTCACAACACCTCCACATCTGGGAGGGTACGCAGAGCAAGTCACAACACCACTCTATCTGAGAGGGTACACAGTGCATGCTCCTCCTAGCAATGTATTGGATAGAATAATTAGAATTTAGACATCCCTGATGGGAGTCGATTTCCCTTCCGAATCAACAATTACCCATTATAGGGGAATCGCCCATCCCTCTGTAAGTACTTGGTAAAAAAGGGTCCCGACCTTCCCTCACAAGGAATGCAAACAAATGATATGCTCTAGGGTTTCTTTATTACATGATAATAGAATGACCAGGAAGAAGAACACAGGAAACATTTGTAGCAATCACTAATACATACATATACATAGAACCTGAAAATAAAAGCATAGTTAGATACAATAGGAACACCTCACCATAATCTTAGGAGTCTTGTCATCTGAAGAAGGGTCCTTCTCTCTTCCCCTCTCTGGTTGGGTCAGGACTCTCTGTTGCACAAACACGTCTGCACCGTGATGTATCATCAGACCGCCAAAACACCAGACCAGCATCTCACCATCTCAGAATCGCTCTGCCTCTCAGAATCTCACCCTCTCTCGGGCCCCCTTTCTCTAATATAGAACTCTATCCTCTATCGAAGCTTCTGGAAGAACCCTCCTACCTTTCTCACAAGATTCCTGTACCTTTCCACACCAAGCACCCAACAGCAGCTGGCCAAGCGTTTTGTTATGGTGCCAATGCGAAGAAGGCACATTCCTCCTGATAAGAACTGGTCTGCTCTGGTTCACTGCCGGTGAACAACACATGTAATCTCAAATATCACCTCTCACCTACAGAGGCTCAGAAGATGGCTGCAGTTAAGAATATGGAGCTGCTCAAGCATAGGCCTCTACTACTTGGAAAGCAGAATGCTATTATACCACTTCAAAGCCAATAGGCTAAAGTCATAATTCACCTAACTCAAATAACACTATGCACTTAATCCCTCAGTATCCACTATGGAGCACCTGTGTGCACATCACTAACACTGCACCTTGATATCCCATACCTTCTATTCTTTGGCAAGATTATTGTAATGCAAGACCATCCTACATTAAGGCTAAAGTAACATAGCACACTAAAATCAGTACACAATGGTGGTGATCGAGGGTCATCACAGACCATCAGACCACTAAAGTGGCTCATTCACTACATTACACCCCTTGACCCTTGAACATCACCATTCACATATATCAAAAATAAAATCACTGAACTAAAGGCACAGCTATGACTGCATCTTTGAACTGCACAATTGGCATTATTACAAAGTCACTAGCAACTGAATAACATCTAACTGAAGATCTGATTGTCATTGAAACATTGCATGTCTCAGTTAAAGGCAAAACCGTAAAAACTACATTTTCAGAGTGAAAGATTCAAGACTGTAGGCCATATTCGAAATAGTAATAACTGCATTACAGAATCAAAAACATAAGCAATAAATCTTGTGTTAAAGTGACTACTGAAAAACATTGAATTCAAAGCAGATCATAATGAACGGGTTTTCTCTTTTTGTTCTTTTTAAACTTACTGCATTACCTAAAACAAGAACTCAGGTGAAACATCTAAAAATAATTAAGCGTGTCATTCGAACCTCTAATAATGAAACTGCAAATTCGACTACCAAGACAGCCAACTGTAGCTCAGAAAATATCTACTCCAAGTGCAGCACAGTGTCTCTATGGAAAAAAGTGTTCTTTTCTGTGAAAAAAGCAAAACAAAAAACACCACTGTCTCTTGTCAGGGTGCACACGCAGTTCTCCTGTGCGAAAGACACACAGCTCTCATGCTTTCAAAGTCAGCCTCACTCGAAGGGGACAGTTCCAATTGCAGCAGACTCTGCTGATCCCTTCTTCGCTTAGAAAGAAGCAGTCCATCTATGTAGAGGACAGCCCTCTGGCATCCATCTTCATCAGTATCCCCTCGACAAGGAAGAACCCCATCTGATCTGGTCCTCCATAGATCATCAGCTCCCGTCTGCCATCAGCCCCAGGACATCACCTTTCACCGTCCGGTCTGCCTCCAGGCTTGAGAGGGTTCCACTTTCAAAAATAATAAACTAAAATAACAAAATAAAAATAAAAAAGACAAAAAAACAAGCGGGGCGGGGCAAGGCATCACTCACACCCCCGGAAGGACATCCCAGCAACCTGAAACGATAGACACGTATCACTTATCTTACAAAAGAAAAACTTCAATTCAAAAGCACATAATTTTCTTTTTACATCTCCCCAAGTCCAATATTTTAACTTCTGTCTGCACAGCTCTCCTCTAGATCTGGGGAATAGCTTAAGAATGCTACCTGCATTATATTCTCTAAGTTTATTTGGGCAAAATCTAAATTTTCCTTACACAGCCAGAAGGGCTGCGGCAGTCAACTGTACGCTCTTCTCACTCCTTGCTTAACAGACCCCTCCCTTCCAGAGATGTCCGCGTCTCAGGGCTGGCTCAATTTCAACCATACCAGAGACTGCTCTCTGCCTCGCAACCTCACATTCCAAGAGCGAAGAGCCTGCCAATTTCTGTCTGCCCTGCCTACCTCCTCATAGGGAGGGTGCACCTATGCAAGCCTCCTTACGCTTCTAATTGAGGGAAGCTTTCTAACCAGAGGAGTGGAATTACCCCACCCTCACAGATTCTCCGCGGAAATAATTGGGTGCTCGCCAAACATAACAAGCAGAGAGGAGATTGCTCCTGCGGTCGCCCCTTCCCTTGCAAAGAGCCCGGGAAAGAGGAGGCTCTGTGGAAAGCATGTTATCTCCTCAAGGTCAAAGCATGTCAGTTCCCAGCCGTTCACAACCCAAAAGCTGTGAAATTTTCCATTCGTAAATGGAATACACTAAACTAAAACCACATTGAACAGCCCACCTTTGAATGCATGCACCTTCATATATATATATATTTTCTTTTAAACTATCATTTGTCTATAGGACTATTGGTAACTAAAAGACAAAACATTGGCAACATTAAAAAGTCACATACAAAGTCTCACTGTACTTATGTAACAATATCTGGGACAGCATCAGTCAAAGAAGGTATATGTTTGTTTAATTTGTAACAATCAACTGCCATGGGCAAAGAATTATCGCATTTGTGCACCAGCGACATAACATCATTTAAAACAGTAGTTGTTGTGGTCACCAACCCTGCTTCTGTGAAATCCTACCAAACTGCTATTCTGTCTATATGGGCCATTTTACCACTAGTGCGACCTCCCATAAGCAAATCATATTTCCCCTCACGCTGTTCTGTCCAGTATCTTTTAGTGTGCAAAAGCACATAGTCATGGGCATTTGTTCAGCATCTGAATTGAAAGTCCCTGCACTTCACTGTAGCTAAAATGGGCACATTGCTTTTGGGTAAACTCACAAAATACATTTTTAAACCTTTGAATTAACCAGTCATACACACTCTGCTGTTGTACACTTTCAAAAACATATGGGTACATTTCTCTTTTAAAGCACAGTTCATCATACACTGTTGGATCTGATTTATTTCCACCACTGGTGATCGTTAATTCTAAAACACGGGTCTTCTTATCGTTTCTCTCTTCGGAAGAATTAATTAAAACAGCCTGTGCAATTGGCAACCTGACTAGATTTTCTGTAACATTTTTCACATGTAAATCATGCACGTTTAAGTCTGTTGTCAAAGGAATATTTTCACACTGGGCATCAATTAACATTTCCTTCAGCTCTTTTGGCAAATGCTCAAATTGTGGCTGCACGTTAAACAACACATTAAAAAGAATCCCACTATCTCTGTCTGAAACATCATCCCACCTTTCAGGGTTATATTCTGAGATGTTACATTCATGTTGCAGCGCAGCACATTTTAAATGCATCTTTTACTGAACACTAAAGGGATCCAGCCCTTTCTGCCTAATGTAAAAAAGCTATTCACAAGCCCTTTATACAAAACACATTTAAACACACAGCAATTCTCGTTCAACCAAACACAATTAGCTCACTCATGAGCCAGAACACCATATGGGCTACCCCCATGCAAATAAATCAACTGATATCTGAGAGTCTGCTTTCAATTGCAAAAAAAACAATATTTTCCCCTTTTAAATCAACGTTCATATCCTGCAACCGACTACGCCAAATTGTAATGACCTACTTCTCTGTATGTTTTGGTGCTTCTGTCAATCACCAGGTCATTACTTACCACATCCTTTCTCAGGTTCCAGAAAGACACCACATTTCACAATACTTACCCAAGAAAGGAATAAACACTGACAACATATGACCATTGCCGAGGAGCTCACAAATAAGAACAAGTCACAACACCTCCACATCTGGGAGGGTACGCAGAGCAAGTCACAACACCTCTCTATCTGAGAGGGTACACAGTGCATGCTCCTCCTAGCAATGTATTGGATAGAATAATTAGAATTTAGACATCCCTGATGGGAGTCGATTTCCCTTCCGAATCAACAATTACCCATTATAGGGGAATCGCCCATCCCTCTGTAAGTACTTGGTAAAAAAAGGGTCCCGACCTTCCCTCACAAGGAATGCAAACAAATGATATGCTCTAGGGTTTCTTTATTACATGATAATAGAATGACCAGGAAGAAGAACACAGTAAACATTTGTAGCAATCACTAATACATACATATACATAGAACCTGAAAATAAAAGCATAGTTAGATACAATAGGAACACCTCACCATAATCTTAGGAGTCTTGTCATCTGAAGAAGGGTCCGTCTCTCTTCCCCTCTCTGGTTGGGTCAGGACTCTCTGTTGCACAAACACGTCTGCACCGTGATGTATCATCAGACCGCCAAAACACCAGACCAGCATCTCACCATCTCACCATCTCAGAATCTCAGAATCTCTCTGCCTCTCAGAATCTCACCCTCTCTCGGACCCCCTTTCTCTAATATAGAACTCTATCCTCTATCGAAGCTTCTGGAAGAACCCGCCTACCTTTCTCACAAGATTCCTGTACCTTTCCACACCAAGCACCCAACAGCAGCTGGCCAAGCGTATTGTTATGGTGCCAATGCGAAGAAGGCACATTCCTCCTGATAAGAACTGGTCTGCTCTGGTTCACTGCCGGTGAACAACACATGTAATCTCAAATATCACCTCTCACCTAAAGAGGCCCAGAAGATGGCTGCAGGTTAGAATATAGAGTTGCTCAAGCATAGGCCTCTACTACTTGGAAAGCAGAATGCTATTATACCACGTCAAAGCCAATAGGCTAAAGTCATAATTCACCTAACTCAAATAACACTATGCACTTAATCCCTCAGTATCCACTATGGAGCACCTGTGTGCACATCACCAACAACAATGCACCTTGATATCCCATACCTTCTATTCTTTGGCAAGATTATTGTAATGCAAGACCATCCTACATTAAGGCTAAAGTAACATATCACACTAAAATCAGTACACAATGGTGGTGATCGAGGGTCATCACAGACCATCAGACCACTAAAGTGGCTCATTCACTACAGGGAGTACCAACAGCGTGTGCTCAGGTGCCCAAGGAAATGTGATCTAAAAGGCATCGTCAAGGTGATCAAGAATCGCTTTCCAATATCGCACCAATTTCAGACAATGCCATAACAGGTGCACCAGAGTGCCCGGAAGGCCACAACCCCGTCAGCAGAGGCCTAATTTTGTTAGATCCCAAGACTTAATGCGCGCCGGAGTATAGTACCAATAAGCGGCTACTTTATAGGCAGATTCCGCATCCGCAGTGTTAGAGGCAGTATGGTGTGCTCGATAAAAGATATGTTCCTATTCTTTACGTGTCAAAGGGCGCCCTAATTCAGTGTCCCAGCGAACCTGCACCTTCGTACGCTGTTTCTTGGGGTGTCAGGATCATCGCATACAATTCAGATATGAGCTTACGATCATCCTTTTTGCAAACTAACCATTTTTCAAAAACGGTCATGGGGCGGCACATTGAAGCGAAGTTGGACGGTTGGGTCACCCAGTGTGCTAACTGCGAATAATGAAAAGCGTCGGACTCTGCCAGATGGAAGCAGTCCCTACACAATTGGGGGAAGGGGGATCAAGCCTTCAAGGTCGAATAGGGAGCCCACCCTTTTGCAGCCCTCCTCCCTCCAGCGGCGGAAGACTGGGGACGCGCACCCCGTTAGAAAATCGGGATTGTCAACGATAGGAGTCATAGGGGAGGGAAACTTAGTCCATCCTCTGTTCTGCGCGAATTGATCCCAAGCTTTCTAAGTCAGTGAGGTCACTGAGGAAGAGTAAAGGCACAACGATCTGTGTTTGGGCGGCAGCTATAGCTCACGCCAGATATTACAGCCCGCTACCGTCTGGTCCATGAAGTTTCAGTGTTTGCTGGACAAGGGCCCTTTTCCACTCCGTGACATATCGGAGACAAGAGGCCTGATAATAAGCCGCCAGCAGTGGAAAGCCCAGCCCACCCTCAGCCTTCGGCGCAGTGTTGAGTGATAATGCGAGCCTCGGCCACTTGTTGCTCCACAAGAATTTATTAAGGAGCCCCTGTAGCTTCCGAGGGGTGCCGGAGGGTATGAAAGAGGTAGAGGATGCGCAGAAGCACCGTAATTTGTACCGCCGCCAGCATACCAGGCAGAGTTGAGGCGGGACCAATCCGAGTGCTTTGGCAGTTTGATCCGCCAATAGTTAATAATTACGGGAGGCCGGATGCCCAGATATGTAATATCTGAGTGCACCCACTGAAAGGCGAAGTCCTGCTGCAGGTCTTGGACCTGCATTGGGAATAGAAATATTAAGAATTTGCGATTTTGAGAAATTTACTTTAAATCCTGCAGCCTTCCTGAATTCGAGGAGCTTCGCTGACAGGTACCGCAGTGTGGAGTGAGGTTGGGTAAGCATCAGAATAACATCGTCGGCATACATACTAATTTTGTGTGTGTCAGCACCAAACTTAATTCCAGCGATACCCACATTTGACTGTACGCGTTGGGCAAAAGGCTCCTTATAGAGCGCAAAAAGCAACGGGGACAAGGGACACCCCTGTCGTGCCCCTCTAGTGATGGGGAAAAGAGCCGATTTGCACCCATTCACTCGCACCGCTGCCGTATTCCCAGTCTACCTGATCAAAGGCTTTCTCTGCATTGATGGAAAGAAAAAAAGCCTTAGCCCGAGATCGGTGGACCAGGTCTATGAGATGAAGAAGCAGTTTGGTATTATCCCCCCCCCCGTCGCGTTGGGATAAAGCCTGCCTGGTCTGCATCTATGATACCGTCCATCAAGGGGTTAAGCCTCGTTGCTAGGATGCTTGCGAAGAGCTTCGCATCAATGTTTAGAAGAGAAATCGGCCTATACGAGCCGCAGTCTCTAGGGTCCTTCCCAGGTTTAAGGATGACCGTGATCGCTGCCTCTGACATGCAGGGAGTCCCCACCCCTGTATCGAGAAAGGAGTTGAAGAGTCTCGTTAAAAGTGGAGCCAGCTCCACACAGTAAGCTTTGTAGAATATGGTAGAGAAGCAATCCGGCCCCGGGGATTTGGCGACCTTCAACCGAGCAATCGCAGATATGATGACCTCTGTGCG
Organism: Lissotriton helveticus; assembly: GCF_964261635.1. Classification (NCBI taxonomy): domain Eukaryota; kingdom Metazoa; phylum Chordata; class Amphibia; order Caudata; family Salamandridae; genus Lissotriton; species Lissotriton helveticus. The sequence goes on from NC_136057.1 coordinate 773,096,316, forward strand.
AATCGCACTATCCAAAGCGTCTGCCGACATCTTGGAGAGGTGTAAGGTTACAGGTTGTCAAGTATCCCCCCCTCACCCCCCACCACAGAGTCCGTCGTCTCCCCCCCCTGTACAGGCCCTGATAGAACTGACGCAAAGATTCCACAATAAGGGTGTCAGTGGTATGCTCAACTGCCTGAGGGTCTCTAATGGACTGAATGGGACATTGCTCCTGTCTGGTAGGACCTTTGCTCAGACCTATCCATCCCCGGATCCATCACTATATTCAAATCCCCACCCACCAAAATCAATGCATTTGGAGACGCCAAAACCTCAGAAAGGGCCACCCGCAGGAAGGGCTCTTGTCGTTCGCTCGGGGTATACAGTAACTCTATCATTAGCTGCGTATCCCCCATTGGATGTGGACAGCTAAGAATCTACCCTTAATGTCAGCCACCTGAGAAAGGACTTTGCAGTGGGCGCGCGCTAAAAAGGATCGCCACCCCATATTACTTAGCCGAGCCTGAGGACCAGAGTTGTAAGGGGAAGCGCTTATCTTTCATCCGCTTAGTATCCCTAGAGAGGAGATGAGTCTCTTGTAGCAGGCACACATCGCCCTCCACGCTCTCCAAGAGGAAAGAATGGCAGATCGCTTAACAGGTCTGTTTAAGCCCCTGATATTCAGGCTTACAACCTTTAAGTCCCTACCCATAACACCCAGAGGAGAGGTAAAAGCTATTGTGGCGTCTAATGCCAGCAGTACTAGGTGGGCAAGGATGCCCTGACCGCTGTCCAGATACTCACCTGGCCTTCTGGAGAATTGATGCGGAGCCCCAAAAACAACCCCAAAAACCCTAACAAAACCCCAGGCCCCAAACCATAATACAAGAGAACACAAAAAGGAAGGACACTCAAAAATCGCACATAGTGACAACAGTCTGTTTGTGGGTCCAACGTTCAAGGAAACATGGCACCATCGTGGAACACGTGACGCTCCTGATAAAGGGCACTTCCAACTTACAAGGACTGGGATAAGAAACCAATCCTCACCAGAGAACTTCCCACCTCCGGTGCCGAACAAGAACCCAACTAATACCAATCGTGTGGAGCTCAGGGGACTCCAGAGTTGTCGGTCACCAACGCCACAGAGGGAACAGCAGCCTCTCTCTCCAGCATACTCGTGGACACATCTGGTTACGCAGGCAGGGGTGGGGGGGAGACTTCCCAAGCGTTGCCATTTGGTGGAGCGCCTACGCAGTTTAGCAGCCGATCCGACGTTCACAAGCGGATGAGCGGACCGCTCCAGCCCTAATATCTCAAAGGCGGTGCCCAGTGAGCGAACCTGCAGAAGCTTGCTGTTGTGCTTGAAAATAAGCCGAAATGGTTGGCCCCACAAGTAGGGGATGCCTTGCTCAGGTAGGTGATTAGTGATGGGCTTAAAGTCCCTACTCTTGACGAGGGTGGAGGCAGCCAAGTCTTGGAAAAGCGCCGGTTGATGGCCCCAAAATTTTACGGGGTTGAGGTCATGTGCCTTACGAAGGATCCACTCCTTAAACTGGAAGTCGTGGACACACACCAGCATGTCCGGTGGAGGAGCTCTGGCACCTCGCGGTAAGTGGACACGGTCCATCTGGATTTCTTGATCCTCCTCTTCACCTAATATCTGTCGGAAAAGCTCCCCAACATATTCACGTAGGTTATCTCCCTCCCCTTTCCATGGGACCGCCCGGATTTTAATATTGTTCCGCCAGGACCGGTTTTACAGATCCTCGGCATGGGCTTGGAGATCCAGGTTTTGCTCCGTGAGGCAAAAGACATCTTGCTGGAGTTGGTGGATTTCATCCGCATGTCCCAGGTCATGCTCCTTCAAGGTCGCCACCCGCTCCCCAATGGAGTCTACATCTCGCCTTACCTCTCGCAGGTCAGAGGAGAGCGGAGTTCCAAAATGTCCTCCTTAATGGCCGAGAACAATTCAAGCAAATATTTGTCCTCGGGCTGCAGGGATTTGACATCCAAAGGAGAGGCAGACTGACCTGTTGCTTTCTGGAGTTGGTCCTTCGGAGGTTTGTCCCTCCTATACCTTGAGGAAGACATCTTGCCTCAGGCAAGGGTCATCACACATTAGAACGTAGATCGGGCAGAGGTGAAATCGGCCCCTTGGGGACGCAGCTGGAGCCCACTCACGTTGGGACGCAAACACAAGCCCAGTCCCAGGCAGCAGCTCCTTAAACCACAGCACTGTGCTGCCCTCATGGCTTTTCAGGAGAAGAAGGGCCAGAGCTTGGTCGGGCCTCCGCGAAACCGTTCAGAAGCGCCAAAGATCCCAGTGACAGAGGTCTCACCTCAGCAAGTGGAAGAGGCCACAACAGGGAGTCCAGGAACTGGCTGTGGCAGGGTGCGAGGGGCGGGGGGGTTGGGTGGCTGAAGCCCCACGGCCAAAGAGCTCTCCACACTGCCCCCAGCAGGGCCTCCCTTGTCATCACCGTTCCCCAGTGCTGGGCCGCACCACACCGCGGTCAGCCAATACACGGACCGAGTAGGCGGCTGTGTCTCTCCACACGCCGCCCCCCACCACACCCGCAGAGAAGCAGACCTCCAGGCTCCACTCAGGGCAGTGGGCCCTTTCTGCACTCTCCCCGCAGTTCCCAGCTAAGGCGAGGCTCAGACCCCAAGGAAGAGGCACCGCCTGCCGACTTACGGGCCGATGGTAGACCTCCCGCTCCCCACAGGACCCTCAGGCCCCAGCGACGCAGCCAGGCTCCCTCAATATCCACTCCAGGGGAGGGGCGCCCGCCCCTGCCACAGACTTGCAGGCCTCACCACAGCGGGGGACACTCTCAGCACGGTCGCTCAATGCAGCTCCCACACACTCGAAACAGGGCCTTCTCCCAATCAGGCGAGGGGTGTGCCCGCGGACCGCCCCAGTCACCAGTGCAGCTTTAGAACAAGGAACAAGGCCACGTGCTCCCTTAGTCCACAGGGCCTCCCACCGTCTGCCGACCCGCGGACTGAGATCAAGGTCCTGCACCTGCCGTCCCTCTGCTCCTCACCTTGTGTCTCATGGGCCCACGCACCTCGGCCCCTCGCTGCTGTGTCTCAGGAGCACACACCCACTTACCGGGGGCTCAACTGCAGCCGCCTCACAGCCAGAATCACTCAGATCGCACTGCACAGGGTCGCCCTTGCTCCCAGACTCCACACTCCTTGCGTAGGCCAGAGCCCGAGAGCGGTAAGATGGCGGCCGCGCCCCGGGGCTCCTCACTGCTCACACCACTCTGCCTTGAAGTTGCCGCACATTCCGGCAAGCCACGGCCCCACTCGCGCCATCAGACGCCCCACTGAGCAGCCGGGGCACCACAGGGCAGTAGGCGGCCACCGCGACTCTGCTCAGCCAGACCCGCCGGGCCGCAGCAAGGCCGGGGCTGGGCCATCCAGAAAGGGCGTAAAGCCGCTCAACAGCGCAGAAATAGGCACACCGCCGGTGTCTGGAGGGTTAGTAGGGACATCAGACCCCCGTGGCCAGCTCAGATGGGCACCAGAAGCGGTGATATCCAAAGCTGTGTTGAGGCGGCGCCTGAGGGACAGGAAAGCACATCCTACTCTGATGCCATCTTGGCCACGACCCCTCCATTTCAAACATTTTTGGGAGTGGTCCACACAGGTCGAGTAATTGGTCCAGCATGATTTTAGGTCCTTGTCAGTGCCTCCCCTTGGGTCTTTCCCTCCTTTAGCAATAAACGCTACAACCTTTGGATCTAGCTCTGGGGTTAAGGCCACTGTTGTAAAGTGGACTTGTTCTCCTCGTGGCGTCTCGTGAGAGTGTTGTGGTGTTTGTGGAATTTTCCTTTTGAGTTCCACGGTGGTACCACATTCTAGGAGAGGCGGTTGAAGTGGACAGTAGGTTGGGATCCCTGTTGAGCTGAAGAGCTCCAATAAACTTACTGCGTTTCAACTTACCTGTTCGCCTCGTCCATTTCACTTCAACATTTTGGCGACGATTGCCTGCTCCAGCTCTCCCCCGTGGGGAGTGAATCCACGCGTCTTCTTCGCAGCTGTTGGTGTCTGACGCGATTTCATGCATCTGTTCCTGTGAAGTTCAGTTGGTGAGGCTGAGCTCCACCTTCGTCATTTTTCATCCATGAGGTACTTTTTTTAAAATTTTAATAGCGGTTCAGCCATCCCCGCTTCCAAGCCTTGCGTGTTCCCGCACGATCTTCATTTCTCTATACATTGCTAAGCAATGTCAACGCTATTGCCTTTGCTTTCACCTTGCTCCTGGTGGCATCAGCACGTACATGCTAAAGCTCCACCATCTTGGACCTGGCTATTTTTGTGTGCCTTTGCCGACATCAACACGCAACGTGGCAGCCGTTTTATTGCTATTTCTCTTCACATCAGCGATATTACAGGTTACACCTTTTCCTTCAATTCTCTGTTGGCACGTTTTAAGCTGCATCAAGTAATTATTCATGGAATATTATTAGAACACTTAGAAGATCTACGCGCTTATCTGCACACCTTCCTGGCAGATCCGTACGGTGATCTGCTCACCTTCATATGTATTATAATTACATTTTTACAGTGCTGAATTACAAAATACAACGCAGAGCTACATGGTGTTCTGCACACCTATTGCTGTTATCATTTGTGTTCTATATTTCATATTTATTTGAACTATTACCAAATACTATTTCATATTACAAATTTATTGCAGATTTACACAGTGATCTGCATACCTCATCATTTTTGTTGGTTGCCCTTGGTATTACACACCTTCTTTTTTTCTTACATTGTCATCTGTTATTCAAACTAGTGTCTTTATAAATCTCATCTCACATACAGTATGGCTGCAAGTCAAACGATTTCTCCACCGCCTGCATTTTTACTTGAAGGGTATACACCTTCTATCGAATGGGAGGAATGGATTGGCATTTTTTCGAGTTTTTTCGAAGCCATTGATGGTCTTAGGTTTCAAGCATCCAGGAAGAAAGCTGGTCAACATGTTTTCAAATTCCTTCCTGAGATTACTGGTGCTGAAGTTGAGCCAATTGACAATCCTTGTATTGAGGTTAAACAGAGACTTGCCAAGTATTACAGAAAACAAATCAACATTGTTATGAAGCACACCAAATTTTATTCTTTACCTCAGAAAGAAAAACAGTTGACCAGATGTTTACTCGCCTACGAGAACTCGCAATTAAATGTGACTTTGGTGCTCTGATGGATCAATTAATCCGAGATCAATTAATAGTACCGTGTAAAAATAAAAGGATGCAAGAAAAACTTTGGGCTGCCAGAAACCCAACCTTGCTTGAAGCCATTTCTATTGCCAAGGTTGTTGAGGAGTCAGACAAATGCATGCAAGAAATGCACACTTTAGAGTTGAAAAAAGAAGCAACCGTAAATGTAGTGACAAAGAAAGACACGTCTTCAGACAGTGATCATAAAATCAAGCAATACCCTACAAATTCTTCTAAATCCAAGATCAGATTGCCTAGTGATAACAAAGGTAAATTCGTTGGATATTAGAGATCTGGCAATATAGGGCATGCTGCAGACTATGCTGGTTGTTTTGCTAGAGACAAGATCTGCAGAAAGTGTGGTAAGAGGACATTTGAGCACAGTTTGTAAAAATCTAAATAGAAACAGATTTGTCTTGGTCGGGCGTTGTTTGGACTTAGGGGAAGATGGCGGCCTAAGCTTTCGTCTCCTCCCTGGTTTATTCCAGATTTTACTGCTATATCTAATTTCAGCGTCATTTGAAGACATCTGCCCCAGCGATCCTGTGGCGGAACTCCTGGGGCATGCAGTAACCCCAAATTTGGGGTCCTCTGACTTAGAGACACAGCGGCAGACTCATCGCCCGGCCCAGCCACGGATCCCTGCCTCATGGCGACGCCACCCCCGGAGACGAGTGAGTGTGCATTCTGACCTTCGAGCACACTCCACATTTCTACAAAGGGGTCCGGTGCAACATCAATGTTTTTTTTTTTAGCCACACCAAGAGACCGCGTTTTCTTCTAGCTTTACAAGCAAGGTTGCGCCACCGCCTTAACTGCCAGCCCGCGTAATGGTGTTTAATGGCAGTTCTGCCTGCAATGCCTGCAAAATATGCCAAGCGCGATGCCAAGCACGATAGAAGGACATAATTAGCATAAGTAACACACTGTCTGTTGCCTGCTACGCAGCTCACACCAAAAAACATCGATTTTTGTGTGTCCGGTACACACCACAAATTGCCGCAATCCCCTCACGGCGACCTCTGTGTACACAATGCTTACAAGCTTGCAGTAATAAATAAATAAAGAAGTTTTACGCATAGCAGCTTTTCGACAACCACAACTTTTCAGAACAGCACTGGGCTTAGTCACCTGAAAGGAATCCACGCAACGCCTAAAGGAATCCTCACAACGCTTCCGAAGGCGCTGAGCTGTCTATGCACAAAATGGCGGTCACTTGGCGCCCTTAATTAATGTGATATTGTCCCCTCATCTCAACTGCCATACATCTGCTACACATCTTGATGCAGCAAATAGCACAGTGCATGACATATTTGTTCCAACTTTCAATGTGTGGATGAGGATATGACCTAATTTTTTGTCAACTCTTTTTATTGGCATTTTTCATTTTCAGCAACTCATTGAGTGCACCAAGTACATCAAAATTCTTTGTCGGCTGTGCCCCGCTACCAGTGCAGTTACAGTGTGATGTGCTATTAAGGCGCTGTTACAATTTCACCGATACGGTAGGCGACTAGATCTTTTGCGCCCAGACATGTCCACAGCTTATAAGAGTCTGTACGTTCCATTTCTTCGTGGAGAGACAAATCTTACTTATGTAACTCAGTTGCAATCAAACATTTGCAAGACAATAACAGCAGAATACGGCATTGTCGCCAGGCTGCAGTACTAGACGACTCCCCTTTCCCAACCCCCGAGGCCCGCCTCCCCCTCCTCCCTGTTCTAAAATAAAATGTGTTCATCCCCTTTATTTGTCTTGCTGACTCTCCTTACCATACATATGCATGCGCATCTTTATTCCTGCTACACCCTTGCCACAGTCCTGCGGTGTGCGCCAGCCTGTGTGTCGGTGTTGTCAGTCGCTGCGCGCCCCACTCCGCTATCTTCCACTATGTCCACTGAGCCCCCCTCTGTCCTCTCAGCTGTGCCGGCCTCCGCCGCCTGCAGGGCGTTGAGCATGCCCTCCCAGCACTTCGCCATGGGTTCTCTGCGGAGCCCCACCGTTTTCTCCCTCCTGATGGCAGTCCACTCCGCTCGGGCCCACGACAGGAGGAACAGGGTCCATGCCCGCACACTGGGCAGGTCGCTTGCTTTCCATCTCTTTGTGAGGAGTCTCACCACTGTGACCCATCCCCAGATCTAGAAAACGGGATGATGCCTTGTCCTTAGGTGACCGCTTGAAGTGATGCAAGAGATATTCAGGCCAGTTGCAAGGGATTGTGCGGCCAGTGCATTGTGGGAGCCGGGCACCAATGTCACTCCAGTAGTGCCAAGTCTTGGGCAGTGCCACAGAAGGTGTAGGAGATCCACATCCAGGTCACGGCACTGGGGACATGACGCATCCGCTCTGTGGAAGTATTTATTTATTAAAGCAGGGGTGAGATAGGCCCTGTGAACGATGTACATTTGGATCTGGCGGAAACGCACATTCCTGGGGATGTGCACCGGGCCTTTAAGTATCTTTTCCCATTCTGCATCCGCCAGTGCGCGCCCCATATCGTGCTCCCACTTTCCGCGAAGGGGGGTCAGATCCGTCTCCGTATGTATCCGGAGGGATGCGGCAAACCATTTTATTAGATGCCTGCCCCTACCCATGACATGCAGGTACTGCACCGTCAAGTGCTGCTCCGGCTCCTCCGCAATGTCGCCCCATCCGATCGCCATCCGGGCCGTGAGGGACCTGTGCATGAGGAATCCCCCAGGGGGGAGCTCCACCTCTGCGACCACCGTCTCAAAGGGGATCAAGGCACCGTCCCGATACTAGTCGCCTAGCGTCTGAACGTCCGCCTCGTGCCACTGCTCTAGCACGCGGCGGGTAAGCACACCCTCACCCCCCCGGCGATCCCTCCAGCGGCACCGCTGGCGCATATGGGAGCACTCTCCTCGTGAGGTATAGTGCCCTGCGGTAGCATTTGTACTCCACCCCCAGCAGCAGTGGGGTGGGCCGGGCCCTGGTCGCCAGCGGATGAAACAGTGCAGCGATCCTTTCCAGGGTGTATGGTGGCTCACTCGTGGCAGTGTCCTCCCTCCCCCTGTCTGCCAACCAGCGGGCAATCCACTACAGCTGCGCTGCCAAATAGCAGTGCTCGAAGCAGGGGGCGGCTAGGCCGCTTTTGTCTGTCGGGAGGAACAGTTTCCCCAGGGCCAGGCGGTGTCTAGATACGCCCCAGATAAAGTCACGCAGGATCCCGTTAAGCCTGGAGAAGAAAGAGGCAGGAACGAACAGGGGCAGGTTCGCAAAATAGTATAGAAGGCGAGGGAGCATCACCATTTTGGCCAGGGCCACTCTGCCTGCGGGCGTCAGGGGTAGCCTTGACCAGAAACCTATCTGTGCCTTGAGCGCCGTCATCGCTCTTCCTAGGTTCCCGTCCATCAGGTCTGCCGGTCGATGGTATATCTGGATCTCCAGGTATTTAAACGTGTCCGCTCGCCACTTTGCTGTTAAAGGCATAGAGGCACGACTTGCCCGCATTTACTCGGAGCCCTGGGAGGCCGGCAAAACTACTCAGCAGTGGGGCCAGCTGTTCCGGCATGTGGCTCACATACCTGACAAAGACCAATAGGTCATCGGCGTACAATGACACCTGGTGGACGCCGTCACCCAGTGGTATTCCATCCGCCAGGAGCTGCCTCATGGCCGCCGCTAGGGGTTCCATGGCTAGCGCGAATAGCAGCGGTGACAGGGGGCACCCCTGCCGTGTGCCCCTGCCCACCGCCACCTCCTCCGAAATGTATGGCCCCAGCCGGACGCGGACCACGGGATTCCTATACAGGAGTTCCACCATCTGCAGGTGGTTCCCTTCCAGTTTGTATGCCTCCAGTACCGCCAGTAGGTAGCCCCACTCAAGGCAATCGAAGGCTCTTTCTAAGTCCAATACCAGGCACCCCGCTCTGGGCCAGACCGCCGCCACCTCTGTCGCTACTCGAAAATATCTCCTGAGGTTCAGAGACGTGGACCTTGCCGGTACGAAACCATTTTGGTCTGGGTGGACTAGTTGCGGGACCGTGGGCGCCAGCCGCTCAGCGAGTATTTTGGCTAGTATCTTATAGTCCGTATTGAGCATTGCCAGCGGGCGATACAAGCTCAGGGACATGGGATCTCTTGTCAGGCTTAGGTAGGGAGACCAAGAACGCTTCACGCAGAGACGACGGAAGGCGGCCCTCATCTATCGATGCCCTATACATCTGAAGAAGCTGGGGTGCTAGGATGTCTCTATTTGCCTTGTAGTATTCAGCCGGCAGGCCGTCAGGCCCCGGTGTTTTCCCCGTCGCCAACGCCTGGATCGCTTCTCCCACCTCCTCTAGTGCGAGCGGGGCTTCCAGCTCTGCCTTCTGTGCGTCCGTGACAGTGGGTAGCAGAACCGACTCCAGAAAGTCAGTCACCGCAGAATCCTGAACAGTACCTCGAGCTCTATACAGTCTCGATATTGATCGGTGAGCGCCTGATGAATTTCGCGCTGCGTGTACACCACTGTCCCATCCCCTAAGCGGATGGCACCAATCGGGACATTGCGCTCCGTTTTCTGTATCAGCCAGGCCAGTAAGCGGCCAGCCCTATCCGCCTTCGCGTTTGTCTTTGCCGTGTGCGCTGTGTAGTTATGACACCGCAACCGCTCGAGCAGGACTGCGTGCTTACTTCGTAGTTCTCCCAGCTTAAGCGCATGCCTGCCCATTTCTTCCCCCTCTCGCTCATACTGCAGGAGCTCTGATTGTATGCGCGCCAAGGATGCCGACACCTGCGCGCGAATGTTCCACGCTTTCCCCATGCAGTGCCCCCGGATGGTTGCCTTGTGAGCGTCCCACTCCACCATAGGGTTGCTCGCTGAATCCTCATTCTCCTCAAAGTAGGAGAGGATAGCAGTACCCAGTGATGACCTGAACTCTGCATCCTCCAGCGCAGCCGGCTGGAGTCGCCAAGTTGGCACCGGGGGTCTGTCCGCCGCCCAACTGATTCGAAACCACAGGGGGTTGTGATCCGAGTGTGTCCTACCCAGGTATTCTGACTTAGTTATAAGCAGGAGCAGAGACTGAGAGCCTACTACTCTGTCCAGGCGGACATGCAGACCGTGCACCGGCGAGTAGTATGAGTACACTTTGTCTGTAGGGTGTTGCACACGCCCAAGGTCGTGGATGCCCCAGTGCGCTAACCAGTCTCTGAGAGCTTGCGCCGCCGAGGTCGCTGCTACTGCACGTAGGGGCGGGAAGGAGCGGTCTAACTGCGTGTCCAGCACCATGTTATAGTCGCCGCCTATCAGCCAGGGGAGGCCCGCGTATCGTTGGAGGGTGTGGTTTAAGGACGCCAGGAAGTGAGGCTGCTCCGAGTTGGGGGCATAGATAGAGCCCAATAATATCTTTTGTCCATTGAGCCTCCCCCTCGCAAAGGAGTACCTCCCCTCCGGGTCTACCTGTGTGCCAGTGCATGTAAAGGGAACACCTGCTCTCACCCATATCAGAGTGCCTCGCGCGTGTGCTGAATAGGTCGTGCCATGTAGCTGCCCCCTCCATCGCCTGCGAAGTTTCTCCAGTTCCACTCGGGACATGTGTGTCTCCTGGAGAAGCGCGATCCCCACCTGGTGCCGCTGCATATATGCAAAAACAGAGTACCGGCGCGCCGGGGTGTGCATGCCGCTGATGTTCCAGGTCATGATGTTAGTGCAACCGGTCCCAGGATGCTTGTTTCCGGTCCAGGGAAGACATGGCATGGCAGTTCGGGCTGGACTGTTCCCATGAGGCACAGGGTCCGTCTGATTTGCATATTGCCATGTCTGAACTGGGGTGGCCGAGTGAGCTAAAGAATGGTGAGGGATTATACCCAGATCAGTTGACTGGGGGTGAGTGTTTGATTTGCTCAAACGCTCCGTCCATCATCCCCTTTTGTATCGCCATGTAAAGGGACACCTGCTCTCACCCATATCAGAGTGCCTCGGGCGTGTGATGAATAGGTCGTGCCATGTAGCTGCCCCCTCCATCGCCTGCGAAGTTTCTACAGTTCCACTCTGGACATGTGTGTCTCCTGGAGAAGCGCGATTCCCACCTGGTGCCGCTGCATATATGCAAAAACAGAGTACCGGCGCGCCGGGGTGTGCATGCCGCGGATGTTCCAGGTCATGATGATAGTGCACGCCATGGGTTGTGTTGTGGTGCAACCGCCTGGGGAGGCAGGGGGTGTGTCGTGTGGGGTCGAGGGGCGGTCTCTCGGACGGGGATCTCGAAGTGCCGCTTCTGAAACATGCGAACCCAGTCCAACTTTGTAACTTTATGGGCGTACTCCCAACGGGGAATGCGTCCAGACTAGGCAGTTTGACTGCTACTTAAGGTGTCGTGACCGCAATGCACGTGCGTGTGGGGGAACGCGCAGTCGGTGATGTTAGCAGGTTACTCCCTCGTCAAGGCCCTAAGCGCTGCTGAGGTGTGAGCGATGTGTCACTGACAGTAAAGTGTACCGGGCTGCCGCGGGCCACTTGTGGATATCACCCTGCACATGAGTGAGTAGACGCATGCCTCAGAGGGTGTGCGCTTGTGTACCTGCGCTACGCTAGCAGCTCCCATCTCTGCATTCGCGCAAGTGTGTGCTTCCAGGGCCAGTAATGTGGCCTACTATTACATTACACCAGTCTTATAAAGGATACCATGGGTGTTGCACTAAACACCGGCCATACAGCAGTCTATTACAGGCCTGCCATCAGTCACATGATGTAATCCGCTGTCTGGGTGTCACCGTCGGCAGCGTAATGTCCTCCGACATTACAGTGGATGGCGAGGACGATCCGCTAGCTCCAGTTCCGCTGTGTGATCCATGTTCCGTCTCCCCTCGTCCTGACACCGCTCCCAACGTCGCGACCGACTCCAGCACCTCCTGGCGCTCCTGCCGCATCTTCTCTGGACTGGGCGCCGTCTGCCCTAGGCCTGTTCCTCGTCTGACCCCTCTTTTCTTCCTCCTCTTCCTGGAGTGTTGTTCCTGCCATCCGCCGTCTTCTTGGAGACCACGCACAAACGTGAGGGTAACAGCAACTAATAGGGCAGTTCTAGGTCCCGCAGCTGTTTCTTCACTGCCATGTAGGAGCCTCGCCTCTTTTGCACTGCTGCCGTGTAGTCCGGGAAAAGCATCACATGGCTATTGCCCACCTGCACGTCAGTCATCTTCCGAGTTTCCCTAAGCACTGTGTCCCGGTCCCTGTAGTTGAGGAGCTTGAAGAGAAACGGGCGAGGTCTAGCTCCCGGTCTCTGGGCTTGCGCCGGCACCCTGTGCGCCCTTTCCACCACGAATTGCGGGGACAGCACTCCAGTTGGTAAAATTGTCCGCAGCCAGGACTCTGTATATCTCTCAGGTTCTGTCCCTTCTTCTCCTTCTGGCAGGCCTACTACCCGTACATTCTTGCGCCGAGCGCGTCCTTCCGCATCCTCAGCGCGGTCCTCTAGCGCATGGACTCTATCTATCAGATCTTGGAGGGCCGAGGCATGGCTACGCACCACAGGCTGTAGGTCCTGGACTGCTTGGCACTGCTCCGTGACAGACTCCAACAGTTTGCGGTGGTCTGCGTGTAACAGCGTAAAGTCAGACGTGACTTTGTCTATCCGCCCCTCTAGAGACCACTTTGTTTGCTCTAGGGTCGACTCAATTAGTTCCACTGCCGCCAGCACTGTGTCCATTTTGGCCGCTAGGGCGGCTGCGGGCTCCATGGCTATCCGCCGCTGTTCCTGTGAGGGGTCAGGGCCACTTGCCTCTTGTTGCCTCGACTGCGCTTTGTCCCGGAGTCTGCCCATTACAATTTGCTGCGCCGTGGGCATCAACACGTCTGGCTGCGGGCCTCCAAGCGGCGTCTGAGGGCGAGATGTAGAAGGGCTCCTGTACCTAGCAGCCAATCCAGCGACACCGCAAGTCAGCTAGTAGGACGCCCGCTGTATTAAGGTGGGCTCCCAGAGGCCGTCTCCCGGGCACCCAGGTATGGTCCAGCTCACGGCCCCACCTCCAGGCTCCTGTATGGGCCCACTGCCTCTGGGGTCAGCACACATAGGCAGCTATCTTCCTATAAGTGCATCTCGGTTAGTGCAGTTACTGGCTATGGCTGCAGGGGGGGGGTCAGGTGCGCTCGACCGCGCAGGGCTAGCTGGTGCTTCCAGTGACCCTCTTTCAGTTATGCCTGGGATTGTTCCTTTCTCAGCGTCAGCTGTGTGGGGGGGCAGTCCATAGTCCGATGGGCAGGGCTTCTTGGCGGCCAGGGCCTATGGGTCACAGGAGCCTCCACTGAGGGGTGCCTACTCTGGGGCAATCAGAAGTGGTACACGGGCGGGCTCCAGGTTCACTACTGGAGTGCGGGTCACGAACAGCAAAGCCTCCCTGGGCGTACCCCTTCGGCAGTTGTGCAGGTGTCCCCTCTGTTCCCAGCTCCACAGTTGTGTGCAGACTCTGTAATGGCTGCTCTCATGGCAAGAGGGCCCAGTATCGTTGCCTGGGGGCAGGGGCCTCTCCTTATGAAAATTGAGCTAATTATTAATGATCTGGAGTCTCCGGAGAGTGGCAGTCCCTCGGCTACCGTGCATTTGCTTTTGGTGGACAAGACTGATGGTCCTGTCTGGCCGTCAGGGTAACCCTTATTCGAGCTTCCATTACTTACGGAAGAAGTCTTCAGCGGGTTAGCACGGGGCATTTCTTCTGGTTCCCCTTTGGACCCCGCCCCGCACAAGATCTGGAAGGAGTATGAGGAGGAATTATTTCCTACCCTCCGTCTGATCTGTAATCAGTCCCTGGGCACTGGGGTGGTTCCAGCCCAGTGGAAGCAGGCTCTGATATCCCCCCTGCTGAAGAAGCCTTCCTTAGACCCTGAATGTTCTAAGAACTATAGACCGATCTCCTTGTTGCCTTTTCCTGCATAAGTTGTTGAGCGCTCAGTTAGCCTGGCTCTCTCCAAACATCTGGAACAACTTACTTGAGGATGAGCAATTTGGCTTCCGCCCTGCTCATGGGACTGAAACGGCCTTAGTTACCGCTGTGGACGAGCTTCAGAGGCGTGCAGACAAGGGACAGGCAGCGGTGCTGATTCTGCTTGACATGTCTACCGCCTTTGATACGGTTAACCATGAGATCTTGCTGGGCCGTTTAAGTGAAGCTGGGGTGAGAGGCATGGCTCTGTTGTGGTTTCGGTCATTCTTGCATGAGAGACAGCAGGCGGTATCGTTGCCTCCTTTCCAGTCTGTGTTCTCTCCTGTTCTACATGGGGTGCCTCAGGGCTCAGCTATTAGCCCTATCCTCTTCAATCTTTATTTTAGACCCCTGATCATGCTCATCAAATCTTATAACATCAAGGTTATAAATTATGCGGATGACACGCAGTTGATTCTCTCCTTTGAGGGAGAAGAATCGACTTCGTGGATGTATTCCACAACTGTCTGCGGGACACGTCAAGTTGGCTGAGGGTTAATTCCCTTCAGTTCAACGCTGGGAAGACGGAGGTGCTTTTTTTGCGCTGGAAATAAGATCTCCTGTCCCTTTCCTGAGAATTTTTGGCCTCCTGAGACCGCGACCAAAGTGCGACCCCTGGATTCTGCCCACAACTTAGGAGTCATGCTTGATCATAAACTTAGCATGGAGACTCATGTAGCGAAGACAACGTCTTGCTGCTTTGCTATTTTGCGGTCTCTGCGGAAGATATTGCCTCTACTTCCATTCCAGGCGCGCGCTCAAGTGGTCAGGTGTACGATCCTTAGTAGGCTTGACTATTGTAATGCCTTACTATTGGAGTCTCCTGGCTACTTGCTGGATAGGCTCCCGAGAATACAATCAGCGGCTGCGAGGTTGGCTTTGGGGCTTCCCAGAAGAGCACATGCACCGGCAGCCTTGGCAGAACATCATTGGCTCCCTTTGAGACAAAGGGTACAATTAAAGGCTTTATGTCTGGTTTTTAAAGCTCTTCATGGAATGGGCCCTTTGTCCCTGCAATCTAAATTTGCCTGGCATGCTCCGATTAGATTGCTTCGCTCTTCATCGGCTAGACTGGTGAACGTGCCTCGGTTTAGGAAGGTCCGTTCGGGGGGCAGATCCTTTGAGGTAGCGGCGGCCAAATTATGGAATCTTCTCCCGCACGAGATCAGGCACACTGCGGAGCTTCTTCCCTTTAGGAGAAAAGTTAAAACCTGGTTGTTTCCCAAGTAACGTAGTCTGGCCGACCTTGTCTGACACTCTTCCACTCTCTCCTGAGTTATCAGCGCCAGGATGCCTGTTAGGTGATAGTGCGCTTTAAAAGACCAACAAATAATAAATTATGCGGGCTCTTGAAATGGTGTCCGAGCCAAAATGGCGCCTCAACAGTATAGTCTATTGCCAACCTCGCCCTCATACCAGCATCCTCTGTCCTCCGCCACCCGGCTGTGCCTCGCAGTCACTTCCACACCTTCAAGCGCCTCACAGCCAGATTAAAGCCTGAGCACTCACCGGGGCCGAGCCTCCTTGCAGCCGCCCGCCTCCGGGGCTCTGCAACTCACCACAAGGGCTCCGACGGTCCCCGACTGCCGATTCGTCTGCTAAGTGGCTTCCCCGCTCCTCTCTCTCGGCTGCGGGATGCACCTCTCCCCACCGATGGCAGTCTTCAGGTCCATCTAGCGGCCGAGTCCACGCTATCGCCTCTCTCCCTGATCCGCCGCGGTGCTGGCAGATGGCGGCTTGCCTCCCCGGCTCTGGGATCGGCCGCCGCAGGGTCCCTCCGCCTGATTGTGCAGGCTGTCGCTCAGCGCACAGCTGCTCTCTCCGGGCCCTTCCCTGTTGTTCCCCGGCACCTTCGGGATCCCGCAGCTCAGATCGGACTTCCTCCTCAATCCACACAACAGCAGTGCCAGGGGCTCCCCTCCGCACTGAGACCCGGCCAGGCTTCGCGCCACTTCTCTGCCCCTGCCGGCTCCTCTAGCGTGACGGCTTGCTCCTCCACGCTCCGGCCTCACTTCACGGTTCTGGACACGCCGGTTAGTTCTCCTAGCAATCCCGCAGCCGCTCCGCCCGGTGTGGGGAAGCGGAGATCACACTTTCCGGAAAATATCAGGATAATTAGGGCCTCACGGACGGAGCTCTAGGGAATTGCGTCCGCCATGTTGCTTCATGAGGATGTGACCTAACGAGTAGAAGCACTTCTATTGTCATGCTTTTGCCTTGAGTTGCCTGACCTTAAAATGGCAGCTGACATATGTGTTCTATAGGGATTCCTGCTGTTTCTACATGGTTAATGGGGCTCGTTGCGCCAGTATGATTTACATGATTGGATCCTTAATATCCTCGGCTTGGCTAGTGTGATTTGACCCTTCAGGCCGATACTGTGCGTGCAATGCTGAGCATGCCGAACCTGCTGATCTTGCTGTGCACTCTGTTCCATGCTGCCCACATTGATCTAATCTGTACTTGCAGACCCTGCTGTGCACGCTGCTCCATTCTGTTCCATACTGATCCGGATAGTGTTTGCTGGCTCTGCTGTGCACGCTGATCTACACTGCTCGATACTGATCCTTTTTGTGCATATTGTTATGTTATGTTATCTATTTGGTTAAGCGCAAACAGCTGCCCCAGCAACGAGGCGTCCCGGCGCTGAGTAACCACAGAAGCTATCCTAAGGGAGGGGGAGGGAAGTCCTAGGAGGGGGGGAGCAGATGGGTCTTGATAGCCTTCCGGAAGGTAGATAGATTATCCAGGGAACGGATGTTTAATGGCAAGGAGTTCCAGAGCTTAGCTCTTAGGACCCTAAAGGATCGGCCACCAGTACGGCAGAGCCTGGTGCGGGGGTACCGTCACTAGGTGCTGGCCAGAAGAGCGTAGGTTGCGCTGTGGCGCATAAGGTGTTAAGAGCGGGCACAGGAGTTCTGGGCATCCTGATTTGAGAATCTTGAAGGCCAAAGTCAGAGTTTTGAATTGAATCCGCGCTTCAATGGGCAGCCAATGTAATTTCCGAATGGTAGCTCTGGCTGAGCACCTGCGAGGGAGACCTACCAGGGCTCTGGCCGCTGAGTTCTGTATGCGTTGAAATCGAGCTATCTCCGCTTTATTGGCGCCTAAAAGTAGAACGCTGACATAGTCCAGTCGTGAAAGGATGATGGACTGAACAATAAGCTGACGGATTTTTGGATTAAAAAAAACGAGTATCGGGTAAGGCTCCTCAGCAGTCCCACACAAGTAGCAGCCACTTTTTTCGTGTGGGTCTGGAAGTTGAGTGAGGAGTCCATCCAGACACCCAGATTCTTGACCAAGGATTTGGGTTGCGGGATGGCGCCCAGCGAAGAGGGCCACCAGTGCTCATTCCAATAGCTGGTATTCCTCCCGAGGAGCAGCACCTCCGTCTTGCCTGCATTAAGCTGCAGGCAGTTGTCCGTCATCCACTGGGCTACTGCAGCCAGGCCATCCCTAAATCTCGAGGCCGAGATCGAAGGGCCTTCGGTGAGGGTGATGACCAGCTGCGTGTCATCTGCGTATGACACCAGCGTTAGGTCCCACTCCTTAGCCACTGCCGCAAGTGGCTGCACATAGAGATTAAAAAGGGATGGACCATGGAGTGGGGCTGGGAGAGAAACGGGGGAGCTGATACCCGGAAGCATCTGTCCTTCAGAAATGAGCGAAACCACTCCAGGGCAAGGCCGGTTATCCCTATTGTCTCTAGACTGGTTAACAAGATGTTATGAGAAACCGTAACAAAGGCTGAGATCAAGCAATATCAGCGCAGCACTCTGACCGGCATCGAGGATAGTCCGGAGATGTTCGGTGGTGGACAGGAGGGCCGACTCCGTGCTATGACCCGGCCTGAAACCATTTTGAGATGGGTCCAAGACGCTGTTTTGGGCCATATGGTGGGACAGCACGTTGTTTACATAGGCCTCTGCAATTTTGGACACCCACGGGAGCAGCGAGATGGGTCTGTAGTTTTCTAATTTGGTAGGGTCAAGAGTCGGCTTCTTAATGATGGGGGAAACCCATGCTTGTTTCCAGACAGCTGGAACCTCAGCCGTGGAAAAGGAACTTTTGAGTATTGAGGCTAGGGGGGGTATGAAGAAATCCAAAGATTCAAGAAATTGGGATGGCCTCATGGGGTCGGCCTAGGAACCAGACTTGACTTTCCTGCAAAGTTTATTTAGGTCATTGTAAGAAATTTCAGGAATAAGTGTCAGTATAGTGCCATTTGTGCTTGCATTGATAGAATTAGATGGGGCAGGGAAGTGCTGCGTGAATGAGCTGTAAATTTTTTGTACTTTTTCTATAAAGTAAGTGGCAAGGTCCTCACACTGTTGCGTGGAGGTAATACAGGAGGCAGGGGTTCTACTATTTTGCAGTTCTTGCACCAATTTAAAAATGACTTTGGTGGGATTCAGGCTGGATTTGATTTCTTCAGCGTAGAAGGAGGCGCGCGCAGAGCGAATAGCTTTTTGGTAGAGTTTTAATTTAGACAGGTAGGATACTTTATCCATATTATTGTACTCCCTTCTCCAAGTTCGCTCTGCTTTTTTGCATTCTTTCCGCATGGATTTCAGAGTGTCGTTGTACCATAGGTTAGAGGGGGAGCAGCGCCCCTTGGTCTATTTGGCTGGAATGAGAGCGTCTAATCCTCTAGTAATCCAGTCATGGAAGGCGGCATATGTGGTGTTGATATTCATATTTGCCTCGTAATGAAATTCTCCTAAGGTAGACTGGAAGTCGCTGGTTAAGAGTTTATGCCAAGGTCTTTTGAAACGACGAGTTGGCTCTTGTTTGTTGGGCTGTTCCCTAACCGTCATAGTGATTTTGATGAGGTAGTGATCTGTCCAACCCATAGGCATGGGCAGGTCGGTCCTGACTTCCGGGATGTTAGTAAAGACGGGGTCTAATATATGTCCAGCTGTGTGAGTGGCAGTGTGGATTAGAGAGTTTAATTGTAAGGCAGCAAAGTCCGTCAAGAGATTTTTAATGGTAGGGTCTAGTATCGAGTCAAAGTGGAGATTAAGGTCCCCTAGTATGGTGAAGTTTGCCGAACTCACCACCAAGGAGTTTGCCACTTCTAGGAGTGGTTTGATGAACTTGGAAGCAGCACCAGGGGGTCGATAGATGTAGAGCCCTGACAGGGTAAAGTGGGGGCCCGTGGTGATCTTAAAGCGGGCACTTTCGCAGCCCCAGATATCTTCCTTGGTGAAGGAGCAGGCATATTACTCTTTATGAATGACTGCTATGCCGCCACCTCTAGTAGCTCGGTTGAGAGTCTTCATTAAGAAGCCATCTGGCAGTGTGAGATTCGGAAGACTGGTCATATCATCACGGAGCCAGGTTTCACATAAAAATAGAATGTCAGGGCTCTCGTCAGTTAGAAGGGTATTTATCTCTAGATGGTGTTTCACGAGCGACCTAACGTTCAGTTGGAGGACAGTAAGAGGAGTATATTTAGGCGAGTTAACACTGTAGCCAGATAGACAGGGGCGGGGTGTTGCGAAGTTACATGACTTACATTGTAGGCATGTCTCTCCGAGGCAGCCTGATGTCTTGTCACAACTCTGGCCAGGGTTCAGGGTAAGGAGAAACTCCCTATCGTAATGGTAGGGTGCCCTTGGAGTTTGGCCAAGGGGACATGCGAGAGGCGATGTCTTGGCGATGACGGGCGCAGACGGGGCTTGCCTTTGGCGCACCTTCGCACGTCCGCTGCGCGTCCGACCAAGGCACATTTTGATAGGGGGGGGGGAGGGCGGGGTGCGTGGCCTCCGTCAGGTGGGCGTGGCCTATGTGGCGTCGGTAATGGCGGCCAAAGTAAGTTAACTCAAGTCCGCGGCAGCGTTAATGTTGGCTGCGCGGTGATGTTGGCGAGACTGAGGTGAGGGGAAAAGTGCTCAGTGCCGAGTGAGGACAACAGTTAGAAAGCAATACAAATGCAATAAGTTTTTTAAAATCAGACCTAGTCTCCCGGCTTCCGCCTCAGGAGCTATCTGTAAGCTAATGCGTGCGTGAGCTGGCGCGGCTTATATAGCGGTCGGGGGCGTGGCCTATGTGGCGTCGGTAATGGCGGCCAAAGTAAGTTAACTCAAGTCCGCGGCAGCGTTAATGTCAGCTGCGCGGTGATGTCGGCGAGACTGAGGTGAGGGGAAAAGTGCTCAGTGCCGAGTGAGGACAACAGTTAAAAAGCAATACAAATGCAATAAGTTTTTTAAAATCAGACCTAGTCTCCCGGCTTCCGCCTCAGGAGCTATCTGTAAGCATACTGAAACATACTGTGCATGTTGAGCCTATAAACCAATGCTGTTGTGACTTCATCTGCTGTGTCTTCAATCTGGGGATTACATGCGGTCCCATGACCTATGATCCATGATGAACAGATGTAAAATACAAATAAAAACAGCTACAAACAGAAATAATCAGTGACAAACAGCATACTGTTGCAAATACAACTGCAATCGGAACCAAACAGGGCCAAAACGGGATATACAGTGAAATTCTGCCAATTAGCTAATACAGTTCCACCTGCTTACCAACTAAGCAGCTAAACAGCTAAACCAGTTTCTCCAGTGGTACCGACCACCATATGGCCTCCTGCTAGTGTCTACAAGATATACTGACAAAAATGGCTGACAAAGAAGCTAAGTCGAGCCTTAAGAGTCAAAGCTGATCCACCAAATCCAGACTCTCCCACTAAAGGGAAATGTGACATCAATGCAACAATGGATACCATATCAAGCAAACTAGCAGAGGTCCACGATCTCGCAAAATCCACGACAGAAGAATTCTCTGCGATCAAACAGGATATTAGGGACACTAACAATATGCTGTCAGAAACAGAGAGCAGAGTCAGCCAGCTAGAAGATATGGGAACCAAAATGAATAAATCCCTCAAAAGTCTAACAATCTCAACGAACTCTCTAACAAAGCGCCTATCCGGGCTAGAGGACAGAAACAGGAAAAGAATTTTAAGAATTTTGGGAATTCCTGAAGGGGAGGAAGACGCTTCTGGTTCTTGCATCACTTTCCTGGAAAGTTGGTTTGCTCAAGCCACTAACCTGTCTTTCAGTAAACCCCTAGAGTTTGACAGGACCTACCGGGTCCCAACTAGAATCATGGCAAACCAAAAATTTCCAAGACCAATTATTTGCAAACCTCTCCGTTACCAGCACGTAGAACAGATCCTAGCCTTTTTGCGCATAAATAACCACATCCTTTGGAAAAACAACAACATTTTTATCTCAAGACTACAGCAAAGAAACTGTGGATATTAGAAAAGGTTTTCTCGTGCTTCACCCAAGACTTAGAGCTTTGAACTATCAGTTTGCTTCTTCATGGACCACTTACAGCTGAGAAGATGTATTGACGGTCCAGAGGACTCTTTTATGGACACGGCATCTCCTGGGCCTTCTTCTATAGCCCCTTAATTCTCCATTGCTTCAATATTCTTAAACATCCATGGTTTCAACACTCCACAGTTAGTGACATGATAACTTGATCTCTCCTGGTCTTCATCTGTCTCAGCAGATGTTCCTCCACAAGGGCTCTACATAGGGCCAGTGTTCTACATAGCATCAATATATTCTGCCTTGGTCTCCTTCACAGCAGCTTGGCCATCGCCTGTCCTTCAGGCAAGATGCTTTAACCTATCTTGTTGTATTAATGTCATAGATCATGTCCTTGTATTCTTTATCCTCATATGTAGGTTGACAGACGAGATGAACTCTCTTGTCCTCCACTTGTTCTCATTTACGTCTCCTTAAGCTTGTGAAATGTGTTAATGATTCGGGCCTTCACCCTAGGTCTGCCCTGTAGGTCATCAAGTAATATGCTAGTTTGTTATTGTTAATGTTAAGCAAGTTAGCTTGCCCTTGCTATCCACTATTGGGCTGTTTTAGACAATAATGTGGGACCCATTGTTAATTTCTTGTGCTCTGTATCTGAAAGAAACAGGTTAGTATTAGATTCCTTACCTTAGAATATCCCCAGGCGTCCGACTGGATCCGGAAAATTTTGCGTAGCAGTACCCCTGCGCGTCGGTAGGCGTCGTCTGCGGCTCCGCATCCGCCGTCTGCGTCGTTGGTGCCCTGATGACGTCGTCGGAGTACTTAGGCGCCGCCCTCGCGCGCTGACGTCAGTTCTTTTTTCCGCGCCAGCAAGCGCAGGTCCGGAGAAAGTGGTACCCTCTAGCCATTTTTTGACTAAGCTTTTTCGATCCTTTTTGGATCCGTTTCGAGTCTACGACTCCATTGCTGCCGGTAGGGATGCCCGGGTTCAAGCCCTGTGCCGACTGCAACCGACTGATGTCGGTAACCGGCCCCCATCGCCAGTGCCTACATTGCCTGGGGCCCGACCACGATGACAAGTCGTGCCCCAACTGCCGGGCCTGGACGTAGAAGGTTAGGCGGGAGCGGTCCCGTAAGCGCCTCGAGCTCCGGCAGTCGGCCCCGCACAGCTCGAGGTCCCGGTCCGGAAGGAGGTCGAGGGACCGGTCGCGGGGCCGGAGTCATCACAGCTCGGCGAGTCGATACCACTCGTCGGGCTCCAAGTCCTCAAGTAAGAGGCACAAGAAGTCGAAGAGGCGACATCGCTATTCTGACTCCCCCCGACGCTCGCGCGGCCGGGGGTTCTGGTGACACCGCCTACGTGGCTCCGTCGGAGCTGCAGGCGTCGCGGCCTGCTTCATACCCGCCGGTCCCTGGGCAGAACGCGACGCCGGAGGAGATAGAGGCCTTCCTCGTGGCCATGAGGTCGCTCACCTCCGTTGAGTTCCGCAGCGCCTTCGGGCCAAGCGGCCCCGACTGGGAGCCCAAGCGGGCCGGGTGCTTCGGCCCCGGCGCCGACTTCGGTCCCGACTCTGCAAGGCGGGTCGCCGCTGGTCGACCTTACGACCCTGCCAGCGTCGACCCCTATGGTGTCACCCCCGGCGTCGTCCCTGCACGACGCCGTCCCTGGTCCAACGCTCGGTCCAGATCCGGCGCCGGAGCGGCATCGCTCGAAGCCGCATTCGGCGCCGGCCGAAGAGGAATTCTTCGAGGATCTGGGTCCATCCTTTATCCCTGAATTTCAGGACATGGACAACGGGGGGGGGTCTGGGACCCCCTGACACGTGAGTGCCAGTCATTTCAGGACTGGACACAGGTACTAGGGGAAGCCAGTGGCCTGGATACCTCCCCAGACACTGGTTTTGTCTCCCCTCCTACCGCGGCTACGGAGGAGGGGGCTGCTTATAGTGTGGTGCTGATGAGGGCAGCCAAGGCCTTGGCTCTTGAGCTCCCCGTCGCAACGGTGAGGTCTAACATCCTCACAGAGGTCCTTAAACCGCAGGTAAGCACCCCAGAGCCTCTACTGCCTTTTAATAAGGCTTTCACGGACGTCCTGTTGGGCACTTGGTCCAGGCCCACTACAGGTCCCCCTGTAGATAGGAACGTCGCTAGGCGCCACCGCCCTGCCCTGTGCAACCCTAGATTCTTGTCCACCCACCCCACCCCGAGAGCCTGGTTATCCAGGCTCCTACTTCCCAGTCCGCATTCCCAATTGCACCACCAGATCGGGAATCCAAGAGGTATGAACAATTCGGCAAGAAGATGTTCTCCTCCCTTAGTTTGGGATTGCGGTCGGTTAACACTGTGTGCCTCTTGGGCCGTTACACCCACTCTCTGTGGGATAAGGTCGCGGAAGTGCTGCCTGAGTGCCCGGAGAGGGCCCGGGTGAAATTCGCTCAAGCCCTCGCGGTGGGAAGAGACGCAGTGCGGTATTCAATACGATGTGGACTGGATACAAAGAACTCGCTAGGAAGAGCGATTTCCACGTCTGTGGCGGTTCGCCGCCAACCCTGGCTGAGGTCCGCCAACTTTTCAGCCGATGTCCAGAACACCCCTATGGACATGCCGTTCGGTGGCAAGGCAGATAGTGCGCTGGAATGCTTTAAGGTCTCCAGGGCTACGGCCAAGTCCTTGGGCCTCTCGGCCCTGCGTCAGCAATCTTCTGCCCAGCGCTCATTTCGTGGCCACGGAAGGGGCGCCCCCACACGTCCTGCCAGCCACGGGCCGCAGACTACCATCCAGCATGGCGGCGGACGTGGTTACCGTCGTGGCCGTAACGGGGGACAACGACGCGGCTAGTCCACATCTAGCCCCGCAGCATCCGCCTCAAAGCCTTCCTAGTCCGAGCTTTCAGGCCCATTTGACGCCAGTGGGGGGCAGGGTTCGCCATCACCTCCTCCACCGGCGCTCCATCACATCGGACAGGTGGGTGCTGCGTCCGAAGGGGCTACTCCCTCCCCTTCGAGGCGATTCCTCCAGCCATGCCGCCGCAGAACCACCGTGTGTCGGGGGATCACTTGAAACTTCTGCAAGAGGAAGTTGCGGCCCTCTTGGCCAAGGGGGCCATCGAGCGCGTTCCTGGGCCAGAAGTAGGGTGTGGTTGTTACTCCCACTACTTTCTGGTTCCCAAGAAGGGCAAAGGGGGCCTACGCCCGATCTTGGACCTGCGGAACGTCAACGGCTTCCTCCGGAAGGAGAAGTTCAAGATACTGACTCTCGCTCAGGTCTTAGCTGCCCTGGACCCGGGACACTGGATGGTAGCGTTGGACTTGCAGGACGCTTATTTTCACATCCCCGTCCTGCCGGCCCACCGGCGTTACCTGCGGTTCACGGTAGGCCACGAGCACTTTCAGTTTACCGTGCTCCCCTTCGGCCTTACCAACGCCCCACGGGTGTTCACGAAAGTGATGGCAGTGGTCGCAGCTCATCTGCGCAGGTTAGGGGTTTCAGTCTTCCCCTACCTCGATGACTTGTTGTTGAAGGCGGGCTCGCCCCAAACAGTCATCAGCTACCTCCAGACTACGGCTGACCTCCTGCACCTTCTGGTGTTCTCCATCAATGTGCCGATGTCGCACCTGTGTCCCTCACAGAAGCTCCTCTTCATCGGAGCGGTTCTAGACTCGGTGCAGTTTCGGGTTTATCCTCCCGAAATGCGGGTTTGTGATATTCAGGCTCTGATTCCGATCTTTCAGCCGTTATCCCGAGCCTCGTCAGGTTGACACTGCGGCTTCTGGGGCTGATGGCCTGCTGCATCCTTCTGGTGCATTACGCCCGGTGGAGGATGCGGGCTCTGCAGTGGGAGCTGAAGTTTCAGTGGGCCCAGCACCAGGGCAACTTGTCCGACCATGTCTTGATCTCTGAGGGCACTGCAAGACAGTATTGCTGGGGTATCTATTATAAGGTAAGGAATCTAATACTAACCTGTTTTTTTTTCAGATGCACAAGTTACTTACCTTCGGTAACGATATATCTGTAAGAAACAGTAGTTAGTATTAGATTCCTTACCGCCCCACCCATCCTCCCCGTTCTGCGTACTGATATGTAGGGTTAAGGTCATTCCTTTTCAGGGCCCTAGTTTCATGGCACCAGTGTTGGTTTTTATGATGGCTCTGCGTTTCTGGGGCGGAAAAGCTGTGTATAAGAAATGACTTCAGCGCGCGAGGGCGGCGTGTAAGCCTTTGAGCCGATAGATATTGTTAGAATTCTATTTCAATAGTCCAAAATGTTAGAAGCCAGAAGAACATGCCGCAGTTTGTACTCATGCGTTCAAGTCTCTCTTACCTGGCTCCCATGGGAGGGGAGCTTTCTTCCCTAGTCACCATGTCAGTTTTCATTCTTCAGGGGTGGGTGGAAGGGTTGGGGTTGAGAAGGCGTTCGGCTAGGGTTTTGGATTCTGTTTTTTTGTTTTTCTCTTTTTACATTTCCTTTTTATTTCCTACAGTTGTTTTATTTACTCAAGTGCCTTACCTATGCTCTTGAATGATGTTTTTTGCAGGGATAACCTTGTTCACAAAGTAGATACCCCATTGTATGGTCCCCTTTATATGTGTGACAAGCCTCTTTACTCACGTGTAATGTTTTCTTACTCGAAAGTTCTATGTTGCAGTAATACCTCTGTATATACAGGTGTTGCCTCAATGTATGGTAAGAACCATATTTGTGACATGTCTCTTTACTTAAGTGCCATGTTTACTCAATTACCATGTTTTTAATCTCAAGGGCCAGATTCTTTCTTGCATGTCAAATTTGTTGTAGGGCTAATCTTGTTTACACATGTGGTTCCTCTTCAAGTTGTAAACTCCATATGCACGACCACATGCTCGACATGTGTACATTGCCTGTACATTGCCTGTAACTTCGACACAGCTGTACCCACTATCTTTACCTCAAGCACAAAATGGTGTTACAAACTCTCCTCGAACAGTGTGTACACCGCACAAAGCCAACTCCTTAGTCAGAGAATCACTGATAATGTTTACAACGCACCTATGATGCCGCAAACTAGCCAAGGGAATATGTCTCATATGGCTCACATCAATCTCAAGATTGTCTCTCTGAATGTTAAAGGCTTAAACCACCCCATTAAAAGGAGAAATATCCTTGATTGTATGCATAAACAGAAAGGTGATGTTTTCCTTTTACAAGAGACGAAGATTGACTCAAAACAATTAAACTCACTTAGAAATGGGTTCTTCAATGATGTTGCTTGATCAATCAATCCTAATACTTATATAGCGCGCTACTCACCCGGGAGGGTCTCAAGGCGCTTGGGGGAAGGGGTCCGCTACTGCTCGAACAGCCAGGTCTTGAGTTGTCTCCTGCAGGCGAGATGGTCCTGGGTCAGTCGAAGGTGGATGGGGAGGGAGTTCCATGTCTTGGCTGCCAGGTAGGAGAAGGATCTGCCTCCGGCGGTAGCTCTTCGGATGCGTGGTACGGCGGCGAGGGCGAATCTAGTAGATCGTAGCTGGCGGGTGGGCGTGTTGAAGGTCAGGCGGTCGTTGAGGTACTTGGGGCCCAGGTCGTGGAGAGACTTGTGTGCGTGGGTGAGGAGCCTGAACGTGATCCTCTTGACGGGGAGCCAGTGCAGGTCCCTCAGGTGGCCGGAGATGTATCTGCGTCGGGGGATGTCCAGGATGAGTCGGGCGGAGGCGTTCTGGATGCGTTGGAGTCTCCTCTGTAGCTTGGCTGTGGTTCCGGCGTAGAGGGTGTTTCCGTAGTCCAGTCGGCTGGTGACGAGTGCCTGGGTGACAGTCTTCCTGGTTTCGGTCAGGATCCATCGGAAGATCTTGCGGAGCATGCGTAGGGTGTTGAAGCACGATGAGGAGACGGTGTTGACTTGTCTGGTCATCGAGAGGGAAGAGTCCAGGATGAAGCCCGGGTTGCGTGCGTGGTCTGTTGGCTTGGGAGCGGTGTCCAGGGCGGGAGGCCACCAGGAGTCGTCCGAGGCGGAGGGCGATGGTCCCAGGATGAGGACTTCCGTCTTGTCGGAGTTCAGTTTTAGGCGGCTGTTCTTCATCCACTTGGCGATGTCTTTCATCCCTTCGTGTAGGCTGGTTCTGGCGGTGTCGGGGTCCCTGGTGAGGGAGAGGATCAGCTGGGTGTCGTCGGCGTAGGAGATGATGTTGAGGTTGTGTTGGCGTGCGATGGCTGCAAGAGGTCTCATGTAGACGTTGAAGAGGGTGGGGCTGAGTGATGATCCTTGTGGTACGCCGCAGATGACCGGTGGCCTCGGATCGAAACGGGGGAGGCAAACTCTGTTCTTCCGGCGAGGAACGAGATGATCCACTCCAGTGCCTTCTCTTGGATGCCGATGTTGCTGAGGCGTTGAACTAGGGTGCGGTGGCAGACAGTGTCGAACGCTGCGGAGAGGTCCAGGAGGATGAGTGCCGCTGTTTCCCCGTTGTCGAGCAGGGCTCGGATGTCGTCGGTGGCTGCGATCAGGGCGGTCTCGGTGCTGTGGTTGGCTCTGAAACCGGACTGCGAGGGGTCGAGGGATCCGTTCGTCTCGAGGAAGGCGGCCATCTGTCTGTTGACGATCTTCTCGATGACTTTCGCAGGAAAAGGGAGGAGCAAGATGGGGCGTAAGTTCTTGAGGTCGGTGGGGTCCGCTGTTGGTTTCTTCAGTAGGGCGCTGAGCTCGGCATGCTTCCAGCTCTCTGGGAAGGTGGCTGTGTTGAAGGAGGTGTTGATGATGTTCCGGAGTTGGGGTGCGATGGTGGAGTCGGCCTTGTTGAAGACGTGGTGGGGGCAGGGGTTGGTCGGAGATCCGGAGTGGGTGGTGGTCATCGTGCGGGCTGTGTCTTCGGTGGTCACCGTGGTCCAGGTGCGGAGGGTGGCGGTGGGGGGCGTTTGTTCGACAGTTGGGTGCGTGGATGGTGCGCCGAAGCTGTTGTTGATGTCGGCGATCTTGCGGTGGAAGAACGAGGCGAGAGAGTCGCAGTGATCTTGTGAAGGAGTGATGTCGTTGTTGCCGGTGCTAGGGTTGGAGAACTCCTTGACGATGCTGAAGAGTTCCTTGCTGTCGTGGGCGTTGTTGTCCAGTCGTTCCTTCAGTGATTTCTTCTTGGTGGTGCGGATGAGCTGGTGGTGCTTGCGGGTGGCTTGTTTGACGGCGGTCATGCTGTCAGTGGTCTGGTCGAGGAGCCAGGCTTTCTCGAGGGTGCGGCAGTTCTTCTTAGAGTCCTTGAGTTCGCCGGTGAACCAGGAGGCCTTCTTGCTTCTGGGTCTGCTGGGAGGGTTCTTCAGTGGTGCGAGATCGTCGGCGCAGGCGGTCAGCCACTGTGTGAAGTTGCGGGCTGCTTCATTGGGGTCTGTTGTGCTGGCGGGTGGGCTCTGGCTGAGGGAGGTGGTGAGCTTGTCGGCGGTGATCTTGCTCCAGCTCCTGTGAGAACCTGTTGCGGGTGGTCGTGGTAGGTCGTGGTTCTTCTGAAGCTGAAGTGGACGCAGCTGTGGTCGGTCCAGTGGAGTCCGGTGGTGTGGCTGAAGGTGACGTGCTTGCTGGAAGAGAAGACGGGATCAAGCGTGTGGCCGGCGTAGTGGGTGGGGGTGTTGACCAGTTGCTCGAGTCCGAGGTTGGTGAGGTTTTCCAGCAGGGCGGTGGTGTTGCGGTCCTTGTTGTTCTCCAGGTGGAAGTTGAGGTCCCCTAGGAGGATGTAGTCGGCGGAGGGGAGGGCGTGCGGGCTGATGAAGTCCATGATGTCTTTGCTGAATTGTGTACGTGGTCCCGGGGGTCTGTAGACGAGGGTGCCTCTGAGGGTCGTCTTTGGGTCGGTGTGTATCTGGAAGTGGAGGTGCTCCGCGGTGATGGAGGTGTCGTTGGAATCGGTCGTGATGCGGATGGTGTTCTTGTGGACGATGGCGATGCCTCCTCCGGTCCGGTTGATGCGGTCCCTTCTGATGATCTTGTACCCGTCCGGGATGGCGATGGCGATGTCTGGGGCTGAGGAGACGTTCATCCAGGTTTCCGTGAGGAAGGTGATGTCTGGTGATGTTTTGTCGAGGAGGTTCCAGAGTTCCACGGCGTGTCTGTGGACGGAGCGGGTGTTGAGCAGGATGCACTTGAGGTGGTTGCTGCTGGTATTTGGCTTGACGGGTGCGGTGCAGGTTCAGAGGCAGGTGAACTTGCAGGTTTTGCAGGTGAAGGGTCCGTGGATGCGTTTAGGGGTGGCCCGGCAGCAGGCGGGGTTCCGGCCGGCGTTGAGGGCGTCGTCGTCGTATGTCTGTCGGGTCGTCTTGCATCGGCGAGGGCCAGGGGTCCTGGCGATGGGCGCGGGCCAGGCGCGGACGGGCGCAGACGGGCTTGCCTATGGCGCACAATCGGCGCGCCCGCTGCGCGTACGCGTGGGCTTCATAAGAAGGTAGCCAGGAGGGCGGGTCAGCTGGGTGGCGGGAGCGGGGCGGCGAATTAGCTGGTGGGGGGCGGGGCCGCAGGGAGGCAGCGGCGGGAAAAGACTGTGGCAAACGGGCGGCTCAGCGGCGGCTGGGTCGCTCGAGACAGGCAGAAAACAGGAGGCAGGCAGCGGCAACAGCGGTGACGCGTGGGGGCGACCTCGCCTGGAGCAGGCTCAGCGGTCACTCCCTCGTGGACAGCGCAGTCCCCTTAAGAAGGTAGCCGGGAGGGCGGGTCAGCTGGGTGGCGGGAGCGGGGCGGCGAATGGGCTGACTGGGCCGCAGGGAGGCAGCGGCGGGAAAAGACTGGGGCCAGCGGACGGCTCAGCGGCGGCTGGGTCGCTCGAGACAGGCAGAAAACAGGAGGCAGGCAACAGCGGTGACGCGTGGGGGGCGACCTCGCCTGGAGCAGGCTCAGCGGTCACAGATGCAATAGGTAAGAAAAACGGTGTCCTGACTTTAGTAGCTAAAAAATCAAACATAGACATGGTGTCAATCACAACTGATTCTAAAGGGTGGTGGATCACAACGAAACTGGCAAAAGCCAATACAGAATTTTATATTACTAATATTTATGCACCCAATACGGATGACTTGGATTTCTGGGAAGATCTAAGTAAGCAAATTGACACAATCCCGGATACTGCTATGCACATATTAGCGGACGACTTTAACTTACCCATGGACCCTGCCTTAGATAGACTCACGCTGTCCTTTCCGTTCCAACTCCTCTCATAAAGCCCTTATAAATCTTTGCACACGCTTTAACTTGATAGACACCTGGAGGGTCCAAAATCCCGTTGGGAGGGAGTATACCTTCTACTCATCCCCACAGAGCTCCAATTCAGGCATTGACTACCTTCTCATTTCAGGTAACGCTATAGCCAGGATTGATCAAACCTCAATCGAACCACGGGTGATTTCTGACCACTCATGTATTAGCTTGTCTATAACTGACCCGAAACCTTTTAAAAAACAACCTCTTTAGAGATTTAATGATTAAGTTTTAGAAAAAAGAGTTGCATAGGCAAATCACTGACAATGCGATACAGAATTACCTTGGGAGCCATTAAAAAGCACCATAAGAGGGAGTGATCATTAAAATTAGAACCGCCATGAACAGGGATTCCCAAAAAAATCTTGAAAAGTTAGAAAAAGAGATTGCTATCCTAGAAGAAAGACATGTAATAGCCAGAGATATCTCAGTGTTGAACGATATAGTGAAAAAGAAATAAGAGTATAATAAAATAGTAAGTGACAGAGCAGGGATATGGTTAAACAAACTGTTGGACTTGGCCCTTTTTTGGCAGGTTCACCCCTGAACTTTTTGCCTAAAGCTCTGACATGGTGGTAGTGATTTTAGGCCTCTGGGCACTTTAGCACTGTGGCCCAGTGTGAAGTGCGTGCGCGCTCTTGAGTGCGTGTGGTGAGATTGGCCTGCCCTCCCATAAGAATGCATGGGGGGATATGTGTCCATGGTAATTCCTGGTATGAGAGGAGTGCAGGGGCGAGTTTAGTATGTATGAACTCGGAGGATAAATGCTGCGCAATGGTGTGCACAGATTTATGGTGACTGGTGGAAAAATGCCACTTTTAGAAGTTGGCATTTCTGTGTACTGTGTGTCTGCCTGCCTGATGTGAATTGCCTGTCTGGCTTGTGATTGACAGGAGCTGAGAGGTGTGGGTGGCTCCAGGAGCCAGGGTGAGTCAGCCCAGTGATGAATGGAGAGATCTGCATGAAGATGGGAGGGAGTAGTTGCACCTGGGACCTGAATAGGGATGTGCCTTCCCTCCACAATGCTGGCTCTGCTCACTGTGGTGTGTCTGATCACTGTGCCCCCATCTGACAAAGGGGAGAGGAGCTAGGCAAAACAAAGTCATCAATATCCCCCCTAAACCAGTTCTGACTGGTATCCCTGTGCTGTGACACAAAGGGATTTACTAGTATAAATATAGGAGCTGTGACCCCATGAAATTGTTCTGTTTGTGGATTCTGAACCTGGGGGGCGTGCTGCTGCTGGGGGGGGGGGGGGGGGGGGAGCTGCCAGGAGGGCTTGCTTCCCTGGGCCCTGCATTGCCCCCTGGGCCTGGAAGACCATTTTTTGCTTGGACCCTTGGGCTGCCCTCTGCGCCCTGTGAGCTCTTCTGCTTTTATTTTAACAAAACGTTTTTTTTTTATTCAGAAAGGAGCGTGTGGGCTCCACAGCACAGAGTGATAATTTCCTTTGAAGGAATCCAGACGTAGGGATTCCCCTACCAGGATGCTAAAAGGAGCGGGAGCCCACCCTGCTGTTCTTGTGCTTTAGCGGGTGCTTACCCCACAATATTGTCGGTTTCTTTTAACGGCGGGTGCCCACTCCCGCCTTATGCTGCCCTATCGGGAGCCCATCCCACGTTCTAGTTTGAGAAGATCACCTTTGCTGCCCGGGCTTAAACCAGAAGTCAGGCAGCCCGATGCCTGGTTTGGGGCGGGACTTCCGCTTGAGGAAAGGAAGTCCTGCCCGCCATAGACGCGAGAACAGCGCGGGGCTCCCGTGAGGAAGGGAAGCCCCATGCTGGGAATTGCTGTGCCGGAGTCCCGGGTTGCAGGAGGAGGCCCAGGTGAAGTGGACGGCGCCTGCCTGTGCGGGGCACCCTAGAGTGAGGGAGAGCCCCGCAGGCGCCAGCAAGTGCAGTCAGGAGGTGCCAAGGTGCGAGCCTCCGCGCACCTCAAGAGCAGTGCTGCCTGCAGGAGAGGAGACCCAGAGCAGCGCCAGAGCCCGGTGAGTGACGGCTGGGCAGGGGACTTGGCCGCATTTTGCTACCGCTCCCACGAGAGGGGTATCTTCTATTTCCAGAGCCAGTGCGCTCCAACGAAGGCACAGTAGTTTCTGGGCCCCAGAGGGGGGTCCAGTGGTGCCCTTGCCTGCATTTTGTTGATCCTCCGCTGCACCGCACCAGCACGGGCAGCTACAACTTTGGCACCTTGAATTAGAGGACAGTGAGTGCCCGGCCTTTGACTTTTATTCACAGCTGCCCAGCAAGTAATGTGCAGATCCATCGTTTAGGCCACAGTTCTTTGGGGGCATGTATTTTTGAAGTTCGGAGTGAGACACACTCCTTTGCCCCCTTACATTCACAGCTGTGCAGCACTTAGTGCCAGCTGCACCGTTTAGGTTTGCGCAATGGCGCACTTGGATTCAGCTGCTAGGCAGCAGCCCTGACATTCTGGATACAGGGCGTTTTGAGCCCCTTTTGAGATGGCCAGCTGGCCAGGGGGACTGAGAGTGATAGTGCGCCAGGCCCTAATGTGATTTATGTGGTGCTAGGAAATGTGATTCATGTAGTATGATTTACACACCTTGTTTTATACCTCTAAATGTGGTTCTTACGATTATGAGGTTGTTTTGCATATCATGGTTTATGCTAGAGTTGATTATGTTCCACTGTGAGATTTATGCCCCTAATGTGAGTTATGCTTAGGAGGTTAGGGTCTAATGCGTTTAGACTTAAGAGATGATTGCATAATGTGGTTATGCTGGTGAGGTTGGCATGGAATGTAATTCGCGCCTAATGTGATACTGTGCATAATGTAGTTTATGTTACAGGCTGATGCTAAGTACAGTGATTACCAGTGGTTACTGGTTGTACGGTTATGCGATGTATTACTTTTACTAAGTTCGCTTTGTGATGGTTCTGACCGTGGTTCAGTGGACCCTGTCAAGGATAAATAATCCCTTGTAAATATGACCTAGTGCCAGGTGACCCCATGTATATAATGTGTTTGCTATTCTAATGTGTTATGAGAATACAAAGGCTATTTTTGATATAACCTTGTGTGGAGTTCCTTTTGTAGTGTGCCTGGGATGTTGTTGCTGTGTGCGTGCGCAAATGCTTTACACATGGCCTCTGGGATAAGCCTGACTGCTCTTGCCAAGCTACAACGGGGGTGAGCAAGGGTTATCTTTGCCGTGTAACTCCCTTGCCCTGACTAGGGCGGTGATCTCTGCCGGGCTTTGGCGCCGGGCTTAGCCAACCAAACATCCCATTTCTAACGCAAACAAAAAAGCATTAGACTTTGTGATTCTAACAAGGCAGGGAAGAGCCTAGCATCATACCTAAAATTCAAAGTTTAGAAGAACACGATTAAGAACCTAATAGACCGACAAGTATTCACTCACTCTGACCCTGATAAAATTGCAGAAATCTTTGAGAATTTCTATAGTACTCTGTATAGTAAAAACCAAGATCAGGACAGTACAAACATTCAGGACTACCTAAATAAATGCTTTCTGCCGTCCCTCTCAGAACAAGATAAAATTGAAATTATGAGTCCAATTTCCGCTAAAGAAATCAAAAACACGATTAAGGCCTTTATATTTGGGAATGCTCCGGGCCCCAAAGGGTTCAATGCTAAATCTTACAGGCATTTCTCTTCATCAGTGATTCTCCTACTTCTTAACTTGCTCAGAGAATTCAGTTAATCCGGTCAGATTAATGGGACACCAACAGAAGCTATCATAGCTGTACTCCTCAAAGAAGTGAAGGACCCAACACTCCCTACAAAATATAGGACAATATCATTAATTTAGATTGCAAAATGTATGCAATGATCCTTGCTACACGCCTCCAAAGATTCTTACCCAAACTCATCCACCCTTCACAAGTTGGTTTTAAAAAAAACAGACCTTCAAGTGATAATACTCATATTCTAGCACATGTCCTTGAGAAGGCCAAACTAACTGATTCATCAACTGTTGTTATCACCTTGGATGCCGAAAAGGCTTTCGACAAAGTAGATTGGGCCTACTTGAAAGCAAAACTTGCCAAATTTTACTTGGGTGAGAATTTTACTTGTATGGTAATGGCTCTTTATTTTAACCCCTCAGCCAGAGTATGAGCGGGAACCTTTCCTCTATACAATTAGCAGATCACAGGGATACATTTCAACAACTGCACAGTCAAGAAAACTGCTTATGCGGATGACGTCTTAGTTGTTTCCGAGAATGTGGAAACTGCTATTCCTGCACTTATGTCCTCAAAAGTGGAGTTTGCTGCAGTATCTGGTTACAAATTGAACAAGGATTAGACTGAAGTAAAAATCCTGAATACCCTGGCGGGAAAGAAATTATTGGGAATTTGTGTCTCTTATGGCAACCTAACTGCTTCAAATACCTTGGCTCAGAGTTCACAAAAGATCTGATCACCACCCTTCAGACCAATGAAAATGCTCTCTTCAAACAAATCTCTTCATTACTGGATGTTTGGTCACCTACATTTTTATCTTGGTGGGGAAGGCTGAGATATTTAAAATGATGATTACCCCTCCTGTTAACTATCTAGCCAGCATTCTGGAGTAGTGTGGCTCACTGGTTAGAGGCGGCAGGCCTGAGAGCAGAAGTCAGCCTGGGACCAGGGTTCAATTCCCGACGCGGCAGGGTCGTGGACCTTGGTCAGCGCACTCGATAATTCTCGCTTCGGTGCTTACTCTAATCAGGGGTTCCACTCGGCAACTCTGGGCATTAGCTTGCCTAATCTCCACAACGGCCCCACCAATTCCAGGGATGCCTGGCTCCACCTTGGGGACTCCCAGCAAGGGACCATCCCACAGGGAAAGCCAGGACGGGTTCCCCAGAGTTATACAGCGCCGGGACGCCCCGTTGCTGGGGCAGCTGTGCGCTTTACAAGTATACTACATTTCACATTTCACATTTCATTCTACCAATGATGCTCTCAAATGACTTCCTGAATA
Source organism: Lissotriton helveticus (assembly GCF_964261635.1). Lineage (NCBI taxonomy): Eukaryota > Metazoa > Chordata > Amphibia > Caudata > Salamandridae > Lissotriton > Lissotriton helveticus. The sequence continues at coordinate 773,131,896 of NC_136057.1, forward strand.
GGATTTATAAGCTTTTTAACACGTTCCTTTGGCAATGTAAGAGACCCAGAATATCCATAAAAAAACTTCAGTTGCCCAAGGAAAAAGGTGGTCCGGGCCTTCCGAACTTTAGGAACTATCAAACTGCATTTCTATATAAACAGGGATCTAACTGGCTACTTCCCCAGGCAGACTACTCCCCGGTCTGGTTGGATATAGACAAATCAATCATCAACGGCATGCCATTGCCTGCTCTCCTCACTTTGAATATATCTTCCATCCCCCACTCAAAATACATTTTACTTAACACTAAAAGAACCCTACTACATTTTGGAACACTTCTTCGCACTAAAAACAAACAAATCCAACATGACTTCTCTCTGGCACATCCCGTACCTAAAGATTGATGTAGAGATGCTCCATTGGGAACATTGGTCTAAAAGAGGCACAAATCTAGTCGAGGACCTTTTTACAGGGACCCTCCCCCTACCTTTCTCCGTGCTTCAGTCTCGACATGGGTTACACCCGATAGATTTTTATAAATTCCTAAAACTAATATCACTCCGCACGATGCGTGCTATTAAACCTTCCGATCCCTCGATTTTTTTGAAGTTACATCAGCTGCTAAAGTCAGGCCACACGTCTCAAAAATGTACAAACTCCAATGCCCTAAGCCTCGCAAATCTTATAGGAAATGTGAGGTAAAATGGGAACTGTAGCAATGTCTCTTTCGACTGGGAGAGGATACATATCACCCCCTTCTCAAACAAAATCTCCCTAATATTATCGCAAACCAAACTTATATGTTACTAAATGGGACTTATTGGACCCCTGAGAGGCTCTTTAAACTCCATCTCAGCGAAAGCCCTACATGCTGGAATTGTAATTCTCATGTTGGTAACCTTGCTCACGTGCTTTTCCATTGCCCTATTCTGCAAACATATTGGGATAAGAGCTATGAATGTATCGGCTATACTTTTAACATTGTCCCCCCCAAGGGCATTTCCCTATATCCTACTAGGCACTCTGGACCCTAAAATCAAAGATGTGAATGACCGATACTTATTAGATCTCATGCTTACATTAGCCTGCAAAATTGTACTAAATAAGTGGAAAAACTCCAAAGAAGCCTCTTTCAGGATGTGGCAAGAATTGTTCTCTTGCCTCAGAGGAGCGAATAACATTGCACTGCATGCCTCTTCCTGGCGCAAATCACACAGGAAGCTATGAAAGTCCCTTGACGCCTTTTCCTTCTCATATGACCCTCCATGAAAATTGACTCACACCCTCCATAAGATTATGCTTATTGCTCGCCACATCCGCTGTTTTCGCATGTACTGCATTGTATTTTTCTCCTAATACTAAGGGATACTGTTAGTGCTTGATACCCCTGTATTTCTTGTGTGAAAATGTGCTTGACTATCCACTTGTATGCCATTGCAGCTCCACTGCGACTCCCTTGGTAAGGCACTTGAGTAATTTGCTGTTTTGTTGTTCTATTTACTTTGTATTTCTTATGATTTGTATGCTAGCTATCTATCATTTTCTGTCATTGCTTATCTCTGATTGTGTTTATCACTGTCATTGTGTTTATTGTTATTTATTGTTTACTATTTGAAAATTCAATAAAAATGATTTGAAATCAAAAAAGAAACAGAGTTGCCTTTATAGACGACGATTGTGTTCCACCTGACATTACTCTGTGTCGAGGATGACCATACATTTTCTCTACATAGCCCCAAAGCTATTTTTAGTTTAAATAGGGTCTTGTTATCTTTAATGGTGGACCCAGGTTCCATGTTCACTATTAACTCGTTTAGCATTTTTAACGAATGTTGGCCTAATGTTACACTCTCTAAATGTGATATTTTGCCAAAAGGGTGTGGTGGGGAAGCTATTATTATCAAATGAGTCATGGCAACAAAATTTGTATTTAAGGGTAGAAGTGCTATGGGCAAAGTGTACATCTCTGATGATGGTCCTGCCAACCTAGGATGGGTACAACAGCATGATTTACATATCATCATTGACCCCAGGTCTCCTGATCATGTACTAGTTGTTGAAGACTATTCTACCATTGACTTGTCGAAATACAATGATATTTTTCGCATGAATTTGGGAAAACCTGTGGAATACACGCATGAAATTAAGCTTAAGGATGTTGCCCATCCTGTCCGATATCCCCTAGGAAAGATACCCATTTCTGTTCACGATGAGGTTAGGGAAATGTTGGACGACATGCAGAAACAAGACATTATTGAACCAGTTGAGGTCTCAGAATGGCTTTCTCCGATGGTCGTCACAAAGAAAAAAGATGGAAAACTTTGTTGCTGTGTGGACCTCAGGTCACTTAACCAGAACATTGTCGATAGTTTCCCTGTTCCAAATTTATCTAAGAAGGTGCTCCTGATGGATAAGGCTACGTTTTTCACTAAGCTCGATCTAAGGTCAGCTTATCATCAGGTTGCCTTACATCCCAATTCTAGGAAGTTTACTGCTTTCCTGACCATGGGGGGTGTTTTTCAATTTAAAAGGCTTCCCTTCAGCCTCGCCTCAGCCACTAGTGTGTTCCAACGCATGATGCATCGGCTACTTGAAGGTATTAAGAACACTCACTAATTCCAGGGTGACATCATTATCACTGGAAAAAATGAGGCTGAACATAATATCACTTTGGCTAATGTGTTAGTCATTACTTAAGGCTGGTCTTACTCTAAGAAAAGATAAGTGTCTGTTTATGATGAAAGAGGTGGATTATCTGGGGTATACTATTTCTGAAGGGGGTGTGCGACCTAAAGAGGATTTGGTAAAAGCCATTAAGTTGCCAGCCACACCCTCCACCAAAGAACAGTTGAAATCCTTCATGGGGTTAATCGAATACTACTCTAAGTTTGTTAGCAATTTTACACATAAAACAGAGGCATTACAGCAGTTGTTAAGGAAAGGTGCACAGTTCTCATGGGGTAATTTGCAAGCTCAAGCGTTTTCAGAATATCAAGGATAAAATTATCAGTGCCGGTATTCTCACCCTGTTTGAACCTGGCAGATATATCGTCATATCTGTGGATGCCAGTGCCCATGGTGTTGGTGCTGTGTTGTCTCAAATTAAATGTGGTGTTGAAAAATCTGTAGCTTTCGCTTCGCACACACTCAGTAGATCTGAGCATATTTATGCGGTTATCGAGCGTGAAGCTTTAGCTTCAGCATGGGGTGTCCAGTATTTTCGTACTTGTGTGGGGAACTCACTTCACCCTTAGAACTGACCACAAACATCTGATCAGAATTTTAAGTCCGGGAGGTGCTAGTAAAGTGTCCCCTCGTCTTATGAGGTTTGAAGCTACGTTGCAAGAATTCACGTTCAAACTTGAGTACATCTCTGGTTGGAAAAATGTCCAAGCAGACTTTATCAAGACTTCCTCTTGAAGTTGAGCATACAGATTTTGATGAGGAGGTGGTTTGCATGCTAGCAAGTATTGAAGATGCTTGTGTGGATGAGTTTAAATCTACCTCCAAGTATGAATGGCATCAAGCTGCAATCGATGATCTTGATTATCTAGAGTTAGTAACTTCTATTCGGTCTGGTTGGAAGCATGAAGGCAGTGTCAAACCTTCTTTACGCACTTATGTCAAGTTGCAAGAGGAACTCAACATTGGGGTGTCTGATGATTTGGTCTTGAGGGGTGAGAGGGTTATTTCTCCCTGGGTACTTAGGAAGAAACTTTTCCTACTGGCACATGCAGGGCACCTAGGTCAGACCATTACCATGAAACGTCTCAAGAACAACTTTTGGTGGCCTGGCCTTGATGAAGATGTCAGAGTATGGGTAGAAGGTTTCTCTCTCTGCAGAAAAAGTGAGAAATGATTGAATGTTGGTTCGCAAAGCCTGGGTTCTATTTCGAACAATCAGGGTGGTTCACCATGGGAAAAAGTATGTCTGGACTGTATTGGTCCTTTGGATTTTCTTTCTGGGTATAAATGTTTTGCCATGGTTATGGTAGACATTTCTTCTAGATGACATGTTGTAGAATCCCTAAGAAACATTACCACTACTACAGGCATTAAGAGTTTGAGCTCAATTTTTATGTGAGAAGGTTTTCCGCATGTATTGGAAACGGATAATGGTACCCTATTGACTTCACATATCATGCAGAATTTTCTCATGAATAATGGCATAGAAGACGTGTACTTCCTTAAGGAAACGGCATGGTTGAACGCATGAATAGGGTTGTCAAGGGCGCCATTCAAATGGCCGTACAAGGTGGGCAAGATGTTCAGAAGTGCGTACAAGACATGGTTTGGGCTCACAACACAACTGTACATGGAGTTACCAATGAGGTGCCATTTACAAAAATGAGGGCAAGGATACCGAAAACAAAGCGGATGCATGAGTGTGTTGGTAGTTCTGTTGGTATCGAGCATTCTGACAAGATTGAAGTTGGTGATTTGGTCAAAGTAAAGTTGGACAGAGGGGAGCATGGTCCAAACAAGTTTTCTGAGCCCATGATGGCGAGGGAAGTGGAAAAGTGGCATGTTGTATTAGAGAATGGCCAAAACATGGATTTTCAGGAGAATAGCTTTTTATTAAAAAAAAGAGTGATATCACATGTGGAAATTCTGCTCACAGGCATTCATCACATGCCCTTGTTGAGAAGAAAGGCGGGTCTACTTGTGTCCAAAGACAATCACGGTTACGTCGAGTTCCTGAGAAATTTAAAGATTTTGTTATGACTTAATTTGTATTTATAACTTGGCTCATTATTCACGCCTTCTTTTATCATTGTTTTTCAGTTGATGTTCTGTATTGCATTTTAGCTAGTTTAACAATGTTTGTTTTTCTGTTTATAACGAAAGGGGATATGTTGTAAAGTGTGCTTGGGGGTGTTTGAGCAAGAGTGAGTCGAACATAATTTTTCCGAATGGGTCCGAATGCCCATATTTGAACGAGAGTTCTTTTGTGCCTCCTCATTGTTTTCAATGTTTTCTTCATCAGTATCTTCAATGTCCGCATCTAAGTCAGACAAGTAGGGCAGAATCATTTTTTCCTCCAGGTCATTATTGCTCTCGATGGGGATAGGTGTTAGGCCTTTTTGCTGCCCATCTGTAGTGCCTGAGGCACCGTCTGATTCTCCGCCAATGCGTGATGTCATTCATTAGGATGAGCTTTTTGATTTCTTAACCCCTTTTGGTGTGTGTTTCCCCAGCGATCCTTTTCCTTTGGGTCTTATCTGCCCCGTCTACCCATTCAGGGTGTCTTGAGCTAGAAGTTGGCCAGCCTCTTGGGAAAGGCTTGGATTGTGGAGAAGACCTCCTTGTGGTGTTGGGCTACTCAAACTCTGGCTGTGGGCGCCTGGTGCAGAGTGGTGCAGAACCACAGAGCCGCCTGTGTCCGAGCCTTAAGTTGTTGTGCAAATCTGGTGCTCACGCGACAGAGTATTGAAGATGAGTGCAGGGCAGATCCTCCGGGCTCTGGGGGGCTGCTGGCTGGTTGACACGCCGGGGTTTTGCTGTAGGCAGGTGGGAGTTGAGACAGGCTGGTAGAGCTGGGGCCAAAGCAGTTGGTGTCCTCTTCTTCCTTGGTCTGCACAGCTCTTCGGTTCTAATTTTCTTCCTTGAATCTGAGGAGACAAGGTTCTGAGTCGCCCCATAATACTAAATTTAGGAGCATTTACAGGGGTGTGCAGGTTGGGACTAATGGGCCCCTTCCTAGGGGTGGGTACACCCCCTGTTATGCCACCCTCCAGTGGTAGGGGGTCGTGAGCCTCTCGCTAATTGGCTTGGTCGCCTCATCTTGTAGATGGAGGAGGCTGATATGCGTGCTTTACCTCACCTTCCCTACCTGAGGGGTGGGGTTGGCAAAGGTGGGCACATCTCTCTTCCTAACTTAGTTTCCCCACCAATTCTCCTGCCCAAAGTAGCGGTCAGAACCGGTGGGAGCCAGTTGCTGGGGGCAGCAAACGGCAGGGACAGCTAACAAAGGTAACAGGCCTTTGAAGCTTTGCCTTCGTGGACCCAGCCCATCCTGGTGGAGGAGTCATGACACTTCTGTCCAGAATGGGCTTTGTTTCTGGACCCAGTGAGCGGAGGCCATCTACCCAGGGGTCAAGAAAGCTGTCTAATGGTGGTAAATGGCGGGCAGTCATTTAAGAACTACACCATAGCTTCTCGCTTTTCAGGGGGCATCTCTAAGATGCACCCTGTGTGCATTTTTCTTTAAATCCCACACTGGCATCAGTGTGGGTTTAATGGGCTTAGAAGTTTGCTACCAAACTTCCCAGATTTTAGTAAAGCAACAATGGAGCTGTGGAGTTTGTAATGACCAACTCCCAGACCATAAAATCTGTATGGCTTTACTGCACTTACAATGTCTAAGAATGGACTTAGACACTGTAGGGGTCCAGTGCTCATGCAACTGTACCCTCACATGTGGGCCAGTGCTGCCTGTTAGAGGGGTGACTTACCTAGGCCCCAGGTAGTGGGTGGCATGCAAGGACCACAGGGATGTGTGCTATGTCGACTCTTCACTTTTCCCTGCACCAAAACATGCAGCCTACAATGGCAGTATGTGGGTGTTAAGGTGCAGGGCACCTAAGGTGGCACAATAGGTTCTGCAGTCCCTTAGCGGCCTTCCCTGGTCACAGAGACCGTGGTACCTGTGGTATTTTTTAGAAGGGGCTTACCTGTGGCTAAAGAGGTGCCAATTGTGGGTACAAAGGTACAGCGTTGGGAAAGAACACTGGCCCTGGGATCCTGATTGGCAGGGACTCAGGGCACACCATGTCATCATGAGTCAGGCAAAATGTAGGGGATAACCATGCAGAAAAGGGCTCTTTCCTACACCAATGTTTCTTTAAGCAAGACCCATTTACTTTCCCACACATTCATACCACTTTTGTCTGTGCTAATGGACGGAAGTGTGTTAGGCAATCTTATTTTGCAGATTAATTAAAATCATTTCAAAAGGAAACGGTCCAATACAATATTACAATCTGTATATAACACAATGGATAAAACACAAATTCAGTTGATACATTAAGCCTTTTGGTTAAAAAGAAAAAATGTAAATGTGCTAGAATGCAGGTTAAACCCTGAAGTGACTGTGAATCCCGACAGTTATGAAGATGCAGTGCGAGGGATTCTTAGCATGTTGCTATATAGCAGATGCGTAAGGTGGCATGCCTTAGGCTAAACTATAACTCACGGACCCCCACACAGTGCCCCTACTGTGCTAATAACAGTCGGATAACTTGTAATAAAACTTGGTTGCACTGAAAGAGAGCTGGAGTTACTGACTGTTCAATTGTGTCATCACAGTGGGATATCAGGATCTTATCTGCAGGGACCGAAGAGCTGGCCATAGCAATTTGCACCTGAGCTGACTGGCAGCGGGGCAAATGCCCAAAAAGTGAAATACGCCATCTGCAAAGCGGTCGCATATCGACAGTAAGGGTCCAGGCTGGGACCTGGTCTTTTGATGGAAAGGCCCCAGACTGATTAGGAGCAGAAAGTGTTGTACAGATGAAGATATACAGCTTCTGAGGTAGGGTGGTGGGCCCCAATTTGTGTAGGTTTGTAGAACCGACCATCCATGCTTTTTGCGGGCCATCTCAGATTTGCTGCTGGTCCAGGCTTGTAGTTTAGCTGCTTTGTTAACAATATTTTTAACCTTGGTGAAAGTGATGTTTAGGCCCCAGATTTTACACAGGTTAAAAGTGGTTAATGCTTTGTGAAGCACTGTTGGCCAGCCGTTTTGATGTGGGTGCTTGTTCTTCCTTTCCGACCAGCACAAGGCAGCCAGTGAATCAGGTGGAACAAAGCAAAACCAAAGGGGATGATGGAATGAGTGTTGAACATTACAAGCACTCACCCCCAGTCAACTGATCTGGGTTTAATCCATCATCATGCTTTAGCTCGCTCTGCCACCCCAGTTCAGACATGGCTACATGCAAATCAGTCTGACCCTGTGCCTCATGGGAACAGTCCAGCCCAAACTGCCAAGCCATGTCGTCCCTGGACTGGAAACAAGCATCCTTGGATCGGTTTCGGGCTCACAGCCCTCGTCAACCAGGCTATCTTGAATCCAGTGGCAAAGTGAGCAAGGGACCCACGTCTGGGCATACCCTGCCAACTTAGGGCGAACAAAGCAAAACCAAAGTGGATGATGGACGGAGTGCTGAACATTGCAAGCACTCACCCCCAGTCAACTGATCTGGGTTTAATCCATCATCATTCTTAGCTCACTTTGCTACCCCAGTTCAGACATGGCTATATGCATATCAGTCTGACCCTGTGCCTCATTTGTTTTTTTTTTTGTTTGAATATCTTTATTGGTTTTCGCAGGTTATGCACAGTACAGATCATAATGCGAAATAAAACTGAAGAAACTCAACATAGCATCCGTGGTTGTACAGAGTTATGCAGTAGAAAATAACAAGTCGTCACAGGACATTATTCATATATCGCATCACATAAATCAGAAATGCACACAGGGATACCTTGGTTGCAAAATAAATCCCATATCGGAGAAGCGACAGGTTTGGCTTCAGAAAAGGAGGACGTCTAAGGAACTAGTGAACCGTGACAGGGCCCAAGGCGTGAGCAATCAAAGAGGTTTATGTAGCAGAAGTGACTTCAGAGAGTGTGCAGCTTCATGTTCATAATCACTTTGTGTTTGTTTGGTGGGTGGGTGTGGTGCAATGAGGTATAATTCCGTGCCTGTGTGTCTCTATTTATCCATATTGGTCAACAGGTATGGGACATAGCGTCCGGGACTGTACTGCTATGAAAAGCGTGCTAGTACTGGGCAGCACGTGCACAATTCGATATTCAAAACTGCTTAACAATAATATAAAACCGTATGAACATTAAGATACTAAATAGTAATAGCAAAAGAAAAAGAAGAATATAATAAGTAAGCAAAGAGAACATCTGCGTGCTGTCACTCGGGTGTCTTCGGTCCAGGGAATAGCCAATGTGGGAGTTCGGAGGCAGTATCTGCTGCAGTCGGGATCCCCCTGGAGGGGGGGGAGTGAACACCCCACACCATACGGGCGTCAGGTCTTCGGTGGCACGAAGGGAAGGCCTCTAGTGTGTGGGTCAGCAGCGCGTGTATAGTGTGGCTGAAGTGTACTACTTGAGGGAACCAGGCATAAAGTAGTCATGTAAGCTCACAGCGCCTTAGATCGCTTGTTTTCCAGGTAGGGTCAGGGGAGGACACATCTAGGCAACTCCTCTGCGAAGACACGCCAGGTGGAAAGATTTCAGTGTGTCATCCCAGAGCTGCGCAATGGGGAATTTCCGCAATCCCGCCGTTTCTTCTCTATGAAGGGTTGTGCTTTCCACCTTTGCCCAATTATCAAAAGAACTACGCCAGTGCGCTGCCTGAGGCGGTTTGCTGCATTTCCAGCGCTTAGTGATCAGTCTCTTCGCTGTAATGGCCCCCCAGTACCCAAGGGATCCCGTGCCAAGGCGCCAAAACTGCAAATAGCTGCGTAAAAAAAACCCTGATCTGTGTTGGGAGCGTACAGTGAAGCCAGGAACACCAGTCGGCCATCTAGTTTGCCCTGAACTATCACAAATCTGCCCTCTGGGTCTATATGGGAGTGTGAGATTGCAAAAGGGGTACCGGGTCTCACCCAAAACAATGCCCCACAAGCATATGTCGAGTATCCAGTAGCATAGAGTTGCCCCCTCCACCGACAGTGCAGTTTCTGTGCTTCCGCGCCATTCAGGTGCATCTCTTGTAAGAGGGCTATATAGACGTGGTGCCGTTTAAGGTAAGAATAAATGTGGTACCTGCGTGAAGGTGTATGCATGCCACGTACATTCCACGTACATATCTTTATCACTGACAATACAAACTCAAGCGACCCCCCCCCCGCTCCCTCCCCAGCCCCTCTCCCACAGCAGACAGCCATTCCAGCGTCCCCCCTATCCGTCCCCACATAATTGCCGAAGACACATCAATAAGCACTTGCAGGAGCTTCACAAAAGAAAAATAAGAATACAAAAGAAACGGTGCATTAAACCAAAGAAACCACAACATATAAGCAATGCCAAAAGGTCGACAGCTAAACATGCCGCCGTCCAAACTCTCCAATGAGGTAACAAATGTCTAAATCCAGAGGGGTTGCTGCGCACTTGGCACGGTCGCGGTGTCACGTCTGCTGTATGAGCAGAGGGAGCGCCCCTCTCCCCAGACAGTCTGCGCCAGCCATAACAGACACTAGATGTGTCACCCAGGAGTCTCCCGGTACGTACAGTACTGATCATGAGGCCAGAAGTTCTGCTGAGATGTCAAACAGTTCCCACAATTTGCCACCCAACTGGAAAAGAGCCAGGCCATTCACTCCCAACCAGTCGCTGAATAGCACGCACGAGGCTTCCTCTCCTTCAGAGGTCAACTAACACCATATTAGAACTCACTGCGCCTCACGTTGATGAGAAAATGCCCAATGTACATCCAGGTGTTGATCGCCACCAGGGCGGGGTGCCTGATCGACACCAGGCTGGGCAGTTCTATAAAGGCACTTTGGGGCAAACAGTCAGAGACAAATAGTAACATCGTCCAAATAAATGAATCAAATCTGCTGTTTGTGGAGTAACGTCTGGCCGTTCCATGGACATCTGGGAGTCAGGCAGTCCATAGATGTTCTCATCATCGCTGGGTAGTTTGCGCGGGCTGGCATCCAGAGCGGTCTCTGTGGTCAGGGAGCCACTGAGCTCCGCCACTATGCGGAGGGCATCTTGCTGCTCACTTTGAATAAGGTCCGCATCCTTGGCCCGATCCTCCAAGAATTCAACCCTCTTAAGGAGATCCTGTACCTGCTTGTCAGTCTGAGTAATCCGGGGCGCGAGGTCTGCAACGGTGCCCTCCAAGGCAGTAGTGCGTTCAGCCAATTTCTTGTGATCAGCGCGGAGGTGTGTGAGATCAATAGCAACGCCGTCATTCTTGGTCTCCAGAGAGGTACGGGGAAGTTGTAGCGACTCCTCCACTCTCTCTTTCCATAGCTGCCAGCATTGTATCAAGCTTAGCCGCCGTTGGGTCCACATCCGCTAGTTTTGTAGACTTTTCCATCTTCCCCTTTGTTTGCGTGCCTCCAGCTCCAGTCCTCGCCCTGGTGCCCCCAGACATGAGCGGCCTGGTACGTAATGAGATGGCACCCTTGCTATCTGTGGCCAACAGGTAGTAGAGCTCCTGCCGGCACCAGAGGTGACAAGAGAGGGCAGGCACCAGGGCGCGAGGGTCGCAGGGGGACGTTCCCGCCAGGCGAGTCAGGGAAGTTGTGCTCCGGTGACCCACTACGGGTATGTGGTATCGCGGCCAAAGGGACAGTCAGTGGCACTGTATAGAGGTGGCCGGTGCTCCTCTCAGCTCCGGGCGCCGGCCTCCCCCTGCGCTGCCACCAACGCCTCCGAGGAGCAGCGGTCGGTGTCTTAAGATGGCCGCGGGGTGTGTGGCCGATAGCGCCAATGTATGGGTGGTGCGCGGAGTGCACCGCCCTACTCCCTCTCCCCGGTAACACCAACCGTATGCGGCGCTCCGCCGTCAGCTCAGTGCGCCGTGTCTCTGCGGTATCTCAGCTTGGAGCACCATGCGTGAAGGCAGAGGGGCCGTCAGGGCAGGTAGTGGCGAGGCGAGGGGCTCGATGAAGGCGTGACCCCGAGCCGCGATGACAGAACCCCCGCCGGGGACAGCACTTCTGATCCGGCGCTGATCCGCCTCGCACCAGTCTGCGTCTCGGGGCCTTGTTGGTGGTGACAAGCCGCGGCCTCACGTTAGTGGGCTCGCTGGGCAGGCAGCAGCGAGAGCGGCTGTACGGCTCGCGGGATCCTCAGTGTGGCCGGAAATGCCCAGTCGGCTCCAAAATGCACAGAGCTGCAGCCGATTGCCCACTACCGCATCACCTTGATTTTTGGCTGGGTGCGGATACATTTGGCGGATTTATAGCCTGGGGAAGGGGAGCTCGGAGCGGAGCTCTACCTCAGTGCGTCCGCCGCCATTGTGTGCTTAGCCACACCCCCCTGACCCTGTGCCTCATGGGAACGGTCCAGCCCGAACTGCCAAGCCATGTGTTCCTTGGACCGGAAAGAAGCAGCCTGGGACCGGTTTCGGGCTCACAGCCCTCATCAGCCAGGCTATCTTGACTGCAGTGGCGTGGCAGTTCGGGCTTGACTGTTCCCATGGGGTACAGGGTCAAGACTGATTTGCATATGGCTGAGTTCAAACTGGAATGTGACGCAAGGAGAGTGTAGTTCCTAAAGGAGGAAAAGGGATGGGAAAGACAAACCTTTTGTCATGTTGCCCTCACACACCCTGAAAGGTGTCCTGCTTCATCATTGGGTCTTGCTCCTCGTCGGGCCGGCGCTGCAATGCTCGACGGGCTCACTGTTTCCGGGGCTCTTTATCGGAGATCTTTTTAGAGAAGCCGTATGGGTGCGTGCGGGTATAGGGGTAGTGAGAAGGTGTGTGCACAGAGGAAGTGATTTAAAATAGGTCAGGGACAGTCCTATACAATAATTTTAATGTTCTTGGTAGTAACTGCCTAATTAAAATAAAGTGGATGTCCTAGTGGGTAGTAATGTTCCCAGTGGACAATCACTAGTGTGAGGCCGACATGTTTCATCGGGTGGCACTTCTTCAGGACCTATGAATGTGTAGTGCAGGGTGGCGGCAACTTGCTGAGACCTACCCTCGCTCCTGTTCCCCGAGGAGCGAGGGTAGGTCTCAGCAAGTTGCCGCCACCCTTCCGAGTGGAGCAACATCGTGCTCCACTGCACCCCCATCAGGCTGTATCCTCTGCTACTCGGGTCACCACAGTGCCCAGTACAGGACTACTAGGGCCCCAGGACAGGCTACCTGCAACCAATCTGGAACCTGTCTTTAGCTGTGCACTACACATTCATAGGTTCTGAAGAAGTGCCACCCGATTCCATTAGGAACAAGCAGGCACAAAATATGTTCACCTCACACTAGTGATTGTCCACTGGGAACATTACTACCCACTAGGACATCCACTTTATTTTATTTAGGCAGGTACTACCGAGAACATTAAAATTATTGTAAAGGACTGTCCCTGACCTATTTTAAATCACTTCCTCTGTGCACACACCTTCTCACTACCCCTATACCCGCACGCACCCATACGGCTTCTCTAAAAAGATCTCCGATAAAGAGCCCCGGAAACAGTGAGCCCGTCGAGCATTGCAGCGCCGGCCCGACGAGAAGCAAGGCCCAATGATGAAGCATGACACCTTTCGGGGTGTGTGAGGGCAACATGACAAAAGGTTTGTCTTTCCCATCCCTTTTCCTCCTTTAGGAACTACACTCTCCTTGCGTCACATGCTCTTGTGGAGCCATGTGTGTGGGACCTGCCTAAAAAATAGGCTCCCGGTCCCAACCCCCCTTTTTTCATTCAAACTGGAATGGCATGGTGAGCAAAAAAAATTATGGATTTGGGCCCAGTTATCTGTACTGGAGTGAATGTATGACATTGTTCTGCATTCTGTCCATCAACTGTTGTTTTTGCATTTGCACAGTGAATCAGGTGGAACAGACCTAATTTTCCAACACAGTTTGATAAGGGCGGCCATCCTTACCTGGGATTGGTGGAATAACACGGACTCCGATTAGGGGTTTGCTTGGGAAGTGTATGGCGGAGGTCAAAAAATGCGCAGGATAGACTGCAGTTGGTTTAGGATGGTCGTGTTTCTCCCCTTTAGGAATTCTGAGACTTAAGTAAGTGAAGAGAGGAACTTAACTCCTATAACATATAGTAGGTAGGGGTCAGATGAACAACCCAGATTTTTATGAAGTATGCTGAACGCAAAAAGCAATTTGTTTGCCAAAGCCCTTCTTTGAACTAAGTGCTCCTTATAGGTTAGTCTGGAGTACATAACGTTGGATACTATGGATTCCTGTGGTCTGACCCAATTGGTGGTGGGTCCTACCCACCTGGCTGGACATACTCTTGATGGAGTTTTCTCCAGTGATCCCAGGGTGAAGGTGGGCCCTCTGGTCCCGTTGGCGTGGTCCGACCATTTGGCTGTTCCTTTAGAGCTGATGTCTCAGAATGTATCCCCTTTTTCTTTGAATGCTAAGAAGTGGGAACTTAGAAGGAACCTTAAAGCCCATACTAATGAGGTTCTTTCTCCGTACCTGAATAAATTGACGCCTCCTGAATTGCAGGACGCCAACTCTGCCGCCCTTGAGCTTGCAAGTACCATTTCAGGAGCACTAGACTCTCTGGCCCCCCTTAAACAGCACTACTCCGCGAGAAGAGTCCTTCTGCTCCCTGGTTCTCTGATAGACTTAGGCTTCTGAGACAGGGATGTCGCAAACAGTAGAGACTTTAGAGGGCTCCAGAGAAGGAAAAACATAAAGTCTGTCTAAAGGACTATAAGCTAGCCATTGTGGAGGAAAAGAGGGCCTATTTTTCAAAAATCACTGCCTCCCGTACTTCTCCCAGAGACCTCTTCAAAATCATTGACGCTTTATCCTCTCCCCAGGTAGCTGCTCCTATAGTGGAATCTCAGGAGCTGTGCGATAACATCTCGATCTTTTTCCGTTCAAAGATAGTGGACATTTACAGCTCCCTTGAATCCCTTAATCTTGGTATGGCCCCTCCCACTAATGCTGCTCTTGTTAGAGGTCGGAGTTTGTCCGGAGTACATCCTCAGAGTTTCCTGTCCTTCCCCCTTCTTACCTCTGAGCTTACGAGTCAGCTCCTGGACAACATCAAATCGGGCTCTCCTTTAGACTTTTGCCCACTTAAAATTCTGAAGGCCTGTCGGGAGGTTGTTATTCCCCCTCTCATGAATGTCATGAATCGCGCAATCTTGGAGGGTGAGTTTCCTTCTCCATGGAAGATGGCGGTTGTTAAACCCCTTCTTAAAAAATCTACATTAGACCCAGGGGTTCTGAAAAACTTCCGCCCTATCTCACTCCTTCCTGCTCCTACAAAGATGCTGGAATCTCATCTTAATCAGCATCTTAGTTCTTTCCTCCGGGACTCTGCACTCTTGGATATTTCCCAGCATGGCTTTAGGAGTTCTCATAGTACTGAGGCCGCCCTCACGGCAGTTGTCAATAACATCCGCTCTCAGGTCGATAAGGGCCATACCACTCTCCGGGTCCTATTCGACCTGACGGCGGCCTTTGACACCCTATCTCCATCTATTTTGGTTACTCGCCTTCGGGAGATAGGGGTTGGAGGTCCTGCATTGAGTCTCCTGGCTTCCTTTCTTAATAAAAGGGAACAGAAAGTAAAGTTGGGCCAGTTCCTTTCCGCCCCTAAGCCTGTGCTTTGTGGGGTCCCTCAGGGCTCTTCACTGAGTCCTTTATTATTCAACATCTATGTGATCCCACTTGCCAGTGTAGTTAGATCCTTTGGGCTGGACGTACTGTCGTACGCTGACGACACCCAAATAATGGTCTCCCTTACGCAGCCGGTGAAGGAATCAGCTTTGAACTTCAGGAACTGAATAGAGGCTGTGTCGCAGTGGATGGTACAGAACTTCCTGAAGCTAAATGGGGAGAAAACGGAGGTGTTGATATTTGGCGGTTGTCAGGATATCTGGTCTAACGATTGGTGGCCTGCCTCTCTTGGAGACTGCCCTCCTCCCCGTCAGTTTGCTAAAAACCTAGGGGTGTTGATGGATCCTACTCTTTCCTTCGACCGGCAGGTCGGTAGGACTGTCTCCACCTGTTGTGGTATTATTAGGGTTCTCCGAAAAATTGCCCATTATCTCTCCCCTGATGCCCGGAAACAGGCTACTGTGCAATTAGTCAAGTCAAGTCAAGTCATAAAATTTGTATAGCGCACTACATACCCAGCGGGTTTCAAGGCGCTTAGGAGGGGAGGAGGATTATTTGTCAAATATCCACGTTTTAAGCTGCTTTCTGAACGCTAGGTGGTTCTGGGTGAGGCGAAGGTAAGCGGGGAGTGAGTTCCATGTCTTAGCAGCCAGGTATGAAAAGGATCTGCCTCCCATGGTGGTCTTGTTAATGCGAGGTATCGTGGCGAGGGCTTGGCTGGAAGAGCGTAGTTGGCGGGAGGGGGTGTAGAAGGACAGTCGAGAGTTGAGGCAATCTGGTCCGATGTCGTAGAGTGATTTGTGTGCGTGGGTAAGCAGACGGAAAGTGATCCTCTTATTGACGGGTAGCCAGTGGAGGTCTTTAAGGTGACCAGAGATGTGTTCGTTGCGTGGGATGTCTAATATGAGCCTGGCTGAGGCGTTTTGGATTCGTTGGAGTTTCTTCTGGAGTTTAGCGGTGGTGCCAGCGTAGAGGGTGTTTCCGTAGTCCAGCCGGCTCGTGACCAGAGCGTGGGTGACTGTTTTCCTTGTTTCGGAGGGGATCCAGCGAAATGTTTTTCTGAGCATGCGAAGAATGTTGAAGCAGGAAGAGGATACGGCGCTGACTTGTCTGTTCATTGAGAGTGAAGAATCCAGGATGACGCCAAGGTTCCGTGCGTGGTCTGTCGGGATGGGTGCTTTTCCAAGGGCTTCCGGCCACCAAGAGTCGTCCCATGCAGAGGGGGATGTACCTAAGATGAGGACTTCTGTTTTGTCTGAGTTCAGTTTCAGACGACTTTGTTTCATCCATTCGGCAACTTCTTTCATTCCTTCGTGTAGGTTAGTTTTGGCGGTGCTGGGGTCATTGGTGAGAGAAAGGATCAGTTGAGTGTCGTCCGCGTAAGAGATGATGTTGAGGTTGTGTTGGCGTGCGATGGCCGCGAGGGGGCTCATGTATACGTTGAAGAGGGTGGGGCTGAGTGAGGATCCTTGTGGTACGCCGCAAATGACTTCAGAGGCCTCGGACTTGAATGGAGGAAGGCGGACTCTCTGGGTTCTTCCGGTGAGGAACGAGGTGATCCATTCAAGTGCTTTTCCTTGAATTCCGATGTTATTGAGGCGTTGTAAGAGGGTGCTGTGGCAGACTGTGTCGAATGCTGCAGAGAGGTCGAGGAGGATGAGGGCGACTGTGTCTCCATTGTCCAGTAGAGTTCGAATGTCGTCTGTTGCTGCGATGAGGGCGGTCTCAGTGCTGTGTTTTGCTCGGAAGCCAGATTGTGAGGAGTCGAGGGATTTGTTGGCTTCGAGGAAAGCGGCGAGCTGGTTGTTGACAGCTTTCTCGATGACTTTGGCCGGGAATGGAAGAAGCGAGATGGGGCGGTAATTTTTGAGTTCGGTGGGGTCTGCTGTTGGTTTTTTCAGAAGGGCGGTGAGTTCAGCGTGTTTCCAGTCTTCAGGGAAGGTAGCGGAGTTGAAGGAGCAGTTGATGACGTCTCGGAGGTGCGGTGCTATGACGGAGTCTGCTTTGTTGAAGATGTGGTGAGGGCAAGGGTCTGTGGGGGATCCTGAGTGGATGGAGTTCATCATGCGGATGGTGTCCTCAGTGGAGATTGGGTTCCAAGCGTTAAGGGTGTTCACTGGGGGAGGAGGTTCAGCAGATGGTAGGGTGGGTTGGTTTCCGGGTTGGTTGTCAAAGCTGTTGTGGATGTCTGCAATCTTGTTGTGGAAAAAAGAGGCTAGGGAGTCGCAGAGGGTTTGAGAGGGGGTGATGTCGTTGGAGTTGGCCGAGGGATTGGAAAATTCCTTGACGATGTTGAAAAGTTCCTTGCTGTTGTGGGCGTTGTTGTCAAGTCGATCCTTGAATGCTGTTTTCTTGGCTTTTCGGATCAGTTGGTGGTGAGTGCGGGTGGCGCTTTTGAAGGCGTCCTTGGTGCTGGTGGTTGGGTCTTTTTTCCAGGCCATTTCGAGGGAGCGGCAGAACTTCTTGGACTTCTTGAGATCGTCGTTGAACCATGAGGCCTTCTTGCTGCCAGGTTTGCTTTGACGTCTTTTCAGTGGAGCTAAGGTGTCGGCGGTGTTGGACAACCATAGGGTGAGGTTGGCGGCGGCTTCGTTGGCGTTAGAAGAGAGGGCTGGGGAGTTTCGAAGGAGCGATGCGGAGATTTGGTCCGTGGTGATTTTGTTCCAGTTTCTTTGCAGGGTAGGTTGAGAGTGGTTGATGGGTTTCGGCTTGTTGTAGGTGAAGTGAACGCAGCTGTGGTCGGTCCATAGGAGATCTGTAGTGTGGCTGAAGGAGACATGATTGCTGGATGTGAAGATGGGGTCGAGTGTGTGACCTGCGATGTGGGTGGGGGAAGTGACTAGTTGTTTAAGTCCGAGGTTGGCGAGGTTGTCCAAGAGGGTGGTGGTGTTGCGGTCGTTTATCTTTTCAAGGTGAAAGTTGAGGTCTCCCAGAAGGATGTATTCTTTGGAGGGGAGCGCGTGAGGAGTGACGAAGTCCGCGATGTCTTCACTGAATTTTGCGCGGGGTCCTGGTGGTCTGTAGAGGAGGGTGCCTCTGAGTGTGGTCTTGGGGTCGATGTGGATCTGGAAATGAAGGTGTTCAGAGTTTCCGAGATTGACGTCAGAGCTGGTTGAGATGTGGATGGATTTCTTATGGACGATAGCGATTCCTCCTCCTGTGTGGCCGGTGCGGTCCTTGCGTATGATCTTATAGTCTTCAGGGATGGCAATGGTGATGTCTGGGGCGGAGGAGGCGTTCATCCATGTTTCTGTTAGGAAGGCGACGTCTGGAGAGATGGTGTCTAGTAGATTCCATAGGTCGATGGCGTGTCTGTGGACCGATCGAGTGTTGAGAAGGATGCATTGTAGGTGGTTGGGATCGGGACTCTGTGGTGTGGTCGTAGCGGAGATGTTGTCGGTGCCGCTGAATTTGCAGGAGAAGCAGGAGAAAGGTCCATGGGTGTGTCCAGGAGCGGCTTGGACGCAGTTGGGGGAGCGGCCGGGGTTAAGGGCTAGGAGGGTGGAGGCATCGTAGGTAATGCGGGAGGGCTGGGCAGCGCGAGGGGCAAGGGGTCTGGCGCTGGGCGCGGTCCAGGCGCGGACGGGCGTAGACGGGCTTACCTTTGGCGCACCTTCGGCGAGGCCGTAGCGCGTGGACGCTGCGCGTGGGTGCATCTGTCCATAAATGGATAGGGGGGGGGAGGGGGCGGGGGAGGGACAGCTGGGAGGCCGAGGGCGGGGTGTATGTCCGAGCAGGGAGGCGCCACAACAAACGTGATGAAGCAAATGGCTGCTAGCAGAGTAGCAGACTAACCAGGTAGGAATGGCCAGTACTGCTGAAAGCAATGCGAGGCACAAACTTGAGATGCAGGCGCTACGATGTCAGAGCACTAGAGGTGGCACAGTTACAAAATATGAGCAATGCAAGGCACAAACAATTGATTAATGCAGGCGCTGCGATGCCAGAGCGCTACAAGCAGCACAGTTACAGCTAATCAGCAATGCGAGGCACAAATCTGTCTGCAGCCCAAGCGCTACGATACCACTGCAGGCGGGTGAGGAGCTGCGTGGGGGAGCGGCCGTCTCAGGAGGAATCCGGACGGTCACAGAGGAGATGGCGGAGGGTCAGGGCAGAACACTCAGTGGGGGGGAGGGACAGCTGGGAGGCCGAGGGCGGGGTGTATGTCCGAGCAGGGAGGCGCCACAACAAACGTGATGAAGCAAATGGCTGCTAGCAGAGTAGCAGACTAACCAGGTAGGAATGGCCAGTACTGCTGAAAGCAATGCGAGGCACAAACTTGAGATGCAGGCGCTACGATGTCAGAGCACTAGAGGTGGCACAGTTACAAAATATGAGCAATGCAAGGCACAAACAATTGATTAATGCAGGCGCTGCAATGCCAGAGCGCTACAAGCAGCACAGTTACAGCTAATCAGCAATGCGAGGCACAAATCTGTCTGCAGCCCAAGCGCTACGATACCACTGCAGGCGGGTGAGGAGCTGCGTGGGGGAGCGGCCGTCTCAGGAGGAATCCGGACGGTCACCACAAGACTGGACTACTGCAATGCCCTTTATGCGGGCATTAATAAAAGCCTCATACACCGTCTTCAGATGGTCCAGAGTGCGGGGGAAAATGGTTTTAAATATACCCAGAATGGCCTCAGCAGCTCGGAGAGGCCTACACTGGCTTCCCATTGAGTATAGGATCTCTTTCAAGATTCTTTGTCTCGCACATGGGGCCCTCAATGGTACAGGTGCTGAGGGTCTTATGTCACTTATCCACCTTCACTCTCCTGGTCGATCCCTCCGCTCCTTCAACAAAAATCTTCTGGAGGTCCCTAGGTTTGTAAAAGCCAAATGGGGAGGTAGAGCATTCTCTACGGTTGCACCCAGGCTATGGAACTCCCTCTCCCCCGAACTCCGAGGGCAACCTTCATTCGCCTTGTTTCGCAAAGCATTGAAAACCTGTCTTTTTTCCGAAGTGTATTTGTAAAGAGTCCTCACTGGTGTCTATACATTATTTGATCTGCCTAGGCGCCATGATGCCCTTGGGCTAAGTTGCGCGTTAAAAGACTCCCTTCATTCATTCATTCATTACCACTCCGAGGTATTTATTTATAAGATTTGGCAAGCTCCAGCTCCCTGCTGCTTTCCTCTTAAATTTAATATGGTGAAGGCTAGAATTTGCTGAAAAACAGATGACCTTTGTTTTGTTGTAATTGAATTCCAAGCCCAGCGATTATGTGCATGAAAGTAATTTGATTATCAGGCACTGAAGACCAATTGTAGTCTGACTGCATAAAACGATGTCGTCCATGTATTGTAGACACTGCACTGGGGACATTGCTAGTTTGGGTGGATCACTTTGTACTTCACATAATCTTGCGTATGGGTCCACCATGAAGATGCTAATGGACATATCTTCGCCCAGTATATATTGAGCGAGATATGAATCGTCATATGGTCAGACCACCCACAAGTTCCGATACCACAGTTTATTTGCAGATCTTTTGTGACCAGACAAAGTGAAGTATGTGCCCTGTACAGTATGTGGAGTCCTTTATAAATTGTGTTAACTCTAGGGTATTCATTAATAAAAAAAAACTGGACATATAATAGGCACATCTGTCCAACAGTTCAAATCTCGAATTAGCAGTAAGTTACTAAATTTTTTCATTGGCAAAAAAAAATCTTGTAAAAATTCATAGGAACATTTGACATAGTGTGGGGGACGATAGTCTAGCAGTGTTGCTACTGAAGCATTGCCCACTAGTCTTTGAGCAGAAGAAAATTTGAGTCCTGTATCGGGTCAATCTCAATTTTTAGATGCATCAAGGGACTGTTTTATAACGGCGGAGTGCTCCACCTCCCACTGTTCCCCGTTTCCGAATAACATTCAATGTACAGTAGCCTTCAAGGACAGCCGTTAACAAAGAAGGGCCTAATGTATTAGTAAGTCTTGTTTCAATTATTAAAAGACAATAGGTTGTTCAGAGCATAATGTTTCAAAGATCTCTATGCTTTGTTTTACCAACGGCCTATTGTTCAAGTAAATCATCTTCAATACATAAGTGTTATTTTTTCAGGGGGCGACTGGAGAGACTTAGCTGCCCCTTTCCCCTTCTGATTTAGTATCCTATTCTGAATTATTACTAGCACTTCATGAGGTGGGAGATATGTTACCTGGTTCAATGTGTGAAGCTGTTTTGCAGAGTATGTGGCAAGCCCAACATAGTGGCTTTCCCCTGGTCCTGTCTGGGCATGGATGGGCAAAAACGGGCCTGCCTTTGTGATACAGAATGCTCCCTTGCACCGCCGAAGGATTTTGGCTTCCAGAAAAAAAAAGCCTAAGGGCCTTATTAACATCTCGGCGGATGGGTTACTGATATCCCATCCACTGAAATCAAAATCACATAGGATATAATGGGATTTCGATTTCAGCAGGAAGGATATCCGTCACCGTTGTGACAGAGTAACTTGTTCGCTTAGATCGTAATCAGGCCTTAAGACTCAAGGTAAAACCTCTGTGTTGTAAAGAATCACTCGATTTACGTAGTAAATTCCTTTATTATAGAAAGCCAGCACGTGTGCTCCAACAGACACGGAGCGTAACTGCAGTCAGCTTGGCGATCAGCTGGCAACTGTCAATTCTGACAGTTCCCAGCTGGTGACCTCACAGCTGGTACGGTGTCCTCACAGGGACACAGATAGGCGCATCAGATAAGGTGTCCTGTAGTGGACACAAGAACTACAAACGCAACACTCTGACTGTGTCAAACCTTGTTGGTGTGTCTGACCCATGCTCCATCACAATAGGTGTGAAGTTGCACCCAGGAGCCCACTATCATAAGGCTCCGGT
Source organism: Lissotriton helveticus (assembly GCF_964261635.1). NCBI lineage: Eukaryota > Metazoa > Chordata > Amphibia > Caudata > Salamandridae > Lissotriton > Lissotriton helveticus. The sequence continues at coordinate 773,154,029 of NC_136057.1, forward strand.
CACGGGACAAGGAGATCAAATCTATAGAGCGGGTTTGGTAATCCATTTAGTACTACAACCACAACATGGTGGGCCAACCAGGCAGCAAAGTTTTCCCAGTCAGATAAAGTTCTCAAGCCCTTGGGTTTGGAGCCTGGGCTTCAGCATATGGGCCCCACTCCTGCAAGCATGGGTCTCACCTCTGTATGCCCCCTCCCTGCGGCCTCACAGGACACAGCACAAGTCACCAGGGAGCCCCCTGCAATCAATCAGAGGGCTTCCCCAACCTTTCCCGGCCCTTGATTCACCAGCGAGGCTGCTGCAGTCATGAGGGTGCCAAGCAGGCCAGGAAAGCAGTTCTGCGGTAGCCACGTGAGCACCAGGACCTCGGACTCACCCCCAGGAGTAGGCTTTCAGGCCTTCTGAAAGGGAGCCTCCCATCATCCACCACGGCCCTCCACCCCCCTTGTCAGGCCGACCCACAGGAGGGGCCAGCGGTGTCAGGTGATGCTGCCTCCAATTTGGTGCAATGCAGGCCAGAGCTGCTGGCCCCCATCCTGCTCCAGCCTATGAGGTGCGATGGCGGCATCAGCGGAGCACTGTGCTGGGCGGGCTCAGCAAGCAGTGGCTGTGACCTCCAAGCTTCTCTTCTGTGGACCCACCATCGAGGATAGAACAACTGCATGATTGGGTGGATAGTAGGCAGATGGTAAGAGCAGCAAGCTGATAGAGTTCATGTGTCCCCCATGTTGGACCTCCAGGCCATGCAGTTTTGAGGCTCTGTATATGGATGTCCTCCGTTTAGGCCAGCTTTCTGAATATGCTGTGGCTCTGCATATACTAGAACTTTCATTATGCCAGAGTTTCGATTATTGGTGAGTTTAGGTTATAGCCTTACACCATAGTTTGTGATGAAGTGCCTTGTGTAATGCTTTGGCAAATTTAGGTTTAAGCATTTACTTGATTTCACAAAATGTTAAGTAAGTAATGATTCTACTTGTGACCTAGTGCTTAGGATGCCAACTGAGGCTTAAGGAAATCACCCCCACTTGACCACCTTGTGTAATTATTGAGCAGATCACATCTTCTCACTGTGCCATAGTTCCCTTGTTTGCCATAAGTGCAGACACATACGAAGTGCTAGATCAGTGACAGGACATATGCATTTTACAACTAGATAAAATTTGCAAAGTCTTGTTACACTGACAAATGTAATGGCTTATCTATGCCTGGAAGTTTGGGTTACATAAAGTGTTTTTCACTCATGAATGGATTTACTCGCATGAAGATTTTCAAGGGAGCAGATCTCACAAGAGCTGGACGTAGGTGGGAATTTGAGCACAGTACACATTTACATGTTTAATTATTTACGAGCTTCTCCCCAACGCTCCCACCTGGAAAGCGTTTAAATGCAGTCCTGACCAGTGCAGGAGTGAAACTTTTTCCAGGGTGGAAAGGGAGTTTCTTCGGGGAGTGGAGGGTGCGGTGCAAGAGGAACAAAATAATTTTTCAAACAAGTGAACTTGCACTTGCTCTGCAGATTGTTGCTACATAAATATGTGCATTAATATATATACTCATTAGAAAAATAGAATTCAGAAAATGATGCTGAGATTCTGCTTGCATGCCTGCAACTGTTACAGGTATTCAGGTCTACTTCTATAAGGTCTAGTGAATTCCTGGACGTTGTAAATCTGCACCAGTATGTACAAATACAAGGACATGGATCTGCAGGTGCACTTTCAATATTGGCGAGAGGTTTTTAGGGGGGCGTTCTTTGATTACAAAATAAAATTAACACTTTTGCTTCTGTTCTCCTGCATGTATTTTCATGTAATGAAGGAGCATTCAGCGAGCATTACAAAACGCCACAAATTGTTACGTTTTGCAAACACACACATTTTTGTATTAGAACCTCTGTCCTAAATGCAAGCTAAGCTTACAAATCACTGCGTTTATTAAAGTGCTTCCCTAACAGCAAAGGCTTTGATTTAATTAACCATATGTACCGTTCCATTACGCCAGACCCGCCCGCATGCCTATTAGGCTATGTTACAGCAATCCCCGATGCCAGTCGCCGCGTAGTGGCGATGTTGCTGCTGTTGGCAAAGCGTAGGGTGGTTAAACCAGCACCATTAGCTAACACGCTGATGCAGCACACTGCCAAACACACTTGACCAGGGGCGGTGGGTGAGATTTTAAAGTGGTGGGGCGGAAAGTGATTGTCATACAGCACCGTTGCGAGCGAGCGCAGCGACGAGCCCGATCCCCAGAAGGGGGGTTTGGGGGGGGGGGGGTTACCCCCCACCCCGAGAAAATTTTGAAGAAAAATCGTGCATTTTCAAGCAAATTTGAGAAAGCAGGAAGGTTAATAAAGCAATTGTGAAAGTGCAGTTATTACATTAATAGATGGCATAACATAGGTAGCTGCTTATTCAGTATAACCACAGAGCTTCATACATTCCGCCCTATTATGCTCAGGTGCTGAATTCAGACTATAAGACTTTCATGGAAATCTCAGCTCTAAGAGTAGAAGAAGTTGCACAGCAGTGTAATGGTTGCCAGGCTCGTTCCGCAGGAGCGCCAGGAACTTGAAGAAAAGTCCACCGTCTTCCCCTACGGCCTTCCGACTCTATAAGACTGTAGAGTAACGAATGGCACACCAGGGGAAAACAGGGAAACAATGTACATCTCCAACAGCTCCCCTTCCCACAAAATGACTGCTTAAATACAGCCGTATTGCCTCCTGCCTCTCTGTGCCATAGTGGTTGCTGGAGGCACTGAAAGAGACACTGCTTGAGGGCCTGGAGAGTGACCAGATACATAGCCCTAACTCCCATGTAAAAAAATATATAGCATCAGTTTCCTTACCTTTCTTTAACACTGGTGTTTGCTGGGTTGTAGCCGGGATGAAAGAGCAGCAAAGGAGGTTGGGGTCCTCTTGTTGTTTGCTGATAAACCTGTCAGTAATCAAAGTACAACGTATAAGGTGCAGTGCAATAATATGAAGAAAAGGATAGTTTTGCGGGTTTGCTGCACACTTTTTAATAGATTTACTTCGTTATTTTGTACTTTTACACTTCTTAACACTGTCTGGGCATTGGGTGCACCTCAGTAATACTGTTCAATTCCCAAATATAACGATAAACAGAAAGGTGACCGCGCAAAAGTCCTACTACTGCGAGGAATCACGTGCAGATGCGTTTTTAGTAACTTTGGAACTGTTTTACCTAGAAACAAATATTTATTGGTCAAACTCTGCCGATTATGTAACAGATGATGGATTATGAGGCAAATGGAGCAAATCTATAAATATGCTAACATTGCTGCAGCCGCACAGTCACATAATTCCAGTGGGTTGTCAGTTAGCAGGCCCCACTGTAAGTGAACCACACATCAAGTGGAATCTCTAACGTTCATGCACCAATCTCTGCAATTCCGTACTGCCACCATATCAAGTGTGGCCCCCTCGAACCTTGAGTCTTCGGTTCAGAACTTTGATAGGCATGTAAGATGCTAAGAAGCACAACATCTGCCTGACAATGAAATGCCACCATGTTTCTGACTGTTAACTGCACGTTTACAGAGGAGCTGGCGCAGCCCCATCTCTTTGCATTTCTGAGAAGTGATACCAATGAAATTACCAATTTAGTAATTAAAAGTAAAGCATGCCTGTTGATTAAAAATTCGTACATACGATTAAAACAGTAATTGCTACCAGAAACGTTTTTCCAGTGACTAATGACTGAATTAATGTTGAACTTTTCCATGGTTCCTCGAGCTTACACAGCCAGAGAGGAGCAATGTCAGAGATTGAATGGTATAGATAGAGCCGTCAATGTGAAAAGAATTAGAAACAAATCAAGCAAGGAAAAGAGGAACAGAGAAAAGCAGGAAGGATGGAGGGAAGAGAAACAGGGAAATTTCAAGAGACAAAAGGAATCGGAGGGAGCATAGGGGGGAAAAGGAAGGGAGGAAGGATGATTTGAAGGAATGATTAAAACAAGTAAGGAAGAATGTAAGGACATAAGGAAAGGGAAAATAAGGGGGAGGAGGGATAAGAAGACAAGGAAACTGTGGATGAGACACATAAAGACATTAAAATATCTTCCTCGCATATAAATTACATACAACATTATTATAAAACAGAATCAGTCATTTCATCCCAAACACTATATCTGCCATAATTCTATAACAACTGTAGACAGTGCACAATATGTTACACAAGATTAAAATGCAATGGTAGCATCATTTGGATGATCTATCCCCTTTGTTGACGCCCTGGTCTGCGTTATCAATTAAAGAAACGTCAATACGGAAAAGACCACACAAATGCTATCAGGGTTGCACAGATGAAATGATACCCTGTCCCGTCATAATCTCCATACTGTTTGTTATCGAGATAAGATGTTTGATGGATGTTAAAAGAGTTTTCTTCCAAAAGTCCTTGTGAGTTAGGCACGGCACTCTCAACTCGGTGCTCATTGCAACAGGGAGACTCGCCCGAGACCTGAACATTATCCGTAAAACTGAAGCCTAATCTTCAGTCTGAATGCTCTGGCGTTTGGGTGTGCTACCTATGTTAACATTGTTATTTAAATTCAAAAACAACAAACAGCAAATACGGTACATTAGCTGAAATACATAGTGGCAGTAGAGGCACACTGTAAAGATGCGTGGCCGTGAGGTGCACAGAAAAGATAGCATCCGTTTATTTGCACCTGAAGAAAATGAGCAGTGATAAGCAAATATGAGCTGCAATTAAGGAGTGAAGATTCTTTCTATATATGTGCAGTGGCGTCACTAGGGTTGGTGTCACCCGGTGCGGGTAACTCATGGTGTCACCCCCTCACGACTTGCCGCATGGACTCGAGTCTCGGCAATGACGCTGAACATCCTGTGATTCTACGCAAGTAACTTAATCTCCCCGTGCCTATCAAAAAATGAATGTGTCTTCATGTAATGCAACTGGTGCTATGTAAAGCACTCTGATACCCGATTCGGGTCAAGTACGTGCTATATAAAACTCTGTATGATATCCGATTCGGGTCAAGTTTGTGCTATATAAAACTCTGTAAAATAAAAAAATAAAATGTAATATTGCTTAACCTGTAGTCTGTCGGCTTCCACCCCCCCACCCCCCTGCTCATACCTGTGCAAGCCGGTACTGGGTCTAACTCGTGAATGCACAGTACCATAGCTGCCAAGGTGTCCGATTGCTAACGTGTGACATTTTCATAATTGAAGTGTAATTATGAGTGACATTCAACGACTATGAGTGACACTTTCTAGCAAGCAAAATCAAGCAATGAAGAAGTGCAAAACATATAAATAACAGACATCACACGAATTTGGGCAACGAAAAACTCAGATCTTAAAACTGCTGTAAAGTGGTAGAAATGGAAGGGCACTAACCTAGTAAAAAGCAGTAGCTCACAGATAATCATCATAAAATACAATTTTGTGAACGTGTGGTTCATGTTCTTTCCTTCCTTCTCCCCTTTTATCCTCTTTCTTGCTTTTTCCCTCCTTCCCATTGTCGCATTTTCCTCTCTAGTAAACTTTTTCTTTCTCTTTCCTTACTCAAAAGGTAACAGAGGTAAAACGGGTTAGCCATGTGGCATCATTTGGGATCAAAGCGTGCATGATGTTACTTACGCTACCCCAGACGTTTGGACTGACACTTTATAAAGCTAACTTTCTCTGTATGCTAATAGCACCAAGAGGCATTATTGATCCAGAGCCCCTGTGCTGGCGTCTCTGGAGGTCGAAAGGGCGCCGTAAACTGCCATTGACCCTGGCTGACTTTAGCACCCCATTCGGGACACAAGCACAGATGTCCACGTGCAGCTATCAATGTATAATTGGTCTAGTAGTTACTGCCAGACAAGGTGATCAGGAAGGTGCAGCTAAACCTGCTCAAGCAATGTACTGAAAAAAAAAAACGTCTCTGGAGCGTCCGGCAACGAAGCACTTTCCTGGCTCCATTCATTAATTGTATTGCCCCTTTTCTGCATTCTTGGCCACGGTGCCCTGCCCCACTCACTTTAAGTATAGATAGGTCAGTTGCCCTCGCTGCCTGCACCCTTCGACCGCTGGTGTGTGAAAGCTGCTGCCTGCTATAGCATACGCTCTAATTATGTTTTGAAAGGTACAGGTGTTGGCGATTGTGCATTTAAACTTGTAGAGCAGCAAATAAAACAAAATGCTGCACAACCATTTAACGTGCCCCCAAACAGCCCCCACTTTGGTGTAATATCGGCGAAAACACCGTCCTGTGCATAAGACCCAGCAAGGCCTGCAGGCAGCCAACATAAACTAAAGCAGAAACCACTGACCCGCACAGTAACTGGCCTCTCGGGACTCCGGCAGTTCACATATGGAGAAGGCATGTCACTTTTTTTTCTTGCACTTCTTTGTCTCGAACCTAAGTTTGTCCTTTCTGCAATTGTGCGGGAAGCCATTCGAGATAGTAACTGGTCTGCCAGATAGGCAGAGGTGTCAGTCGAGATGGCTTCGTAGATAATGCTGCTAGTCTTGAAGGTGGGAGGAGCTTGCAATTGGAGCCAGTGAAGTTCTGTTAAGATGATGATAGAGGGCTCATAGGTTTTTTCAGGCCCTTTACCTTGCATGCTATGGTCCCACAGAAGAGCCAATGTAGAGTTTTGGAGGCTGCAGAGCAAGACTTTGCCGAGATCTGAATGCAAAAGTACAAGACCTTGAATGACAGCACTGAGGTCCCTTTCTGGTGGATGATTTTACACTCTATAGCAGAGAGAGCTATCACCAAGGCATTTGAAGTGTTTAAAGGTGAGATCAATTTCACAAGTACACTGAGTGAAAGTTACTGCCGGCCGGGGTAATACCGCGCAAGCATCACAGCACGACTACCCTTCCGCCCCCTAAGCATAGTTATTCAACTGGAGTACTGTCTTGGAATATTTGTTGGACAGTCTCCATCCCTGGCATTTGCAATTCGGGGCGGCGGTGACTCGGCAGCGCCCGAGGCCACTCAGGTGCCATGCTGCTGAAATTAATGATGCTGCCCGTGAGAATTACAGTATTCCTGCTGTGTTTTTATTACACAGCGAGCCAGAGCAGCGTAACCAGATTGGTGTCACCCCATGATGGGGTGACACCCGGTGCGGTCCGCACCCCCCTCGGTTACAATTTACCTTCATGGAATATTTAGCAACGTTGTTAAACACTAGGATATTTCTGCCTTTATACGAGGTCTCACAGCATTCCTTCCTGTGTGAAGGGACTCGTTCAATCATATTGGCAGTAATCCACACCAAACTTCCAATAATCCATGTAAACAGGTACTCCGTGTTACTTGTTGAACTTATGAAACACAAGAGGACATTATGCCTCATTTAAGGAAATGAAGAGGCAGGCTGTGGTTACGGAGAAGCAAGTCAACATTAACCTGGGATTACCAGAAGGAAAACGATCAGCTGTCCGTGACTGTAATCCCTCAACTTGACAGGCCCTTAAAATATTCACATTTATAATCCTGGAAGCTTGGCCGTGGCACAACAGGGAACGGGGGTTTACGATAAAACACACACTCACATACAATGTTACTGCCAGAAGGAAAACTGCAACCAGTCAAGAGGATGCGAGCCAAGCAAGGCCTCGCGTCCCCCAGATATGCCTCATGAAACCTTCACTGTGAGCTGCGGCCTTAATTAAAGCGAAAAAGTCCTACCAAAGCATTCAACAGAAATATAGCTTGGTGGAATGAGAGCGAACTGAAAGCCTGCTAAAAACACTCATATTGCAGTCTAGGTGGGGTTCCGAGTGCTGTCGCCGCTGATTTATGCAGCCCCGTTAGACATGTTAAATATAGTAATAAGGCCCCAAGCGCGACCTGGCTGCACACCGTCCGTCACTTACTTTTTTCGAAGTCAGTCAGCCCGCCGGCGACTCGATGCCTGGATTGATGATTGATGACGTCGTCGATTATTAGTCACTCTCAGAGTAGAGTTAGAGTAGTCGTCTAGTCGACTCAAATAATTGCACAGCACAATGTCTCTCTCTGTCTCTCTAAGCTGCTCACGTGGTGAGTCGCGATGAGACAGAGAGAGCCCCCACCCCCACTTGCAACTTAACTAAGTAATACACCGCGCGCACGTCCCCGAATCGGAATGGCCATGGCCAATCACTGAATGGCTTCACATGCTGAAGTCACAGTGATTGGCCATGTCCATGAAGGGCCTGGCATCCAATAGTGGATTGCCTGTCCTTCAGCGCGGTGGACCAGCCAATCCTGGCGCTGCATAAGCGCCAGGATTGGCTAGGGGGGCACACAGACTCCCCGCCCTGGCGCGGCGCCTTCTCAATCAACGGGTTAAAGACGCACCCCCCCTGGGCCCCTTCTTCGGTCCGTGCTGGTCAATTCAATTGACGGTAACGCGCATGCGCGGGCAAGTTTCTGCCCTGAATGCCTCATGCGCAGGCAGCAGAGTCCAACTCGAGTCGCAGGTGTTTGTTGTTATTATTTGTTACCCAGGTTACCAGGCCAGCCCCACCCCCTGCGCACTCCCGATTACATCGTGTCTGTCCCGATCCCGATCCCGATTCCGAAGCGCTGTGCTGCGCTTCATTTTAGATGCTCTCTCTGACTCTGAGTCTCTTGTGACTGTCGCAGCTGCAGGTGCGTCCACCAGGCTTAGTGGGGCTACGCCCCTACACCCCAATGGACGCACCGCTGCTGCACTTGACTGAGTACTGGCACTTCATGCACCTCGCGAGCCGCGCACATGACATTTGGGCCCCTCTGATGACATATCTCTGCCAACTGGACGACCCCGGTGAACATATTAGCTCCCCAACGTGCACTATCCTGAGAGCCCGCTTGTAGCAGCCTCAATACTCTATGCATATGGCCACACCCTGTGATAATCTACGCTATATACGCTTCTGGCAGTATGAATTGCACACCGATAGCTTTACTGTGGTATAAAGTGCTATAAATATGCAACTATGACTGCACATTTTGTGTTAAGGGTATTCCTATCGAGCAGACCTTGCCACATGGATCGCAGGAATGCTTTACACATAGCATTGTTGGTTATTAATAATAATAATAATAATAATTAAAAATGCTCTTCAACCGCGTTTTTCTATAAGACCATGAAGAGAAAGAGGGAGAAGTTAAGGATTTTTAGGGAGCAGGAAACGGACGAAAAGATGTATCCTTGGAACTTTGCAAAAGTTAAGAAGTGTAGCAATCCAGGTGGATGTCGTCAAAATCTTGAGGCAGCAGATAAGCTCAATTCACAATTTGTTATATTGGCACAGGGTATAGAAATGCCCTCTTTCCCCTACATAGTCTCTAGTGTGACTGTGTTAATTGGAGATACATTGCTGTAGTGGGTGTGCGCGGTGAGATGGGCATCCACCACACAGCAGCTGTACTGAACCCATCATACTCCTTTCATATAAGCCATCTAATGTCGATGAGACAGCGATGAGCTTTTAGATGGAAAGATTAGGTAAGTTTATTTTAGGCACCCTTAAGTTCATTATTGTTATAAATAAGATACTAGTCTAAACAATCATGCTGGCAGAAGATGGTAGCATCTTTAGAAATGAAGAAGACAGTTACGTTTCTTTGCTTTGTCCATTTGAAGTTCTATTTCCCTGCAAATGGGCTATTTTGTAAATGTTTTAAAATTGTCATAGATCATATTTTACGATTATTGGTCTCTTTTCAGCTTTTCAGTATGCTTTCGTTATCTAAATTATCTTCAAATGCTATAAACGGAAGGTTCAACAATGTGACTAAAGAGGAAGCAATTTATAAATACTTGAGAGCTGTACCAGATGGTAGATGTGACCAACGCATCAGGTAAGGAAAATTATATAGCGTTTCAGATTTTCAAAGTAATTTTTTCAATAAGCCTTTTCATAATTTGATTTGTACAATATTTATTTCTTTAATCTGTTTAAAATGTAATCGCGCTGTGGGGACGTTAATAAAAAAAAAAGAACTTCCGCGAAACATGGTGGCTTTTTATATTCATTTCCTTACAATACAGTGACCGGCAGAAATGTTATAACATACGGTATCATAACACAAGTGTACTGTTTTCTGGGATATACAGAGACCAGACTGTGCCATCTTCTTCCAGACAATGAGATACACCCTCTCTGAAAAGATAAGCTTATATTATGACAAACATTTTCAAAAATATTTTAATAAGCCTTGAAAAAGCCCACTGGATTATGCGCAAAAGAGTAAAATACCTTTGGCTGATTTTAATTAAAATACATTTGAACGATTGCTCATAAGTGTCAAATTTCTTAATTCATAAAGAAAAATAAAGGACTTTGTGCATTATAACGTTAATATTTCCATGGACTCCAGCATAAAAAGATAAAGGCGAATAATAATCAAACTCTTGAAACACTAATGAATTAACACATCTACAACTGCAAGAACTATGGGTTAAATGACTGGTAAGAGTCCTGTTGTAAATTCACTGAAGATAGATATTGACAACAATTCCTAAGGCTTAAAGGTTTACTGAACCTGTAATGCCTAATTTGATTCTCCTATTGTAGGAAAGAATATTTGATTATTGTAAGTACGAAGTCGCAGTTACATTACACATTTTCCCACTACAAAGATAAGGTCTCTCCCAGTGACACAAACGTCGTACTTCAAATACTTGAACTCCTCAGAAATGGGCAACATTGGGGAAGGTTCCATACACCTCAAAACCACGCTTTAATATTTAAGATTACCGGATATGCTTGCTTTCCAAGCCCAAGAGAAAATCTCCATCTCTCTCTCAACTCTGCTTACCAGGGACAAGCCCTTTCTATGATAGGGGTGCAGTTTATTTCTGAGAATGGTATGACCGGGGCAAGATCAGTGGGGTTTCTTATCTTTCAGCTCAACATCTTCACAAATACGATAAAAGAATAGATAGAATTGTATGAGATTGCTAAACCCTTTCCCAACCTAGACCTCACTCTTGGCCTTTATCTCAGTCCTTCCGACTGTAGTCTGTGTTAGCAAACAAACTGAGAGAATGTAGATGGATGAAGCTGGAACCACAGAGCTCCACTGTAGTCCACTATTAGTCAAGAAAGTTGGAGTTGTGTTTTATGTGTTTCGACTTTGAGCCATTTATTTGGGAGAGTGGCCATTTAATTGACAACTCTGAATAAAGTGAGTCCCTGAGAAATGGTGTAGTGTGGATGTCTTTTCAGAAGCAGCTGTTCAGAGATTGTTACTGGCACTCTTGAATATGACCCGCCTTCTCCACCTGCTGAATTTGCAGACTTAAACCTTGGCTGATCTGATTTCCACTGGTTCTTCACTCTTAAGTGAAAAGTTTTTAATTCATGTATTTTTGTTACTCAAGTGAAATTACATTGCTCAACCCAGATAAATGTGTACTTCATAACTCGGAAAGATGCTAAATAATCAACTCTCTGAATTTTTGGAGCAGCGCAAGCTTCTGCATCCCAGTCAGTCCAGGGTCCGTCCCCAGCATAGTACTGAGGCACCAATGCTAAAAGTATCAGACCATATTAAGCTGTCTTTGGATCAAGAGCGGAATGCTGCTTTGATTTTACTTCATCTTTTGCCGGCACGTCCAGGTTCCGTCCCCAGCATAGAACTGAGACACCACATTGCTAGGAGTATCAAACCATATTAAGCTGTCCTTGGATCAAGGAAAGAGCTGCATCTTTGTTCTCCCCCTCTTAAGACCCAGGGTGTGTCTGGGGATGTCAGAGTCCTCCCCTGTTTGCTCCACCTCTAGGTCCTGTATCGCCTTCTTTAACTTCACCATAGCCGCCCCCCTGTCTTTTTTATGTCCCACCATTGGGGAGAGTGCCTGCCCCCTGACCATCACCTTAAAGGCTTCCCATAGGATTTGTAATGCTTCACAGTATGCATCAGCCCTTTTTTAACCTCGGTGACTTTTTAGTATGAGGGGTACATCGAGATGATCTTCCAGGGATGTGGCGCACCCATACTGTAGGTCAGCCATATCGGGAAATGGTCTGAGATACCTCTCGCTGGGTCACACCTCACATAAATTTGCCACTTGGTCGGCCGGGGTGAGAATGAAGTCTATTCTTGAGAGACTATTGTGTTCTCCCGAGTGGAATGTGTAGTGTTATGTATCCGGGTTGTGAGTTCGCCACACATCGGCGAGTCCCATGGCAGTAAGGTAGTCAGAGAATCGAGAGTGTCTGTGTGGTGGGCATCGTGGGGGGAAAATGATCCCTCCGATCACACAATGTTGTGTTAAAGTCCTCTCCTGTCAGGAGCTCTCCTTTTGGGGACCCCAGCAACACTTTGTCCAGGTCTGCGAAGGTTATGTTTTGCAGTGTTGGGGGAACATACACCATCAAAATAGTCAGTCTTCCCTTCCCATATGCCTGATACAGCTGCTCATCTTCCCTGTGTATCCTACCAGGTTTGTTCCACCTCCAGAGGGAAATGTTTCCAACTCCTCTGGACCCTGAGGTAAACCAAGCATGGGCCACTAGTTTAGATCTCCATTGGTCTAGTGCTCTACATGTGTTGCACACTAGGTGGATTTCCTGCAACCAGACTACGTTCGGGGGGGTGTTGTTTGACGTACTGGAGCACTAGCTCTTGTTATAATTTGTCCCCCACACCATTAACATTCCAGGACAGTTGCCACAATCCTGTAGTGGTCATGGATTCAGCCATATTTCGTCTGATAGTCCCCTCCATTGGTCCGCTGTCCCGGAGGTCGGGCCCGGAATAGTGATCCTATACTTGGCTCAGCCATGTCGCTGTGTGTCCTGTATTAGCTCAACTGCCGCCGTTTTCAACCAATCAAACAATTCATAACTAAATGAGAGTGCATTCCCTTCCCTCCCCATTCCCCCGTCCTCTTGGTCTCTGAAAGACTGTTCCTCAACACTGAAAAATATGGACTAACCCCCCCCTTCTACCTTCCTGCAGTATGGGTTGTGAACTACCCGTATCCCCAACTCTGCAAAGTGCCTGTCGTCCCACCCCAATCTGAACTGTGGAGGACTATGGCCCTGCCATTTCACCCACTGCCCCTCCCTTAGCTATTGATGAACTAGAAAGTGTTACCAACATATCAAAACAGCAGCCTCTTATTGCAAAGATGCAGTCCCCATCTGCACCACCTAAAAAGGAGTGAGACTGTAGTTGAGGGTTCTCCATGAGCCCGAAGTACATGGGGCCACATCCACCATCCAGTTTTCAATCACTGTAATGCCGATAGCCCCTGTTAGTTACTCAACCGTCCCAAAAAGTAGAGTAGTGAGTTATACATTGCCCATCATTCCATTTGGCGCAGCTGGCAACATAGGTTCGCTACTCTGTGTGTTTTGCAGGTCTCTTTGTCTGCCTGTACCTTTGCGAAGCATGGAGTACTTCACTCCCTTGTCTCGCAGCACTTTTTTAACTTCTAAGAAACTTCTCCTTTGCCTCTGGACCTTCATAGTAAGATCTGGGAAGAAAGTAATCGTGCTATTTTCATATGGCACCAGAGGAGTGCTACGAACTGTCTGTAGTATAGCATCCCAGTCGCAAAAATAAAAAAATCGGGCCAGAATCCGCTTCCTTGGGGTCCCGGGTTTTGGTTGTCCCCCAGGGGACCCGGTGTGCCTTTTCTACTGAGAAAAATCAAGATAGGCCACATAGCCGCAAGTGATTCTCTACCAGGTCTCCAACGAAGAGGTCCGCCGAAGGCCCTTCCGCACATTCAGAGACACCAAATATGCGTATGTTTCATCGCAATCTGTCCTCATGCTCATTGAGTTTGTCCTTCAGCAGTTTACTTTTGGCTTGCAGTTTGTTCACTTGTTTCATTAGTACTTCTGTGTCTGCCTGAAGATCAACCGTTGTGGCCTCCACTTCCTTAACTCTAGTGCCTATATTTCGGAGGTCCGCTTTAATGTGCGAGACCTCAGTTGTGACTGACTGCATTCGTGTTTCTAGTGATGTACGTACTTTACTTATGGCCACCATGACATCTTGGAGTGTGAGGTCCACCTCCTCCGGCGGTGGCTGGGCTCGAGGGGCAGAGATTGGTCTCTGCAATCATCAGCCGTCTCCTGACTTCTATGCATCGTGAATCTGTTTAGCTTGGTTGGGTATGTGCCGCACATTCCTTTTCCACCTGTCATCCTGGTTAATCGTTGTGATTGGGGGAAACGATGCAAGGACACCGGGCCCTTTGAGGTAATCAACGTTGCCTGTCTGTGGACTGTCAATACTCGAGGCGGCTTGTCTGGGCTCTTGCTCTGTGGCAGGCTGCCCCTCTCACTCCTGGCCCCCAACACCAGCCACCGTGGGGAACATGAGGGGCTCTACTTCCATGGGGGTGCCTCTCCTTACTCCAATGGTCGTGCTGCAGCCTCTCGAGTTGGGCTGGCCATTGACTCCTTTTGCTCACCTTAGGCCCCGGCCGACTCACATAGGTAGGCTGCTCACTTTTTTCCACCTCACTGTCTTCTAGAAATGCTCACGCCTCACCGGGCCCCATGGTCGCACAACAGAGGCCAGGCGCTACACTGTCAGTTCCTCAGGTAAAGGGATAATGCGTCAGATTATGTGGGATTTATACAATGGGTTGCGGGAGCCCCTCTAGTGAGCGGCCATCTTCCACGCCCATGTCATTCTTGTGTCTACGGAGTGAACATGGAGAGTATGGTATCTCAAACTTCTGAACTGAGCATTGGTCCTCCAATCAGGCTGCCCCTTTGGAGGGGGGGGGGGGTCCACTTATGGACATCATTTAAGGTTCCCCTGGAATGTCCCTTGTGATCCCTGGCACTGCCTTTGCAACCGCTTGTGTCAGCAGTGACAAAATCAGTGCCAGGAACAGAAGCAGCTCGTCGTTATGGACGTATGTGGGGACTTCACTCCCCTTCTTTTTTTGTTAAAAAATGTATTATACTAATAGTGAATATTACATTATTTACTATTAGTTTAATAAAAAATGTAGTACACATAACTGGAATATGACTTTTCCCTGCAGCGTAGGTAAGTTAAAATACTTTTAAATGTATGTTGTTTGTATGCTTGCAGTTTTGAGTGTGTTTGTGTAAGAGTGTGTGTATGTGTGAATACGTGTGTATGTGTGAGTGAAGGTCAAAGGGCACGTTAAGTCAATTCCGCTACCCCAGGCATTTTGGTGCATTGACCTCCATGGATCTACTGTCACAGCTGCAGGGCATGCTCCTATACCCGACCCTGGGCATATTCCGTCTTCAAGCATGGAGATTAAGCGGTAGCAATTGACAGTCTTTGACCTTCCTGCAGAAGTCTGTGATGTCATTCCTGTGATGTCATCCCTCAACCTAGACAGTATACGCCTGCCATTGGGACAAATTTGTGGCTTGGCATGCTACCAACATTTTTTTATATATATATTTTAATTGATAGAAGAAAAACAAGAGGAAATAATACACATATCTGGTATCATACAATAGAGTACATTACAAAGGTGAGTAGGCGAATAAACCAATGTGGTAAAATCAATGCACGGAGTACAAGACGTCAACGTTAGCAGGTATGTGAAAGAAGAAAAATAGTACGATCAACAACCCCGTTGAACTGATGCCTTCAAGGCCTGTCCACCCACGAATCAGGATTATTAAGACCAGAGTAGACACCCAGATATGTGAAAAAGATACTCAGGATAAGCAACCCACCTCTCGTATAAAAAGGGAAAGGAAAGAAAAAGGCCTTAGAACTAAACAAAGACAATACAAACCCCCCCCCCCATTCTCCCCTCCCTGCACCCCTGCAATGGCTACGGCCTGACCCCACTAGCAGTGTGCCAGTCGCCCAACAACTAAGACCTAAAAGAAGGAAAAGAGTGGAGGAGGAGATATCATACAGGCTCCCGGTCTCCCCTACCCCCCGCCAGAAGCAAACTACCCCTAAATATAGTCAAAACATTGTGAAAGCAGCAATTACAAGCCAAACAAACCGGGTAAGTTTATAAAAAACGCCCGACTCCCGCATCATTATAGGCTGCAAGTCCCGTATCAAATGAAGCCTTTATATCAAGCCCAGACGACCAAACTCATCCCTGGCCCTTCCGATCTTTTGTGCGAGCTCTCTCCTCTCGAACCGCCGTCTCGACAGGAGAATCAAAACATTCGAGAAAATCAAAACCGGTACTGTAGGATCGAATCCAAACTTTTAGTACTCGAACTCCACAAATCAAACGGAGATATCTGTCCACCAACAGTAAGTCACGAGAACGTAGTTGAACCAACTGGGAGGAGAAGAATGATAAATCAATCCAATAGGCACTGAGAACGTTATCCAGGAGTATAAGATCGGCTGTGTCCATCTTGGGCGGTATCGCCATTGAGTATGATGACGTTTTGGTAGTCCCAAGCTCGCAGGTTGTTGTTCGGGAGCTGACAAAAAACACCAGATCTGGTTTCCGCACGGGGCCCTCTGTCTCAGGCAAGACCTGCTGTGCGAGTAACACAGCGTGTTTCGAATCTGGCAAAGGGTCGGAGTCCGGTCTCAAACACATATTTTCTGCTGTTACGACCATTTTGTGGATGATGGCGGTGACCTGCGAGTGAAGCGCCCCAATGGCGGCCATTACGGTCTGCAGCAACGGCGTACATTCCACCCGCTCCATCTCCTCTCGCGAAGCGACAGATCAGATCTTTAACCCCGGAGGTCGACTACTCCGGGGGATAAGGCACGAGTGGGGCGGACGGTAACAGTGAGCACTCGTCAATCTCGTGATCTCTACACCGTCGCCGCCAGCGAGGATCCAGACCCGTCTACCCCGGGGGCTCAGCAGGGTCTTCGGGCAACGGACCCCCGTCTACAGCTACAGGTGCATTTTGCCGCCGTACCCTTGGCATCAACCTGACCACAGTACCACCATCCACACCGTTCAGGATATTCTCCATTTCGGGAGACCGGACGCCGCCCAAGTCCCGCGGCCGATGTTGTTCAACTCCAACCCGGATGGGTCAGAAATCGAGGCCCCGGCTTCCACGCTGGGTTAGGCAGAGAATGAAACACGGCGTAGCTTCACCATTCGAGACGATAAAAATATCGGGATTGCACCTTTAGGCTCAGCAACACTTCAGCCACATGGGAGTCTGGTGCGAATTCAGGATCGATATCAGGATTTATCAGCTACTGGCGGAGGTCGGCGGAGCCGGGAGCGTATGCGGCCATCTTGGTTGCTGGCGTAGCTCCTCCTCTAAAATCCGCTACCAAAAATGTTGATCTCTTTTTGCACCTTTGTCCTCCGAGGTGGTGGTGGTGTTCTTTTGTTAGGCTGACAAGCCTATGCTCTGGGCACAGTTAAAGGGTACCTTTCGGCCAGATCAACTTTCTTGTGGTTGCCGTATTAGTTCTACCTGCTCAAGTCACCTGTTGTGACCTGTTTTCTCAAAGGTCTCTAACACACTTCCCTCTAAACAGCTCATCATGCCTCAATGGGGCCAGAACTTGGTTTTGACTTTTTTGATGTGCTTGTCATTCAAGCCTATGCATAACTGCCTTTTGTGTCTTTTGACTTTCAAAACAGCCTTTCTGGTGGCCATTACATAGGCCTGAAGGGTTATTGAACTACAAGCACTCTCCTTACAGGGTTTGTTCCCCAGATAAACTGGTTTGTGAATAGGGGCTTCTTTCTCACCGAAAGAGGGGACACCCTATAACGTAGGCCAGACCATCACTCTGCCAGCCTTCCATGCTACACTTTACCCTTCCAGAAAAGAGACGACACCTCCTTGACCCTAAAAGAGCATTATTGTTTGTCATCGATCATCCCAAAGAGTTCTAGATAAACAATCAACTCTTCGTTTGGCTTGTCGGGGCAAAGAAAGGAAAAGCTAGCAAAATAGGACCATTTCAAAATGAATGGTGTTCTGCATTAAAATCTGCTACACGCTGGCCAAAAAGCAACACCCTGAGGCCTTGCATTCTCAGTCTCGCCAAGGCTGCGACCACTGCATTTGCTCGCAGAGCTGTTGTCCTGTGAGGCTGAAACTTGGGTGTGGCTGCACACGTTTACCCACCACTACTGCCTTTGCAATCAGGTTCTTCTTAACTGGCACTTGGCCCGTTCAGTCCTCCAGGACTTCCGGGTCTAAATCTGTTTGCAGACCCACCTCCAGGGAGTCATTGTTGCGGTATCTGTTCTGAGGTAAGGAATCTTCAGCTGGAAGTCTCCATCAGATGAACAAGTTTCTTACTTTTTTTTTTTTTAAGAAATTTATTTTATCATTCCCATTCTAGTTTCAGGAGTTTACATACAACCATTAACTACAGTCATCTCCATTGTAAGTTTAGACATAGTACAATTTGATCGAATACACTTTGTAGACGCCATACATTCTTCAAGCCCCATGATTCTTACCCCACCTCCCTTCTTCTTCCTCCCCCCTTCCCCCTCACATGGCGGTTCACAAATATTTCCCCGGAAGTCATTCCATTTCCCCCATATTCTCATCCATTTTTTGGGACATCCCCGATGGGTGTAAACTGCTTTTTCAGGTACCATAGCTTTGTCCATATCGTTTTTGCCATTGCAGCAGCGTGGGCTACATCCTGGATCCCCAGTTCTGTAGTAGGGGATATCTGTGTATAGTCATAATCTAGTGAAAATAGTCCCGCCCATGTGCTTGGACCCTGGAGCAATCAACAATAATCTCTTATGGTGTTGAAAAATGCAGAACTGCACAGACACGTAAGAGAGAATTTAAAGACAGATAATGCAGCCTATATCCACAGGCTACACTGTCCAGTACTTCAACTAGAGATTCTACCAAAAATCCACAAACAGCACAGCCTGTCCAGATTTCTCCACAGAGAAAACCTTGCCTTAACAGCAAAACCCTCTGGAATGATAGAGAGGAAGAAATGGACAGACAAGCCCCATAGGCTGCCAATATGTGGCTCAGAACAGGATACTGTGCCTTTAAGAGAACTTTCCAGAACTTCACAGTATCCCAGAATGCACTGCAGGTCCCTTTTACTTTCAGTTCTTTTTTCCGGCTCCTGCAAGCAGGACCCTGGAGCATTGAGCTCTCCCTTTTCAAGGGTTTATTGGTGATTTTTCACTTTTTCAAGTTATTTGAGTGCTTTTCTGAAGTACTTTGGTGTTTTTCTTCCTTGTGTGTATTTTGGTGCACTCTTTGATTGTCAATATGCCTGCATTATTTGACAAATGCCCAGAGTGCTCCAGGAAGAAGGCCAAATCGGACCCACACGAGGTCTGTATCATCTATCTTCCCTCATCTCATGTCCCAGAGGAGTGTGACATTTGTCAGGGCTTCTCTAGCAGGACCCTGAGGGATAGGATGAAGATCAGGCTTCAGGGCCTGGAGGACAGAAGACTGAAGGCGCAAGGTGGATCTGGAGGGGCTTCTTCTGCCCGTGCTGAGGCCTCTGAGGGCCTCCCCAGAGGCAGGAAGACCAGCAAGCGTGCCCACTCTCCGTCTGGGTCGATTGCACCGACCACGACGTCGAGAGGGATGACTACGGTCTGTTCCCTGTCTCCCCAGGGCTCTGGGGCGAAGCGCCTTCGACACTCGACGTCGAGGGAGTTGCACAGACCGCCGTCGAAGTCTCCTGTGACTATTTCAGATTCGACGTCGAGTGATCGACGTCGAAGGGCCCGGCGTCGGCGCTCGCCGTCGAGGCGACACCGCCGTCGGCGCAGGGGAATAGATAGTCGTCAAGGGGAACCTCGTCGTCGAGGAGTGGACCGACGTCGAGGCGGAAGAGGTCGCCGTCGAGGCGGAAGAGGTCGCCGTCGAGGTCGCCGTCGAGACGGACGAGATCGCCGTCGAGGCGCAAGAGGTCGCCGTCGAGGCGGTTGAGATCGCCGTCGAGGCACGGGAGGTCGCCGTCGAGGCGGACGAGGTCGCCGTCGAGGCATGGAAGACGGTCGACGCCGAGGAAGAGACGCTCGACGTTGAGGGGCCGACGCTCGCCGTCTGGTCACCGTTCTTCGACGTCGAAGAAGCTGGAGAAGAGGCCTGATGCCATGGGAGGCTCGCAAACGTCCCAGGCTGGTGGTGGATCACCGGGCTCGGTGTAATCCGAGGTGTATACGCCTTCGCAAGTTACCGTTGCCGAGGGGTCTCCCTCCGAGGGCTCCTACCCCTCCTCCTTTGCCTCCGCTTCCGCAACCTGTACCTCGACCTCAAGTGCCAGAGAAGCCGCCTCCGGTTCCTCCGAGGTCGGCTTCATTACCCAGGTTTCCGACCCCTCCCAAAGGGACTCCTAGGCCGCAGGCCCCGGCCAAACCTAAGACGCCCGCTCCGGTGGAACCGGCGGATCGTCCGAGGCCCAGGAAGTCAAGATCACGCTCCGGACGGAGAGGAAGATCTAGGAGTCTGCACATATCCTCCACTAGATCTAGACATCGCCGTAGGAGGCGAGGATCCAGGTCCCGCACGGACTCCTCCAGGACACGATCCTATTCGCCGACCTTGTCGGATTCCCCGGGGACAAGGGTGTCAGCACGTTCCAGGAGGTTCTCCTGAGGGGGGCGACAAAGTTAGGCATCACGGTGACGGCTCCTACACCTACGACGTCCGTGATATTTGAGACACTTCACAAGAAGCATTTGTCTCGTCCCCTGCTGCCGTTAGTGCCTGGTTTGGTGGAACCTGCGGAGGAGCTGTTCCATACGCCAGCGGTGGTGAAGGCCGCTCCCTCCCGACTTCTGAAGAAGTACAGGGCCCCGGATTCGGACCCAGCTTTCCTGCGAATGGATCCAGTACCCGACTCTTTTATAGTGACGGCGGCCAGGAAGTTACCCTCTACCTCCCCGTCCTCCACCGTGCCGCCTGATAAGGAAAGCCGATGGATCGACTCGCCTGGGAGGAAGGCTTGTGGGACTGCTTCCACTACCATGAAAGCCTCCAGCGATTCGGCTTTGCTGGGGCGGTACGACCGTGCCCTGTGGGATTCCCTGCAACAGTTCACGGACCTTCTGCCACGAGACAAGAGGGAGGACTTCCTCGAGATCCTTAAGGAAGGGATGCTGGTTTCAAACCAGGTCATCAGCGCGGCTGCGGATATCTCTCTGTTGGGGGCCCATGGGTACTGTCATGGGATCAACCAGCGCCGTCATGCTTGGCTCAGGCTTACGTCACTGAAGCCGGAGGCCCAGCAGCGGGTGGCCAATCTGCCGTTTTCAGGTGAAACACTGTTCGGAAAACATGCCGATGATTAGATGGCCCGCATGAAGGCGGAGGCAGAGACCCTGACGGCGGTGGGCTTGGAGAAGCCCAAGGAAAAGAAGTCCTACCGACCGTTCCAGAGACGGTTCGGTGCAGAGGGCGAGGACAGTCTTCCGGACAGCAGCAGCAACAACAGCAGCAGTTCTGGAGACCCTTCCAGAAGCGCCAGAAGGGTAGAGGTGGACAACAGTCCTCTACAGCTAACAAAGGCCCGGCCGGGTCTCGACCCTGAGCGGTTACTTCCCCTTCATCTGTTACCCGCTCCGGTGGGGGGGAAGCGTTCAATTTTTTCTGGCAGAGTGGAGAAAAATTACTCAGGGCAAGTGGGTGCTGAATATTGTTTGCAATGGATACAGTCTTCGGTTTACCAGCCCTCCTCCATCGATTCCTCCGGTCAGCTCGCAGTATCAACTGCGCGAGCTCCAGGCGGAGGCCGACATCCTGTTAAGGAAAAGGGCGATAGAAGACGTACCTCTGTCTCAAAGAGGAAGAGGTCTGTACTCCTGGTTCTTTCTGGTCCGCAAGAAGGACAAGAACGAGTTCAGGCCCATTCTGGACTTGCGACAGGCAAACAAGTGGATTTGCAGAGAAACGTTTCGCATGCTGTCGTTGCATCAGATTTATCCTCGGTTGCAACGGGGAGACTGGCTATGTGCAATAGACCTACAGGATGCGTACTTCCATGTGCCCATTGCACTCAAACACAGGAAGTTCCTGCGATTTCAAGTCTGCACCAATCAGTATCAGTACACGGTACTTCCATTCGGGCTGAAGTCTGCGCCCAGGACTTTCTCGAAGTGCATGGCAGTGGTAGCGGCACACCTGAGGAAGAACAAGATGTTTGTCTACCCGTACCTGGACGATTGGTTGATCAAGGCCTCCTCCTTCTCGGAAGCTCAAGCGCACTTCCAGAAGACGTGCGTTCTATTGAACAAGCTGGGGTTGCACATCAACATGTCCAAGTCTGTCCCGACTCCGGTCCAGTGCATTCAGTACTTGGGAGCCACCATCGATACGATGTCAGCAAGCGTGTCTCCTTCGGAGGAGCGACGATTATCACTCCTTCGGAAGGCTCAGGCTCTTATGACCACTCCATCTACAACAGTGAGGAAGGTGTCTTCTCTACTGGGATCAATGGTCTCTTGTAGCTTCCTGACGCCACATGCGCGGCTGCACATGAGACCGCTGCAGGAGTGCTTGGAGGATCAGTGGGGCCAGAGGAGAGGATCGTGGGACGACGAGATACGACTGTCTCGGCATGCTCTTCAGTCTCTGAAGTGGTGGTGTTCAGCGGAGAATCTCCTCAGAGGAGTTCCCTTCCACAAGGACATTCCCACTCAGACTATCGTGACGGATGCTTCTCTCCAGGGCTGGGGAGCGCACTCCGGAGATTTACAGATTCAAGGGACGTGGTCCCCGACGGAGTCCACGTACCACATCAATTTCCTGGAACTCAGAGCTGTTCACTTGGCACTGAAAGCCTTTCTCCCGTCCTTCCAGACCAACTCTCTGCTTGTACAGACGGACAATACGACCACGATGTATTACCTCAACAAGCAGGGGGGTTCGAGATCACGCACCCTGTCGCAGGAGGCGCAGGCGATCTGGCACTGGCTTCTGGCCCGAGGACTGACGATAACGGCCACCCATCTGCCAGGTGTGCAGAATGTTCAGGCAGACGCACTGAGCAGACTGATTCAGGAAAACCACGAATGGGTCATAAACGACGAAGTACTAGGAGAAGTCTTCGCAAGGTGGGGAACTCCAGACGTAGATCTGTTCGCCACCGCAGAAAACAGCAAATGCCGAGACTTCGCCTCCAGGTACTACCAGCCGGGGACACTGGGGAATGCGTTATGGATCAACTGGTCGAACAGCTTTCTGTACGCTTTTCCACCCATTCCCCTGATTCCGACGGTTCTCATCAAGCTGTCCCAGTCCAGGGCGCGGATGATACGGATTGCCCCGGAATGGCCCAGGCAGTGGTGGTTCACAGACCTGCTTCACTGGTCTCTCCTTCCTCACATGAAGTTGCCGTGCAGGCCGGACCTTCTCACGAAGTTCGGGGGGCAGATGTTGCACCCCAACCTCTCGTCTTTGAGTTTGGCTTCATGGCTCCTGAGATAGTGCAATATGGCCATCTTAATCTCCCTGAAGATTGCATGGACATACTGAAGGAGGCTAAGCGACCTTCCACTAGGACTTCTTATGCTTACAAGTGGAAGAGGTTTTGTATCTGGTGCAAGTTCAAGAACTATGACCCGACGACATGTAAGGAAGATGTTATCCTTCCATACCTTCTACATCTGGCGCAGTCTGGCCTTAATGTCCATTCCATTAAGGTCCATCTGGCTGCTTTGACTGCCTACAGGAAAGGCCCTTCACAGACTTCCTTCTGCCAGATCTCTGTGATCAAAGACTTTTTGGAAGGATTGAAGAAAGTGTTTCCTCCTGTCAGGCTTCCTTCGCCTTCATGGGAACTGAATGTGGTGCTGCCCAGGTTGATGAAGGAGCCTTTTGAACCTATTCATAAGGCTTCGTTGCAGCACCTGTCCTGGAAGGCGGCGTTCCTCGTGGCCATTACATCGGCCCGCAGGGTGAGTGAAATTCAGGCGTTGTGTTGCCAAGAACCTTATACTGTATTTCATGCTGCGAAGGTTGTTATGCGTACTCACCCTAAGTTTCTTCCCAAGGTTATTTCTGGTTTTCATGTCAACCAGACTATAACTTTGCCTATGTTTTTTCAGAATCCTTCATCTCCAGCGGAAAGGTCTTTACATTCCCTGGATGTTCGGAGGGTGTTGAAGTTTTATCTGGATAAAACCAAAGATATTCGTAGGTCGGACCAATTGTTTATCAATTATGGATCAGTCAGGACCTACCTCTAAGCAGTCCATCTCGAGGTGGATTGTGTCCTGCATACAATTGTGTTACCAAAAAGCTTATCAGACCTTAGGGGGTAAACCTAAGGCTCATTCCACCAGGGGCAAAGCTGCCACGACTGCTTTGCTCCGTAATGTTCCAATTGCAGAAATCTGCAAGGCGGCCACTTGAAAGTCGGTTCATACCTTTGCTAAGCATTACTGCCTGGACACTGATGCCAGAGCAGACGCTCAGGTTGGGCAGGCTTCGCTGCGAAATCTGTTCGCACAATAGTGGTGTTATTTCTCGTTTCTCCACCGCCGCTTTGGTGTGGGGATGGGCTTGCCATTCTATTCACTAGATTATGACTATACACAGATATCCCCTACTACAGAAGGAGTAGTTTCTGTCCTGTAACTCCAGTTCTGTAGTAGGGGTATCTCTGTTATAGTCATAAGCGCCCGCCCTCCTCCCCGGTGGAGAGAGATATTCATGTAAGGAATGCTACAGGTCTGGCGTGTTACGCCTTCAAAAAGAACTGAAAGTAAAAGGGACCTGCAGTGCATTCTGGGATACTGTGAAGTTCTGGAAAGTTCTCTTAAAGGCACAGTATCCTGTTCTGAGCCACATAATGGCAGCCTATGGGGCTTGTCTGTCCAGATCCTCCTCTCTATCATTCCAGAGGGTTTTTGCTGCTGAAGCAAGGGAAATCTGTACAGACTTTGCTGTTTTGTGAATTTTTTTGGTGGAATTTCTAGTTGAAGTACTGGACAGTGTAGCCTGTGTTATAGGCTGCATTATCTGTCTTTAATTCTCTCTTAAGTGTCTGTGCAGGTCTGCATTTTTCCACACTTTAAGAGCTTATTTTTGATTGCTCCGGGGTCCACGCACATGGGCGGGACTATTCACTAGATTATGACTATACCAGAGATACCCCTACTACAGAACTGGAGTTACAGGACAGAAACTTCTCCATCTTTAGAAGGGTTTCTCCAATTATTATGGGGTTGATGATTCTTTTAGGGGGGGTAAAAAAAACCTAATGGTAGTATATTTATCCCTATAGCATCCACTGTTGTTATCCCCCACTCTCAATATTTCGTTAACCAAAAGTGGTGAACTAAATGTCAGGACTATACAATCTCCTGTGAGGAGTTTTTCTCGCGACCCCATCCAGCGTACACGCCTTACCATCTTAAAGTTCTGAAAGATATCTCTATGGAGTCCCACCCTACTGCTCAGCCAATTTAGTGACTTAATCTTAAGTGATGTCCATGTTTCCTCAGTGGGTGATTCATTGTTGGGGACATTACCCAGAACGATGATGTAGGGGGTAGCTTGTGGGGGCAAGTCTAAATGCGTACCCGGTGCCGATATATCATCCTTTTGAGCCTTTGGAATATAGACTCGCTTGGGCTCAGACAGAATGTGTGCGGATTGAGAGATGCGTGGGTTTGTTTGTGGGGTGGCTATCTTTTTACTAGATGTACTTTTCACTGCTTCTGAAAAGGATTGGGTCTTTTTTCCTATTGAGGATTTATTTACTGGAATAGTCTGTGAAGCAGTTTCTGGATAAGGAGATTTGGTTTTAGTTGTTCCTTTTCTAAGTGGAGAATGTGCAATTTCTATGTGTGTTGACAAATTAGAGGAATACTCAGTATTTGTGTTGGGCTTAATGTTTTATGTGAAATACTCAGTTTACTTTTTTTATTTTCCATTCTTAATGTTAACTGATCCAGCCTCAATCTTAAGTACATATCTAGTCGCTCCACTAGGGATGTCAGGATTTGAATGTTGGGCTTACAATCACAATGACTTATTATCCTAGCCTTCTGGTTCGCTGGGGTTTTTTGCCGGTCTGCCCGTTTTTTCCCTTGATTTGAATATTTTAGTGATTTTTTTCTGTTTTGGGGGGAATGTATTATAATTGGGATTACATAATTCTGGGTATCAGCTATTCCATTACCACTTTGTTTCTTTTGCTTTTTTTGGGGAGGTTGTGTGGGAGAATAATGAGTGATCTGTTCTAGATCATCAGTCAGGTTGAATACAGCCATTTACTTGGAGTGGGTTTTTCCCCCTGAAGTCAATAAGTGAGTAGTCTCTTTTATGGGGGAATCTTGACTAAGTCTTGATGATGCTCCCCCAGTTGACTCCTCTACAGATAAGATCTGTTTGTCTAAAGCACCTACAGCACCTGTTGGATAATCTAATATGGTTTGCTGGGTATCTATGCTGCTCTTCGTGCCCTTTGGGCTTACCAATTTCCTTTTACCCATATTTTCTTACATGTGATATCTATCTTACTATCTTACAATCTGCTATGTTCCTAAATGGAAAGCCTAGAGAGTGGGCCCAGCCCAGCCTCCTCTGGGCTGCGACGCGTCCCGCACCGCGGTGGTCTGCGGCTGATTATGTAGGGGCGGGGGGCGTGTCTCTCGCCTCTCGCGAGACTGCGCTGCCCGCTGGGATGGGAAGTCCTGGGCAGCGCGCGGTCTGCAGGGCAGAGGTAACGAGACACGGAAGATGGAGCAACCCCACAGTCCAAAATCTCACCAACAGGTCAGCCAAAGTTCCTCAGGGCTTTAAAAGACACCAAAATCACCTCCTAGAGTGTTCAATAGTATTTAGCATCCCGCGCCGCGGTGGTCTGCGGGTGATTATGTAGGGTCGGGGCGGGGAGCGTGTCTTTGGCCTCTCGCGAGACCGCGCTGCCCGCTGGGATGGGAAGATCTGGGCAGCGCGCGGGGCAGAGGGAACGAGACACGGAAGATGGAGCAACCCCACAGTCCAAAATCTCACCAACAGGTCAGCCAAAGTTCCTCAGGGCTTTAAAAGACACCAAAATCACCTCCTGGAGTGTTCAATAGTATTTAGCGTCCCGCGCCGCGGTGGTCTGCGGCTGATAATGTAGGGCCGGGGTGGGGAGCGTGTCTCTGGCCTCTCGCGAGACCGCGCCCGCTGGGATGGGAAGTCCTGGGCAGCGCGCTGTCCGCGGGGCAGAGGGAACGAGACACGGAAGATGGAGCAACCCCACAGTCCAAAATCTCACCAACAGGTCAGCCAAAGTTCCTCAGGGCTTTAAAAGACACCAAAATCACCTCCTGGAGTGTTCAATCGTATTTAGCGTCCATTGAGACCTACAAAAGGCTCTAGCCTCAGTCTGAGTCTTTGAGGGGAGGGGCTCCCAATCCAGAATGGTGTCAATCTTAGGTTGTAGGGGCACCACCTGGCCACTTCCTATCTGGTGCCATAAGTACACCATAGACCCCTGCCTTATCTGCCACTTACTGGCCTTGATAGTGAGGCCTGCCCTCTGCAGTGCCTTCAACACTTCCCAGAGGAGGTGTAAGTGATCTTGGCAGCAGCAACTGAACACTAATGGCATCCAGTTAGGCGGCACTGAAATACTTCAGCCTAGACAACATCTGGTTGATGAACCTCTGAGGGCATAACCCGGAACTGGTAGTGCCCCTCTGGCGTTGAAAATGCAGACCTCTCTTTGGCCCCAGTGGTCAAGGAAATCTGCCAGTACCCAGACATTAAATCAAACATACTGAGGCGCTTGACAGCTCCCAGATGATCTATGAGCTCATCAGCTCAGGGGATGGGATGCCCACCTGCCTTAGTGACGCCGTTAAGCTTACGGTAGTCCACACAGAATCGCAGCTCAGGTGTGGCACCGAGTGCAGCAACCTCTGGGAGCAAGACCACTGGGCTGACCCAAGGACTGTTGGAGGGCTCTATCACCCCTAAGGCCAGCATCTTGAAAACGTCTTACTTGATGCTGGCTTTGACCCTGTCAGTCAACCTGTAAATGTTATGCTTCACAGGTAGACTCAGGTGGACTATCCCCAGTGTCCACATTGTGGGTACACCACAGGCGGCTGTCACTCTGCTGTTAAAGGGTCAGTGCAGGAGAGAGGTTCACACTCTTCACTTACCCATCTTGCTCCTTGACAGACAGAAGGTCAGGAAGAGGCTTACTTCCCTCTTCCACCCCATCACCTGTTGCCAAGAGCATATTCACTTCAGACATCTCAAAGTAAGGTATGAGGCGGTTCACATTTAGGATCCTTAAATTGTTCCTGGAAAGTCTGCAAGTTCACCGGATAGGTGACATCACTGTTGTGCTCCACCACCTCAAAAGGCCCACTCCACTTGTCCTGGAGAGCACGCAGCACCCTGGGGTTCATGCCCCACACTTTTGGCCTGGCTGAAACTCAACCAGAGTGGCATTCTGGTCATACCAGCTTTTCATGTCCTCTTTGCTTTTTTCTAGGTTCACCTGAGCAAACTTCCTGAAGCACACAGTTTAGTTTCTGAAGGCCAGCATGTAACTAAACACATACTGGTGGGGCTTCCTAGGAGCTTGCTCCTAGCCTTCTTTTGCCAAACCCGAGGCTGAACCCCAGTACCTTCTGCGGTGCCTTCCTGTAAGCAAAGAGGAGGCATGGCAAGAGGACGTCCCACTTAAGCCTCATGGAGTATGAGCGACTCCCAATCATGACTTTCAGTGTTGATTTGAATATCCTAACCAACACATTACATTGGGGGTGGTAAGGTGTGGTGAACTTGTGGGTTACACCACACTCCTCCCGCAGAGACTTCATATACCTGGCTATGAAGTTGGTACTTCGGTCAGATACCACCTACTTAGGGAAACCCAAGCGGGAAAAGACTCCCATCAGTGCCTGATCCACCACAGGCACTGTCCCTGTTCTCAGAGGTATATCCTCCGGGTACTGGGCGTCTTGGTCCACCAAGACCAGGACAACCTGTTTCCCATGGCTATCTTGGGGCCCCACAATGTCAATTCCCACCAGCTCAAAAGGGGGTGCTCACAACATGAAAACATTGGAGAGGAGCCTTACATCTCCTCGCACTCCCAGGCAAGACCTACACGAGGTTTCAGAGTGCTTTTGCATTTGGGGCCAAAAGAAGTGGGTGACACGCCTTCCAAATGTTCTGTCAAAGGCACATCATGAGCCAGACCCATTAGGAAGGCTCTGAAGCGCTGAGGTACCACCAGCAAACGCTCTGCCCCTGATGCTGCAACCTTAGGCTCACTGTACAGGAGACCATTCTCCAAGTAGATCCAATGTGATCCAGACTGATAACCAGCTGCCTGGTTGGCAACCTGCTGCGCAAACCCACAAGCAAAAGGGCATTCCTGCTACTCCTTGCAGATTTCCTCCCTGGTGGAACCCCCTCCTTGCTGCCGATGGGTCAGCCCATGTAAGTCTCCCAGTTTAGCCACTTTCTCCCCTGTAAGTTTTGGGGCGTCCCCCTCGGAGTCCGCCTCCGCCTAGACCGTGGGAACTTCTGGGGATGGTTTCCCACACCCCCTTCACCTCCTCTTTCTGGCAGGCACCTGGGCCACTCTATCAGGCTCCAGGTCCTCTTGATCACCCCTACTGACTGCCATTGAACAAGTGGTCACACACACCCACTCAGGCAGACCCACCATCTCCAAGAGTGCCCGGCGTTCCACTTCACGGCAAAGGGAATCCTCCATATAGTTCCCTAGCAGACAGTCAACAGGCATGGTTGGACTCTCAGCCACCCTCAAGGGACCTGAGACCCACCCTCCCACCCCCTATTTCAAAGGGAACCTGCACCACTTCGTACTGGTGCTGAGAGTTGCCCACAGCACCATTGGGGACCATCTTCTTCTTTAGACACCAGGTGTCACCTTACCATTGTCACACTGGCTCCTGTGTCTCTCAGAGCCTCCACCCTCTGTCCATTGATGGGCACCAACTACCTGCGCTTCTTAGTGTTCTCAAGTAGGAGGTTTCTCTGGAACATCTCACTGTCCCCTAGTGAGATAAGGGTAACCTCAGCTGGCTCCCACCCTGCTCCTGGAACCAACTCCGCCCCAAGCACTACGCTGACCAACCAACGTGACTGCGCACCAGTGGGTGCCAGTGCTCACTTGGGACACTTGGGTTCCCCCTCATGCGACCCTCCTTACCACATGCATAACACTTGCGGGGACCCCCTCTGCAGGCTTCCCTGTAGAGATCCAAGGCTTCTCACCTGGGGGACGGGAATCTTTACCCTGTGAAATAGATTGGGGCTCTTTAAAGAGCTCCCTCCGTTTACCCTTGTCCTCCAACTCTTCTGCTGGGGACCCTGCCCACCTTTGACAGAGTCTCCCACATACCCATTATGGACCCTGGTACTTGTCCAGCGGTCCGCCTCCTGAGCAAGCTTTTTAGGTTGTCAGCTTGCTTTCAATCAGATTCTGGTGCCGCTCTGGCAAACAGACTATACACGTACTCCCAAGCAATCAAATACTACAACCCCTGATACCTAGTTACCTTACTGCCCTTTATCCAATCATTCAGTGGTCTGCAAAAATGATTAACACATTCCAAATCAAGTTTGGGAATCAGACCTACACTTTTCCTTCTACTACCCTGGGGTGAGACCATACCAGGTGAGCAAGGTATCCTTCATGACAGGGTAGGTGAGACCTGTGTGTGGCCCTAGGGCTGTCAAGGTGTCCCTCACCGCTGTCTCAGTGTTTCCACAGATCCACCCCATACTGTGTGCCAGGGACCTTATTCATGTGGACTAAGCATGTAGGTCATCCCCCTTTTAGAATCCTGTACCAAATCCTTAGGAATGTGCATCTTCCACCCAGACTGCCCTGGCTGTATGCTGCCACCATCTGAACTGGACTTTGCCTAATTGTCCTTGATGTCCAGCTCCTTGTACTCAACTCGTGAGCCAAAAGCTATTTATTTTCTTCTAGGACAAGGGCCTTCTCCCGATCTTGTTGCATTTGCTCCATTCTGAGCTTCTCAAGCTCCAGCACATGTTCTCTGGTCTTCCTTTCCATCCTCCAGTTCCCCTGGATGACATAATGCTGTCAGGCCTGTAGGCCACTCCCCCCCCCCCCCCACCCCCAGGCAGATCCTTAGGTCCAAAATCCACTTGCTGACTCTGTACCTCCAGATCCACATCCTCAATCTCAGCCTCACCGGATTCTCTTGCTGCCCAAAAGGCCCTCAGCACCATTTGCAGTTAATCCTTCCTAGTGGAACTTTTAACAGGGCAGCT
Source organism: Lissotriton helveticus (assembly GCF_964261635.1). NCBI lineage: Eukaryota > Metazoa > Chordata > Amphibia > Caudata > Salamandridae > Lissotriton > Lissotriton helveticus. The sequence continues at coordinate 773,185,166 of NC_136057.1, forward strand.
AAGATCCTTGCAGAATTGTTTAAGCTGAGGCACCATGTAGGATTTCAGCATCACAATCTCAAACATCAAATTTGCAACATCATACTATGCTAACTGTAACCTGCGTTATGGGATTATATGAATAACAGTGAATTGTCTGTAAATCTCTTTAATAAAAATATTTACCAAAAAAATGTGCAACATCACTTGGGCCACCATGCTGAGACACAGTTTGTAGATAACTTCAAGGGTTGTCATAATAATAGGAAAAAGCAGAAAGCATTATGTGGTTGCGTAATGGTCTGAACTCTACAGATTCCATGATTTTACACAAAGTACTTTTAGATGCGTCAAAATTCACAAGGCAAAATCAGCCGCAGAGGAGGGAAGCATCAGAAAAAAACAGCAATATGTTGGTTCCAGAGTCCCTAGGGAGGCGATGCATCAGTTCTGCGTGTTTCGTTGAATCTGAACTGTACCGGGAAGCGATGCGTTGAAATCCAAGACGGTTCTTGTCTGTGGGCAATGCATCGGAAAAACTTGGCCCACAGGTTCAATGCGTAGTAATCCGGGTGAGCTTGAAGGGCTATGCGGCGGTGGCAAACAGGCGCTGCTTCAATTTCTTCAGCCTTGGTCCAACAATGCATCGATTCTTTCTGCCGCACAGCAGGGCCTATGTCTGAAAAACAGGCGCTGGAAGGGCGAAGCATTGATTTTGATGATCAAGCAGCAAACAACCTCCAAGTACCCAGAACTGGAATTGGCACCACAGGCAGGTCAGAACTCCCAGCAGTGGACTTCAGGGATGCTGCAGTTAGTCTTTGGTGGCCCTTCTTAGCAGGCGGCAAGCACACACAGGCTCTTGAGAAAATTCACAAGCAGGATAAACAAAAAAGTCCAGTCCTTTTCCTCTCCAAAGCAGAAGCAGCAACTGCAGGCCAACCCAGCAAAGCTGCACTCAGCAAAGGCTCAGCACTCCTCCTCACAGCTCTTCTCCTTGGCAGAGGTTTTTCTTGATCCAGATAGGTTTCAAAAGTCTGGGGTTTTAGGTCCAATAATTATACCACTTTTGGGCTTTGAAGTAGCCATACATAAAATAAGTCTTTGTAGTTCTCAAGTGCCTGCCTGACTTGCCTTGGCTCTAGAAACACTCCAGGGGGTGGAAATGTATTGTGAGAGGCCAGGCACAGCCCTATTTAGGTGTCAGTAACAACTCCTCCCACCACGCTAGCTCAGGGAGACCCATCAGCCTGGCGATGGGCCATCAAGATATGCAGGACACACCTCATCTCCCTTTGTGTGACTGTTTAGAGTTAATGCACAAACAGGCCCCGATCAGTCTAAACCAGATGTTGATTTCACAGATAGGCAAAGGCACAAAAAGGTTAAACAAAAAAATAGCCACTTCCTAAACGTAACATTTTCAAAGACACAATTTAAAACACAACTTCACTAAAATATGAATTTTTAAATTCTGAGTTTAGGGAGCCCCAACTCCTAATCTCTATCTCTTCCCATACTCCATAAGGTTATACTTGTAAGATATTACAAGGCAGCTCCTACGATAACCTATCAGAGAGATAGCCTTTCAATAGTAAAAAAGAAATTGGCAGTATTTCACTATCAGGACATGTAAAACATACCAGCACATTTCCTACCTTTCACATACACAGCACCCTGCCCATGGCTGTACCTTGGGCCTACCTTAGGGGTGCCTTACATGTAGAGGAAAAGAAGGTTAGGGCCTGGAAAGTGGGTGCACTTCCCAGGTTGACATGGTAGTTTAAAACTGTGCTCGCAGACACTGCAATGGCAGGCCTGAGACAAGTTTACAGGGCTACTCATGTGGGTGGCACAACCAGTGCTGCTGGCCCACTAGTAGCATTTGATTTACAGGCCCTGTTCACACACAGTGCACTTAACTAGGGACTTACCAGTAAATCAAATATGCCAATCATGGATAACCAATCAGAATCACAATTTATACAGGGAGCTCTTGCACTTTAGCACTGATCAGCAGTGGTAAAATGCCGAGAGTACACTAACCAGCAAAAAAGTCCAGCACACAATCAAACAGTACAGGAGGTAGAGGCAAAAAGACAAAGGAAACCATGCCTAGGACGCCAGGTCTAACACCAGTTATTTTTGTAAATTGTCTCACACATTGCTCAAATGATCATTCATAAAATGAACTTGAATAATCCCTTTATATGAGTTAGTTTGTAAATCAGTATGGTTTTTTTTGTTCATGCCCTTTAGATTATTAAGAAAAATGTTATATTTCCACACAGTTCCTTCTCAGCGTATGGTGACGTGGAGGTGTTTTTACATGGTCTTGACCTTGAGCATTTGTCGGATTTGTTGAAGGTAATGCTGTTAAACTATTATTCCTAAAACTTAAATTCACGTTATCATTTGTTTAGGCAGACTGAAAGCATGAGCTAAATGTGATCTGTGAGTAAGATGTGCATTTATTAACAATTAACATACAAAGAGCATCTTTAACTTGCGTGTCATTTGTTGAAGGAGATGAGTTTGGTGAATTTATGTACATAGTAGTGTGTAATGCATTGTAGTTAAAAGCTGCAGCACTTCTGTTAGATTAAATACTATCTACTGATACATGGGTTAGACTTTGTGTCGAGTTTCAGGAACGAAGTTCCACAAGAGTGGACAGTACATGGGCATGAGTTTTAGAGGACATGCCGGGCAAGAAATCAACACCTGTCGGCATCCCTGCTTTCACCGTGATTGGTGGTAACTGTTGGGTATTCCGGCTTTGGTCATCCCATGCTGTGCGGCAGTCGTGTCCGCTCCTACCCGGAATGAATGGGATCCAAACCCCATTGGGGGCGACCCTGCCTTGCTGAGTGCAAAGTGCATGATTGCTGTAAACTAGAATTTGCTCAGTTGAGTTCCGTCCCTGTGTTTGAACAAGGGGCCCCCGCCGGCAGGTCGCACCGCCATGTAAGCGAGCAGGCAGCACACCGCGCAGCAGCTCTGATCCTCAATGCATTTTAACGTTACTATTGTCCCTCTGCCAGTTTGGTCGGTTTTCGACCGCCTCAGTAGAATCTCTACTCCCCTTTCTTTGGTGGTCACATCGCTTAAATGCCCACTGAATGAATTGTTTGGTAGCCCTGCGTGTGGCCCCTACATTGCCCAGAGACTGAATGCACCCTACCCTCATTACTGTCCCAATGTATTTCTTATATCTCCTGGCTGCTTCAGGGGCGAGTGCATGGTGGACCAGCTCTGATAAGTCTACCCCCCCAGGTCTCACAGCTGGCTTGAGAAAGGGGTCATATTCCGTTCTGCCTTGGGCGCAAGCTCCCTGAACCTCTCCGTCTTGGCTCTGGACAGGGCATCTGCCACTTTGTTCTCCACCCCCGGGATGTGGCGTGCTCGCGGGTCTATGTTGCCTTTCAGCTGTAATGTAACCAGTCAGCGCCTTAGTCGCAGAGTGTCCGGGCACTTGGCAGATCCCCTATTAATAGCCTGTACTACGCCCTTGTTGTCGGACCATAGTGTTAGTTTCATGTTCTGCAAGTCCTTCCCCCAGATCGTCAGTGCCACTATGATAAGGAATTACTCTAGGAAGGTAATATTGCTGGTTATGCCTCGTCTGTGCCAGCTGCTGGGCCACTGTCCTGCGCACCATTTGCCGTCTAGGATCACCCCGAACCCTGTGCTGCAAGATGCGTCCGTGTATAGCTCGATCTGTTTGTTAGTTACCCAACCTTCCCTCCAGATCAGCAAGCCGTTAAAATCTGCTAGAAAAGTATCCCACATCACGAAGTCCTTCTTGACCTCTGGCCCGAGCCTGATGTGGTGGTGCTTCTGGGGGATCCCGCATGCTGATTGGGTCAGTCGTCTGGCGAATACCCTGGTTGCAAAATTAAGCTTGCCTATTAGCCGCTGTAGGTGCGTCCGTGTCGCCTACTCGCTCCCCATAGGCTCCTGATGTCCTGCCTAAAACCCTCTACCTTCTCCGGGGGAGCCTGGATGTCCCGCCGACAGAATCTAGCTCTATTCCCAGGAATGTGATTTTTGTCGCCGGACCAGTTCCTCTGTCAATCTTATGAATGCCGTTAGAGAGTCACCGCACTCGGACCTATAAGCAGGAAGTCGTCCAGGTAATGGAGCTGCCCGCCTGCCGGATGCCTATTGTGCAGCGCCTATTCAATAAAGGTGCTAAACATTTCAAATTAGGCACATGACACTGAGCACCCATCGGCATTACCTTATCGAAGTTCCACCTCCCACTGGAAACCCAATGGGTAAAAGCTTGAGGGGTGAACTGGGAGTAGGTGAAAAGCGGACTCAATGTCCGCCTTTGCCATGAGGGTCACTTGACCAGTTGCCCTAAACAGATCTATGGCATCATCTATTGTGGCGTAACTCACTGCACAGACTTCTGCGCTGATCCCATCGTTTACTGACGTACCATCTGGGAATGATTAATAGTGATTTAACCTGCACTGGCCCTGTCCTTTTTTGGGAACCACCCCTAGCGGAGAGATCACCAGCCCATTGCTCAACTGGGCGGGGAGGGGTCCCTCTATTCTACCTAATCGCTTCTCTTTCTCTATTTTCGTTGTCACTACCCCCTGGTGTTGCAGATCGGATTTTAATTTTTTTCCACTGCCTGGGGGGAGGGGACCCGTGAATGGGATGGGGAAACCTTCGTTGAACCTGTGTACTAATGTCTCCGCATCGGACTTGTTGTGGTACCTGTTGACTAGCCTGCGCAGTTTGTGTGTATTAATGGGGGACCATGCTAGCCTGTATTGTTGATGCCTTGTTGTCCCTTTGGTGTCCCCTGTGTCTGACTCATTACTTCTTTCTCTCTTTCTTGTCCCCTTTGGGGTCTTTCTTACGCTTGCATCTCGCTGCTGGGTGCCTCCTTCGCACGAGGAGCATATGTGTTGGAATTTACATGCTGCCCCGTAGATTCATTTGTTCGCCTCGGACGTCCAGCATATTTCCGGTGGCCCACTAGTGCGCGTTGCTTTCCTTGCACCAAATTGTTTGGGTCTTTGGAAAGGCCTCCCTTTCCCTCTCTGAAAGGACCTCCGAAAGGACTGGTCGTTCTTTCCTACCCATGTCTTTGCTTCTGTCACTACCATAATTTTGGGAATAAAACCGGAGACATCCTCCTCATTCCACTCCATTTCCAGGTGAGTCTGCATCTTTAGCCTGAACCCTATATCATATTCTAGCCATGCGTCACCCAGAAATTGCCTCTGTGCATTGTGGATGTTGGCTTCATGAAGCCACAGGTCAGCTGCGCAGCGCTAGAATTTCTCGACCTATCATGCAAGCCATTTTTCAGAATGAGTCTAACCAATTGTCAAATTTCCTCTCTATACGCTCCTTTCTCTCTTATCTTCATTTTTTTATCACAAGTTCAAGTTCAAAATTTGTATAGCGCACTACTCACCCAGAGGGTCTCAAGGCGCTTGAGGGAGGGGGGGTACTTTACTTATCGAATATCCACGTTTTTAGTTGTTTTCTGAAGGAGAAGTGGTTCTGTGTAATGCGGAGGTGGGTGGGAAGAGAATTCCAGGTCTTGGCTGCTAAGTAGGAGAATGATCTTCCCCCCATGGTGGATCTTTGGATGCGTGGGATTACGGCGAGGGCTTGATTGGACAATCGTAGTTGGCGGGTGGGGGTGTAAAAGGACAGGCGCGTGTTGAGGAATTCGGGTCCTAGGTCGTAGAGGGCTTTGTGTGCGTGGGTGAGGAGACGGAACGTTATTCTCTTGTTGACGGGGAGCCAGTGGAGGTCTTTCAGGTGATCGGAAATGTGGTCTTGGCGGGGGATGTCTAGAATGAGTCTGGCCGAGGCGTTTTGGATGCGTTGGAGTTTTTCTGTAGTTTGGCTGTGATTCCGGCGTAAAGGGTGTTTCCGTAGTCCAGACGGCTTGTGACCAGTGCATGAGTGACCGTCTTTCTTGTTTCGGTGGGGATCCAACGGAAGATTTTTTTTTTAGCATACGTAGGATGTTGAAGCATGATGATGAGACGGCGTTGACTTGTCTGGTCATCGAGAGGGAGGAGTCCAGGATGAAGCCCAGGTTACGTGCGTGGTCCGTAGGTATGGGTGAGTTTCCCAGGGCCGGTGGCCACCATGAGTCGTTCCAGGCGGAGGGGGATGATCCTAAGATGAGGACTTCCGTTTTGTCCGAGTTCAGCTTTAGACGGCTGTTCTTCATCCACTCGGCTACTTCTTTCATCCCTTCGTGGAGGTTGGTTTTGGCGGTATTTGGGTCTTTGGTGAGGGAGAGGATCAACTGGGTGTCGTCTGCGTAGGAGATGATGTTGAGGTTGTGTTGGCGCGCGATGGATGCGAGGGGACTCATGTATACGTTGAAGAGGGTGGGACTGAGTGATGATCCTTGAGGTACGCCGCAGATGACTTCGGTGGCCTCTGAACTAAAAGGGGGAGGCGGACTCTCTGGGTTCTTCCGGCGAGGAATGAGACGATCCAGGTCAATGCTTTTCCTTGTATTCCGACGTTGCTGAGGCGTTGTATAAGGGTGCTATGACAGACTGTGTCGAAGGCTGCGGAGAGGTCAAGTAGGATGAGGGCGACTGTGTCTCCGTTGTCCAGTAGGGTTCGAATGTCGTCTGTTGCTGCGATGAGGGCGGTCTCTGTGCTGTGTTTGGCTCGGAAGCCGGACTGTGAAGGGTCGAGGGAATTGTTGGATTCGATGAAGGCGGCGAGCTGACTGTTGACGGCTTTCTCAATGACTTTAGCAGGGAATGGGAGGAGCGAAATGGGGCGGTAGTTTTTGAGTTCGGTGGGGTCTGCTGTGGGTTTTTTCAGGAGGGCGCTGAGTTCGGCATGTTTCCAGCTTTCCGGGAAGGTAGCGGAGTTGAGGAAGCAGTTGATGACGTCTTGGAGATGGGGTGCGATAATGGAGTCTGCTTTGTTGAAAATGTGGTGGGGACATGGGTCGGTTGGCGATCCGGAGTGGATGGAGTTCATCAGGCGGATGGTGTCGTCAGTGGTGATTGGGTTCCAGGCGCAAAGGTTGTTGGAGGGGGGTTTAAGTTCAGAGGTGGGTGGGGTGAACTGGTCACCAAAGCTGTTATGTATGTCAGCGATTTTGTTGTGGAAGAACGAGGCTAGAGAGTTGCAGAGGTCTTGGGAGGGAGTGATGTCGTTGGTGCCGGCGGTGGGGTTGGTGAACTCTTTGACGATGTTGAAAAGTTCTTTGCTGTTGTGGGCGTTGTTGTCGAGTCGATCCTTGAATGCTGTTTTTTTGGTGGAACGGATCAGTTGGTGGTGTTTGCGGGTGGCGTTCTTGAAGATGGCCAGGTTGTCAGTGGTTGGGTTTTTTCGCCAGGCTTTCTCGAGGGTGCGACAGATCTTCTTGGATTTCTTGAGGTCGTCATTGAACCAGGGGGCTTTTTTGCTACCTTGCTTGATTTGATGGTTTTTCAAGGCTGCTAATTCGTCAGCACTGTGGGTGATCCATTGTGTGAGGTTGGTGGCTGCTCGGTTTGGGTCCGATGATTTGGCAGGAGGGTTTTGGTGAAGCGATGTGAAGAGCTGGTCGGTGGTAATTTTGTTCCAGTTTCTGCGGGTAATTGGTTGTGGGTGGTAGTCTTTTTGTAGTTGAAGTGAACGCAGCTGTGGTCCGTCCAATGGAGAGCTGTGGTGTGATTGAAGGAGATGTGCTTGCTGGAGGTGAAGATTGGGTCGAGCGTGTGCCCGGCATAGTGGGTGGGGGTGTCGACAAGTTGATTGAGTCCAAGATTGGTGAGGTTGTCCAGGACGGTGGTGGTGTTTCTGTCGTTCTTTTCCAGGTGGAAGTTGAGATCTCCCAATAAAATGTAGTCCTTGGAGGGGAGGGCGTGAGGGCTGATGAAGTCAGTGATGTCTTCGCTGAATTGTGTGCGGGGTCCTGGTGGCCTGTAGATGAGGGTGCCTCTGAGTGTGGTCTTGGGATCGGTGTGGATCTGGAAGTGGAGGTGTTCGGCGGCTGTGAGAGTATCGTCGGAGCTGGTCGTGATGCGGATGGTGTTCCTATGGACGATGGCGATGCCTCCTCCTGTTTGGTTGATGCGGTCCTTTCGGATGATCTTTTAGCCGTCCGGGATGGCTATGGCGATGTCGGGCGCTGATGAGGCGTTCATCCAGGTTTCTGTAAGAAAGGCGACGTCCGGCGATGTGGTGTCGAGTAGGTTCCAAAGTTCAATGGCGTGTCTGTGGACCGAGCGGGTGTTGAGAAGGATGCACTTCAGGTGGTTAGGGTCGGAGGTCTGTTTGGAGTTTGTGGATTTGGTGTGGGTTCTAGTGCAGTCGAGCTTGCAGGAATGGCAGGTGAAGGGTCCATGGGTGTGTCCTGGGGCGGCGTGGTAGCAGTTTGGGAGTCGGCCGGGGTTAAGTGCTGAGAGGGTGGCGGCGGCGTACGTTATGCAGGTGGAATGGATTTTGCGGGGGGTTTGGCGCTGGGCGCGGTCCAGGCGCGGTGGGCATAGAAGGGCTTACCTTTGGCGCATCTTCGGCGCGCCCGCTGCGCGTATGATGCTCTGACATAAGTGGATAGTGGGGGGGGCGGAGCGAGGGAGGGTCAGCTGGGAGGCGGGAGCGGGGTGGAGAGCCTGGCTGGGAGGCACAACAACAAAATGTCCACAAAACAAAAGCGAAACAGGATGTGGGCAAAGGCACCGGCACAATCGGGTACAGTCTTCCCAATATAGCACGATAACAGACTTCCAATAAAGCGCTAATATATCACACAGGCAGCAAAGATATAAGCGCGATGTGGGCTATGTGATCAAAGCGCTACGATAAATATTCAGGCAGTCAATGCAGTATTTGGCAATGCGAGCAAGCGCTATAACATACAATCAGGCAAAATGCAATTTAGTAAAAATGCAGCAATGAGCAGTCAGGCGCTACGATACCACAAGAGCAGGGAGTGAGGTGAGCGACCGCTTCTGAGCGAGTCAGGACGGTCACAGAGCTGGAGAGAACAGTACAGCCCTTACCTTCAGTCGGAGGGAGGGTCAGCTGGGAGGCGGGAGCGGGGTGGAGAGCCTGGCTGGGAGGCACAACAACAAAATGTCCGCAAAACAAAAGCGAAACAGGATGTGGGCAGAGGCACCGGCACAATCGGGTACAGTCTTCCCAATATAGCGCGATAACAGACTTCCAATAAAGCGCTAATATATCACACAGGCAGCAAAGATATAAGCGCGATGTGGGCTATGTGATCAAAGCGCTACGATAAATATTCAGGCAGTCAAGGCAGTATTTGGCAATGCGAGCAAGCGCTATAACATACAATCAGGCAAAATGCAATTTAGTCAAAATGCAGCAATGAGCAGTCAGGCGCTACGATACCACAAGAGCAGGGAGCGAGGTGAGCGACCGCTTCTGAGCGAGTCAGGACGGTCACAGGTTGTCAGTTCAAGCCCCTCTTACTGTATCTCCAGCAGTGGAAAAAATTTAGCTGAATTCCTTCCTCCAAATTCTCTCTTTGACTGCTAACGGTATGAGGCTTGCTAACCCTTGGGCCCTGTAGTGGAGGACCAAGGCAGGGTGATGGTCTTGTGTATGCATCGGGTACCACTACTGCGGCAGAAGGAGTGGTTGATGGGGTTGAATTCCCCCACGCTGCCGTGGGGGACCCTATCTCTCCCCTCACCCCGCTGAGGCACGCTCCCCCAAGCGGTGCTGGCGCGCCTGACCTGGGTCTATCAGGTGCCAGGGTAACCCAGAGGTCTCCTCCCCTTCCATAGTGGCATCCCCCTGGGTGGTTCCTTGCTGCCCCTCTGGCTGTGCCCCTGATGCCCCTGCGCCCTGCATGCCTAAGCCTTTCAGCAGAAGTGGCACAATCGTTCAGAAGCATTCCTGCACAATCGCGCCGATATGCTCACCACACGCTGCTGTGTCCTTGGTCCCTTGGCTTAGTCCAGCCGCCGCCATGTTGGCTTCTGGGGATCCTTCTTGGGCGCTGCTGCCTCCGCAAGCTTAGCTGGCACCCTCCTCCGCCGCTTGGCCGCCGATGCGTTTCTGCTGCTCTTCTGGTGGCTTGGTCCTTTGCCAGCATCGTGCAGCAGGTGCGGCTGTAGCCAGTCGCTTCTGTTGACCTCCGATGCTGCCCGCATTTTCCTTAGCAGGTCATCCATGTTCTCCCGCTGCCTGTTGCTTGCGCTCCTTGCCATTCCCTCTGTTGACTGGGCGCCCCTTGACTTACCCAAAAAGCTGGTTTCAGCTACTGGTTTATGCACCAAAATAGTCTCACAGTCCTAGCAGGGTGCTGCCACTGTCTTATGCACCAAAAGTAGCCTTCCTCTGTTGTGGAATGCCCTTTTTAGGTCGAAGCCTTCTAGCAGCGCATGCGCTGTAGTAGGCAAAGAGATATTGTCAGGAGGAGTTTTCAATACGGCATGAAGCCACGCCCCTTTTTCCATTGGCAGGCCTCTCGAAACGGAGGCCTGCCATTGGAAAAAGCTCCTGTTTTGCAGATTTGTCTGCTCTGGATACCGCCTCTCGAGGACTCCATGACCTGCCTTACAGTATGACGACAAGATTTCTTGAAATATCGTCTTGGCAACCATGAGGCAGGTTAGGGAGTCCTGGAGGGGCGGGATTCAGTATCCTGTTTCCGCCCCTTTTTTTGTGTTTTTTTTTTGCGTTTGTGTCGTCATTTCGTTGGGAGTCCTCGGAGATGGAGGTTGTGGGGGTGAGGCGGTGCTGGTCAGTAAACGGTTCTTGTTTCTACTTGACACCCATAACTAATCCTGTCAGCAGGCATTAGTATCATAAGCCCATTCAGCCATCCCACGCAAATGAGGCCTGCAAGCGTGTCTCAGAGGCCAGCTGTGTCCTCTGCCTTCTCTGCCAAATGTCTCCCAAAGTGACAACAGCAGGAACGCGGTATATTATTACTGGAATCAGGAACACGGTTTCCTCAAAAGCCGGCGCAGCTCAGATATTCTTTTAATGCGGATGCGTCACAAGCCCGACCTATTTTTGGTCTTTTTTTCTATAAAATGGTTTCTCTAAAGAAAGAATAGTTCAAGTAATTTTAGCAAGCAGAGCAGCGATTTGTGTCTGCTTATTAATCTCCTTCACGCTCCTTCCGCGGCGCTGTCAACTCCCGCCGCGCTGTCAGTTCCCACCCCCTCCCCGACATCTCTCAACTTCTCTTGGTACAGCCGGCTGCGGAAGATCAAATTAATGTAGTGTATCAGCGGCACAGCTCCTGGGCTCCTCTGCACTTGGCACTTTGTGTATGGAGTCATTCGCCGCGGAGTGCATGGCTCCACCTCCGCCATCCACTGGACATAAAACGACACCTTGGCAGCAGATGAATGAGCTGCAATTCATGCAGTGGTGGCCACGTGCTCCAGTATAGTGGGCACTGCACATGGAAGGCTCGCTACTGTTGGTATCTCTGTTGATGCGGAACGATCATCACCAGTCTGTTATGCATGTAAAGTCGAAACACACGTAGCTCGTAGATAAGGAAGGTGTGTTCCACAGTGCAGCAGGAGCTGGTGCTTCTGCTGTGCTGGGCTCCAAGCTCCTCATAGTGTGTCCACATGTTCCGAAATTCTCACGCTGTCAGCGTGCCCCAAGTTTTCCATACTGTCAGTGCCCAGACACCAAACTTTTTGCATGGTCTCTTTATGAGCCCCAAAGCACCATATTACCTGTCCTAGGGCTCAGTTTTCCCCATATGATGGCTAATTCCTGGCGCTTTTAGACCGGAGAACCACCATTTGTTTTACCCATAAATTATGCTGTTTGTCTTCCTGCACGTATTATAAGCCCCCCGTGTTCAAAGCATCACTTCTGGTGTGATGTCATACTTTTTGAATTGTAGCCTTATTCTGATGCATAGCCTAGGTTGTGCTGTACTCACCCCTTGGCTCTAAAGCAGACTTTCAGATGACAGAGTGCTGCTCAGCATCAGAGCTTCAGAACTGCTTCTGAAGTCTGTAGCAAACAGCATTGAAGCAAGTGGCGAACAGAGGCTAGCGAGTGAGGGACCCCTAGAGCGTGTCGCACACTATGGCACACACTTTCATAAGTTACAAGCTTCTTGCATTCTCCAATAGCTTCAACTCTTCTATTCAGCTGTTCCACTCTGTCCATGCATCCTGACAGTGTCTGCTCACATGCCTATCAATGTGAGCCCGTGTGTCCCATGCTCTTCACATTGTCTTGTCCTTTGCTCAAAGCTCCTCACCCCATCAGCTGATGTTCCCCAATGTCATCACACGCTCACATGCAAAGGGCTTCTAACACGGTCTGTCCAAGTGCCTCAAACTCCCCAGAACCTCTGCCCATGTGATAAGCATTCCTCACAATATCTTGGGGATTACTCGTCCTGGGTACACACCCTCATGTACAACCACAGGGTTCTGGACTCTTGGGAACTTCCCTACCTAGGTACAGCCTATCTACTGGGCTCTGAATGATTCTCACTCCTAGCTACACCAACCTACTGGGCTCTAGGAACCTATCATCCTGAGTGCTTCCCACCAATATGTCGACTAGGCAGATAGCCTCCAGAGGTACAACTCGCCCACAATTCCACAGGGACAACACAATCTCATCAAGGACGTCAACTCACCTAGTCAGCGCTAGGATCAAATAACTATAGTTCTAAGAAAAAGATAGAGGACCGTTACACCTCCCAGTCTTAATCTGATGTAATGTGTGACATCATATGATACATTATAATAATTCACTATGTGATCCCTCATCTTCAAAGGGGCAGGCATATAGTGTATAAACGGTCCGGAGGAACCTTCCTGGCAACTGGAAGGCAAACGCTACAGGCTAAACCAGCCCAACTAACATATCACTCAATATTAAACAGACCGGTCTGCTAAGATTGGATAGATAGGCCACACATTGCTAGTCACCAGAGAACTCACATAGTAAACCCTGCAGGTCTCAAACAGTCGTATATCCTAAACATCAAACGTCCTGTTATGACAATAGGATGTTTATAACCTAGTGCATCTTGGCAAATGTCCTGAATTGACATCTCATAATGTCAATTATAGGCAGATCTCTGATTTACTTGCTACTTCCATTCACATGCACAAATCCAAAAGATAAGAGTGGATGATGCAACATAAGTAATGGGATTGAGATCATAAAAAAATGTATAACACAATGAAGAGACGTGCAGAGCTTAACAGTAGAACTCGCTTACGCTGGCAATCAAATGCTAAACATTGTATTTTGTGCCCTCTCATATTGGTTGAGAAACATATTCCTTTTTTGAAAACTGCAGAAAAACATTCTTTGTTAATAATTGACACCACCATCACCAGGACACCTGCCTGGGTGACGGTGAATTATAAATTAACAACAATAAATTAACAGCACTGCTGCAAGCATAGCACAAAATATAAAAATGCATGTCTGTCCCACACTTCCTCATCCACCACACTGCTAAGCACCATGTCTCATTACCTCACCTCGGTGATCATCATGCAGAACATGAAAACACTTCCCACATATACCCAAAGTAAAGAAAACCACTTCTAACCATACAGCCACACGGTGTACTGTAGCACCCATGTGGATTAGGTGCTTCCGCACCCCACAGAGGGAGAGTGCTATAGAAATTCTACAATACACTATCTCATATGCAAATAATGCTGTTTCTACAGTTTTACATCCTCAGATTTCATGCTATCTCATAAAGCCTCCTCTGATTTCAGTCCTAAAACCCAGCATGAAACATTGCCCTTGACGTAAAATTTCTAATGTTTTCCTCTCCTTTATTCCTATTTATTGACGTCTGAGAGTAGCCTAATTTTTGTCGCATGATATTGTCAGGAATGCCTTATTCTCTATTAAATACATTCGTGGGGAGCGCAAAAAGTTACGCTCCACTCCCGGATGCACAGTATAACAGGGTATAATATCCTGACGTTTTTTCATATTCGTTTTTTTCTCAAACTTTATCCATATTTGTCAAAAGTAATCATTTTTTTCACTGTAGTATCCATATCCATAAATCATTTTGCCTGTTTGGAAACTTCACATATTTCCGCGTGCCCATCCAGACCTCAAACAAAAATACGATCCAACTGCAACAAGTAGTTCCGAGCAGCATTATTTTATTAGAAGCCCAATGCATTTCGGGCTGCATCACCAGCCCTTCGTCAGGGGTCACTACAAATTAATTAATAGAGAAAACCATCAGTCTTGAATATTGCAGCTTTTCATATTATGCACGACATGTTAAATACAATATAAATTTTCGTGTCCACATGAAATTAAATTTAGTTACAATGCTAAGTTAAAATCACCTTCACCCAACAACCTTTTCCATTAGAAACCCAATAGAATAATATCACCCTCATGACAAACAATACGCACTCACTGCTCCCAGGACATTCTTCTGCGTTATCAGATTTCCTTTATCTCCTATTTACCCTCCCAGGCGACAATAGCAGTATGCATATTACTCAAAGCTGACAAACCGAACCTCCCAAAATCTTCCTACTCATACGTTTATGTCAAAGCATTGCAATCCTACCTGCTTATTTCATTTTCTACATGCCGCGCGGCGACTGCCGTCAACGGTCACAACATTCTCACGTATCTAGGTCTTTTCCTCCAACCCACGTATATAGGCAACGTGCTCCACCCCCATATTGCGTCAATCTAGGTGACCTCCATAGTGATGATCTGTGTACTACATTTCCCAACATACATTTGTGAATACACCCTTACTTCATCGTACATTTTATCTGCAACGTATTATATTTCTCAATTTTAGTGCCATTATCCCAAGTTCTCAAAAGTCTGTTTTTTTCATAAAATGTTGTTCGGAGCTCTCTAGATATGGAATGCGTGGTTTATTTTCAGTTCAATCCAATGTTCGTTATATTTGTCCAGGGTGCAAGAACCAACGTAAGGCAAATTATTCAATACAAAGGAGGTGGTCTGCACACCATTATTATCTAAAATTCGCCGATCAATCCACCTAATACTTTTTACGTGCAATCTAGGATTGTGCTTGCCTGAACGCACTTAATTGAATACATTCGTGGGGAGCGCAAAAAGTTACGCTCCACTCCCGGATGCACAGTATAACCGGGTATAATATCCTGACGTTTTTTCATATTCGTTTTTTTCTCAAACTTTATCCATATTTGTCAAAGTAATCATTTTTTTCACTGTAGTATCCATATCCATAAATCATTTTGCCTGTTTGGAAACTTCACATATTTCCGCGTGCCCATCCAGACCTCAAACAAAAATACGATCCAACTGCAACAAGTAGAAAAAATGATTACTTTTGACAAATATGGATAAAGTTTGAGAAAAAAACGAATATGAAATTAGATTTGGGGCAATGTGTGAAAGAATTGCTTTTAATCCAGACCATTTGGTGTGGTGTAGTATAGGCCCTTCTAAGAATCTTGAAATGTAATAACTTGTGCCTGTGGTTGCAAGAGACTAGCTTAGTCTGTTACATACCCTTCTTTAATGATCAGAACTAATGTCTATTAATCTAATCTACCAAAACACTGGAGTAAATCCATGAAATGTTTTCCTTGAGCGCACACAACTTATACCAATAATGAACAATAACCATTAACCTTGGGTTCTTCAGTGGGTGCTGATCTCCGCAAAGTAGTTCAATGCGTTGTTAGTGCTAGTAAATACTTTTTAAATGCAGTTAAAATACAATATGTTCATGTGCTCCAAGCTTTTTACAGTTTGTAAGAACACAAAGCTCACCACAATATCCTCTCACCTACCACAAACTGTTTTAACTGTCCGATGTCCTCAGGAAAGGCTCTGAATCGGTTCGGGGTTTGCTGAATCCGATTCAGAACCCTTATTTTCAACCGAATCATACACACTTCCTAAAAACAATTAAGATGCCCGTAAACTGTTATGGGTGTCCGAATCGGTTTTGAAGGCATTCTGACAGGTTTCGTCTTTTGGAGTCCAATCGTAGAGCTCTGTGGACTCGGTTTCCGAGTGAGTGATGATGATGAGCGATTCGGACAGTCATTCCGAATCGTTTTCTCTGGAGGAAATTGGCTGCCGGAATCTGTCTTTGGGGGCCCGTAGAAGGCCCCCTTCACCAATGGCCCTCTGAATCGGGCCCGTGGGGTACCCAAGGGACCCCCCTTTCCATCCATGCACAGTGTGGCAAGCACCAAGGGATGCTCGCCACAGTATGCACGATTTATCCACAGCCACCCCTTTTTCAGTGGGAGTCTGTGTTCCCGTTCGGGACACAAGCAATGGTAGTCCGACCGAATCATATCCGGGAGCATAAGGATACATCCAAATCGCTTGGTAAAAGTCACCCGAACCAAGTCGTCCTGAAAGGATTGCGGGACCGATTCATTAGGAATGCTTTGTGGACGAGGTAGTAATCGGCCCCTAAGCTGTGAAGGACTGAGGACTCCCTTAAATGCAGGAGGCCTCATTATGTTGGGGCTTGAAGTGTCAGCCAACAGATAGAATAAGGCATATACCTTAGCCCAGAGCTGGGCTCCTCAGGGAATTATCTATATATATATATATATATATATATCTATTAGTTGGGTTCCCATAAATATGTATTCCTTGATGAACCAAGCAAAAAGGTGCGTATATATTGCAACTTTCTCGCCCTCTTAAATTTATGCAATCCCAATAACAGGCCCATAGCTTTTAAAAGCCTATGAGCAAAGTATTGGCAGAAGTGACAAACTCAAATAGGCCTGTTAATATAGGTGAACTAGGCAGTCGACTAGGAAATCATGTCAAATCTTTCAAAAAATGAAAAGATTTCAAATGAAAAAAAAATGAGGGGGCTCCTACTGTATGATTTACCTAGGACGTGCATGGTTAACTGTTAGTCTAAGGCTTCCCCCTTTTGCTGAAGCCAAGAGAACACCTGCATCCCTTGTAATACACCTAGAGACTCCTCCAATATATTCAGAATCACCCATAAGGTGGAGACGCTCCTAGACTGGACTGGTGGGACTGCAGAAGAGATAATGCTGAAGATCTCCAGTGTGTGATGGACCAAGAAAGGATAATAAGTGTTTCCCCAGAGATTGCAGTAGTTTATAGTAATGAAGACATCTTGGAGCCTATTCACAAAATGTATTTAGTTGTACAAAAAGTAGTACTACAGGAGTACTACTTACTACAAAATGTAATTCCCAGACCCACAAGTGTACAGCTCCACCTCTCTTATTCTTTCTATCGGGAGATCCTCACACATGGCTGTACAAAGCGGTACGAGAACTAGGCACGGTCACTTTAGCTCCTCTGCGGGGAAAACGGGAACCGAAGTTCCAACAGCCCCTCCATGATAGAGTGGGAACGCGCTCTTGAGTTCCCGAAAAAGGTGTCCCACAACTACCATTTTGAAAACATACAATACCACATGCTGCATCGTGCATATCTGACCCCAGAAATGCTACAGCGTTATTACCCCGCCTGCCCTAGGTGCCCGGAACTCGAGCCTCCTTCCTCCACATGTTCTGGAATTCTCCATACATACATACTGGGCCACGATACAGGCAACTCTGTTAGAGATAACATGGCTTGTGGTTCTCCGTACATGGGAAGTCTGCGCGCTGGGCATAGGCAAACCCCGAAACCACCAAGAAATGGAGACACGCTTTGTCTCCCTAGCGATCCTCCTTGTGAAGAGAAGCATAACCATGTATTGGAGAGCCCCAGAGGGGCCATCGGCCAAGGCATGGCGAGGTGCAGTTACAAAATGTGGTACCACAGAGGAGGAGGTGCTTAGATCGGAAGAAATCCAAGGCACACACACAAGCATCACAGTTCTATGCAATGACAACACTGCTCCATGCCTTCAAACAGGTAGGAAGGGTTGACCCACCCATGCAGGCCACTATACCCCAGTACAGGAGGCACACAAGGAGGGCGCACAGGATACCAGCCCCAAAGTTGGACACTCAGAGTAACGCGACCCCCAATCTGATCATGGAAAGCAGCCACCGCCCCTACGTAGCCTTGCACAACCTGCACCCTGAGCTACAGAACCGAGCGACCGACGCCGTCAATTGGATCACCTAGCCCCCATAAACACACAAGCACCACTATACAGTGAATCCCAGTTAAAATCCCCCACGTTGAAGAGTTATGTTCATATTACAAGAAAACACAATAGACGGTGTTACCCAACACCAGTATGACAGGTCCAGCCAAGAGTAATAGTATGTCCTGCAGAGAATAACATATGTTTGCACGAGCTGTACAAGTACAGCGCCGCTAGATACAAAGATGAATGTTGTGTAATGACTCATGTTACCATTCAATGTTATAAAACCCGGGAACAGAATGCATGCAATAAATGTACTAACCACCTGTAATGTTGGTATCATAGAGTATGGACCTTGTATAATAAAATGCCAATAAAAAGATTTAAAAAAAAGAAAATGGGTAGATCCTCACACATGTAACTTTACTAAATAGAGCCCGATTTCGATGTAGGACGGACCTGAGTCTGCCTGACATCGTCTGGGAAATGGGACCGAACGACCTCTTGTCTTCTGTCCCAACCCAGTAATTAGGATGCGACGGAACACTGTTCGGCCGCATTCCTATACTTTAGAATGGCAGCATGCATTTCAAATGGAATACATGCTCTCAGTGTAAAGAGTAGAGGTGCAATTCATCCCTGCACCCCGTGGTAGGCACCCAGAACCTTCCCAATCGGGCCAGCGTGGCAGGCACCAGTGGGTGCTTGCCACAGGGTGCCCGATTTTCCCCAGCCACCCCTTTCTTCAATGGGAGCCTATGCATTCGGTCAGAACATAGGCTCCCATTGAAGTCAATGGGAGTTCGACCCAATCGTATCTGGAAGTATCCGGATGCATCGTAATCGGTCGGTTGGACTCTCCCGATCCAAGTTGGTCGGAAACCATTCCCATACCGATGCTTTCCTTACCACATTATCATCAGGCCCTTATTATTGTATTTTAGAATAAAATCAATAATGTGCCATTAATGTTTCTTAAATTATAATTTAAATATTTGTAATTACTTCTATGCACCAGTTTCAATAATTTTGTAACACGTAGTAAAAATTATATTTTTGTTATATTAATTTAATTTATTCAAAATATTTACATTTTGAATTAAAATTATGTTACTAGCTCTGTAGCTTTATTTATTTTGTTCTACATTTAAAATAAATAAATAACATTAAATGATATTATTAAATGTACAAATATTTTTACTTTTCTTTTCAACTTTTTTTACTTTTCCTAATTCTTTACCATAGGAAGATCGCCCCAAAGGCAGCTATCGCCTTACAGTAAAGTATAGGAAAAATAAATAAGTGTAATAAACTTGCAAAAGATTTGTAAAACTAATTTCTATGTTAAGTATCAATGTAAGTTAAGTTTATATATTAAATTTAAATCTAGAATACGATAAAAAAAAGTGACCGCACTAATAACATAATTTTGAAATAACATATTTAATATTGTAACACTATTACATTACATTAATATTATTTGTATAAGAATTATTAAAAATTCCACCTAAAGTACCATGTTTATAGTAATTTATGCATTAAAATGACAAAAATATTGTGTAAAAAAGAATGTAAAATAATGTAATCATTCTTTAAAAAAATATTCAGATTTATTATCATATTTAAAAAGGTTAGTAAAAGATTTAATCATAAAATAATAAATATTTTATAATAAATTTTTAAGATTAAATTAATTTGATAGGTAAATTTAAAAAGTAAAAAAAGAAAACATTATTTAGCATTATTTCCTGTGGGATTCCATTTTAAGCCCCTGCCTCCATCATTTTCTATGGGAGAGTGTTGCAGTATCAGTGGTTGGTTATCTGTGGTGCTGGACTTACTCTGCTCCTTTTTGGAAGTAATATCTTGCACTCTTAAATTTGGCTCACTTCAAAACGGCAAATACCAAAAAGTAATAAAGTTAAGTAAAAGTGTGAGAGTAAACAAACATGTGTATCTTACTCACAAGTGTAAGTTACCTTTGTCAATAGCCAAGGTTTTACCTGTCACTGTTGAATTTACTAAAGCTGGTCTCTGTGAGGGATTACCGCCTATCCTTTATTTTAAAAATGTGTTCAATAGGATGCATTAAAGAGATATTTGAAAAAAGCACTTTCGTTTTGACCCCCGGTGAACTATTGGTACTTACGTATTTCAGTGCAGATGCTGCTATGCTGTTCTCACACTGAGTGCCATGGATACATGTTATTCCCATTACTGCCTTCACCCAATCAGAAATCTATCCCACCACCAGTTCAACCTGCTGCTCTTTCCACTGTGCTCATAATAGTCCTAATCCCTCACCACTAAGAAAAGGGTGTGTCTTTTGTTATCTTGAGTGGCACTCCTCCAGTTACCTCCCATCATGTAGAAGAGTCCAGACCACACTGTACCCAATCCAAAGGTCACCACGACATCCCCTAGCGTACCACAACCTCTTATCTGTCTTAAATGCCCAGCAAGCACGGCACACAATATGTCCTTTGCCACAACCTCACACAGGTGGGAGAAACTACACTGCACTGTATCTGTGACAAAGGCAGACTAATGCAACTTATCCTACATTCGGGCCACAAAAACATACGAATTTCTAGGTTCTGTAAGCGAATCAGCTATGAAGGACTGAGGACCCAGTGAAAAGAGGGAGGCCTCATTATGTGGGTGCTAGAAGTGTGAGCCAACAGACAGATTAAGGCATATCCCCAAGTCCAGCACTTGGCTTCTCAGGGAATTATCTACATATATGAGGTGTATTTCCATAAATATGTATTCCTTGATTAAAAAACAAAGTGGATCCATATGATGCATCTTCCTCAGCCTCTTAAATGTATTCAATGCCAATCAGAGGCCCAGCTTTAAAAAGTCTCAGAGTGTGAGCACAAATCCCTTGCCAGGGTATCTCATCCATGGTACCGAGATGATCAGAAGCCTCCTGGTCTCTCACATGAATATGAACCCCATTCACCCCAGATCACATTAAGAGGCAAGCAGTGAAACAGCAATAACAAGTGCATTTAAGGGTGGGCACTGATACACGCAAGGACAAGCCCTGGCTAAGCCAGTATGCCTCAACTTTTAATGGAATTTCCTGACCTGTTGGCTTTTCTAATGCTTTTTGCCGATGCTCATCACCCTTTGCAAAAACGAACAACGACTCGAAAAGCCGACATATCTGGGCTATTTTGGATACACACGCTTCCTGTTTAAGTGGCCGCACGTGCAGTGACATTAACACAAGACAAACAAACGTTGGCATAGCCAATAGGTCTCGCTTTTGGGACCTACTAAGTATTTAGTTATGCAGCACAATATCCTTGGTGCAACAACATCAACTGTTGCATGGCTAAACACTTATAAGTTCCCTAAGGCGAGACCTATTGGCTATGCCAATGCTTGTTCACTGTGTGTCTGGCTGCAGCCGCCGTAAATGGAGCGTGTCCCTTTAATTCACCAGCCACTCCTCTGTTTGCTCCCCCTCTGGCTGCACGTGATCCACTCCTTGCTGGGGGGTCAATAGGAGGCGTCGTGCATCCCGAGTGCTTCGCGGTGTGTGCTGGCAGTAACTCGCAATGCCCTCTCGGGCAAACGGGTCCGTGTGGCAGGACCGAGTAAACCCTGAAGGGAGAGCCTTCTGCTTCACTCCCCGCTTTGGTAAGTGTTGGCCTTGCTTCTCTGGCAGCCGTCTACCCGTGTCTGTTGCCCGCTGCCTCTTCTAGCATGAGGTGCGAACGCCGGGCTGGCAGCGAGCTCATGGGTGCGCTGCTCCAGCGACGGCGGCGACCCGCTGCTTCTTCCCCCTGGCTCGGGCTTTTTCCCACGCTGTACCGACCACGGCCTTTTGCTCGTCCTGTTGGTGATGCGTGGTGGGCTCCCAGTCGTTACCTGGGCCGTGGCGGCTGTTTCTCCCTCGGTCCGGGGACCGCCTACCTGAAGGTGACGCGGCGTGGGCTCCCGGTCATTACCCAGGCAGCGGCGGCTGATTTCTCCAGTATTAGGGTGTCTTTCATAGATTCACATGCTTGAATATTCCCCGTCGTCGAAGTGGGAGTCCCACGGTAAATAAAATAGCAATGACATACTAATAACATATGTATGTCAATACATAACACATAAAATATACACTAGAAAAAATAGTAAATAACCAAACACCATTCCTACATAGAAATACATGGTAGAGAGAGAAAACACTTGTAACATATTCCTGTCATTGTTAGTCCAAACTACAGCCAATCAGGTGCCAGCACCCCTCCAGAACCTTGAGATCAGTCCCTCAGATTTTCTACCGCACGTCGTGTGAAGGGAGTCTCCCTGAGCTCTGCTCAGTTTTCTCAACTTCTTCAAGTTTTCCTGTGAATTCCAGCATGTCTTAAAGTAAGAAGTCTTTATGTAGACCTTGTTCTTCTTGTGGGAAGCTACGTCTTTACTCTGAGGACCCCCACAAGAAGTGCATTTATTGTCTTTATCCCGACCATGAGGTTGGTAAAGGCAAATTTTGCAGAACCTTCTCTACAAAGACCCTTAAGGGCAGAGAAGGCCGTCTCCTCCTATGGCTTCAAAGACTCAAGGATAAGGATTCGGCACTTTCAGATGCAGAGAGCCTGGTGTCTGGACCTTCAAAAGCAGCCTCTAAATGTAGCAGTGTGCAGGATTTGCCCTCTCCATTCCTCAAAAAGAAGAAACTTTCCTTATCTGTGGCTCCTGCGGTGTCCTCACCACCTCCTCCTGCTTCTACGCCCAGGAGACCTGGCTCTCAGGCGTCGTCTGCTTTCCATCATGTTTGTGCTCCGAAACATGTGTCTTCATCGACGGGAGCGTCGACGATCGTCCCGACGACTAGGTCTGCCGTCTCCGGATCGTCGACGACGACATTAGCCTCCGGATCGTCGACGCCGGCAACATCGACGTCAGTCATGTCGACGAAGGTATCACTCAGCTTTAAGACTGTTCCGTCGACGATACCTATTGCTTCATCATCGACGAAGAAATATCTTTCGTCATCAGCAAAATCATCGTCGGTGAAAGTTCTGAAGAAATCTTCGTCGTCGGTCCCGTTGACGACTACTCCGTCGACGGCGGCTCCATCAACGACGACGACTTCGTCGACGGCCGTACCGTCGACGTCGGATCCTTCTGCAGCGCCTCCGTCGACGCCAATGCCATCATTGTCGTCTGCACCGTCGACGACATCGTTGACGACGGTTCCATCTTCTTTTGCTTCTTTGCCTTTGGTACCGTTTTCTTCCACCGGGTCTGGCTCTTCCACCATCGACCCCTTGCACCAACGTCGCAAGCGGCCAGTTGACCAGCTGTCCATCCCAAGTGATTCACAGCCTCCCTCGCCCTTGTTTGCCACGGGTTCTGAGCAGGACTCTGATTCTGACAATGATGTGGATGATTCCTTCAGAGTGGCACGCAGTCCTTCGGATTTAATTATAAAATGCCAGGACTATGGTGAAGATGATGACGACCAATATTCTCGGGCAGAGGAACCTTCTGTGCAGGTGCCAACTTCGACACTGCCTCTGTCGTTTGTCTCCAATCTCCAGCATATGTTGGATGACTACAACCGGTGTTTCCCGCCCTCTCAACAGGGTTCGCCTATGCTGCCTGCGGCTGTTGCGGCTCCTGCTGCTCCTGCTGCGGTTCCACTACCACAGCCCCCAACGCCTTCTCCTCAGGTTCAGACGTCAGTTAAGATACACACTACGGTGTACGCTGATGACGATGACGACGTCCTTGCAGAATGTGAAGATGGAGAAGTTCACAACGACGATGATGACGACGCGACTCACATGGCTGAGTGGGACGACTATCAAATTCAGACGCCTTCCCCTCCTCCGGTGACGCCTGGGGATTCTCCTCCGGTGGACTTTGCAAGTTTCCATCAGCTGATGGATAGAGCGGCACAGCGCTTTAAACTGCCCAGAGTCCAGAGGGAGGAGGACTGTTTCCTCTACGATTTTAAAAATCAACCGTTCAAGCAAGTCCATACCATACCCATCATAAATTTCATTTGGAGTGAAGGTGTGAGATTAATGCAAACTCCAAATTCATTACCTGCGCAACTGCCTCGCCTTGAGAAAAAATATAAGGCGCCCTTTGGATCTCGAGCGTGCCTTGTTGCACAACCAAAGCCTGACTCAGTGGTCACCCAGGCTGCACAACGTCGTTCAAGAGATCCGTCTTCTCCGATTACAGCTCCTCCAGATGGGGAGGGTCGTGGCCTGGACGCTATTGGACGCAAGTTTCCCACAATGGCCTCCACTACGGTGAGGGCGGCTAATGCTTCAGCCATTTTAGGACGCTACGACCGCCAGATGTGGTCGGACATGTCTGCCTTGGTGGCCCTCATTCTGGACGCTTCCAAGGAGGAAGCCTTAAAGATTCTTCAGGACGGAGAGAGTACTTCGGAGGAAATTATTGACTGCGCAGTTGACATTGCTTGTACTGGCTTTCGTCAGCTTGCTGGGGCAGCGTCTTGCGGAGGTAGGGTTGGTTACGGTACACCACTTTCCGCCAGAAAGTGCAGGCAAGAATCCTTGATATGCCGTATGACGGCGAGTCGCTTTTTGGGGCACATGTCGATGAGGCATTACAGTCCATCAAGAAGGACACTGATACTGCTCGCTTATTGGGGACTTCACAGTTTCGAAAGCAACCTTTTCGTGGTGCACGCGGGCGCGGCACCTCTTCGACTTTTCACGGAGGAAGCACTCAATATCGCTCCTACCACCAGGGTAATCAACATTACTCCTCCAACCAACAGCAGTCCCACCGGCAGCAGTCTTCGAAATCCTACAGGGGAAAGTCTTCATATAGAGGATCCACTCCCAAACGACAATGACTTGTTTCTCCCCCCACGTGTTGGAGGTCGAATCTCCCTGTTCCCTTCTCAGTGGTCCTCCATCACCTCGGACCGCTGGGTTCTGGACATTGTAGCGAAGGGCCGTGCTCTAGAGTTCGTCAAGATTCCTCCTCCCACTCCACCGTCTGGCCCGCCTCCTCCCCACCTCAAGGAGCTTTTCCATCAAGTTAGTCTTCTAATCCAAAAAGGTGCCATCGAAGTGGTTCCTAAGTCTCAAAGGGGAAAGGGATTCTATTCCTGTTTTTTCCTAATACTCAAGAAGACAGGAGATTGATGACTGATCCTCGATTTGCGAGCACTCAACAGGTATCTCAAGAGCCAATCCTTCCGCATGCTTACACTCGTAGAGATCTTGCGTCTTCTCTCCATGGCCGACTTCATGACCACCATCGACCTTCAGGATGCTTACTTCCAATGTCCAATTCTTCCACGGCATCCGAAGTACTTACGCTTCCGGGTGGGACAGAGAGACTTCCAGTTCAAGGTGTTGCCTCCCGGCCTCCCCCTCGGGTCTTCACGAAAGTCTTGGCTCCGTGGTGGATTACCTGCGTCTCCAGGGCGTCCAAATATTTCCCTACCTGGACGACTGCCTCCTCAAATCACAGTCTCGCAACCAGCTACTTCAAGACACCCGCCTTTGTCAGGACGGGTTTCGCTCCCTCGGCCTCTCAATCAATGCCGCCAAGTCCCAGGTTGACCCAGCTCCCTGCAGGAACTTTCTGGGAGCCACTTTAGACACGATGCTTGCCAAGGCATTCGTGTCACAAGAGCGTCAACAGAAGATCCTCCGCTTGGTGTCTCTGATTCAGGCAAAACGGTCCATTTCAGGCCAGATCTTAAAGTCATTTCTGGGGATGGCATCGTCTTGCATTGCGCTGATAACGAATTGCAGGCTGCGTATTCGCCCCATTCAAGTGGAATTGGATGTACAGTGGCGTCAGGTCACCGGTTCTTTCAACGACCTAGTCCGTGTCACCGCTCGCATGAGAGCAGCTCTCCAGTGGTGGGTGCAGCCATCCAACCTTGCAACAGGGACTTCTTTCCTCTCCACCACTCCAGAACTCACTCTAACAACGGACGCCTCCTTAGAAGGCTGGGGTGCTCACCTTCAAGGCCTCTCCATCAAAGTCAAATGGACTCTGCGTCAACGTTCTTGGCATATCAACAGGCTGGAGTTGATGGCCATTTTTCTGGCACTCAAGTCGTTCCATCCTGTGATTTAAGGGGAGTCGGTGCTCATTCAGACGGACAATACCACCAGTATGCACTGTGTCAACAAGCAGGGCGGAACCAGGTCTCCACTCTTGTCTCGGCTGGCTCAGTCGATCTGGGATTTGGCAATCCGTCACCAAGTTACTATGACTGCAGGACATTTACCAGGCATCTCCAACATCTTAGCGGATTCCCTCAGCAGATCCACGTCGTCGACCCACGAGTGGGAGTTACATCAACCAACTCTCGACCTCATTTTTCAACGGTGGGGTCGTCCGTCTCTGGATCTCTTTGTCACCCCGGAGAACCGGAAATGCCCATCTAACGCAAGTTGGCATCCCCACCACGGGTCGTGCAGGAATGCCCTTTTGATGAACTGGTGCGATCTATTCGCCTACGCTTTTCCTCTGATTCCGCTAGTGGTTCGTGTGCTGTGGAAGATGCAGAGACAGCCGTGCCACATTCTCCTGATCGCCTCCAGATGGCCCCGACAGGCGTGGTTCTCGGAGCTGCTTCTTCTGTCCCAGTGCGAGCCCATCCTCGAGCGGATCTCCTCACTATTATGGACCAGGGTCAGATTTGCCATCTGAACCCCTCCTCTCTGCAATTGTCGGCCTGGAACCTGAGCACCTTGAATTTGCCCATTTGAATATTTCGCCGGAATGCAGAGACATTCTCGCTCAGGCCAGAGCTCCGTCTACCATTAAGACCTACAAGCTCAAATGGAAGAGGGTCTATCATTGGTGCGCGGCTGCTAATATCCATCCTCTTCATTCCACTCCGGATCAGTTGCTTCCGTTCTTTTTGCAAATGTCCCAATCAGGGCTTTCCCATTCTACTTTGAGAGTTTTCTTGGCGGCAATCTCTCGTTTCCGGCAGGATGGCTCCTCCTCACTCTGCTCTTCCAGAGTTATTAGTCAGTTTTTCAAAGGACTGTTTCGGAAGTTCCAACCTATTCGGCAGCCTCCTCCTACTTGGCACCTCAATGTCGTCTTGGCCCAACTGATGAAGGCACCATTTGAGCCTATCCACAGAGCGGACTTAAAGTTTCTGACCTGGAAGGTAGCCCTTCTCCTTGCTCTGACATCATCACGTTGCGCAAGTGATCTGCACCCTTTCACTATTAAACCTCCTTTTCGCCAATTCAAATCTGACTGTGTAGTGCTTCGCACCAACCCAACCTTTTTACCTAAGGTGCCTACGGATTTCCATCGTAATGAACCTGTTTTCTTAAAAACCTTCTTTGCCGATCCTCAGTCTCCGGCAGAGCAACGATTGCACTCTTTGGACCTTTAAAGATGCCTTAAATTTTACATCAACAGGACAGCCCCCTTTCCCAGGTCCGATCAACTGTTCATTGCCTAGGGACGCATGCGTAAGGGACGTCCTGTTACCAAGCCAACTATTGCACGTTAGATTTCTTCAGCCATTGTCTTCTGCCATCGGAAAGCCGGCAAGCCTCTACAATCTTCGGTGAGGGCTCATTCCACCAGGGCGATGTCATCCTCTACTGCCCTGTTTGCTGGTGTTCCGCTTCATCAGATCTACAGAGCAGCCACGTGGTCCAACAGGCACACGTTCACGAAACACTACTGCCTGGATGCCATCAACGAGGCGGATACCGCAGTGGGACAGGCAGTGCTTCGCGATCTTTTTAACTAAGGTGAGCCTCTGTCTTCCCTCCTCCGTTTTGGTTTTATATGATTGCTAACAGTACTTGCATGACTGCATTACTGTCTCATTGATTTTCTTCCATGCTGTTGCATGGCAATTCGAGCCTCTTCGGCTATTACTGCTCTCTATTCTATTCAAGCATGTGAATCTATGAAAGACACCCAAATACTGGAGAAGAACAATTGTTACCTACCTGTAAACAGGTGGTTCTCCAGTACTGGTGTCTTTCATAGATTCACATGCGACCCACCCACCTCCCCTCAGAGGCTCACTTCTCCTCATCGACTCTTTTGTCACTCTTGTGCTACGAAAATCTGATGGACTGAGCTCTGAGGAGAAGGTTCTGGAGGGGTGCTGGCGCCTGATTGGCTGTAGTTTGGACTAACATAATGACAGGAATATGTTACAAGTGTTTTCTCGCTCTACTTTGTACTCCGATGTAGGAATGGTGTTTGGGTATTTACTATTTTTTCTAGTGTATATTTTATGTGTTCTGTATTGACATACATATGTTATTAGTATGTTATTGCTATTTTATTTACCGTGGGACTCCCACTTTGACGACGGGGAATATTCAAGCATGTGAATCTATGAAAGACACCAATACTGGAGAAGTAACAGTTGTTCTTCTGTTCGGAACAGGGTCCGCTTCTCTTGAAGGTGATGCGGGGTGGGCTCCCTGTCGTTGCCTGGGCAGCGGCAGTGGATTTTCACTTGGGCAGATGTCCGCCTCCCTGAAGGGGATGTGGGGTGAGCTCCGGGTCGTTACCCAGGCAGTGGCGGCTGTACTCCGCTCGAGTACCAGACAGGCGAAGCTGGTGGACTCCCGGTCATCTCCTTCCCTTTTCACCTCGGTCCACTGGGCAGCAGCGGTTGGTCTCTTGGCCAGGCAGGGCTTCGCCTCGAGAAACGGACTCCCCACAAAAAGTTCTGGCACTGGTGCTGCTTCCTGCTCTGTGAAGATAGGAGCTTACCGGGGAAGCAGTGCTTATATCCCCCCACTTCCTTTCCAGCCCAGGTAGGCGCTTTCCCCTATTGGGGGGTTTGTATCTCGCCCGGGCCTCCATTGGCCGGGGGGAGGCTGGCGCCTCTTCAGCAGCCGCTGCAGGAGAGGGGGAGGGGGGGGGAGGAGCAACAGTTTTTTTTTTATCAGACAGTCACAGATGGCAGTCTAGGATTGCTTGCCATTCTGCCCTCTTCCTTAAATTGTGAACTTTCATCAGAGCTTATATGACCGGGTACAGTTTAAATAACGCACATCACTTTTGCTTTACTCTCGGGAAACCATGTAACAGAACACAGAATTAGAAAGTTTCTGATTAACACACATTAGTAATCTATTTTCAAAAAGCATTCTTAGACGCAGACCTCACAAGCACCATGTTTATATGGTCTTTACTTTCAAGGCTAGTTCAGAAAGAAACCTATTCAAGCAAGCAAATACTGTGGATGAGAAGCTGTTCACAGGCAGTGATGTTAAGGCCATATTTATTAGTCCATTCCAAATTCAATTGCGTAAAAGTGAAGTACAAAATTCTCACACTATAAGAAAGAGTGAGAGGGAAAAATGTAGAACCTCCAATGTCCGTTGTCCATGTAAGAAAAGCCACAAAATTGTGAACTACTTTCGTTAAAGAGGTAGAATCAGAAGCAACTTCTTCCAAAAACCGTTGACATACTTGCAGCTCTCTCTGCTTGGTAACATGGAGGTAGTAACAATGCATGTTGTGGTTTGGAGGCAGTACGGTCAGGTGGTAAGGGAAAAAAATGGCACCAAGTTAACACGCAAGTATTGCCACTCACAAAAGAAGTGAAGAAAAGGCATTACTGTGGATGGCAATGATAGCTCAGGATTGCAACTGTTACTTCAGCATTTTACAGTAGAACAGATTTGATTCTTTCAACCACAGACTCCTCACCTTTTGAAATCCCTGGACCTGTAATATTCCCAGCAATTGCTCCCACACGCCTACTGTTATTTTGGAAAACTTACTGCATGTTACTGATGGCGACCTGATCCAAGTCATTCTTGGCTTATCCGGTAAGTTGTCAATGGCTAGGTTTCATAGGCCTACCCCTGAGGACCCGGCTTTTTTGATCCAGCACCTGGCTCCTGAGAACCTGGTGGTTCAGGCTTCCATCAACAAGGTTAACCTCTAAACGTTCCCTACTTCTACTCTACCAGGTGGAGAATTGAAGCACATAATGCATTTCGGAAAAGTCTTTTTCTCTCCCAGTGTGGTCTTTGAATGTATGTAAATTCCCTGAAGTCGTGGTCATCACTTCAGAGTAGTGCAGTGTTTTTAAATAAAATAGCAGTCCTATCCCAACTTGTGCTCTAAACCAAGTAGAAAGACGTAGACCCTCTCCTCCGCGTCTACAGCAGGAGTGTCATCAATTGTACCCGAATCCAGTTCCATGCCACAGTTTGAGGCTATGCAAATAGAAAATGTAGGAATCTTTTAGATAGACATTGGCTATTTAAAAAGTGCAGTGTAATTAAGGCCTTCATGGACTATCATTGGGTAGCAATGGTGTAAGTCATATACATATGAGAGTAGTTTTTATTTGAAAATATAGGGAACATTACTTTTCTATTTCTGTACATTATGGACATAGCAGTAGGCAGTTCTTGTATTATGTTCATAGCTTGAGTCCGAGGACAAGTATACTGCTCTCCTGCTCTGATGTCTGTATACTACAGGAATAGCAGAAGGAGTTTTACTACTCTGTCTATAATGATTATTACCCGAAGGACCAGCTTGATTTGGCCGGCTTAGATTAGTTTGTCTTAGTACCCTTTTTCACTCCAGATGCCCTTTTTCACTCCAGATGTGTAAATTTGCATTGCAAAGTATTTTTAGCATCATGATATATGAAAGTAATTATACATGCATCACAGTGGTGGGAAAATGCCCAACTTACAAAATCACTGAAAGCCTAAATATGATAAGAATGTCAAGCCCAAAATTAATTCTGTGCATTGCACCCTTCCGTATGTTCGTTGCAATTTACACACCCAGGTTATATTGGGCAGGTTCAAGATTTTCTTTTAACCAATAATAAATTCAGTTAGGCATATTGCTGAACCGGTTGTTTTAGAAGTGAAAACGGCATACATCAAATACTTCACTCCAGTGATGCTAACACATTCAACATGAAACTAAATTAGGTTCCATAACTTCCTCCAGAATTTCACACATTTAAGATTCATCGAAAAGAGAAAGGCTTGGAAAAACAAGAAAATCTTCACATGTAGAAATGAGCAACATCCGAAAGAGTATGCTGTGCTGTATGGCACTATTTAAGAACACCACTCTATCAAATAGCTAAAAGTCTGTTACAGATCTCACATGTACAGTCTTCTAAGTAAGATATATGATTTGTCTGATTTATATACTTTTTGATTTTCCATGGTCTAAAAATATTGATCTCTTTTGAATGTGTTATATGTTGAACACATGAGGAGTTGGAGATTCTTAAATCCATTGAACAACATCAACTGTTGCATGGCTAAACACTTATAAGGTCCCAAATGAGAGACCAATTGGCTATGCCAATGCTTGTTATTGTTTTATTTGTTTTGCAGGGCAGCAGGCATCTTACATCTCTAGGCGCTGGAGTGTGAGCGTTAAATCTTATGACAAGACTTGAGTTTTTTATTGTGGCTCGTTGTGGTAGTTACATTGTATTAGGATAACAGCTCCCTGAACTATATTACGAGGAGCACAGAATTCTATGGGAGTTAACATTGGAAATGTCATTTTTGGGACCACACTTATTTTTTCTCTTTACAAAACTTGACAGGAAGAGGCCAAGGTGTATGAACTTGTATTTATTTCTGGGGGGTATTTTTCTGTAGATTTGTCAAACCGTTCCAAAGTTAGTAGCTAAACACAAATAAATACCTTTTCATTTGAAAGTGTGACCTGATCATAAGGGCATATGCCATATATCAATATCCGTGTATTATGTATTTATTCAGACACAGCAGCCAGATGCCACTACATGCGGCCAAAGTTCTTGTGCATCATACATAGGTTTGGGTATGGTGAAATATAACCATATCAGGGTTTTTGAAAGGTAAGTTATGAAAAAACTCAGTTGTACTGCAACATAAATATGAGTTTGGTGCACTCTCCACATATTCCATTAGCTGCATAATTTGTATAATTTCGCAAAGACGAGCTTAGATATATTAAAGGTTATTAAAATAACTGCATAAGGATTACAGTGCGTTGCCATGAATAAAAATCTTCAGGTATACACAAGTTAAGTAATCTTATAGCTGTTCATTGCTGGGAGCTGGAATCAGAAGATTGCGAATTTAGCTCAAATGTTGTACAACTTTGAGCTAAAATGTTGAAAAGTGGGGGGCGTGGCCTGACTGCAAATATGGTGGCCGCATTCTAAGGAAGCTCCCGGCACCCACTAATCTTACTCCATCCTGTTTCACACTACACTTAAACCTGCTTTTTGGACCCATCCAGATCTGGAGGAGTCCTGCGGGACCTGGGTAGTTCTTTGCCCAGTGGCTATCTCCCGGGGCACACCGACATTGGCGGAGGCCTGTTGCGGCCCGGAAGGCGGCATACTGGTGCAGCCTGTGGGAGACAGTGGCTCCAGCAGCGTGCAGCGGCTCGAGGATTTGGTCATGTCCCGTGGCCGCAGACTGGTGTGTTCAACGCTGTAGGAGAGTAGGATCTGCTTACTATGGTTCTCTTCCAGGTGATCCTCATCAATAGTCATAAGCACTGAATATTCCCGCCCATGTGCGGGACCCCGGAAACAATATAAAAATATATATGTAAAAAAACACATATATCTAACTCCACATATATGTATGTACATATATTATTTTCCCATACCAATGCAGCCCCAAAAAGAGGCTAACACCATGTAAAAACCTTGTACATGTACTGCAATTATAAAGGAAACAAATAACACATTAAATCAAATATACTTTGAATTTTGTGTTTTAATGAGTAAAACCACTCATAACTCCTGAAAATTGCTCATAAAAAGACATTGTTAGTCTCAGGCTGCATTGAAAAGCAATACCGCAATAACATAGAAAATGAAAGCATTTTCAACCAAAAAAACTGGCACTGTGCCTTTAAGGCAGCCATGAACCCAGGCTTCCCATCATGCCTCAGGGGTGACAGTTAGGTCAGTTGTTCCATCCGGCTCCTTCTGTCAGGACCCTGGTTAACAGCTCCCACCTTTTTCTGATTTTCTGTCAGAATTATTTGGTGTTTTCTTCAATTTTTTGATCTCACCCGACGGTTTTTAACCTTAGAGAGATAGTTATACCTTTTTTGGGCTCAAAAAAGGTTAATTTTTTGTCAGAAATGCCTAAGGCCCTTTTTGACACCTGCCCTGCCTGTGGGCATAAGAAGGCTTGGTCTGATACACATCCTGTGTGTATTCGCTGTCTACCTGACACTCATGAGGTAGCATCTTGTGTCCACTGCCAGTCCTTGTCATCCAGAACTATCAAGGACAGAGAAAGAAGCAGGATTTATGGACTTTCTGAGAGAGGTAGGTCTCCAAACAGACTTATGAAGCGGTCGACGTCGAAGAAAGTTCCGACCTGCTCTCCTTCGGCGTCGGGATCGGCGTTGAGGTCTCCAACGACGAAGAAGGTGAAGTCTTCAGCGTCGAAAGTCAAGACTCCGCTGCTGTCAACCGGGCGATGTGCAGCGTCGAGTGCTACGTCTAGGTCTCCGTTGAAGCAGGGCGGCTCAACGTCGAGACTTCCGTCGTCGAAGGCTCAGGTAGAGTTTTCGACGTCGAAGTCTCCGCCGTCGCCTAGTCATGGGCGTTCGGCGTCGAGGCAGCCTCCATCGTCGTCTGGATATAGACGCTCGATGTCGAGGCATTCTCCGTCGTCGCCAGGTCATCGGCAATCGATGTCGAGTCATCCCCCGTCGTCAGGTCATCGGCCATCGACGTCGAGGAAGAGATCGACCTCGAAGCATCTTTCGTCATCGCCAGGTCATCGGCATTCGACGTTGAGGGATTCGCCGTCGACGGCTCATCGGCATTCGACGTCGAGGCAATCATCGTCGTCGAAGGACCATGGTAGTTCGACGTCGAAGCTTCCTCCGTCGGCGTCCCACCATCGACTCTCGACGTCGAGGCATTCACGAACCTCGCCGTCGAGAATTAAGCAAAGTTCAACGTTGGAGAAGCCTGTATTGTCTTCACCTCCTCGGAGATCGACGTCGAGACATGGAACTCATGTGGTCCAACCTCAGACTATGGCACAACAGTCTGAGGTCGTCTGGGTCTGCCTCAGCTGCGGAGGATGACCATGACTCTCCAGTGAGTGACAGTCACGCTACCAAGCGGAAGGAGTCGCCGGAACAGAGGGACTCTCGCGGTCACTCCAGGTCTGCGGCGGTCTCAGGTTCGGACTCTGGCCCGGATGTGATTATTTATCAGTCGGGCAGTGAGGAATCCAGGCATTCGCAAAGGGATGCAATACCTCCATCACACCCTCCAGTGAAGGATTCAACACATAAATCGCCTACTGTCAGACTTTCACCGAGATGGTGCAAGCCACTGCATCACTGGGCTCCGGACAAGGAGACAGCGTATCGATTGCAACAACCGCTCTCTAGGCCTAGAGAACGGTCACGCTCTCCGGTGAGGCAAATTGAAAGATCACGCTCTCCAGTTCGCCGGAAGGAAAGATCACGTTCCCCGGTTCACCAGAGAGAAAGATCACGATCTCCAGTTCGCCAGAGGGAAAGATCGCTCTTCCCCAGTTCGTCAAAGGGAACGATCGCGCTCCAGGTTGCGAACCAGCAGGCGTAGATCGCGATCAAGAAGCAGAAGAGTTCGAAGAACTCCTTCTACTTCTTCCTCGACCCGCTCTCACAGAGATTACTCTCCTACCCTGACAGACTCTCCTTCAACGAGGGTATCTCCAATAGATGATGTCTTCACCTTTCAGGATGTTGTGGGTAGGGGAGCTCTTAAGCTGGGGGTTGCCTTAAAAGCTCCGCAGGTCAAGACCTCGATAATATTTGAAACATTACAACATAGGTCTGCACCCAAACCTCTTCTGCCTTTGGTCCCGGGGATTATAGAGCCAGTCATGGACGTCTTTCTAACCCCAGCGACGGTCAAAGCAGCTCCGGCGAGGATTCTTAAAAAGTACTAATCTCCAGAGGACGATCCACTATTCCTCAGAGCTGATCCTCCCCCGGACTCAGTGATTATTGCGGCTGCGAGGAAGTCCAATGCAGTTGCATCATCCTCCACTGTTCCTCCGGATAAGGACAGTAAGATGCAAGACTCGTGGGGAAGGCAGGTCTGCAATACATCAGCGTCTTTCCTCAAGGTTGCCAATGCGGAAGCCCTCTTGGGGCGTTATGACCGCTCCCTTTGGGATTCTCTGCAACGTTTTGCGGAGAAACTTCCAGTAGAGGACCGTAAGGACTATGAGGAAATCCTCCTGGAAGGCAGTCAAGTCTCCAACCAGGTGATAAGCGCCGCAGCGGATGGAGCTACCCTAGCAGCTCATGGATATGCTCATGGGGTAACAGCACGAAGGTCATCATGGTTGCGACTAACGGCTTTAAAACCAGAAGCCCGAGCACGTATATTGAACTTACCTTTTTCAGGTACTTCATTGTTTGGCACAAGCGCAGACGAGGAAATGCAGCGCATGAAGGCAGAGCTGGAAACTCTCAAGGCGGTGGGTCTTGAGAAGAAGGAGGAGTTCAAGAAGAAATTTCGCTCCTTCAACAAGGGCTCTACAAAGCAGCGGGTTCAAACCCCGAACTGGCAGAAGAGCCAAGATCAGCAGGGGCAGCAAAAGTCCCAGTATAAAGGCAAGCGTAATTACAAGGGAAATAATCTGCGCCAAGGCAACAACACCGGCAAGGCTCAAGCCAAGCAATGAGTCGTCTCTTCCCCCAGCGCCGTGGACCACTCCAGTGGGGGGAAGCCTGTCAAAGCATTTGTAAGAGTGGCAAAGCATCACAAAAGACAGATGGGTGTTGTCTACGCTTCAGAATGGGTACTGTCTTCGTTTCAGTTGTCCTCCTTCACCAGTTCCCCCAAGGTCTACATCAAATCATCAACTTCACCTGCTGCAAAAAGAAGTCACCTCTCTTCTCGAAAAGTCAGCCATCGAGAGAGTTCCGGTCTCTCAGAGGGGAAAAGGAGTGTACTCCCGTTATTTTCTGGTAAAGAAAAAAGGACAGAAGGCAGAATACAGACCCATCCTGGACTTACGAGCACTAAATCTGCATGTCAAAAAGGAAAGATTCCGCATGTTGGCGCTTCATCAGATATATCCACATCTCAGGAAGGGAGATTGGATGTGTTCGCTGGACCTTCAAGATGCTTATTTCCATGTCCCAATACATCCCAGTCACAGAAGGTTTCTTCGGTTCAGGGTGGGGACCTCTCACTATCAGTTCACAGTCCTGCCGTTTGGATTAAAGTCGGCTCCTCGGGTGTTCACGAAGTGTGTGGCGGTGGTCGCAGCTGCACTACGTCGCAGAGGGGTCTTCGTGTATCCATACTTGGACGATTGGCTGGTGAAAGGTCCTTCCCCAGTCAATGTAAGGAATCAGTTCCAGACTTGCATACATCTCTGCCAGAGACTAGGGCTACATGTCAACTTCGGAAAATCAGTCATTCAGCCCACCCAGAGGATTCACTTCCTTGGAGCTCTGCTAGACTCCGAAACAGGAAAAGTGTTTCCTTCGAAGGAGAGGCAGTCATCAATCATCCAGAAATGTCAGCTGATTCTTCGCGGCAAGACTCAGAAAGTGCGCAGGATTGCCTCCCTGCTAGGGTCGATGGCGTCTTGCATCTTTCTGGTCCTGAATGCCAGACTTCGGATGCGTCCTCTTCAGCAGGATCTGGAGGACAAGTGGGATCAGCAATTGGCTCGCTGGGACGATCACATCACAATCTCAGACGCTGCTCGAGCTTCTATTCCATGGTGGACAAAAGCTCAGAATATGCAGGTGGGAGTCCTGTTCCATCAACCTCCCCCTACACAAACACTGATCACGGACGCCTCCCTTCTGGGATGGGGGGCGCACATGGGCCCCCTGCAGGTTCAAGGTCAGTGGTCACACAAGGAAAGCACTTACCATATCAACATGCTGGAGCTGAGAGCAGTACACCTGGCTCTCAAAGCGTTCCTCCCCTCGATACAAGAGTCATCGGTGCTAGTACAGACGGACAACACCACCACGATGTACTACTTAAACAAGCAGGGGGGGATGCGCTCTCGGACGTTGTCGTCGGAAGCACAGAGGATCTGGCATTAGCTTCTGGCTCGAGGGCTATCTGTTACGGCGGTTCACCTTCCAGGAGAACAAAAAGTGAGGGCAGACGCTCTAAGCCGTCACTTCGACGACAAAGAAGACTGGGTTCTTCACGACGAAGTGGTGGAGGAACTTTTTCAATCCTGGGGTCGTCTCTCCATAGACTTGTTCGCGGACAACCAAAACACCAAATGCCGAAGCTTCGCCTCCAGATTCCACCGGCCAGGCTCGAGAGGGAATG
This sequence comes from Lissotriton helveticus, assembly GCF_964261635.1. Lineage (NCBI taxonomy): Eukaryota > Metazoa > Chordata > Amphibia > Caudata > Salamandridae > Lissotriton > Lissotriton helveticus. The sequence continues at coordinate 773,222,461 of NC_136057.1, forward strand.
CTCTTTTGATCGACTGGTCAAACGAATTTGCGTACGCCTTTCCACCTCTCCCGTTGATTCCGAAGGTGGTGAGCAAGCTAACACACTCGTACACAACAATGATTCTGATTGCTCCCGATTGGCCGAGGCAATGGTGGTACACGGACCTGCTTCATCTGTCAGTGACTCCTCACAAGAGGCTGCCATGCAGGCCGGACCTGCTGTCCAAGATGGACGGGAGGATCTTCCATCCCAACCTTCCGTCACTGAGCTTGGCAGCATGGCTCCTGAGGTCATCCAATACGGCCATCTATGGTTGCCAGAGGACTGCATGTTCATTCTGAAAGAGGCAAGGCGTCCTTCCACCAGACATTCGTATGCATGCAAGTAGAAGAGATTTTATATGTGGTGTATACAGAATAGTCATGATCCTATCAAGTGTCAAGAAGAAGCAGTTATTCCTTATTTGTTGTATTTAGCTAAAGCAGGTTTGAAGTTTAATTCCATCAAGGTGCACCTAGCGGCCATAACGGCTTATAGGCGGTCACCGTCTCAAACCTCTTTTTTCCAGCTAGCATCTGTCAAGGACTTCCTGCAAGGGTTAAAAAAAAGTATACCCTCCAGTGCATCCTCCTTCTCCACCCTGGGAGTTGAACTTGGTGCTATCAAAGTTAATGGGTCCTCCCTTTGAACCCATTCACAAAGCCACTTTACAACATCTTTCATGGAAAGCGGCTTTTTTGGTGGCTATCACGTCAGCTCGCAGAGTGAGCGAGATTCAAGCCCTCTGTGCATCAGAGCCCTATACGGTGTTCCATTTGAATAGGGTGGTGCTACGGACGCATCCATCTTTTCTGCCTAAAGTGGTGTCAGATTTTCATGTAAATCAGATTATTTCTCTGCCCACTTTTTTTCCCAATCCCTCTACTCCAGCTGAGAGGGCTTTGCATTCTTTAGACCTGAAAAGGGTTTTAAAATTCTATCTTGACAGGTCTAAAGTTATTCGTCATTCTGATCATCTTTTCATTAACTATGGATCGATCAGGACAGGCCATTCTGCCTCGAAGCGTTCCATTTCCAGATGGATCGTTTCATGTATTAAACTTGCTTACCAGCTAGCACAAAAACCCCTGGGGTTTTCTCCCAAGGCGCATTCCACCAGGGAAAGAGCTGCGACTGCGGCTTTTCTCAATAATGTGCCCATGTCTGAGATCTGTAAAGCGGCGACCTGGCGGTCCGTCCATACATTTACCAGACATTATTGTCTTGATTCTGACACAAGAGCAGATACCCAAGTAGGCCAAGCCTTCTTGCGGAATCTGTTTAGCAGCCAGGCTGGGCTGTGATGTTGGGTCTTTTAAGGTAGAAGATGTACTTCTCATTTACCTGCAGGTGGTTGTTGGGCTTGCTATTCTATTCAGTGCATATGACTATTGATGAGGATCCCCTGGAAGAGAAGGATAAGTTACTTACCTGTAATCCTAGTTCTCTTCCAGGGGTATCCTCATCAAAGTCATAAGCAACCCACCCGCCTCCCCAGGTAGAATTCCACCCTTCTAGAGGGAGAGACCTTTACACACCTGTATGCACGGTACCAGTTTTAAAGAGCCCTGGCTTCGCAAAATGGAGGCTACAGACACGAGTCTGGCCTCCTGCTGCAGACCGGAACTCCGGCAGGGGAGGCCTGAACAAAAGGTTTCCTGTCACAGGAAGATGTAACCACTTCCCAGACAGGCTTTAGTGTATAGGGGCTGGCTGGATACACCCTGAGAGTGCTTTGAAGTCTGCACTGGGGGCACCTTTGGTGTCCCTGTGCATAGTCCAGTTCAAACCGGTTGCAGGGGCTACCAGCCCCTGCTCTGGCACGAAACTGGACAAAGGAAATGGGTGTAGCCACCCCTCTTTCCAATCCCTCCCATAGGTGGATCCCCAGAGTATGTCCAACCCCTTTCTTAGGTATAAGTAAGGAACCCCTGGCAACAGAACTTTACATTACACCTGGACGAAACTCTAAAACTGAATCCTGGAACTTCGGCACTCTACTCCAGATTAGAGGACGGAAGAATCTCCCTTGGAGTCAAGGAGTGACTCCCCTGCTTGGCAGGCACCAACGAAGCAATTGCCGGTCTGCATCTCCGAGGCTCGAGCCGGACTCCGAAGTATTTGCAGCCCAGGAGTAGCATTTCCAGACTTCTCAGAGGCCGACCCGGGTCCCCTACAAAGCTGAGACCCGCAGCCCTCGTGAGTGACATGGAACCGGAACTCCTGGACACTGTGCACATTTGCAAGTGCATTGACTTCTCGACGTCTCTTGAAACTGTTCTTTGGGTTACTTGTAGCCCAAGCCCCAAGCACCTTTTGCACCGAAGATTGTGGGCCCACAAACCACAAGTGTTTAGTGAGCCCGCTTCTTGCATTTCATCTCGCTGCTCCTTCGCGTTCCCTGGTCTGTCGACTAGTGGGTCTCCACGAAGGCAACTCTGATTTTCCTTGGGCTTCCCTGGTTGCTCGAGACGTGCCCTGACTCCCCACCGCGTAGTGAGTCCCTCGGACCTTGCTGGTCCACACCAAAGCATTTCTTTACTTTCTGCGTGGGTTGCTGTTGCCAAGGCTTGTTGGGTCCAATCCGAGCACTGACACCGCATCACTTGACACCCTTTGTGGGACTGCTCGATTCCAGCTCCTGGTTGTCGTCGACGCCTCCTGGTCCTCGTGGCTGAAGAGTCAAGCTTCACCTCCTTCACCTGAAATCTCCCGACATTGGTGGGCATTCGACTATTGTGCCCCTGGTCACTGGCTAGTGACCTAGACTCTGTCCACTCTGCTCTCAGGTACTTCTCATCTTCGATCCAGGCTTGATCACACCGGACACACTACGGCGGCAGCAGTACTTTTCAGCAGATCGCCATTGAAAACGACTACGTTTCCAGACACCACAAGGGGTTTGTTCAAAGTCCTCTATCTTTAAATTTCCAACTGCTACTTTCCCCATAGAAGCCAACGGTGATTCGCGGCTGTATTCTCACACTGCACGCTTCCCCCGTGGGTCCCCTGTGTCACTACCTTGGGTGGTTCCATGTGTTCCCAGCGATTCTACAGGCTCTAGGCCTTGTCTAGTCAAGTCGTGGTTCTTATACCACTTTCTTAATATGTGGTTTGGTACGCCCCAAGGGCTCAACGTATATTGTGATAATTTACTGTGTGCTATTAAGTGTAACTTATGTGCTTTTACCTGTAGCCTCATAAAGAGACTAGTAGGGTGTGTTTAGAATAAATACATATATTTTATATATATATTCCTGGTGTGGTTCTCCTTTCAGTTGGTCATTGAAGAGATTATAGACTGGTAAAACAACTGCTTTACATTCCTTCAATACTTAGCCTGAAGGCTGCTCTCTATAGCTACTACGAGGATAGCTTTCAAAAAAGGTTGTCTTTAACCTATCACCTCTAAGGGGTTGTTTGGACTGGTGCAAGGTGCCCACTATAACTAGTGGACAGCATATGCAAGGCCAACTTCTCACAGCAGGGAGCTCCGGGACCATCCCGTGGGCTATGGGGGGGCTGTTTGTGGTCTGGCGAATCCCGGGCATCCTGAGCTGACTGGACGGGAGGCCCATATCGGGACCTGCCTGCCAGTGCTGTGAGTGGCGCTGTCAGGTTCAGGTGCTGCTGGCCTCGATAAAGTAGCAGCGGCAGGGTCTGCATCATCTCCAGGTGGCTGCCTGGCCTCCCCTTGAGTTGCTGCAAAATTTAGCCTTGCTGGCCGGCCGGGCCTCCTGGAGTGCTTGGGTGCTGCCAGAGGCACCACATGGCCCATAACATCATGGCGCCTGGTATCAAGTGCACATGAACCCCCTCCAGCAACGAGAGCGCTGTCGCATGGGGCAGCAAAGATCAGCTGAATCAGTCACAAATGAAACCAGTGTGAGGTACTGTGACCAGTCTCTTGGCTGGGGGTGGTGGGGTAAGAGGGGGGGGTGCAGCCCCTTCTTGGACATTGTGGTGCTGGTGATGTGGCTCTAAGTACATGAGGTGAAGGCCCTGTTGGCCTGGAGGCATATATTTAGACAGTGCTCGACCTTTGTGAGGAGCTCCCCTATAGGCAGACAACAGCCTATTCTTCCTTACCAAGCTGGAGAATACAGGGTCACGAATTATGCAAATCAGCAGGTCTTTGAGGAGACATCTCTCTTCTATATGAATGCTGCCAAACCCAAGGTATTTCCCATAAACAGCTAATGGGGACCCACAGAGTGGGAGCCTGACCTATCTCTGGCAGACGGTGGCTTTAAGCACTTAGGAGTATTCATCTTCCCAAACTCGATTCTGTCATAGGATAGGATTTTTCCGTTGGCTTTGATCTGATGAGGGATGAGGTTCGGATTTGGGTGCTGCTTCCGCTGTCTTGACAGGTCGGTCTTTAAAATGGTGTCCCTGCCCAGATTATTCTACCAACTGTAGAATTACCCATATGACATTCCGCAATCCTGGTTCCGGCAAACCAATACCATCCTTGAGGGCTTTCTTTGGGGTGGGGCGGTTTTGGCAACTACCTGTGTAGCCCTCCAGATGTGTTTTCAATCCACATATTGTGGGGGTATAGCTGCAGCAGATATTTTCTCCCGCTATGCTGCATCTCACATCTTGGTCATAAATGACTGATTATGTGGTCCTCCGGACAGCCCGGCCCACGTACTTGAGAGGTGGGCGATGAACACTGCCCTCATGCTCGACTATTTATATGACGGAGCGGGTTTGGCGTCCCTACCGCCGGCGACACAGGTGATTCTTGTGCTATCAAGGTGCTCTTTAACAGGATTGGAGTGGTGGGGAAGACTGACGGAACAGACACCACTTTGGCAGAATCGCATGCTTCACCATATGACTGAGCTCGAGTGCTTCCGGACATGGGACATTTTAGGGATCTCCTCCCTGGGTGACATGATGCAGGGCACAACACTGAAATCTTTTCAAGAAATGCAATATCAACTTCACCTTTGCCAATGCCATTGCTACCTCCAAATATGCCATGCCATCACCCCATACATATGACACCTCCGGAATCCCGGAATTTAACCCTCTCATTTCTAAACTCCTCATGGGAGATATAGAGTCCCATAAAACAGCCAAAATATAACGAACACTGGTGACTAACACCACATTACCTGCCCTTCGGGCGGCATGGAAGGCAGTTCTGGGAAAATTGGATAATGAGGACTGGACAAGCACTGGGGGGGCACCTAGGGAGGTGACAATTTTGGCCTGCCTCCATCTGATACACAGGGCCTTCTATACGAGGCACCGTCTATGGCATATGGGGTTTGCTGCCTCTCCTGTATATATCTGTTGTGAGGAGCGTACCTTTTTGCACTAGGTCTGGAGCTGCACGACGCTGGTCAGGTTCTTGCGGAATGTGATCTCCTGCCTGGGTGAGGTCCTCTCATGATTTGTCTCCAAATTAGTTATTCTTAATAGCACAGATGGGATTGGGGGCAATAAATATAAACAATCACTTCTGTTCTTTGGACTCACCCTTTCCAAACGTGATATCGCTAGGACATGGAAGGTGGAGTGCCCCCCCCCTGCCCCTCTCCATTAGCAGTGTGGAAGAGGATATGGATCATTGTATGGAGTTGAAAGTTGCTGTGCATCAGGCAAGGCGCTGCGCTCAAAGACACTTCAAAATCTGGCAAAGATAAGCAGATTATAGAGGTATTGTACTAGAACCAATCCACCCTACTGACTCTTGTATTGATGCCAAGATTTGGGGATATGGCTCTGATGATAAGGGAATGAAACTAATGGTCTTGTGAAAATGATGGTTAGCGGTTGGACTTTGGGTCATGATGGGTGGCACAGTGTGCAAGTGCATTTATGATATTTGGTATGTTGCTTCCGTTATCTGACCTCTCATTCATGGCCAATGGTGCCATGTTTATTTATGAAAAACAAATATAATTGTTGTTGAAAAATAACACAAATATTTGACAAACATGTTACATAATGCTTTAATTGTTTTGTCTTGCCACATAATTTGGCTAGCTGAGCCACTTAATCATGCCACTCTAGATACATAATTTGGTCTTCCACTGCTGCCTAATTTAAGTGATCCTGGTTATGGTTGATGGTTGCAAAAACTAAAACCCCTTAACATTTTGCAAGTAATGGTTTGCTAAGTTAACCATAAATTGCTTCCCTGCTTTGCATTGCTCATGACCTCACATCAATGATGATATCTCAAAAAGAATATTTAATGACATCATTTTTGAGATAGCAATTTATATCTACGATCTCTATACAAAGTTAACACTTGGACACCACAAAAGGGAATAAAATGGAAGTCAAAACATGGTACAAGCAGTTATTTCAAAGAAGACTGTATAATAACGTGTATCTGAAATGGCAACTTTGTCCTATATTATCTTTCATTTATTATTATTGTGGATAATTCTTAGAGTATGTTGTCCAATGAGGAAGCTGTTGCAGATCCTTAAATCCTGTTTATTACCTGCAGACAGTCCTAAATCACCCACAACTTTTGAACAGAGTAAAATGTGTAATTTATGCAAATATGTTCTGATGGATACTTCTGCCTGTGGATTCCTCACCTTATGAATACCACCTGCGCTAGCATTCCTCTGAATTTCTTTCCTAGCTCTCCCACTTCGACGAGGACGTCACAATAGGTAGGCTCCGCTCGCGACACCGTATGACGTCATCGGAGCCACAAAAGGACCTTGTCTGCGTGCTGACGTCCGTTCCCTTTTTTCCGCATCTGTCAACTCTTAATGGTTTTTCCAAGGGGCTCTCCATTTTCTTCAAAGAAACTTTGTATCACTTGTTTGTTTCTGATGGCAACTTCCAGGAAGACCCGGTTTAAACCCTGCAGAGAGTGTGGCTGGCATATGTCCATCACGGACCCGCATGAAGATGGCCTCTGGTGCTTATCTTCGGATCATGACGTCGAAGAATGCTGAAGCTACAGGAAATTGAATCCCAAGGCCAATAAGGAGCATGAAGCTAAGCTTTTCATGGCTAAAGCCAAAAAGGATAAGAGGGGTCGAAAGAGGGCGAAGTCTTCATCTTCCCATACTTCGAGGTCGAAGAAACATAAGCAGTCTAAAAGAAGACATGGATCTCTGCACCGTTCTAAGAAGGCCAGTGCTTCGAGGTCGCCGACTCCGGCTGAGCGGCCTCAAAGAAAGGACTTAGTTTCTCCATCTCCTTCTCCTCAGGTGACGCCGGTTCCAGCTCCGGTTCCGGGAAAGCCGGCTTCGACAGGCTCTTCGCTGCATGAAGACTCACTGGCTCCAGCAATGTCTTCAATGCGTAGGGAGTTGTCTCCAGGCCGGGTGGCTTCACCTGTGCGGGCGCCATCCCCGGCTCCACAGCCTCCGGTTCGACATCAGTGGCTCCACTTCAGGAAGGTACTGATCCATATCCTGCTTTTCCTGGTCCTAGGTCAGATTCTTCGCATTTTCCTATTGCGATGTTTGGCCTGTTTGCTGGGGCCTCTGCTCCATCCGGTGCGCCTTCGGGCCCGTTGGTCCTTTGGTCTTTAACCTGGGTGTTCCTCAATTCTATCCTCAAACACCCTTTATGACATTCTTGCAGTCGACTCCGACTTGCCATATCCTGGCGCGGAGGTCCTTCACTCCGGCTCCTTGGACTCCTTTAGGCTGCTGAGTTGGCGCCGCCTCGAGTTCGATCGACGTGGAGGCTCGAAGCTGTGACTCCTCCGTCAACGTTGTTGATGTCTTCATCGGCGCCGCATGTGGCGCCGCTGACACAGATTCCTAAATAACGTTCTAGGAGAGAGGCTCAGAGGCTCCTTGAAGAGGAGGAATATGCACAGAATCAGGAGGAAGGAGAGATTGTTGATTCTATGGATGAGTTTGAGGGCCTTAATGAAGCTAGTGGCTTGGATACTTCTCCTGAGTATAATCTCCCATCTGCAAATGCTGGGGTTGTGCATGACATTGCTCCGTATCATGTGGTCATAAGAAAGGCGGCTGGTTTGCTTGGTCTACAGCTTCCCTCAGCTGAAGTGAAATCTAATATTCTTACCGAGGTACTTAATACATCCTCTTCAAGTTCTGAACCATTGCTTCCCTTTACGGATGCAATGACGGAATCAATCTTGGAGGTGTGGCAGAAGCCTTTATCTGCTCCTGCGGTTTCTCGTTCCATCTCTAGAAGGTGCAGGCCAGCTCTTGGGGATTCAGCTTATTTATCAGCACATCCTATGCCGGAAAGTTTGGTTGTTCAGGCTTCTTGTTTGAAGCAATCTTCTGGTTCTTTCCCTACCATTCTTGGTGATAGGGATTAAAAAAAAAATGGAGCTGGCGGCAAAGAAGGTGATCTCTTCTGCAAGTATGGCTCTTAAATCCACTAATGCAACCTGTCTTCTTGGGTGGTATATCCATGCTTTGATGGACTCTGTCATGCAGCTAGCTCCGAAGTTGCCTGAGGAGGATCAGGCTAATTTCTTGCAAGTCCTTTCTGATTCGCAGACTGCGGCACGTCAGGTGATTCAATCGGGTCTGGACACTGCTGAATCTGTGGCTCGTGTGATGGGGTCTTCTGTGGCTGCAAGGAGACAGGCAAGGCTTCGGTCGTCTGGTTTCTCATCTGATGTTCAGGCGACTTTGCTGGATTTGCCCATTGATGGGTCAAAACTCTTTGGTCCAAAGGCTGACTCAGCCTTAGAGCGTTTTAAGGACTGCAGGGCTACTGCAAGGTCTCGGCCCCCAGGTGCAGTCCAGAGGATACGGCTACAAGCGGTATCGTGGATTTGGGAGATCTGCTTCCTTTCGTGGCTGCCAACAATCTCAACAGAGCCAGCAACAACAGAATCCCTTGTACAAGTCGTACAGAGAGAAGAATAAAAGAGGTCTGAGCGGAGCAGCTCGACAATAATCCTCCTCCTCTTCCTCTATTTCCCCTCTCAGGAAAGCAGTTCTAGATCCCCCATCTTAGAACATGTTGGTCCGGTACGAGGTGGGTGTCCTGCTTTCTACAAGAATGGAGACTGATCACGTCCGATTGTTGGATCTTGAATCTTGTCGAGAATAGGTACACCCTTCCCTTTTTGGAGTTTCTTCTTCCTTACACTCCTCGCCAGGGTTGGTGCTCAGAGGACCACTTACTGCTTTTACAGCAGGAGGTTCTTACCTTGCTACAGAAAGGTGTGATAGAGGTGGTTCCGGAGCCGGAAAGGGGTCAGGGTTGATACTCCTGGTATTTCCTGTTCCCCAAAAAGAATGGTGGCTTGATACCAATCTTGGACCTCAGGATTTTGAACCTTTACCTCACACAGGAAAAGTTCAAAATGTTGACCTTGGCTCAGGTTCTTCTTGCGCTGCAACAGGAAGACTGGATGGTGTCCATCGATCTACAGGATGCGTATTTTCATCTTCGCACCCTGAGGTCGCATCGGAAGTATCTCCGGTTCACAGTAGGGTCGCAACATTATCAGTTTGTGGTTCTTCAGTCTGGTTTTACTTTTGCACCTCGAGTCTTTACAAAGGTGATGGTTTTGTTAGCGGCTCATCTCAGAAGGTCAGGGGTACCTGTTTTCCCCTACCTGGACGACTGGCTGTTGAAAGCGGAGTTTCCAGTCGGTGTCGCGCCACTTGCAGGTGACCACTCATTTGTTGTTCAGATTGGGTTTCTCGATAAATGTACCCAAATCTCACCTGGTGCCTTCTCAGCGCAGCCTGTTCATAGGGGCAATACTGAACACTTCTGTGTGTCGAGCTTACCTCAGAGGATTCTCGACATTCAGGAAATTATTCCTTTATTCCACGTTGGAGCGGTTGTTCCAGTCCTGAAGGTTCTCCGCTTCCTCGGTCTGTTCGCTTCCTGCATTCTGTTGGTCAACCATGCACACTGGCACATGAGGGCACTCCAGTGGTGCCTCCACAGGCAGTGGTATCGCACAACGGAGATTTTTGGGAGAAGATCAGAATCTCCAGAGAAGCTGCAGCTGAGCTGACTTGGTGGAGTGTGCAGGGCAACCTGTTTCAAGGCAAGCCCTTTCAACCTCCTCCACCGGTGGCCACAGTGATCACTGATGCCTCCACTCTAGGATAGTGTGCTCATCTGGAGGATCTGGAGGTCAAAGGTCTTTGGTCTCCAGAGAAAAGGTTGCTTCATATCAACCTGTTGGAATTGCGGGTGATACGTTTGGCACTAAAGACTGTCCTTCCTTCTCTTCGCGGTCAGTCGGTTCAGGTCCTGATGGACAACACTACCGCAATGTGGTACATCAACAAACAGGGAGGTGTAGGGTCGTATCGTCTCAGTCGAGAGGCTCAGACTCTGGACCTGGGCTCAGGGCCATCAGATTTGTGTGTTTGCAAATCATCTTGCTGGTGCGATGAATGTTCATACGGACAGTCTCAGTCGGTGTTACTCGGCCGATCACGAGTGGCAGCTCCATCCAGAGGTGGTCCATCGCATCTTTCAGATGTGGGAGTCTCCTCGGTTGGACCTGTTTGCCACTCACGAGAATGCGCACTGCCTGTTGTTCTGCCGTCTCCAGTATCCGATGCAGGGAATGTTGGGGGACACGTTTCAGATAGATTGGAGCTCACAACTCCTTTACGTGTTTCCTCCCATACCCTTGATTCCTCAGGTTCTGAGGAAGACTCGCCAAGACCGGGCCCAAGTTATATTGATCGCACCGGATTGGCCAAGAAGGGTGTGGTACACAGATCTTCTTCACCTCTCATCTCACCCTCTGCTCCATCTCCCAACGAGGGCACTCCTCCTCTCGCAGTCACTGGGGCAGGTTCTACACCCCCACTTCCAGAGCCTGCACCTTCATGCCTGGAGAGTGAACGGGGCAGCCGGAGTTCTTTCTCTCTCCCTCCAGATATAGTGGATGTTATTTTATCGTCCATGCGACACTCCACTAAGTTTTTTAGTGGAGTGTCGCCTGGACAGGTTTAAGTGGTTCGGAGAGAGAGACATTGACCCTTTGAAGGCCCGTTTGTCTAATATTCTGAAGTTTTCACTTTCTTTGGCACAGCAAGGTTGTGCTGTAGCCACTGTTAAGGGCTATTTGTCGGCTTTTCTATGTTTGCCGGACCAGCTGTCTTTATTTAAGTCCCCCATTGTCATGAGGTTCATTAAGGGCCTTACAAATAAGCTCCCTCCCACACCTTTTATTATGCCTCAGTGGGATTTGAATCTCGTTCTCACCTTTTTAATGGGTTCTCCGTTTGAGCCTCTTCATACTTGCCCATTGAGGCTTCTTTCTTTTAAAATGGTTTTCTTAATGGCCATTACCTTGGCTAGGAGGGTAAGTGAGCTTCAGGCTCTTAGTTCAAACCCTCCTTTCCTGACCATTCATGCCGATTAGTTGGTTCTAAGGACCAGGGCTGATTTGCTTCCCAAGGTGGTTACCTCTTTTCATATGGGACAGTCCATTACTTTACTCACCTTCTATCCTCCACATCATCCTTCCAAGGAGGAGGAGAGACTGCATCGTTTAGACCCTAAGAGAGCTGTCTGCTTTTATTTGGATCGGACAAGAGATCTGAGGCTGGACAATCGGCTCTCTGTGGGCTATGTTGGATAGATGAAAGGCAAGGCTGTGCACTAGAAGACTCTTTCCAGGTGGTTTAGCTTGTGCATCAAGATTTACTACGTCCTGGCCAAGAAGAACCCTCCTGAAGGTATTGGAGCTCATTCCACCAGAGCTAAGTCTACTTCTGCTTTGGCTAGAGGTGTTCCTGTTCTTGATGGCTGTAAAGCAGCAACTTGGTCCTCCCTCCACACCTTTGCAAAGCGTTACTGCTTGGACTCTGAGGTTAGGAGGGATGGCCATTTTGCTCGTTCTGTTTTGCAAGTTTATTTGGTCTAGTTAGGTGGACACCCTCCTCTAGGAGAGTTACGGCTTTGGGAGTCTATTAATAAGTTGAGGAATCCACAGGCAGGAGTATTCATCAGAGGAACAAGTTACTTACCTTCAGTAATGCTTTTTTCTGGTGGATACAGTATCTGCCTGTGGATTCCTCACTGTCCCGCCCACCTCCCCATTGGCAACCTGTTTCTACTAAAAATTGTTTTATTTTAAACATGTTTATATTTTAATAATGAGAAATGCTTATTGTGTTGCTATTTGTCTATGCCTTTATTGATTATGCATTTGTGATTTTATATATGTGTATATATTTGGTATGCTATGTATGTATTTGAAAATGTGTCGGTTTGCCTCGGTGGCACAGAAAAAATGGGTGGAACTGACGTCCGCCCCCAACGAGGTCCTTTTGTGGCTCCGATGACGTCATACGGTGTCGGGAGCGGAGCCTACCTATTGTGACGTCCTAGTCGACGTGGGAGTGCTAGGAAAGAAATTCTGCGGAATGCTGGCGCAGGGGGTATTCATAAGGTGAGGAATCCACAGGCAGATACTGTGTCCACCAGAAAAAGCTTTACCGAAGGTAAGTAACTTGTTCATTCAGTACAGTGGGTGCCTTTCCCCGAAGTTGTTGATCAAGAACCAGTTCCATACACTGTTTCCCAATTCTTTGTCCACACTAAAACAATATGAAAGAGTACCCTGAACCAAGTTGGTGTTCTGACAAGGGTCACGCTACTACAGTGATTGGCAGCCATCTTAACCGGTGTCCAATAAAATGAAAAGTATTTATTTCTCTGTATATCTTAAATTAAGGTACTTTTTCTCACTAATGATGCCACAGCCAACCCCTGCACATTTTACCATCAGTTGGAAAGTCTACAACCGTACTCCCTTCAATCTACGCCTTTTTGCAGATCTGTGCTATTTTCTTGCAGACATTCACTCTGTATGGAGGTTGATAGTGTATTACATTTAAGAAATTTACCAAAAATACGGAGCCCTTTGATGTCAACTTTCAGTCACGGAACATGGTTTTTCCATCAATTCCGCCATCTTTCTGTAACAATCTGATTGACTATTTTCTAAATTATTATTGGTAATAGTGCGCTATTTTTCTGGCATTATGCTAAATGTTTCCAGTGGGAAAATACATTCATCCATTCAAGATTCCCAAAACTAGCATTTCATTTCTGATTTTTATTTCTGAGACACGATAAATTTAAGCTCCCTTATGTAACAAGAAATGATCTCCCTCCCTTGTGAAACACTCTTCGTTTAGAATATGCACTACAGCAGTTAGGACTGCTTAGTTTTAGTCCCTCTTTTATTGGACAGCAAACCAGGAGAAATCAAACAGTTACATCCAATTAACAGTAGGTGGTTAAGGCCTCATGTTATCTTTTAATATTTAACATTCAAAACCAATGGCTTTACTTCACTAGAGAGAAGATAGCTTGGCACCTCCAGCTTTTTATCCTCCTCTCATAAACTTCCAAAACATTGTAGATAGAATTAGGTTTTTGACTATGAGCAGTATTGGCAGAATACTAAATAAATAAAGGAACATGGGCAAGGCGAAGTAGGCAAAGGGCAGTGGCAGTGCGCCCAGTCCGCTCGTGGTTTATTTCCAGGCAACAGCAGCACTTTTAAAAATGATTTACTTTTAACATTGGACATTGCGTGTTTTAAAATTAAATTACTCCTGGGTGTGTCTGAGTGGGGCTATGCTTACCTGGGCTCGATTGCCTGGTCTCCCTGCCTCGGTCCGACGCGGCGCTGCCGTTGAGCAGAGGGCGGGGGAGACAGAGCCAGGTACTTCCTCTGTTGGAGACGGCAGCGTTCTAGTTGTTGGGAGGGCTCTGCCTTAAAATCCACATGCTCCAATGGCTGCGGCGCGCCAAAGGCAAGCCCGTCTGCACCCGTCCGCGGCCAACCGGTTCAAGGGGCCAGAACCCCTGCTGGGTTTGGTCCAAGACGCCACTACAGCCCCCAGAAACTCCGTGCCCTCTGCCCAACGATTGATGTCAAGTGTAAGCATAGTATTAATGTGGAGGGGGAGGCTGGCAATGCAATAACTGCTCATATGGGGCGTCAGAACAAGTAGACGTCAGGGAGGGAAGCACCGCACTCAGGTTAGCGTTAATCAATTGCAGATCTTTGAGAAAGCATAGGATTGAGATCTATGATATACTATCTGAGGGTCAAACTGATATGTTTCTTACAGAAACATGGCTGGACGATGACTCTGCACCTGCAATTTTAGAGGCACTCCCTAGTGGCTATGGGATCATGAGAGTAGACTGAATGACAGGAAAGGGAGGGGGCATCACAATTATCTACAAGCATGCCATTCGGTGCTCCCTTGTACCTGTGAGCATAGATGATGGGGAGGCTGTTTTTTTTTACTATCAGACTAGCCACCGATTATGTTATGAAGGGGCTAATGATTTATAGACCCCCGGGACCCCACTCCCGTATCATAGCCAGTGTTGTTGATTACCTTATCCAACCTGCTCTCCGGTACGAAAAGCTTTTGGTACTGGGGGATTTTAACTTACATTTTGATGATGCATGTGACCCCGGGGCACATGAGCTGCGCCAGGGACTTGAAGTGCTACAAATATTTTTAAAATCCGAACTCCAGACTCATAAACTGGGACATTTACTTGACCCTATTCTCGCCAACTGGGACGCAATGGAAATTAAGCCTCCTCGTCCAATGTTGTGGTCTGATCATTTTTTTTTTCTTTTTCACAACAGGATGATCATTTTTTGATCACGTTTGCGATAAAGCTACCCCTGCATAAAAAGCAGGAGAAAGCTCACTCCGATATAAAGAGAAGGAAATGGGCAGGCTTCTCGCAGGGGGCCTTTAACTTGGCTTTACTAAAGGATGGTCTGCCTCATAGCCGGGACGTTAATGAGGCGTGTAAAGATCTCGAGGGGCGGATAATTGCCGCTCTCGACTGCACGGCGCCCTGGTCAGCTAAAAAGGCGACAAACAGACGCAAATCAGCCCCGTGGTTCAGTGAAGTGTTACGTACTGCTAAATCGACCTGTAAACAATTAGAAAGGCGATGGAGAAAGCAGGTTTCAGTTGATCTGGAAGCTGAATACAAAGTCCGCCTTAAATATTACCATTCACTCATTAGGAAGGCAAAGGCAGCTTACTTTAATAATAGGATCCAAACAGCGGAAAATTCTACAAAATAGCCGTTTAAGATATTTAAAGAGATATCCTGCTTGGCATCTGCTGCAGCGCCTATTGTGGGCTCAGTATAGTCGTGCAATCGAGTTGCTGAATATTTTGCAGAGAAGGTTGAAAGGATTTATTCCTCCTTTCCGCAATCGGCTCGTGAGGGTAAAAGAGCTGATATGGAATGTTTGGCTGTGCCTGAAATACAAGGTCTCCACAATTTCACTGGACCCGCCCAGGACATTCTTAAAATGGTTGCGACCTGTATGAAGTCAGGTTCGCCTAGGGACCCTGCTACACAGAGAGTGCGACACAGCATAGATGCATTGGAACCTTTTCTGCGACATCTCTTAGAATTGTCCTTTAACTCTGGAGTGGTTCCGGAAGTGTGGAAGGAGGCCGTGGTACTTCCTTTACAGACAAAACCTCACATTAGCGCCGATCAGCTCGAAAATCTGCGACCCATCTCCTTGATTCCTTATTTTGCTAAGGTCGCGAAAAGATAGTAAATGCTCAGCTTACTGCACACGTTTGTACTAACCACCTTCTCCATCTTTCACAGTCTGGTTTCCGGGCGTTGCATTCTACCGAATCGGCTCTACTTTACTCCACAAAGATTATCAGGAAGTATGTGGACGAAGGACAGACAGCGGCCTTAATTCTTTTAGACTTAAGTGCCGCGTTTGAAACTGTCGCCCATCATACCCTACTTTACGATCTAGCGAGAGGGGGTGTAGCGGACGGAACACTAAAATGGCTAGAATCCTTTTTATCTGAGCGCAGCTTCACTGTTATGCAGGGTAACTTAAGTTCTAGAAACATCAAGATGGCCCAGGGGGTGCCTCAGGGCTCTATTTTGAGCCCTACCTTATTCAATCTTTGTCGCCCCCTTGGCTAAAATCTCAGATAATTTTGGAATTAATGCCTTGTCTTACGCTGACGACACCCAGCTGGTGGTCTCCCAGGCCCAGGCCCAGCCAGGTGCAGCTTCCAATTTTGCTGCCTGAGGTTGAATGGCAGTAAAACCGAGGTACTGTGGATAGGCAAGGCCCCATCAGTATGGTCCTCGGCGTGGTGGCCCCAGTCGCTGGGTCCCACTCCTATACCCTGTGAACATGCCAAGAATATTGGGATTTGGGTAGATAATAAGTTGTCCTTCGACTACCACATCAGGCGGGTGGCAGGCGCCTGCTTTGGTATTCTGAGGAGACTTCGGAAGACCCTTGATGCCCTTCCCACGGAATCAAGGAAAATTCTTGTTCACGCGCTGGTAACCTCCCGCCTGGACTAAGGCAATCTCTTGTACCTGTGTGCTCCGGTCAGAGGCCTGAGGCGCTTGCAATGCATTCAAAATGCAGCGGCAAGATTAATTCCCATGCTCCCAAAGAGTGCCTTAGCGACAAGGGCATTGGCGTCCTTGCACTGGCTCCCTATCAGTGAAAGAGTGAAATTCAAGGCTTTGTGTGTGAGCCATCATATCCTACAAAGGAAAGGTCCCGCGTACTTGTATGGCCTTATAACTCCCTATGCACATACTAGATCGTTAAGGTCTAGTGGAACAGGTAGGGTGTATGTTCCGAAAATTAAAAGCCAGGATGGGCGGACGCTCATTCTGCTATTTAGCAGCCCAGCTGTGGAATTCGCTTCCTCAGGCACTTTGGCTTGAGAGTTCTGAGCCCATTTTTAGGAAAAGTCTGAAGACTCATTTATTCCCAGCTTCTTAAATTTTGCCCTGGTCCTTTTTGGTTGTTGCTGCTGATGGGTCTGTTGATAACGTATCGCGGGGACACACTGGTCTCAGTATAACCAGGCGCTTTACAAATGTAACTATTATTAGCATTATTATTAAGGCATGCATCTCCGTCATTTTGTTCAGTCCAAATAGGTTAAGAATATGGATCCCAGCTCTAACAGTACCTCTCTACCTGAGAAAATAGCGACATGAAATAGCCATCCATCAATCAAGAACCTGTCTTTGAATCTTAAACATCCCTAGGTTGTTTTTAAAGTCTTCCCCACCCAACACTCCACTGCACTTGAAAATAGAGCCAACTGACATGAGTGTAATCTAAAGAACCTCCACATTATCCCAAATAACTGTGTGATCTGAAATATCCACATACTCCTTTAGCAAGTCAATCAACAATTGCCAGCTCATCTTAGGATCTGGTAAAAATAATAAAAGGTCAGCAGCTTATCCCTTCATCACCATAATGTACACCTGAAACATCCTTCTTTTGCTTGTATACTGAAAGCTAAGTCTTCGGATGTTCTCCACTTCACTTGACTCCCGTGTGATTGTGGTGGCTTGGACCCCAGTGTCTGACTCTACCTCTAGTGGTCCTTTGCTACTGAAACCGGTTGCCTCTAAAGCAGTGCTGTTGCTGCCATCCTGTATGGTGTGGTCTAAACATCTTTAACCCCGATGATTTGATTATCTAGGCTGCTCAGTAAGGTCTTCAGAATATCAAAGGGAATAAAAAATATTTCGGATGGCCAACATCACAAAGATGAATAACGTTTTACGGTTCCATGGCGTCTTCAGGTGCAGTTTTGATGTTCTGAGGTTCCAAAATGATCCCCGTATTGGTGGATTTGGAAAAAGTAACCAGGTTTCACATCTCTGCAGAAAACACATTTCTATTTCATGGAAACCATGTTATCCTGAAGCCTGTAGAAATGAATACTGCACACTGATCAACCTCAGGCAAATCTATTTACAGAAATCGTTCAAGGGAAACCAAACTTGAAATCCTTGTTATATTTCATTGAGGTGTTTTGAACACAATCGAAGAGTCATAGGATAATTTACACTTTGCTCCAGCTGGCAATCAGGCAGGCTCCCAGAAGCTTAAATTGGCTCTTTTCACCCAGCCTTCTGTTCCACTCGCCCTTCTCCAGAGGACATGGTTGTTTGGACTTAATTTGTCAACTTAATGCTGGCACTTTCTCATGAGGAACGGCTGATGAGGCGTCAATGAGGCTGGTCAAAGTGGGAAAGATAATTTCTGCCTGGGCAATTTGGCTTCACTGCTATCAATTCCAACTGTCCACCTGTGAGGACTTTTCGCCTATTGGGAAATGGCAGTGTTTGCTGTACCTTTCTACCTACATGTCACAAGGCCAGATAATCTCAGCAGACTCCGCTAATTCCACCCACTAATTCTCTTTCAGTAGCATTTCTTCTGCTCTATAGGGATAGATGTGCAGACTGGGACACTCTTTGTCGTTTTTTGCTTGAAGCATCCCAAAGCTGTTCTGAGCACTTATGCTATAGGAATTACAGCATCTGATTGAAGGATGGGTAACACTTTTTCGTTAGAGATAAGAAGAGAACATCAGACCAATGGTTACTGACAATAAAAAGATACTGTTCACTTCTGCACTTTCTGAGGAGGTGTTAGAAAAGGGATTTCTGGCTAGCTGAGGCTTGCGCCAAAGCGAGGCAGAAACCACCACTCTAGTCAGGATAAGGCAGTTACACTTCTAAAATAACCCCTGCTCACCCCCTTGGTAGCTTGGCACGAGCCAGGCTTATCTTAGAGGCAGTGTGTAAAGCATTTGCACATGACCAACAGTAAAACAGTGTACGCACTACAGAAGGACACCACACCAGTTTAGAAAAATATTAATTTTTTATATACCTAAGACAAGACCAAATACGATAAAAATCCACAATACTATACTTTTAAATCTTCACTTAGCAAACTATGCTTAAAAATTGTTTCTTTATCTTGGTAGCTCCGTCAGGGGCTATCACGGCGTTGTGAACAATGATGGGATCTGGAGCGCGGTCGCCAACAGGCGTCGGGTGCTGCGGTGTGAAGCGCAGCGGTGAGCGTGCGGTGCCCCCAGGGCGCGGTGCGAGCAGCGGTTCGGTGGTGGCGTCAGATGGAGTCGTCGGTGAGACCATGGTCGTGGTGCGAGATGGAGGCAGTGCTCGTCACGCTGCAAGCAGCAGCGTTGTCGTTGCTGAAGCTCTGTCGTCGAACTGGAGTCGATGGCGCCGGCGTCCATAGGCCAAGGCTGCGGTGTGGGATGAGGGCGGTGCATCGGGTAACTTACGAGCGGTGCACCCAAACCAAGGTGCAGTCAGTGGTGCGTCGATTACAGCTGGAAGTGATGTCGTCGTGTAGAGAGGCGGTGCAGAGTGCGAACCCACAGGTCGCCGTGTGAGCAGCGGCTCGGTGATGTCATCAGTCGGCGAGACTAGGGTCGCGGCGGTGCCCTCTGCAGTGCCAAAGCAAGGCGGTGCGGAGTGCGTGCCCTCAGGTCGCGGTGCGAGCAGCAGGCGTAGTCCGTGAGATCAGGGTTGCGTTGCTGCCTTCTGCGGTGCCTTCAGGACACAGGTTCAGCAGGGTTGTCGTAGACATCGTCGGGTGGCGTTCTTCGGGTTGCAGCACAAAACACAGTCCCCAGTGCTGCGGGTCGAAGAACCTGAAGTCTTTGCTGTTCCTGAGACTTTGTGAACAGGGGCAAGCTCTACCTTAAGCCCTTGGAGAGTCTCACCAATTCGGTTGCAGAAAGCCCAGTCCAGGCCTTTTGCTGCCCAAGACAGAAGCAGCCACTGCAGGTCAGCCCAGCAAAGCATGCAGCAAAGCGGTCCTTCCTTTCAGCAGTTTCTCCGGCTCTTCTTCTGTGCAGTCTTCTTGATCCAGATGAGTTCTAAAGTTCAGGGGTCTGGGACCCAGCATTTGTATATAAAAATTCTTTGATCTTTCCAGGGGTGGGGAATTCATATCTCCCGACGCCCGAGACATCTAGATTTCTTAGGAGGGCAAGAGGTTTTAATTTGCATTTTGTCCAAAGGACAAGTAGACAGATTTATGGTAATACGATACACAGCTGTTCAACCCTGTAGGTCACAGCCAGTAAATAAATTGCTCTGAGCAGTATATTGGCTGTGAAAGCGTCAATGCAAAAGCTGGGGCCTGCACTTTAATTACCCCAGAGCAGAACAACAAAATGATAAAGCAGAGCTCAAAGTTGGAGCCATCTCGATAAGCTCGTTTGGCTTCCAGGCCCTCCCCTGGTCCTTTTATTTTCTTCAAGCATGAGACACACAACGAGCTTCTGCAGCTCCAGTACACTCACAGCAATGGCATGTAAGAGGCTGCTTTTTTGCCTCTTGGCCCCTTGCTCTGACTTGAACTGTATGACCCCTCCCTGCCTTGTATTCTCGGCTCCACTCCTGGGCCTCATAGGGCTCCAATATCCCTGCTCATCTTCAACTCACTTTGATTTCCCTTCTCATGCACCCCCTCCTTGGCACTTTGCGTTTCCTGTACACCTTATGTTACACCCGGTGCCTGAACCTGCTAACCCCACCCCACCACCTTCCGCCTAACCCCACCCCACCACTCTCCGCCGTCCTCTTTGACCCACTCCCCTTGGCCTCTCATATCTTACGTCATCGAGGGCTTACATTAAAGCTCATTAGTTTCCCCTTGGGCTTTTATGCAGGCCTAAGGCCACCCATAATTCTGTCCTTGCACTAGGCCTCTCATCTCACTTTGTGCCTGCACCAGGGGCATTGTGAACACCGCTGTAGCAACTACAGCAGCTGTAGTTTTTGATGGGCCTCTTCAGTCTGCAGGTCCGCAGACAAAGGACCATAATGTACTTGATAGGGTGGGTGGGAGAGTGAGTGAAAGGGTGGATGAATAGATGCATGGATGAAAAGTGAAAGGGTGGATGGATAGATGCATGTATGAATAAGTGAAATGGTGGATGTACAGATGCATGGATGAATATGTGCAAGAGTGGATGATAGAAGCATAAATTAATGAGTGAAAGGGTGAATGGATAGATGAATGAGTGAAAGGCTGGATGTATAGTTGGATGAATGAGTGGAGTGAGGGTGGATATTTAGATGCATAAATGAATGAATGAGTGAAAGGGTGGATGGATAGGTGCATGGATGAATGAGTGGATGGATAGATGCATGTATGAATAAGTGAATGGATGGATGTATAAATGCATGGATGAATACGTGCAAGAGTGGCTGATAGATGCATAAATTCATGAGTGAAAGGGTGAATGGATAGATGCATGGATGGATGAGTGAAAAGCTGGATGGATAGATGGATGAATGAGTGGAGTGAAAGTGTAGATGCATGGATGAATGAGTGGATGGATGGATGTAAGGATGGATGTGTCAAAGAATGGTAGGATAAGTGCAAGGGTGAATGAAGGGATGGGTGAGTGGATGGATAAGTTGAAAGTGGATTGATGAGGTAAAGGATGGACGGCTTATTGAAAGGGTGGATTAATGGGCGAGAGAGTAGATGAATAGATGGCTGAGTGGGTGGGGATGGATGGGTGGGTGGCTGGGTGGAAGGGTTGATGGGTGGACGGGTGGACAGTTGAGTGTAAAGGTGGATAGAGGGATTAGTGAAAGGGTGGATGGATATATGATCGAAAGGGTAAATGGACCGGTGAAAGGGTGGATAGACAAGCGAAAGCATAATTAGAGGAAGTGAAAGGGTAGGTGGATAGATGATAGAAAAGGAGGATGGATGGGGTGGATGGATGGATGGATGAGTGAAAGGATGAACGGAGGGAGGAGTGAAAGGGTGGATGAATAGGAGTGAAAACGAGGATGTGTGGGGTGAAAGGATGGATGAGCAAAAGGATGGATGAGCAAAAGGATGGATGGATGAGCAAAAGGATGGATGGATGAGCAAAAGGATGGATGAGCGAAAGGAAGGCGGGATGGTTCACAGTTAGATCAATAGGTTTGGAGATGGCAGGATAGGTTTGAACAGGGGCTTCCTGAACGCCCCGCTTTAGTAGCTACAGTAGAGGTGGAGCTCTTGATGGGCCTCTTCCTTCTGCAGCTCGGCAGAAAAAGATTCATAATTAATGTGAAAAGATGAATGGATGTGTCGGTGAAAGGATGAGTGAGTGGAAGTGTAGCTGGCTAGATGGATGGATGGATAATTGAGTGACCGGGATGGTTGAGTGACAGGGTTGGTGGATGGACAAAGGATGTTATAATGAAGGAAAGGGTGAAAGGGTGGATGGGTTACAGGGTGTAAGGATTAGAGAGCAAAAGGATGGATGGATGAGTGGGAGGATGGATTGATGGATGGGTGGGTCGAAGGGTGGGTGAAAGGATGAGTGAAAGGGAGGGCGTATAGATGAGTGAAAGGGAGGGTGTATGGATGTGCAAAAGGATGGATGGATGGATGGTTGAAATGGATTGGTTTGGAGATGGATGGGTAGGTTTGGATATGAATGAGCAGATGGACTGACGGATGAACAGATGGATGAACCGATTGGGGAAAGGATAATGGATAAAAGAATGAATGGGTGACAATGTAAAGGTGAAATGCAAGATATCAGTGGGTGATAGGATAGATGCTTAGATGGAAGAGACAAGAGAGCTATTCTGGCGAGGATTCCAATGACTTTTTTCGCTTGCTTGGTGTCATAAGAACTTTGGATCAACGTGGGGGGGTATTTAAATTTCCTGACTACTCACTTGGCCAACACTATGCTCCTTTCTCTACCTTGGGATTATCAGGTAGGCGTGGCGCTGTATGTCAGCGCGTTCATACTAGACTGCTAGTATGTCTGGTCTCATAAAGGCCACATTGCCATAGAAATTTCTGGCACTGAACAAAACTACTTTGTAAAAGAGCAGAATGCTGTGACACACAATGAAGCCAGCTCACAGATAGGAAGAGACAGCATTTTAATATAAACAAAAGGTCTTGGTTAACTCAGATTTAATTAGGCGCTCAAATGTGAAAGTCACAAAAGTGCACCCATGATATATGTTCTTGTATTAATGCAGATTTATGTTTTTCATCTATTCAAATGAATTTCCTTAAGTAGAACAGGAAACCATAGTCCTGGAAAATATTTGTGAATTGCATCTTAGCATTAGCAAATATGAATATGCCCCAGCGGAAATTTGTTGAGTGTTTACAAGTTCACTTTTTCTCCAAGCACATTTTTCCCAGCCCTGGAAGAAACTTTACTTCTGCCATTGTCAGGGGTAAATTGCCGACCTTTCTCAGTATGGGAAAAGATTAACCCCTTCGACGCTCATGACGAGCTGGGCTCGTCATGCAGTAGCCTCCTGCTACGCTCATGACGAGCCCAGCTCGTCATGAATAATGGTAATCATGATTTCCCAGCACAGGGGAAAAATCCCCATAGCATTCAAAAGGTTAAAGAAGAGCTGGTGAAAAAATCAAATCCTTCTATAGTATTAGCCTGACATAACCAGAGAGGCTATTATCAGAGCTCTTCTATAAAGAGATTGCAGGCATTATTTGACAGCGCACTACATGGCACAAAAGGGACAAGTGGATTTTGTTACGGGACAAGTAGTTTTATGAAGCTACTTGTCCCATGGACAAGTACATATTTTAATAAATTCCACACCCCTGTCTTTCGGGCAGAGTATGTATGTGTCTGGCCAGAACCAGTTGGACCTTCTCTGGTGTGAATTCCTGGCAGGAGGTGGAGACGGCTTTGTCAGAGTCAGACCAGGCCCTTTGAGGATCAAGGAGATCCCCTCCCTCTTCCCCCGTCGTAACCCAGGTCTATTTAGCCCTTTCCTGACCTACCTAGACTATCGGGAGCCACCCCGCTTCCTAGCCATTTGACGTCCAAAAACCAGACAGGCAATCCACATTCCAGCAGAGGCACACTGCATGACTGAGCAAAATAATACACACATTCTAAAAATGGCCTTTATGAACTCAGAATGAAAAGGGCACCCTCGCTAAAGGCTGCGTCTTTAGACGCTGAATCAGGTATACCAAACTTCATTCACTTATACCTTTTTTGGGCTACGTACGTGGGTGGTACAATCCGTGCTGCAGGCCCACGAGCAGTGGTGGACTCGCAAGCCCCCGCACCCGCAGTGCCCGTTACTGGGGACTGACAAGTAAGTTACACATACAATCATAACAGAATTTACCACGGGAGCACCAGCTCTTTACCACTGATCAGCAGTGCGGAAATCGCGCAGAAACGTTATACCAGCAAAAAGAGTCAAAACCGGGAGGGCAGAAAGCAAAAACTCGGGGGAAACATGCCAAAAGATGCCAAGTCTAACACACGTCCCCTCCAGCTGAAAGTAGGGGGAATGTAATAAAAGAGCCACTCTTGTAATTTTGGCACCCTATGATGACCCTCAACCACCACCATTTTAACTGACTTTTGTGTGTTATTTTACCCTAGCCTTAATGTAGGATGGTCCCTATGCCTGCTAATCTTCTGTCCTGTAATCTTGCTGTCTTTCAGTGGGAGCTGTTACGGAGTGGAACAGTCTTGCCAAGAGCAGTGCGTGTGGGATTGCATTTGAAGGCGTGCAGTTGTGCAGGAATGTGTATTGCATTGTGCATTGCTGAGAATTATGAGTTCTTACTATTGGCTTTGACATGGTTTAATTTCATTCTCTTTTCTGACTTTACCTTGCTTTATGGCAGTGCTTAGCAGTGACATACTTTCATGTCATCTTGCTTTCAATTGTTATTGTTAGCTTCGGTTTATATAGAGCCATCTCACCGGCAGGTCTCAAGGCGCTCATGACCGACGGACAAAACAACTATTTTGCAGATCGGAGAACCAGTAGCATAATACAGACTAAGGTGAAACCAGAGCCTCCCTGAATAGAAGTGTTTTTAATGATTTCCCAAAACGAGGAGGTTACCTTCTTTGCGAAGGGACTCGGGTAATCTGTTCCAGATTTGGGGAATTAAAACAGAGAAGGATCTCCCACCCTTCGTTGCCAGTTTAAACCGTGGGCAGACTAACAACTGGGCATCAGACGACCTCAGTCTTCGTTCAGGTTTATAGACCTCCAACCATTCCTTAATATAGGCCGGTGCTTGCCCGTAGATTGCCTTATGGGCCGTGCATAGGCTTTTAAATTCTGCCCTTTGCCTAATAGGAAGCCAGTGAAGGCTCTGTAACAAAGGGGAGGCATGAGATTTTCTTGGAAGTCTGAAGATAAGTTGTGCAGCATCACTCAGAACAACCTGCAATCTATTGGTCAAGTTTTTCGGTAGACCTAAATAGAGAGCGTTCCCGTAGTCCAGCCTCGAGATGATTGTAGCAGAAACTACAGTGCGAAGCATGGACGGGGAGAGCAGGGGAGCTAACTTGCGCAGTTGTCTAATTAGACCAGTACATGTCCCCACAACGGAGGAAATCTGGCTGGCCATTGACAATTCGCAGTCAATCTTAATTCCAAGACTTTTCACCTTGTCACATGGTGTTGGGGTAGGACCCAATTCTTGAGGCCAATATAGATCACTCCATGGGGAACTTATCGTCGAAACCACTAGAACCTCAGTTTTTTCAGGGTTGATTTTCAACAGATTTGCCGTCATCCAGCTAACTACAAATCTGTGAATATCCTGTGCGTACTTCTGCGCAGAGACCGTATTGTCTATGCTAAGTAGCAGCTGGGTGTCGTCAGCGTAATTAAATACGCGACAACCCATGTTTACCAGGGAGTTAATCAGTGGTTGCAGGTAAAGGTTAAATAATACTGGAGATAGTGCGGAGCCCTGGGGGACTCCGCACATCAGGTTACCCACCTCCGATAAACTATCCCCCAGCTGAATCCGCTGTGTCCTTCCCGACAGGAAGGATTGAAGCCACTGAAAGGCCGTGTCCCGAATCCCGAAGTTGGCCAGCCTATCGAAGAGCAGGGTATGGCTGACAGTATCGAACGCCACTGAAAGATCTAAAAGTATCAGGGCGCTCGGTTTCTTGCTGTCAGCCATCCCCCTAAGCTCATCCAGCACCGAGAGCATCACCAACTCGGTGCTGTGATGTGCACGAAACCCCGCCTGACGTTCCTGGAGAAGATGGTGAGACTCCAGAGACGAGGCCAGGGACTTCAGCAGTGCAGTGTAGGCATCAGGTGATGTATTGAGTTTTGTGGTTATTGCCATTGTGATGCGAGTGAATGGTGAGGTGTTTTCTTTGTGGTGTGGGAGGTGCACATCCAGAGTGATCCTCTGGATGTGCACCTCCCACACCACAAGGAAAACACCTCACCATTCACTCGCATCACAATGGCAATAACCACAAAACTCAATACATCACCTGATGCCTACAGGTGCCCACTTCTGGCTGGGGGAAGTCTTCTCACAGCCGGGGATCAGAGCTCAGCAATCAGGGTTCAATCCGAGATAGACACGCCTACTCTTGCTCGGAATCCAAACTCCCGCCAGACCAGATATACATGTATCTATATATATCTCTTTCTGATCTCTTGCAGGACGTCCAGTGTATTTTCTTATCTCACTTATTGCTTGTTTATTAATCAGTATTATAATTTGCTCAGTTATTGATTCATGCCTTTAGATTATAAGTTGTTAGATATATTTGAGTCGTATGCATTTGGTATCTGAGACAGCCTTTGTTTAGAGGGTATTATGTAATAAACCCCAAGCATTATTCTAAAAGTGATAGTCTTTGCATTTTGGTAAATAAAACCTCTTTTCAAAAGGTGCTGTTTGTTTTGTGTTGAAGTCTTGCTGTGCCAGGGGTGGTAAGACATGCTCAAAAGTGTATATTATTCAAAGGTGCAGTGGTATATTTGTCTCCCAGGTGGGAGTGCAGGGATTGGGTGTGGCTTATTGGTGAGAAGCCACATGCAAAACAGGGAACTACCCACACTCCTGGGAGTTTTCCTCACTAAGGCGGAAGAACCAGGACAAGCCATCTGCCTTGGCATGTTCTGTCCCAGGATGGTGTTCCACCGTGAAGTCCATTTCCTGTAGGGAGATGGACCACCTCAGCAATTTTGGATTCTCCCCCCTCATCTGCATTAACCACCGGAGGGGCCTGTGGTTGGTCTGAACTCGGAAGTGAGTCCCAAACAGGTAGGACTTCAGCTTCTTCAGTGCCCAGACCTCTGCGAAAGCTTCTCTTTCTATGGCACTCTGCCTTTGCTCCCTGGGGAGTAGTCTCCTGCTAAGGAAGACTACAGGCTGGTCTAGGCCCTCTTCGTTCAGTTGTGAGAACTCCGCTCCCACTCCATGCTCTGATGTGTCGGTCTGCACGACAAATTCTTTCTAAAAGTTGGGGGCTTTGAGCACGGGGGCCGTGCACATAGCTTCCTTCAGGGTATCAATTACCCTCTGGCAGTACTCAGTTCAGATCACCTTTTTCGGCTTCTTCTTGGAATTCAGCTCAGTTAAGGGGGCTATGATGGTGCCTTATAAAAAGAAGGTAGGAGAGCGGGACCTGAGTATCTGGAGCTTAAACGTCAGATCATTGGTGAAGCACTATCAGGAGGTATACGATCTCCTCATTGAGGGTTCCCCTGATGTGCTTTTCCTGACTGAAACTTGGCTCCAGGACTCTGACTCCTCGATAATTAACTTGGCCTTTCCTCCAGATTATGCCATTTTTACCTTAAATCGGGCGACTAGAGGTGGAGGCATTGCTATGGCCACTAAACGGTGCTACCCCTGTGAGTGGAAAGCCGCTAAACTTTCTGGGTGTGAGGGCGCTCTTTTTAAAATTGCGTTTAGTCACCAGTTTACCCTTTCTGGTCTTTTAATTTATCGCCCTCCGGGTTGTGACTCCTGTTTTAGGGCTGCTCTCCCTGATTATATTAGCACAGAGGCATTAGGTTGCGCTAATTTTAATGTTTTGGGAGACCTTAATCTTCATCTTGATTGCCCTACTTTACCTTCCATTAGGAGCTTCCTGGCGGATCTTGAGGCTCTGCAGCTTTTCCATCTGATTACCGCTCCCACACATAAAGGCGGTCATATTCTTGACCCTGTTTTTACAAATTTAGAAGGTCTTAGAGTTCTTGGCTCCTCCCAGCTGGGCTGGACAGATCACATGCTGGTGAAAACGGCCTGCTCCCTGTCTGAATCTCCTTTTTTACCTCAGGACAGACTTGTGCTCAAACGACATTGGAACAAGTTAAGACTGGAGGATTTTTACCATCTGTTTGAGGAGGCTCCATTAGGTCCTCTCACTGAGGTTGATCATGGATATGACTCCTTCTGTGAGTGGATCTCTGGAGCCCTAGACTCTCTGATTCCTATGTGTTGGTCTAAGTGTCGTCGGAAGGAGCCGAGCCCTTGGTACGATAGTGCCCTTGCATCCCTTAAAAGGGCCTGTAGACAGGCCGAGAGGCTATGGAGGAAGTCGTTTGACCAGGAATTGAAGGCCTGTTATCTTGCTAAAATCAAGATTTACCACAGGGCAGTGTGTCAAACACGTGCTTCCTTCTATGCCCTTAAGTTTCAGAATTCTGCTAACCCATCGAAACTCATTTTTAAAGTATTAAAGGACCTGATTGCCAAGAGAGCAACCGCGACGGAAATATGCTCGGATGCCCATTGTGAGACCCTGGCCTCCTTCTTCCACGAAAAAGTGCAAGCCATCTATCGCACTTTCCCTATGGGCTCCCCTACTTTAGACCGCGTTGGTTGCACTTTAGGGGACGGAGACTGTCTTTCCATCTTGCCCCCCTTATCTATGGAGGTGTTTGATTCTCTTAGTCTTAAAATCAAGTCAGGATCTCCGGCAGATCCGCTGAAACCGGCCCAATTTAAGATCTTGGCGCCGGTCTACCGCACCCCGGTGCTGTATTTGATTAACCTGTCCCTTTCTTCTGGTGTGGTTCCCATCAGATGGAAGCGGGCTGTAGTCACGCCAATTTTGAAGAAGGCGACCCTCGACCCCCTTAAACCTGAAAACTACCGCCCTATCTCCTTACTTCCTTGGTCCACGAAAGTTGCGGAGGCCCATGTGAATGCCACTCTTTCAGATCACCTTGGTAGGGCTAACATCCTTGACCCTACTCAGAACGGGTTCCGTACGGGCCTTAGCACAGAGACGGCCCTCCTCTCTATGGTCGAACCTCTGCGTTCTGTGCTTGATGCGGGTCGGACGGCGGCACTATTGTTATTAGATCTCAGTGCCGCCTTCGACACGGTCTCGCACAGGATTTTGCTTCAGCGACTTGAGGAAGTGGGCGTCTCTGGCCTCGCCTTATGCTCGTTCCGATCTTTTCTCACGGACAGGTCATTCCAGGTGGCGATCCCGCCCGGTAAGTCGTCATCTTACCCGTTAGACCAGGGGGTCCCACAGGGGTCATCGCTGAGTCCCACCCTTTTTAATCTTTATGTGAGACCGCTGGCTGCGGTCGTCAAGCGGTGGGGCCTGACGATGGTCTCTTACGCAGATGACACGCAGCTGGCGGTCACACTGAGTGGGGACTCCAGGCTTCCAGGTTTTGTGATGGTCTGCGGGCAGTGGCTAACTGGATGAATTCCAACTGTCTCCAGTTAAACACCAAGAAGACTGAGATTATGGTGGTAGGTAAACAGGTGGCATTGTGGGGCGATAAATGGTGGACTTCGGATTTGGGTGTGACTCCGTCCCCAGCATCAGAGATAAGAAATTTGGGGGTATGGCTTGATCCATCCCTCAGCTTCATCTGCCATACCAAGAAGGTGGCAGCTTCTTGCTATGGCATTATTAGAGGACTCCGTCCTATCCTCAAATTCTTTGATGCTCCCACAAGACAACTGGTGGTTCAAGCATCAGTGCTATCTCGGCTGGACTATGCCAGCTCACTACTGGCGGGGATTAACCAAACAGAACTCTGTCGGCTACAGCGAGTTCAAAACGCTGCGGCCCGACTGGTGACAGGCCTGCCAGGGCGGTGCTCGGTGTCTAAATCCCTGCGCTCTCTCCACTGGCTCCCTGTGCAGCAGAGGATTAAATTCAAGGTTCTTTGCCTTGCATTTAAAATCCTCAAAGGTACATCCCCCCAAATTCTAGAGAATTTGCTGACTCCTTATGTTCCTTCGCGCACTCTTAGATCCTTGGGTCAGAACTTAGCAGTGGTCCCGCGTTTTAAACTCAGTAGAGTTGGTGGCCGCTCTTTTCGATTTCTGGCTGCAAGCTGGTGGAACTCTCTTCCTTTGCAAATCCGGGCCATTGATGAGCTCCTTCAGTTTAGACGGGCCATCAAGACCTTTTTATTTGTTTAGCCCTTTTGATGTGTCTCAGTTCCTGTCTGTTTCCTTTTAGTGCTGTGTTGTGTTTGCCTTATCATTGCGCCAGTACGCCCCTTTGCTGGGGCAGCTGTGCGCGGTACAAATAAAAATAACATAACATAACATATCCCTTAACAAACCTCTGGTAGTATCTGGTGAGTCCTAAGAAGTCCCTCACCTTGGTCTGGGTCCTGGGGGGCTCCCAAGCCAGAATGGTGTCAATCTTGGGCTGTAGAGGTGCCACCTGGCTGCTCCCTACCTGGTGTCCCAAGTACACCACCGACCCCAGCCCGATTTGGCACTTATTGGCCTTAATCATGGGGCCTGCCATCTGCAGCGCTCTCAACACTTCCCTGAGGTGTTGCAGGTGTTCATCTCAACTGGAACTGAACACCGCAATGTCGTCCAGGTATGCAGCGCTGAATTCCTCCAGCCCTGCAAATACCTGGTTGACCAACCTCTGAAACGTGGCAGGGGCATTCTTCAAGCCAAAGGGCGTCACACTGAACTGGTTATGCCCGTCCGGGGTCGAGAATGCGGATCTTTCTTTGGCCCCCTCGGTCAAGGCGATCTGCCAGTACCCGGACGTTAAGTCGAACGTACTCCGGAATCTGGCCACTCCCAACCAGTCTGAACTCATCTGCTCGGGGGATGGGGTGTGCGTCCGTCCGCGTGACGGCATTGAGCCCCCGATAGACCATGCAGAACCGCAGTTCTGGGGCGGCATCTGGCACCATTGCCTTTGGGACCAATACCACGGAGCTGGCCCAGGGGCGGCTGGACAGCTCAACCACCCCCAACGCCAACATCATTGAGACCTCCTCTTTGATGCTGGCCTTGACCCGGTCAGCATACCTGTAAATCTTATGTTTAACTGGGGGGCTGTCACTGGTATCCACGTCATGGGTACACCAGTGAGTAACACCGGGGGTCAAGGAGAACATCAGGGAAAACTGCTCCAACAACTGGCGACACTCGCTCTGTTGCTCCGCGGTTAGGGCCGGGGAGAGGGTCACACCATCCACCGACCCATCCACCTTTTGGGCGGATAGGAGGTCCGGGAGAGGCTCAGTCTCCGGTTCCTCCCCGTAGTCCGTCGCCAAGAGCATGCTCACTTCGGACCTCTCGAAGTGGGGTTTGAGGCGGTTCACGTGGAGGACCCGCAACGGGTTCCGAGGAGTCTGCAAATCCACCAGGTAGGTAACCTCACTTTTGCGCTCCACTACCTCAAAGGTCCCCGTCCACTTGTCCTGCAAGGCACAAGGTTCCACAGGGGCCATAACCCACACTTTCTGTCCAGGTTGAAACTCTACCAGAGTGGCATTCTGGTCATACCACTTCCTCATTTCTTCCTGGCTGGCCTCTAGGTTTGCCTGAGCGAGTTTCCTGAAGCGGGCCGTTTGGTTGCAGAAGGCCAGCACGTAGCTGAACACAACCTGGAGGGGTCTTCTTGGGAGCACCCTCCCAGCCCTCCTTCACCAAGCTGAGCGGTCCTTGCACGGGGTGCCCGTACAAAAGCTCGAAGGGGCTGACCCCGAAAGACTTCAAGGGTACTTCCCTGTATGCAAAGAGCAGGCATGGTAAGAGGGCATCCCACTTATGCCTCATGGGTTCAGTGAGACCCTTGATCATGCCCTTCAAATTCCGGTTGAACCTTTCCACCGGACCGTTACCTTTTGGGTGGTAAGGAGTGGTGAACTTGTACGTAACCCCGCACTCCTTCCACAGGGATGTCATGTACTTTGATATGAAATTGGTCCCTCTGTGAGAAACTACCTCTTTGGGGAGCCCCACGCGGAAAAGGGTCCCCATTAATGCCCGGCCCACCACTGGCGTTGGCGTCCTGAGAGGGATCGCCTCCGGGTACCGGGTGGCATGGCCCAGCAAGATCAGGATGTACCTGTTGCCCATGGCTGTCTTGGGATCCAGTGGCCCCACGATATCCATCCCTACCCTTTCAAACGGTGTCCCCACCTCGGGGAACGGTTGGAGAGGTGCTTTGATCTTCCCCCCACTCTTGCCACTCGCCCGGGAAGTTTGGAAATTCCGACCATGCACATCCGACTGTCTTCGCATTTAAGCCAGAAAAAGTGGGTGACAAGCCGGTCAAAGGTCTTGTCCTGCCCCAAATGTTTTGCCAAAGGCACGTCGTGAGCCAGACCCAGTAGGAAGGTCCGAAAGCGCTGGGGTACCACCAGCACATGGGCTGATCCAGGCTCCCTGTACAGGAGATCATTCTACCAGTAGATCCAATGTGATCCGGACTGATGCCAGTCGCCTGGGCTGTGGCCTGCCACCGCAGTCCCTCAAGAGAAGGGCACTCTTTCTGGTTCCGGCAGAACTCCTCCCTGGTGGGACCCCCTTCTTGCTATCAATGGGTCAGCTCAGAGATGTACCCCAGTTCGGCTACCTCCTCCCCTGTAGGCACCCGGGCATTCCCGTCGAGGTCCGCCTCCTCCCGGGCCGTGGGAATCTCAGGGGGCGGTTTCCCACGCCCCTTGCCCTTTCTCTTAGCAGGGACCTGGGCCACTGTTTCAGGCTCCAGGTCCCTCTGAACACCCTCTCGGGCTGCCATCGACAGAGTGGACACGCATGCCCACTCTGGCAACCCCAACATCTCCAAGTGGGACCTGAGCTCAACATCCTTCCATAAGGACTGCTCCAGGTCGTTACCGAGCAGACAATCGACAGGCATGGAAGGGCTCACAACCACCTTCAAGGGACCTGAGACCCCCCCCCACACTCGAAGGGAACCTGCGCGACTAGACGCTGGCGCTCTGAATTTTTCGACTGCGATAACGTGGTGGAATGCCCCAGGGACTACTTGCGTCTCAGGGACCAGGTGACACCGAACTGAGGTCACACTGGCTCCAGTATCCTTGAAAGCCTCTACCCTTTTTCCGTTGATGGTCACCCAGGTGCTGTATTTCTTTGTGTTATGGGGCACCTGGGACCATCTTACTCTCCCCTAGTGAGACGAGGGTCATTTCAGCGGGGTCCCCACTCTCCTCCTCCCCAAGCACTACGCTAGCCAACACTTTAGACTGCCCACCGGTGGGCTGCTGCAGCCCCTTTGAGCACATGGGGTCCCCCTTCATGTGCCCCATCTGGTCGCATGCAAAACATCTGCGGGGGCGGTCCCAGACGGCTTTCCAGTTGAGACCACTTGCTTCTTATTTTCGGGAGGATGGGGACCTTTACTCTGGGTGTTATTTTAGTGCCCTTTAGGGAACTCCTGTGTTTTACCCTTGTCCCCCCCACCTTTTTGCTGGGAACCCTGCCCACCTTTGGCTGAGTCTCACCCAAACGCTTTCTTATGGACCCAGGAACTCACCCAGCGGTCCCCCTCCATAGCAAGCTTCCTGGGGTCAGTCCACTTACTATCAACTAGGTGCTGGCGACGATCTGCAAAACATAGACTGGACAGGTGCTCCCATGCAATCACATTGTAGAGCCCCCGATAATCTGTCACATTACTGCCTTTTACCCAGCCATCCAACATTCGCCAAAACACATCCACACACTCCAACCATGTGCTGGCATCGGACTTCTTACTGGACCTAAATTGATCCCTGTACTTTTCAGGAGTAAGACCATACTTAGTGAGAAGAGTGTCCTTCATGTCTGGATAGGTGAGGTGATGCCCCTTCCCCAAAGCTATTAAAGTATCCCTTGCTTCTTCTGGGAATAGAGGCCACAATCCTGCTCCCCAATTCTCCTCAGGGACCCCATTCATGTGGATTGCTGCCTCGCACCCCTGAAACCACTGTTGTATGTCATCCCCCTTCTTAAATTCATTGCCCACATTCTTAGGGATCTGCACAATTCTGTCTGCCTGTCTCGACGAGTTGCTGCCACCATCTGAGCTGGTTCTTGTCTGTCGATCCAGCTCCTTCATCCGAACTTCATGTTCCAATACCCTTCTCTTCTCCTCCATGTCCAATCTAATCTTTTCTAGATCCATGGCGGCTCTCCTTGCTTCCCGCCTGTCCTC
Organism: Lissotriton helveticus; assembly: GCF_964261635.1. NCBI lineage: Eukaryota > Metazoa > Chordata > Amphibia > Caudata > Salamandridae > Lissotriton > Lissotriton helveticus. The sequence goes on from NC_136057.1 coordinate 773,256,513, forward strand.
TAGCTCCTCTGAGGGCAGGCCACTGCTGCCTGGTAGAAAGTGTTCCTCCCTCTCAAAAGCACATCAATCTTAAGACTGGTCTTCCCCGCCTCTCCATTAATGTCACCAGATTGCCAACATGCGTCTCTGGCTGCTACCCAGGCCCTCAGCATCTTTTGTAGCTCGTCCTTCCTAGTGAGGCCTCTGACTTTGACTTTTAGGTTTTTGCTCACATACTTCAGTTCTCTCACAGTGCAGAGCTCCAACCTATCCTCCTCTAAGCAATGTACATGAATGCAACGGATGATACTATTGATTCCGGCATCATGAAGTGGAAAGTTCACCTGGCAAGATCACAAAAAACAGCCAAAAAGAAAACGGGTTAGTATGTGACACGTGATGGTCTGTGATGTGCATTAGTGCACACCAATCACTGTAAGTCAAGTGCAAACGCAAGTCCGATCCTCACTGCTGACAACCTATGTTAGAAATGGGATTTCGGGCTAGCTGAGGCTTGCGCCAAAGCAAGGCAGAAACCACCACTCAAGTCAAGATAAGGGAGTTACATGTCTAAAAAAAAACTGCTCACCCCCGGGGTAGCTTGGCATGAGCAGCTAGGCTTATCTTAGAGGCAGTTTGTAAAGCATTTGCACATGCCCAACAGTAAAACAGTGTAAGCACTACAGAAGGACACCACACCAGTTTAGAAAAATATCAAATTTTTATATACTTAAGACAAGACCAAATATGATAAATACGATAAAAATCCCCAATACTATATATCAAAATCTTCACTCGTCAAAATATGCTAAAAAATAGTTCCTTTATGTTGATAGCTTTGTCCGGGGCTATCACGGCATCATGAACAACAAATCCAAAAACAGTTCTGGCTGACGGTGGGGTCGCAGGCCAACTACGGTGTTGGGCAGACCCGCAAACAATACCTTTCAGAGACGCAGGACGATGGGGCCCTTGAAGTCACTTGCGTTGCAGGTCGAGCTCCTTTCTGATGGGATCTGGAGCGCTGCGCCAACAGGCGTCGGGTGCTGTGGTGTGAAGCACATCGGTGCGGCATGCGGTGCCTCCAGGTTGCAGTGCAAGGAGCGGCTCGGTGGCAGCATCAGATAGCGGCGTCGGTGAGACCGTGGTCAAAGTGCGAGATGGAGGTGGGGCTCGTCACAATACTAGCAGGTCACGGTGCAAGCAGCGGCGTTGTCGTTGCTGAAGCGCTGTCGTCGGCAGACGAACTGGAGTCGATGGTGTCGGTAGGACAAGGCTGCGGTGTGGGTTGAGGGTGGTGCGTCGGGTAACTTACGAGTGGTGCCCCCGAACCACGGTGCAGGTAGTGGCGTCGATTTCAGTGGGAAGTGGCGGCGTCATGAAGGCCACTGTGTTGTCGTATAGCAAGGTGGTGCAGAGTGCTGGTCCACAGGTCTCGGTGCGAGCAGCGTCTTGGTGATGGAGTCAGCCGGAGAGACCAGGGTTGCGTGCGGCGTGGCGGCTGTGCCCTCTGCGATGCCAAAGCTTTGTTGTGAAGCATGGCGGTGCGGTGTGCCCAGGTCGCGATGCGAGCAGCGGCTCGGTGATGGCGTCAGCAGGCGTAGTCGGTGAGACCAGGTGAGGCAGTGCCCTCTGCGGTGCCTTCAGGACACAGGTTCTGCAGCGTTGTCATAGAAGTTGTCAGGTGGCGTTCTTCGGGTTGCAGCACAAAACACACAGTCCCCTGTGCTGCGGGTTGAAGAACCTGAAGTATTTGCTGTTCCTGAGACTTCGTGAACAGGGGGCAAGCTCTAACTTAAGCCCTTGGAGAGTCTCACAAATTCGGTTGCAGAAAGTCCAGTCCAGGCCTTTCGCTGCCCAAGCCAGAAGCAGCCACTGCAGGTTAGCCCAGCAAAGCACGCAGCAAAACAGTTGTTCCTTTCAGCAGTTTCTCCGGCTCTTCTTCCGTGCAGTCGTCTTGATCCAGATGAGTTCTAAATTTCAGGGGTCTGGGACCCAGCATTTGTATCTAAAAATCCTTTGATCTTTCAGGCAGAGGGTGTCTGTCTCCGGCCAGAACCAGTTGGACCTTTTCTGGCGTGAATTCCTAGCAGGAGGTGGAGACCGCTTTGTCAGAGGCAGACCAGGCCCTTTGAGGTGCAAGGAGATCCCCTTCCTCTTACCCCAATCTAACCCAGGTCAATTTATCCCTTTCCTGACCTACCTAGACCATCGGGAGCCACCCCGCTCCCTAGCCATCTGTCGTCCAAAAACCAGATCAGCAATCCACATTCCAGCAGAGGCACATGGGATGACCAAGCAAAATGATACCCACTTTCTAAAAGTGGCCTTTATGAACTCTGAATGAAAAGGGAAACCTCGCTAAAGGCTGAGTCTTTAGACGCTGAGTTCAGGGATACCAAACTTCATTCACTTATACCTTTTTCGGGCTACGTATGTGGGTGGCACAATCTGTGCTGCAGGCCCACGAGCAGCGGTGGACTCCCATGCCCCGGCACCCGCAGTGTCCGTTACCGAAGACTGACAAGTAAGTCACACATCCAGTCATAACACAATTTACCACTGGATCACCAGCTTTACCACTGCTCAGCAGGGCGAAAAGCTCGCAGAAACAATATACCAGCAAAAACAGAGTCAAAACCGGGAGGGCAGAAAGCAAAAAACTCAGAGGAAACACTCCAAAAGATGCCAAGTTTAACAGGAGGCCAATACCTCTCCCTACTTAAGCCTCCCACCTCAAGTTACCTCCCCAGTTTTACCCCAAGCGAAGATATTGATGAAAAAGATGACCTCCTTATAGGATGTGATTCAGAAAGTGTGATAGCATACAAGAGGGCTTCCCTTCTTTAAAGTCTCCAAAGAGTGAGGTCGATTTGTCAAATGTTCTTTTATTTTTGTGGTTCCGGAATAGGTACCTCAGGAAGGAAAAGTTCAAAAAAGATGCTTTCCTATTTCCTTCATGCTCTTCAGGCTCAGAACTGCATTGGTCTCTGAACCTCCAGTATACATATTCCAGTTTCAAATAAGCACAAGCAATTGCTGAGGATTATCGGTGGGTGAGCATTTTCAGGAAAACATCCTTTACAACGCAAATTTTAGCACGCAGTGCTATTACAACGCAGGTTTTACAACGAAAACCATTACAACGCATTGCGCTGGGGGGCGCTCTAGGATAGGGAATAGACTTAATTTACTATCCAACACCTTCCCTAGTGTCCACGGGGACTGGAGTTGGAATAGTAAATTAAACTATTCACTATCCAGCACCCCAAAGTGCGTTGTAATGGTATGCGTTGTAAAAACTGCGTTGTAACAGCATGCGTGGTAAAAGCATGCGTTGTAACGTCATACATCCGCATTTCCAATCTGTTGTCCTTCAGTTTGGCCTGCCATTGGCTCCTATGGTGTTCACAAAGTTCATGACAGTGGTAGCCTCACCAAAACATTGATTTGTATCCATATCGAGTCTAAGGTCAAACTTTTTCAGCACAAATGGTCAATCAGCACCTAGAGGTTACCATCAATAAAAAGGTCATTAATAGGGACACTCAAGCCTTTTATCTCTGCAAGATAGTCAAAACTTTCTGAAAATGGTGACAAACTTCACTCATGAGTCTGTTAAACAGACAAGGTACCTTGTTGCAATGCCTAATGATTACTTGCTTGTTTCAAGTTCATCTCAGGATTTGACGCCTTAAATATGTTTTAAGACCACATTGCAAGGAATTTCAAACCAGCTTAAAATATGCCATTTATCTTTGTCATGCTCTAATTCAGACTGTTGTGTGACAGGCCTCTGCAATCGTTTACATGTGAGAACCTTTCTTGCCATCAAAGCGCCAAGTAATTGTATGAAAAATGCCTCCCTTTTGGGAAGCTAGTGATCCATGCCTTGTGGTTTCTGCTCGAGTGACAAGTGCATATGGAGATACTGGAGCTGAGAACCATATAAGCCTTTTGCACAAGGCTACATGGTCTGCAGGACAAAACCATCACAGTGTTTGATATAAACAGTGAGGTGTTGGTTCAAATGGTCTGTGTGTGGAAGCATTGCATCTCTGGGATAGGGGAATAGACAACTGATGTGGTTATCGGCAGCTCATATGGTGGGGAGTTAGGTTGTAGTATGCTGAGCAAATGAGCAGACACCGTAAATCTGATCATCGTTGGCTGGGCCAGCAATTGGCCTGCAACAAGAAATGGCCCGTCTTCTGCCCACTGATAGATAGTCGCCTAGATTCCTGGGAGATTTATTTTGCCTATTCTGGTCATGTAACCTTCTCTATGCTTTTCCTCCTACCCCATCGTTCACAGGTTAATTCAGAAGATAAGGCAGCAAAGAGAAATTGTAATTCTAACTGCTCCGGATTGAGAAGGTGTCCGTGGTAGCAGACCTGCTGTTCTGTGGGCTCCCAAGGTGTCTAGACTTTTCACCCGAACATTCCCTTACAACACCTCTCTTTGAGCTTGAGTGGTTTGCTCTTTCTGCCTATAAGCCACCTACAGAGGTTATTGATGCCCTGTTCCTTACACATGTACCATTTACTCAAGTAGATGGTTGCTTTATGCTGCATGGTGTCTGTCCCCTTCCAAGTGCCACAACGAGGCCTTAGTTTCGTTCTCACTTTACTTGTGGAATCTCAGTTCGAATCTTTGCATTCATATTTTTTAATTATTCTTGCTACAAGAGCAACTCTTAAACCCATGGGAACCTGGGTATAATACACTTTATATGCAACGGTGATTCTCATTGGTATCATTTACAAAAAAAGTGTTTATTTGGGAGGCTAAATAACCTCATGCAGTGAATGCCTTAGTATCAATAAATTCACAAAGACCACCAACAGTCCTAGTAAATGGGGAACTATTTTAAGACAAGCAACCCAATAGTGCAATTTGCCCCCAATTTGACACCCATGACCCATCACAAAAACAATACACACCATTGAAAGGCTGAACCGCAGCGCCATCTTTGTTTGGGACCAGGCTTTTTTCGGCGGGCGCCATCTTGGAGCGTCCACGCGCTCCTCCCTCCATTTCCACAAGGCACTTTTAGGCATCTGCCGGCCTGACAAGGTGGCACATCACCGCGCTGCGGTTTGTGAGCGCTTGAAATTTTAACTGTTATTTGCTGGCGCATTTAGCGCGTCTCTGCTTCGTTTTTGCTTCGTTTTGTTTGTGATAGCATTTTAAACTGTGCGCTGCTTAGGCTCTCCCCCCCCTCTTACTTGCATTTAATTTTGGAATCTCCACCACCGTTTTCGGTGGGTCCGGGTCCTGTGGGTGGGTTGTTTCCTGATCGGCGACCAGCGCCATCTTTGTTTGGGACCAGGCTTTTTTCGGCGGGCGCCATCTTGGAGCGTCCACGCGCTCCTCCCTCCATTTCCGGCGCCTACTTAAAGTCGCTCTCTCCCGCGCAGCGGGAACGCGCAGCTGGGACGCCGTCGCATGCCGGAGTCGTGCCAGAGTCCTGCCCGTCTGCGCCCGTCCGCGACAGGACGCGCTGGACGTGGCTGGACCCTGGCCCCCCTCCTGGTCGGTCTACTCTACATCATGCGGTGCTATACCAGAGATGGTCTGGTTGCCATTGAGAGGTCGCGACCACCCTGCCTTACACCTAGGGTGGATCCCTTAAGCGGCCCCTTATCGTGTGGCTGCGGATGCTTTGCGCTGTCTGCCCCTGTAAGCAAGAGCTGCAGGGAAACACTTCGAGTGCCTCTAAGCCCGGTGCCAGGTATTAGCATTTGGAATCTCAATGCTAGGTCGCTTGTCAAGCACCATCTTGACATCAATGATCTGCTAGGCAGGGAGTTGCCTGACCTATTTTGTGTGACAGAGACTTGGCTGCAGGATGCTGACACGGCCATTGTCAATCTGGCCTTCCCGCCGGAATACTCGGTATTCACCTTGAACAGGACCTCAAGAGGTGGGGGTATTGCTCTTGCCGTTAAGTCCTGTTACCCTACCACATGGCATGGGCAAAAGATCTCGGGGTGCGAAAGCGCTCTGTTTAAGGTTGCTATTTCTTCTAACTTCACCTTGTCGGGACTGGTAATTTATCGGCCCCCGGGGAGTGAAGTAACCTTCAGAGCAGCGTTACCCGAGGCTGTTAGTAATCTGGCTACGGGGTGCTCCAATTTTACCATCATTGGAGATTTAAATCTGCACTTTAACAACTCCAGCAGCCCCTCAGTCGCCAGTTTCCTGGCCGACCTTGAGGCGTTACAGCTTACTCAGTTGGTGACGCAGCCCACACACTCAGGGGGTCACACCCTTGACCCGTTTTTTACCAATCTGACGGAAGTCTGTGTCACCAGCTACACACCTCTGGCGTGGACTGATCATTACTTGATACAGTTCCACTGCCCCATCGTGGCTAGTCCATCTAAGCCAATGGTGTGTTCTGTTCCAAGAAGACGCTGGAACAAACTTAAGCTAGATGAGTTCTTTCATCTCTTATCAGCTGACCCGCTTGACGTCTCAGGTTCTCCGGATCAGAGGTACGACGGGTTCACCGATTGGGTCTCCAGGGCCTTGGACACCCTCATCCCCTTGGTGACCCGTAGAACTGGTCCTGGCAAGGCCAGCCCTTGGTACGACGACTCTCTGCGAGCCCTGAAGGTGTCTTGCAGGCGCGCAGAGCGGGCCTGGCGCAAAGCCTACTCCAGCTCTAAGAAAGTCTTATATCAGGCTACAGTGAAGGTGTACCATCGGGCGGTGTGTAGAACCCGTGCCGCTTTTTATGCGACACAATTCAGGAATAGTTCGAACCCAGCAAAGGCTATCTTTAAGGTATTGAAAGACCTCACTGCCAAAAAGGTTATAACATCACATCAGAGCTCTCTGGAGCACTGTGAAAAGTTGGCAGAGTTTTTTCTGGAAAAGGTGAATGCGATTTACCGTGGCTTCCCCGTGGTCGTTCCCTCAGTGATGACATCATCTAAGCCTCCATCATCTGAGGGGCTGTGTTCTCTACCTTTGTTAAATCCAGATAGCCTAGGCACTTTGGCTCGCAAAGTGAAATCTGGGTCCCCTGAGGATCCACTTTGCCCCGAAGTGTTCAAGGACCTGGCGGCACACGACATCTCTCCGCTTTGTTCCTTGGTCAATGCGTCTTTAACATCTGGCATCGTTCCACTTAAGTGGAAGCGAGCCATGGTTCGTCCGATCCTGAAGAAACCTAGCCTGGATGGAAGCAAGCCGGAGAGCTATCGGCCTATTTCACTCCTGCCGTGGCCGGCTAAGGTGATGGAGGCACATGTAAATGCCGCTCTCTCGGAACATCTCCGTCGAGCTGACATACTCGACGCTACGCAGAATGGGTTTAGGGCAGGTCACAGCACGGAGACGGCTCTGCTTTATATGGTGGAGCACCTCCGCTCCGTGCTTGACGCGGGACAAACGGCAGCGCTGGTGCTATTAGATCTAAGCGCTGCCTTTGACACCGTCTCGCACCCTATCCTTCTGCAGCGTTTAGAGGATGCTGGTGTCTCCGGCATTGCGCTCGACTGGTTCCGGTCGTTCTTATCAAACCGGGCCTTTAGCGTGACCGTCCCACCCTTTCAGTCAAAATTCCACCCGTTGAACCTGGGCGTCCCCCAAGGCTCCTCGCTGAGTCCTACGCTGTTCAATCTGTACGTTAGGCCGCTAGCTGAGGTTGTCAAACTATGGGGTATGACCATGGTGTCATATGCCGATGACACCCAGCTAGCGGTCACGATCAGCGGGGATGCGGAGGTCGACGCTCCTAGGTTTCAACAAGGACTGAGGGCGGTCGCTAGCTGGATGACGCTCAATTGTCTCCAGCTAAACGCTAGTAAGACCGAGGTGATGGTATTTGGTAGGCGACCGGAACTGTGGGGAGAGAGTTGGTGGCCGGAGGAGTTGGGTTCCGCTCCCATCCCAGTCGCCGAGCTTAAAAACCTCGGGGTCTGGTTGGACCCTTCCCTTACGTTTGCATGCCACACTAAACGCACGGCGGCTTGCTGCTTCGGCATCTTGCGTGGGCTCCGTCCTGTGCTAAAGTTCTTCGATGCCCCAACCCGGCAACTCATGATCCAAGCTACCGTTATCTCTAGATTGGATTATGCTAGTTCTCTGCTGGCCGGTCTGAATGTAGCGGAGATAGGGCGCCTGCAGCGGATCCAGAATGCAGCAGCGAGAGCGGTGGTGGGCCTTCCAAGATTCTGTCCCACCTCCAGCACCATTCGAGCTCTGCACTGGCTCCCGGTGGCGCAGCGGATCCAGTTTAAGGTCCTCTGCGTCGCCCATAAGATCTTGAAGGGGTCCCCGGCAATGATCCTCACGACCCTCATGGCCAACTATATTCCAGCACGACCCTTAAGATCGTCAGATCTCGATTTGGCAGTGGTACCGCGCTTTAAGCGAAGCAGGGCCGGTGGTCGCTCATTTCGAGTGCGGGCCGCTGCTCTGTGGAACTCCTTACCCCCGGCAATTCGCGCCATGAGCGATTTGCTCTCTTTTCGTCGCGCCTTAAAAACATTTCTATTCCCTTAGTTAGTGTGTTCTGTGCTGTTTTATTTAGTTGTGTTGTGTAGCTGCCTTGTCTGGCGCCAAGACGCTCCTTAGCTGGAGCATTTGCGCGCCTAATAAAAACCACATAACATAACATAACATGTGTTTTTAACAAACAACGTAGAGTTCTCAAGTCAGTCCGTTTTAATAACGTATGATGCTTCCTATGTTTGTTAGCCATCTGTGTCGATGATGTTCCGACCCTTAATAAGGATACAAGGGTCTTACCAGGACAAATAGGACCTTATTTTCGGCTGACAGTCTAATGAAGTTGCACTCTTTCATCCTCTTTTCTTTCTCAAGGATAATTTGACCCTGCAAGTGAACGCAGACCTCTTTCTTTCTTAAGGTCGAGTCGTAATTCCACCTCTCTCAAATAATCTCTTTTCCATTTTTCTCAAATAATCTCTTTTCCATCTTTCATTACACCCCTCGTCCCTCTCCGGGGAGAAGCTCCAAAGGAGGGCTCTTAGCATCTCTATGCATGGGACTGTGAATAGGTGACAATATTTTTGTAGTTTGATTATCCATCTTTACGGAAAGGAATAAAGAAGGAAACTATTTCTAACTGGATGTCTGTACATCGAACATTGCTATGAACTAGCCTGTAAAACGCCTTGTTTTCTGCGAGAGTGAAGGCTGCCACCTTTGCTTGGAGTACCAGTGCAATCACCGTGTGAAACACTTCATGGGCCTCCTTGTATTTATTGTCTGGCATTGTTACATGGATGAGAAAGAAGAGAGTGCAATCCCAGGTAATTAGAGCTGTGTGATTTGCTGGCATTGTTGTTCATTTTCCTTTCAGAGTTGCCTCGGGAGGGATGGATAAAAAAGAATCTATGTTGGTAAATAGCCATAAGATGTTACTTACACTCGGTATTCTTTCTGTTGGATATGTCATCTGCATTTGCGCTGTTAGTCTGTGTGACAGTGTGGAAAGAAAACTGGCAGAATTGATGTCACTAACTCCAGCGAAACTAAATATAATACTCCCAATATTACTTTGTCATGCCAGCTACGCATCTAAATGCATTCAGCGCCTCCTGACACTGTAGACATGGTACTTATGATTAAACATCCAGATCTAGCCTGTCTACCATAGATCAGGTTCATACAACGAACGTTTAGCAGCTTTCTTACCCATCAGAAAGAAAATTATCAAAGGGAGGTCATTTGTTCTCGTGTGATTGAAGCAACTAATAATGAGCTTAGCTTTTAGAGCACTTCATAAAACAAAATAATATTTTACTGAATCAATATTAAGCGTGTAATTCTTGATGTCACCCTACAACCCATCTTTCAGTTTTAGCAGACAGTAGAGCAGACTTAAAATGCTGTTTTTCGACACTGAATTTGAATTGCAACATAGTTATTTCATGATTCAATATGGCAGTCCTCTCTATTTTACTATTAATAGCTACTTTCAATAACTTTTTAACAATAAAAAAGTACAGCAAATGTGCACCAGCCCAGAGGTGTCCATACCTTGAAGCAGGCTAGTAACCAACTTAAAATGATGTTATGAGATGCCAATCTATTTAACTGTTTATAAAACACCTGTTAAAATCCCTGTCCAAGAGTATGTCCTTTAATTAAAATCCCCAAAACATTAATTAGTTTTGTAAACAAATTAATAGAACCAACACTGAAAATATATGTTGACAACTACAATGGTGTGTGTTACATAACTCATAACTCGAATCCGCAATTCTATGGCAGGACTGGAGGCTTCAGATTATGCCTTACTTTCTTCAATTTATTTTGCACAGCAGCAAGAAAGAACATGTAAAAAACTACATTTCCCATGAACATCAGGGAAAAAACAGGAAACCGAGCCATAAGTCCTTCGTTAGTCTCTATGCACCGGCAGCAACCATCATGCCTTGCATCCACTTCCTCTTCCTCTTTCTTTGCTGCTCAGCAGCAAGTTAAGTGTTTTTTTTCTTACTCTCTCCTGGGTTTTTGGGGACTTCTGTGTTAGTGCTTTGCTTTGTGGTTTGGCGCTGGTGTTTTGCGACCCCTACAGGTCCCCTTGGTATCGCGGGACGCTTTGGCGCTCCTTACGCGATCTTGTTGGCCCAGCGAGTGCGGTTCGCTTTGGGCGCCGCTAGGGGGCAGTGCTCTCTCTGCCTCAGGACGCGCTAGAATTCGCGTTTTTAAGTACGTTTTTACCGCGTTTGCAGCAGCTTTGGCGCTGTCCCTGGCTACCCGGTCCTGACACCCTGCGGGGTCGAAATTAAGGCTTTCCTCAACTGTGACACCCAGATTGGGTTGTATTGTGAAGTTTGAACACCCTGACAGGGTCGTAATTGGCGCTGGTGTGTGGCGCGAGGTGACGCTTGACCGGGTGGCGCCCTGGTACATAGAGGGCTGGTGCGTTCCCTGGGCTAGTCCCGAAATTCGTGCCTCTGTGCCGCCATATCCTCTGGGTTCTCCCAGTCCCACAGTGTGCCCTCAAGGGGGACTTGGTAATTAGCTGTGCTGTACCTCCCTTCTGTGAGCCCAACTTACCTCAGTATGCAGGGGGAGTCAGGCCAGTACACGGAGGAAGACCCTCTGTCTTATGCCCCCTGGGATGAGGATTTCTACCAGGCGGTGGATGACTCCATCTACAAAGCAGTGGATCAGGAGATAGTGCCCCTGGAGCAGCGCCTGTCGGCGCGCTTGGATGAGGCGTACGCAAAAATTGCGGCCCTTCCCCGTCAGCGGTTCGGCCCCCCCCCCCCCCCCCTGCCTAAGAAGCCTTGCACTGAGGGGATTGATCCGGTGGCCTTCGACAGAGTTAGGCACGCCTTTAAGGAGCTTGAGAACCATTTGCCCGCTCCCACCCCCCCTCCTACTCCCCGTACTATGTCCCCAGAGCCGCAGGACGATGATTCTCCGGACTCGGAGGAAGAAGCCTGCTCTTCTAGGTCATGGCTCCCGTCCCAGCCGTCGACTTCTGCGGGCCCATCGGACATGTTGGACCCGGACGACATCGTCCACCCCCGGTCCCCCGAATGGGTCCCCGGGGACGAGGTGGCCCTCTATGTGGCGGACCGTCTCCGGAAGCCGGTGGACAAGGATGCCCGTAGCCGCCTCAGGGCGGAGTGCCCCCGCCCTTCCCTGGAGGGAAAAGTGGCAATGACACCGGACATTGACCATAAATGGCCACTTTTCTCGCTAAATTTGTAAAAGATCCCCGGAAGGGTATAGATCGGTCCTGGCGTACTTGCCAGGACAAGCTTCTGGACGCAATAGGCCCTATGACTAAAATCCTCGACATGGCAGAGGAGGCAAAGATATCGGGGAACCTCATTTCGACGGAAGTCTTATCTAACTGGGCGCAACGCGCCATTATTTTCCTCGGCAATGCCAACTGCGCCCTCTCGACGGAGAGGAGGAGGTCACTGCTCATCAAGATACACCCTAAGTTGGGTGACCTCGCCTCTTCTGAGCCTGGCGCGGTGGCGCAGGGCGGTCTGTTTGGAGATCCTTTTATCAAGGAGCTCGGTAAATTTGTGGCTACGTTTACGTCACTGGACCGGGCCCAGTCTAACATCAAGAAGGTGCTTGCCCCTCGGGTTTTTGAAGGGGCCGGACGAGGCAGGGGCCGCTCGTTCGGTCGAGGCAACCCCTCCGACAGAGGACAAGGCTCCGGACGTGGTCATGGTCAAGAGCACAGCTCCCGCTTCAATAACTTTTACCCCACAAGAGGTCAGAAGTTCCGAGGACGTGGGGTCTATCGAGGTCAGCAACAGGGTGAACGAGGTGAGTGTGCTTCCCTCTGCGAGCTTGCGGGTAGGGGGGCGCCTGCCGCAGTTCTTCCCGGCTTGGCTTTCCCTTACCAAGGACGCCTGGGTATTACAGACGGTTCAGGGCTTCCAGTTGGAGTTCCATGGCCGTCCGAGGCAGCCCCAGCGCCCTCATCCCATTACGTTCTCTCAGCCCGATGCAGAATTGGTGCGCGACGAGGTTTCCGCCCTCCTTCACAAAGGGGCGATTTGCCGAGCGTGCGAGCACCCGGACGGCTTCCTCAGCAACATCTTTTTAGTCGACAAGGTCGATGGAGGCCGCCGTCCGGTTATCAATCTAAAAGAATTCAACGAGTGGCTGGTCTACCGCCACTTCAAAATGGAGGGAATCCACCTCCTGAGGGATGTGCTACGGCGGCCAGGCTCGACTTAAAAGACGCTTATCTGGCAGTCCCGATTTTCCCTCCGCAACGTCGTTTCCTCCAGTTCAGGTGGGACGGACAGGTGTACGAGTTCACCACGCTTCCTTTCGGGCTCTCCTCAGCGCCGTGGTGTTTCACAAAGGTGTTGCACCCAGCGGTGGAGACCTTGCGGGTGCGCGGTGTCCGAATGATAGTGTACTTGGACGATATGCTCTTCATGGATCAGTGTCCGAGACGCTTAGTGTCCCAGCTGCAGTTCGCGGTGGACCTACTGCAGAGTCTAGGGTTTGTGATAAACGAGAGGAAATCTCTCCTGGTCCCAGCTCAATGCGCAACCTTCCTCTGGTTCAACATCGACTCGGTCTCTGCCTCCTTGAGTCTGCCCGTTCGGAAAATGTCAAAGATTTGTCACGAATTGCGCCAGACCCTGGCGAGGCCGTTGATATCGCTGCGTCATCTAGCACGGATCGTGGGTCTGCTGTCGTCTTCGATTCAGGCCATCTTCCTGGGCCTGCTTCACTATCGGGCCATGCAGCGATTGAAGGCTCATCATCTCAGGAAAGGCCTGACGTACTCGCAGCTGATTCCGCTGTCGGAGGACGTGAGGGACGAAATGAGATGGTGGCTGACGCACATGGAAGCCTGGAATGGTCGTGGGATATTTGGTTCGGCCCCAGACATAGTGATAGTCTGACGCCAGTCGGTCAGGCTGGGGTGCCAGGTGCGGAGATTTCTCCACGGGCGGCGCCTGGTCTGCCCTCGAGCAGTCGTTACATATCAACTGTTTGGAGTTGCTGGTAGGTTCCTTCGCGGTCCAGTGTTGGACCAAGGGTCGGGTCCAATCGTGTGTCCTTCTGAGGATGGACAACGTGTCTGCAGTCCGCTATATCAACCATCTGGGTGGCACCAGATCCAGGATGCTGGCGGATCTCGCGCGGGACTTTTGGCACTTTTGCCTGGCTTATCAGATCTCGGTCACGGCGGAGTATTTGCCGGGCCGTCAGAACGAGGTGGCCGATTGGCACTCCCGGCACCTCCTAGATGCCAGCGTGTGGAAGCTGGACCCGCGGATATTTTCCCAACTGATGGACCGGTGGGGTCCGTTCTCAGTGGACCTATTCGCCTCACGGCTGGATCACCAGTTACCACGGTACTTCAGTTGGCGCCCGGACCTGTCAGCGGAGGCGACAGATGCGTTCCTCCAAGACTGGTCGGGCGAGCAGGGTTATGCGTTCCCTCCGTTCTCAATGATCACGCGAGTGTCCGCGTTGCTGCGCCGTCAGTCAGCGCAGGTGGTGATGATCACCCCTTGGTGGAGGTCTCAAGTTTGGTTTCTGGTTCTTCTGGAACTTTCCTGGGATTCTCCAATCCTACTCCCCCACTCTCCCCACATTCTACTGAATCCGGACGGGAATCCCCACCGGTTAGTCCAGGAGGGCTCGCTGAGGCTGATGGCGTGGCGGATCTCCGGCGTCGCTGGTCTCTCCCAGGCCTTTCGGGAAAAGCAAAGGATCTGCTCTGTAAGGCCTGGGCGGAGCGCACCACCAAGAGATACCGGTCAGCATGGCATAGGTGGCGACGCTGGTGTGTGCGACGGGGTTTCGATCCCGTGGGGACGGATGTAGTCCATGTCCTTAACTTCCTCACCTCCTTGGCGGAAGAGGGTTTGGCCTGTAGGTCTATTAATACTTTCCACTCGGCCATATCGGCAGGCCATGATATGGTACAGGGTTCCCCTGTCGGGGAGCACCCTTTGGTTTGTAGACTGTTGAGAGGGATTTGCATCTCGCTACCACCTGAGCCGTGGTATTCTGTCCTGTGGGACGTCAACAGGGTTCTGAATTTGTTCCTTTCTTGGCAGCCGAACAGATTTTTGTCTCGCAAGGAGCTTACTGCTAAACTAGCGATGCTATTGTGTTTGGTCTCCTGCAGACGGGTCTCAGACGTACGTGCGCTGGATGTTACAGCACGGGTGTTTTCCCCGGAGGGGGTGTCTTTTACGGTGAGCAGGAGAACTAAGACCCTTACGAGGGTGATTTCATATCCGGCCTTTCCGGATTCCCCCAAGCTGTGTGTGGTGCAGTGCCTCCGTGCATATGAGGATATGACTGATGACACTCGCCCTCCGGGTGAGAGACAACTGCTGATTGCCCTACGGAAACCGTACAAGGCTGTTTTTTCCCCGACAATCGCCAGATGTGTGCGTTGGGTAATGCAGGAGGCGGGGATTGACACAAAGAAATTTGGTGCCCACTCAGCACGGGGAGCTATGGCCTCGAAGGCTTTTGCGCTAGGGGCTCGATTGGAGGACCTGATGAGGGCCGCGGATTGGTCCACGGACTCCACATTCAAGAGATTCTATTTTAAGCCAGTAACAGAAGTGGCTCAGCTTGTTGTCGATAAGCTTTGAACTGGCATAATCTGAAGCCTCCGGTCCTGCCATAGAATGAACATTTGCCTAGCCTTGGTGCTGGTAAGGTCCAATTCTATTAAGGACTCGGAGGCGAGGATTATCACCCCCAAGGACTTCCTCGAAGTGGACCCTCCCCGTACAGAATGTATGTAACCTGTTTACGGCGTTTTTGAGATTGGAGATGATATTGTTCTGTTGCATTTATGCTGCGTACCTTGTTCTTCAGGAAGGTCAGGGACTGATTCTGAGGTTTTCTTGCAGGGAATGATGGTCCAAAACAGGTCGCGTGAGGTTACCGGTCTGAGTGCTTCGCGCGAAGAAAGAGGAAGAGGAAGTGGATGCAAGGCATGATGGTTGCTGCCGGTGCATAGAGACTAACGAAGGACTTATGGCTCGGTTTCCTGTTTTTTCCCTGATGTTCATGGGAAATGTAGTTTTTTACATGTTCTTTCTTGCTGCTGTGCAAAATAAAGTGAAGAAAGTAAGGCATAATCCTCGCCTCTGAGTCCTTAATAGAATTGGAACTTACCAGCACCAAGGCTAGGCAAATTCTCATTCTCCCTTCTGAATTTTTGCGCATCTTCTAATAAGCCTCTGAGATAAGACAGGCTTATCTCAGAGGCAATGTGTAAAGCATTTGTACATAACACACACGGTAAAAACACTACAAATGGACACCACAAATAAACTATCTTTATCTAAACTAATCAAGATCAAAACGACAAACAATCCAACATACATAACTCAATATAGGACTTTTAAAAGGTTTCAAACAATTCTGTCCATCGGAAACTATGGATGCGCAATTTTTACACAAAGAACCTCAAATGTGTCAAAATCCACAAGGCTAAACAGCCGCAGTGGAGGGAAGCATTGGAAAAAAGTGACGCTTCAGTTCCTGAGTCCTTGTGGAGGCGATGGAACAATTCTGGTGCATGTAGAAAAAGTGATGCGTCGAATCAGGATTGTAGGGGGAAATAATGCATCAATTCCAAGACAGTTCTGGTCTGCGGGTGCTGCTCTGGAGGGTGATGCGGCAGCAGCAAAGAGGCGCTGAATCTATTTCTTCAGCCCTGATCCCACGATGTATTGTTTCTTTTAGCCGCACAGCAGGGCCTGTGTTTGGGTCGGTACAGCGGTTCCACAGGCCGCTGACTGGCACTGCGTCTATTTTTTCAGCTGCACAGAGCTGTTCATCTGCATTTTCCCCATATGGCATTTGTGCGCCTGAAAATACAGCTGCAAGAAGTGCCAAGCATCGGTTTTGCACATTTCTTCAGTTCTTTGCAGCAGGAACAACCTCCAAGGGCTCAGAACTGGATTTTGCACCACAAGACAGGTCAGAACTCCCAGCATTAAGGATGCTGCATGTGGAGTCTTTGTGTCCCTGAGACTTCTTAACGGAAGGTAAGCTCTACATCAAGCTCTTAGAGAATCTTGATACGCGGGATATCAAAGCAAGGCAAATGGCCAGTCCTTTCCACTGCCCACAGACAGAAGCAGCAACTGCAGAAGAACCCAGCAAAGCAACACACAGCAAAGTGACTTTACTACTCCCGGCAGTTCTTCAGCTCTTCTTCTTGGCAGGGCATCATAGTCCAGAAGTAATATAAAAGTCTGGGGTTTTAGATCTAATACTTATACCCCTTTTTCTCTTTGAAGTCTTTGTAAGAAAAGTCTCTCTTGCCCAGTAAAACTGGTTTTGTTCTCCCTGATTGAGCCCCACTACAGGGGGTGGAGACAGCATTGTGCAAGGCAGCCACAGCCTATTCAGGAGTTAGTGACAACTCCTCACAGCACTCTTGCCCAGGAAGACCCATCAGCATATGCAGTGCACACCTCAGCTCCCTTTGTGTTAGTGTCGGAGGTGAATGCACAACAAGCATCTGTCAGTCTAAACCAGACGTTGATTCCACAGGCAGGCAGAGGCACAGGACCGTTAAACTAGAAAATGCCCTCTTTCTAAAAGTGGTACAAAAGGGGGTGGTAATGCACGGAACATCTGAACCAATCAAACGCTCACACCCAGTCAAAAGATCTGGGTTTAATCCATCACCGTTCTTTAGCCCACTCTGCCACCCCAATTCAGACATGGCTATATGCAAATCAGTCTGACCCTGTGCCTCATGGGAACAGTCCAGCCCGAACTGCCAAGCCATGCCTTCCCTGGACCGGAAACAAGCTTCCGAGGACCGGTTTCTGGCATTACAGCCGTCTTCAGCCCGGCTTGCTTGAATCCAGTGGCAAAGTGAGCAAGGGGCTCACGTCTGAGCATACCCTGCCACACTTATGGCGGCCAAAAGCGGTCCAAAAGGGGGTGGTGATGGACGGGGCATCTGAACCAATCAAACACTCACACCCAGTCAAAAGATCTGGGTTTGATTCCTCACCGTTCTTTAGCCCACTCTGCCACCCCAGTTCAGACATGGCTATATGCAAATCAGTCTGAACCTGTGCCTCATGGGAACAGTCCAGCCCGAACTGCCAAGCCATCCTTTGTCCTGTATTGTCACCCATAATGATTTCCGAAAAGGATCCATTTTTCTCAGGAGTACAGTGTCAAGCTAATTATGCAGCTGCTCATTAATCCTCTACCTCAGGTATCCCAATGGCAGTACCTGCATGTAAAGAGAATATATATGGTGCATCTATCAAACATCATAAAAAGACATCTGCTTTTCTTTGCATCCTACTTCTCCTTTATCCATGGCAGTTCTGATCACCAAAGTACCTTCCATGGAGCCTTTCACGGAGGAAACAAATAGAAAATGGACAGCAGGATGTGGGAGCACACTGCTGACCTCTCAGGCAAGGTTCGCCACTGGCATTCTGGGAAATACAGTCTCTTGTAGTTCGCTACGATATTTTCGAGTAGTTCGCCAAGGTTGGCGCAGATAGTGCTGCTCTCTAAACACGTGTTTCTGGTTTATTAACCATCATCAGAGAATACAGTATTGTATTTTGGGGTTTGCTGAGTAGGCTGCCAAACATTATAGCAAGTCCGGTACCTTTCACTGGCTCGCAGGTGCTTCATCCACGAGCTTTTCAGCTCAATGACTCATGGGACTACTTTAAATAGACAACAGGATGTGAGAGCACACCGCTGACCTCTCAGGCAAGGTTCGCCCCTGGCATTCTGGTAAATGCAGTCTCTTGTAGCTCCCAGCGATATTTTTGAGGATTTCGC
Source organism: Lissotriton helveticus (assembly GCF_964261635.1). Taxonomy (NCBI): domain Eukaryota; kingdom Metazoa; phylum Chordata; class Amphibia; order Caudata; family Salamandridae; genus Lissotriton; species Lissotriton helveticus. Next base: position 773,274,783 of record NC_136057.1, read on the forward strand.
CAAGGTTGGCGCAGATAGTGCTGATCTCTAGACGCGTGTTTCTGGTTTTATTAACCGTAATCAGTAGAGAATACAGTGTTGTATTTTGGGGTTTGCTGAATAGGCTGCCAAACATATCCGGTCCGGTACCTCTCACTGGCGCGCAGGTTCTTCATCCACGAGCCTGTTGCCTTTTTAAAGTACTCCCGTGAGTCATTGAGCTGACGAGCTCGTGGATGAAGCACCTGCGCGCCAGTGAGAGGTACCAGACCTGATATAATGTTTGGCAGCCTACTCAGCAAACCCCAAAATACAAGACTGTATTCTCTACTGATGACGGTTAATAAACCAGAAACACGTGTCTAGAGATCAGCACTATCTGCGCCAACCTTGGCGAAACACTCAAAAATATCCGAGCGAGCTACAAGAGGCTGCATTTCCCTGAATGTCAAAGGCGAACCTTGACTGAGAGGTCAGCGGTGTGCTCCCACATCCTGTGGTCTTTTTAAAGTACTCCTGTGAGTCATGGAGCTGACGAGCTCGTGGATGAATCACCCTTGGGCCGGTGAGAGGTACCCGACCTGATATAATGTTTGGCAGCCTACTCAGCAAAATACAAGACCGTATTCTCTACTGATGACGGTTAATAAACCAGAAACACGTGTCTAGAGATCAGCACTATCTGCGCCAACCTTGGCGAAACACTCAAAAATATCAGAGCGAGTTACAAGAGACTGCATTTCCCAGAATGCCAGGGGAAAACCTTGCCTGAGAGGTCAGTGGTGTGCTCCCACATCCTGCTGTCTTTTTAAAGTACTCCCATGAGTCATTGAGCTGACGAGCTAGTGGATGAAGCACCTGCGCCCCAGTGAGAGGTACCAGACCTGATATGTTTGGCAGCCTACTCAGCAAACCCCAAAATACACAACTGTATTCTCTACTGATGACGGTTAATGAACCAGAAACACATGTCTAGAGATCAGCACTTTCTCCGCCAACCTTGGCGAAACACTCGAAAATATCGGACCGAGCTACAAGAGACTGCTTTTCCCAGAATGCCTGGGGCGAACCTTGCCTGAGAGGTCAGCGGTGTGCTCCCACATCCTGTTGTCTTAGCAAATAGAAAATGACCTCAAATTATATTAACTTTACATGAAAAAAATTGATTATGGAATTGTAGCAATACACAAGTAGAGCAGGATGTAATGTGAAACGTCTCAAAACTGGAATTTAAGGTGGTGAATATACCTCTTAAACAACAAACAGAATATTGGAAAGGAGTAATAACTCTGACTGGGACTTAAAGGCTGGGCAATAAATCTGGAGATTCTACTGTGAGTGCTATACCATAAAACAATGAACGCACTTGTTCTGGAGCATACAGACTTGATAAAAGTTATTTCAGCCTCCCAAGAAAGAAAGCAATTATCGTGGTCTGGCCATGATATCTTTATTGCCCAAGATGTTTCAATGTCACCTATTGATCAATGGAAAACAAATGAATACATGCTGTAGCCTGCTACATCCTTCCTCCTTTAAAGCTACACACTGTAACAAAACCATTACAGATTTAGATCCAACTGCACTTAAAGAGAACAGCCATAATGGCTTCTTCAATTTTGTTTTCCTTTCAGCTCTACTATGTTTTTATAGTTAGTTGTAGTTGGTTAGTTACATTAAGTTATGATCTATTCTTGGTACCCCTTTTAACATACCACTGTTTATTCTTTCAGGTGTGTTTTATTCTGTGGATTTTCCCATGTCTTGTTCATTATTAAGTCATATTGATTGTTCTGAGTTGTCTTCCAGATATGGGTGATGTTGTCTTCCATTGGTTTCCATCATCCCTGTGTGGTCTGGCATTTGGCTACCTTCTACTCACACTTATTAGCCATTACTTTAGTATCACTAATCCCTTTAAACTTTAATTGTAGGTGCTTTCTCAGTGTATGTTTTTTCAATATTGATTCTTTTTACTTTTTGGAAATATTTACACATCTTGTTCTTCATACATAGAATAGTCTCTTGGAATGTTAAAGGTTTAGGTTCTCCTATAAAGACAAGAGTTCTTACTCCTCCAGCGTGTTTGACATCTATAATCTATTTGTTTAAACCTATAACTTTGTCAAGAAACTCCTTTTTAACCTGGAGACGCTTAACAATGGTTAGGACCTATTTTTGTATCTGGAGTTACACACGAGAAAAATTGATTTATATTTCTTTTCACAAGTCCTTATCTATGGAAATTATTAACCAAAGAAAATGTTTTGAGGGAAGATGGATTATACTAGATGTTTTGGTAGATACGGTACTGATGACCATTATTAAGGAGTATGTTCCCTTTTGGGAAATATTAACACTGTACTACATAAATGCTCTAATAATTATTTGACTCTTGGAGGGAATGGTAATTATTCATTGATCCAGTTTTAGATAGGAAGTCGAAATTTTGAAATATTTCTAATAAAATGCAGTGGGTATTTTCTAGGCTCTTTATGATACGTGGAGAACATGTAATCCAGATGCTATGGAATTTACCTTCTCTTGTACATGGACCTACTACTAGAATTTACTATGTTTACTAGTACTGGTGGGGTTGAAGGTCTAACTTATTCTGAATGAGGTGATATTATCATGTTTGATCATTTCCCAATTATCTCTGATTTAGTCTTCAGGTACCATGCCACAGAAACAGAATATCCTATATGATTTATTTGTTAGTTCATATTCTAAATTATTTGTTTTTTTTGGTAAATCCTATATTGAATACTTTAATTCAGATAACTTGGAATTCTTTCAAAACCTCTTCTAGAGATGGTATCATGAATTGTTTCCTAAAAAAAAAAGGTCAGAGTGAAAGGTGAATGTTATCAAGGATTAAAAATCTAGAGCATGTTTAATTTATATCTAATTCCAAAACTGGCCCAAAAAACATAATTGAGGCAAAATTATAGTGTAATAGATACTGGATTGAAGGTGCTTCTGAGAACTTGTTTAGAGCAAAGGCTACATTTTATGTTGATATGAATAGGACAGTGAATTTATTAGAAAAGTTCTTAAACATAAAAAGAGAAATCTCATATTAATCTTATTATGGATATTAGAGGGGAACCAGTTTACTCTGTTACTAAAATCGTATCTATTTTTAATGAAAATTCATATTTGTAAGGGAGTTCTCAGTCTCAGAAATATTTTTATAACTTTTTCCATAGTGTAGAAAGCCTTTTAATTTGAATTGTGATTTTTTTTTTCGACGTTGTAAAAGATAACTGGTTTGGTGTTGTGGAGGATGGCTCCAGGCCCTTCTCTGCACCAGTGCTCGTGAGCCGAGTATGGCTGCAGGTCGTTCTAGCACCCAGGGCCAGAAATACCTCTTGTGAGATCCCCAAAGGGATTTCCTTAGACTATTTTAAGACTCGGAAGCAGACGCCATTACGCAGAAAATGAAAGTAAAATGAGCCGCTCATGTACTTTCCCTTACATAGGTGCTTGGGGGCATATCTCAGCCCCCCCCCCCCCACACACAGGCACCAGTTCCTATGGTGGAGGGGCCATAGGAAGGTGAGGAATCTTTACTTTCCAATTATACAACTCCCTAGGGGATCTCTGCTTGGGAATCCCCAAGGAGGGTGGTCCCCAAGCAAGGATCCACCCACTAGAAACTATTGTTTTGATGGGATTGCAATGGCCTCATGCTACCCCTCAGGCCCAGAAGTCTTTTTGCACTCCCCCCGGGCAGATTGGGGAGTATCACAATCCGCCTCTGGAGGCGGGCAGAAAGCCCACTAGATGCCAAGGATTTTGTATAGGTGCCTAAATGGCTGGTGGCAGCCCACATAGGCATCAGGCTAGCCCCCACCCCTCGTAATAACCCAAACAGGCTTTCAGCTTCCCATTGGGGACAGATTAGAGGTGTTTTCTTCAAATTTGCCCTCCAGTGGTTCGCAGAAAGTCCACTAAACCACCAGAGATTGTTTGGAGGGTGAAACAACCCCCTTGCAATGGGCTAATACTGCCCCCCACGCCCAAAGGTCTTTCTGAACCCCCACCCCCACCCCTCCCAGAGGGCATATTGGAGGCTGTTACCTCCAATCTGCACCTGGGTGGGCAGAAAAACAACTAGACACTACGGATAATCTTTTTATGGAGAAATGGGTGTGGGCGGCACACTTAGGCGTTGGGCCTAACCCCACCCTTCTAATGACCTGCACCAGTCTTTCTCCCTCCTCCTCCCAGGGGGCAGATGAAAGGTTTTTAACTCCAATCTGCCCTGGTGGGTGGGGCAGAAAGCCCAGTACACCAGGAAGGTTTTTTATTGCTACTAGGTGTGAGCCCACCCAAAAAAATCAAAGAGTAACTGAAGTGGAGTGCAGTGAGAGAGGAGAATGAGTGAGAAAGCAAAGAAAGGGACGAGAGGGGAAGGGAAGTGAAGTAGGGGGACTGAAAGAAGGGGAGTGTGGGAGGTGAGTGAGGAGAAGGAGAGTGAACATGGGGAATGAGGATAAGTGAAGAAAATGTAGTAAAGGAATGGGGGTGTGGAAGGTTAAGAAAATAGCAGTGATGTTGAGGAAAGAGTGGAGATTCAGACTGGATAAAGGCAAGTGAGTGTGAGACAAGGTGAGTAAGGGAGTGAAGAGACAGAGAAAGTGAAAGAAAAAGTGAGAGTAGAAGACTGAGTGAGGGAGGAAAGAAACATAAGTGAGGGAGTGTGGCTGTGTTATAGGGAGTGAGCGTGATAGAAGAGGAGTGACAGACTAAGGGGTCAGAGAGAATGAGGCTAACGGAGAGAAAGAGGGAAGGGGAGTGTAGAAGTAAGAGAACAGAGGGAGTAAGAGAAGGAGTTAGTGAAGTGGAGTAAGGAGAGTAAGGGAAGAGAAAAGAGTGAAGGAGCAAAAGAAGGAAAGAGACAGGAAGGAAAGTAAAGGTTAAGGTCTGAAAGAAGGTGAGTGCGGGAGTATGGCTCAGTTATAGGGAGTGAGCGTGACAGAAGAAGAGTGAGAGACTAAAGGGACGGAGAGAATGAGAGGCTAACAGAGAGAGAATGAGGGAAGGGGAGTGTAGAAGTAAGAGGACAGAGGGTGTAAGAGAAGGAATTAGTGAAGTGGAGTAAGGAGAGTAAGAGAAGGGAAAACAGTTAAGGAGTAAAGGAAGGCAAGTGAGAGGAAGGAAAGTAAAGGAGAAGGTCTGAAAAAAGGTGAGTGTGGGAGTATGGCTCAGTTATAGGGAGTGAGCGTGATAGAAAAGGAGTGAGAGACTAAGAGGACGGAGAGAATGTGGGTAACAGAGAGAGTGAGAAAAGGGGAGTGAGTAAGTTAGAGGACAGAGGGATTGAGAGAAGGAGTTACTGAAGTGGAGTAAGGGGAGTAAGGGAAGAGAAAAGAGTGAAGGAGCGAAGGATGGGAAGACAGGAAGGGAAGTAAAGGAGAAGGTTTCAAAGAAAGTGAGTGTGGGAGTATGGCTGAGTTATAAGGAGTGAGCGGGACAGAAGTGAGAGACTAAAGGGACGGAGAGAATGAGGCTAACAGAGAGAATGAGGGAAGGGGAGTGTAGAAGTAAGAGGACAGAGGGAGTAAGAGAAGGAATTAGTAAAGTGGAATAAGAAAGTAAGGGAAGAGAAAAGAGTGAAGGAGCAAAGGAAAGAAAGAGACAGCAAGGAAAGTAAAGGAGAAGGTCTGAAAGAAGGTGAGTGTGGGAGTATGGCTGAGTTATAGGCAGTGAGCGTGACAGAAGAGGAGTGAGAGACTAAGGGGACGGAGAGAATGAGGCTAACCGAGAAAGAGGGAAGGGGAGTGTAGATGTAAGAGGACAGAGGGAGTAAGAGAAGGAATTAGTGAAGTAGAGTAAGGAGATTAAGGGAAGGGAAAGCAGTGAAGGAGTGAAGGAAGGGAAAAGAGAGGAAGGAAAGTAAAGGAGAAGGTCTGAAAGAAGGTGAGTGTGGGAGTATGGCTTAGTTATAGGGAGTGAGCGTGATGGAAGAGGAGTGAGAGACTAAGAGGACAGAGAGAATGGGGGTAACCGAGAGAGAGTGAGAGAAGGGGAATGAGTAAGTTAGAGGACAGAGGGATTGACAGAAGGAGTTACTGAAGTGGAGTAAGGGGAGTAAAGAAAGGGAAAAGAGCGAAGGATGGGAAGAGTGAGGAAGGAAAGTAAAGGAGAAGGTCTGAAAGAACGTGAGTGTAGGAGTATGGCTGAGTTATAGGGAGTGTGTGTGACAGAAAAGGAGGGAGAGATTATGGGGACGGAGAGAATGAGGGTAACAGAGAATGAGAGAAGGGGAGTGTAGAACTAAGGACAGAGGGAGTAAGAGAAGGAGTTAGTAAAGTGGAATAAGAAAGTAAGGGAAGAGAAAAGAGTGAAGGAGCAAAGGAAGGAAAGAGAGAGGAAGGAAAGTAAAGGAGAAGGTCTGAAAGAAGGTGAGTGTGGGAGTATGGCTGAGTTATAGGCAGTGAGCGTGACAGAAGAGGAGTGAGAGACTAAGGGGATGGAGAGAATGAGGCTAACAGAAAGAGATTGAGGGAAGAGGAGTGTAGAACTAAGAGGACAGAGGAAGAAAGAGAAGGAGTAAGTGAAGTGGAGTAAGGAGAGTAAAGGAAGGGAAAAGAGTAAAACAATGAAGTAAGAGAAGAGAGGAAAGAAAGAAAAGGAGAAGGTCTGAAAGAAGGTGAGTGTAAGAGAGGAGTGTGAAAAAGGGGAGTAAACGTGGGGATTCAGAATAAGTGAGGCAAGCGCAATAAGGGAACAGAGGTGTGGGAGCATCAAAGAAGAGTAGTGAGGTTAAGGAAATGAGTATAGGGAAAATAAATGTTGTACATCAAACTTACCTTATAAGTAATGTAAACTTAATTTCATATTTCCATTAAAATCTATATCTGTGAAAGATAAAAAAAAGTTAGAATATTTATAATATATATTTTACAATACAAGAGACAAAGTAGGACATTAAAAGTCATAAAAGGTTAGTAAGAGATAAAGTAGAAGTGAAGTTGTCAGAATGAAAAACAAAGGAATGGTGAAGGTCAGAGAGAGTTAAAAAGAAATAGAGCGAGAGCAAATTGCTAAAAAGATAATGACATGGATACATTCAGTGACAGTGAACAAGAGCAGGAGAGAGAAATAAACTGAAGGTGAGTAAGATCCTAAAGGAATATGCATTACGAAAACTAAAGGCAGAAAGGGGAGTAAAGAAAGGGGAGTGAGTGACAGAGAAGCAGGAGTTAATAACAGTGGATTAATGACAATGAGGCATGGAATTTGAGTGAGGGTGAATGTAGGCTTGTAAGACAGTGAGGACACAATGGGAGTGAAGGTAACAGAGGGAGTGAGTGAAGACAAGTGAGAATATGAGAGAATAGAGGGAGTAAGACAAACAGTGAGTAAAGGGCAGTAAGGTGAGTAAGGGAAGGAGAATGACTGAGAGCAAAGGAAGGGAAGAAAGGGAAGAAAAGTGAAGCAAAGGGACTGGGAAAAGGTGAGTACATGACGAAAGAAAGAAGAAGGGTAGTTAAAGATGATTGAGGATAACTGAAGGAACTGAAGAAAGGGGACAAGGGTGAGGGAGGGTGAGTGCAGGAGAGTGAGGTTGATAAAAAAGGAAAATAAAAAGAGGATAAAAGCAAATGAGCTTGAGACAAAGGAAGTGAAAGAGTGAGAACATAAAGGTAGTGAAGGAAAGACTGGCAGAAAGAAACTGAGTAAGAGCAAAGAAAGATAAGTAAGGGAGTGTGGGTGAGTTTTAGGGAGTAAGGATGACGGAAGAGGAGTTGAGGGTAAGAGGATCGAGAGACTGAAGCTAAGAGACAGAGTGAGGGAAAGGGAGTGAGGATGTGAGCGGACAGAGGAAGTGAGAGAAGGAGTGAGTGAAGTGTAATAAGGTGAGTGAGAGAAGGGGAATTATTGAGGGAACAAAGAAAGAAAACAAAAGGAAGGAGAATGAAGTAGAGTGACTGACAGCTGGAAAGTAGTGGATGGGAGAGAGGGAAAGGGCAGTAAAGGAGTGGTTAATGAGAATAAGTGAGGAAAGTGGAATAAGGGAAGGGAGGTGAGGGAGAGTGAAAAAAGGCCAGTGAGGGTGAGTTAAGAGGAGTGATAGAGAGTGGAAATAGGTAAGTGAGCATAAGCGAATGGGAAAATAATATATATTTAATAATAGAAAATACAAAATAATTTCAACATGTTATGGTTTTTTTTGCTGTTCTCAGAATATATTGAATTTCACTTAAAACAGTGACTTCAATAGTACTCATCATATAACTGTGTGCAAAAAAACCCACAATCAAAATGATTGTGTTTAAGAAAAACATAAAATCTTTTCTTAAATAATGTAAAATTTTGAAAAAACATATCTAAACTCACTTTTGATCCATCCACTTTTCCACAAGGCCAAATAGTATATGGAAAGTCCTTTTCTTTGGAAATTAGTCCAGAGTATTCTTAATTTCTCATTTACCCGACTTTCTGAAAGAAAAGCTCCAACATCTTTTACATTATGAAACAAGAGTTTTATTTCCATCTCTAGCTTACTTTTTATAAATAATTTCTATAATACTCACAGCACACACTATTTGATATACATATACTATCTCTATGACAACTACATGTTTTTTATTATCTTCATCACTCTCATTTAGGAAGTAATTTTGAACAGCAAACTAAGTTATATTAACTGCTGCAATCTACATAGGCCAATTACCTTCCCTAAAATTTCGGTTGTTAAAACACTAGGTAAGAATTTTGTAAGTCAGAAGGCAAATGTTGTTTGAAAGTCAATTGAGTATCATTACAGTGTTTCCAGCCTTTAAGACATTTTAAATAACATGTGTCCTGATGTTGTTGAAGGACCATCATGGTAAATGTATGTATGTATGTATGTATAGCATACATGTTAAGCGCGGCTGTCACCCGGCGGGTATCCTGGCGCTGTGATCTTTCAAGGTCTGTACACACAAAACATTACTATGACGTCAGGCTACAGTATCCTTGGAAAAAGAAAGGTTTTTAATCCCTTTTTAAAAGAGAGGAAATCTCCTGAGCTTCGGAGGGACAGTGGCAGCGCGTTCCATGCCCTAGATGCAGTGTAGCCAAAAGAACGGCCACCCATCCGTATTCTCCGGATCTTAGGAACTGTCACTAAATAAGCCGAAGCAGAAGGAAGAGATCTGGTGGGGGTATACCAGCAGAACATTTCCTGCAGGGAAGTCGGGCCCACACCTTGAAGACCCCGAAAGACCAGGCACAAGGCCTTAAACTCAACACGCTGGGGAATAGGTAACCAATGAAGATCCCTGAGTGCGGCTGAAGAAGAATCAAGGTGCCGCCGAGAAAGTGCCAGTTTTGCAGCAAAGTTTTGGACCCACTGCAGTTTGCCCAGCAATGTGACAGGGGCCTCCAGAAGTAGTGCGTTGCAGTAGTCCAGTCTGCTCAGGATGATACTCCGCACTACTTCTGGTCTGGCATGGGGCGGGAGCAGAGGGAGGATCTTCTGTAAGGTACGCAACAGCATCATGCAAGTGGATACTGTTTTGTTTACGAAACCATCCAGTTGTAGATTGGATTCCATCATCACTCCCAAGTTTCGAACAGAGTCAGCTGCAGATACTGTGATGTATTCCTATAGGTACTGTATCGATTCCCCTATTCCTGACCCTGGTTTGGTTAATAATTAACTAGCAGCCATCCAACGGTGCAAAAACCGTTATCTGATTAAGCCACACCACGGCACAGAAGCGCGTTATCTGATTAGGTCATAACGCATGCCATCTAATTAGACAAGCGATATTCCTCCAGCCCCTGATAAGGCATACGGAGTTCTCAAAACAAATCAAACCTACAGCGACCTGGGAAATTCCCATAGCCATTGTTTTGATTTCACCGAGAACTTCAGCAAAGAATGTGCGAACGAGCCCGTTCATATGACATCCTTATTGACGTATATATGTCCATCCTTACGTCAATCTCGGCACCTTTCAGGTATAAATATTACCGACATTGCCTTAAGCAAACACATGCGGTGGTGACGAGATCGGAGCAGCGAGACGTGCTGAGGAGCCCAGCAGAGAGCGAAGCCCACAGACGCTGCCCCGCCTTCCTGACACGCTGAGAACGAGACGCTGCCTTTCTCCTGCCGAGAAATCCAGCTCCGGCGCTTCCAAGCAGCCCTCGCAGGCAGATGGAATATCAAGACCTGGGATAAGAGATACCAGCCCTCCATCATTCTAGATCTCAGGTACAGAACTGAATAACCCCTTGCAGAGAATTCTCGAATCAGTCCCTTGGCAAAACAAACTTAACTTAAACTGCTACTTATCTACTCCCGCCCACGTATTAGGCTTAGGTCAGGTACACTGGGGTAGGCGTGGTTAGAAGCACCAGTTGAATATGATTAGTCAAATGTATATATGTATGTATCTATTTTATCCATTTTAAAGTATCATATGGCTCAGAAACCATATCAATGCTTTTACAGTATTATTTTATAATTCTGTCTCTACTGTATACACTTTACTTAACTACAAGTATTGCAATAATAGCGATTCATTTCTCTTGTATGAGAAAAGAGACTGATCAATAAATAACATCTTTTATTGAACCACGCCCATCTCTTATTTCTCTACAAACTGGTGAAACTAAGAATGCACGTACTGACTGAGTAAAATAAGTTGTCTTTTGTTTTCACACGACTCTAGAGATACACTCTTGATTAGGGGAGAGCAAAGTTGTCATGTTCTATGGTTGTCAGAAACTAAATCCCTCCTTGTCTATCCAGGGAGGTTAAAATCCTCCTTGCCTATTTGAGAAAGTTTCTAGTGAACTCTGAGCTAGCTGGCAAACACAAAACTTTAAGTCTAATATCGTCGGTAGAAGACCTAGTTAACCTCTGCCCTAGGTCTATACTATTGAAGATATTATTCCAATGCGCAGAGCCTATTGGGATAATAGGAACTACACTACAATACCGTGCCCTGAAAGGATATGGGCCAGAAGTCTTGCGGAAGAGAATGCTGGATACGATCTCCAGAACAGTGGAGCACCTCGGTTTTTGAGCTGTTAAATTGTAAGGAGTTATTGCCCAGCCATTCCGCCGTGGAAACCATACAGTGATGGAGGGTCTGCAGTGACACTGCATCCTTACCCTCGAAAGAGAAGATGAGTTGTGTGTCATCAGCATAGTTGGTGACTGCGATGCCAAAAGATTTAATAAGTTTCATCAAGGGTCGGAGGTATAGATTAAAAAGAATAGGGCTGACGGCTGAGCCCTGGGGTACGCCCTGCTCAACCCTTTTAATGGTGGACTTAAAGGGAGGCAGGGTGACTACCTGGTGTCTGTTGGCAAGGTACGAAGCCAGCCAGTCCAGGGCCAGACCCGCAACCCCAGCCTCCTTCAATCTCCTGATCAAAATGCCCTGGCTGACCGTATCGAACGCTGCCGACATGTCGAGCAGCACTAAAAATGCTGCTCCGCCTTGGTCGGCACGCGAACGAAGGTCGTTCAAAACAGTCACCAACGCTGATTCGGTTCCATGGGCTGGCCTAAAACCGAACTGCGCCGTGTCCAGACAATCATTTGTCTCCAAAAACTAGACAGATGTTTTGTAACCAGTTTTTCCAAGATCTTAATCGGAAATGGGAGCAATGATATAGGTCGGTAGTTAGCTGGACATAAAGGGTCCAGCGTTTCCTTCTTCAGCAGAGGAGATACTACCGCAAGCTTCCAATTATCCGGGACCACAGCGGACATAAGGGACTGGCAGCATATAGCATGGAGAGGGGGGAAAAGCTCGTGCCTGAATAGCTTCCAAAATTTGTGCGGAAGCACATCCAAGGGGGAGCCTGAAGCTACTCCATCCGCCAACGAACAGAACTCCGAAAAGGAAGGGAGAGGAAAACTGTCTAAACGGGCTTTATCAATCTCAAGTTCTGAAGCGGTTAGTAGGTCAACCGCCGGTGTCATAGGGCTCAGATTACTCAGAATAATCGCGATCTTATCCTCAAAAGCCTTAGCCAGTGAGTCGCAGAGCAATTGAGAGGCTGGAATAGCTGATGTGACACAAGCCGGGCGGGACAGATCTTTAACAGTTTTAAATAAGGCTTGAGCTTTATTTGAGGCTGACAGTAAGGTCTCTTCCAGAAACCTGGCTTTAGCGCATTTAATCTGCGACTTATATGTCGCCAGTTCCTGTTTGTAGCGCAGTTTGTCAGGCTCAAGATACTGCTTTCTCCATGCCCGTTCAGCGCGCTTGCACCGAAGTTTGTGTTGAAAAAGCTCCTTCGAGAACCAGGGCATTGCGGTTTTAGATCTATCACGTATTTTTCTCCATGGAGCCAGATTGTCCAGAGAGGAGGTTATTTGCAGAGAAAGAGAATTGTAACTTTCGTCTACATTTCCCCCCAGCTCGAACGTTCCAGGGAGCAAGTTAGGCAAACTAGCATGTTTCACAAGCCTCGACCATTGTCTACCAGTCTTGACAACTCCTGAGCTGCTGTTTTTTGAGCCGCCTAGCGGGAGAATTATGGAGAAAAGGACAAATAATTGCTGCAGTTGTAAAGGTTCTTCCTGAAATTGATAATTGAGAAGCCACAACATTTTTAATTAATGTTGTCAATTTAGTTCCATCAGGTCTACATCGTTGGAACATTAAAATAACATACTGTCCATATCTTCGTAAAAATAAAGTTGATAGCATTGCAGATTTAAATTGAGTACAGATTATGTTTTGATTTGCTTCTCTAACTAGATTATTAAAAGACACTGATTTGCAGTCTGGTAAAGTCAAATATATAAATCTTTCAGTGTCTATTGTAGTACTACTTGAAAAGGAGCAATTGTCGCAGTCATGTTGCCATTTATAAGAAAGGCCAAAAAGATTTTCTACATCTACACCTTCATCTTGCAATACAACAAGCATATACATTAGAAATTCCTGACAATCTTGCTGAATATTCTGTGAAAATTGATTTAGACCAGAACATATGTCTAATACCTTTCGAATTTCAGAAACACTTTGTATTTTTGTTCTATCACTGCTACATTTCTCTAATACAGAATTTAATAAACAACAAAATGTTTGATCACGATTTTCAGCAATCTGTTCTTGTACAGTTTGGAGAAAGAAAACAACATTAACCACTACATTAGCATAGCAGTTGACACCAGAACTATTTTCAAACTGAAATCCAAAAACATCTTTAACTGAATCCATTTCGTTTCTGCTTACAATTACCGGTTCATCTACCTTTTTTCTTTTTGTTACAACTTCACTACAATTTTTCTCATTTCTTCTTTTTCGGCCTACCACACGCTTTTCAAATAGAGGATATTGAGGTAAATTTGGAGTATACTCTCTTCTTAACCTATTATATTCTTTTACACAATTTAGATCTGCACTAATCTTTGTCTCATCAAAATCAATCAAGTACAATCCTGATAAAGTTCTGACTAGAGATAAAGCAACATATGCCATACCCTCCTTGAACACAGAATTTCCAATATTCACCAAAGCACTATCAACACTTAAACCTTGAGATTTATGAATAGTTACTGCATATGCCAAAGAAACAGGAAACTGTTTTCTGCGGACATATACATCTTTCACTAGCAAAAAACGGTCAGAACAACGACTGATTTGTTGTACTTCAATACCATCAAATTTAATTTTTATAATTTCAATTCCATCTCTATTTCGGTAATTCACAAAATCCACAACATGACCCATTGCTCCATTTACTAAACCTCTTTCCACATGTAAATTACGTCGTAAAATTATACGACAATTTAAAGATGCATACAGAGTCTTTTCCATACCAGCAGTTTTAGATATTGTCTTCTCTAAAGAATCCAATTTTGATTTCTACTTTTCTGACAAAATAATAGTTGCTCCTTCATGTTCAATTTTATCAATAGCTTCCAGTTTCACAATCTCTTGATTTTCTAACTTTAACATTTTGTTGTTGAAGATTGAACATTCTTGCAGAGTTGGCATCAAGCATATGACAGATTTGTTTTCAGGAATTTTCTTAAAAATATTCTCTGGGAGAATATTTTCATTTGGAAACAAATTTGAAATTAATCGTCCATGTAAAACTTCTTTGCCATGCTCAGTTAGTTGTCCAATTCTTACATCTTGTAGAATATTTTTATAATCTTCATCCTTTGCCTGTCGCATATTTTGAAGAAGTTCTGCATATTTAAAATATAACCAGATATTCACATTTCCAATGCTTCCTAAGCACTTCCTGGTATCTTCATGCGTAAGCATTTTAAACACTGGCTGTCCTTTCACTGGAGTTAGTTGCAGTAAATCTCCAAAAACAATGATGTGTTTGCCTCCAAATAACACATCATACTCTGTTTTAAGAATTTTTTGCATTCTTAAATGCACAAAAGCAAGCATTACATTTGATAACATGCTTACTTCATCAATGATAAGAAGTTTCATTTTCTTTCGGACTCTTGAAACTTCACAACAAGCTTCTCCAGATAGCTTGTGGTATTGTAATTTGTTATCATGCTCCACTGGCAGCATCAATAAGCGATGTAAAGTAATCCCTTTAATGTTGTGTGCTGCCAACCCAGTTGGAGCAGTAACAAAACAAAAGAGCGATGACTCCGTTGTTTTCTGAAAATATGTTGCAATCGCTTTAATCAGGAAACTTTTCCCAGTTCCTGCTTCTCCACTCACATATAGTCGGACAGGTACAAATGATGTACATGAGCACTCTTTTTTCTCATGAGATAAACCATGCTCAATGTGTTCTGTGACTTCGTCATATATTTGTCTCTGCTCAACGTTTAGTTCTTTTCCCAAATCTTCTAAGTCAACTCCATCCTCCTGAGCTTGTTCCATGGCTCTTTCAACTTCATCCATGGCAGTAGCAGCTTCATTTTGTATAATTGGTCCTCCTAGTGGATCCTGACTCAATGAAGCAGAACTCTGACTATCTTGAGAACTGTCTCTAGCAATTGTAGCTTCTTGCTGTATTTCCTCGTTCAGCATTTGGAGATAATTTGAAAAAACAGGACATTCTATCGTATCCTTGGTTGCATTGAATGAATCTTCATAAGTAAGAAAATCTCCAAGTAGTTCCTCCTCTGTACGCCAACGCTTAAAGAGTTGCAAAAGAGCTAAGTAATAAAATTCCCTTTTGTCTGGAGAATCACAACTCAATTTTCGATGATTAATCAAATGGCTGTTTCTTTGTTTCACTAGACAGCCTTCACAACCAATTACAGCATATACACCTTTATTGATGTCTTCTGTGACGTTCTTTTTAAAATAATAGGTTTGCAGAACTTCATAGAGACAAACATTCTCAAGGTGAGTACTTCTATTTGGATAGTATGTATCCAACATGTTTGTCTTCAAAATATCTGTATTGTCTGGTTCTTTCTCCGCCAAATAATCAATTTCTTGTACAGATTTCAAAACTCGGTTTCGTGTTGCAGCAAGACCTAGACTCACCCAAATTAATGGTTCTAGATTTGGCATATAGACTTGCTGATGACAACCGATCAGAACATTCATATGCTTCAATTTCTCGATGCGACAACATCTTCAGACTGTAACTGTATAATTTCTTGCTTACTCTTTTCATGTGAAATTTCCTCCCACATTTCCTTCAGTTCCATCTTTTCTGATTTTGTGATGTAAGATGTCACATATCTAGCCACAGCAATAGAGTTGTCAGCCACATATTGAATATCCATGTTCGCATTCCACATGGACAAAATGACTGGGTTCTAGTCATTTATGAATTTGGATTCCTCATTTCTTCTTAGGTTGTATGTATTTTTGGGTGATTTTCTTGTCACAGTATGTCGCAGTGAAGACATAAAATTGTTGACTCTACCTTTCGATGTTACTGGACGTGGAAATGCAAAACGACATTTCGTGTAGAACTTGTCCTTGGATTTGTATTTTCGATGACACTATTTCCCACAACGATGGCTTTGAAAGCGTAAAACTTGATGTCTTAAATTGTTTTCTTCTGTACTTTTCGGAACAGCACATGTAGAATACTGCTCAATGAAACTCATCACTTTCTCATCTGAATCTGTTCCAAATTTTGGTGCATCTTTTATCCATAGCAGCATATGTATATGAGGAGCACCTCTTGCTTGATACTCCTTTCTCCAAAAGAAATCCAACACCTCTCCAAGCGGAGGATTTTTTTTTGTTTGTAATAAGACATCATAGCTTCAAACCTATGATTGAAATACCTGCATACATAACTGGATCCAAAGAGCACAGTTCTCCAGGTGTCTTGTATTCAATATTTTCAATGTTTTTATTTGCCTCTCGTAGAAGTTCAAGTAAGTCTTCTCAAGCATACGCAGCACAGCTAAGAGTGAGGAACCATGTAGGAGTTCCTAAGTTTCTTAGCAAACATTTCAATTCCCCATGGCGACGGTAACAATACTCGTTAGTACCACGCTGACATGCCATGAGATTAATTCGCTGAGATACCAAAACACTGTCTTACAGTTTCACTTTATCCATAAAATCCCTTGCCGAAAATTTTGTAGATGTGTTCCACTTTTCAGTATATGGTTTACTGCATAGGAAAGTCCAGACAAGTCACTCTCAAACAGCAGATGGAACAAATATGGAATGCATTGACGAAACCTTGGATCTTCTGCATATAATCTTGAAGTCCGGTATTCAGATGCAGGAATTTGAACAGGTCGGTCGTCATATCGTCCACCTTCACCTGTTGGAAATAACTGTGGAAAACAACGAGCTTCCAAGCTTTCTACCCATACACTAATGGGACTTCCTTCTGCTTTTTTCATCTGAAACAAGTCAATAGCATTCCCCATTACTTCTTTGGAATGCAATGGATGAACACTATAATGTTCATAAATTTCTTCACTTCTAGAGACATCAACTTTTTCTATTTGCCCAGCAGAGACATCAGTGTCCTCTTCTACAGTTGTTTCTTCTTCTCCCACATACACATTTCTATAGTACTGATTATTTATTACGAAATAAGTTGCCTTCTTGACTTTCCTAACATCCACTAATTCTTGACAGATTTTCTTACTTTTTGTCGGAACACCATTAACTAGAATAACCAGAGGTTCCTCTTCTACTTTTTCAACACCAATTGTATCAATATTTTTCTTAAAATCTAGAGGCAAATAAACAACTCTTCCCTTTAATCCTCTTTGTAAATCTGAAGGAGGCAATTTCCCTGTCTTAGGCTCCATGCGAACAATAGCCTGAAAAGGATGTACACATTGAATCAGAATAGACTCATAGGTATTTAAATCCATCAATACAGAAGGAATGTCTACCAACTCCAGATTATTATGAACAGCTCTAGCAGGCATTCTGTTTTCATTTAGACACGAACCTCCTGAGGCGGAAAGCCGGGAGTCGCGCTGCTTAAATAATTTTAAAAATCTTGTGTGATACTTTGTTTTAGCATCCTGCACAGACCCCCTAGCACTCACCTAGCATTTCCCGAACAGCAGATTGAACGCTGTCACGGGTAGAAATTGTTCTCCTGCCGCCATTGCCTGCATCGAGGAGCCACGAGGCACGCCCACCTCTGTTGGCCACGCCCACCCTCGTCGGGTATAAACTGTAAGCGCTGAACACAAGCGCTTCATTAGACACGAACCTCCTGAGGCGGAAAGCCGGGAGTCGCGCTGCTTAAATAATTTTAAAAATCTTGTGTGATACTTTGTTTTAGCATCCTGCACAGACCCCCTAGCACTCACCTAGCATTTCCCGAACAGCAGATTGAACGCTGTCACGGGTAGAAATTGTTCTCCTGCCGCCATTGCCTGCATCGAGGAGCCACGAGGCACGCCCACCTCTGGCCATGCCCACCCTCGTCAGGTATAAACAGTAAGCGCTGAACACAAGCGCTTCATTAGACACGAACCTCCTGAGGCGGAAAGCCGGGAGTCGCGCTGCTTAAATAATTTTAAAAATCTTGTGTGATACTTTGTTTTAGCATCCTGCACAGACCCCCTAGCACTCACCTAGCATTTCCCGAACAGCAGATTGAACGCTGTCACGGGTAGAAATTGTTCTCCTGCCGCCATTGCCTGCATCGAGGAGCCACAAGGCACGCCCACCTCTGTTGGCCACGCCCACCCCTCTAACGCCCAGAACACCACCTATAAATCATGTGCCTGTACAGGAAGCGCAGCGGGCGCGACGATGGCGCGCCAAAGGCGCGCTTAAGGCAAGCTCGTCTGCGCTCGTCCGCGCTAGGCAGAGCCAGACCCTACAGCTAATACCACTGACCAGACGCGCAGATACTCAAGGGACGATCTACTACATCTCAACAAAAAGTTACACGACCCCTGCCTTCACTGTGTACCCGGGGATCACCCTCTCAACCATTGCTCCCACTGCCCGTACAAATTTACCCTCACTGTACCTGATAACTCATCCCCCATCCCTATACATATGGCCCTAATCAACTGCAGATCCCTCCCCAAGCACTCACTGGAAATCTACCAACTGCTAGAAAATTACGACCTCGAAGCTCTCTTCCTAACAGAAACATGGCTAGGACCAGACTCTGACCCCGACATTGTAAACTCCTTACCCCCAGGCTTCCTTATCCATCACATGGACCGCCCCAAGGGAAAAGGTGGGGGCATCGCCATAATCTACAAAGACCATCTCTCATGCCGTTTGCAAGGCAGTCCTCTCCTAGACTGTGAAAACGCCATGTTTTCAATTCAGGTCTCCCCATGTAAATCCATATCGGGCTTTCTCATCTACCGCCCTCCAGGACCCCTAGGTCAATTCTGTGAATCTCTTATGGAGCATACATATACACTGGCTGCTACGAACTCCACCTGTATGATCCTAGGTGACCTGAATATCCATTTTGATAAAAAAGGAAGCCAAACCAGCCGTTGACCTGATAGCAGATCTCGAAACTCTCCAACTAAAACTACTAGGCCGTCTTCCTACCCACTCATTGGGACACCTGCTGGATCCGGTATTTACCAACATTAACGATCTCACTACCCTTGACCCCATCCCAGTACCTTGGACTGACCATCTCCTAGTCCCAATTAACTGGCAGCTAACTCGCACTCCGCGTCCTATTGCCCCATCTAAAAAGCCTACGCGCTCCTGGTCCAAATTAGATGTAGAAAATTGGAAACGCCATCTAGGGAGCTCCCTTCCTGAACTTGATACTAACCCCATTCGCGCGGACGCAGATTTCGCAGCCTGGATAGGAGATACTCTGGACAAAACTCTTCCCAAAAAAATCTCCAGCAATCCGCGGGGCAAAGCCACCTCCCCTTGGTTCACGAGTGAAATGCGGCTTCTAAAAAAAGCATGCAAAAGATCAGAAAGAGACTGGAGGAAAAACTTTGATCCCGCAAAAAAAAATGAATACAAAAAAACCCTCCTCACCTACAAAAAAACACTTAAAACCGCTCAAGCCAATTACTTTGAGGAGAAAATAAGATCATCTACCAATTCATCACGGGAAACGTTTCAAATAGCTAAGAAACTTCTCAAAGTGCCGGAGCCCCCTCCCCTGGTAGAACCCTCAGCCACCCGTTGCAACAAACTCGCAGATTTCTTTAATCTGAAAATCATCAATATCATCAAATCCCTTCCTCCTATTACTTTGGACACTTACTCCGCCTCCCCCGCTACCAATCAGCCCTCCCACCCACAAATAGCAACAACTGTTCAGCTGTCAGTTTTCACTCCCCTGACAACTGACACTATTCTTCCCATACTCAACTCTATCAAAAGTGGCTGCCCTACGGACCCTGCTCCACTCAACATCCTGAAACTAGTCGCACCCACCATTCTCCCCTATCTGACCAAACTAATCAACAGCTCACTCACCCTAGGCATCGTCCCCCCTCGCTGGAAAAAAGCTATGGTGAAAGCACTGATCAAGAAACCACATTTGGACCCATTAGAGCTGGGCAACTACAGGCCGATCCTTCTCAAACGGGATTCAGGCCAGGCCAGAGCACAGAAACTGCAATATTGGCGGTAGTCGAAGAGGCAAGGAAAATCATGGACTCAGGAGGATCAGTGGCAGTGATCCTCCTGGACCTAAGTGCGGCCTTCGACACCGTCAACCACTGTATACTGGTCCACAGGCTCAGTGACCTTGGTATTGCAGGAACGGCCCTGGCCTGGCGGGAATCCTTCCTTGAGAATAGATCCTTCCAGGTGGCAGATGGCACCTTCACGTCCAGGCCCACGGCCATCAGCTGCGGGGTCCCTAAGGGCTCATCCCTGAGCCCGACCCTTTTTAACGTTTATATGTCCCCCCTCGAGAAGGTCGTCGCCCCTTTTGGGATCAAGCTTCTGACTTACGCCGACGACACTCAACTGGTGGTATCCTTAAGCCAGCAAGACCATCCCCTCTCCAACCTCCAAACCTGTCTTATCGAAATAACAAAGTGGATGAATCTTTCCCACCTCAAGCTGAACAACGATAAAACAGAAATAATGATTCTAGGCAATAAATCCCTCTATCACTCCATATCCCTATGGCCTTCCGCCATGGGTCCTCCCCCCGCTCCCAAACAAGAAATTAAGAGCCTGGGTATATGGCTAGACGAAGGCCTCAATTTCTCGGCCCAGGCAAGGAAAACGGCGGGAATATGCCACGGCCTCTTACGATCAGCAAGGAAAATCCTTCCCCTACTCCCGACACAGTCCCGCAAACTCCTAGTTCATGGCCTGGTGCTGTCCCGCCTGGACTACGGGAATGCCCTGTACCTGGGGGCCCCCAAAAAAGTACTGTCAAAACTCCAGACAGTACAAAACGCCGCAGCCCGCATTCTCACAGGAACCCATCGCCGCTGCTCAGCCAAACCCTCCCTGAGCGCCTTACACTGGCTCCCCGTCCAGGAAAGAATACAATTCAAGGCTCTCTGCACTACCTACAAAATTCTGCACGGTAATGCCCCCCCTATACTACAAAACCTCATCTCACCTCACACCACCACAAGAACGCTTCGATCCTCCTATTGCAATCTAGCCTCTATACCTAGAATCAAGAAAGCTCTCTCTGGCGGTCGACTGTTCTCATACAACGCTTCCAAATTATGGAACACTCTACCCCCAAACCTCAGAGCCAAACCCAACCTCCTCGCATTCCGCAGAGCACTCAAAACATGGTTATTCCCGTGAAATTCACCTTCAGCTGGTTCTTGTCACTTAGCGCTGGGACGCTCACGGGCAGCCATGCGCTCTACAAATCAGTAAAATAAATAAAATAAAATTTAATTTATTATAGCAATATTTACAAATACGTTGATCAGAGCCCAAATCAAAACAATTTTCTACCAACAAATAAGTTGCAAAATCCTTCCACTCATTATTATTTATCTTTTCGCTTTTTACATATAAATCAACTAATCTAGTCTGATGCTTATGAGTTCGTCGACAACAAACACAAGAAAAATTAGGCCTTTCACTTGAATTGACCTTAAACTTTGTAATTTCATTTTCAAATGTTTCTGTACTTAAAATCTCTACATTCTCTTATACATTACCTTCTATTACTGTATCAATGTCTGCACTGACCTCTTTTTCACCAAAGTAACAAAACTCAATTTCATCACAAATGTTTTTGACATCTAATTCAGTTCCATGCAAAAGAGCACTGTTTAACAGTTTTAGTTTAAGTGCTGGACTTTTTGCATAATACAACCTTCTCACTAATTTCCTCACTTTATTATGATGCACTGCTAACATCCTAAAATGGTGAAAAACACTCTGACATACTTTTCTTGAAAGACAAGCCAGTGAATGCCCTTGCAAACCTGTTTTTCTCTCACTCTACAAGGGTCTAACTCTTGTAAAATTTTCATTTTTTGTTTCACACTTTTCTTAGTATATGTCCGTTAGAAAGTGCGAAACAAATCAATTGATTCCTGTCGGACACTACAAATACTACTACAATTCCATGTTACACTGGAGCCTTAGGACATATCCCTAAAACTTCATCAGCTAACACCTCTTCTGTATTTCTAGGCACAATCTCTTCTTTTTCAACCGGACAACCGTCTTTCACCTCATATGCTCGACCACTGGTGTCAACTGCTTCCACCAAATCATTATCCTGAAAGTAACTTTCTTCATTAAAAAATGGCTCACAACTTGAACTATACTTCCATTCTCCAGAAAAAACATCACAGAAATTAGTTTGATTAATTACTCTCCACTTACATTTTGATTTGAACACATTGATTACCTTATCAAGTGTACGAATTCTAGGGGCGCTAGGTGGCGCCAAACCAAGATGGCCGAACTTGTGTGAGGCTCCAGCCAGACCGAGCGCAAACACACGATCCTTTAACATCCTTCCTTGTCAGTTTGGCCTGAAACACACATCATATTGTGCCCGACGCAGAGACGAACTCAGCGGTGCCCGGCTTATCCGAAACGGACGTCGGGAGCTGGTGCTGCGGTGAGGTGTCTCCTGGACCGGTTGTTGGCACTGGAGCGGAGACTCGCTGATTGCGGGCCGGACTTCCAGGAAAGCCCGGGGATATCGGGCCTGCTCGCGGCGGCCGGAAGATCTCTCCTGCCCTGCAGCCCTCAGCGCGCCCCGGCGATAGTGTGCTGCCTTCAAGGGAGAGCTCCAAACAACAGAGAAGGTACCTGTGCCCTGCTGCCCAGACCCTGTGCTGTCGGAGACCCTGACCGCCTTTGGTCCCGCGGCGCGCTGCTTCCCTGGGGCCTCCATAACCGACCCCCCCCCCCCCTGCGGGTCTCTGGTGGAGGCGTCGCGGCCCCCGTCCAAGGACTCCTGATCAGCCTTCGCCCTGAGCCGCTACCCGCGGCCCGCTGCTCCGGGGCCGGCCGGTCCCGCCCGCACTCCGGGATTTCCACATGGCCCGGGTCATTGCAGCCTGCTTCACCTGACCGCTCCTGGGGCCTCCGCGGACGTCCTGGACCCCGTAGGCGGCGGCGACCGGAGGGAACACTCACCGCGCCTGCTGAGACGAGCGGAGCCCCCCTCCCCCCCATTGCGGATCTCTTGTGACTGCGTCGCAGCACCCCCCCACCAGGGTCGCCCGAACGGACTGCATTTCACGACCTACTGCTCTGAGGCCGGTTGAGCCCACCTGCACATCGGGGCTTCCACTTGGCCCACATCAGTGCTGCCTGCTTCACCTGACTGCGACGCTGCTGCAGCCCGGAGGGCCTGCCCCCGCCTGCTCGCCATAGACCTCGGGGAGCTAGGGGGGCCCCTCCTGGCCTAGTGTCTTGGTCTTGAGGCCTACACACCAGCCGGCTGCGACGCTGCGGCCGGATCACGGCACTCCAACTCCGCACTCACAGGCCCAACTCTGATCATTCCGGGGGGCACACCTCGCACTGAGACCCGTGTGAAGCTGTGCGTTCAGGGCACCGGTTGGCCTATCTCTCCGAAGCCTGCGGTGCGCCCGGGGTGAGGGCTCCGCAATTCCATCAACCCCTGCAGCTCCAGCTTGTCCTCCTACTGTCTTCAACCCGCACGCTGGCCTCCTCCTCCGCCGCGACTGCGCGGACTCCTCGGCGCGAAATGGGTCGCACTGACGCCAGACAATCAAAAATTCCCTTTGAATCCAGGAAGACGACCAAGCCGCCGCAGGAGAGGGAGGATAGCCCCACTGCCGCTGCTCCTCAGGATGAAGACTGGAAATCGCTCCTGTTGGGCATGAGACAGAGTCTCTCCACAATTGATGGCAAGATAGACACCATCAACTCACGCATGGACAGCGTCGTGACGAAACTTGAGCAACATGACACGCGCCTCAAGGAATCAGAGGACAGGATCTCTGGGCTGGAAGATGGTGCTACAGCTGCTGGCAGGCAGGTCACTCGGATGGACAGACTACTGAAAATAATAGCTGACAAGAATGAAGATTTAGAAGCAAGGTCCAGGCGCAACAACGTCCGCGTCCTTGGCCTTGCGGAATCCACCAACACCGGAAAGATGGAGATCTTTATTGAAAACCTTCTCGTGGAATTGTTTGGAAAGGAGTCCTTCTCGCAGCACCTCATAGTGGAAAGAGCCCATAGATCCCTCGCTGCCAAGCCCCCCCCGGGTGCTACACCGCGACCCATTATCGCCCGCCTCCTCAATTACAGAGACAGAGATGCGGTGCTGCGCCGGGCGAGAGAGGTTGGAACAGTTACCTATGGCAATACAACGCTTTCCTTTTTCCCTGACTTCACTCCCTCAGTCCAAGAAGCCAGACGCAAATTTGCCGGGGTGAAAAAGAAACTCCAAACTCAGGAAATTCCATACGCCATGCTGTATCCAGCCAAGCTGAAGATAACACACCGGGGCTCACAGCATTTTTTCCAAAATCCGCAACAGGTGGAAGACTTCTTAAAACTCCACAAAAAAGACCGCGACAGGGAAGAGACAGCATCGCGACGCTCTAGGTCTCCGTCCCCGATGTCTCAACAGGAGTGATGGACTGAGCTGTCATTGGGTTTTCACTAAAACAGGACTCTGCACGTTGACAGAACGGTCCCCGCTTTTACGGTGAGGTACATGTACAGCTTTCAGCCTAACTGAACTGAAATTGATACTGCGCTCGGTCGCCCACCTCCGTCCCGCACAGGACAGCTAGGATCATACCTGGCGTCCAGCGGGGGGAAGTTAGGAGGTGGTTTGCAGGTCTGGCGCCCCTAGATCACCGTCCCCAATGGGTGATCCCCTACAAACTTTTGTCCTATTCTTAGTTTTGGGGTGGTTAATAGTTGGGTGGGGGGTGGGAGACTTGGATGCCCGGCCAGTTGGGGATGCCGGTGTGGGTGGGTCTACTTTCCGAATGTATGCTGAGGCAGTGAATGCTGTAGTCACACAGTATATTTATGACATATCTCTTGCTGCAACTGTTCTGTTCTACCGGCCTGTTGGGGTTGCCGGTTGTGTTGGACATCCTAACTGTTACAGTCCCGCCAGGGTAGCCGCTGCGGGTTTCACTGGGCCAGGGGGAAATTTAGTGAATAATGTGATACACGACCTTCTGGGTGTTGCTGATGTGTGCTGTTTGAGACCGACTGCCAAATGCCTGTGCTATGTTTGCATTATGTGGGTGGAATGGGTGACGTGAGTGACTCGCAGCCAAACCAACAATTTCGTCTGTTGGCATGGAATGTGCGTGGGCTGAACGACCCGAGGAAGAAGCGACAGATCCTAGGGTACTTAGATAGACATGGAGTATCTGTTGCAATGTTGCAAGAAACTCACTTGGTGCCGACTGCGTCCCCATTGTTTGCCTCCCGCTGGGCCTCATGCAGGGTGTTTTCATCGTATTCCAATTACTCTAGAGGTGTCACGATACTGGTCAAGAAAGGCTTGGGGTTTACCCCATTTGGCACTGAAATGGACTCCAATGGCAGATACTGTATGGTTTGGGGGAGGTTACACTCTCACACTGTCCTACTAGCTTGCTACTATGGGCCCAACATAGACGATCCGGCTACACTCCTCACTCTGTGGGGTAAGATACAAACCCTTGACATTTCTTATGTGATCTTAGGTGGAGACTGTAACACCGCACTGAACCCTTCAGTAGACAGGTCTCATCCCCATTCTTCCCATTACACCCGCACACAGCGCGCCTTGCTGAGCATTGTGGACGACCACCACCTGACTGACTCATGGAGGCACTCACACCCATCTATCAGACAGGGCACACACTTCTCCGCAGTCCACTCCACCTGGGCACGCATTGACTATGTCTTTCTCTCTGCTGGTCTTACCCCATGGCTAATCAAGACACAACACCTAGCCCGCACCTTCTCAGACCACGCGCCCGTCCTTCTGGCCCTGCGTATTCCCCTCGCTGTTTCCCCTTACCTGAGCTGGCGCCTTAATCCCGCGCACCTAACTGACGCGGCCTTTAAGGCGGAACTAGAGCAAGACATAACAGAATTTTTTGACCGCAATGTCACTTCAGTCTCCAGTCTCACTACGGTCTGGGAGGCATTCAAGGTCACTGTGCGGGGATGGTGCATCTCCAAAGGAGGGGGAGTCCTTAAGTCCCTACGGGGTGATCTGCGAAAACTTGAAGCTGAAATAGGCAATCTGGAGAGGGATATATCCCTAGGATTGGGAGGACACATAGCCAAAGCTCGTGTACGGGAAAAAATTAATGAATATACTGAAGCAGCCGATAAAGAATGCAAATTTCTGGGGAAGCCCTTCACAGCGCGTGCATACGGAGAGGGGGACAGACCGGGCAGAGCGCTTGCAACAGCGGTTAGGCCACCTAGACACAATAATTATGTCACCACACTCCTTGATAGTCACGGCACGCCCCAGAGAGACCTCCCTGGACAGCTCCGGGTCCTAACTGACCACTACACTGAGCTCTACACCTCCCACAGACATGTAGCGCTTGATCTGCCCAACTATCTCGCTGACACTGCAATAGCCTGGCTCGGCCCGACCCAACAGAAGTTCCTCCACCTGGAGTTGGAGGTGGACGAAATTAAAGACGCAATCATGTCCATGAAATCGGGCAAGGCCCCAGGCTCCGATGGGCTACCGATAGATTTCTATAAAACCTTTATACACCTGCTGGCCCCGATTCTTAAAACTATATACTACTTGGCCCTTGAAGATGGCATTTTACCACCCAGTATGCGGGAAGCCCTGATTGCCTCCCTGTTGAAGCCTGGTAAACCACCAGAACACTGCGATTCGTACAGGCCTCTTTCATTATTAAATACTGACGTTAAAATACTAGCAAAGGTCTTGGCGACCCGTCTGAACCTATTGATGGAGCGGCTGGTTCTTCCTGACCAGGCGGGCTTTGTCCCGAACCGCGCCACCTCTCATAACCTCCGCACCCTTCAGGCAGTGCTACAGGATATAGACCCCAGATGCGAGGCAGCAGCGGTCTTTCTCGATGCCACAAAGGCTTTTGACTCCCTAGAATGGGACTATCTACTGGCGCTTCTGGAACGCATGGGAACCCCCTTCAACTTCATTGATTGGACCCGCCTGCTATATCACAAACCACAGGCTGCGGTCCTCCTAAATGGGGCCCGTTCAAAACCATTTGAGATTCGCAGAGGCACTAGACAGGGGTGCCCTCTCTCCCCTGTCCTTTTTGCGATAGCGATTGAGCCTTTAGCGGCCAAACTCCGGCAACACCACAATCACCGATCCCTTATCTACCCGGAAAGGCAACTACTCATATCATTATATGCTGATGATATGACTCTCTATATCCATAAACCACAAGAAAATTTGAACCCGATCTTACGCGAGATAACTAAATTTGGCGCCATCGCGGGAGTACAGATAAATTGGGCAAAGTCGCCCCTATTTCCCCTTACGGACAAGACTCAGAAGTTCCCTCTCGATTACCCGCTTATGTGGGAAGGTGATGAACTTAAGTATTTAGGGATCAACATCACCAGGAATCGGGAAACCCTTATACGTGCCAACTACGGGCCTGTCATGGACAAACTGATTGATAGTGTCACTAAATGGATACACCTTCCTCTATCTATGGCGGGACGTATCTCCTTAATTAAGATGGTGATACTCCCGAAGTTGCTTTACCTCTTTACCAATATACCTTACAATCCAGGGGCGCATTTCTTTCGGGTCCTGGACTCCCAAATGTCTCGACTTACTTGGGGAGGGAAGCAGGCTAGAGTCGGACTAAAAACCCTCATGCTCCCCTACCATCAGGTAGGATTTGATGTGCCAAATTTCCGCCTCTACTATGATTGTGCGCAAGGACATTTTGCCGCGTACTGGCTCCACCCTCCTCCTTTCATGGCACACCTGGCTGTGGAAGATGGATACATGCGGCCCGAAAAGCCCTCGGGCTATCTTTATACGGCCTCCCGAGTGATTGATCGCGACCCCACGACGGTGGACTGCACTGTGCAAGCTTGGCGCCGGATAATGACTCGCATGGGCGTTACTATCCTATACTCCCCCCGCATGCTCTTAGCACATGACCCTAGACTAAGCGTTGCCGGTGAGGAACTTGGTCGCAAGCTGCTTACTAAATTGGCACTATACACGTGGGGTGATTTGTACATGCAGGGCCGATTCCGGTCGGCTGCGCAATTCTTTGGGACGCACGCGCCCTCAATCATGGACACATTCCTTTACACGAGATTGCGGCAGAATGTCCGCGCGGTCACCCCAGACTTCCCTCACGAGCCGGAATCGTGGCCCCCTTACACGCTCTTCTACTCTCCGATACCCCAAAACATGTGGTCTCCATGTTGTACAAGCAATCGTATGCAGCCCTCAACCCCCCTTCTCTAAGAGCCAGACGGGATTGGGATGCTGACCTGGGTGCCCCCCTCTCGGACGAACAATGGGAAGAAAGCTGCTCCCACACGAATGCAGTAACTGGCAATGCCCGCCTTCGGCTGGTTCACTTTAAATTCCTGCTCCGGGTCTATCATACTCCCGCCAAAATGTGCCGATTTGGGTTACGTGCAGATGACAGGTGTCTTCGATGCAAGCAGGCTGGTGCTGACTTCCTTCACCTGGCCTGGACGTGCCAGGAGGTGGCATTGTACTGGGTGGAGGTGTTTCAAGCTATGTCCGAGATGGTTGGCGTGGAGGTCGCCCCCTGCCCCAAAATAGCCCTACTGGGCCAATCTTTTTCGTCGCTCAAGGCGCACCGGAAATTCTTCGCGCTAGGATTCTTACTGGCAAAACGCCAACTAGCTTGCAGATGGGGACGCGGACGAGCCCCCAAATTTAAGACCTGGCTGTCTACTATGTCTACTTGGCAAGATCAACTTCACAATTACGCTGACTTGTTACCCCACCAAATGCGTCCCAAGGATTTGTGGGGCCCCCTTACCGCTTACCTTCTCCGGACTCAGGAGGAAGACCCGGAAGTTCTGAGCCGACTAGAGTCTCCGGCCCGCTCAGACCCCCCGACCACGCACGGTGACGGTCCTGACCCCAGATGAATCATCCCCTTTGGACCTCCCCTTCCTCCCTCCCCCACATACCCCCCAGCCCACTCTCCACCGCGCTGCCAGTATACCGAGTTAATTGGGGCCAGTCGGGTGATAGGTGGCGTAGCCTCAGTAGCGACTCCCGGGAGGGATCTTGATTCCCCTTCCGATGTGGGACGGGCGACGGCCCCCTGACCGTTCTCCCGTCCCCTATTGGGACAATGGCCCACGTGCGCAGGCATTGCGGTCGCGCGATATAGGTACAGACAGCGCATTTTTCAGCCAACACTTTCGATCTCACACTACACTCTCCCCATCCCCACACCTGTTCCAAGTAGCTATATGGTGGCAGAGCAGTCCTTATCCGATACCGACCTGCTTTAACGCGGGATCACCCCGCTCATCTGTGCTACCCCGTGCATTCCTCTGCAACACACAATATATCTGGTGTCCACGGTTGTGGATGGGTTAGGACACATTGTTTTTCCCCGAGTTTCAATATCATAGTTGGGGGGGGGAGGGAGTGGGAGGGGGGGGAGTTACACGGAAAATGACCTCAGTGGTTGCACGTTTACTCTGAAACTCGACGTGGTCTGTCGATTCAACATGTGACTTTTCTCATAGTACGACGCAGCCGGCCCGGATGGGTTGTAGGCTACACGCTGTGTTAACTAATTGCTCTTCTCCACGCCGTCCTGGCAATGTTGAATCCAGTTCTGGCTGCCGGCCTTCATGCAAGGTTGTAGGCGTGAAGCTGTGTACTAATTACTTGCACCTAATAAAGGTCTTTAAAAAAAAAAAAAAAAAAAAAGTGTTCGAATTCTATTCATTACTAAACAATTTATTTTTCACTTTAAATGCTTCATCCACAATCTTAACTGTTTTTTTTTCTTGTAAAAAGCGGTCTTTTTTTGATACCTCTTTAAATTTTTTAATACATTTGATACTATTCTGTTGTAAGACATTCGTCTACGAATTTCAGTAAATTGGTTGCTCCTTCTTTTGTTATACAAAATATCATCTCCTTGTACAGGTCTAACATTTTTAGAAGGACATCCTGTCTTTCTTCTAATTACAGGTGTTTCATTCTTGTTTGCAAAAAAACTTTTTTTTCTTGACATTTCAATAAGTTCCTGAGAACATTTTTAGTTTGCTTACCAGGAGCATTTTTTTTTCTCTGAAGATTTTATTTTGGTTGGTTCTTAATTATCTTTTTCCTTAGACCTTTTCTTTTATAAACTTTTTCACGTCGTTGTTTCGAAGGCATTTTTTTCTTTGTTTGTGTAGATGATTATAATCTGTGGTAAACAAAAAATAACATATTATAGACCACTACAAACATATTACATAGCAATTACAATAAGTAAACAATATAAACACTAGTAATCAACAAAAGGCTGATTTACATTACATCTGCTTTGCTTTGTGTCAAAAACGATTTACTAATTGTTATGTCTTGCTTATATATAGGAGGCCTGTTTTTGGCCTGTGGATACAGTGAAATAATATGAGCAGAGACACACATACTGCTTGCAGACAGAGATGGTAGATTACATGTAATATTGTGGATATGTTCCTAAGATCACACGGATGGGTAAATTAAGCTTCACTCACAGTGTGATCTTAGGCAGATTAGCAGGATGTTACATGTAATGAGAAATTAATGTTATGTGTTGCTTATATATAGGTGGCCTGTTTTTGGTCTGTAGAGACAGTGAAATAATATGAGCAGAGACACACATACTGTTTGCAGAGACAGACATGGTACATTATACCTAACATTCTGATCATGTGCCTAAGATCACACTGTGACTGAAGCTTGATTCACCCATCAGTGTTATCTTAGGCAGAGTCACACATACTGTTGGCAGAGACAGACATGGTACATTATATCTAACATTCTGATCATGTGCCTAAGATCACACTGTGACTGAAGCTTGATTCACCCATCAGTGTAATCTTAGGCAGAGTCACACATACTGTTGGCAGAGACAGACATGGTACATTATATCTAACATTCTGATCATGTGCCTAAGATCACACTGTGACTGAAGCTTGATTCACCCATCACTGTGATCTTAGGCATAGTCACACATACTGTTGGCAGAGAAAGACATGGTACATTAGATCTAACATTCTGATCATGTGCCTAAAATCACACTATGACTGAAGCTTGATTTAACCAACAGTGTGATCTTAGGCAGAGTCACACATACTGTTGGCAGAGACAGACATGGTACATTATATCTAACATTCTGATCATGTGCCTAAGATCACACTGTGAGTGAAGCTTGATTCACCCATCACTGTGATCTTAGGCAGAGTCGCACATACTGTTCGCAGAGACAGACATGATACATTATATCTAACATTTTGATCATGTGCCTAAGATCACACTGTGACTGAAGCTTGATTCACCCATCACTCTGATCTTAGGCAGAGTCACACATACTGTTGGCAGAGACAGACCTGGTACATTATATGTAACATTCTGATCATGTGCCTAAGATCACACTGTGACTGAAGCTTGATTCACCCATCACTCTGATCTTAGGCAGTCTCACACACACTGTTGGCAGAGACAGACATGGTACATTATATGTAACGTTCTGATCATGTGCCTAAGATCACACTGTGACTGAAGCTTGATTCACCCATCATTCTGATCTTAGACAGAGTCACACATACATTGCGCAAGGGGCTTGTAAATATGCCAATGCAACCATTACACTATCTCTATACCAGCAGTAATGTTAAACATTGCACAAGGGGTTTGTAAATACGCCAATGAAACCATTACACTATCTCTATACCAGCATTAATGTCAAACATTGCGCAAGGGGCTTGTAAATATACCAATAAAACCATTACACTATCTCTATATCAGCATTAATGTCAAACATTGCGCAAGGGGCTTGTAAATATGCCAATGAAACCATTACACTATCTCTATACAAGCATTAATGTCAAAAATTGCGCAAGGGGCTTGTAAATATGCCTCTATTTTTTTGTATATTCTATCTCAATTTATGCCATTAGAAAAACCCTTTAAGCATCTCTCACAGCATTTCATATTCTTGTCTGGGTGCCAATTTTATTACTCTGCATGCATTTTCTGCTTGCACCCATGTCAAACAATGCGCAAGGGGCTCGTAAATATGCCCCTCTTTATCTTATATTCCATCTCAATTGATGCCATTACTGAAATACTTTATGCATCTCCCACACCATTTCATATGGTTTATCTGTTATTCCTATCCCTCTCCATACATTCACTGCTTCCACCCATGTTAAAGGTTGCACAAGGCGCTTCTAAAAAAGGAGCATATTTACAAGTCCAATTAAACCATTACACTATCTCTATACCAGCATTGAATCCAAGCATAAAAAACAATTTAAAAAGAAGTCTACCTTATAAACTAAAAAATACAAACTGTAAGCACACACAGCTAACATTATGGGAAAAGGTAAAAATATAATTCCTTAATTCACCCGGACACTCACTGTGATACTTGTCAAAAATCTTTAAGCTCTCTATCTTTTTTAAAAGAATCATTACTCACCTTTAAAAATGCTTTGGAAGATGTAAAACAGTGTCAGTCACAGTCAACAGATATTCTTAAGCAGAATCTCTGAATAATGCTTCTTTCACTTGAGCCTAAGAATAATGGCACAGATTATTTCTCATTTCAGACCCATATTCTTGTACCTAACCAATCAAAATTGTTCCCACACAAATTCAAAACCAAACTGCACATTTTAATTGGTTGTACATTTCAAGACTTTGAAACTCACATAACATTCACCCATCCCCCCAGTGCTCATTCACCCTGTAACCATGGTAACTCCCTCCTAACCCAGCACACAGTTCACCATACTATGGTGCAAAAGAATCCATCAAGGGTGTTTGACCTCTCAATCTACTAGCTAATCAACTGCAATGTTTGTTTAAATGACTTTTTCTCAACCATTGAAATGACTTTTTACAACAACAAAAAAGCATGCACCCTAATTTTCAGTGGCGATTTTTAAGAAAGCACCAATCATTTCTGGTTTTTCAACTGCACTGATTCTCAACCACTTTTTTCATAATCAAACTGCCATTTCATTTCCACAACTCATCTGACTAGAAGCACATCTACCTTCAAAATGCCAAAAGTCTGGTTTGTGGGTCATAGCTATGTCCAATGAAGTCAAAAATACGCAGCTAACAGAGGTATTTACAACCTTGATTTACCAAATGTGGACATTGTATGGATTGGACAGAGAGGATTGAGAAGTCACCAATTGATACCATTGGTAAAATCCTTTATGCATTCACCACACCCTGACCTTATAATTGTGCACTGTGGTGGAAATTACTTGGGCACTTTGACTGGGGTAGGTCTGGAAATGCTTTTAAAGGACCTCTTTGGGCAATTGATGTCACTTTTTCCAAAAACTGCCTTGGTATTTTCTAATATATGCCAAAGGCAAAAATGGAACTGGTCCAACCAATTTTGTCCACAGATTGAGAAAGCAAAGAAATGTGAATAAATCTGTTTCTGCTTTCCTGAGAGACTATGGTATGGGTTCCATTTACCACAACAACTTGCGTTACAACATGCAAGGCATGTATAGGAGAGATGGTGTGCATTTTACAGATGAGGGGAATAGAGTTTTCCTCTTGAATATAAGACTCTACATTGGTACCTACTTGTAGGTACAAAAACACCCACATAACACAACAGCTCTTTTCAGAGCTAACTTACCTCTAAACACTCTACATTATTTTTTTTTTCTCTATTTTTTTTACACTGTTTTTCCCCCGTGGTACGCTCAGGGTGCGCGTACCGGAGAGCGTACCCGGGAACGCACCCGGGAACGCACCCAGCGCTTACCCCGCGAACATTTATAAAAGAATAGTTTTTGGGCCCTTCAGGGTCCTTCTAAGCCTCCCTCAAAAAACCTAGGGGGTCAGGGGGTGTCTACCCTGCCCCCTTTTAATCATTTCCCCCTTTTTTTTTTTTACCTCAGCTGTCTCGATTTTCCCGAGACACAAGATGGCGGACTGTCCGGACTGTTAAGAATGTTGACAGACATCATACAGCCAATCCGCTTTCCGCTCGCGCACTCCCGTAGCGCGCCGGGTGCGCTCCCCGGTAAGAAACTTGGGAGACCAGCTGGTGCATAGCCACTACAAAG
Source organism: Lissotriton helveticus (assembly GCF_964261635.1). Taxonomy (NCBI): domain Eukaryota; kingdom Metazoa; phylum Chordata; class Amphibia; order Caudata; family Salamandridae; genus Lissotriton; species Lissotriton helveticus. The sequence goes on from NC_136057.1 coordinate 773,308,853, forward strand.
AAGTGCCAAAAACTGAGTGGCTACAACGAAAGGGCTTCTTCCCATGCAGACATTGTAAGGTTTGCAGGATTGCTAAAGCAACCAAGGAAATTGTCATCAGAAAGGGCACGAAATGGACAATACCACAACATCTAACTTCCAAGAGCACCCATGTGGTGTACCTAATCGAGTGCCCCTGTAACAAAAAATACATAGGGAGCACCAGCTTTGAATGCAAGAAGCGAATCTTGGAACACACCAGGGCAACAACGAACAAGGATCATAGTTATGCAGTGGCGAAGCACATGGAGCAAGCACACAGCAACAACTGGGAACTCTTGAAATTCTGTGCAATAGAACAAGTTCAACCATCGGAGAGAGGAGGTGATCGACTCAAAACGCTCAGACGTAAAGAATCCAAGCACATAATAAACTTCAGAACCTTAGAACCGACAGGATTGAACTTGACGGAAGAACTGTACGTTCATCTCTAAAGCATTGGTGTTGAACTATAGACAACTGGCAGCCCTCAAAAGCAAATAAAAGCCCACCAGAGGGCCAAACACACAGATCTGAATGAAATAACAGAACTGAACTAACTGGGTGCAAGAAGGAGTACCTAGGAAAACATAATCCAAGAGGGTCACCTTAGACAAACATAAAGGATAAAACAAACACTCACCAAGGAGTTTAATAACATATCTGCAAACCAACAGATGCACTCACCCCTTCCCCTCTTCCCTGTTGTGGCAAACTGTGAATTACAACAGACAAGTGCATACTGGTGACAATAATGCAATTGGACTACATTAACCAGCATGCACAGATCACCAACAGAGGAAGTCACATGACCTGGTGTTTAAAAGGAGGACTTAGAAACCGGCTCATCATCCCGTGAACAAGCTTTGTATAAAGCGAAACGCGTTGGGTACAGGTTACTAAATAAACCGCTATCACTTAAATTGAGGCGAGAGAGTGCGTCTTCATTGCCCCTCTGGGGTGTTTGCTGATATATATATATATATATATATATATATATATATATATATATATATATATATATATATATATATATATATATACACAAATCGCCGCAAGCGCTACCAACTTGCTGCTGGTAAAATGACGTTGAGCTGAAACCCAATCTGGTGCCAAACAAAGGTGCCTTATTCGTGCATCTTAATGTCCGCCATGACGCGTTTCGCCTGTATCCACAGGTTTGATCACATGATGTGTTAACAAACACTGATGAGGGTACTTATAGTAGACATAGAAGGCGGGATAATCAAACCACCATTCTTGCACTGACAATGGACACTGAAAAAAATACTATTGGTGGATTTAAGCATTCTGACAATACAAGACAAAAATGCATTGAAATCTTATCCAACCAATAAACAATTTACCATATTGACAATAATAAATATGTGCAAATTACGCAATATAGATGAAATAATACATGATGGTATACTCATAAAAACATCTATATACATACGAATTTCCATTCCATTTTCAAAGTGCTAATACAACCCAAGTGGGTTTTATAAAGTGCATATCGAATTCAATCAATTTGCTGTAAACTAATAGTACCCCCTCACAGTGGAGAACCAATGTGCAAGTATTGTGCAAAATGTTGCTATAAAGTGTTACGTGCATACATTAAAAAAGTTTATTATGGGTAAAAGAGGAACTGCCTTTATTCATTCTTGCTCTAATTGATGTTAATAATTGCCCTGGCGTTTCAAAAGACTGACTACACATCAAAATATTCTATGCTAAGATGGAAATTGCAACATGGATAACATAGATATATATCACTCAAGACTACTTGGACCCCGTAGAATCTATATGCAAGTGTACAAATCTTCACTCCCATTCAGACCCCCAGGAGTCTTGCTGTCGAGTTATATTATGTATCTAGTTTCCAATAGTCGTAGTAACGCCTCCCTATTACCACCTCGTTTCAGTGGCATCACACAATCTATAACATAGTATTGCAGATGCTTATGGTCACTTTCAATGAGTGCTTTCGAAATGACGGCCCACCGGATATGTTTGATCTTTTCCAACGATGGCCCTGATGTGTTGCAGGACCCGTTTGTGAGCAGGCAGTCGGGTACTCCCTACATACCGTAACTCACAAGGGCACTGCAACACATAAACTGCATATTCTGTCTTGCAGGTTAGTCGTTTCTTTATGGGTACTGATGCCTCTTTGAATGGAACCTGATAATTGGTCTTGTTGCAGCCATATCGACAGGCTTTACAAACAAAACACTTTTTGAATCCTCCACTCAATGCCATCCAAGTCCCTAGAGCAGGAGCCTCCAAATGATTGTTAACTAATTTATCCGACATAGATATAGATTTTCTAAAGGTTAGCTCTGGTTTTTTCGCAACCAACCCACCAATGACAGGATCCCCTGTCACTAAATTCTAATTTTTATAGAAAATCTTTCTGATTTCATTGTGTTGTCTGTTGAATATAACAATTGCCATGGGTTGACCAGATGAAGTGTTTTCACTCAACCCCTCTGTGGATTCTCTAGGTGCTAGAGCGTGAGTTCTAGTGACAGCTCTAGAACGGTCCATTGCTCTATTAAGGACCTCCTCCGAGTACCCTCTGGCTAGGAACCACTTGTTACTGTCTTCTTGGGCCCGAACACACTCCTGATCTGTACTACAGATCCTCCTGATATGCAACATTTCCCCGAAAGGAATGCTGCGTATCAGGTGGTGGGGATGTTGACTTGCCGCATGCAAGACAGTATTGCCTTCTGTCTGCTTTCTTTGCAATCTAGTAGCTATTCCTCCATCAGCTGTATACACCTCTATATCCAGAAAGCAGACAGATGTGTTGTCTATTGCAGAGGTGAATTGTAAATTCAAATCATTGTTGTTTAGCTGCTCTACAAATAGTTGTGCCTCTTCCCTGGTGCCCTGCCAGATCAAAAATAGATCATCAATGTATCTAAGGTAGAGGGGAACATGGTTTTGCATAGTGACTAGATGTTGTCCCATGAGGACCTGCTCCTCCCACCATCCCATATGCAAGCATGCTAGGCTGGGGGAAAAACAGGCCCCATTAGCCACTCCTGTAATCTGCTGATACACTTGATTGTTAAACAAAAAAATATTTTGCTCTAAACAGACCTGGATCATGGACAAAAGCATTTTGTTGTGTGATGAAAAATGTATGGCACATTTGTTCAGATAGTGCTTGACTGCCTGCCTTTATCCCATCACAGTGCTTTATAGAAGTGTACAAAGAAGACACATCAAGTGTCATAAGCAAACATTCAGAATTCCAGACAACATCATGTAGTTTTCGGATAAAATCAGAGGAGTCCTGCACATATGACCTTAAGCCTTTGACTCAGTCCTGCAAAAAGTAATCAATATACTTCGAAATGTTCTCAGTTGAGCTGTTGATGGCTGAAATGATGGGCCGTCTAGGTGGCATGTCCACACTCTTATGAACTTTCGGTATCAGGTAGAATGATGGTATCACCGGGTGCTCTTTCATTCACAAAATTTTCAAAGAAGATGGGGCACTCTGTTCAGCTCCTGTCTTTAAAGTTTTGGGGTGATCCATGAAGCAGGGGCTGAGAAAAAAGGGGGGTCCCAACCAAAACTAATTTTCCCCATGTTAATGCCAAAGGAAAATTTAGACAAAGCTACTGCCCGAACTGCTGAACAGAATTACACCAAGTTTGGCAAAAGGTAGGTCTTGGTTCAGAAAGAGCCCTTTTTTTAGGTCTTGCCTGAGACAGCGCAGTGCACGCTTCCACTGGGCACACACACCACCAGCCGTCAGTGCACGCTTCCACCGGGCACACACACCACCATCCGTCAGTGCACGCTTTCACCGGGCACACATACCACCAGCCGTCAGTGCTGCAGGCAGGCTCTTCTCCGAGCTTTTTGGTAAATGTGTTCGATGCCTGGGAGGGAGTGGGTCGAGTTTCCTTAAACCATGCTGAGTGTGCAGGTGCAGGTGCAGTGCATGAACTCCTGTGTGAGTGAGTCATGCTGCCTGGGGCTCACTCACTCCACACTTTTAAATTGCACATGCACCAGGCTTTTTCTCATTTGCAAAGTTTGGTGCATGCGCACAGCTAGGCAGCCTCCACACCCCTGGAATGACTGCTTCCTACAACAAAAATGGAAACAACATTCAGAGCAATGAAAACAAGTTAATTTGATGCAAAGAACTGTTAACAAAAACCATGTCCACCTATTGTAGATCTGGCAACTTAAACAAAACAGCAACAAAAAACAAACAAGCATTGGCATAGCCAATAGGTTTCGCTTTTTGGACCCTATAAGTATTTAGCTATGCTGTAGGATACACTTGGTGCAACAACACCAACGGTTGCATGGCTAAACCCTTATAAGGTCCCAATTGTGAGACATATTGGCTATGCCAATGCTTGTTTTAAATTATGTAAATCCGTTCAGTAGTTCCTGAGAAATTCAAAAAAGAAAACCTATGATATCTGCGCACCGAGGAGGGGTCGCGACTCCTCCCGATCACGAGCTGGCTTCTGATTGGCTGTGAACACTCCAAACCAGGAAGTGTTAGCAGCTCTCTTGTGACTCAGTAACTGAGTCACAAAAAATCGGCAAGAAAGACGATGAAAATGAAGAAAAGGGGGCACGGTAGAAACACCCTGACCCCTTAACCCTGCTCAGACCCCCAGGGCCAAAAAAAAGTGTGTGTGTATATATATATATATATGCAAAAAGTAATCAATATACTTCGAAATGTTCTCAGTTGAGCGATATATATGTGATATATATACACACATAGGTTTCAGCCACGTTATAGTTGGGAAGTAGCATCTAAAAAACCTTAGAAATTCACTGAAAAAACCATAGGTTTCACACATGTTAGTTAGCTGGACATTTCACTCATACAAAACCATTGAAATTCCCCTGTTATAGTTAATTCAGCTAACTATAACTCGCGCACCCGCAATGCACTGCTGATGACGTCACATATTACATCACTCATGACCTCACTCATGACATCTCAAATTAGATCACTGATGACATCATCCAGTGAATGTGTGTCTTTCTGAAAAATAAATGTTTTATATATGTATATCTAAAGGTCGATGGAAGAAAAAATTTGTAAAAAGTGTCTAAATGGGTGTTTTTTTTGTAAAACTGATTGTATAACTGACTTATTAAGTGTATCTTAGTGAATACATGTATTAGCGAGTAATGTTTAAATATGAAAATATCTGTATCAGTGTCTCACTTTGTGTATAAGTGGCTGCATGGGTTGGTGACTAGCTACAAGAGTGTCGATATGGGTTATTAGTTGGTTTTTAGAGTATCAGTATGAGTGTCTGTATGGCTTGGTGGGGGGTATTACTTACTGCATCAATGCATGAATGGGTACCTCACTGTGTGTATGTGTTTTGAAGACAGCATGTGTGCAGGACTTTATGGGTGGATGAGTGTGTGTATGGGTGTGTTAGTGAGTGAATCACTGTCTCAATAGTATCTTTATGAGTAACTACATATGTGTTAAACTAGTATATGTGAGTATTGATGTATATAAGTGTTTATATGTGAGATCGAGAGATTGTAAGAGTACCTATATAAATAAGTATGTGTTTCTATAAGTGATTGTTTAGGAGAGTAAGTATGTGTACGATTCTGTAGAAGTAAGTGTAGTGGGTGTATAGCTGTATATGCAAGTAAATGGATGTTTGATAGTTTATTTGCATGTGTGCGTTTGTGTGAGAGTAACTCTATAGATGAGTGTCCGTGTGTAATGAGATGTGTATGAGTTTATATGATGAGTGAGTACATGTATGAGTGCCTATATAGAACTGTTAGTGAATGACTGGATGTGTATGTAGATTTTGGAATTACTGAATAGGTTGTTCTAACTGGAATTGGTATCTCCATTTTTTTGAAAATTTTAGTTTCTATTTTTGAATGTGTGTATCAAGGGTTATATTACGCTGAGAGGAGGTCTTGCCACTCTTTCACAAGGATGATGTCATTAGTGATGTCATCAGTGATGTCATTTGAGATGTCATCAGTGATGTAATGAGTGATGTCACTGACCATGTCATGAGTGATGTAATATGTGACGTCATCAGCAGTGCATTGCGGACGCGCGAGTTATAGTTAGCTGAATTAACTATAACGGGGGAATTTCAATGGTTTTGTATGAGTGAAATGTCCAGCTAACTATAACATGTGTGAAACCTATGATTTTTTCATTGAATTTCCAAGGTTTTTTTTAAATGCTAATTCCTAACTAACGTGTGTGAAACCTGTGGTTTTTTCAGTGAATTTCTAAGGTTTTTTTAAATGCTAATTTTTAACTATAACAAGGCTGAAACCTACTACTACCCAGGGAGGGCTCGGAGCCCCATCCTTCGAGTCGTACTTCTTGGCGGCGCAACTCCAATGGCTGTCGTACTGGACAGCGGAGCGCCATATCGGGGAAACACAGAGCACGGACGGATCCCCCTACCGGCTATTCACAGACTATTGCTCCCAGGCACAAAACCCCTACGCACATACCCCATGCAAGTAACAGTTGCACGCAAATGCATGCTAAGGATCCACCGACTGTCCAAAGGGAAACCCCCATACTCGCCATTACTCCCATTGGTAGGCCTCCCCCGTAATTATATCTATTATACCTATCGCGCTCTCCAGGTCTGGACGGACCACTCCATCACAGACATGGCGTCCCTTTTTGATGACGGACAGTTAATGACGTACGCCCAATTGGCTGATCTCTATGACCTCCCACCTGGTCAATTCCTCCTACACCAACAGGTCTTAGACAGTTCCAGCCCGGGAGGGTGAACCCCAGAACCCCAGACACACCCGGTAATACACACCATCATAACTTCACCTCTGAGGCGGAAAGCCGGAGGAAATACACGCTATTGTTTTTAATCTGTTTATTCTTGTTTACATATTTTAAAACTTTGTTTCCTGCCCTGAGCTCTGTGCTGGGCTGCCTGCCACTAAAAACATTCCATTTTCAGCGGATTTTAGCGCTGTTTTGGGGTGTTTGTTGACTCCGGCCGCCATCGCCAGCCGCGAGGCCACGCCCACCTGATAGGCCACGCCCACCTCTCCCGCCTATAAGTAAGCACTGATCCACGAGTGCGCTCTATATAACTTCACCTCAGAGGCGGAAAGCCGGAGGAAATACACGCTATTGTTTTTAATCTGTTTATTCTTGTTTACATATTTTAAAACTTTGTTTCCTGCCCTGAGCTCTGTGCTGGGCTGCCTGCCACTAAAAACATTCTATTTTCAGCGGATTTTAGCGCTGTTTTGGGGTGTTTGTTGACTCCGGCCGCCATCGCCAGCCGCGAGGCCACGCCCACCTGATAGGCCACGCCCACCTCTCCCGCCTATAAGTAAGCACTGATCCACGAGTGCGCTCTATATAACTTCACCTCTGAGGCGGAAAGCCGGAGGAAATACACGCTATTGTTTTTAATCTGTTTATTCTTGTTTACATATTTTAAAACTTTGTTTCCTGCCCTGAGCTCTGTGCTGGGCTGCCTGCCACTAAAAACATTCCATTTTCAGCGGATTTTAGCGTTGTTTTGGGGTGTTTGTTGACTCCGGCCGCCATCGCCAGCCGCGAGGCCACGCCCACCTGATAGGCCACGCCCACCTCTCCCGCCTATAAGTAAGCACTGATCCACGAGTGCGCTCTATATAACTTCACCTCTGAGGCGGAAAGCCGGAGGAAATACACGCTATTGTTTTTAATCTGTTTATTCTTGTTTACATATTTTAAAACTTTGTTTCCTGCCCTGAGCTCTGTGCTGGGCTGCCTGCCACTAAAAACATTCCATTTTCAGCGGATTTTAGCGCTGTTTTGGGGTGTTTGTTGACTCCGGCCGCCATCGCCAGCCGCGAGGCCACGCCCACCTGATAGGCCACGCCCACCTCTCCTCCCCCTATAATGTGCTTCCCACGCAAGCGCAGCGGACGAGCGCAGCGGGAGCGCCGTTTGCGCGCCGAAGGCGCGCCTAAGGCAAGCCCGTCTGCGCCCGTCATCGCCAGACCAGCGCCTCTCGCCAGTTCCCCTGCTCAACTTGCACCACTCAAACTCCAGTACGACAGAAAATCCCTCCTTGCACTTAAACCAGACTCTAAATGCAAGAAACTTGAAGGCTGCTTAGGACAAACAGGTCTGTACTGTAAGTCATGTTGTTTTCAGACACCCTTACCCGGGCTAGTAAGCCATAATACTACTGCTTATAAGCAACACTCTCTTTCCATTCTCCAACTTAATGTCAGATCCCTTGTGAAACACCACGCCGAGGTGTTCACTCTTATAACAGAGGAACTTCCTGACATTATGTTTATCTGTGAAACTTGGCTCCACGATGACCAAAACAGCATCCTTAATCTCTCGCTGCCAGAGGGTTTCTCCATAAAAACCATTAACAGAGATTCCAGGGGGGGGGGGATAGCTGTTGTCTACAAATCATCCTACAACTGCACTTTTGAAAAGGAAGCCATTTGGGGCTGTGAAAGTGCAAGATTTAAAATCTCCACCAACCCCCAGTTCACCCTCTCCGGATTATATATCTACCGGCCCCCTGGCCCCACCGCCAGGTTCATTGAGGAACTCCTAGATGCCGCTCATACTTTAGTGATATCTTCTCCCAATTTTACCATCCTGGGAGACCTTAATTTACACTTCGACTCCATGACTGACCACACCATTAAGAACCTTCAGGCGGACCTCATGGCCCTTCAGCTTAACCCACTCATTTTAACTCCCACTCATTTGGCCGGGCATTTACTGGACCCTGTGTTCTCCAATCTTCCAGATGCCTCGGCGGCCCTTCCTAAACCCATGGGGTGGACTGACCACTCCCTTATCAAATTCACCCTGAAGACCAGAGACTCGGTTGCGAAAAACACTTCCAGTTCCCGATATAAGAGGCCGTGGCATAAACTGGCTCCCAGCGACCTTACTAGCAAACTAGATAACCTCCATCTTAACCTCTCAGACGGAGATATTAACTCCGCATACGCGGCCTTTCAACATTGGATTAATTTAGGACTAGACTCCCTAATACCAGCAAAATGGACTAGAACCCGCAATACGCCATCTAACCCATGGTATAACGAAAATCTCTTAACCATGCGGAAAGACTGCAAAAGGGCTGAACGCCAGTGGAGGAGAGACTATAAGGACATCGATAAAGCTGCCTACCTGCTAAAATTGAGGTTATATCACAAGGCGGTGCGCGCCACCCGTGCTTCCTTCTATGCGGAAACAATTGGCTCCAGCAAGAACCCTTCAAAAACTATCTTTGATCTTGTTCAAAAACTTAAAGACAGTCCTACTCCTACCTCAGGCATAACCTCTGCACAACAATGCGAGGAACTTGCCACCTTCTTTACGGAAAAGGTAAAGAAAATCTACACCTCCTTCCCTCAGATCCTTCCGGATACCTTCAAACCACGTGAGCCCTCGTCAGATAGTCCCAGCTTGTCTCTTATCCCCAGCTTAACTTCTGACGAACTCGCCCAACTGTGCGCCAAAGTCAAATCTGGCTCGCCCACAGATGCTATGAGACCCGCCAAATATCTAGAATCTCTCGATTTCTTCCTTCCTTCGTTGACTACCTTACTTAATCTATCTTTCTCCTCAGCAGTGGTTCCCACGTGTTGGAAGCAGGCCTGGGTCTCTCCAATTATAAAAAAACCTAACCTAGACCCATCACAACCAGGAAACTTTAGACCAATTTCATTGCTTCCATGGGTTTCCAAATTGGCTGAAGCCCATGTGAACAAGGTCTTAACCAACTACATGACGCAACACCAAATTCTAGACCCCTCACAAAATGGCTTTAGGCCAGGATTCAGCACCGAATCCGCCCTGCTGACCACCATTGAAAACTTACGGAACATTTTGGATGCCGGTCAAAGTGCTGCGCTGATTTTACTCGATCTCAGCGCAGCCTTTGATACGGTCTCCCACTCCATCTTATTAAAACGTCTCGAAGCCATTGGTATTGAAGACCTTGCACTAGAATGGTTCCGTTCATTTTTAACTGACAGGTCCTTTCGGGTCTCTGCCCCCCCGTTCATATCAGAGCCTCACCCTATAGAGCAAGGCGTCCCCCAGGGTTCGGCGCTCAGCCCGTCCCTATTCAATCTTTATGTACAGCCTCTCGCCGAAATAGCAAAAGAATGGGATCTGACACTAGTGTCGTACGCCGACGACACCCAGTTGGTCATTTCCCTGACTGAGGGCCCCTCGATCTCAGCGGCGAAATTTAAGAACGGGCTAGAGGCAGTTGCTCGCTGGATGTCACACAATTGCCTCCAGCTGAACGCTGGCAAAACAGAGGTGTTGCTTTTGGGCAAAAACCCTGACTATTGGACTGATCACTGGTGGCCATCCGCTTTGGGCCCGACCCCCTCCCCTAAAAATGTGGTAAAAAACCTTGGCGTCTGGGTGGATGCATCCCTTACCTTCCAGACCCACACTAAGAACCTGGCTGCCACCTGTGTGGGCCTGTTGAGGAACCTTCATCCTATTCTTGGCTTTTTTGATCGCCATACGCGTCAACTTATAGTCCAATCCACCTTCCTGGCTCGGCTGGACTACGCCAATGTCCTTTTCCTCGGCCTTAATAAAGCTGAGATGATGCGGCTTCAACGCATTCAAAACTCTGCCGCCAGGGCAGTTGTAGGCCTCCCCCGAAGGTGTTCTGCCAGAAACACCATCCAGAAACTACACTGGCTACGCATAGAAGCCCGCGTCCAGTTTAAAGCCCTCACTACGGTCTTTAAAATTCTCAAGACTGACTGTCCTGGTCTCCTGCGTCCTCTCCTAGAGCCCTACATTCCTCAGCGGGCCCTACGTTCCTTGGGTCAAAACTTGGTTGTTACCCCACGTATAAGGCTAAGCAGAATGGGCGGTCGCTCTTTCAGAGTCCTGGGGGCAAGGCTCTGGAACTCCCTCCCATCTCACATTCGTTCCATAACTAATCTGCTCGCCTTCCGCAAATCGATCAAAACACTTCTTTTTTCCCCATCCTAATTTCTTATTGCCTCTCCGTTCCATTTCCCCCTCTTGGTTTTGTTATAGTTTAGCGCCGGGACGCCTCGTTGCTGGGGCAGCTGTTCGCGCTCAATAAAACGTTATAACATAACATAACATACACATTGGAGTGGGTAGACACCTAGTCACATGGTTATACAAGGCAATCAGAGAGCTGCTTCTACGGCCCCTAGACTCACTACGGCAGACGTGGGAGGAAGAAGTTGGCCGGGTATTTAATGATAAGGAATGGGAAAAAGTCCTGGAGTATCCCAAAAAAGTCTCTAGAAACGCCCGCTTTCGAAACATCCAATTCAATATACTCCAAAGAGCAGACCTCACCCCGTAACGACTCCACCGGTCCTATCCTAACACACTTTTCGTATGCCCTCGATGTCAGGTCCCCGATGCTGACTTTAAACACATGTTTTGGGATTGCCCCATCATTTAACAATACTGGAACCGGGTGCATCATATACTTCAGGAAGTAACTGGTAACACAACCATGTCCACATGGGAGGCAAGCGCGCTGGGGTTGTTCCGCAAAAGGAAAACCGAGAAAGTGCCTAACCGATTGGCCTCGTTGGCCATCCTCCTAGCAAAAAGGGGGATAGCCATGCACTGGCGGGCCCCGGCTGGGCCCCCGGAGCCAGCATGGACAGGGGCAGTGGAGAAATGGGGGCAGCGGAAGAGGCAGTGTTACGAGACGAGGAGGTGAAAGGCATACAAAAACACCCAATTTCCCTTGAATGGGCGCAACTGATGCACCTATTCACCCAGGTTACAACGCAACCACCATCCCTTCCCACTTCCCAGACTCAATCCGTACTGGGCTCCTCGCAGGGACGGATAGAATAGGTCTCACGAGTAAATACTGGTCCCTAGGCCGTAGGATAGCCTGCCACTAACCCCACCCCCCTCCCGACATACACAGCTACCACCTGAGGCACCCACCACCCATGAAGCACCGACCACAGCCCACGCCACTAACCCGTATTCAGAATTTTAATTTTTCCCTTTTCTACCCGTAATAGGATGTCCGCAGCACCCTCCCCCAGTTAACTTCACCCCCGAAAGTTAATAGTTCTCCTCAAATTATGGAAGTTCCGGTTCCGATACACAGTTCTCAGGAATGCATACACCAAAGGCCTGGTAAGGAGCACTATAGGGACATGTAGAGGTAATGCACAGAGTCCCCGGATGCCCCAAACAATGTCGACTGCATGGCCTGTGCCCCACAGGGTGATGGCACTGGAGGGTGGACTAGGGAGTTATCCACAATGAGTGGTAGTTACAGATACGTAAGGGAACTAAGTCTAGGATGCTAACCCCAACTGTCGAATTGGCATCCTACCACTGTCCGATGCATAGCTACTAGTCATGAATCACTGTAAAAAAAAAATTATGATACTGTAAAAACTGTGAACGCTTGCCAGGATACTTGATGTATTGCGATATAAACTCTCAATAAAAATATTCAAACAAAAAAAACAAGGCTGAAACCTATGGTTTTTCAGTGAATTTCTAAGGTTTTTTAAATGCTAATTTTTAACTATAACATGGCTGAAACCTATGTTTTTTTCAGTGAATTTTAAAGTTTTGTAAATGATAATTTTTAAATGTATTAATTGTTATATTTTTATACTGATTTTCTACATTATTTTAAATTATTTATTTTGAGATTTTATTTTTTAAATTACATTACCTATTTTTTATTTAAATAGAAAAAAAATGTTTTAAAAAATATTGAAATTGTAATAATTTTTTTAATGTAATATTTTTTTAGTTTATATATATTTTATATAGCAGGCAATGATATCCTATGGAAGGAAATTCAAGTTACTGGTAAGTGCAGTTAAATTTACTTTTCAGGAATAGTAGTGAGCTAGATTGGGGAATTAATTCCTCTTCAATCCTGAGGTCCCCTGTGAGCCAACTAGCCCACCAGGTACCTCCAGTATGCGCCAGGCAGCTGTGTTGCAGAGAGTCGTTCAAATGGCACGCCCCCTTTTTACAACACTCTGCAACACAGCTCCGTGGCGCTTACTGGAGATACCTGTTGAACTAGTTGCCCCCTACGGGACCTCTGGATTGAACAGGAATTAATTCCCCAACTTAAAACGCGCCTCAGGGCATGTTTGCACTCACATCACCTCAAGCCAGCCCCCTACCTTCACCACTGCGCTAACGCGCCCTGTAGAGTGTTCTAAGTTGGGGGATTAAGTCCCCTTGCATACTGGAGGTCCCTGGGGGCCAACTAGCCCACCAGGAATCTCCAGTATGCGCCAGGGGGCTGCATTGCAGAGGGGTGTAATGAGGCCACGCCCCTTTGTACACCTCTCTGCAATGCAGCTCTTTGTACACCTCTCTGCAATGCAGCCCCCGGGCGCGTTTGCAGAGGGAGAACTAATTCCCCTTGCATACTGGGGGTCCATGGGGGTCAACTAGCCCACCAGGAACCTCCAGTATGCGCCAGGGGACTGCATTGCAGAGAGGTGTAATGAGGCCACCCTCTATTTTACACCTCTCTGCAACGCAGCCCTCTGGCATGTTTGCAGAGGGGGAACCAATTCCCAGCGCATACTGTGGGTCCATGGGGGCCAACTAGCCCACCTGGAACCTACAGTATGCGCCAGGGGGCTGCGTTGCTTTGCCCCGGGGGGTGGTGGTCCCCGGGGCAGTGTGGGGGGGATTGGGCCCCCCCACACTTCTTTTTCACTATTCCCCCGGGATTTGGTCCCCCTGGGGGGTAATTTAAAAAAAAGCAGACCGGATTAAAAAAAAAAAAATGGGGCCTTGGGGGTCCTTGTGGGACCACCTGAGCAGGCCTAGGGGGTCAGGGTGTTTCTACCCTCCCCCCTTTTTGCATTCTACACGTTTGTTTTTCTGCTTTCTTGTGCCTCGGTCTACCGAGCACAAGATGGCTGCCAACACTTCCTGGCTTGGAGTGTTCACAGCCAATGAGCATGCAGCTCGTACTCGGAAAGGTATGTGTACGGTACTCGTACTCCGCGGTTTTTTTAACCGCAGAATTTGCGCTGTGGTCGCAAATCCTTCCGAGAAATAATTTTTAAAAACTACGAAGCGCGGGCTCCCGCTCTTCTTTATCAAAAAGCCCCTGGGTGGACCAGGTCCTGGGGGCATTCGCCAATTAATTTGCAGGCGCTCCCACAGCCCTGTGGACCGCCACCTCCACGGGGCCTATTAAATCGAATGCGGGGGTCACGCGGCCCCCCGCAGCCACCTTGGGTGCTCGTGTGGACTGGCCTCAAGTGTGTCTCGTGGTGATGGATAGCGCACCTGCCTCGGTGGCGCTCACAGATCCCAGCTCTCCCTCTCTACCCACCCGAGAGCTCTTCATTTCCCCCTTCCCTGGGGCTGGCCAGAGGAAAGAGGCGGCCGGGGACTCCCCTGATGGTGGCTGATATGCTCGCTCCACTTCCCGCTTCAGCCCGATGCTGTCCGCACTTCTTCACACGGGTGCTTGAATATTTCATGGCACTCAGCACTGGCTGCACGTCCCACTCCAGCCCCCGGTGCCCTACTTATGATGCCTGGTTTGCTGTGGTACTTACAGAGATGAGGGAAGCAGTGCACAGCATTAAAGAGGGGAGGAATCTCAACTTGAACACCTCTGACCCACGCCCAGTGCTTCAAGGAGGAAAAACACTTTTCTGATGAGATTTAAAGGAGCGGGGATTTTGGTGGGGACAGGTTCCCCCTTTCTTGGTTAGACACGACCGTGCCCCAGTGCTCCTATTTTAATTGCTCCACTCTATAATTTCAACAAGAGACAGCATACAGGCAGATGACTGTGGCCTGTGACAGGCGTGTGTATGCAAGTGGGGCCTTTTCACATACACCCTGCCCCCATCTCGAAGAGAGCAGATGAAATGCTGGGGCCACGAGAGGGGTAGGGTGCTGGGGGAGGGAGCTCTGACTTACCCAGTCTTTTCTCCTCAGGAGATGGCTGGTGAAGCCGAAGATGATCTCCGAGTCCAGGCACAGGGCGCAGATATCCAGCAGGCTGGGGGGCTTGCGGGTGGGGCTGGTAGAGTCCCCCGAGGGCTCCTGGAAATCCATGGCTCCGGTGTGGGGTGCCTCAGGTCCTGCTCTCAACGCTTACTCTTTCATCCTGAACTCATGTGCGGGGCACCACAACAGTTCCTTCTCTCCTGGATGCTCCCGGACAGTAAAGTCCCCATATGAGGGATCACTTCTGGACGGCGCACATGGCCATGCCCTCAAAAGCACTCTTCCCCTTGTTTGGGGGTTGGGGTGGTCCGCTGGGTGGACAGAGCCCAGCTCACCTCACCCTTCCATCCCGTGGTCAGGAGGGTTCCTGTAGTGAGGTACCATGCAAGCCGGAGGCTCCTCACCTGTCCAGTGAACTCATAATGACCCCTAGGGCTGCGGCACGCTCCGGTCCCCTGGGAGGACAATGTGGGTAGCGCACCACACACAGCCATTTGTAGCCCAGCCCCTTCTCAGGGCTCCTCGCCAGCGGTGGGCTGAGGACTCCTGGCACTGTGCCTCCACTGCCCGGAGCACCTCTCACCAGGTCTGCCTTCCTACCTCGGATCCGCGATGAAATCTCCACATGCACTTTATCCACAAGACCCCTCGGCATCTCCTGCTCAAGCCGCAACAAGAGTTCAAACAAGTAATGCAGAGAACTCCGTAAAAGCACTCTGCAGGCAGGTCCTAGTTGCACCTCGCACGGTTTAGTCACCAGACTGGGTCTCGGGGGGCTGAGAGAAGCCAATCAACGCACTTCCCGTCAGAGGAGGCAGGAAAAGGCAGAAGCGCGCTGCTCTAGCTGCATTCAGAGGGACTGCACTGGCAGGGAAGGTAGTGTGAGGCTGGATCGGTCCCAGAGTGTGAGCCGGGGTGCGGTGACAGCAGCGCACATGCTGTCAGCACTTGAGTACTCAGCAGTGACATCCACAGGACCGACTTGAATTATATTCCAAATAATGGCGACCACTGAGCAGTGGACCGAGGCGGGTGTGTCCCAAAGGCCAATGCGTCCCAAAGGCCAGTGCCTCCTGTCTTTTGCGCCTCAGCGGAGCACCGCACTGACACTGCAGGGTGTGTCCGTGCTAAGGTGCAGTGCAGGCAAGCTGTGAGGGAGCCTGCTGCCACTCAGTGCCTATGCTTGCAGTGTGTGTGTGAGGGCAGTATGGGGAGCTAAAGGTATGTGCTGATGGACCTCACAACCCACAGCAAGTGTTTGGCAGTGTGCATGTGTGTCATTGTGGAGAGAAAGGCATTGCACAGGAGCTAGTGGTGTTTGTATGGTATGTACCCCTACTGCCGAGTGTGTGGAAGGCAGAGTGGGAGGTCAGACAGTGTGTGATGAGACCTCCCAGCTGCAGGCACCAGAGGTGTGTGTGTGGGTGTCTGTGTGTAGATGTGGGTGAAGTACGGTGAGTGCGGGCTGGCAAGGCACGTCTTGAGACACTTCTGTAAAATGTGCGGTTCCTGATGGGGGTGGTAGCGGTGCGTGGATTGTGGAGTGCAGGCCTTGGAAGGCAGTGTGTGTGTGCGGAGACCTCTCTGCTGCAGGAGCAGCAGGGGCTAAAGATACATGTGGGTGAAGGATGATTGCTGATGTGTGGCTATGTGTATGGCTTGCTGCAAGAGTTGGAGGTGTGTAGGAGGGAGGCTGTTGAGGGCTGGCGGTGTGTATGACTTGGCAAGGGAGGTGGTGGTGTGGGACAGTGTGTAGGAGAGAGGATTGTAAGGGCTGGCAGGGTATGTGCTGACTGTCCAGCTGCAGGTGCTGCAGACCTGTGTAGACGGCAGACACTAAGGGATGTAAGTTTGTATGCTGAGAACCCTCCTGTTGCAGGCGCTGAAGGGGCATGTGTTTGTGGAGGACGGTGTGGGGCGCGAGATGGTGTGTATGCCAGACCTTCCTGCCACAGGGCCCAGGGGCGTGGTTTAGTGTGTGTCTGGGGCAGAGTGAGAGGGTGGGCGGGGTGTGCATTGAGAGCATCCAGCTGTAGATGCAGTGGTGTGAGGAGGGCGGGGGATGAATACAGGCAGTGTGCGGATCTCTTGGTGCGGTAGGCTTCTCCTATGCAGAAGCTCGAGGCGAGCTTCTCACGCCAACTCCACTTCACACCCACCCCCTTCCCATCTTCTCCCCAGCTGGGCTCTGTCCAGAGGAGCACCAGTGCCACTAATTGCTAAGCTCTCCATGACGTCACTGGAGGGCGCCATCGGCTCTCTCATGCCGTTTCCTCAACTCATGAACTCACAGTGAAAAGTAACATCACTAGTCTCAAAACCACGTTACCTCACCAGTTCTATCAAACAATTCTTTCTGATTACTTTTACATCCTTTCTTCTCAATCCTGGTCCTCCTTAAACCCACCAGAGATCTTAGTCCCTATCACCATATTTATCTGGTGTTAATAGTGCAGGCACTGTTCACTTGTACAGCTTATGATGAAAATGCGAGTACCTTTTGGTCAGCATTCAGACTTTCAAGTCAACCCCATATACATTTCCCTATCTGTGCTTCAGATCCACCTAATAAGGTAATAATACAATTTATGTAAAATAATGCAGGGAAATGAGGCCCCATACTAATACATTCTAGGAGGAATTCATTGTGTAAATGTGATCCTAATGACTCATACTTGTACTCCTTTCTCAAACTTGGGATCTCTGTAACTGAAAGAATCCTATAGAAAGGATCAATCCCAGGGAGACCAGATTTTGAGAACCAAAAAACCGGGACAGACCAGAAATAAAAGTAGGACTAAAGCCTTTAATCTTACTTCCATATCTGGCCTGTCCCGGTTTTGACTACCTTTGTAAATCTGTGCCTATATTCAATAGACTTATAAATATGTGTGTGTGTGTATATATATATTCACTGAAAAAACCATAGGTTTCAGGCCTTACGTAGTTAGGAATTAGCATTTAAAAAAAATATTGAAATTGCTCCTATATAGTTAGTTTTACTAACTATATTTCGCGCACCCGCAATCCACTGCTGATGATGTCACATATTACATCATTCATGACATGGTCAGTGACACCCGAGAGCCAATCCGCTTTCCGCTCGCGCACTTCCGTGGCGCCTCGGGTGTGCTTACCGGTACGCGTACCCAAAGCGCTCGGAGCGCGCATATAGATATATATGTGTTTTTTAAGTTAATTTTCATAAAAACCACTGGAGCGATTTTCACCAAATATAGAAAAGGCACTACTACGTACCAGTCCCTACCATTTTGCCAAGTTTGGTGTAATTCTGTTCAGCGGTTCGGGCTGTAGCCGTGTCTAATCGTCCTATGGAAATTAACATGGGGAAAACACATTTTGGGACCCCCCTTTTTACTCGGCCCCCGCTTGACGAATCCCCCCGAAACTTTCAGGGAAGGAGCGGAGCGTAACGGACCATCTTTTCTGAGAAAATCGCGTACATTCATTAACCGGCGCCAAAGTTATTCCCAATAGAATGGTGTGGGTTTCCTATGGAAACTAGGTCCTAACTATATATACCTACTGGCGATATATATATATATATATATATATATATATATCTGAAAAGAAGCATAGGTTTCAGGGGCATTATAGTTCCGAATTAGCATTTAAAAAGCATAGAAATTCACAGAAAAAAACGTAGGTTTCAGGGGCCAGGGGCGTTATAGTTAGAAATAAGCATTTAAAAAAACCTTTGAAATTCACTGAAAAAAACATAGGTTTCAGGGACGTTATAGTTAGAAATTTACATTTAAAAAACCTTAGAAAGTCTCGGAAAAAAGCACAAAAAAAAGGGTTGTTATAGTTAGTTGGACATTTCACTCGTACAAAACCAGTGAAATTCGGCGGTTATAGTTAGTTCAGCCAACTATAACTCGCGCCCCCGCAGTGCACTGCTGATGACGTCACATATTACATCACTCATGACATGGTCAGTGACATTACTCATGACATCACTGATGACATCTCAAATGACATCACTGATGACATCTCTGATGAGATCATCCATGTGAAAATCTGATTCATCTCACACCCTAATATAACCTTTGATACACCCTCTCTAAATTAGACTGCCATTCTCAAAACCATCGATACTCCAACACAAATAACTACATAGCCACTCACTGATTCTTAGGTCTACACACACATCCACTCACTCACCCCTACAGTCACTCATACTTTGTCACTCATCAGTACAGCACTATCATGAGCACTCATACACCTAAATAGACACTCACACACTGCCACTCATCCATAAAGTTACTCGCACACCTAGTCAGTCATGCAAAGAATCAATCACACTCCCATTTACTCACCTATACAGTTATACACACACCACCTCACTTACTCATACAGATACTTACACATACTTACCCTCTTATACAATCACTGAAACAAGCACACTCATCCAAACAGGCACTCTCACAATCACTCTCTCGCATATAATCATGTATATACTCCAACACTCCCATATACTGACTTTCACAAATGAAGTTACTCACACGTACCACTGAGACATCCATTCACTCACCAACAAACCCATACACACACTCACCCATACATACAACCCTTCACAGATGCACTCTTGAATCCATACAACCGTGAATCACCCACTCACATATCTAGGCACAGATTCCCCCCCCCCACCACACACAGACACTCAGGCACCCATACAGCTACTCAGATAGCCAATCAATAAACCATTTAGACACTTATGTAGCTATTCACCAGCCCATGCAGCCACTTACACACCAACAGACAGACTGATACGGACATTCACACAGTTTAATCACTAACCCATGCATTCAGTAAGATACGTTTAATCACTCACTTAGACAGTCAGACATGCACCTACTAAATCATCCATTCAGACACTCATACACCCACTCATTCTTCAATACACCTTGGCCTATATATATTAAACATATTTAAACTTTAGAGAAACAGTCATTGGATGATGTCATCAGTGATGTAATATGTGACGTCAACACCACACAATACTGAAATGTCCTCAAAAACAATTCACAACAAAAGCTTCTTGTTCTGTTTTTTTTGTTGTATTTTATTCTTTCTTTAAGTTTTATTCTCCATGTCAATCAATCCAAACCAGTCTTAAATACTGTAAGCAGTCAGAAAAAGCCAACATGTGTTTCACGCTCCACTGCGCTTGTTGTTCTTACACTCCCCTTGCTTCAGTTTAAATTAATCGCTTCTTCAGTAATTTGTTCCTTCTAAAGTTCTTTTAAGGCATGTAATGAGTCCTCTTAGATATCCTCTTAGGTGTATGTCCTTCTCCTTCTAGATGATATAAAGTATGGTTTCCCCTTGATACGGATTGACTCTAGGCTGGAAGCCTTCTGGTCCTTCTCCTTCCGTTCTCAAACGCATATATATATATATATTAGTGCATCCGACCTAGGGGCAACCCTTTCTTCTTTTTTTAAAAATATATATATATATATATATATATATATATTCTGTATGCAGAATGGCTGCACTTTTCCGTCAGCTGCCACCTGTGGATACCTACCAAACACACATGTTTCTCAAAATGAGATGTCCAAGGTGGTATACCTAGATACCAAACAGTTTTCTTACCCACAATGCCCTGCAAACCTCAGACTTCACGTAAAATTCCATATAAAGATTCCTAACGCTGCGTGAAGTGCATGGACTGGTGGCTCAGTGGACTAATGCGTTCACTGCAGGGACCTGTGTTCGACCTCATGGTCACAGGTTCAAATCCCGGCTGGTCCACTCAGCCTTTCATCCATCTGAGGTTGATTAAATGCGTACCATTGAGTTAGGTAACAATAAACATCTGTTATTCAGCGCCAAGATACCCAAGGGTGAATGTGCGCTTTACACAAACACGTTATGTTATGGAAGGTGGATTTAAGGATGTGAACTGGGAGTTTATGCACCATCACCATCTTTGTCAGGGAGACTCAACCCTGCACTGTTAGTGGTAACGTACACCAGAAAGCCATCTGAGGCTGCAACAAGACTTTAGCCCTGGTAAGGTTCCCATCAAATAGATCTTGTGTCTCATGATATATTTATCCCAAGATAGAGGATTGTGCGGGGTAACCAAGGCACCGGGTAAGCATCGCCCTCCTAATGCTTCTGGGGGCAGTCTGGGTGCAAGGGGAATAAGCAGGACTTAGCCCAATTCACAGCTAGGCCTGACACTTCTCGGAATTCTCACAACTCTGTCTGAATTCCAGCTATGCCCTCCCGAATGTACCTTATGTATATCAACACATCATGTACATATAACGAGATATGTGCCTCACCATGAAGCGGTATACCCCAGGTTTGTCCCTGTTGCCTCTATCGCTGGCCCAGAGGCTCCATCGCTAGGGCAAAGAGCGGGCCGGACCGAGGACAGCCCTGCCTCATACCCCTGCTCACTCTAAAGGGGGAAATACACTGACTATCTTTAACTCGGACGGTAGCCTTGGTGTATAGGAGCCGAATGAGATTTAGTAGCCGCCCGTGATGCCAAAGACAGTCAAGCCCTAAAAAAGATACTTCCAATGCACCATGTTGAAACCCTTCTGTAGGTCCAGCACCAAACAAGCTGCATAAGGCCACTGAACCCGGTAAAGATCCAACATTCAATGTACACGGCTGATATTAAGGACCATCCAGGAACCAAGGTATTCTGATCCGGATGCACCAGCCCTGGCATATGTTTGTATATTTGGATTGCTGTGATCTTGTAACAACACCTGATAGTCAGACCCCAGCATGAACAGCGCTCAGAAGGAGGCAAGCGGCAGGTGATCTTTGCCTGACTTCGGGAGAGACTCAAGAGACTCGCGTATCTTATTTGGGAGATGCCCCTCCAACCGGGCTACCTGATGTATTTCCAGCAGCTTGAGGGCAAGTTGAGCCTCGTATGTCTTATAGAATTCTTTAGCGAATCCGTTGAGGTCCTGAGTTTTGCTAGTCACTGCCCCACATATAGCTGCACACACCTCCTATAATGTAAGAGAAGTATTCAAGTCATTCCTATCCAAGGGATCAATCGTAGTGAGGGTCACTACAGCAAGAAGTGATCTTTGGCTTCTCGTCGATTCACAGGGGGTGATGGAGAGCCTGGTAATGTGCAGTAAATGCTTCGTGTATGCCCACCTGATGCATGAACACCTGCCCACCAGGAGTTCTAATCATTGTAATCAGTGTAGCTTGGATGGCTCTGCGCAAGAGCCAGGCTAATAACAGGCCTGACTTCAGAGTGCATTTCGCTTGATATGCTTGGAATCTAGACAGCACAGTTGCATAGTAAATTGACTATGGTGTTCTAAGGCTGCTGTGATCTCTCCTACATGTGCACTATCAGCATGGGCCGTGGCATCCAGAGACTCCTCATCTTGATTCAAATCATTCTGCAGTTTCACCCTTATCCCCACAACCGTATGAAGGCAATGCCCATGAATTACAACGTCCCATGAATTACAATGTTCATTGCTTCCCAATTGATCAATTTACAGGTGGAAGTTCCCCAGTTGTCTGTCTAGCTACGGTGTAGCGACCGGGACATTATAATACACAATACTCGCACCAACTGTCCTTACTCTGATGGTCAACAGTAAGCTATCCATTTTTTCGGACTTTACTGCAAAGGTACATGCTAAGAGGGTCTTGTTTCTGGAAGCAAGGAAAGCACTACGGGAGGAAGGTATCCATTACTTCTTCATATTCCTGGCCAAGCTTCAAATAACCCTGGATGGTAAGACATACTTTTATGACTCCCTGGAGGCAGTGTGGTCCTGATTTAGAGACTTCTAGAGTGGGTGCACCGCCTAAACGGCCACTGAGTGGCCCTGCAGCATCGATTAAACTGAATTAAAGGAGACTGTCGATCCGCCAGGAGGGCGACACTGCGGAAACCCAACTAGTCTCAGACAGCAAAAGAGAGACTGGCGGCTCGGTTGGGTGGTGATGTCGACTGAGATGGGTGAGGGAGGCACTGACAGGTCGTCAGACCACAAAACTGGTCATTCAGACACTGGGGACTCCATTCAAAGTGATGCAGCACTTTGAGTGGTGACACCAAGGTTGGTGGATGAACTGTTTTGATTTCTGGACATGTGGCTTGTACTTGCCTGGTGGTAAGATAAGGAAGGGGAAGTTCTTTCTTAGTAACTCCGTGGGGGTGGGCAGGTATGTCCGGGGAGGGCAGGCTTTGTTGGGGAGTCATGGAGCACTGGACTCCTACACTAGAAGATGACATCCTTTTGGTCCAGGACATGGACATGACTGTCTGCTACTGCTTTTGGGTAATGAGCTGAAGGGGAGAAGATTCAAGTACATTCACACATAGCCTACCCCCGACCAGATTGCCCCTGCTGGGACACTAGAGGTGGCCATCTACTTGTAATGCTTTTGTTTCACAGGTTTGGGCAGTCCGCTGTTGTATGGCTGCCCTGGAGATGGAAAGTTACTAGTTTGGGGTGTTTAGCGATAATTCGGATGTTTACTAATGCTCCTGCTGAACGTGGAGGTGGGGGGCCCGAGGGTTGTGGTGGTTCTAAGACGCAGCCTTATTGAGGGTCAGACAACCACACCATGAAGTGAAGATATTATCGTAGAATGTGAGAGGAATGACATCGGCGGCTAAGCGCCATAAAATTCATAGCTACTTTTCATTTCAGGTGGGCACATATAGTGATGTTACAGGAGACACATCTCAAAGCAGAGGAGCAGGCCCGGTTGAGACGCACGTGGTGAGGTCACCTGTATTGCACCTTATACTCTCCATTTTCGAGACTGGCGTTACTGTGGATCAGATCCGGCATGCCATTTGAGGTGGAGCATTCTCCGATAGACCCTGAATGCCATTATGTACTGGTACGCGGCGGGTTACTAGAGAGAGTGCTCACGGGGAGTGTCTATGCCCCAAACCAAGACCAACTGAAATATTTTAGGGCTCTTTCCATCCCATTCTCATCCATAGGCATGGACAACCTCCTTATTGGAGGAGACTTTGTCGCGGATATAGAGCTTGACAGGTCGACGCCCCCACTGCGGGGCACTCTGACCTCCAAGATTACCAAAGAGTTCAGGGTGTGGATGAACCAGTGGAAACTTATAGATGTTTGGAGAGTGCAACACATGCTATTATGAGACTATTCTTATTTCTTTGACTTGTATAGCCTGCATACCAGATTAGATAGGTTTCTTTGTTCGACACATCTGTGCCCCACTGTGACACATACTGAGTATTTGGGGCACACACACTCTGTACGCCAAACTTAACCTAGTCCATACTAATAGGCAATAATTCAATCATCTGTTGTGATGGCTACTACTACAGACTCAACGTAGTCTGTTTGTAATCGTAATCCTATCAACAACGTGTGCCTCTTTCATATCTTCTATGAACCCACTCTACATGTCTCTATGTGATTGCTTGTATGTCAAGCAATCACTCTACTAAGTATGAAAAGGTAGAAAAAGTGTGGAGAGGAAGGAAGGAACCTCACGGGAGCAACCACCAGGGAACTACTGACTGGTACTCGTCAGTGTGTTCCTTTCATCATCGGCTCCTTCCAACCAAAAGAAACAAAGTTGCAAAGAATGGTGTAAAAGAGAAACAATAAAAAACAACTCATAAAGTGGTGGTCCCTATACTACACACATGTGCACTACTACCCCCTAAGTAGTGAGAGCCGCTATCCGGCGCTCAACTGCTATTAAAACTGGGTCAGGTATCCCTGGCTGTCTGAAACTTTATTCTATGCTGGGTACCTGCACCTATTAAAACCAACACTCAACAGTTGTGCTTCGGTTTAATATGTAGGAAGCCAACATGATTCGTTGCCTGTCATTCTTGGTCGGCAACTTCTTCAGGGCTGGGGGTTACCTTTGCCACACTCTTCTGGAATCTTCCAGTGTTTTAACTCTACAGACATATAGAGAAACATCAACAAAGAAATAAAATATAGAGGGACACTGTTAGATGTAATGCCCTTTCTATAGACCAATATTCACAAACCAACTGTTCATAGGACTTGCCGTGTTTACCTTGTAAGGGGTGCGCAGTCGCATACCTATGCTTGACTCCTGTACACGCTTTTTGCTGTGTCGGCCCCTACTGACAGAGGCGGTCGCTTAGTGTCAACCTATGGATATCACAAGGAAAACAAACATTAAAATAGGTTTAGAAACACGAGTAGTTTGATAATTTGTAAGGGAACGCCCTCATTTACTAGCTCGCTTATGTACAGGTCTCTAATTGTTTCTACCGGGAGACCTCCTATACCAACAGCCTCAATTCAGCCTCACCCGCTAATTAGCGCCATGACCAACAGCCGTGCTTAGCCCGTTTACAACCTCACCGAGCAACGCGAGGGCCGCAATGGCGACCTCCAACTCAACCCACCCGGTGTTGTGGGGAAGGCTGAGCGCTTGGCGTTACTAACATACAAGAGATGCAAAGCGCATATCAACCCTTCACTGATAGTTACCGGTCAGCCCAATCGAGTGTGTCCCAGGCCCCGCTCTCCTTACCGTCACTCAGATGAGATATCGCTAAGTCTCCACCTTCGACCTTCCACCTTTTGCCCTCCCTCACAAGCCACTGGTCTGGAGGTTGCGGTTTTTGAAGAGAAAGTATTGCACGACATTGAGCAACTAGAACAGTCAGACCGGAAGCGAAAGTACCCGAATATGAGCAAGGCAGAATGGGAAGCAGTTAAATCCTTGGAAAATAATGATCGGGTGACAATTAATCCGGCGGACAAGGGCGGCGCCGTTGTTGTGATGCACACTACGGACTACGAGACCGAAGTTATGCGGCTGTTAGGGGCACGACAGAACTATCAGCCTCTAGCACGTGACCCTACGAGTGAACTTCTAACAATAATTACATCAATGGTGACCAGTGCCAAAGAAAAGAAATGGATCACGGCAAAAGAGATGGATTTCTTAATTAATTCCAAATCTAAGACACCGGCATTCTACATAGTGCCTAAAGTCCATAAGGCCCAACGTCCACCACCGGGACGCCCGATAGTTGCAGGTATCCAATCTGTATTGGAACCACTGTCCCAATTCTCTGACTTCTTTTTACGTGAGTGTGTCATTACCCAAGCCTCATATGTGCAGGACACGACCGATGTCCTCAACATCTTAGAAACTACCAAATATGATCCTACACGACAATATCTAATCACTATTGACATCGAGTCGCTATATATGAGTATCCCTCAGGATGCCACGCTGGTGGCAGCAGCGCGAGCTCTAGCGACCAGAGAGTGGTTTTATGACACACCACAATCGTTTGTCCTTCAATGTGTAGAGTTAGCCCTCACACGTAACTTCTTCCAATATAAAGACCAGCTGTATCTACAGGTATCCGGGACGTCGATGGGGGCTACATTTGCCCCTAGTCTAGCCTGAATCTATGTTGGACAGTTTGAACAGCACTACATTGATCATCCATCGAACCCGTACCAGAGGAACATCTGTCTCTGGAAACGGTTTATCGATGACGTGCTTTGTATCTGGGAAGGCACTGACTCCGAGCTACTAACATTCTTCACGTGGCTAAACAACTTGGACCCGTGCCTTAAATTCACCTGGCACTATCACAGAGAAACTGCAGTGTATCTCGACCTGGATATTGAGGCCAAGGGCGACCGGCTTACAACACAAGTTCATAAAAAGCCCACAGATAAAAACTCATTGCTCCACTATGGCTCATTCCACCCCCGTGCACTTCGTGACAACCTGCCGGTTGGACAGTTTCTCCGTTATCGTAGAAACTGCAGCACTACGGAGAAATATGTACAATCAGCGAGTGATCTGGTGGAAAAATTGGAGAAACAAGCGTATCCCAGAAAAGTGGATAAGACAGCATATAAGAGGGCTTTGAACACCCCCAGATCGGCCCTGTTAGAAAGAAGCCAGAGGGATAAAGGAGAATGTCTACCAGTGGTCACTACTTTTGACCCGTTATCAACGAGAATCCGTGCAATTTTGAGAAAGCATTGGCATCTGCTTAGCACCACCAACTTCAAAATGCCGCCTCCTCGTTTCGCATTCAGAAGATCACAGAATCTTAAAGACAGATTGGTGCACTCCCGCACCAAACAACTGACATCTACAGGAGAGACACTGGCCGGACATTATCCCTGTGGAGGATGCTCGGTGTGTGGACTCACTGGAAAAACCAAAAGCGTACAACTTACCAGTGGTAAGACATGGTACCAGAATTCTCTAACGAATTGCAATACGACCAATGTGATCTATCGCTTGACATGCCCGTGCGGTCTTCACTATATCGGTTTAACTACGAGAAAAGTGAAGATCCGCATCCAAGAACACCTAAGCACGATCAAGGCCTGTCGATTAACCACCGGATTGATCGAACATTACAAAGAGTTCAAACACCAACCCAGAGAGATGTGCTGGACAATTCTGGAAAAAATCCAGGGGGATCCAACGAATACCGAAATGCGGTTAATAACTAAAGAAGCCCGCTGGATTTACCAGGAACGAGTTGACAGACAAGGTCTTAATGACCTTATCGAGTGGAATAAGGTCATTACACACTGACACGGTTAGAAAAGCTGAGACTCTATGACATGTATGTCATGTTGACCCCCCTGTACCCTCATTTCTCAGATTTATACACATAGGTGACCGCCTTACTACAAATTATGAAACATAAAGAATATACAGAATGGGCGTTTCACCTTGAATAAGAATGGGTTGTACATGTACTAGTCCATGATTAGCTGATTAAATGTATGCATTATGATAATGGTCTCTGGGAGGAGTAGTAACAGGTATTTCAGCATTGTGTGTTAGTTCCGCACTAAGTCCTCCGATGTAGTGCCGGAATTGGTCCAAAATATCGTGTTTTTACCATAACATTACTCTATGGATGTAACAACTGGGCATTACTATATGGGTCCGTGTACCACTTCAAAATGGCTGCCATATTAGCAAGTCCCGTGACGTATCACGTCACGCACGGTCCAGCGTCCCGTCTTGGAATGGGACATATATACAAACCGCTAGGCGCATCAGCGCTGCAGACCGGGAACGGGAGCCCAAGACTTAGCGATATCTCATCTGAGTGACGGTAAGGAGAGCGGGGCCTGGGACACACTCGATTGGGCTGACCGGTAACTATCAGTGAAGGGTTGATATGCGCTTTGCATCTCTTGTATGTTAGTAACGCCAAGCGCTCAGCCTTCCCCACAACACCGGGTGGGTTGAGTTGGAGGTCGCCATTGCGGCCCTCGCGTTGCTCGGTGAGGTTGTAAACGGGCTAAGCACGGCTGGTGGTCATGGCGCTAATTAGCGGGTGAGGCTGAATTGAGGCTGTTGGTATAGGAGGTCTCCCGGTAGAAACAATTAGAGACCTGTACATAAGCGAGCTAGTAAACTAGGGCGTTCCCTTACAAATGATCAAACTACTCGTGTTTCTAAACCTATTTTAATGTTTGTTTTCCTTGTGATATCCATAGGTTGACACTAAGCGACCGCCTCTGTCAGTAGGGGCCGACACAGCAAAAAGCGTGTACAGGAGTCCAGCATAGGTATGCGACTGCGCACCCCTTACAAGGTAAACACGGCACGTCCTATGAACAGTTGGTTTGTGACTATTGGTCTATAGAAAGGGCATTACATCTAACAGTGTCCCTTTATATTTTATTTCTTGATGTTTCTCTATGTCTGTAGAGTTAAAACACTGGAAGATTCCAGAAGAGTGTGGCAAAGGTAACCCCCAGCCCTGAAGAAGTTGCCGACCAAGAATGACAGGCAACGAAACATGTTGGCTTCCTATATATTAAACTGAAGCACAACTGTTGAGTGTTGGTTTTAATAGGTGCAGGTACCCAGCATAGAATAAAGTTTCAGACAGCCAGGGATACCTGACCCAGTTTTAATAGCAGTTGAGCGCCGGATAGCGGCTCTCACTACTTGGGGGGTAGTAGTGCACATGTGTGTAGTATAGGGACCACCACTTTATGAGTTGTTTTTTATTGTTTCTCTTTTACACCATTCTTTGCAACTTTGTTTCTTTTGCTTGGAAGGAGCCGATGATGATGAAAGGAACACACTGACGAGTACCAGTCAGTAGTTCCCTGGTGGTTGCTCGCGTGAGGTTCCTTCCTTCCTCTCCACACTTTTTCTACCTTTTCATACTTAGTAGAGTGATTGCTTGACATACAAGCAATCACATAGAGACATGTAGAGTGGGTTCATAGAAGATATGAAAGAGGCACACGTTGTTGATAGGATTAAGATTACAAACAGACTACGTTGAGTCTGTAGTAGTAGCCATCACAACAGATGATTGAATTATTGCCTATTAGTACGGACTAGGTTAAGTTTGGTGTATATAGTGTGAGTGGAGGCCAACCTAGGTCCTATACTCTTCCCTCTTAGCTCCGTGTGTTTGAGCACACACACTCTGACCATAACCCATTGCTTTTAGACTTCTGCCCCCTGGCGAATCCCAAGTGGCCTCTTAATCCTGCATTCCTTGAGGAGGAGTGCTTTTGGGACTTCTTGCGGACGGCGGTCTCCGAGTACTTTCAGTTTAATCAGGATATGACCCCCACCAGGAGAGTAGAGATGGAGGCCTTTAAAGTGGTGGTGGGGAGGCACTGAATGGGACAGACAGTGATGTTAAGAAAAGAGCTGTTGAGGGAACTCCCCACAGTGGATGCCGACTTACACAATCGGGGCAACAGACTGTTGTCCCACGCTGTGACGCATAAAGCAGTGGTTCCCAAATTGTGGTCCACGGACCCCCAGGGGTCCATGACACATTCCCAGAGGGTCCGCTGGCAGCGGTTTTAAAAGCTCTGCAACATTCCTTGTATAATCAGCAGTTTTCAGGCAACAATGAAAGTGATAACTCCAGTGATTA
Organism: Lissotriton helveticus; assembly: GCF_964261635.1. Lineage (NCBI taxonomy): Eukaryota > Metazoa > Chordata > Amphibia > Caudata > Salamandridae > Lissotriton > Lissotriton helveticus. The sequence goes on from NC_136057.1 coordinate 773,338,804, forward strand.
ATGTACCTGCTGGAGAAAGAGGAGTTTTTTCCAGTGGCAGATTTGACTCATCTAAGGGAGTACAGAGGGTTAATATGCCTACTGCAAAGAACGTGTACCATGCATTTCATAAAACAGTATTTTATGTGCATAGCTCAGTGGGTAACTGCTTTTGGCACAAATTCTTTTATTACTGTATAGTTTATAAGTTTCAATCGTAATCTAGCAAAGTGAGCGATGAACTGCCATCAAAGAGCTGCATGCAAACTCCATGTTAAGAGGTAGATAGTTATGTTTTTTCCCCAGTCTTTTATTTGCCGCCTGATGCCAAAAAAAATTTGTTTTGGTAGAAATAAATTCTGATTATTAAAGTCAACGCTAACCACTATGTTCTGAATCCTGAGTTTGTGCTTCTCCAGACCAAGCACTCTTAAAAAATGCATGCTAGTATGGATGACATGAATCCAACATCTTGTAGTCCCCTTCACCTTAAGTAAAATTTTCTATACACTGATTAAAGCCCAAATTATTCTTTTTCTCTGTATGTGTGTGATGTAAAGTGCTCCGACTCCCTACTCTGGCGTGATAGGTGCCTTAAAACAAATGAAATGCATGTGACAGAGGGGCTATGGAGAGATGAGAGGCACTGTTGAAGGGTGATAGTGAGGGAATCAATTAAATGCCCCAACAAAGATTGTTGTATCCTGGTGCACAGTGAGGTCATCATTTACTATGTTTTAAAAACTAAAACGATTCAATATATAATGACAAATGTGTTGTAGAATACACAATTTTTCCCAAAGCCCCCTTTGTAGTGGTCAAGCTCACTAGCTGCACTTGGTGTGCACCGTACAAGGACTGGTCTTACAACATGTGCCAGGGCGTTTTGTGTTTCCAGTCCAGCCCTGGTAGGAGCAGGAGACTCGTACTGCGAAATAAAACCAAATATTGGATAGTTAGTTACCGAGATGGACCACCAATCTTCCCATTAAAATGTTTCAAATTTTTCAAATTTTGTTCAATAATAAAGTACTAAAATCTTAGTAATTATAGTATTTGTTTGGTGCGAACACGTATTTATTTTTTTACAAATTACTGTTTTCACATAACATAACATGACACGTGTATTTTGTAAAGAGCACGTTCTCCCTAGCAACGGAACATCTTGGCGCTGAAATAACAGATGTATATTGTTACCCAACTTAATGATACTCATTTTATCGACCTCAAATGGATGAAAGGCTGAGTGGACCCACCAGGATTTGAACCTGTGACACTGAGGTAGAACACAGGCCCCTGTAGTGGATGCATTAGTCCACTGAGCCACCAGACCCAACTTTCAATGTTTGAAATTATACAAATTGCTTGGGGGTCCCCGGCATCCAGTAGTGACTCAGTAGGGGTCCTCATAGGTCAAAGGTTTGTGAACCACTGCCTCGGGAGTTTATATGGATCCTTCATATAAAGACACGTATGCCTATCCCCCACGAGAGAATTGTCCCTAAAACGGACATTGAGTGGTGAAGCCACTGGACAATGCACTGTTGACCTGCTTCCCAGAGTTTGGGACAAATGGTTGTATTTTTGTTTGTTTAATATGTTGATTGGATGAAAAGATACTTGTGACTCCATAGAGCATGCATAAACGAAGAGAGTAAGGAGTGATTTGCACGATAATAGATGATCTAAGATTATATTTTGATGTACCTGTTTATACCTCTTGCCATGTTCAATTCACAAGCCAATGTCTGATTGATGCAGTAGCTACTCATTCCTATGTATTGCTTTGTGACAGGAAAAAAACCAACATAGACATTTTTTTTTTAATCCCCCCCCCCTAGCATGGAAGGCCTGCAAGTGGACAAGGAGGGGACTGGTAGGTGAGGCGCTCCCCAATCCAGCTGTAGCGGATTATGATCCGAGAAGGTTGTCCTCAAATACACAGCACCGTTGCTAAAAGCCTTGTAGCTGGATCACAAAGTATCCGATCCAACCGAACATGCAGATGATGCAGGCCGAATAGTAGGAGAATTCCTTGGAATCAGGATGCAGTGATCTCCAACAACAATCATTCCAGCAAGAACTAGTGTTGGAGCCACTGAAAAAGGTGGGCTGCATCTATCGTGGGGAGGCCGCTAAAGCAGATGTGAATGATTTTGCTGCGGCTCAAGCACACAATTAAAATCTCAGCCCACTATCCACTGGATGTGAGCACATTTGGTTAAGTCTAACAACAATTCCCTTTGGAGTATTTATATTGGCATACTATTCATACATTCACACCTCACATCCCATTCAAAATACACTCGGGTCCGTATCTTAGTTACCAGTAAGTCGGTTCCCACTCAAGATTTGGAACACGTAAATATAACCATTTATAATTTTATTCAGTTTGGTCAAATGGCTGTGTACTCATAAAAACATCAAAATTACATTAGAAATAATACATCATGATGCAAGTTTAAAAACGAACCGAACAATATAAAAAACAATTACAATTTGTTTGGTAACCCTAGGTTACAAAATTCATTTACTTAAAAACACAATAGCATACAAAAATGGCTTCTATAATATATTCTTAAGTTCTACCAATTGACATAAACACAACACAAATTCATAGGCGAGAAAAAAGTGACATGTTTCGGAGGGTTAACAGAGGTCCAACCTCCTTCAGGCTTCTCAACACTTGGTTATGTCAGCAGTATCTATATACAGAAAAACAATTTTACACATCCTGCAATTTATAACAGATATATATATATATACAACATAAGCCAGCCATCAATTATCATTCTAAATACAACCAGTATAATTCATAAATAATTTTATCATATTGAGTGGTTATCTAAGATAGCTCACATATCTAAAAAAAAAAAAAAAAAAAATACTGGTACTGGACACTCCTAAAGACCCTACAGACAACCATTGGGGGAGGGCTGTGTTATATGAGTCCCCTCCGCATGACTAACAACCATACTAACATCCATTCATACAGCCCGAATCACTAAAACAGGATGGGCTAATTATGCACCACTCTACTTAGTCAATGTTCAATAATTCCAGTGTGGGATCTCCATAACCCAACATCCCCGTGCCTAATGTACCGATGTCAAAATGTTACATAATATAAAGTAACAAACCGGGCAATAGCTCCTCTTCCCCTTGCATTATCTAAACATAGGTTTACCAAGACGGGCTAATTACGCTCCATCTTAACTGCCTAGTCATGTCTTTATACCGAGCTGGCATTTCCTTCCTTCTCTGGCTATCGATGGCAATATACTTAAAATACCATTGATTCTTTTGGAGTAAAGTCTATTACTTATTTACTCTTTTTATTTGTACAAGACTGCAAGTGGCTTTGTATATAGCGCGGAACCATTTATCTATAGGTTTGACATTAAAGGAACGCCTAATAATGTAGGGATACCCACCAGATGGGAACTCCTATGTCAGATTTTCTTAATCACGCTGGTCCTTTTGTTCTCAATATTAATTAAGTAAGGTCAGCTAAAAGGTTGCTGTTATTGCCGATTAGTTTCATAGAGTTCTTGAGTCCATACTCTAATTGTCCTACAATAAAAGAAACTCCATCCGTTCTTTAAAATGTATCATTCGCTTATGATTATGATCCTGTGATTACTGTACTTCCCATCAACACCTACCATCTAAGCTGACATATAGTGCACACAGGCGGGGGGAGATCCAAACAGCTGCAGGATATCGGTCCTGCAAATTGAAGGGCAGTACACATATTAGTATTGGACTTAAAAATGTGAAAGACTTTTACCATTTTGGCCCAACCGATTTTAAGTACATCACATACCTTTTTCGTGTGTCGAGAGTGTTCAAATTCTACTGTCCTGTTATGCTGAAGGGAGTATAATTATAATTAGAGTGCCCTGTTTATCAAAAAAACAGTATGTCAAAATAACCACAACAACATACTCTACCCAATATATATAAAAATGATTAAACATCGTGGAAAAGTGTGCCAACAAGCACCACTAACTAGCACCGCTAATAAGCCCTCATGGATCCATAAATCTTGAGCTCTGGACTAAAAGCGCCAGCACTTATTCAAATTTACATAATATGTTCACTCCAATTTTGAGTAAGACCTCGCCATCAACATCTGACCTCATGTGCTCACTCAAACGCCAGCATACGGTATATGCTAAATTGGGTGCCGGCACTAAATCCAAAACAACTTAACATCGTATGCTTACTTACATCACCGCCGGCATCCATTACATAATGACTATGGTGCCAACCCTTAATTGTGAACGTACATATGGTTATATCCTGATTCTTAAACAGCCTCGCCATCCATATGTAGCAAAAAAAAATTCTTTTGGTTCCCTTCCACATACACAGGCTGTCTCGCTCTCACCTCATATTTTCACCAGCGTCCCCCGTCAAACCTTAACAGTATCCGGATGCCAAAGCCTTTGACACAATTACACAGCGTGGTCCACGTATTACTCATCTCCAAAATAAAATAAAACATGCGTGTAGCCTACTGCTATCCCCGATCTGTCACTCAAAATTGCCGTAAACTCACACAAAATCCTGCCCATGATTCGGGACCCACTATATAAATTATCACCGGCCCACTTACCCGGATTGAAAAATCTCATGCGTGCACTCAGCCAATATCGGTTCGTCTAACCATCAACCCCGCTTCCTTTTATTTACAAGTTGCTGAAGCTGAAAGGGCGCCAAATCCCAATGTTTCCATGGGAGAAATCGAAGACGGACTAAACCCGCCATCCACAAAGCGTCATCTGTGTTATCAATACAGAAGACAGACTCTCGACTCAGAAAAACGGACGCCATCTTAGCATGGTCCCATTCAACGAAATATTCCAGAATGCCCCTGTATAGGTGAAGCCAACATTATAAGTTGCTATTCATAATTTAATGTTGGGGATAATTAAGTAAGTGCGTACTCCTTCACAAAAGTCTCAAATTTTATCCTGCTCATATACCACCATTCTCTTACTTGCCAACAATCGGATAACTGGCACGTTATTCCAAAAAAGATTTTTTTTAAACGAGTCCACCACGAGTCATTATAGGCCAATGCAAAAATCGGACGGCTACACTAACCCAAATGGTTATATCACTCCAGTATTACGAATAGAAATACTGATGCCATGACAACCAACTTATATAAGTCTATGGGAATTACTACATCTGTTTCTATCATTTGATTAGATTTTCCCATTCTTCCCTTGAGTTCAAACCTTACCTGACTGTATTAAAAATAGAAATATACCATTGTTCCCTAGTTTTTCTTTTTTCTTCCATGTTTCCACCTCTTCTATCAAGACTTACCTTCTCTAGAATGAACCACTCAAAATAATTTTCTTTATGTCCCTGGTCTAGGAAATGAGCTACTAGGGGAGCATTGAGTTTTTTTGTCCTGATGGCTGACTTATGCTCAACCAATCGAGTCCTTAGTTCGCGACCTGTCTCTCCTATGTATGCTGAGCCACACGGGCAACGTAAGAAGTAAATGACATTTTTACTTCGATAGTTATTCAATGTGTGCGCCTCCACAGTGCTTCCATTATGCTGTAATATCTATAACAGTCATTGATCACAAATGGAGCATGTACCACACGCAACATTCCCCTTTGCGATGGTGTTATCTAAAGTTCTCTGTTTCTCATTGGGGTTATTCCAATAAGTATGTACCAGCTGACTACGTAAATTTCTATTTTTTTTATAAGCAAACGAAGGTCTTTCCAGACTTACATCTTCCTCATCATTTAAGATATTCCAGTGCCTATTTACTGCGTTCTTTATTTTGTTACTGAGAGAGCTAAATTGGCTAACAAAAACAATTCTTTGCTGTCCCTGTTGTTTCTTGGAACCCATAAGCATCGCCTCGCGGTCCTAAAATCTAGCTCGTTTAGGAGTGTGATATTAACCTTTTTGGGTATCCTCTATCTCTCAGCTTAGTTTTTAGTATGTCAGAATGATTGTAAAAATCTTGCAAGTCTGTACAATTTCTCCTTAACCGTAAAAACGGACTGAATGGGGGCGTGGCCAAGATGGCGGCGGAGTAGGACGTGCATCTAAGTCCCTCCGGCGCCGTTACCTGCTTAGCCTTGACTAGCTATCTCCCTCGGCCATCACGAGCGATCTGCACGCACAAGCTGTCTTCCCGCCGCAGCGAAGATCCCTCTGGTGCCTTCTGCTCGGTGCCCGGAGTGCGGAGATCGGAATCGCGGCCTGGTCGATCTCCGGGTGAGCGGAGGGGCGGGCGCTGGCTCCGGGGCTGGTGCTGTCCCCCGGGGGTCTCCCATCTACCCGGTATGTGCGGCCCTGGTGTCGCCTGTTGCCCCGCGCACCGGAGGACTATTTGAGCCGTGCTGTCCGCGCCCGGAGCGACCTGTGAACAGAAGGCCAGCCACGCCTGGTGAAGAGGTGGTGCAGCGGCGGAATCTACCTGAGGCCGCGGCTTCCCGGCCTGCGGGGCTCGCCCGGAGGAGGGGCTGCAATGCTTGGGCGCCCCCCGCCGAGGTGCTCGGAGCAGCCTTCGCCAGGAGGAGTGGTGCAACACAAGGGCCCTGCCCTGCTCAGGGGCACGAACCGGCCAGCACGGACCTGACCCTGCCTGAGGCCTGGGGCGGCCGGTGGAGCAGAGGCGCCATCCCGACGTGGCCTCTAGGGATATCGGAGGCCTGTTTAGCTCTGCGCTGCCACCGGACTGGGATTCCTGCTCTTTGGGGGTGACGAGGCGGGAACCTCTGGGGCACTCCGGCGCTGCTTGCCTTTGGGAGTGACCGGCGGCAACACTGGACGCCCCCCGGATGGTGGGGGTGGCTTGCGGGGCCCGCCACTATCGCTTAACCCGAGCACGCCCTCCAGGGCCTCTTTGACTGGGACACCCGGCGGCCCCCTGCCTCTCTAGCCACCTGAGGCCTCAGCGTTTACTTTGAATATCTGGCGGCTGGAGCGGTGAGGCGGCGCTCCGCTGGACGCTGGGCCCGGTGGGCTGGGGCGGTGACCCGTACCGTGGCTGGTGCCTTCTTGGATTGGGGGGGCCTGAGCTACTCCCTGGATCACCCTCTGGGGTCCTCCCTGGCTCCGCATCGGCTGGCGGACGTGTTGGGCCTACAGAGCGCTGGCTGAGAGACACCGATGGTGGCGTGCTGAGGCCCCTTGCACCCAGCGCGCATTCTGGCGGGAGCTGACTGACCCCGCCGCCTGAGGTGACCTGTACCACACTGACGTGGGGGCCTGCAGAGCGCGACGAACAACGCAAGGCGTCGGAGCAGTTTTTAGCGATCCACACAGACGACGAGGGATCGAATCGGACACTCCATCTGGTGTAGTAGGGCGGTCGGAGACGTCGCAATGTCCACCAAACCCCGTAAGGAGAAGCCGGGCAAGGATGCCCCACCGAGGGGGGCCCAGCAGACGGCATCGCCTGGTCCCAGCACTTCGCCCAAACTAAAAGACGATGAGGCACCCGCCACTAAGGCCTTCATGTTGGAACTTTTCTCTGCCATAAAGGAAGACATTTCGGAGCTTCGCTCCCAGCTTGCTTCGGACCTCCGTGAGGTGAGGAGAGATGTTGATTGCATTGGAGAGTGAGTGGCCACACTGGAAGACCATGACTTGGGTATGGCTGAGGAGGTGCACCAGCTCCAGCAGGATGTGATCCGGCTCACCGAGCAGAACTTAGACCTCCAGGCCCACGCGGAGGACCTGGAAAACAGGTCCCGTAGAAACAACATCCGCATCCGAGCCGTGCCCTGGGACGGGGAAGCTGGAGACTTGCGGGGCTATGTGGAGGCCCTTTTCCTGCAGATCTTGGGAGAGGAGGACCTTCACTAGATTCGTATGGACAGGGGCCATAGAGTTGGTCTGCCGAGAGCCGGGGGGGCTCCACCCCCTGATATCCTGGTCTGCATACACGACTTCCAACTCAAAGAACGCATCCTTCGGAAAGCCCGAGGGATTCCTTCCTTGCAATTTCGGGACCATCGTCCCCAGCTGTTCCAAGACTTGGCGGCCTCGACGCTTCAGAAGAGGTGCGAATTTAGGCCTGTTACAGCCTTCCTGCGCGACCAGAATGTGGCCTATTCCTGGGGCCATCCCTTTCGCCTTATCTTCAGATGGCAAAACAGATTGGTTCAGGTCAGATCCCTGCAGGCTGCCAAGGACCTCCTGGGCTTGGATGACGCTGCCCCTCCCCGAGAGGGGGGAGCTCCCCGTCGAGGCGGAGACGGTGCTCCCCGTCTTGGCAAAGAGTGGGTCCAGCGACTGCATCGAGGAGGCCGGACCCCACGGTTAGCTTGCAGGAACGAGGTGCAGCAGTTGCCTCTGTGGCGACAGTGACAGTGACACAGTCGCAGGATAGCTCCGGAGCAGCCTGAGCTCAGGGAGGAAAGTTGGTTGGAGTCGGAGGGACACCCCCCTTTCAGGTACCGTGGGGTACTTATGTACTTTTGAGAAGACACCCCGGGCCGGACTTCTGGAGGGACGTTAACGGTTGCCACGACTCCCATCCCCTGAGGGTGCCTACGGACATCCACATACTGGGATTGTCCATCCCTCTATTCTTCATTGTGGGTTTGTTTGAGACTCTTCGTTGCTTCACTTTGTTTTGTTGGCTTTTTGGTGGGGCTCCTGGGTCTTGGGGGGAGGGGGGGAGGGAACTTGGGTGGTCTAATGGGGGGTTGGGGGAGTTGGGGTTGGGGGGGCAGTGGTGGTGACCGAGGTGTGTGGGTCTGTACGTCTTCCGGCTTGTGGTGTGCTATGCTTCTGCCTTCTGGCCAGTCAGGGCTAGGCTCTGGGGCACTGAGTGTTTGCGATGTTGACTTCGCTGTCTTGCTGGATGTGTGGGGTTGGGGTCCCGGTGGGGTGGAGGGGTGGAGCCCACGGGTCCTCGGGGTTGGGGCATGGAGGGGTGTGAGGCTTGGGGGCAGGGGGGGAGGGAAGGCGGGCTGTTGGTTGCAATGCGTTCTCCCAGAACCTGGTCTCTGCAACAGTACTCTCTGTGGCGCACTAACACGACTTGGGCGTTGGCAAGTTCGGATGGGAGGGTTATTGAATGTCTACCAGTGGCGGAGGGGAGGGTCTCTACTTCGTAATGCCGCTCACCGTAGGAACATGGAATGTGAAGGGTTTGAATTCCCCGCAGAAACGTCAGAAAGTGTGGAAGTATGTAATTGATCATCAGCTGGATGTGGTGGGCCTTCAGGAGACTCATTTGGCGCGCAAGGACGAGTCCCGTCATAAACATAAGCAGTTTCCCCTTATTTATAGGTCGTCCGCTTCCACGAAGCATAGGGGGGTGGCCCTTCTCTTTCGCTCTGTCCTCCACTTCCAGCCTATGGGTGTGCGTAGCGATAAGGAGGGCCGCTGGCTCATGGTTAAAGGCCTGCTGCACAGTAAACTATGCACCTTTGTACTTCTGTATGCCCCGAATGTGGGCCAAAATAGCTACATTCAGGACCTGCTACGAAGGGTGGAGGACTTTGTTGAGGGGGTCCTGTTTTTGATGGGAGACTTTAATTTGGTATGGCATAAGGAGATGGATAGCTCTCATCATCAGAGATCCGATACTGGTCTGTTCTCCGCTGAGACGCAGCGGCTTGTCGGTGACATGGGTTTGGTGGATGGGTGGTGTTCTCTCCACCCCCATTCTCGGGACTTTACATTCTTCTCCCATGTTCATCACTCATATTCCCGCCTGGACCACATTTTTTTAAGTCAAGCCCTTAGAGGTGATGTCCACGATGCCAGAATATTCCCGCTCTCTGTATCTGATCATAGCCTACTCGTGCTCTGTCTACACTGGTCGGTGGGGAGGGATGGCCAACGCAAGTGGTACTTCCCGGCCTCTCTTGTCCGCGACGAGTCCTCGTGTAAGGAGTTGCGTAAGGCCATACGGGAGTTTTTTTATCTCAACCCCGTGACCGATACGTCGGTGTTCAACACATGGGACGCCTTTAAGGCGTCGTTGAGGGGCACCTGCTTGGCCCTCGATGTTACCTTAACAGGCTGCGGCGGAAGGAACGGGAAGAGTTGGAAAGGGAGCTATCCACTCTTGAGCAAGCCCATAAACAGAACCCTACCAGACTAACGCTTCGCCCACTGATAGCGGTCAGGGGGAAGCTTAGAGCTCATTATATTAGAGTGGAATTTACCCTGCTGAAACTGCGGCGCCTCTCCTATTCCCAAGGGAACAAGGTGGGGAAACACCTGGCTCGACAGCTCCGGGACGAGAGAGAGAAGGACTACATTGGGGGTATCCGAGATGCGACGGCGACTATGCAGCGACGAGGCCAAAGCTGATCTCTTCAGACAATTCTATGCTGCGCTCTATGTGGGAGATGCCCTTGACCCCGAGAAACAACGAGACTACTTAGGCGGCCTTCCTCTGCCCCAGGTTTCCAGGGAGTGGAATGAGTTACTCACTGCCCCCTTCACTAGAGATGAAATTTTAGGAGCCATTAGAGCTCTGAAGCCCCATAAGGCGCCTGGGCCAGATGGCTATACGGCTCTTTTTTACCAGACCTTCGCCGCCGAGGTGAGCGACTTTCTGGTGTGCCTTTTTAACGGCATGGCTGAGGCAGGAGAAACGTCGGGATCCATGGCCTAGGCCGTGATTTCAATTATCCCCAAATCGGTGGAAGGATCCATCCAAATGCTCCTCATATAGACCAATAGCCCTCCTCAATATAGACGCCAAATTGTATTCCTCCATCATTGCTAGCAGGCTTCAAGACCTAATGCCGGCACTAATTCATCCAGACCAATCTGGATTCATTAAGGGGCGCCAAACCCATGATAATACTAGGAGAGTGATACATCTGATAGAGAAGGCTAACAGATTTAGAATTCCAGCAGTCCTGATGGGCCTTGATGCAGAAAAGGCCTTCGACCGGGTGGACTGGGGCTTCTTGTTCCACACCTTGACAGCCTTTGGCTTCTCGGCTGAATTCCTCTCGATGATTAGGGCGAATTACAACAGCCCCCGATCTAGAGTGGCGGTTAATGGCCACCTATCAGCGTTTTTCCTCACACTCCCGAGGCACCAGACAGGGCTGCCCCCTCTCCCCCCTGCTTTTTGCTCTGAGCATTGAGCCATTAGCATTAGCGGTACGGGAGCATAGGGAGATTTGCGGACTTCCCTTCACAGGGGAGCAGCACAAGATTACCCTATTCGCTGACGACGTTCTCCTCTCTCTTATGGATCCAGCTCACTCTCTTCCTCACGTCCAAGAAGCCTTGTTGCGCTTCGAGGAAGTGGCCAGATTCAGGGTCAACTATGATACATCCTATGTTCTCAACCTCACGCTCTCCTCGGTGGAGGTGGACCGACTGCGGCCGCTCACGCCACTGCCGTGGACCTCCAGCTCCATCCTGTACCTGAGGATCCATTTGACTCCCACGATAGGGAAATTGTACTCCGCAAATTTCCCCCCATTATTGGCGACGATACAGGGCGACCTGGGGCGCTGGAGGCCGAAGTACATATCGTGGCTGGGTAGAATCCCCGCGCTCAAGATGGTTCTTCTCCCCAAGGTCTTATATCTCTTCCAGGCACCCTCTATTCCCCTAGAGATGGGCTTCTTCCGGCGTCTCAAAACACAGATGCTTTGGTTCGTCTGGCAGGGGGGACGGGCACGGTTTTCCTTTACTACTCTCCGTCGACCGCGGAAGGAGGGGGGAATGGGACTCCCCGACATGCACCTCTACTACAAAGCTGCGCAATTGCGGGTCTTGGTAGAGTTGTCTCAACAGACCTCGGAGAAACATTGGCTGCATATGGAGAGAAGCGTAGCAGGAAGAACGATATGGGACTTGGCATGGAAACCCAAGGGAGATAGACCCAAGAACGCGTACATCAGTACTCCCACCAGCACTACCCTGAAGGTCTGGGACTCAGTGTCTGGGGATGAACGCTGGACGTCGTTCCCGTCTCCCTTTACGCCAATACACTTCAACCCAGCCTTTCCGCCGGCTCTACGGGAAGGCCCCTTTGATGTCTGGAGAGAGGGGGGCTGTCGTGCCCTCACGCACTTGTTTCATGGCCATGCCCCTCTTACTTTTGCAAATTGCATGCAGGACTATGGAGTCCCACTGTCCCAACGATTCCACCACGTACAGCTGCTCCATTGGGCTTTGTCACCAGTGGTAGGAGATGCAGCCACAAGGCCTCCCGCCCCCTTCGAGGCCTTCATTTTGTGGACCTCCACCATGAGGGGCGCCATTTCATTCATTTATAATTTCCTGCTTGCTTCCGCCGTGTCACTGCGTCCACGTTATATGGGTCTCTGGGAGGAGCTCCTCGGGCGCGATATATCGGATGGGGAGTGGTCGGATGTGGCATGACATCGCTGCGCACAATCACTCTGTGGAAATCGGGAGGCCCATCTTAAGACCCTCATGGATTGGTACCTGTCCCCGACCAAATTGCATTGAATCTTCCGACCTCCTCTGATAGGTGCTGGAGGGGCTGTGGCTTGTTGGGAGACTTCCGCCACATCTGGTGGGACTGCCCGATCATCTGCCCCTATTGGGAGGAGATCCTATCACATATCAAAGAGATTCTGGGATACCCAATAGCAGATTCGATGGCCCATGTACTGCTGGGTCTCCGGGACCCGGAGCTCGAATATCAGACTAGGGCGGACAAAAAGATCTTGTGGCTGTGTATCGGAGCTGCTAAACTCACCCTAGCCGCAGCCTGGAAGAAACCGGAAGCCCCAGCGATTTCCCTGTGGCATGCGAGACTATGGAAACTGTTGAGCATGGAACGCATGGCGGATATCTTCCTGGGCAACTTCAAAAACTTTATGTTCCGCTGGGGCCCTTTGGTCCGCTTCCTTTCTAAAGGTCTCCCATCCGCAATTTGTCCGCCTACGGTGCGGGCTCTCCATCTGTTTCAGGTTTGAGTGTTGCGATCTGAAAGAATGAATGAGAGGATGTTGTCACCACCACTGGGGGAAGTGGGACGGGAGGGAGGGGGGGGTCTGTTTCTTGGTTCATGTTATTGTGGCATCCTACACAATGGCTGAGGCGCAAAGAGGCCCAACGCACTGTACACGGCGTATCTGTTTCGCTCTTTATGGCCTCACAGAGCTACCCACCCCGACTCGGCTCTTGCTTCTGTGGTCCTTTTACAGCTGTAGCCTGGGGATCTATTATTGCTTCTTTGGGCTGCCCTTCCGGGCTAGGCCGCGGTGGCTCTCTAGACTACGTGCCTTCCTATTTTTTGCCTCTATGCTTGCCCCCTGTGTGGGAAGTTGTGCGGGATTTCTGTCTCCTTTAACAAAAAAATAAAAAAGATTTTAAAAAAACAAAAAACTGACTGAATGGTATATTGTCTTTCTGTGATTTCGGGCGAAAACTCTAATAATGCAAAAGTGTGTTCTTCGCCATTGGTTTGGTGAATAGTTCTACTGCCAATTTTCCTTCTACCTCCTTAATCGTGATGTCTAGATAATCTACGCTATTTAGGCTGGAATGTTCTGTAAATTTCAAGTTCCTATCCCCTAGATTTAACCAGGCAAGGAACTCAGAAAGAAGCTCTATAGGGCCACCCCAAATGGAAAAAACGTAGTTAATAAAACAATGCATTCATGGACGTTCTCATAAAAAGGCTCATTATAGATATGCCGATTCTCGAATTCCCCTACATAAAGGGTAGCCAGGCTGGGGGCACAAGTGGCCCCCATACTGGTCCCCTTCTTTTGGCGATAAAGTTGGTCTTTGAAAAGAAAAATATTATTTTTCAAGACCATTTCCGGGCATTGAAGTATTTACTCTCACCTTCCAGGATTATATTGTCCAAAATATTCTCCATTACTTCCACTGTTGTTTGCTGTGGAATATTTGTGTAGAGAGACTCAATGTCCAGTGTGACTAGACACTGAGTCTCTCTCACAAAAGGCTTACCCTCAACCATGCCAATTATATGGGAGGAAAAGGACCTCAACTTAGTAACAAAAGGACTCAAAAAGAAATCGACATATTTACTTAAGGGCTCCAAAAGGGACCCCAGGCAACTAACAATGGGTCACATGGGGGGATCCTTGTCATCCTTGTGTACTTTCGGGAGCCCATAAAGAGTAGGAATCTTCGGATTCTGGTTATTAAGGAATCTCCACTCAGCCTCACAAATCCAAATCTTCTCCCTAGCTTCAGACAGTAAATCATTGCATCTCTTAGTTAGAATTGTAAGCTCATTATTCTGAACTTTCTCATAATGTTCCTGCACTTCCAATAAATTTCACATTTTTCGATCATAATCCGATGTATTAAAAACAACCACTCCCCCGCCTTTATCGGCTGGTTTTATGGTTATAGATACATTCTGTTTCAAGGTGCTGATAGCTATCCCCTGTGGCCTATTAAGATTGAAATCAGACACCCTTTCTTTCTTAATAATACTCTGAATCTCTATCCCCATCACACGTTCAAAGGTCTCTATATTTTTGGCTACCTGGGAGATAGAGGAGGTGAACAAAGATTTGGGCTTAAAACCTGTAACATTATTAGCGTCGCTGTGGGGCCTATCTTCAAAAAATCTCCTAAGTCTAATTTTTCTAAAGAACATTCTAAGATATCTCTCTAATTGGAACCTATTTATTTTTGTTGTAGGAACAAAACTAAAGCCTCTTCCTCATATCTCTGTTTCATCTTTAGTTAGAGCTCTATTGGACAAATTAATAATCGGAATTTTATCTAACACCAATAGCTCTGTTTCCTGGTCCGAATGTATTCTTGGGGTGATTGATTTCGAATTGGTTGGGTTCTCATTTGATTTCCATTGTACCTCCCCCTCCTGTGTTCCTTTGTTCTAAAAAATCACTCTGATTTTCATTGGAGCCTCAGTTAGATTGTTCAACTCTCTGTATGGGCTCCTCATCCCCACTAGACCCCGAGGTGTCAGAGAATGTCACTACTTTTCTACCTTCTCTCGTATACCTTGGTCTTCTAAACGAGTTACTGTCCCATCCCTGATCTTGTTTTTGTTCATAATAATGTATACACATTTGATCAGGAGCGCTGATATTTTCGCTAGAAAGGCTGGTTGCGCCATATATGCTTCCCAACAAGATAGTCCTACAACCTAAGAGCCCATCCATCAACACATAGCGACCCTCTGGATCGATAACATACCCTATGTAGCGGAAGGGAACCCTTGGTCAAATCCAAATTAGTGCACTTGTGTAAAGCCAGAGTACGTGGTGGAGAAGCATTGACCCCACCATCGCTTTTGCAATCTGATCCCCCCCAGCCACGTGCATCTCCTGCAGCAGAGCTAGCTATGCACCTCGCCGTCTGACATATTGGTGAACTGCATGCTGCTTGCACTCCGTGGATATGCCATGTGAGTATGCCCACTTAAATCATCCCAACGATGTAGCATGTGGATTAGTTCCCGAGTGAATTTGCAAACCGTGGCACCAGAGCCACACAAGTGAGGTGCGCATTTATGTGGCATGGTAAGTAATAGGATAGCGCACCACATTATTCAACAAACTGCACTAACAGAACCTGCAACTCACCACCCAGAGCAACCAGTAAATGTGTGGCCGCCCAAACAAGAATCAGTTGGTCCCATAGTAGGGTTGCTCCTTCATGTGCAAACACACACAAAAATCACCCAGGATTTAGGTTAGGGGATTAGCCAGTAGATCTGTAGTGTCATTGTCTTGGGACAGGCTGAAAGGAATAAATAGCGCAGGTCCCTTCAGGAGACCCATTGCTTTACCATTCATATAAGAAGAAATTAGGAGATGGTACACATTAGACTCCAGTTGTGAGCATGCAGTTCACAGGGTGCTGTGACATCACACTATCTCCGCTGGCATCACGTCTGGCAATACCATTGAGCCACACTACTAACAGAGCAGGAGGAGTCCAGATCCGATACCCCGTCTCCCGAGGCAGCAATCACCGGCGATCAACATTTTCCCTAGAGATTAACCACTGGCAATAAGGACTGAGCCTGTTTTCCCTGGCCTGCTCCAGAATAGGGCCCCTGTGAACCTCTGTTCTGCCGGCTCTGCATGTCCCTCGAGTTCTGCGATGACTGAACAGACCGCTGCTGAGGAGCAGGCAAGGCTGGCATGGAAGTATCGTAGCGCCACTGCTCCACTCAGTCCCAGGTATCCCCAGGTTTGGTGAAAAATAGCTTTTGCGGCCTATGATTACTTCCAACTTGGCTGGGAAAAGCAGCTAATAGCGGAGGCCAATTTGTCTGAGCTTACTTTTTGTTGGTTTTTGCCGACTATGCCCTTACACTGCAGGAGCGATGAATTACCCGATACACTACCCTTTGCCCATAAGCGACCCACTGAAGTGAAACAATGAGTCAGCCAAGGAGCAATGGACAGGGGGCGGGAAAAGGGAATAGAAAAATAAGGAACCCTGGGAGTTCTTCTATGGACTTCTGCAATAACCAGAGTGTTCTTGTCTCCACGTGACTGCACCTACAAAACAGGTAAGGATTTACAGTCTAACACTTATGTCACTACAAAACATAGTACTTCTCACTGTGACCATGCCCAGTAATACCCAGAAACCTCCTTACCCGCAGTAGCTGTGTCAGGAGTCTTGTGGAGGTGTCCAAAACTGAAGAAGTAACGATTGCAGAGCATAAAAGTGCAGGGGCTGAGTTAACTAGAGAGACTCTCTGTAACACACAGAGCAGTCTATAAAGGAGGAAAAAGTCTTTATGACGACTGAAAAATCCTCCTGGGGATTCTTAAAATATCCACACACAGAACGGGGAAATAATCGGGCAAGGACGCTGTACACCGCCGGCTTCAAACGCTGCTTCTGCTCGATCCGGAAGCGCCCGAACTTTTCTCCACCCAACACAACGATGTCGAAAGGGTAATAAAGATGCGGAAATGCGCCTATCGTGAATCCCACAGTTCTTAGTACTTAACTACCGTAATCCGGCCGGACTACTTTCACTAGCTCAAGAGAGCGCTGGAGCCCCAGCCACCCCTATAACCCCTCCGGGCTAAAAGACTCAAAAGACAAGGGACAATAACAAGAATGGGGACTGCACACATACAGGAACAAAATAGCGGGGAAGGGACAGGATAGGAAAGGGCAAGGAAGTTCAAAGAGTCAGGAAAGGTGCTCAAAAATGTGCTCACGAGCCCGTGAACAACAGCTGCAGAACACCGAATCAAAAACTGTCCCGAGCTCAAGACCAGAAACCACACGGATTAGATATCAAGCAAGGTGGGAAGAGAGAAGGCAGCTTTTAACTCCCCCCAGCAGGTCACATGAGCACACGGACATGGTCACAAAAAGAGGACTACACCTGAATCCTAACAGTACCCCCCCCCCCCCCCAAACAACCCTCCCCACCGGGCGAGGTTTAGATGGATGTTGGCGATGAAACAAACGAACCAACCGGGGAGAGTGAACCCCCCCCAGCAGGTTCCCACGTTCGATCTTCCGGGGCATAACCCTTCCAGTCCACCAGATAAAATAGGCAACGCTTCCTCCGTCTGGAATCCAAGATAGCCCGTACCTCAAATTCCTCCTGCCCATCCACAACCAAAGGGGGAGGAGGGGACAACGCCTGAGTAGAGGGCACATAAGGCTTCAACAAGGATGTATAAAACACGGGATGAACCCGATATTCACTGGGCAGGTCAAGCTTCATCGCCACAGGATTGATAACCTGCACGATCGGAAAAGGTCCCACATACCTACGCTCAATTTACGGGAGCCACCCAACCTGAGGTTCCTAGTAGCCAACCATACCCGCTCACCCACAAGATAGGAAGGAGCAGGAACCCTGTGTTTATCGGCCTGTTCTTTCATACTAGCCTTAGCCGCTAGCAACTGCACCCGGGCAATGCCCCAGATATCACTCAGCCGCCTACACGCATCATCTATGGCTGGTACGCGCCCCGTAGGTTGAATAGCCAATGCTCTAGGATGGTAACCCAGCGAGCAAAAGAAGGGAGTCATGCCCAAAGCGGAATGCAAGCTATTGTTGTACGCAAACTCCGCTATGGGCAGAGCCGTCACCCAGTCACACGCCAGGGAAGACACTAAACACCTGAGATATTGCTCCATGGTCTGGTTAGTGCGCTCAGTCTGTCCATCAGATTGTGGATGATATGCAGATGATAATCTAATCTCCACCTTAAGCACAGAGCACAACTCCGTCCAAAAATGGGACACAAACTGCGCCCCCCGGTCCGACACCACCGCAGATGGCAGCCCATGAATCTTCACAATGGAGGATATAAATACCAGCGCCATTTCCCTGGCAGTAGGAATCTTGGATAGCGGGATGAAATGCGCCATTTTGTGAACAAATCAACTACCACGAAAATGGCAGTAAAACCGGAAACAGATGGAAGCTTGGTAACAAAATCCATGCTGATGGTATGCCAAGGAGCAGGAGGGACCTCCAACGGCTGCAACAGACATGACGGTTTACAGTGAGTAGGCTTACTGGTGGCACAAACCGGGCAAGCTGCCACATAACCCTGAATGTCCTGTGCCAATGTTTCCCACCAAAACCACAGTGAACACATCTCCTTCGTCTTATGCATTCCAGGATGTGCAGTCAAAGCTGGCGAATGACACCACTCCAAAACCATTACTCTCAATGTAGGGGGAACAAACAGCCTACCCTCACGGTACAACAACCCATCCTGGACCAAAACATGGGGTAATGACAGCCATGGGGCTAAATCCACCTGACGCAGCCGATCTTTCACCAAGGTAGGGAAATCCTCCATAGCTACCACCCCCATGATCCTATCACCAGCAATCATGGGTCTATCTTCCTTTCCTTGTCCCATCTCCCTAGGATCTACATGGATACGGGAGATTGCATCTGATTTGATCTGCGGGCCTATAAGTGATGACAAAATCAAATTCATTAAAAAAAAGAACCCAACGCATCTGGCGAGGTGTCAAGGCACGTGCTGAACGAAAGAACTCCAAGTTCTTATGGTCCGTGTAAATCGTGATGGTGTGCCGTGCTCCCCACAAATAATGCCTCCATTCCTCAAAAGACAATTTGACTGCCAACAATTCTCTTTCGGCCACGGTATAATTTCGCTCCGCCGACAGCAAAGTCTTCGAAAAATAGGCAATGGGATGCATACAACCGGTCTCTACGTCCCTTTGGGACAACACCCCACCCACAGCACACAACGAGGCATCAGTCTCCACAAAAAACAGCAGGGCAGGATCAGGATGTACCAATACGGGCGCCGAAGTAAATTTCTCCAACAACCGCCGAAAAGCATCTTGTGCCTCAGAGGACCAAACAAAAGGAATCCCCTTCCTCAATAACCGGGTCAGGGGGGCCACAATATCAGAAAAATGGGAAATAAAGCGCCGATAGAAATTGGCGAATCCCAGAAGAACCTGTATGTGTTTGACCGATGTAGGAATAGGCCAGGTGATGATGGCCTCAATCTTTCTAGGATCCATCCGGACTCCTCCTGCCGAGATGATAAACCCCAAGAACTCCACCTTAGGTGTACTGAACTGACACTTCGTTAGCTTAGCATACAGATGATGATCACGCAATTTCTGTAGCACTTGTGTCACGTGTTCTTGATGCTCAGCCCCAGTCTCTGAGTAGATTAAAATGTCCTCTAGATATATGATGACACTCCTATCTAGATGCTCCCGGAGTACCTCATTAATAAAGAACTGAAAGGCCGCCGGCGCATTGCATAAACCAAACGGCATTACACAATATTCGAACAGGCCATGTTTGGTCTTAAACGCCGTCTTCCACTCATCCCCGGGGCGGACACGCACAAGAGGGTAAGCACCCCGCAGGTCCAACTTGGTGAACACCGTCGCCTTGCGGAGTTGGTCTAACAACACGGGGATGAGCGGAAGCGGGTATTTGTTCTTAACTGTGGCTTTGTTCAATGTTCTATAGTCCACACATGCTCGCAATGTGCCCTCCTTTTTCGGAATGAAAAAGATCGCCGATGATACTGGCGAACATGAGGGACGAATGAACCCTAACCTCAACATCTCATCAAGATATTCCTTGAGATGCAACTACTCGGGTTCCGAAAGAGCATACACCCGACTACATGGGAGCGGAGCTCCTGGTATCAAATCAATCTTACAGTCAAAAGACCTGTGAGGGGGAAGAGCTTGCGCCTGGTCCATATCAAACACATCCTTAAATGCCATGTGCTGTAATGGCTCAAATCCCGCCTCAGTTACAGCACAAGACAACGGAAACGCCCGCTCTCCTGCCTCTTGATAACAATGCTTCAAGCAATGGGGTGAATCCAAAGTCACTAATCGTTGCACCCAATCGATCTTGGGATTGTGCTCCTGCAACCATAGTACACCCAACACCAAACCAAAAGATGGGGTGTCTATTAAATCAAAACACACCATCTCAGAGTGTCCATTTTCACACACCAGACACAATGGCACAGTCCGCCTAGTGATGGACCCTGACGTTAATTCCGTACCATCTATTGCCCTCACAGGCTCTGGCTGGTCCTTCACACAACAGGAAATCATCAATTTCTCTGCAAGCGTGATGTCCAGGAAGTTCCCTGTAGCCCCAGAATCCAGTAACACAGACACTCTATTGTCACCCATAAGCAATAAATGGGCGGTAATGATAAAGTGCCTCGGTGCCCTGTCTATGGCTCCTAGTACCTCATACGTTCTCTGCATTCCCTCTGTGCACACAAGACCTCCCTCATGATACATACATGCTATATTTTTACTGTAAGAGGCACCAGAGGGTTTTACCAGACAATCCCTGGCAAAGTGACCACCCTGGCCACAATACAAACACAAGTTCAGCTCTCTACGTCACTTCTTTTCTTCAAAGGTCAACGGACCTCTGACCCCACCAATTTCCATGGGTACAGGCACATTCTTAGCGTCTACAGTGGTCTTAACATCCGATTTCACATATCCCCCCCGGGACACCTGGAAACGGCTCTTTTCCCCACGTCTCTCAGATAGTCTATGATTTAATTTAACCACAAGGTCTATAAATGCGGCACAATCAACCGGGGGATCCACCACCTGCGACACCACATCCTTAAGATCCTCAGAAAGACCCTGATAGAACAAGGAGGTCCTCTTATCCTCAGGCCAATGGGTTTCGGACACTAGACTATTGAATGTAGAAATATACGTCAGCAAATCCTGTCTGCCCTGCCGTAACTTTAACAGTTCCGCGTCACTAGCCTGCATAAATGCATGTTTTGCAAACAATCCATGCATTAATTCCTTAAACGCTGGATAATCGGTCAACACCTGATCATTCCTCTCTACCAGGGGTATAGACCATTGGGCAGCAGTACCAGCCAAATACGATATCGTAAAAGCTACTTTGGCCGAATCATTGGGGAAAGCAGTAGGCTTGCACATGAAATGTAATTGGCACTGATTCATGAAAGTACCAAACTTTTCGCTATCCCCTGTAAATCTCTCTGGAGGAGCCAAGGGCACAGGAACAGGTGTATTCACGGTAACCGCTAAAGGAACCCCACTACCAGAGCTCTGACCCGTCCCTCCTCCATATTGGAACGTTGTGGGATGCAGAACAGGACCTTGAGCCCTATGCTGTCCTTTTTCTCTACTAACCATAGCCCCAAATTCCTGTTTCAACTCTACATTTTCCTGCCTTAAATCATGGATTTGTACTTGTAGGGCAGCTAAAGCGCCCATCACATCCTGTAAGGTAGGAACATCAACAGCCCCACCTGTAGCCCTGTGGAAACGTCCATTATCGCTCAGGCAATGTAGTATTTATGTGGGCTTGATATTCTGTTGGTTTCTGCCGACTATGCCCATACACTGCAGGAGCGATGAATGACCCGATCCACTACCCTTGCCCATAAGCGACCCACTGAAGTGAAACAATGAGTCAGCAAAGGAGCAATGGACAGGGGGCAGGAAAAGGGAATAGAAAAATAAGGGACCCTGGGAGTTCTTCTATGGACTTCTGCAATAACCAGAGTGTTCTTGTCTCTACGTGACTGCACCTACAAAACAGGTAAGGATTTACAGTCTAACACTTATGTCACTACAAAACATAGTACTTCTCACTGTGACCATGCCCAGTAATACCCAGAAACCTCCTTACCCGCAGTAGCTGTGTCAGGAGTCTTGTGGAGGTGTCCAAAACTGAAGAAGTAACGATTGCAGAGCATAAAAGTGCAGGGGCTGAGTTAACTAGAGAGACTCTCTGTAACACACAGAGCAGTCTATAAAGGAGGAAAAAGTCTTTATGACGACTGAAAAAACCTCCTGGGGATTCTTAAAATATCCACACAAAGAACGGGGAAATAATCGGGCAAGGACGCTGTACACCGCCGGCTTCAAACGCTGCTTCTGCTCGATCCGGAAGCGCCCGAACTTTTCTCCACCCAACACAACGATGTCGAAAGGGGGTAAGAAAGACACGGAAATGCGCCTATCGTGAATTCCACAGTTCTTAGTACTTAACTACCGTAATCCGGCCGGACTACTTTCACTAGCTCAAGAGAGCGCTGGAGCCCCAGCCACCCCCATAACCCCTCCGGGCTAAAAGACTCAAAAGATAAGGGACAATAACAAGAATGGGGACTAAACACATACAGGAACCAAATAGAGGGGGATAGGAAAGGGCAAGGAAGTTCAAAGAGTCAGGAAAGGTGCTCAAAAATGTGCTCACGAGCCCGTGAACAACAGCTGCAGAACACCAAATCAAAAACTGTCCCGAGCCCAAGACCAGAAACCACACGGATTAGATATCAAGCAAGGTGGGAAGGGAGAAGGCAGCTTTTAACTTCCCCCAGCAGGTCACATGAGCACACGGACATGGTCACAAAAAGAGGACTACACCTGAATCCTAACACTTTTCACCCCCAAGAAAGAGGCTCTACGATGTTGTACTGTAAGTGTAATCCGGGAGATGAGCACCCTCATCCCCACTAGACCCCGAGGTGTCCGAGAATGTCACTCCTTTTCTACCTGCTCTCGTATACCTTGGTCTTCTAAACGAGTTACTGTCCCATCCCTGATCTTGTTTTTGTTCATAATAATGTATACACATTTGATCAGGAGCGCTGATATTTTCGCTAGAAAGGCTGGTTGCGCCATATATGCTTCCCAACACGATAGTCCTACCACCTAAGAGCCCATCCATCAACACATAGCGACCCTCTGGATCGATATCATACCCTATGTAGCGGAAGGGAACCCATGGTCAAATCCAAATTAGTGCACTTGTGTAAAGCCAGAGTATGTGGTGGAGAAGCATTGACCCCACCATCGCTTTTGCAATCTGATCCCCCCCCAGCCACGTGCATCTCCTGCAGCAGAGCTAGCTATGCACCTCTCCGCCTGATATATTGGTGAACTGCATGCTGCTTGCACTCCGTGGATATGCCATGTGAGTATGCCCACTTAAATCATCCCAACGATGTAGCATGTGGAGGGGCGTGGCTTGGCCGCTGAGAGGAATGGACGTGTGAGCTCTGCGCTCCTCGCTGGCCTTCCCAATTATCCTGCTTAAGACCCCCTCAGCGGAGCCCGCTGACAGGGGCTTGCCCACATCCCCATCCGCGCGCCATCGGACCCTCGTTGAAGCGGAGGGGCGATCCCGGAGACAGCTGAGGAGCGCGCTGGCCTTGGGGTCTCCGACACGGCGCCGGCCATTTTGAGCGGCCTGGGCGCTCGGCGAGATCCCCGACCTCGCGTGAGCGAGTGGCCGACCCGCGGTGCGGGCTGCCCGGCCGCCACCCACCACACGGGCCGGTTCGGCGGGGGTGAAACCGGAGCCTCGGCGGAGGGAAACGGACCTTCCCGCGAAGGCACAGGGGCAGTGACAGCTAGCGGAGCCCACCAGCGGTCAGACCGGGCCGGCGCAGGTGACAGCGAGGACTTCGGGACGCGCAGCACACCCCCGGGAGCAGACGGTAGGTGGCCCCCCCTCTCCTAACTGCCTTCACCAGACCCCTGGCAGTGGGAGCCTCGGGGACACAACACTGGGGGGTCCACCGAGGTGTTTAAGGCCAGGAACACTCTCCTGGGCATTGCTGGCCTGGGCGCTGCTATATCGAGGAGGCCTCTGGACTGTGGACTCTAACCCCCGGGGCTGGTGCTGGTTGGACACGAACTGGGGCTGGCCCCCTCGCTCTGGGACAGGGTCCCTCGACATTGGAGGGGTACGCACGCTGCCGTCATCCGGACTCCCGGCTGTGGGGTGCTGGTCCCGGTGCCCCCCGTGCTGCAGTGAGAAACTAGCGGGTGGTGGCCCTGTGGCTGGGGGGCCCCTCTGCACACCTTGCGCCCTCCAGGAAGTGGGGATTGGGGTGACGCTTTACGCCTAGGTCCGGCTGCCGCCATGGGGGGCCGCCTAAAACCTGCTACAGATGTGGAGGAGGGGGCAGCGAGCAACCAGAGCTCTACAGTGGGCGAAGGCCCGAAATCGGGCCTCCCGCAAGGCCAACTGGAACAGATTTTACAGGCCATAGCGGACACCAGGGAGGCACTTCGTCTGGATATCGGCCAAGTGTCCACGAGCCTGGGGCTACTGCGAGCGGACCACGGCAAGTTAGCAGACCGGGTCAAGCAGACGGAGTGTCGCATGGACGCGCTGGAACCGACGGCCAAGGCGAATGAGGTTGCCATGGGGGAGCTGCAGCACAGGGTGCACCTACTGGAGCAGAGAGCGGAAGACGTGGAAGGGCGCAATCGCCGCAACAACATCCGCGTGGTTGGCCTGCCGGAGAAAATTGAAGGGGCGGACATGCTGGGCTACCTGGAGCCCTGGCTGCGCGACGTGGTGGCGCCGGAGGGCCTGACCCCGTTCTACACGCTGGAGCGCGCTCACCGGGTGCCGGCTCGGCCCCCGGCTGAGGGCAGACCTCCACGTCCAGTGGTGGCGCGCTTGCTGCACTACAGGGACCGTGACTTTATCCTACAGAGGGCGAGGGCGCTGGGGCCCTACCGGGTGGACAATGCTAAGGTCTCTATATACCCGGATTACTCCCTCGAGGTACAGAGACAGCGTTCCACCTTTCTAGCAGTCAAGAGAGCACTACGGGAGGAGGGTATCCGCTACTCGCTGCTATTTCCTGCGCGCCTGCGGATCATGTTAGATGGTAAATCTTCCTTCTATAACTCTCCAGACAAAGTGTGGGATTGGCTGGAGCTCTACAAGGCTGGGACGGATGCACACCCAGCGACTGAAGAACAGCGGAGGACGACGCAGAAATCCAAGCGACCCAGGAGACCCAGAAAGCGACCGCCGAAGGCTGGAACACCCTCAATCTCGCAGACCGCACTAGAACGCAAGGAGGCCCTTCGGGCGGTCTCTACTATTTCCAGGGCGGTAACAGCGACATCCGCAGCGGAGACGGGCTCCCGGGAGGGCTCGGAGGACGCAGTGTTGGAGGAGTCGGGCGCTGGTGGTACGGGGCCACCTCATGTCACGCCTGGGACAGCTGATGACTTATTGGATGAGTGACCCTCAGGACCTGTTATGCTGGTATCGTATTTGCAGCTGGACCCCTGTTTGGGACTAGGGCGGAGGCACATGGCTGGGAAGTGCGGAGTGAAGCGGGGTGATGGAGGGTTTCCCTCCCACTGCTGATGGTTTAGACCTTTGCGAGGGCGGGGATGTGGGGCGACTGGGGAGCACTGAGGAGGGCTGGCCTGGTGGCATGGTTAGCTCACGACCTGTTGGAGGTAGCCACAGGCCGCCCCCCCCTTTCTCACACCTATTGTGGGACTCTGGTAGTTACCGGAGACTGTTGTGCTAAGGTTACTGATATTTGGATGGGACTCTGCTGTTTGGGGCCTATTGTGGGGATGGGTGGGAACTGGGGTTGTTGGGAGGTGTTCGGGGGTTGGTTCTGGGGTGTTGTCAGTGTGTCTAGACTCTTATCTTTCGACGGGGCTGCTCTTACTGCTGTGAATGGGGACGATACCTGACCTAAAGTGTGTAACCTGGAATGTGAGGGGACTGAACTCTATGCTGAAGCGCCACAGGGTACATGCCTATCTTGTTCGCAGGGGGGTACGAATAGCCTTTCTACAAGAGACGCATATTGACCAACGTGAAGGGCGGGCTTTACAACGCAGGTGGCGGGGTCAGCTATTCCACACGAGCTACTCGGCCTTTGCGAGGGGGGTTTTGATCTGGGTGCGGGCGGGGGTCCCCTTTCAGCCAGTGCAGACGGTGCTTGACCCTGAGGGGAGGTTCGTAGCTGTACAGGGCCGCCTGGATGGAAGGGATGTGACTCTTTGCAGCATCTATGCCCCCAATGTAGACCAAACTGCCTTCTTTGCACGCCTATCAGGGAAACTGGCGTCAGTGCTAACCAATGCGGTCTTACTGGGGGGGGACTTTAATTCAGTACTTGATGTGGGGTTGGGTAGGTCTCACCCTCCACTGGCGCAGGCAGCGGCGCACAGGCTAGCGCAGAGCAGGCGAGCATGGCAGAGTAGCTGGGGCCTGGTGGATGCATGGCGAACCCAACACCCGACGGAGAAAGATTTCTCGTTCTATTCCCCTCCGCACGAGCTTCATGTTCGCCTTGACAGCATTCTATGCACGCCGGATGTTCAATGCTTGGTCCGCCACAGTGAATACCTGGCTAAGACAATTTCGGACCATAACCCTTGCCTGGTGGCGGTCCACTGGACGCGCCAACGCCAAGCTATACCGACGTGGCGATTGAACCCGCTGGCGCTGGAGGATACTGTGTTTAGGGCCGAGGTAGGCAATGGGGTGGAGTCCTATTTTGGCGCTAACGCGGGCACAGCTTCCAGTAGAGCACTGGAGTGGGACGCCTTTAAAGCGGTGGTTCGGGGAGTCTGCATTTCAGCCACGGCGGGAGTCCGCAAGACTCTCCTACGGGACCTTACGCGGGACGAGGATCGCTTGCGCGAGGAGGAGAGGCGTTACCACGCGACCCCGGAAGCTCGCGAGGCGGTTTCGGTGGCGCGGGAGGAAGTGGCGGCGGCAACAGAGAAGTTGCGCTGCTTTGATTATAAAGAGTTCCTTGTTCGGGCTCATGCTGAGCGCGACAAAGTGGGCTCACTTTTAGCCTGGCTGGCCGCTCCGGGAGCCCGCGGCACCCCGATTGTAGCTCTAACTACGCCGGAAGGGAATGAGGTTTACACTCAGTCGGAGATCAATGGCCAATTTTTCACGTATTACGCGCACCTTTATAGGAGTGCGATGCCGTGTGTGCCAGAGGAATTGGGTGAGTTTCTCCAGGTGGCGCGGCTCCCCCGGCTTGACCCCGAGCACGTGGCCCCACTGGGCGGAGACATCTCTGAGGGTGAAATTCGGGTGGCCATTAAACAGATGGCTCGCCGCAAGACTCCTGGTGCGGATGGGCTACCGATCGAATTTTATGCAGCTTATGCAGACGTGTTGGTACCGCGCTTGCCTGTGGTATACCAAGAGGCCTGGGAAACTGGGACCCTCCCTGCAACAGCCCGAGAAGCCTTGGTGATCCCCTTACTGAAGCGGGATGGCGAAGCTACCTCACGCTCGGCCTACCGACCTCTGTCCATGCTCACGACGGACTATAAGATCTTGAGCAGGATTCTTGCGACGCGACTGCTGCCCCACATGCGCGCTTTAGTGCATCAAGACCAGGCAGGGTTTATCCCCCAGCGCACTACTGCCACCTGTGTGCGTCGACTGCTACGGGTCATGGGGGGCTGTGTTGATGGTCAACCGGGAGCCGCTGTTCTGTCGACCGATATTGAGAAAGCGTTCGACAGCGTCGAGTGGCCGTACTTGCTTCGCGTACTGGAGACCTTCGGCCTGGGCGAGCGCTTTGTGAAGTGGACCTCCTTACTCTATGCTGCGGCCACGGCCCGAGTCAAGACCGGGGCTACTATTTCGGCCCCATACAGGGAAGGGCGAGGGACCAGACAGGGGTGCTCCTTGTCCCCCCTCCTATTTGCGTTAGCTATAGAGCCTCTGGCAGCTCGCGCCCGCCTGGGCCATGCATATGAGGGCCTACAACTGAGAGGCGACACCCACTACATATCCCTTTACGCCGACGATTGCCTACTGTTTCTGGCTGACGCGGACGCTGCCCTACACGGGGCTAGACGCCTGCTGTTTGATTTTGGCCGCCTCTCGGGACTAAGGGTCAACTGGGGGAAGTCCTGCCTCTTCCCGCTGGTGCCAGGAACGGACGACTCCCAGCCGGAGGATGAGCTGCGATGGGAATATCTTTGCCTCCCTTATCTAGGCACGCGCATATACCGGTCACAATTGGACCTCCTGGAGGGTAGTATTGAGAGAGCGGTTCGGAGCCTACGTGGCTGCAAAGGGTTCTTGCGGACGCAGCCGCTGTCGGTCGCAGGGCGAGTGGCGTTACTTAAAATGGTGGCGCTGCCCCGCATATTGTACTTGTTTCGCATACTACCGCTCTGGATCCCCGCATCTGTGTTCACCAGATTGCGCTCCTTGCTCACCGAGTTCATTTGGGGAACGGGCAGGAGGCGAGTGGCGCTGGCCACATTGATGCGTCCTAGATCGGACGGGGGACTAGCTGCCCCTGATTTCGAATGGTACTATTTAGCGGCCCAGTTGCAGTGGCTTACCCAGGCAGTGGCTCTCTAATTCAGAGGCCCGGAAGGGGCTGCAGGCGGATTCCTTCCGAGACATATCATATCCTTCATTATTCTGGCCCAGAAACTGGACCTTTCCCTACTCTCGAGTGAGGAGCGGACGATCCGCAACTGCTGGCTGCGATGTCATAGGCGAGCCGGCGTCGCTCGCCCATATGCCCCAGAGATCCCACTGGGGATGTGCACTGCCTTCCCGCATGGAGGGGATTGGTCGGCACTGGCGACTTGGGAAGACCTAGGCCTGCAAATGATCGGTGATTTGTATAAGGAGGGTTCACTGCTTTCATTTCAGGAGTTGCGCAACGTTTACGACCTCCCGAGAGGGGATTACCTGTTACACGCCTCGCTGGTGGCTAGTATCCAGAACCATTGGAAGAAGGGCCTTTCTGAACCACCGACATCTGAGAGCTGTCAATATGTGGTTATGGCGGCTGGTACCTACAAGGCCGTCACCTGTCTCTATCGGAGGCTGTCGACGGAAACGTTGCAGCCCCTGGACGGGTTGAAAACCAAATGGGAAAAGGATATTGGGCGACCGATTCCCGCATCGACTTGCCCGCAGCTTTTGCGGCGTGCATGGAAAGGCACAAGGAATGCCAGGTTTCAGATGGTCCAATTTTTCTCTCTCCACCGTGCTTATCTGACGCCGGTTAAGATCTCACAGTATTTTGAGGGCGCGTCTTCGCTCTGCCCTAGATGTGGAATGGAGGGTGCGGATTTTGCCCATATGTTCTGGACTTGTGCGAAGCTAACTGATTATTGGGAGGCGGTGATGGCCTGCCTGAACGCTGTCACGGATCGGCAAATTGAAGCGTTTGCTTATTATTGTGGTTCCCTCACACCCCCCGTACTCGTGTCACCAGCAAATTCTTTGACTTGGGCCTGATACTGGCCAAACGGGAAATCACCATGCATTGGAAATCCAGCCGGGGCCCCAGCTACTCGCGCTGGAAATCTACCCTGGAGCGGTGGGCGAAGGCAGAGAGCGCGTTGCGGCTGCAGCAGGCCAGGCGACTAGATAATGACAGGGCGCTAGAGTCAGCCAGGGCGTGGGAGGCCCTTGTGACTGAGCTGCAAATACCTGAGGGTGGCCAGGACGAAGATAGTGAGGCACCGACGCCATAGGGTGCTTCGGGGGTGAGGTTCCCCGTTCCGGGTGCAGTACACAACTAACATGAGTAACGACGGGGGTTATGGGAGTTCAGGTCCCCTAATTGGGAGGCATCACCTACCTCCTCCTTTCGACTGCCTTGAGGAAGGGACGGATTGTTGATTATTGGCTGTTGAGAAAAGAGGACACCGGCGCACTGACAAGGGGGGTGGGATACAGGGAGGGTATGGTTGCGGGATTGTTATCATAATAGGCATATATTCAGAAAAGAATTGTTACCCCGTATTCTTGAATGTGCATACAAGTATCGATCGCTATCTTGAAATGCTCTATACTGAAATGCCAATAAAAATTGTTTTTACAAAAAAAAAAACGATGTAGCATGTGGATTAGTTCCCGAGTGAATTTGCAAACCGTGGCACCAGAGCCACACAAGTGAGGTGCGCATTCATGTGGCATGGAAAGGAATAGGATAGCGCACCACATTATTCAACCAACTGCACGAACAGAACCTGCAACTCACCACCCAGAGCAACCACTAAATGTGTGGCCGCCCAAACAAGAATCAGTTGGTCCCATAGTAGGGATGCTCCTTTATGTGCAAACACACACAAAAATCACCCAGGATTTAGGTTAGGGGATTAGCCAGTAGATCTGTAGTGTCATTGTCTTGGGACAGGCTGAAAGGAATAAATAGCACAGGTCCCTTCAGGAGACACATTGCTTTACCATCCAACTTATTTAATTGCTCATTATTTCCATATACCACATTACAAATTGTATTACAAAAACATTAAAACATTATCTCATGAATCTACAAGAAATGTACAGCAGTTATTGAACATCTTTACTGTTTCAAGTCTGAAAGCTTTATTTCCTATAAGGCTTTGGCAGGTAATTATTGTGAAAAATCCATGATAGACAAAAAACTGGGAGCAAGATCTTAATGCTAAGTGGCCAATTGTGAGGTTGGAGAAGGTGTGGTTAAACATGTGCTCTACTTCAAGAGCTGCTAGCACCTTTTTCAACACTCTGCAGCTCGTCTCCTGGCGCACTGCTGGTGGGGCAATGAGGTTCCCTTGTGTCCTGAGGACTTCAGAACTATAGTGGACTTCATCCCCGAAGCAGCAGTTCGTCAGGAGGAGCGTTTGCAGAGTGGTGTAAAAAGTGGGTGTGGTGTCTGACTACTCTCGGCAATCCAGCTGTATGGGGCTTACTGGAGGTAACAGTTGACCCCAGGGACCCTTAGGAGACAAATGGGCTTCATGCCCCAACCAAGAGCGCGTCAGGAGACGCGTTTGCAGAGTGGTGGAGAAAGGGGGCGTGGCCTGGGTCCACCTCTCAGCAGCCCACTGTGAAGGGCTTACTGGAGGGAACAGGTAGGTGAGTTGGCCCCTAAGGACCCCCAGCAGTGAAGGTGACTTGAATCCCCATCCAAGAGCGCTCCAGGGAGCATATTTCCAGAGTGGTGGGCAAAGGGGGTGTGGCCTGCTATGAGAACTTCGCAATCCTGCTGTATGGGACTAACTGGCGGTAATAGGAGGGGTAGTTGGCTCCCAAGGATGTTCTTGGGGGCCAACTACCCCTCCCCTTACCACCAGTAAGTCTTACACAGTGGGATTGCTAAGAGGTCTTAGGAAGCCATGCACCCTTTCGCCACCACTTTGCAACCGCGCCTCCTGGCAAACTACTGGTTGGGGGATGAAGTCCACCTTATTCCTGAGGGACTTTGGGGGCCAAGAAGTCCTCCTGTAAGTCCTACCCAGCAGAATCTTTGAGCGATGGTCGGAGGTCCAGCCCCCAATTCTCCACCACTTTGCAAACAAGCCGACTAGTTAAAGAAACATTTGCTGTAATTGGTCTCGCATTTGCGAGTGTTAGAGCTATTGGCGTTGTAAATCTAAAAGTTTGTGTAGTGGAATTATGTGGTATGTTGTGCAGTGAAATTATGTGGATAGAAAGTTTGTGGTATTTAGTGTATAGGAATTATGTAGAGTGTGATTATGTGTTATGGAGAGTAATTGTGTGGTATGGGAGTCTGTGTTGTGCAGTGGTAACCTCAGGTTTAGTCTTCCTAGTTTCCATAGAAGCTAAACTTTAAACTCAATGAGACACGCAAGAAGGAACCACTGAGGAGCACTTCTGAGCTTAGTCAGAGGTATGAGCAGGGCCACTGGAATTATGCGACTGTTGAGCTGCACCCATTTTTGAGTAATTATACATTTTCCGCATTTGCCCCATAAGTCATCATCTGCTGCATAATCTGCAGGTTTCAACAAAAAAGTGTTTCTAGCTCAAACAGCTCAAATGTTAACAAAAATGCGGCGATATGTGTTGCAGCACAGTGGAAGGCCCTTTGCAAAGCTGGAATGGTCACCTGTTATTGCTAAATGTGGGTGTTAAATTGGTAGTAATGGTGCGCAAACCACTTCTGCAGCTCTGTTACCTCTTTCTGCACCTCACTTGCTTCTTTCTGAACCACCTTTACCTTTTTCTGTACCCTTCTTCCCTCTTTCTGCACCTCTTGCCTGTTTCTGTACCTCGTATCTTTCTGCACTTCTCTTGCCTCCTTTTGTTTTTCTGTTGCCTCTTTCTGCACCGCTCTTGCCTCTTTCTGCACCGCTCTTGCCTCTTTCTGCACCGCTCTTGCCTCTTTCTGCACCTCTCTTGCCTCTTTCTGCACCTCTGTTGGTTCTTTTTGCACCCCTCCTGCCTCTTTCTGCTCTCCTCCCCCTC
Organism: Lissotriton helveticus; assembly: GCF_964261635.1. NCBI lineage: Eukaryota > Metazoa > Chordata > Amphibia > Caudata > Salamandridae > Lissotriton > Lissotriton helveticus. Next base: position 773,371,250 of record NC_136057.1, read on the forward strand.
TTTCTGCACCTCTATTGCCTTTTTCTGCACCTCGCTTGTCTCTTTCTGCACCTCTGTTGCTTCTTTTTGCACTTAACTAGCCTCTTTCTACATTTCTATTGCTTCTTTCTGCACTTCTCTTGCCTCTTTCTGCACCCCTCTTTTGCCACCTTTGTTTTTTTTTCTTCACCTCCTCCTGCCTCTTTCTGCTCTCCTCTCCCCTCTTTATGCACCTCTATTGCCTTTTTCCGAACCCTTGTTCCCTCTTTCTCATCCAGGGGATACTCATCAATAGTCATAATCTATGAATAATTCCCACCCATGTGCGGGATCCCAGAGCATATAGAAAATACATATAAATATATATGTATACATATGTGAAAACATATATTTGCAGTCTAAAACATTTCCCTACTGGCAAATCTGCCACAACATTACATAAATTACATGCGAATTTCGAACTATGTCTACATAGGTAGGCCATGTGCAGAAAGAGGAAGAAAGGTGCAGAAAGAAGAGAAGTGCAGAAACAACCAACAGAGGTGCAGAAAGAGGCCTACTTCAACTGAACCTTTCCACAGATGCATACAAAGTAGCCTACTCCCTAATCCTTCTCCCAAGATGTCCTAAACCTCATTTTCATCTTGAAGGTTCACTATTCATCGACTACTCAGAATGTTAGGCCTACCAAATGTAAAACAGCAATCCTAACCATATCAATGTTGTAAGTCTTACCAAGTTTGTGAAGGTATGCATCCGTGTGTCTGTGCTTTTACCTAGTGACATGTTAAATAAACATACAAATACTTGAATATCTGTGTTTCAAAGAGCATACTCTGTAAATCTGTGTACAAAAAAGGTGTATGTACTTGTTTATGCTCACAATACAGGGTACATTGGTATTCAATAGTATATTTGAGGGGCTCTATAACACCTATATACATAGGACATGTCTGGCTGTGCAGCCTAATGACAGAGCAGAACTAAGAAGATTTGACCACCTATAGGAGCAGCTGCCCACTTTTTAAACTACTGTCTTCAGATGCATAACACATGTGAGAATACATGTACAAGTAGACATTTACCTCAGTCAAGAGAGCACGCAGACCTTTAAACTTGACAGCTTGCACATCCCATTTGAGCACAGAAAGAGGCAATAGAAGTAAAGAAAAAGGCAAAAGAAGTGCAGAAAGAAGCAACAGAGGTGCAGAAGGAGGCAAGAGAAATGAAGAAAGAATCGAGAGGTGCAGAAAGGACAAGAGTTACAGAAAGAAGCAAGAGAAGTGCAAAAAGAAGCAACAGATGCAGAAAGAGGGGATAGGTGCAGAAAAAGGAGAGAGGTACAGAAAGAGTGGAGAGAGGTACAGAAAGAGGGAAAAGGGGTGCAGAAAAAGGCAAAAAAGGTGTTGAAAGAGGCAAGAGGGGTGCAGAAAGAGGCAAGAGGGGTGTAGAAAGAAGCAAGTGAGCTGCAGAAAGAACCAAGAGAAATGTAGAAAGAGGCTTGAGAAGTGCAGAAAGAAACAGAGGTGCAGAAAGAAGCAAGAGAGGTGCAGAAACAGGCAAGAGGTAGAGAAGGATTAGTTACTTACCTGTAATCCTAGTTCTCATCCAGGGGTATACTACTCAAAGTCATAATCTATGAATAATCCCCGCCCATGTGCTGGATCCCGGAGCATATAGGAAATACATATGTTTACATATGTGAAAACATATATTTACAGCCTAAAACATTTCCCAACTGGAAATCTGCCGCAACATTACAGGAATTAGCATACACACAGTAGTACTCTCCCAACCCCTAAGGAAGAAAGAGAGCAGTAAATATTTGCATACAACAATGCTTTATTGTCATAGGAAAACCTGTAATTGCAGGCATTTGCCAGTAGGCTGCAGTAGAGTATATAGAAACAAAGAAAGACTGACACCTTGCCTTTAAGGCATTAGAGTAGGGGTACCGTGCCTTTAAGACCTGAAGGCGACCCCATGCTCCCATGGTGCACCACAGGTGGCAGTTGGGTCAGTTCTTTTTTTCCGACTCCTTCTGTGAGGATCCTGGAGCTTGAGCTCTTCAGTTTTTGACTGAAATTGTTCATTTGAGTGAATTTTTTTAGAAAATTCAACATCTTCTGGTTTATTAAGGCTTCTACTTTGGTTTTCTGTAGTGTTCCACTAAAGTTTTCTGTCAGAATGCCTGCTTTATTCCGGAAGTGTCCTTCTTGTGACAAGAAGATGGCACTGGCTGACCCACACTCAATGTGTATTGTGTGCCTTCCATCTGCACACAACCCTGACCAGTGCCACCACTGTCAGAAGTTCTCTAGACGGACCCTTCGTGACAGACAAAAGTCATCAGGTGGGTGGCCATGGAGGCCCCAGGACGTCTTCTTCAAGCAAGCATGGCCAATAACGGCGACGTTCCACATCTCCTGCCTCCAGAAAGAGGAAGGGAGGACGAAGATCACTGTCGACGTCGCCGTCGAAGAGGCCCATACGCTCTTCTGGATTACCATCGCGACATCGAGAGTCTCCGCCGCAGCCAAGTAAGTCGGCGTCGAGACGCCACACTTCGGGCTCGAAGTCTGAGGCTGCTGGCATGTCCAAGTCTGTCGATGTCGAGGAGGTCGACGTCTAGGCGACGTCAGGAAGAGTTGCCGTCGACACGACGCCGAAGAAGGTAGTCGTCGACACGACGCCATGGAGGTTCGCCTCCGATGCCGAGGAAGATCGACGTCACCGACTCGACGCCGCCGATCGCAGTCGAGGTCACCACGGCGTGGATGATCGACGTTGAGAGCCTCATGGCCTCGCTCGACGCCATTGGTCACACAAACGTCAAAGGTTTCGCCGTCGAGGGAACAGGTCACGGTCGTTGTGGAGGCACCTGGGTCCATGTCATCAGGAGACAGATCTTAGTCTCCTGGGTTGAACATCGTAGAGATCTCTCCAGAAGCTTCCCCCAGATCTGCGGACAGATGACGCAGTGTGTCATCTCACCGTCCTCAGGGGGCTGTATCGGGCAGTCTCAGTAGTCCGGGCTCGGATTACTCCCGCGCGTTCTCACCGTCTGGTCCAAGGACAAGTACTCTGGTCAGACCGTCTAAGGCTAGGACCCTCATCCAGACCAAGATCTTCTGCCAGATCACGCTCTCCAGCACAGCCAAGAACGCCTGCCAAGCCAAGATCTATGCCCAGGCCAAGATCTCCGTCTGGACATCGGTCTAGATCCAGGGGTCGGCACAGCCGTCATCGCGACTGGTCCCATAAGAGGGGACGCACAAGATCTCCAACTTGGTCCTCTTCTACGAGGTCTACGGTCCGGGACTATTCTCCAACCTTCTCCTCTACTCCTCCCTCGCGAGTCTCACCTATTGATGACATCGCAACTTTTACAGATGTACTGGGCAGGGGAGCAAAGAAACCGAACATCTCTCTGCATACTCCTGTGGTACCCACCTCTATAATCTTTGATACCCTTCATCACTGGACAGCGCCCAGACCTCTGCTGCCTCTGGTGCCTGGCTTCATTGAACCGGTGATGGCTACCTTCCTCACGCCTGCAGTGGTAGGTTCTGTTCCATCTAGAATTGCCAAGAAGTACAAGGCTCCCGCAGAGGACCCCTTGTTCCTCAGATCGGATCCACCAGCTGACTCAGTTATCGTGGCGGCTGCCATGAGGTCCCATTCGGCCTCCACCTCATCCTCGGTACCCCCAGAAAAGGACAGCAAACTCATGGATTCGTTTGCCAGGAAGGTATGCAACACCTCAGCTTCATATATGAAGGTGGCCAGTGCCTCTGCTCTACTCGGGAGGTACGATAGGTCCCTTTGGGACTCCCTCACTCGCTTCACAGAGAAGCTTCCTAAGGAAGACCGACAGGACTTCATCGAAATCCTACAGGAGGGAGGGCTCGTAGCCAACCAGTTCATCAGTGCCTCAGCAGATGCTTCTGACCTCGCGGCCCATGGCTACTCCCATGGAATCTGCTCACGGCGTTCGGCGTGGCTCCGCCCTACGGGCCTCAAGCCGGATGCTCAGAAAAAGATCTTGAACCTCTCCTTTAATGGTACGTCTCTTTGGTTCACACGCTGACGATGAGATGACCAAAATGAAATCGGAAATGGACACTGTTAAAGCTGTGGATTTGGAGAATCGTAAAGAATTTAAAAAGCGCTTTCATAAGGGGGGCAAGCGATCTTACCAGCAGAGGGTTCAAACCCCTCAATGGTCATCTCAAACACAGCAGAAAACCCAATTTCAGCAGAGACACCCTGGCAGAGGCAGAGGCAACAATAACAAACAGCAGTCTGCCTCCAAGCAGCCTCCCAAGCCCTGAGCTTTTTCTTCCTCCGCAACTCTGGTGTGAGGGAGTGTTTCTCATCATCTGGAAAGTGGAGATCCATAACAAAGGACAGATGGGTGCTGAGTATTGTGCAGCATGGTTACTTGCTGAGGTTCAATTGCCCCCCCCTCCGCAAGTCTTCCCTCAAATAAAGCACCTTCCCTGATTCCACAATCAACTGCTGCAGGACGAAGTCTCTGTCCTCCTCAAGAAGAAGGCCATAGAGGAGGTTCCTTCCATGCAGAGAAATCAAGGAGTCTACTCCCGCTATTTTCCTGTCCAAAAAAGAGGAGTAGTCAAAGAATACAGGCCCATTCTAGACCTACGACAACTGAACAGATTCATCAAACGAGAAAAATTCTGCATGCTAGCCCTGCACCAGATCTTCCCGCATCTTCATCAGGGAGACTGGATGTGTGCCATCGACCTGCAGGACGCTTACTTTCACTTACCTGTCTCAGTAAAGCACCAAAGGTTTCTCAGGTTTCAGATCGGACGCCATCACAACCAGTATCGAGTGCATCCGTTTGGCCTCAAATCCGCGCCACGGACATTCTCCAAGTGCATGGCGGTGGTGGCTGCTTTTCTCCGCAGGCGGAAGATCTTAGTCTATCCCTATCTAGAAGATTGGCTGCTGAAAAGTTCCACTCCGGCTCTGCTTCAGAACCATCTTTCGTTCTGTCTCAACCTGATGAACTCATTGGGGTTGCATGTCAACTTCAAAAAGTCAGTACTCAACCCTTCCCAACGGATTTATTACCTGGGCGCTTCCCTGGACTCCATGCAGGCAAACGTGTCCCCTTTGGAGGAGAGGTTGTCATCCATGCTCCTGAAGTGTTGTCTTCTACTGGACAATCACAGTCTGAGGTTCCGTGACAATTTTAAGTGATGTTTTCGACTCGCACGAATATGGTCGAGTCTGGTATCTAAAAACCGCAAATGACGAGTTTAGTAAGTGTGCGCAGTTTCGCTGTGCTAACTTAAACCGTTCGTTTGATATGCGGGTTTTTCATCTGTACCCACGGGTTCCATCTTAGATACGGCATCCATTTTGTCTCTTGCCCTCAAGTAGCCAGCGAACGGACACTGTCCGCTTCGTCACCCTGGGACTCTCAGGATATTTGTGGAAGACACATGTACTTTGTAAATATCTTTTACGATGAGGGGGATGATACTGTAAGGCAGATGGCCCCGCTCGAGGCTCATCTTGCCGTCCGGTTTATTGTCTCAGCCGTGCATCTCATTAGGCACGTCCCTTTGATGCCTGTATCTCGTGTTTCCCGATACCTCCCCTTTTACACTCTTTTCAATCCCCCACTGTCTCCATCTTCCTCTGCACCTGTCCTTGTCCCTATTTCGATCTGTTTTACTGCCGATTAGAATTCACTAATGTTGGGAAGATGGGCTTTTACAGTTGGGAACCGCCAAATGTTTCCGCACTTATGTTCCGGACCTTATGTGTACCAAAGTGACCAAAGCGACCCCTCTGGGGGATAATTATGGGAACCAGGTTGTAAACTTTTGTGTACCATGTTGTCCTATGAGTTAATTTTGTATAAAAGGAGCGATCCACAGAACCAATTTGAAGCAGTCTCCCCAAGTTGCACGTGTTGTACTTGTCGTGACTTCTGTGTTCCCTGCAGTAATAAACCTTGAATCTTTGACGCCGAAGGAAGTGTCCCGTGTCTCTGTAGTTTGTGCGCCGAAACGGGTATCCCATGAAGGTTATAGGTGTTGTTCCCTGGCACCGCTGGTACTGTAAAAAGTCCAGTCCTTCAAGTCCCATGGCCAGGCAAGTGTCCTCTCTCCTGGGATCGATGGCCTCTGCATCTACATCGTGCCCAATGCATGAGGTCTCTGCAGCAGGCTCTCGAGGACCAATGGTCTCAGAGGTCAGGTCACTGGGAGGACCGTGTTTCTCTTCTACAAGGTGCCAGAGACTCAATCAGATGGTGGATGAAACGTTCCAATCTTCTCCGGGGAGTTCCATTCCATCGCCCTCCTCCATCTGTCAGTCAGTGATTACGGATGCCTCTCTTCAAGGCTGGGGTGCTCATATGGACCAGCTTCAGGTCCAAGGTCTCTGGTCCGAAGTAGAGCGAGGCTACCACATGAACTTCCTAGAGCTTCGAGCCGTTCATCTGGCGCTCAAATCTCTTTATCCTTCTCTGGGCGCCAACTACATCCAAGTTCAGACGGACAACACAACAACTATGTTCTATCTGAACAAGCAGGGAGGCACCATGTCAAGAGTCCTATCCCTGGAAGCGCAAGCCATCTGGCTCCTGCCAACAGGTCTATCCATCGTGGCAGTTCATCTACCAGGGATCCAAAATGTCCAAGAGGATTGCCTAGGCAGAGACTTCCTAGAAGCACACGATTGGGTGCTCAACGAAGAAGTTGCACAGGAGGTATTTTAACAATGGGATGTACCGGACATAGACCTGTTCGCAGAAGCGGCAAACGCAAAATGCCCCGTCTTCGCATCCAGGTTCCCCCAACAGGGCTCATGGAGGAACGCACTTTTGATCAGCTGGTCGCAGACATTGCTGTACGCTTTTCCTCCCCTGCCTCTGATCCCGGTGGTGATTCAGACATTCTACAGGACCAACACCAGGATGATCCTGATAGCGCCGGAGTGGCCACGCCAGTGGTGGTACCCGGATCTCCTCCAGCTGTCAGAAGTCCCGCACCGGCGACTTCCTTGCCATCCAGACTTGTTGACCAGGGGAAGGTGTTTCACCCCAACCTTCCTTCCCTTTGCTTGACGGCATTGCTCCTGAGGTCATCCAGTATGGACACCTAGACCTCCCAGCAGACTGCATGAACATTCTCAAAGAAGCCAAGAGACCCTCCACTAGGAAGTCATATGCTTTCAAGTGGAAGAGGTTTTTCATATGGTGTCTTGACAACTCTCTTGACCCTATCCACGGTCAAGAGCAGGTGATTCTACCCTATCTATTGCATTTAGCGAAGTCAGGCCTCAAGTACCCCTCCATCAGGGTTCACTTAGTAGCAATCACAGCCTATAGGAAGTCACCTTCTCAGACATCATTCTTCCTTATGCCTGTGGTTAAAGATTTTTTAGAGGGGCTTAAGAAAGTGTTTCCACCAGTGAGGTCCCCTCGCCTTCCTGAGAGCTTAACATTGTACTTACTAAGCTGATGGGTGCTCCTTTTGAGCCTATACACAAGGCTTCTTTGCAGCACTTGACCTGGAAAGCCGCTTTTTTAGTGGCGATTACCTCTGCCCGTAGGATTAGCGAAAATCAGGCCCTGTGTTGTAAGGAACCTTACACAGTGTTTCACGCCAACAGTGTGGTACTGAGGACACACCCAGGTTTTCTGCATAAAGTAGTCTCAGACTTTCATATCAACCAGTCTATCACCCTACCTACCTTCTTTCCTCAACCTACCACTCCTCCGGAGAGGTCTTTACATTCTCTAGATCTCCGGAGGGTTCTGAAGTTTTACCTGGCTAAAACCCTTCCACTTAGGAAGTCTGACCGGCTTTTTGTTAATTATGGAACCACTAATGTGGTCTGTCAGCCTCGAAAAGGTCCATTTCTTGCTGGATAGTCTCCTGTATAGCTCTGTCTTACCAATTAGCTAACTAGGATTTACAGGGTAGACCTCATGCACACTCCACTAGAGGGAAAGCTTCTACTACGGCTCTCCTTCGTAATGTTCCAATCTCTGAAATTTGCAAGGCGGCTACATGACGTTCGGTGCATACTTTTACCCGCCATTATTGCCTAGATTCAGATACACAGGCCGAAGCCCAAGTGGGACAGGCCTCTTTGAGAAATGTATTTGCGTAATTGTATGTAAAATGTGGAGTTTATTCATGTCTCTATGTATACTTATTTGCTCGTCCGCGAGACTTTGGGTATGAGCTTGCTAATCTATTCATAGATTATAACTATTGATGAGTATTCCCTGGATGAGAAGGATTAGTTACTTACCTGTAATCCTAGTTCTCATCCAGGGGTATACTCATCAAAGTTATAACCTCCCGCCCACCTCCCCGGACGAGCATGATCATACAGTTATGAAAGGTTTCTATGGATTTACTCAGGTGTCATGCACCTCCAAAATGAACTGACCCAACTGCCACCTGTGGTGCATCATGGGAGCAGGGGGTCGCCTTCAGGTCTTAAAGGCACGGTACCCCTACTCTAATGCCTTAAAGGCAAGGTGTCAGTCTTTCTTTGTTTCTTTATACTCTACTGCAGCCTACTGGCAAATGCCTGCAATTACAGGTTTTCCTATGGCAATAAAGCATTGTTGTATGCAAATGTTTACTGCTCTCTTTCTTCCTTAGGGGTTGGGAGAGTACTACTGTGTGTATGCTAATTCATGTAATGTTGCGGCAGATTTCCAGTTGGGAAATGTTTTATGCTGCAAATATATGTTTTCACATATGTATACAAATATATTTATATGTATTTTCTATATGCTCCGGGATCCCGCACATGGGCGGGGATTATTCATAGATTATGACTTTGATGAGTATCACCCTTAGTTACTCACCCTTAGTTAGTCACCCAAAGAATCAATAACACTGCCATTAACTCACCTATACAGTTATACAACTACCTCACTTATTCATACAGATACTGACATATACTTACTCTCTTCTACAATCACTGACGCAAGCACCAGCTCATCCATACAGCCACTCTCACAATCACACACTATCACATATAGTCTCTTGTGTACTCCAGACTCACATATACTGCCTTTCACATATGTAGTTACTCACACATATACCACTGAGACATTTATTCACTCACCAACACAGCCATACGCACACTGACTCACCCATACAGCCTCTCGCAGATGCACTCTTGAGCCCATACACCCAGGGATTCAGCCACTCATACATTCATGCAGGGAGTCACACACCCCCTTGCCCACCCACACAGACACTCAGGCACTCATACAGGTACTCAGACAGCTAATCAATAACCCATATAGACACTCATGTAGCTACTCACCAACCCATGCATCCACTTACACACCAACTGACAGACTGATACAGCCATTCACACAGATTAATCATTCACCCATGCATTCACTAAGATATGTTTAATCACTACTATACAGACAGTCATGCACCCACAAAATCATCTATTCAGTCACTTAAACACCCACTCATTCTTCAATACACCTGGGCGTGTGTATATAGAACATTCACAGGATTGTCATCAGTGGTCTTTAGTGATGTCACTGACCATGTCATGAGTGATGTAATATGTGACATCAGCAGCATTGCATTGCTGGGGCGCGAGTTGGTTATCTCAGCGAACTATAGCGGCTTCATTTTTCTGGTTTTGTATGAGTGACATGTCAGCCTAACTGTAACATCCCTGAAACCTGTCGGTTGTTTCAATGAATAATAAAAATTAAAAATATATATATATATTTTTTTAAATAAATCTATTCCAATTAAAAAATAATTCATAATGCTAGCAGCCTAAGTCATGACTGCGCACTCTGCGATGAGCATACCATGTACAGGTTATGTAGGAAACATTCAGTGTATCATTAGCTTTTCCTATGATAGTTATGTCCGTTCACACTAACGACTTGGACCAGCCTGCCAAGTATATTCAACGTAGTTGAATTTCCTCTGGGCCAAAGATTTACATTGCTACTGCCCCGAACTTTTCCACAGCAGCAAATCTGTTTCAGCAGGACATCGTCAATCAATCAATCAAAGCATTTGTATAGCGCGCTACTCACCCGGAGGGTCTCAAGGCGCTTGGGTGGGGGGAGGGGCCTCTACTGTTTGAACATATTTACAACAAGGGGTGGTGAGGGACAGAGTCTCTGAATTAAGCAGAATACTCTCACCCAGTCAAGAGATCAGGGCTAGATCCAACACCGTTTTTTAGCTCAATGCACCATCCCAGTTTCAGAACCTGGCTGTATGCAAATTAGTCTGTTCCTGTCCCAGTGCATGATGGGAACAGGGCAAACCAAACTACAAAAGCCAATTCTTACACTGGGAAGGAAACAAGCTTCCGGGGACCGGTTTCTGACATTACAGCCGTCTTCGGCCCGGCTTGCTTGAATCCTGATGGTGCAATGAGCAAGGGACTCATGTCTGAGTATACCCTTCCACGCTTAGGGTGGACAAAAATATTTACAACAAGGGGTGGTGAGGGACAGAGTCTCTGAATTAAGCAGAATACTCTCACCCAGTCAAGAGATCAGGGCTAGATCCAACACCGTTTTTTAGCTCAATGCACCATCCCAGTTTCAGAACCTGGCTGTATGCAAATTAGTCTGTTCCTGTCCCAGTGCATGATGGGAACAGGGCAAACCAAACTACAAAAGCCAATTCTTACACTGGGAAGGAAACAAGGTTCGAACAGCCAGGTCTTGAGTTGCTTCCTGAAGGAGAGGTGGTCGTGGGTCAGGCAGAGGTGGATGGGGAGGGAGTTCCACATCTTGGCAGCCAGGTAGGAGAAGGATCTTCCTCCCGTTGAGGCTCTTCGGATGCGGGGAACGACGGCGAGGGCGTGGCTGGTCGATCGTAGTTGGCGGGTGGGGGTGTAAAAGGTCAGGCCATCGTTGAGGTATCTGGGTCCTTGGTTGTGGAGAGCTTTGTGTGCGTGGGTGAGGAGTCGGAACGTGATTCTCTTGCTGATGGGGAGCCAGTGCAGGTCTCTCAGGTGTCCGGTGATGTGGCTGCGTCGGGGGATGTCCATGATGAGTCGTGCTGAGGCGTTCTGGATGCGCTGGAGCCTGTTTTGGAGTTTGGCTGTGGTTCCGGCGTAGAGGGAGTTGCCGTAGTCCAGACGGCTGGTGACGAGGGCCTGGGTGACAGTCTTCCTGGTTTCGGTGGGGATCCACCGGAAGATCTTGCGTAGCATGCATAGGATGTTGAAGCATGACGAGGACACGGCGTTGACTTGTCTGGTCATCGAGAGGGAGGAGCCCAGGTTGCGTGCGTGGTCTGTTGGTTTGGGTGCGCTGCCCAGGGCGGTGGGCCACCAGGAGTCGTTCCAGGCAGAGGGTGATGATCCTAGGATGAGGACTTCCGTCTTATCTGAGTTAAGTTTCAGGCGGCTGTTCATCATCCACTCGGCTACGTCTTTCATCCCTTCGTGTAGGTTGGTTCTGGCGGTTGCGGGGTCGTTGGTGAGGGAGAGCATCAGCTGGGTGTCGTCGGCGTAGGAGAGGATGTTGAGGTTGTGTTGGCGTGCGATGGCCGCGAGGGGGCTCATGTAGACGGTGAACAGCGTGGGGCTCAGTGATGAACCTTGCGGTACGTCGCAGATGACTTCGGTGGCCTCGGATCTGAATGGGGGGAGGCGCACTCTCTGTGTTCTTCGTGCAGAAGGTTTTTCTGGCCTCGTAGAGCCCTATTTGGCTACTTCTTGCAGTCATACCATGCTGAAGCAATCCATGCTCCAGAAAAGTGACAAAATCCGAAAGGTATATATCTTCATTGGACGTAGGCGCCAAAAGTATCCGGCTGGTGAGGGACCTTCCTTGGGGGCGAATTTAGAATTTCTCCCACTCTGAGCTTTCCTGCCAAAAGTCAGTGGCTTCACCAGGACTTCATTCAATGGCTATGTCGGCCTCATCCTGGTCCTTGCCCCTCTGAGGATTTTTGAATTTCATTTCAGAGACTAAGCCAGAAGGTAAAACTTCTGACCGGAATGAACCTGGTCTCTGTATCCGACCCTTACTCCTTTGTGGTAGACATTATACTTTACCCTTGTCCCGGTCTAGCTCAACCAGTTGCCGGCAGTTGGCGCTTTGCACTTTTTGGTGCTATTTTTATCTAAACTCTAAAAATTCAAATCTCCATGTCCTCTTCTGGGATTGTTTTCATCTTGGTGTCATTTTGTTAATTAAAATATTCTCTATTTGTATGAATTGGAGTGTTTTTTTAACTCCTAAATGCTTTACACATTTTCTTAAGTTAAGCCCGTCTGCTCTGTGCCATAGCTGCCAGGTTTAAAATACTGAAACCTTTGCTTGACATAACAAGTATCAGTTGTAGCCAGGACAAAAGTGGACTCCAAGGGTCAGCTGGCTGGTCTCTTTTGTGGCTACAGGGACACAATAATCTGCAAAAGGAGTTTTTCCTGAACTGCTCATTACCAACTGAACCTGGACTGGACCTTGCTGGTGGCCTCTTGTGGAGTGAAACTTAGTCCCTATATACTGTCCCTAAAGTCCTGTGCATCCTAATAGCTACCCAGAGGAGCTGCTCCACAAATTCTCAAAAGCCGGGACTTAGAACATTTCTGGACTCCAAAGACTTCCAAAGCCATCACAGTGGGGCAGATGGCAACTTTGACGCACCTGATTTCAACACAGCTTCACGCTTATCCTGCTGGAGGGTTTTCAGCTCCATGAAACAGATGAAGTTAAAAGGTAAAATATTTGACTGGGACAAACCTGCTTGTTGTACGTTATCCATGCTCCATTTTGGTCAGCATGAAAGTGGGCCTAGGTTACTCCTTTGGTCCTGAATTAATACTTTGCACATTACCTCAAGTCAAGCCTATATGCTATGTGTCAGGGGGTGAACTCAGGTTAATTTAGTTACATTATGGTTTACAATATAGTATTATTCCTAGAGGTGAGCGACCACCTAACCCAAATAATAATATACATTCTTATAACATTCCATCTGCTTTTAGTGTCCCCAGTGCAGACAAACAGGAGGCCAACAATGCAAATCTTGGAAATCAGTTAAAGTCCCAGCAGAAGTCGGGAGTCCTTGTGCTCCCCTTCCTTTTGTAAGAGTCACTTTTCTTGGTATAGGACCCTCTTCTTCAGATATTCTATTTCCAAGTCCAGGAAGGCTCTGCAGGGCTGATCAGGTGCCAAATGTATCCTGTGTAATTGGAGAGTATTCCCTAACCAGTTCTGGCTACTTTCTCACATCCTCTCACGTCCATTTTCAGCACCTCCTCTTTGGCTTTGTATAAAATTACCCAGGCACCCCTGTTTCAAAGTAGCCTAACACTCTTGCCATCAGCCAGGCCTCTCTCCAGCTCCCTTGCCACTCGTCTATTTAGACAACCACTCTATCCCTCTGTCATGGTCAGATATGGTTCTCCCTACTGCTGGGATTGAACCCTAAGCAACTACGAGGGTTCCTGTCAGCCTCATTTAGGATCATCAAGTCAAAGGACGAAATGTTAAAGCTGTCCTTTGTTCTGTCCACTATTTTCACCTTTCCAGAAATCTAATCCCTGCCAAGTGGCCAGTAGTTAGTACCTCGGTGTTACTCCTGGGCTCAGAGTCGGGTTATTGTCTATGTGTGTTGGCCTCTGGACGTTTGTAGCAGAACATGTTTTAGGACAGTTTGTTCTGACTCGTGGATCCCAAAATATTTTTTACAAAATTACTTTTTCATTAAAGATGTTAAAATCTGTTTTCACCAGTGTTTTTTTTTAAATTAAGGAGAACTTGGAAATAACTTTGAATAACTTTTCAAGCATTAGTCCAAGTCAAGATTAAAAATAAATATGTTAATCAAACCTAGGGTGTCAAACATAAAATGTAGCTGAAACTACAGAGAGGAACAGTGGAAAGCACACTAAACTTCAGTGAGGCCTATTTTTATATATTAGTACCTCTGTGGGCATAGAAGGCTTAACACATTATCATATATTTTAGGAGGCTTTACTCCATGGCAAACACAATTTTCCCTGCAATGTTTTATTGCAGTCCATCCAGAGATAATTGGTGTTCCCGGCCGCCATGAACGTTTTGTGTCACATATGTATATAATGTAATGTCAAACTGCAGTCCATAGGACATTTAACTTTTAATGCCATATGTGTATGTTATGCACCATTTTTACTGGACTTATAGGGAAATTAAACCTGCAAAATATAGCACATGTTGTGGGACGGAAACTCAGACACTTTTTAGTTGGATATTCAGACAGAAAAAGAGGGGATACCATGACAAAAACAATTTTATTTCTCAAAGTGTCTAACTATCAGTGCCAAGACACTACAGTTCATAGGCCCTACAGACGGGGACCAGTGGGAAAGGTCTACCAGTAAAAGACGCTAAGCACCATGCACTCCTCCAGCTGAAAAGTTTAGAGTCCTACTTTGAGAGAAATCCTCACTCGAAGTCCCACGCTTTTGACACTGCCATAATAAATCCGAGACAATTCAGCCACAGAAAGGGGAGCTCTTGTTCCACTGAAGGGTTTTTTAGCATGCAAACTAAGTCATGTGGTCCCAAAACTAAGCAACACACTAAGATAACACGCAATAGATCCGTGTCTAACCTATCCCTTTTCTTTACAAAGGAAACGTACTTTCATGCAGAACCCTAAATAATATACTCAAAATTACAAATACTTACAAGATTTGAGATGTTGTATCATTTCCAGCTTCATATGGTCTGTGATGTGGCTAAGGAAAAGTAAGTCTACACTTTAATGATGTTTCGTAACCCACTTTTTTAATGTTCTGCTATTTACTATTTTTATTATTAAGAAATGTGTAATATAGTTTTGTATATGCTTTAATGTGTCTCTTAGAAAGTCGAACAATGCTGATTATGATGAGATACGAGGATTGTTGTATTTTGTTTTCATGAGTCTTGCAGGGGACACCTTATTTGATGACTAAAAAGGGCTGATTTGTTTTGAGTTTCACTAATGTAAGCAATGGCCTGTTGGGTGCGCATTGCGGTAGAACGTGCAAGCACGTGGATACATTATTTCTAAGAAAACAAATAGTGACTTCCATAATTCACATATCTGCGCAGTGTACATACCTTTGATGCCACAGCCTCTTACAAATAAATGTTTTGGTCGGCAGCTAAAAAATTTATGTCATAGAAAAATATTTTTAGGCTGTGAAGACCATAGCGGCAGAAGTTACCAATAGGAGGACTGGGAGACTAAAAGCTGAACAAGTACTTTTCCCCCCACTAGTCATTTATGCAACAACATGTACTTATGCTATTCTAAAATAACCTGAAAAACCCTGGTCTTTGAATTTTCTTTAAAAAGAATTTAGACGGGACCTCTCACCAACACTTTGTGTCATGCTTAGTCATAAGGCTGCCACTGATCAGCAACAATTTTTCAGTTGTTTTCTGTTGTCCCCCCGCCCCTCCCCTAATAGTGGAGTGACTATAATAGTCAATTCAAATATGATGTCTCTGGGGTATTTATTTTCTGTTAAAATTGCGTATAGATAGGATAATGATTTTATTCTGGATCCCTTTCTCCTACAAAATGAAACAGAACAGTTTATAATTGTGGATTATAATTCCAAATATTAGTAGTAGTATTATTATTACTATCGCATTATATCAGACCAAATAATACAGCTGAAGACCTAAATTGGGCAGTGACTAATGAGTATTACATAAGAAACATTTTGCTAGCAGGGAACAGCAATAGATATTCGAATTATGCTGCTAAAAGTGGGAATTTCACACAGAGTTTAGAATGTAGCTCAGTTTTATGTTTTTTCAAATGTTTACATCAATGCAAGTGGGATATTCTGGATAAACTGGTCATGTTCCTGCACAAAAGAATAACAGGAGACAACTACCAGACAAACTGGTCACACCTTCTTTTTTTCATTGTCAACTAAAACAGGATAGTGACAGGATAGATGGTGATTAGCTAGATGGGTAACTAGGTCCTGAAAAAAGCCTATGATCCTCTAGGGCATCACACGATAGCCAGGGATATGTTGATCACAACTATTGTCAATAATGGTCATTACAACCATTGCTTATAAACTGATTTTCTTTTTAATCTAGTGATCAAATCATCAACCCTAACTACTCACAATTTTAGCACAAAATCTCGTGGAAACATAGAAATAGAACTGACTATGAGTCGTTCCACTATATCAGAAAAGCTCCAAAATAACAGATGGATAACCCTCCTAGCAACAATTACTGTTGGAGAGGAGCACCCATTTGATCAAGCATGCCACAAAGTTTAGTTGAGGGGTTGCACCCTTTTTTGTAAGGAAAACAAAAGAATGATTTGGATTGTAATTGTTCCAAATACACATCAAGAAAAGTTATTTCATTTTCTAGCATTACAGAAGATCTCCGCAGACCTTACACACGAAGATGATAACTAACCCTGTTAATGTGCCTGGTAGCTATATTGCCAAGGACAGAAACAGAATGTCAAATTTGCAAACCTGGCATGGATACTGTTGTTGCATGCCTGCCTCATCATGGCTGAAAAAGACATCTGCTGAGTTCAGAGCGTGATGTCAAATAAAAGGTCCAGAGGCAGGAGGGCAGTGACAGTATCAAGGGGCTAGTGTTCCTGAAGAAGCAGGTGAGTGCTTTGGGTGGATTAAACCCATTCTTAATGTAATAGCCAGAACTGTTAGCATAGAAAATTGGAAATATCGTGCATTCCAAATTCTCTTTATAATAAAAAGCCTTAACTTTCTTGTTGCAAAAATACCGACTTTTGCAACTTAATGCTGTCCTGCGAAAACAATTGTATTCCTGCACCCTGTGCACTTGTTTTATAGTTGTGCCAGCTCTTCAAGACTTTTCATTTCAAGTGGATAATCTGCCATCTTAAATTATAGGTGTCAAAGAATAAAATGCTTTTTTAGTTAATGTTTACTCTCAACAGTGTGTTTGACTTATTTTTAGTACTTTACATTGTTGACATGCTTGTTAAAAATGTTATTTCTTTTATTGCACAGGACAGTGAAGTTTCTTTACGGCAGCTTTTAACCATGACAGAAGATGACTTTGAAAAGGTTTGTGAATGTATTTATTAGTTTTTTTGTCTGGCTCCTTATGTTATAAATAATTCTGTTAAGTTGCAAGTTTTCCTATGCCAAGCATCCTGTTAAAAAAATGTCTTCTAAGTTCAATGTTTGAATTCCACAAAACGTATCCACGGTAATATAAAATATTCATGGCGTTGAGTAAAATGTTATGTTATATGGGATTTGTAATGCACACAGCTACTCAAAAGAGTGTCCCTTAGTGAGCCCAGTGGGAAGAGAATAGAAGATAAATTACAGGCTAGATATAAAGGAAAGTCTTGAACCTCTTCCTAAAGATCTTAGGATCCTGAATGCAACGTAAGTCCAGTGGGAGTTGGTTCCAGGCCCCAGCTGCCATATACGCAAGGGAGCTGCCACCTACCCTTTTAAGACAGAACCTTGGAATGCAAGCCAAAAGCTTCATAGCAGAGCGTAGCTGCCTGGGAGGGACATAGAACCTAAAACGCTTTCTCAGATACACAGGGCCAAACCCGTAAAGGGCTACATGTTCCATAACCAGGGACTTAAAAATCACTCTCTTTCACCGGCAGCCAGTGCACGTTATAAAAGTGTTTCCTGATGCTGACCCTCTTAGGTAAATTAAGAAGAATTCTGGCTGCGGCATCCTGCACCACCTGTAGCTTGTTGTGTAAATAGCCGGGCAACCCAACATCCAAGGCATTGCCGTAGTCAAGGCGTGAGGTTATCAGAGAACGGGTGACCGTTTCCCTTGCATAGACTGGGAGATGTGGAAGAAACTTTTTTAGTGATTTCAAAATGGTGAAGCACAAACCTGTCAACTTAGTAATCTCAGAGTACAAGACAAATACCAAAATTGCAATCGACATAGCAGCGTAACTCAAGTCAAAACATTGAAAGGATTGCAGTGGGTGTTTTTGGATGTTTTTACACCAAAAACCACATCAACTCCCCTTCTACGATTAAATAGTAATTTCTTCACCTAATACGTATTCAAATAAAACAGCAGTAGCAAAAATACCTTTGAGCATTCTTCATATCTTCCTTTGACATTGTTCTTCTGCTGCCCTAAATACACTCTTTTCTCGAGTGATAACCTCTTTAAGACAGGCCATGCTTCTTATCAACACTAGCATTGGGTTCCAATTTGTGTAATGTTAATGTACTCTAGACTTTATTAAGAGCATTGAATGCCTTGCTGATTTATTGAGCAAGATGTTTTGTGCTACTTTTAGAGCTCTTTTTTAGTGTCTTGCAGCAAAGCCACTTAAGTAGCCCCATTAAAAAAGTTCCCAGATCTGCCATTGCAACTTGCATGCAGTTGTAGACTGCCAATTAAATTTGGCAATCTGACCCACTTAACGAGCCTTAAGCTCCCCTTTTATTGCATGTAGGTTACCCCTAAGGTAGGCAATTGGTAGCCCATAGGGCAGGGTACATTGAAATTAAAAGGTTGGACATGTACTTTTGAATTTTATATGTCCTGGTAGTGAAAAATTCCGAAATTTGTTTTCACTACTGTTAGGCCCATCTTTCCCGTAGGATAACATTGGGTTGCTTCATTACGATTAAGAAGTGCTCATTTTTGATTAGGAACAGGTAAGCATTTCATTTTTGGTGTCTGGGAAATTTTAATCATAAAAACCTTTTTAATGGTAGTCAGATTTTACAATTATGAAAATGCCACTTTTAGAAAGTTGACATTTTCCTGCCCTTACTATTTGGTGCCTGTTCTTGGGTCACATGACTAGGTGTATTTGGCAGTTGGACTTTGTTTATTCCTCCCAGACAGCCACACAATAGAGGAATTAGGTGTGCCTGGATGACCCATCAACTGGCAGGATGGGGTGGAGCTGGCACAGCCTCACTTGCAGCTGAAGAGGCTGGGCTCTGCCTTCTCACGAAGGACTTATCATCCATTCATTGTTCATGCAGCCAGCTAGTAGCCAAGGCAGGGAAAGCAGAAAACTCCAAGCACTTCAAAGGAAATTCTCTAGAAACTTCTCCTACGTCAAAGGAGGCACTAGGTATAAAAATAGGACCCTCAGACCCACTCTCCAGTTCACCTTCCGGACCTGCTTACGTTCTCAGAGAGGTCTGCCTGCTACTGTGGCCTGATGTGTGCTCCATAAGACTGCTTTGCTGCACCTGGAAGACTGTTTTGCCGCCTCAAGCCTGACTTGAACCCTCAGAGGCCTGGCTTGCTGCTTGAGCCCTGTTTCAACACTTGAACCTAGGACTTCCAAAGTGACTCCAAGGGCTAGTTGGCTGGTATCCTGATCAGAGTGTCTAGGACAGAAAAGGCTCCAACCATCTTGTATCCACAACTGGGCCCAGCCTGAGTGAGTTCTAAATCCCCCCCCCCCAAGTGGTGCCCCTCTAGTTCTGGACCCTTGGTGGTGCTGCTAATGGGGGCCAGATAGCTAAACTCCTAAACTTGGCACTTGAAGATGTTTTGGCTAAAACTGCCCTGAGAATGGAGAAAAGACTGGGGCCAACCTGATTTTCTACCTTTTCATCCCATTACCTATTCTTGAGGTACCCTTAGAAGAGATCAGCCAGGTTGAGATGTTTGGCCCCATCCCAGGGACACCTGAGTCTGCTGTGTCTCTAACTTTCCAACTAACTTCAAGTGCTGAACCACTCGTCGTGCAAGCAATATCGGGTATTAAACCTGATGCAGTATTGAGCATGATTGCTATAACTGCAGCTACATATTTGAAACCCTTGTAAAACTGCATTGTCAGTAAATTAGCCCCCAATCTTTAAGGAGAAAGACCTATTTTACTCTTCCGGAAATGCCAATGTCTGAAATCGGCCAGTGCTACAGATAGATTCATGATAATTATATTCGCACACCATGATTATGCATTTGAGTTGCTGCCACGTCTCAGCATTTCATTGTGGCGTGCAATGTTGATTACTATTTTGATGATGATGCATGGTTATTATCTTCCTGAAAGTGTTGCAACATCTTAGGAGATGCACCACATTTTCCTCACTAAGATCCGAGAGAGACTATCATGCTGTTAACATCCCTGCGTGGTCATTGCCTACTGCTAGTTTTAGGAGAGCGTACCATATGAAATTCTGGGCCCTACAGACGTGATTCAAATTCTTTGCAACTAATTGATGAACTTGTTACACTGTGGTTTTGCAAGGATATGGGACATCAACATAGTTAAACATATGACTCATCTTACCTTGTGTGCTTCATTCGAAAATGAATATACTTTTCTGAATGTTGCTGATTAGAAGTATTTACATTTGTTTCAATCAATACGGTCATCACTACATCATCAATAATCTAGTTCTCATCCTCGTCACATATATAATTTCTCAGCATTGGCACACTATCAAGTGCCATTAATTGACAGTTCTGCGCCCTTCCAAAAGTGATTTACTTTGTCAGATCTGCCCCATCTGCATACTACATTCTACAAGATCATGAAAATTTGAATCACCTTAACGTAAGGTGCATCTATTCTTGAATCATTTCTGGAACTAGATTATAAATAGTGACACAATATTATTTAAAGATAAAGCCATTTGGGTCAAAACATCTTGACAAATTAAAGGGTCTGATACATTGTTTCCTGCATGTATACCGAATTATATATAGTTTTAACCGCATGCGCGCTGCGGCTATTTTCGCGCTGCGTGGCTTTTTTCAAAAAGCCGCGTTACATGACGAGCTCAGCTCGTCATCAGCGTGCGAGCGGCGCAACTGATGACGAGCTGAGCTCGTCATCAGCGCCGAAGGGGATAGTGAAACTAATCAACAAACATGCAGAGGTTTGGCTTCCTGTACAGATTTGAAGAAACCAGATTGGAACTGGGCAGAACATTTTTCTGATGATGATTCAAAACTTTATCTTTAACATGACACTTTATGATTTGAATGGGATAGATTTATGGCAACTGGGTGATAATGAACACATGCAAAGATTCTTCTATTAATCTTTGGCAGATAGATCTGATCCTAAGTATTCTACTTATTCTCCTGTTATAGTGAGTACAAAGTATAGGCAAGCTATGCCACCAATTGTTGTCTCACTCTAATGTCAGTTCTAAGAAGAAACACATATTAAAAATGAGTACGGATATGCGTTTGAATGGTTTTCTTTTATTTTTAAATCTCTCAAGTAGAATGTGGTTTATTGCACCAATCATTTATGCAGCTATTGAAGAGAATAAAGCCTAGAAACCGCAAATGGAGTAAAGGAGGCTGACCGAGAAAAAATGCAAATTATATTCAAAGTCATTGATATTGGTTTCCAAACTTTATCTGTACATGTCTACACTATCTTTTCTATCACTTGTTCTGCTTTAGACATTCTTAAAGAAGATATGTAATGATGTGTGATCTAACACAACTAATTTTGGTCCTTACGAACATTCAGAGGTCACAAAGTACCCTGGTCTTTGGTTAAGGAAACAGCCCTATTTCTGCCTTATTATCTCATTGGGCTGCAACAAATTATCTCTAAAAATTAGGTATGCTATAGTTTTCTTTCTGTTCAGCAGATTGAGCGCATCCTCTTCTCTGCAGACGATGCACATTTAATGTGGTTTTTACATGGCGTTATTTCTTTACCCATCACTACCTTTCAATTATTTGGCTCTGAGTGGGCATGTCTAGCCAACACCCAGGATGGCAGCTAAGTAGTGAAGCTCCGAGCTTCTAAACTTTAATTATCCCCCCACACTTCGTTAAAATATCCGTTTAGCCCGACAAAATGCTAGCCCTGAATGGCCGCTGATTTTGGTGCTCACCCTGTTCATCGCCAGTGAGGATCTGACAGTTTTGCCCGGAGATATAGCATTGAGGCTCCAGACCGAGGCCGCGAGGAGGAACTGGTCGTGACGTGGTCCGGAGCTGATTCACGCAAGTGCCGCTGCTGCGGCCGGGCCTGTGGGTGCAGGGCGGTGCCCGACCTTCGGTGCTGGTGTCTCTTGGCGGCAGAGTGTGCTGCCGAGGCACTGGTGGTGAGCCCTGGTGCTGCTTGGTGGCGGCGCGAGTTGCTGGATGCGAGGCGGTGCCGGGTGGGCTCCGGTACGCGCAAGAGGATCGGCTGGGGAGGGGGCGGCATTACCCAGCCATTGTTGCAGCCCCGAGGGCCGAAGTCGAGAGGGGGGCCTCCCACCCCCTCTGATATGATCACCACCACCGTCAGTCAGTGACTGCATTTTAGGCTTATTTCCCCGTTGGGAGCTGCCGTTGGGGCACGGTCTGGTGCCCCTCCTCCTTCGGAGTTTCCAGACTACAGGCCATTTATTTGGAGAGGCTCCGGTGCCTGCGTCAAGTAGATTTTGTATGCAGGAGAGTGTTGACTCACTGAGTTATTGATCCGCTGCATTACCTGGCCTCAGTGGGGTTGTGGTAGGCTGGAATCCTTTCCTTCCTCCAAGACAAGCAGAGATTATACAGGACCGGCTTGAGGCGCAGACTTGATTTCCTCGCCACATACTGTGCTGCCGGTCCCATTGTGAGCTTGACCTGAAAGCTGTGCTGTTTAGTGTTGGACTGGTTGTAGCAGAAAAACCCCTCCCCTGTTTTTGCGCCTATCATCTCCTGCCTTGGGTCAATACATTTACTTGTGATTCTGGCGCAATGAACACTAATAAGGGATCCAGACATTCTAGCCTGGCCAAGTTGTCTACGTTTGCCGACTCCAGGGCTGACGCTACTGAAGACGAACGAGCCAAAATTGAGGGGTAGCAGCGGGCGCCAGCCAAGGGCTGGTCCCGCGTCGACGTGCTGGAGGCCGTACAGGGAGTTTGCACGGCGTTGCAGCAAAAGATTGACACCACAACGACGGAGATCACTCTCATACACGCTTACCTTTGGAAAATGGGGGACAGGGTCAAAGAAAGAAGAATCCGTGAAAATTCTCCAAGCCTCAACAAAATCACTTGAATCATCTGTCAAACGTCTTCAGGCCCAAGCATCGGAATTCGAGGCGAAGCTGGAGGACTATGAAGGGCGAGCACGGAGGAATAATATACGCATCTTGGGGATACTAGAAAGAACGGAAGGTCAGACCGCGGATCTGTTTGTTGAAGAACTGATAAAGAAGCATCTGCAGCCCAGGTCCCTCTCAAAGTACTTCTCTGTGGAGCGAGTGCATAATGTACAAGGAGACCCCCAAAATCTGGTGCTCCTCCGCGACCTCTGTTGGTGAGGATATTACATTTTCGAGATAGGGGCATAATCCTTCAAACGGCTAGGAACGGCCCACCACTCAAATTTGAAAATGCGACTATAACTTTTTTTTTCCGGACTTCACCTACAAAGTACAACAAATCCTTTCTCTA
Source organism: Lissotriton helveticus (assembly GCF_964261635.1). Lineage (NCBI taxonomy): Eukaryota > Metazoa > Chordata > Amphibia > Caudata > Salamandridae > Lissotriton > Lissotriton helveticus. Next base: position 773,394,632 of record NC_136057.1, read on the forward strand.
AGTCAAATGGGTCCTCCGAGATCACGCCTCAAGTATGCCATGCTTTTTCCGGCTAAGTTGAGGGTTTTGGTAGAGGGTCAATCGTTGTCATTTCAGACCCCTGAGGAAGCTTGGGACTGGCTGGAAGGTTGGTGCTCTTCCAGTGCTAGTCAGCTATCATCTCCAAACCAGGGGCAGAAAATGAACAGTCAGCAGGAACGAGCCCAAAGTAGTGGGAGTGAGTGATGATGGACTCAATTCTGCTGCAGTAGAGATCTGATTGGACCAGCGGAACCATGTTGGACTCATGCTACGAGCTAGTCACGATGAGTATTGATTTGTATTCTGGGGGAAGGAGTCCAGGTCCATAATGTTAGATGGGGGGGGTGATTGGATAGTCTTTTTTTTGTCTATACTGACCCCACGGACTTGACAATCAGTCGGTGCTGCTGTCAGTCCACCATGATGATCGGTGGACACGGGATGGGCCTGGGCTGAAATATAGGTACCAGTACCTTATTTTGGACTCAGGGCTTTGATAATGTTGTTCTTAGGGGCTTTTTTCATTGGTTATCTTTGGGGGATTAGCGGAGTTCCTACTTGGGCTGTGGGTTGAGTGACATTCGCTCCATAGAGTAGTCGGTTGGTGTTTACAGGCATTCTGTAAAATTGGGGCAGGGATTGTTAATGGGTGTTTTTGCAGTTTTTATGTGTCTCTACAGTACACATTTCTAGTTCCGACTTTCTCCATGGCATATTAGGTCATTCTTTGTCAATTTCCATATTACATTGCTGTGTATTACGTATTCTGTGCTGACCTGGGGGGTGAGGGAGTTGGAAGATTTGTCAGTATGGCCCCTGAGTTATCCTTCATGTAAATGTGTCCTTTACTGCACATTAAATGAGTATTTCTCAAGGCTTAACCCCACAACCGGGGCGTCTTAAACTGCTCTCCTGGAATGTGAATGGCCTGGGTGACCAAATCAAGAGGGGAATTGTGTTGCAATATCTGAAACAACAAGCTCCTGATCTGGTGTTGCTGCAGGATCCCTGTATACAGGGTACCTCCTACTGTGCCCTTAACAGATGGGGATATAAATTAGTGGCGCATGCTGGTTTTGCCAGAGGGTCCAGAAGGGTGGGTATTCTGGTCTGAAAGTCCCTCCCTCTTCAAATATAATCAGTTTCTCGGGATCCACTGGGCAGGTTTGTGACGGTTTCGGCACAATGGGAGGGGAGGCCCCTCAATGTAACTTCTCTTTATGTGCCACCTCGACTTCATTCCGTCACACTTGCTGACTTGGGGTCCTCAAATTTTACATTTACCGGATGGTGATGTGCTGATAAAGGGGCGATTGCAATGCTGCTCTTAATGGGGAATTGAACTGTCTGCCTTCCAGGGGAGGGGAGCCGGACGGTAAATTATTTGAGGAATTTTTAGAGGCGCTGGGCTTTATAGATGTGTGGAGGACCTGTAACCCCACCTCTCTACTATACACCTTTAACTCCGGGGTACATGGGAACCTGTCCCTTATTGATTATATCTTCTGTAAAGCCCCCCAGCTTCCCATGTTTGACGGGGCTTACATTCTTCCTAGGGGTATCTCTGATCATTCCCCGATTGTGATATACTACGGCGGTGTTCCCTCCCCTACCCAACATGAAATGGTACTCAATCTGTGGTATCTCAAGGTGCCCACAATTAGGGAGCAATTGATGAAAGCTACCCAAAAGTATTTTGTAGAAAATGACAGGTCGGTGACATCGGACGTCACGCTCTAGGAGGCCTATGAGGTGGTCATCTGAGGTGGTGGGGTGGCAGCAATCGCTGGTCATAGAAAGAAAAAAATACAAACAACTGGAAGATTTACAAAATGAGGTGGCCACGTTGGAAGCCAAACTGGTGGCCTCCCATACTCCGGTCACGCACATAAATTGTCCATAAAACAAAGAGTATAGGAATTTTGCTGAAGAAGTGACTAGGACTCGAGCCACCCAGCAGCGTATTTATGATATAGGGGATAAGGCTAGTAAGTTACTAGCGTGGTTGGACAAAAAAGAGTTGGCTAATAGGTGGGTGGCCCAGATCATTGTACAAGAGGGAGATGTAATAAGAGAGAGCGCAGATATTGCAGGAGCCTTCGTCAGACATTTTAAACAAGGGTACGCTTTCAGGCAGTTCTCCACTCGGGCTGAATCGGTGGAACTGTTGGCCACCTTGCCGTTACCCCTTTTGGACTCCTATGACGTGGAGGGCCTGGAGGCAGAGTTTACAGCAGACGAGGTTGCAAAGGCTATTGGCTAATTGCAGTCTGGGAAAGCCATGGGTCTGAGTGGTCTCCCCATTTAATTCCATAAATCTAACGCTAATACTATTGCCCTGTTCTTCATACGAATGTATGAGGAGAGTCGGATCCAAGGTGTCTTGCCTGAAACGCAACAGCTAGTGCATATTTTAGTGATCCACAAAAAGGGAAAACCCCCGGAGAAATGCAGCTCCTATCGACCGATCTCTTTATTAGATCCTGAAGTTAAAATCCTAGTCAAATTGTTAGCTCAACGTCTCTCCCCGTGTCTCCTCAAATTGATACACCTGGACCTTTCTAGCTTTATGCCCACCAAGAATACGGCATTGAATCTCCGACGGTTATATGGCGTATTTTGCAGGGCTACCACTATGCAAGAAAATTCCATTATAATGTCCCTCGACGCCAAAATGGCCTTTGACATGAACGAGTGACAGTTTCTTTTCGCTGCACTTGAACGATACGGATTCGGTAGCCGATTCTTGTCTTGGGTGCGTCTCCTTTACTCTGACCCTTTGGCTAAGATTTCCGTAAATGGTGTGCGTTCGGCCTCCTTTGTCTTGGAGAGAGGTACGAGACAGGGTTGGCCGCTCTCGCCTCTGCTGTTCGCCCTGGCCCTAGAACCCCTTGCGATTTGGATACTAAGGGACCCACTGATCATAGGCCTGAACTGGTCACGAGTGGTATGACAAGATTTCTCTTTATGCCAACGATATACTGCTGTACCTAGCTAGACATCCTTTTTCTTGATGAGTACTCCATGTCTTTGCTTTGTTCCAAAAATATTCCAGGAACACCATTAACTGGGACAAGTCCTTGGTATATGTGCTAAGTGGTGTACCTCCGGTTTTGCCGGTGGGTTGTGAGGATCAAATAGTGACTGACGGCTTTCCTTATTTAAGAATGTATATTACGCAAGACGACTCTGTCTTTTATGAACAGAATTTGCTACCCCCCCTTGCCTCGCCTCAAAGCAGATATACAGCATTGAAAAATACTGCCCCTTACATTATTAAGTAGAGCTGCCTTTATAAGATGATGGCGCTCCAGCGTTTCTGGTATGCCCTACAGAATACGCCATACTCCGTCCCACTGCGGTATTTTCAATTACTTGACTCAGAAGTTAGGGCACTGCTCTGGGATCAAGGTTCCCTCGTATTGCCTGTATGAAATTGACAGAGGTGGTACGATAGTGGTATTGCGCTACCTGATATTAGGTCCTAATATTGGGCCCCGCACTTAGTTGTTTTAAACCGATGGGTCCATTGTCCCATTTCTGACCCCGCTTACAGAATGGATCGGCACAATATGCTCCCCAGCACCTATCTCAGAGCACTTTACGGGGTTACACGGCATGCCCCCAGGTTCACTCCCACGTCATCCACGCTGGACTTATGGCATAAGGCAACACCAGCTTTGGGTGGAAAGACAAAATAACACAAGGTACTCCTCTGCAAGAATGATGGGTGGGACTTGATTGGGCTGCCGACTGTCTGGGATCTGTGGGTGAGGGGTAGAGTGATTCCTTTTACTGATTTACAAAGAGAATACCAATTGCACGAACATGTAACCTTCCGCTACCTCCAGGCCAGAAACATGTTGTATAAAGCCATTCCAAGGACTCGGAGGTGCCGGTTTCCTCGCCTCTGGAGGATAGATTGTTAGATGATTATCTCCCGGAGAAGGCCATTTCCTTGACTTACCGCAAAATTCTCAATCATATTCCAGATGCCCAGGGGAAATTGCGGGCAAAGTGGGCCGACTATGTAGGAGATTTGGATGATGATGATTGGAGGGAGGCATTGGCATCCCCCGGTGAGGTAGCAATCTGATCGCGATTCAGACTCTTACAGCTCAAATTGTTGCACCAGGCGTATTACACCAGCTCTGTACTGGTTAAGATGGGTGCGATAAGTTCTCCTGCCTGCCCCCGTGGTTGTGGACGAGTTGGTACCTATATACATCAATGGTGGTATTGCCCAATCCTTTGGGGGTATTGGGAAAAAGTAGTCGCTGTTATGTCTCTTGTTTGTAATTTGAATATTGATGGCTCCCGCCGGCAGTGTCTCCTTGATATCCTGGATGCCACAGATCTGTCCTGCTCCGAGAAGGTGTGGGTCACCTTGGGCTGCTTAGTGGCTAAGCGCAACATAGCCAGAACCTGGAGGGGTGGGGTTCAGCTGCGCTATATGGATTGGGAGTTGCACATGGATTGGTTCATGCTGGCTGAGAGCGTGGTTTATGAAAGTAGGGGTTGCGCACAAAAATTGACCAAAATCTGGGGCTCTTGGAACGAAAGCAGGGGACTGTTATGCACTCCCGTTACCCTCCCTCCCTAGTGGTAGACGACGAAGACATTTAAAGGCACTAATATGAAACAACAAGGTATTCTATAGTAATGTTTCCCAACGCCTCTATATATATTTTTTTATATCATGTACTGTTTGTGGAATGTCGATTTAATGTACTGTACTGTTTTGGGTTTTGTTGTTCTGTTTTTTATGTTTCTTTTAGAATAAAAAGATTTCCCCCCCTCCGCCCCCCAAAAAAATATTTGGCTGTCTGAAACCAATTTCTGTGAGGTAGTATAAACGCTTACATAATACATTTCAAAATACTTGGTATTTTTCTTTCTGATTCCAATGTCTATCCAGTAGGAATTCTATTTTCATTAGCACATCATATTGCACAAATTCACTAGAGAATGTACTCCTGTACAAGAACACTTTTTATGGCCATTGTTGCACTTCTAAACCTGACCTTGTTTGCAAGCTACTTGCAGCACCTGTCTTTCATTCCGGTCTATATTATTATTTTACACAATTAAAGCTATATATTGCGCATATGCACTTCATTCAAAGAAATGTTTACCTCCTAACAGTTCAGAATGGTGAAATGTTATGGCGTTATACTCTCCTCTAAGGAGGATTTCTGATACTGCTATATGAGAAAAGGGCAATCTAAGAAAAAATTGATTTCATAATTAGAAGTTGTTTGCTATCATAATACAGAACTATTTGTATTTGACCTCAGCACCCGGAACCTTTCATTTTTCAAACATGTGCTGCTGCAGGTATACAGCATCTTTTGAAGACCTATTTTCCAACTAATTTAATGATCTCCTTGATGCTGTAGCCCAAACTTCTAACAGAACTGTGTTTTATATTATTTAAGGAACCTTTCATTTTTCAAACATGTGCTGCTGCAGGTATACAGCATCTTTTGAAGACCTATTTTCCAACTAATTTAATGATCTCCTTGATGCTGTAGCCCAAACTTCTAACAGAACTGTGTTTTATATTATTTAAAAAACAATAGTCTCTGAATTGTTGACTAGCTTTAAAACTACTTTTGGGACTGTGCCTGCCTTTTTGAGATTACTGTTTTCAAAATAGTTTGCTGGAATAGCACGGATCTTTATTTTTGTCGTTATTGCAGTGCTTATCTTTGTTCTGAAGTGATAACAGAACGCCATATTCAATTGAACTGTACCATCACAAGCTAAAGCTTTCTACTTGGGAGTTTTTCAGTTTTCCTTATTGAGTGAACTTGGACTCTGTGCTTTTGTAGACTTCAACCGTCTTATGTGGGGCCTCTCAGAGCTTGAATTGTTATTTATTCATTCATCATCTTGTGTATTCATTTGGAGCAATACGCATTGCTTCCTGTGGATTGCTGGGATCTGATTCGATAGTAATCGTAGATCAAGCCTACTGCAGTTCTATGGAGTTGCTCAGGTTTCTTGGGAGATCATAGTGGTAAGATGAGGTTTAGGGTCAGTCAAAGGAGGGATACAGGAGGGAAGAGTCTAGGAGGTGGTATTTTGGAGATCATAGTAGTAGAATAGGGTCTGGGCTAAGTCAAGGGTGTGTAAAGGAGGGATGAGTCTAGAAAGAGTTATATGTGAGATCATAGTAGAATGAGGTTTAGGGTGAGTCGAGGAGGGATAGGGTTATGTAGATTGATGCTTTGATATAGGTTTATAGTGCATAATTAGCTCATAATTTGTGTACAATGGTATGATTTATAAAGTATAGTATAGTTAGGCCAGTGTGCAGAAGAAATTCAATTGACTGTTTCATACCTTGCATCTCAAATCGCTAGGTCTGTTTTTCTCTGAATAATGCATAGAAATCATATATAAGTTGGATTCACAGGCGATAGAATGATCAATATATTGAGAGAGGTTTGAAGTCATCCACCGTTTGCTTCAAAGTCACATAGTCATCTGATCTGGTGCGATTTACCGCTTTCTCAAGCAAGGCACAGAGAATAAAAAGACAAAAACTGATCTAGCTTGCTGCAGACTGAAAAACATCATATGGCTTTATGTGTAAGGTGTGTGCGTCAAGAGACCATCTAGAAAACTAGCTCATATGCCATCTTTCAGGCTAATGTCGATTATATCTAAATACTGGCAAGGGATTCCCATACAGATTGATTCCATCATTGATTTGAATTATTTATCACAATCTGATTTTTCCCATTATTTCTCACCTTTGCATGTATTGAATTTTTGCTTTTCATTATTATTTGTATTTCTGCAATAATGCTCCTTCATATAATCTGCACTGGAACTAGGCTTTAATATTGAATAAAGCCTTTAAATAATACCGTGTGTGAATATCTTGTGTGTCCATCGTTTGGGGATAGCGATCTAGAACTCACTAATAAATATAATCCTTCAGTCACTGACAGAATTTTTACTCAATATGCATTCTTTTCAGGTAAGTTGCTAACGATGTGTGGGTCACAGACTGTCTGTCTTTCCTGCTCATGTTCGTAAGTTGGTTCATACCTGTGCCTGCCAGGGGACTGCGAAAGTTTGTCTTGGCTGCATTTACAAGGAAACTAGTAAAAACGTATCAGTGTCTCTTCCTCTCGCATGCAACTTGTCATTACCTGGCTCACTGTTGCTCATGACTTTTTGTTTGTGATTCAGAAATCTACCTGCTAGATTTCCTCCCTTAAAATATTTCCGCTTTGTAGGAAGGGAGAGTATGCTAAGCCTTCTCCAGTATCACTATCCAGAATGACGTTCTGGTGTTGCTTCTCTAACTTGGGCAGCTCCATTTTCTTTGTTATCTTAAGCTACCTGCTTCATTTTATTGAAGCAGACTGGTGAAGCCAATAGACGTTCTTGTACCACTGTCTCTAGAACATTCATCAAACAGTATACTGCAAAAAGTTGGAAACTAATCTGTCCCTCTCACCTTACCCAAGTTCACCATCTCTTCATTCTTCTACAAAATAAACATTTTAACCACCCTGACTTTCTTGGGTTGGGACACTCTAAAGATATCTTGATCACATATTTGAAAACAAAATACTATCCACATGGCTACACTCTTTTAATCATTTGCGATCACTGCAATATCATTTACACATCAAGACTCTTTACTTTACATTCTTTATTTTATCACTTATTTGCATACCCAAACTGTATAAATTTGTTCCAATCACTATGGTATCTCTTTAACCCCTTGTTCTGGTTCCTTGTGAAAAGCAAAGGTGGCAATTCTGTGGTAAGGCGAGATTTAAGCTCTTTTATGTTTTATGGTTTACCACCTCTTCCACATTATTGAATTGCAGCCTATACAATGTAGTATGTTCCTGCTCCAAAACAATCCCCTTCTAAATGTTTATGAAGGAGATCTTTTGTTTCCTGATTAAAGATTACGTGCTTGGGTATTCTCATTCTTTGCCACCACCCAGAGTGTGGTGACTATATCTTCTGTCCACTATGAAGTTAAACATCCCATTCTTCGACTTAGTTGCACATGACTTTAGCCTACGGCAGAGTTTTCTGTCAAATAACCTGCACAAGCCCCATCACACTTATTTTTACTCTTCAACAATCTTTCAAAATCCACCAATTTGCATGTCATACTTTTCCCTTAAACTCGTTCCAGCATGTCCTTCATGAGATAGTTCCACTGTATGATCTTGCCACTTTCCCTGTTAATCACTTGACAACATGTTTCCATTCTACCTGAAGCTCTGTAATTTCTTCTTTTTCACTTCTAGCTAACCATCCCTGCATGTGGCATCTCATGACACGTTGTAGTCCCTCATTTTCACTCAGAGCCTCAAGCCATTTGTTCAATGAGAACTTTGTTGAATGCCACCAGCACCCATTTTTCAATTCCCTTACATCTTCATAATCCATTTGGGAGTAAATAACCCACTTACGTATACAGTCACCTGGTATTCAACTTCCTAAGGTAACCATGAGGTGCCACAGAGTGCTACTAAAACACACAACTAAATAAATAAATCTTAAAAAGCAATTCTCGTATCATGTTAAGTAATCCTGGTAGATTCCAGTGACTGTATTTACGCATTAAGACAAACTAATATATAAATGGATGATGGCCTGATATTCGGTGAAATTGACTGTGTGGCCAAAAGCTGTTTGCTTTGAATAAAAGTATCTGAGATGATGCTCAAACAGAGGTAAAGCATATAAACACATACATAAATATAGGATCACCAACTTTCTAATTACATATATGTGTGTGCGCACATAGGCACATAGATAAAATTAACGGTTCTGGGTTGCTTGCGTTTGGGTTCAGGGAAAGCCTAGCAATTCAGGTTGGACTGTTCTCATTGGAGCAGGGCCAAGACTGATTTGCATATGGCTATGTCTTAACTGAAGTGGCATGGTGTGCAAAAAAGAAATGAACTGGGATGAGGCCCGTGTGATTACCAGCGGCTAAGATTAATTCAAGCATGTCATCCATTCTGTTCTGGTTCAGGGAGGGCCAGGTTATATTGGAGCAGGGTGGTAAGAAATTGAGGTTGAGGCGGTGAAAATCCTAGTCAGGCAACCATCATACCTTATCAGGGTCACTAAATTAAGCTGTGTTACCTTCTGGTAGCTTGTCACAAAAACAATTAACTTAGAGGCACTATGTTAAGTTTCATGCAGCACTCAAGTGAAAGTGAAAACACAAAGCAAGACATTTCCGTCACCAATTTAGAAATAAATTGAGAAAAGTTAAATGCATAAAATGGCACCTAGCCAAAACTATTTAAATCCTGTTTGCAGAACCAAAGTTATGATTTTTTATAAGTGTTGATTGAAATCTAGTGCCTAAAAGATGTGCCAACTGGTTGTATCTGGTCGCGTGAGACTGAAGCAATGTCAAACGTTAAGGCTGATCGGGGTTCGGGTATGCAAGATTGTTTAGGGCTTGTCTCCGCTTACCTTTACAATTAGACGAAACTTTGTAGAAAAGTTCAGGATAAAGTAGAGTTTACCAAGGGAAAAGCAGCAGGCTGTGCCCAAAGAGGAAGCGTCACCGAGGAGTGCTGGACGAGATCGCTGTGAAGCCGTCCAAGATGGCGGGAAAAAACTCCAAGTGGGAGAAACTGAATTTGCAGGCCAAGGAGGTCATTGTCAATGGGGAACCTGTCACCATCGAGCCTGGTGAAGACTTTTACCTTTGGACTTAGATAACTTTTTGGAAGTCAAAAACCTCCAGTAGGATGAAATTATAAGCTGTAGCCATAAAAGGCTCCAAGAGACTGGATACCAATGCTCGGAGGTCCCGCGGAACTGGATTTGCTGCTTTAAAGAAGAATGCAGTGAGAGCTACTCTGATGTCAGGCCAACCAGGGATGCACCTGGTGTGGATCGGCTGGCAGGTAGGTCATGATCTTTTGTCGGTTATTCTGGCACTTTTTGGTGAACATCTTTCGAAGAACCAACTTTTAGGGTTAGGTAGGAGCAGAACCTCGAACACCACTTCTAAGGGTCCAGAAGTTGGGGAGCATCACTGGGGGGCGGTGGGGGTTAGGACTCACTGAAGCAGAGGTCTGCTATAGAGTTCAAGATCAATGGAGCTTATGTCCCTGCAGGTCACACAGGAGGCCATTAACTAGCCCTTGTAATCACTCTGGTAGCTCTGGGTTCAAAGAGATGGCCCTCCTTTAAGCCTTAATGTAGGCCCAAGCAGTGCTGTGTAGTTCAAAATAATACATAGGATCTGCACGTTTAGACAACATAAACGAAGGGATTGGTTTCCAGACTGATTCCGGACACCCTCAATGGATATGTTAGCCTTTAGACCAGCTAACTCACAGTGCCACCATAAGCCCCCTAACCTTACCAAGGACCAAATAGTTTCTGGCAGCTATCGAACATGACAACCCTTGATCCTTCAAGGATCGTGGAAACAGTGTAGTACCTTTTCGCTCAGTAAATTGTGCTCATTAGAATCAGAGAGATGTACAGAATAAACGATGGGTACGTTTTCAATTAACATTTATTGAACCAACGTCATTTTAGTATGAAAAATGTTTGCTGCTACAATCATTAGACCGAAACAGATAAATAAGATTACAAGCACCGACAGAGGAAATAAAAGGTAGAATTCTACCATGGTTCTAAAACAGTAAATATATGCAGGCGTATCGATACATGGCAGTAGTCGAGCGAACTCCTACAATGCAAACCCTATCTAAGTGTACCTAGCATGTAAGTGGGTGTAAAGCCAAGAATCCCTTAGGAAAGAGCCAACCCTATTACCTGATGAGAGAGAACAAATGACCCCGTCTTGGTCTCGAGATAGGCACTCCGCAACGGATGTCAGACCACTGCATGCTGGAGCTTCTGCAGGATGGGACCTCAGCGTCTAGTGTCAACATGGATGCCTCTCCTCTAGTTCCCCAGCAAAGATGTGGTTCTTTTATACCCAAAAAGTACCCTCAGGGGTTCTGCCTAGATATGTAATGGCTTGCCGTTATGTATAGTGGACCCGTCGTCCAAGAGTGATGTTAGCGGTGACTTTTGTACAGAGTTATTATACAGAATGTGGTAATCCTGCTGTGCACGTCCTGGGCAGAGGATTAGGATATGATACCAGGAATCCTCATGCATAATAAATGAGGCCAGTTTCAGAGAAAACTGATCGACATTTATTCAGCCTATTATTAGGTAAAAGGTCAGTGCCAGAAATGTTATGTGGAGCAAGGTAGGACAAATGTAGGTAAAAGGTTGTGTACTACCTAGGCCTACATTGGTGTACATTGGGGTTCCTAACAGCCACTCCTCATCCAAAGGTCGATAAGGTCAACCAATGCTAAAATATGCCTGTCTAAAAAGCATGAAAACGTTGTTATAAAAACCAGTGTAAAAAACATAGTATATGTAAAAATGATGTTGGAAATTAAAAAAGCTCTTTAAGTCCTCTAAAATAGCCACTATACTCCTAGATCAACTGAGCACATCGAAAGCCATGGTGTTCAGTGACAGCGGGAGAGAAAAAATTAAACAAAACAGTGTTTTTGAATTCCAATTTGACTTGTTTTGGAAAAAGGCCGAATTTCCCCCGCACATGGAGAGCAAAATGTTTGTCTTCTGTGTGGGAGACGCAACATCACTGTCACTGGCATTCACAGGTGATGGTCCCTGTAACACCTCTTGTATCGGGTCAATGGAGCAAAGATGATCATCTTCAGTTTCCTCAGCAGCCGCTGAGGAAACACTCGGTACCTGTGTGCTTGTTGTAAAGCCGTGTATGGTCCAACAGGAGCTGAAGCGTCCTGTGAAGGCTCTTAGAATGCAGTCATCAACATGAGAATATGCTGTATACACTGTAATATGTGGGCATTTAAGGGGTCCAGTAGTACATCAACGTCCGGTGGTGCAACTGATGGAAGGGTTAGGCATATGTCCTACACGCATTCGTATCAGTAGAATAGGCAGTGGAGCACAGGCAAGATGCAGTCAACCCAGACTGATCGAATGATAGCAACCAATGGTCGCTTAACTCCTGAAGCTGAGGTGCGCCTAGATGGAGTAAAGTGTGTTTACGGCAGCGTCGTACAAGCTGTGCTTTTTCCCTCTCTGGTGGAACTGGCCCGTCCATTGCGTAGCCGGAAAATTAAAACCAGGATACCCACTACAAGTAGTAGGACCAGTGGAAGCCCTCCAAAAATGCTTCCCATTAAGGAGTGTATGTAATGCTGGACTAACTCCGAAGATTGTCTGAAAGGTGCTTAACAGTCCAGAACCCATGCTCTTAACCACATTGGTGCTAAGGCAATTCCCGCTGGGTGCTGATTGATTGAAAATCCCATCGTTCATGACAAGGTCAGCTCGTCATTAGCACAGCTCCAGTGCACTGCATGACGAGCTGACCTTGTTATGAGCATGGAAGGGGTTAAATAGGTGCACAATCCCACTCATATAAGACATGTTAAAGATACAATGTATAATATCTCTGAAATGGGACAGGAAGCTCGTTCAGACTAACCTTTGTATCTCAGCAACCTGGAGGCCACATCCTTCTGTAACAGCATGGCTTTCAGTCTTAGTGAATCAAACCATATAAAGGAAAGATCCAACGAAGGCCATAGCGTTGCCTCTCTGAGTAACCCTGGAACTTACTGTGACCAGATATGCGATACCTGGCACCTTCCCACAACAACCTTGATTTTCAGCATTAAATGGCTCCCATTTGAGAGCAGTTTGAACATCGGAAGACTCACTGCAGCTGGAGATCCTTTAAAGTAACGTGATAGGTTTGCAACAGAAGAATTACAGGCTCTGTGAAGCAAAATATCCTGACAAATTAGAGACCCACTTAAAGAACTCTCACAGTCTAAAAAAACAACAGTGTCACCATTCCTGCATCTAAATCTATATGGTAAATCCCAAGATTCATGTTTGTATCTCTGTCCCAACGCTTCATACCAGTGTACCTATTGATACTGTAGACAGTTATTGAAATTGGAATGTCGTTACTGGCAGTGTAAAATGGCCATGGATTAACCATTATGGGAAAGGTGACTCAGCCACGGTAAAAGGTTATTGGTTCAGTTTTTCAATGTGCAGCATTGTAAACTTTGCACCTCTTCATGCCATTGTTGTCTGTCTTTCTGTTAGATCATGTGTAGAAACAGTCGTACTGTTGATATACAGCCAGGGCACATGACCAGATCGCAATGATTGTAGCGTCCAGCTCAATAATAAAATCGACCGCAATTGTGATTGTCCATGTTATAGACAAATCCTGTTCCATTATATCTTTTGCAGAAGACACAGTGTTGCCCATTGAATAAATCCTGGATGATAATTTGGTCATGCCATTGTCGACCACAGACAAAGCCTTTTCTAGGTTAACTCTATCAATTTTACGTAGTCTCTCAGCAGCTTCCTGTTGAGAGATTTTCCAAACCACATTGTAAATAGCGTGTAAGAAGCGTTTCTGATGTGGTCTCTCTGTTCATGGTGTGATGATGCATGCGGTTTCCGGACCAAGTTCACATGCTGTACTGCAGAGCCTCCTGGGGGGTAATGTCCATTCGGGAGCAGGAAAAAGACAGTCACTAAACCTATCTGGAGGATTAGGAACAGTAGACCTATAGCAATCCAGAGCTGAAGCCAGGGAGAAACCAGGTAAGTCTTTTTCAACAAAAGGTAGAAAACACAGATTTGTCGTTTTGAGAAACAGGCAGTGGCGGTAACTTGAGTTCACTTGGATCCAAAGAGAAACTATCAAAAACGTTGAAATAGCCAGATGCACTTGGTAGCTTAGCAGGTTTTGTAGAACTGGCAGATGTCTCCGTCTGAGACATGTTCACATAGATTTGGGTGTTAGGCCGAATTGAGATCTGTGTCTTATTTGTAGATATCAATATGTACAAGTTCCATTCAGTTATTCAAAACTCCTTCTCTCCGTGGAGTAGAATCTTCAAACGTTATTAGTCTTTATGTCTGAACTTCCTGTATGGCAACAAGAGGAGATCTGTCGCTACTCGGGAGCCCACACAGACTACTATTCAGTATTGGCCACATAGTGTAGTTTTATCAAATTAATTGAGACAAATATTTTGTCTTTCTTGCCGGCAAGAGGCTGAAGAACTACTGTTCATGTTTCTTTGACAGCCAGGACAGGTAAGATGGCCCAAATTCTTTTTTTGTCCACAATCTTTTCTCTGACCAGTCCCCCACTCTTTGGGATGCAGGCAGTTCTTGCTGGCACAGCTTTCACTTCCCCAGTGGTGTTGCATTTTACTTGGATGTTGCTTTTTAATGCCCGGAGTTCGTTGAGTTCCTGTAAAATAGCCAAACAATCATTAATGTCAAATGGTTTTTCATCCGTCACTGTGCTGCCACAGTCAAGCTCAGGTACCCAAATTCTAATCCCAAACAGGACTTCGAATGGAGTGTGGCCCTGTTGCAGGGATTCTGCACGTATACAGACCCTCACAAACTCTGTATATGGTGCTTGGGAGAGTACCATAACTCCGTGGAGTGCAACGTTTAGCGCATGGTGCTTGCTGCTGTCTGCCCGTATGTCCCTAACGGACCCTTCGCGACGCAGGTCTCCTTCTCCAGCACAGTCGTCCATGCAGCGTGGCCGGTCCCCGTGATATCGCCGTCATTCCCTTACCTCAGGTAAGCATTCTACCCACTACCCCGGGTGCGCCTCCTGGCCCCACAGACGGGTAGGGACTCAGGTTGGGATACCACCGGCGGGTTTATCCTTGGCTCCAACCGAGTGCCCTGACTCCGACACTAGAGTCGCCTCAGGTAAGCATTTGCCCCCCCTTCCCTGGTGCGCCTCTGGGACCCATTGGGGAGGTAGAGACTCAGGTTGGGGCACCGCCGGCGGGTTTACCCTCGGCTCCAACCGAGTGCCCTGACTCTGACACCAGAGTCGCCGCAACGTCGGGACATTGCTTGGAGGGGCATCCCACAATGTTTATCCCTTCCACAGCGCTGTCGCACAGCCTTCCAAGGCTCCCTACGACATCGCTGGAGGTGGCTGCTGCGCAGTGCACAACACCGCTTCGACATACTCTCTCCCCCTTGGGGAATGATGAGTCTACGCCGTCCGACTCCGAGGATCCACTGAAGGGGTTGAGAACTTTTCGGAGGTCGCCGGCGCTTGAGCCACTCCGCCAGTCGGGGCCTTTACGAAGGTCTCAGACGTCGGCTCGGTGTCGCTTTGACGTCGGTACTGTCTCCAGCTTTAGTGGTGGAGGATGTGATCCCTGTGGGTTCACCACCCCTTGAGTCATTTCACTGCCCTCCACGCTAGGCGCCAGTGGAGCATTGGCCTACTCATCCTGCTGCTGCGCCTCTATTAAGTGGCAGGTTTAGCTTGCATCCATCACCTACTGATGACTTGCTTTCACCGGGGGGCCACGGAGGCTAGTGGACGTTCGTCAGGGCTGTTTGCAAGGCTGCAGACATTTTAAGGATGGGGCTGCCCTCAGTCTCTAGGCCTTTGGAGCCTTTGCTGGATATTCGGCTCCAAGGCACGGGGAACATGGCACCATTGTTACCTTTTGCAGAGTCATTGTTTGACATCCTTCTAGGAACTTTGGCACTACCCTCCTCGGGGGACCACGTGGATCGTGCTGTGGCACATCGGCCGGCTCCCACTGACCCCGCCTGTTTGACCCTCCATCCTGGAGCTGGAGGACTTGGGCTTCAGGCAGCTCTCTCTGTGCCTCCTGTTCCGTTGCATCCTCCCACTCGGGAGTCTCGGTGGTTGGAGTCATATGGCTGCGATTTGTTTGCATCCTCCAGCTTGGTACTCCGGTCCCTCAACACGTTGTGTGTATTTGCTCGGGCTACATTTGCCCTCTGGGTCGCTGTTGACCGACTCCTCACAGGGTTCTCTCGTGCCGGTTTGGGCCGCCTAATCAGTGATGGCCATGATATGGTGCACTTTTCAATTCGGTCTGCCATGGACACCACGGATCCTGTGGGTCGTACTATGGCCAGGTCGGTAGCCGTACGCCACCATGCATGGGTGCTTTTTCCCAGAGCTTGTTCAGGAGCGGCTTGACAAGATAAACTATTTCATGGGGTCACTCTTTTTGACGCCCATGCTGCTTCGGCGGTCAGGTGCCTCCTGTATATGTATCTCTTTTCTGTTACCCGTCATGGGCCGCAGATGTTCTGGGTTGTGTGGCTGCTCAGCTGTGTTATTTATTCTGGTACAGCTGGTTATGCTGTGTTTACCTTTCCTTTGAGCCTCTGCCTATGAGCTTGTCTCAAGAGGGACCTTTCTTTTGTAGGGTTATACCTTACCCTATGTGGGGTATTTGTTGACAATCATATTGCTACTCTTCTTTGCCCAGGAACTTTGGCGAACCTCTGGTGAGTTCCTTAGGATTGGTTTCTCTCCAAGGGTTACCATTGGTTGTCTACGGTTGGGCCGTAATACATCCCTGCCTCTGTAGGGGGTTTTGTCACCCTGGTGTGTCCCTACAACTTTTCTATGCACGTCTTGCCTGTCTATCGGTGGACATGCGTCCCGGGGGTAGGTGCAGGTCTTCCCTGGAATGGTCTCCGGTTCCTTGCTTCTTGCAAGACAATGGACACTTTGTCCCTTCCTGTCTTGTGCATATTCCTAGTTCCTAGTTCTCAAGGAGTGGCTCTCGTCTCTGCCTTTCTGCGACTGGATCGGTGCTCCACCCCTGATGTTTTTTCTGGGTGTGAGTTCTTACTCCCATTATGGCACAGGTGCTTCTTTAGGTGGCATTACTGCGTGTGTATTCTTCTTGACTGTAGACGGTGTCGGTCTTTGGCAGTGTTGGCTTTGGCGCCAGGCAGTCTTGTGGTCTATGTTTCCGCAGTTTCACAGGAGACCAGGATTCTTCTCCCTCAGGGACCTGTTATTTTTTCTTCATTCTTAACTGTTATGCAGCACATGGGTGCCGTGGTACCGCTTGCATTTATCCCCTATTAGGATTTAGTCACTCCAAGTACCCGTGTTCACATTCCAGTCTCTTGTGTGTATATCGTGGATCCTACATGCCACTGTCCTGCTCGCATACTAAGTCTTTTTTGCCTTAGTGTCAGACATTCTTGCTTACTCTTTCCTTTCTGAATAGTGTCCTCTGCGTGTTAATGATTTTGCAGGTTATCCACTCACAGTGGTGCCTTTTAAATCGTTAGGATGCATGCCTACCTCCTGAGCTTTTGCTCAAATGGTGGCTCCTCTGTCTCTGTTGGCACTAGGCTCTGGGCTCAGGCCTGCCACTGTTGTCACATGTCCTAGGCAGTACACATTAAGGTGTTTTTTCTTCCACCCACGGGCCTCATGCTGCGGCTCCGTTTCTTGGGCGGACAGTTTCTCGACTGTCACGTTTCTTGTGGCTTCCACTGTGGTGTGTGTTAAGGCGGTATGCTCTACCGTTGTCATGTTGTTTTGACCCTTGGCACTTCGTTCCTCTTGGGTTATAGGGACCGATGACTGGATCCTTCTCTGAAGGTCTCGCTGCATTGTTTTATGTTGGCACAGAACTTTCTAGTTCTGTTTTTCCTTTCGTCTATGTCTGGGCGAGAGAGGTCTCACACTGTCCCTCGTCGCATTTGGTGTCTTTACCACCCCTTGTTCATGCTCCTTAAGGTGGGTCATGGGTCTGATGCCTGTTGTCCTGGCATTACGGTTTCCACAGTTTTTTCGTCAGCTTCTTGACGAATATCTTCTCCTGGAACTTGGTGGTTGTTTCGCAGACCCTCCTCATATGGGGTATGGCTTTGGTATCTATTAAGGAATCTGCGGCTAGATCTCTGTATCAGATGGAAGAGTTACACACCTTCGGTAACGATATATCTGGTAGAGACACAGTCTAGCCGCAGATTCCTTAACGCCCACCCATCCTCCCCACTCTGTGAAGACCTTTTCACATAGTGTCTTTCCACCTAGCCTCCCTCTTTCTGGTGGCGTTAGTCTTCCGGGGGTGTGCTCTTGCACCTCACTCTGGGTTAGAGTGTGTTGTTCTACGTGAGGCCCTTCGGACTCCCCTCCGTCCTAGTGTTTGGTAGGTGGTGTGCTCTTGCATCTTCCGTTGGCAGCTTTCGAGCACCTTGGCTTTCCACTCTGTCCACGTTTTAAGGTGGTTCAGGTCTATACTTTTTACTACCTTCTCATCTTTTTCCTCCTGTGCTACTCGCGCGTGGAGTTAATCTGTTTTTACTTCCCTCCCTCCGCCCACACCTATGCCTCCTCCTTTCTCTGGCAGTCGGTTGGGTTGGGTTCGCTTGAGGCTACAGTTCTTCAGTCTCTGGAGTGTGTGTGTGGTGAAGCTTTTAGTGGTCGTTCACTTCTAGTCCCTTGTCCTGCCACATGTTGCTTCAATATTGTGGTTCTTTTAACTTCCCTTCTGTAGTGACAAGCTGTGCCTGGCTTGTCATATCTTTTGTGCTTCTGACGTTGCCCCCTCGAGGTGGGACATTGCTTGGCAATCTTTTGGGCCCTTGCTCGCAGCAAGTACTCTGTGAGCTCCCTTCAGCACCTCCCGGGACAGGGTGCTTTTTCAATGATTTTATTCTGTTTTTAACACATACTGTTCCTGTGCTATTGCAGTTTTTTGCACGTCTCCGCGTTGCAGAGGTATTACTGGGAAAAAAAGATTTTCCGGATCCAGTCTGATGACTGGGGAGATATTCTAAGTTAAGGAATCTGTGGCTAGACTGTGTCTCTACCAGATATATCGTTGCCGAAGGTAAGTAACTCTTCCTACAGAAGCCAAATAAGAGTGTTGTAGCCACGTTTGACATCATTTACCAACAGAGTATATTGTAACTGAATGTCTTGTTGAAAAACTTGAATCAGGCCTATCCTGTGCGTAACCTGGAGCCCTGTTATGGAAAGGCATTTGGCATGCATCTGCACTGGTCTGCCAAACCAACCACCCCTTAGAGTCAAGATTTGAGATATTAAATGTTGCATCTGCAAATAAAGACTGCAACTCCTCGAATGTGTAATTGATAGTAGAATTCCAGTCTCAATATTCGGTAAGGGAGGGAAAAGCAGGAGTCTTAAGTAGTTTAGCTGTAGCTAACCCCAGACAAGTAGTCTGATGTATAGAACCGTTTAAAAACAGTTTAAGGCACGCTCGATACAGAGCTTCTGCGCCCTGCACCTGCCAGGTTTTGGAACCCCAAATGGATTTCAAATCAACTGTATTTTTCCAATATTCGTAGCCACCCACTGCCAATTTAAGGATGAAATCATCCGAGTATAACAATTTAGTGTTGGTAAACATAACTTTCCTATTTGATGTAGAATTTAATTTAAAATAGTAAGATTCAGGGTTTGACATATCAAAACTTGTAAAATATGTACATTTATCTAACAGGGTCCTAGAACTCCCTATTGGAAGTGCGGGGTAATGTTCCCATTGAGTGTAATTAAAAAGAGCTCTAAAAGAAGTTGCCTTATGCAAATAATGCTTGCCATAATGCTGATAGCAAAACAAGTCAGCATAATTTGCTGAATTTAAATACAAGTCTTCAGCATCAAATGCTACATAGTATTTTAAATCGGAAAACAGTGAATGTATTGCCCGCACATCCCAGTCATCTGAACGTATGTTATATTTAACCACATCACCCGTTGAAACACCAAGTACATTTGGAACATTAACAATCTCTGTCTGACCATGAATTTGAAAATGAACCTTATCCCACATTATGCCATCCGTAACTGGGCAGGCTGTGATGTTGACGAAAGACAGCTCCCTTTTCATGATGTGCAATGAAGAATATGGGGCCAAAGTTCCATCTACCAGTTTAACAGCAGAGCGTTCATTAAGGTAGTGTCCATTGATAAAAAAAAACACTGTCACAAACCCAATGGACATGAATAAAAAATAAGGATGAGCACCAGCCAAATATATATCCATGGGGGAACCAAATAAGTTAGTTTTAACGAGAGGATTAAAAATTGCAAATTTTGAAGGGGGCAAAGTATCTGTTGAATTAGAGTCAAATGAAAACGCGACTCGTTTTTGGCTGTAGCATGCAATCCAGGAAAAGATTCACTTATTGGGTAAGTATAATCTGGCTCTTCAATAGCAGGTGAGAATTGTATGACCAGCAAAGGATTAGCAACAGAGTCCATCTCTATGGCAGTTTCAGAATACCCAGGAATAGTGGCATATGATGAAGCCGCTGGCAAACTATTAAGAATCGGCCAGATCTAGCTTGACATTGTCAATTGAGACGTATCTGTTGTCCTTAAGACCTGGAAGTGGTGGTAAAATTACTGTACGAATTCCCAGCACTGGAACCGGAGCTCGATAGGAAGGACCAAATTCTTTTTTTTATTCTCCACTTTCTCTCGGACCAGTTCTCCAAATTTAGGCAGCCAGCCGATCACTGGAATCTGCAGTACTCCATCAGCAGCGGCAGGTAAATGTTCTTTTGCAAGACTGTCTCTTGTGTCTTGTAGGTTCTGTAATACAGCACAATGTTTATCTACGTCAATTGGGACGGCAGCAGCCGCAAAGTCTAGACCATCATGGTCTGACACATACATTTTCATGCCAAAGAGCAATTGGTAAGGGGTCCGCCCACCCAGAGGTCTTCTAGGGAGATTATCAACTGCACGTTGTATGCAATACAAATGGGCGAGCCAGTTCCAGCCAGTGCCTAAGACTCTAGCTGTTAAGGATCGCTTTAAGTCACGGTTCATTCGCTCTACCACAGAATTGCCCTCAGACTGGTATGGAGAGGAAAATTTGAACTGCACCCCCAAAGACTGCATGGATTCTTTGTATGCCTAAGAAGCGAACGCCGGACCCTGGTGCGAATGTAAGGTGCCCACTGCAAAAATTCCCACAAAGACTACAGTTTGAGCATCAGCGCTGCGTTGTGGCCAAACCTATAGAAAACGTGTGCACGAATCAACTGCAATTAAGATAACTTTATAGGCAGTATCAGAAGAAAACTGACCGCAGTGATCCAAGTAAATACAAGCAAATGGTCTATTGGATATGCATAACAGTGTTTGTGGTGGGCGGGTCACAGTAGACTGCTTAATTTGCTGTCAAATGTCACAAGAAAGCACATAGGTACATGTTTGTTTATATAAGCCACGCCACCAGTAACGTTGTTGCAAAATACTGACTGTAGCAGACACACCAGCATGTGCTGGGGCCATGCCCTCATGTGCTGCAATTATCAATGTAAGTCTGTGGTCCGCGTTGGGAATCAATCTTTCACCAACGTTATTAATTGTCACATAGGGTATATTATCAGGATTTAAATGATAAGAATATTTGGAAGGGAATCCCTTTGGATAATTACCTCCCTTCTCAGCAGCGATAGCTACCAAGATGTCATCATCTATTTTACTCATGGATCTTGTAACTGCTGCTACTAAGCACGTTTCCACTGCTGACTTAGCTGCTTCATCAGCCAAGCTGTTACCAACCACGTGTACTCCTACACATTGGTGGCCAAGAGTATGAATTACTTTTGTGAGCGGGAGGCTTTCTTTCAGCTCTGCTACTCGAACCCGTAGCAACTTATACTTAATTGTCTTGCCTTTGGAATCACTGTAGTCATTTTGAGACCAAAACAACAAATTGTCATTAAAAGACTGGACACAGTAAAAGGAATCCCTTATAATTAAAGTAGTCACATTAGGATCTGCAAATTCCAGTACGAGCACCAAAGCACGCAGCTCAGCTAATTGGGCAGTGCAGTCACCGAGGGCCCGCGTGTGAACCACACTGGACTTAAACTCGCCGTTCACTATAGAACCTGCCACAATCGCATAGGCTGCAGAATAAGAATGCTTCAATCCAATCGCCGGTTGCTACAAACCATCAGTGTAAATGATACAACGGTAATCCTCGAGCAGGCGCATAGACCGAGGAGCAGGATGAACAAATTCATATTGCAGAGACTCCTGAGTCTGTAACGAGGAATAATAGATAAATGTGACATCCGGGGATGTCAATGATGTAGCCCATTGTATCCACCGTGGATGTAAAGCTTTTCAATTAGGTACACTCGCCTTTGTCACTGCTTCCAGAGCAATATATGGTGTTACCACCAACATGCGTTTTCCTTGAGCCAGGGCGCGTTCTTTTAGAATTGCCATCTGGGCTGCAGTCAAGAGTTCCGCGACTGAGGAAAACCTCAGTTCTGCTGAAGTGCACAAGTGTGACTTATATGCAATAGAAACTGTGTCTCCTTCGTTAAATATCAAGTATGTGAACCCTACCGCTTCAGGCACAATTCTTACTACCAAGTTAGTATGGGTGTCACGAGATAACAATAGTTTAGAATCAAGTAAATCAGAATGCAAAGACTGCAGTATAGTTGTGTGTTCTGGAAGCCAGCATGCTTTTGCAAATGTAGGTTGGTTCAAAGCATGGAGAGGCGTGATAGGCTGGGCATACTTCGGTACGGAAGTATGACCAAAGTTTAAGAAACCCAGCAGAGATTGTGTAATTTTTTCAGAGTTGTAGGGGTACGCAAGTGTGTGCACTTTTCTAGGAAGTGCGGTACCCAACCACGTCACTCGTTGAGCTTGTAGCCGAAGAACATCTGAAAGAAACACGTTAGTGTTAGATTCCTTACCTTAGAATATCCCCAGGCGTCAGACTGGACCTGGTAAGTTTTCGGCAGCAGTACCCCTGCGCGTCGCCAGGTGTCTTTTGCGGCTCCGCGTCTGTCTTTGGCGTCGTGATCGCCGGGATGACGTCGTCTGAGTACTTAGACGCTGCCCTCCCGAGCTGATGACAGCAAGCGCAGATCCGGAATGAGCAGCACTTTTAGTCATTTTTTGACTAACTTTTTTTTTACACTTTTGATCATTTCTCGAGTCGACCCTCGACTCGCGGTGCCGGTAGGTATGCCTGGTTTTAAAGTTTGCGAGGACAGTCACCGCTTGATGTCGGTGACCGACCCCCAACGTCGGTGCATTTACTGTCTCGGGGCCGACCACGATGACAAGTCGTGCCCCGAATGCCGGGCCTTGACCTAGAAGGCTAGACGGGAGCGGTTTCAAGCTCCGGCAGTCGGCTCGAGGAGGAGGTCGAGGGACAGGTTGCGGAGCCGCAGTCATCGCCGTTTGACGACTCCCCACCACTTGTCGGGCTCCAAGTCCTCAGGTAAGTCGAGGCATTCGAAAAAGAAGTCGAGGTGTCATCGCTCTTCCGACTGCCCCCGACGCTCACGCGATGCGGCCGGGGGTGCGGCCCCCGGAGCTGCAAGCGCCGCATCCAGCTCCACACCCGTCGGTCCCTGGGCTGCACGCGACACCGGAAGAGATACGCGACTTCCTCGTGGCCATACAACATCTGCCTTTAAGCCTTCCTAGTGTGGTATT
This sequence comes from Lissotriton helveticus, assembly GCF_964261635.1. Lineage (NCBI taxonomy): Eukaryota > Metazoa > Chordata > Amphibia > Caudata > Salamandridae > Lissotriton > Lissotriton helveticus. The sequence continues at coordinate 773,418,021 of NC_136057.1, forward strand.
TCAGGCCCATTCGTCGCCAGTGGGGGGGCAGGGTCCGCCATCACCTCCCCCACTGGCGTACCATCACATCGGTCAGGTGGGTGCTGCAAAACGTCCGAAGGGGCTACTCCCTCCCATTCGAAGCGACTCCTCCAGATATGCCACTGCACTACCACCGCATGTCGGGGGATCATTCGCAAGGTAGTTACGGCCCTCTTGGCCAAGGGGGGCATCGAGCGGGTTCCTGGGTCAGAAGTAGGACGTGGTTGCTATTCCCACTACTTTCTGGTATCCAAGAAGGGCAAAGGAGGCCCACGCCCTATCTTGGACCTACGGAGTGTCAACTGCTTCCTCCGGAAGGAGAAGTTCAAGATGCTGACTTTGGCTCAGGTCCTAGCTGCCCTGGACCCAGAAGACTGGATGGTAGCGTTGGACTTGCAGGACGCGTATTTCCACATCCCCGTCCTGCCAGCCCACCGGCGTTACCTGCGGTTCACGGTAGGCCACGAGCACTTTCAGTTTACCGTGCTCCCCTTCGGCCTTACCAGCGCCCCACTGGTGTCCACAAAAGTGATGGCGGTGGTCGCAGCTCATATGCGCAGATTAGGGGTTTCAGTCTTCCCCTATCTCGACGATTGGTTGTTGAAGGAGGGCTCGCCCCAGACAGTCGTCTACCACCTCCAGACTACGGCCGACCTCCTGCACTCGCTGGGGTTCTCCATCAACGTGCTGAAGTCACACCTGTGCCCCTCTCAGAAGCTCCTTTTCATCGGAGTGGTTCTGGACTCGGCGCAGTTTCGGGTTTGGGATATTCAGGCTCTGATTCAGATTTTTCAGTCTTTATCCCGGGTCTCGGTCAGGTTGTCGCTGCGGCTCCTGGGGCGGATGGCCTCCTGCATCCTTCTGGAGCATCAATCCAGGTGGCGGATGCGGGCTCGGCAGTGGGACCTGAAGTTTCAGTGGGCACAGCATCAGGGCAACCTGTCCGACCACGTCCTGATCTCTGAGGGCACTGCGAGCCAGTTGCAGTGGTGGCTCACAAACCGTGATTGGGTCAGCGGCAGGTCTCTCTCCATTCCCCAACCGGAGCACGTAGTGGTGACAGAGGCGTCCCTCCTGGGATGGGGGGGCACATGGGAGAGAGGGAGATCAGAGGCCTCTGGTCTCCAGTCCCGGCTCCATATCAACCTTCTGGAGCTGCGGGTGATCCGTCTTGCACTGAAGGCATTCCTTCCCTCTGTCCTGGGAAGTGTAGTGCAGGTGTTCACGGACAACATCACCGCCATGTGGTACTGCAACACACAGGGCGGGGTGGGGTCGTGGACCCTCTGTCAGGGGGCTCTACGCCTCTGGACTTGGCTGGTGGTTCAACACCTGGCAGGTTCCCTGAACGCCAGGGCGGACGAACTCAGGTGCAGGATGGATCACGTATGGCGTCTAAACTCGGATGTGGCGCAAGGCCTCTTTCAGCAGTGGGGAGAGACTTGGTTAGATCTTTTCGCCACCGAAGAGAACGTGCAATGTCATCAGTTCTGCGCGTTGGAATTTCCAAGGCGGCACTCGCTCGGAGACGCTTTTCGTCACGAGTGAGCTGCGGTCTGTTGTACGCCTTTCCGCCTATACCACTTCTGCCCAGAGTGCTGAAGAAGATCAGGCGAGACCGGGCCAAAGTCATCCTTGTGGTTCCGGACTGGGCACGAACATACTGGTATCCCGAGCTACTCGGCATGTCAGTCGATCCCCCGATTAGTCTGCCTCTTCAGGAGGACCTTCTGTCGCAGCAGCAGGGGACGGTCCTCCACCCGAACCTGTCCAGTCTCCACCTACATGCGTGGAGTTTGAGCGGCGACAGTTGAGGCCATTTGACTTGCCTCCTGAAGTCTGTGATGTGATTCTGGCAGCCAGTCGTCCCTCCACAAAAACGGTATGCGCCTGCAGGTGGAACAAATTTGTGGCATGGTGCACCGCAAAGGCGGTGGATCCTTTATCTGCCCCCCTTTCAGAGGTTCTCCTCTTCCTTCTTTCTCTTGCTCAGCAGGGCTCTGCTCTGTGCACTATCAAGGGCTACCTCTTGGCCGTTTCAGCCTTCTTAAGGCTTCCTGATCAGCCTTCTCTTTTCAAGTCCCCTGTTGTATATAGATTCTTGAGAGGCATCACACACACATTCCCTCCTGTTCCCTTCGTGATGCCTCAGTGGGACTTAACCCTTGTTCTGACTTTTCTGATGTTCGCTCCCTTTGAGCCACTTCATAACTATCCTCTTCGTCTTCTGACTCTTAAAACTGCACTCCTGGTTGCCATAACCTCTGCCAGGAGCGTGAGTGAGCTCCAGGCTCTATCTTCAAAATCTCCTTTCCTCTCTGTCCATCCGGACAAAGTTGTTCTGGGGACTGGTCCTTCTTTCCTGCCCAAGGTAGTCACAGCCTTTCACATCGAGCAGTCCATCACCTTGCCCACCTTTTTTCCGCCTCCTCATCCTTCAAAGGAGGAAGAGAGGCTCCACCGTCTGGACCCAAAACATGCGCTCTCCTTCGATCTAGATGGCAAACGCCAGTTCCGGGTGGACGACCAGCTCTTTGTTGGTTACTTGGTCGCTAAGAAGGGACAGGCGGTGCACAAGCGGACCATCTCTCGGTGGGTCGTCTTGTGCATCAAGGTTTGCTACTTCTTGGCAAAAAGGAGCCTCCCTTTGGGCTGCGCGCCCATTCCACTCGGACCACGGCAGCTACTACTGCCCTGGTTCGGGGAGTCCCCTTGCAGGACATCTGTCAGGCAGCTTCGGGGGCCTCGCTGCACACGTTTGCTAGGCACTACTGCCTGAACAGCCAAGTCCGGGGATATGGCTTTTTTGGCCGGTCTGTTCTCCAGGACTTTCTGGTGTGACCCACCACCGGGGTTGGTATTGCTGGGGTATCTATTCTAAGGTAAGGAATCTAACAGTAACATGTTTCTTTCAGATGCACAAGTTACTTACCTTCGGTAACGATATATCTGTAAGAAACATTAGTTAGTGTTAGATTCCTTACCGCCCCACCCATCCACCCCGTTCTGCGAACCGATATCTAGGGTTAAGAACATCCCTTTCAGAGCCCTAGTTTCATGGCACCAGTTTTGGTTTCTATCATGGCTCTGCGTTACTGGCGCGGAAAGCTATGTACGGAACTGACGTCAGCGCGCGAGGGCGGCGTCTAAGTACTCAGACGTCATTCCAGCGATCGCAACGCTGACGACGGACGCAGATCCGCAGACGACGCCTAGTGACGCGCAGGAGTACTGCTGACGAAAACTTTCCGGATCCAGTCTGACGCCTGGGGCTATTCTAAGGTAAGGAATCTAACACTAACTAATGTTTCTTACAGATATATCGTTACCGAAGGTAAGTAACTTGTGCAACTCTGCAAATTCAGTAATGTGTGATTTAGCAAAATGAAATTTGTAACAGTCGTCCGCAAATTCCATAATGATGCAGTCCACGCGACAAAGATGCGGATATAACTCGCCGTCTGTAAGATAAATATCATCTACATCAGCATCGATTGTGTCTAACAATGAGACCACACGTGCGGCGAAAACACCAGGGCTGTTTTTGTAGCCCATGGCCAATCTTTTAAATTGTTTTTGTTTGCAGCCGTGCGTAAAAGCTGTCTGGACATGGGGGACAGATTGTGGCTAAAAAAGCCATTAGATATATCTAGAGTTGTCTTATATTTTTTGCGTACTAGACTCTCCAACAGGCTGAACTATGGGTATTTTGTACCGCATTTGTCTGACAATGAGAATTCAAATTACTGTAATCCAAAATAATTCAGTACAACAGGTCTGGCTTTGTAACTGTAATAAGAGGGTTACTCATCGGTGATACGCATGTCTCAATTACCCCTTGATGCTCCAATTGGTCAAGTATTTCCCCTACAGGAGTCTTTGCCTCCCTACAGATGGGATATTTGGGTTGTGCCTGTGTCATGGACCACAATGGAATCTCATGATGGGGAGATGTTGCATCCCAACCCACCTGAGCACCACGGTATAAAGTCGGTTCAAGTACTAAAGCCCACTGTTCTGCAAAATGTTGCACATGCTCTTTCGGGACACTATGTGAAAAACTAGGGAGGGTTACCTCCTCCCCTCTCGGAGCAGCTACAACAAAAGGCGGGGGACAGTCTGCCTCTGCTAAGAGGATGTCATAGGATGAAGTCCAATTTCCCAAAAAACCCTTTTGATTATGCGTTTTATGTCACCTTTTAAGAGAATATTAATGTCATTTACTCTGTCAGGGGGAGCCACTCAGGTGTCAGCAGTTTCAACTGTGATGAATGTATCAGTTGCTGTCGCCTCCAGAAATGGACGCAGTGCTTGCCACACTACTGTGACTTACACTGCGCTGTCTAGCAGCGTTACTGCCCATGTTTGAGTCCGGAGCTTGGTCCTCACCTCGCTGTTAAAGCGGCCACCTCTTCCTCTGGAACGGAGGGCGCTGACAAGGAAAGTCCTCTTGTTTACCCTTCCGGTCACTCGTCCATGGCTGCTCACGTCCCTGTGAGGCACCTCGAACTCTTCCGCGATCCTGGCGGTCACCTCCTCCGGCATATGAGCCTGATGCTTCCTGCGAAGAACGAGGAGAACGTGTATCAGGAACCTGAAATCGATCAGGAGATTTCATTCTCGCACGGTCATGCAGATCATTAGTGTGTTCTGGTATCGAAGGTGCAGGGGACGATGCACGTCCTCCTTGCTTTTGTCGAGCTTTCCCCTGTTTATTATTTTTCCAATTCTTTTTTAGGGAATTGTGGACGGCTGCCTTGCTCATTTTGAGACCTTCGTTGTGCCTGAGGCTGTGCCTGCTCTTTAGCGAAAGGCTCGATACCCAAACTATTACTTCCAACCGTTTTATAAGCTTGGGCTATAATCTTTGGTAATTTGCGGGGCTTGTCTATATCTGGGACAAGCGCCAAAGCACTAGACACTTGAAAGTTAACTCCATCACCCTTAACATTAGCAAGGATTAGATCAGCAACCACGTCATACTCTCCTACTAACCTCATCCCCAATTCAACTGCTGCCTCTGGTCCGTGCTCATCCTGAAGATGCTTAATCACAGAGGGAAGTACTGTCATGGATGGTGCGCCAAAACACTTTGCTTAAACGGCTGTGAATATTTTACCCCAACTCTCACAATCAATGATTTCGGGTACTAAGTCTTTCTGCAGACAAAATATAAAAATGCGGTGCTTCTCCACCGGTGTGGTATGTGGAAACACCGCTTCCAGCTAGTCAAATTTCTCTGCAAACCAATAAGGCAAATCTTCCTTATCTGGGAGGCTTGCCCATAACTGAATTAATCATTACGGGGGCTAATAGTAACACCGCCAGCTCCAGCTGGTTGCTGTGCAACTCCAGGTACTCCCGCCTGGACGGTGCGGTTTACGTATTGAATCATTGCTCTATACAGACGTGTTAGTGTAGTGTGCATGAGATGGAGTGCTGCCACATCGCACGTCATATATCGTGGATGTGGCGCATTACCTGCCAACACCGGCCAAGTGGCCCGTCAATTGATAAAGGGCCTAACATGACAGGTGTCAAGGGTACGGGAAGGGCGCCATCAAGACAATTGCGATGCTGCCAAGCCGTCAATGGAATTCCCAGAGTTCTATATGGCCGATACACAGCAGGAAGGGCGGTAAGCGCGTATTTATGCCACAAATTATCCGCTCCTTTAACTGCCGGAAACGTCACCCAAGAATAGACCACCTCATAAGTGTATATTGGGTCAGATTGGACCACAAATATCAGATTGACTCCAGCATCCGGCACCCCAAATCCTTGCAAATGGTGCCGGACTGCCGCGCCGCTATGTCAACGTCAGCCATATAGAAACGCGAAAAGAATAAGAAATTAAAAGGTGGCAAGATGAAGTTGGGTGTAATTCAAAATACAAACTAAACCTTTTTATAAATTTCAAGCTTGAATCACCTATAAAAGCGTCAATATAGGTAGGTAAACCGTCAGCAATGTTTCCTGGAAACACAGGCGTGGGGATTGTGAACAAGTACTGAGAACTACTAAAGTGCCTCATATATAAGTACCAGACCAAACGTTCGGTGCGCCATGTTGCAGGGATTTTGCACATATGCAGAACTATGCACAGTAACCCATGCCTTCGGTGTATTGTGGTGTACCAAAAACACGCCTCGGTACCCAGACCCCTATCTGGCTAGCTATAGTATCTAATTCGTTATCCATACTACACCAGAGCTACCAATGATAGGATATCCTAGAACATGCAAATCAGGGCCTCTCAGAATTCGTGGGAACAAGACACTCTTTCACTTAGACGCTCATACCTGTTCACAATGCGAGTAACCAGAGATACTGTATAGTTTAAAATGTTTATTTCAACTAATATGCTCTGTGATGCAGTACACGTGCTAACATTAGCAAAGAAATGCATAAAAACAATATAATAAGCATAGTTACAATTCCATATAATAAGAACGGGGACAGCATATTATAATGACAGTGGATGAAGCCTTATAGCGCTTTACCACCCTCCCTGTGCTACAAGCTGTTTATTATATAGGTGGAAGACCTCTGGGCTTGGATGGCGGAACTCCCTACCTCAAGTCTTAGATGATAGGATTTACATCTCCGGACAAGCACAGCTCTTCCTCTGGAAAGGTTTTCTCCAAGTGTGTCTAACTTGCATCACGTGCAATATTAAAAGCACCTGAAAAGTCAGTAGCGCAGCTGGGTTCCTTGTTTTGTCTATGTCTAAGTCTATATATGTATTGAACGGACCTAAGCCGATAAACCAGTGAAGTTGTTTGTCTGGCCTTCAACACGCTGTGCAGACAAGAACTCAGAGCACAGCAGAAATAGTGAAAGGCAGACAGTTCCCATGCGAAGCAGCACTAGCAAGAGTGTTTACGGGAACCAAAGCATGTAGTGTTGTGTGCATAAGCAGCAAGATGGTGTTGATGCAAAGCACAAACTAATGCTAACTTAGCAAGGTCCGCCGGCACCCCTGAACCCTCACGACAGCCCCCAAGGAACTTCTTGGCATGTTGGTAAGTGCCCTCTTGCCCCTATACAGGTGATTGGCTCAACTGCCACCGAGCCTAATACCCTTGCTATTACGGATTGCTTTAAGTCCTAGTTTTTCCGCACCAGAATCTAATTTCCCTCAGGATGATGCTGAGGAGAGTATCGCAGTGTAACACCCAAACTTCCCATGGCTTCTTAGTAAGCCTGTGAGCTAAACGCATGGCCACAGTCAGAATGTGATTTGCCAATTTTGTATGTCCCTATGAAGACTTGCAAATCTTTTATTACGGTTCAGGCATCAGTCAAGCGCTGAAACCTTACCCACAAGAATCTAGAGCGTGAATCCACTGCCACCAGGATGTACCTTTGAGCCCCATCAGTTTGTAGGGGGCCGCAGCGGTCCAGACAGTCCCATGCAAGAGGTCTGTCTGATATCAGTAATGGTATCAGACAGATCTGCTGGACGTGCTACGGGGGAACCCTTCATCTGATGACAGATGTCGCACTTAAGGACATAACCCTTGGTCTGTTTTGGGAGACCTGACCACCAGTAACGCTGCTTCATTAGTGAAATAGTTGCAGCGATACCTGCGTGTGCGGAACCTAGACCCTCATTTACAGCTAGAATTAAACCTAATCTGCAATCCATGTTTGGTATTACTCTATCCCCCACTCCTGGAACTTGAGGATACAGAATATTTTGCGCATCTAACTTGTAGGAGTACTTGAGTGGAAAACCTTTTGGCAAGGCTGAGCTTTTGCGCATTGTATTCACAGCTATCATTATCTGTCCATCTATTCTTGTACTAGAACAAGTGATTGCAGCAACAGCACCAGTTCTCACGGTCGCCTTGGCAGCTATATCAACGAGTGAATTCCCTTCAACGTGCACAACAACACGCTGATGACTCAATGTGTGAATTATATGAGCTTGTGCCAAACCTTTTTCCAGCTCTACCACTTCTCTAAACCCATTCTGGCCCCCAATTGTTAAGATATTAATTGTATGACTGGACACAGGAAAACGAATCGCACACAATGAGTGCTGGAATTCCCGATCTGTATTTTTTAGTGCCGGTATCAGGGCTTTTAGTTTTGTCAGCTGTGCCGTACAATCTCCTAGAGACTTCGTCTGTGTATTGCTAGGATGGAACTTGCCATCCTGCATACGTCCCTTCACAATCGCACATGTTATGTTATTTTAGCTTCATAACTAGCTCAAATCAGCCCATAAGGGTTATCTCGGCGCAGGTCACGGCAGAGGACAAGCTGAGGTGGACTAAAATAGGTGAGTTTTTTAGTGTCTTCCTAAAAGGAAAATGGTTTTCGCAGGAGACAAAGCTGCATGGGCAGACTATTCCAAAGATGTGGATCAAGGTACGTGAAAGATCTGTAGCCGGCCCTGACCTACTTAAACCTGGGTACTTTAAGCAAAGCAATATCACTAGAGCTAAGGGGTCTCACTGGGGTGTAAGGCAGAACCTTAGCTGCTAGAAAGGAGGGCCCTATGCCGTGAAGGGCACAGTGGGTTAAGCATTACCATTTGAAAATGATTCTTTTTTTTTTTTATTGGAAGCCAGTGTAAAGACTGCATAACTGGGGCTGAGGATGAACGCGGAGGGGCGTTGCAGACAAGGCTTGCAGCAGTATTTTGGACCAACTGGAGTTTGGACAATAAATACTCATTAATGGACGCCAGAAGTGAGTTGCCATAATCGAGGCAGCTAATTACCAAAGCTCGGACCATGGTTTTCCTTGAGGAGAGGGGAAAAACTCTTAACAGGTGCAGCATGTAAAAACAAGACATTGTGGCAGCAGGAATGTTCCTTCACAGAAAGAGATTGATCTATGCGGACACCAAGATTTTTTACTACCAATTTAGGTGCGGAACTGGGGCCCAGTTCAGTTGGCCACCATACCGGGGCTTGTCTGAATAGCATGATTTCGGTTTGTGTAGGATTAAGTGGCAGCCGGTTATCCAACATCCAGGTGGCTATGGCCTACATCCCGGAGGAGAACAGGGCTTTAGATTTGGATAAATTAGAGCAAAAAGAGAAAAGTAGCTGTGTATCAGCGTATGAGAATCTCAAGTCCAAAGTCTCTGGCTATCTTAGCAAGGGGGAGAAGTAAATATTAAAAAGCGTGAGGCTCAAACAGGAGCCCTGAGGGACTCCATAGGTCAATGGCGTTGTTCTAGACCTATAGAGGCCGAGGGTGATTGTTTGGGAACTTTGGGATAGAAAACCCGCTAACCATTTGAGGGCCATTCCTTGAATCCCTAGATCATGGAGTCTGTTGAGATGTCAGGGGTGATGCACTGTATCAAATGCCGCTGACAGATCTAATAAAACTAATGTTGTCAGAACATTAGCGTCAAGTGAACATTTAGTATGGTTAGTGACCACAAGCAAGGCTGTCTCGGTACTGTAAAGAGGTCTAAAACCAGACTGAGAGTCATCCAATACTGTTAGTCTCCAGGCAGGTGGTTAATTGATAGTTGATATGGTTTTCCAGTAGCTTGGCAAAGGAATGGAGGAGGGAAATAGGGCGGAATTTAGCTAAATCAGTGGGAACAAAGTTTTTTTTCTTTTTTAATGGGCCTGATCAAGGCCGCTTTCCAGTCTAAGGGCACTTCGCAGATGTAATTGATAGATTAATTAGGGAAGAGATTTGCGGTGCTAGTTCGGAAGCAAGACTCGCCAGGACTGCGTTTGGACAGATGTCTAAGGGAGAGCCAGACTGCAGAGTTTAAAAGGATGGAGGTAATTTCCATGGAGATTGCCGTAAAATTACAAAGACTGATGGGAGAATCAGTGCAAGGAAAAGAGACTAGGGATTTCACTGGGACGGTAGGAGGGAAGGTTAAGTAAATCTTCTTAATTTTACCCTCAAAGTGGTCAGCCAACGTGTCACAGGGAGATTGGGATGGGCATGGATCTGAGATGCAGACCGCGTGGTTAATGTAGGAATTAAACATTTTAAAAAGAGTTTTTGATGGGTTCCCAGCTGCATCAATATCAGCAATATAGGTCTTGCGTGCTGCCTTGATATTACGATGATAGCCTGTTATGGCCAGTGTATAGGTTATTTTGTCAACAGATAGGTTGGTCGAACGCCATCTTCTTTCCAAATTTTTGCAAGAGCCTTTCTCAGTCCTTATAATGGGATACCAAGGGGCGTGAGGTCTATGGGGAAAAAATGTTGCCATGGCTGTGTGGGGAGATTTTGTCAAAAACTGCATTCAGTGACATATTAAAATTTGAAAGTGCGGAGTCTACATCCATGGTATCAGAAAGCAAAGGAGGCACCTGTGTCTGGGGGGGTTGGCTGTTAGTCTTGTGCATAGATAAAGAGAAACCGATCAGTAAGTGATAGAACCAGAATACGGGTTTAGGGGGGGGTCGATGCAAACTAGAGTAGTCATTGAAAAAATGTAATCAAGGGTGTGGCCCGCAAGCCTTGTTAATGTAGTACCAAAGTTCCTAAGTCCCAGAGAAGTAAGTTGGTGTTGAAATGTTATGTCATGACCATAAAAGTTAAAATCACCCAGCAAAAGGAACTGCTGAGCGGAGAGAGCATGTGGGGCTAAGAATTCCAGGTGGACGATAAACCAAGGCTTCTTTCCACACAGGATTGGGGGAGAGGTCCAATTTGAAGACCCAACATTCCACCCAATCTTCAGAGGTGGAATCAATTATGGTGCCTTGATGTGTTTGTCAAAAATATTAGCGATAACCTCCTCCAACCTTGTTGACCCTGTTGAGTCCGAGCATTTTAAAGTTGGCTTGGAGAGCAATAGGAATGGAAGGGGTAGAGACGGAAGTACGCCAGGTTTCGGTAAGAAAACCTAAATCATATGAGGAGGAGGAAAGAAGGTCCTAGAGTTCCACCGTGTGTTTTGGCAGCAGTGTAGACTGTGCTGACAGATGAGTCTTTACAGGAACTGGGGTTGATGAGTGGAGTGAGTCCGGGGGAAGACAGACTTTGAAATCTACATTTGATGCAGGTAATGCGGCCCATTAGGAGAGGGAGAGTGGAGACACAAGCAGAGTGATTTGGAACTTCAATTGATCAGAAGAGTAACTGACTGTCTTCAAATAGGAAAATCCTGAGGAAAAAGGAGCGGGGGTTCTGGCGATGGCCGAGGCGGAAATAGGCTTGCCTTTGGCGTGACATTGGTGCACCCGCTGCACATCGGCATCTGCAAGATATAGCCAGCCGTATATGATGTGAAGGAGGGGCTGGGGATGCGAGGCTCCAAGGGATAGAGAAAATACTTCCTTCACACAAAGAGCGGCTGTTCGTGGACCGGGAAGTAGGTGCAATTGAATAGGCTAAAGGTTAAAGAGGTAGATTGTTCAACAAAAAATTAAAAGTACACAATGAGCATTTAAAACATCTACAATAACATCAGAAATCAAAATAAAGTCACCTGGTATTCAAGTTGTCCCACAAGCCCAGGTCAAAGGCTACTCTTTATTGCTGTTTACTTCCTACGGCAAGCTGGGCAGATCCATCAGTGTAAATGATGTATTCATACTGATCTAGATGCATTATTTAATTCGGGAGAGGGTATTCTTGTTCATACTGCAGAAATGCTTGTGTTTTTAATGTAAAATCAAATTCGAAGTCTACATCTATTGCAGTGAGAGAATTAGCCCATTGTATGCATTGTGGATGCAGCGCTTTTGCGCTTGGAACAGTTGCTTTGGTAACCACCCAAAAGGTTTGTACCGGAGTTACGAAAATTATGCTTTTTCCTGAACTAGTGCTCTTTCTCTCACTATAGCAGTATGTACTGCTGTCAGACTTTTTTCAGATGCTGCAAAACACATTACAGAGTTTGTGCACAAATTAGATTTTGTATGCAATGGGTACAGTTTTGGCTTCATTGAAAGTTAGCTAAGTGTACCTTAATTGACCCACGACAACACAGATCACAAAATTCGTGCCATTTACATGTGTGTGTAAGTGTTTAGAAGCGATCATGTCAGCTTGTATGGAACGTAGAATTTCAGTGTGTTCCTGTGTCCAATGTCGAACTGAAAAATCAGGTCTGATTAGGCTGTAGAAAGATTTTTCCTTTTCTGCGTAATCCAAAATATATATTCTGCCTAAATTTAGGAATCCTAAAATGGATTGAATTCCTTTCAGAGTTTTGGGAGGTTGGAGCAGAGCACATTTTTCTAAAAAAAATTAGCTGCCAGGCTTTTCACTTCACTTGATAGCTCATATCCTAAAAATAGGACATTGAGGTGGGCACTTTTTGATTTTTTTTTTAAAGTTACATTTGTAGCCCACGGTAGCGAACCCCAAGATTATGTTGTTAACCCTGTGCAAGTGATCCAATAATTCATCGTCCATCAAATAAATATTATCTACATAGGACAATGCCTTCTCATCACAATTTTGAAGTAACTTTGTTACTCTTGCTGAGAGTAACCCAGGGCTAATCTTATACCCTTGGGGCAGTCTACAGAATAGGACTTTGAGAGCTGCGCACTGAAAATGCTGTCAAATGTCTGCTTTCAGGTGCTATATTTTGGCAGTAAAATCCTTTTGAGATATCTAATGTTTTGTATTTTTTTCCGCATAATTGTACTTATTAATGCATCACTATGTGCATTCTTTACTTCAAATGTTTTAGTGCATGTGTTTAAATGCCTGTAGTCTAAACCTAGATTGTATGAATTGTAGGGTTTCATTATGGGAAACAAAGGATTATTCATAGGGGCGGTGCAATTCTCAATAACACCTAGTTATTCAAGTTGATCTGAGATCTCCCAGACTCGTTTCTTTGCCTCATGTTTTATTGGGTACTGCCTCTGTGGTTTAGGAGTAGTTTTAACTGGGATTTCATGGTGAAGTGACTCAGCACCCCCATCTACATGATTGCTGTAAAGTGTGGGAGCTAGCGCTAATGCCCACTCCTGCACATATGTATGTTTGAGTGACTCTGAAACGAGATCGAAGAAAGCCGGTAAAATTACCCTTTCCCCCTTTGGGCAATGCATAACAAACTCAGGCGGCCAATCTCTTTCATCCACAAGGATATTTTATCCAAAAGTCAGTTTCTCCTAAAAGAGACCCTTCACTTTTCTGGGTATGTCCCCCTCCATTTGGAGGGCTATTTTGTATAACTGATGTGAGACACATACCCTAGTATCTGGTGTTTCCACCATGATAGGCTCATTAAACACTGCTCTCACCAGAAATTCCAACATATTATGGCAAGCTATTGTTACTTCTGCTGTGCTGTCTAGCATCGTCAGAGCCCATTCCCCGTTTAGTAGTAGAGTCCTCTGTAGTCTGGGCATTTTGTATGTTAAGACCAGCTACTTTCTTCTTTTAAATTGAGGTTTGCCTTTGGGTTTATTCTCTTGTTTGATAATGTAGTCTGAAGTGTGATGTGTGTCTCTTGCCTTCTGACCGTCCTTCCCTCTCGGATTTTTTTGATGAACCCTGATAGCAACGAGAAAAACGCGTATCAGTATCCTGATAACTGTCAGGTTTTTTTAATATTTTCACAGTTCCCTAAGATTATATTTTCTATAAGAGGGCTCCTGTTGAGGAGACCCACCCTGAAATTGTGATGCATTCTGCTTATTATTTTTTGTTGTCCTGTTTCTTTTTAGAAGAATCTGGTGCTTGCTTTGAGTTGTCCCTTTCCGGATTAATCATAAATTGAGGTTTCACAGGCCTAGCTTCTAAGTTATTTCTACCTAGCGAAGCATTGGTGTCTTTGATAATCTTAGGTAGTTCTTGCTCCTCTTGTGCAGGAGTGCATTCCCTCAAGCGTTGGCGTATAGCCACTGCTGCTGCCTCCCTTTGTATGTTTGCTAACATATTTGTCAATACTTGGTCAAAATTGCCTATCAATTTCATCCCTACGTCCAGTGCAGGTTCTGCCCCATGCTCATATATTTGTTTCAATACTTCTGGTATGACTGCTATTGAGTGGGTACCATGAGTTCTGGTGTAAACAGAAACACTGTACCCCAAGTGGTACAATCCGCTATCGAGGGAGCTAATACTATTGTCAAGCAAATAGTATTCTGTGTTTTCTTGCGGGCCTGTATATGAAAATACTGCCTCTAGCTGGAAAATGTTCTGTGCTAACCAGAATGACATTTACTTGCGTCTAGTGGGTATTTTTCCCATAATCGCATTCAGCATTTGTGGGGTGATTTTTGTTGCAGTCCCTTGTTGTTGGCCAGCTTGAGTGAGCCTTGAAGGTTGAATTGTAAGTGTTCGCATTACGAACTGTTAAGATTTCTGTGTGATTTTATTATTTCTCTCTGAAGTGGATGTAAGTCTGCTGCTGGCAATGTATCAATCTCTGGATGGGATGTGCAAGCAACTAGGACCGGCCAAGTCGCCTCGTCTCTGTTGAGCGGACAGAGTCTCACTTTTTCTGTGCTATGGGGGAGGACTCTTATGTCCTCATCTGGAGTATAAGTATGAAACATATGTGTGCGTGCATCTGCAGGTGGGAATTTAACCCAAGAATAGAATATTTCTGTTCTGAATGCAGTGTGTGCGTCAATCATGTAGGTTACGGTCCCACCCATTGATGTGACCCCATAGCCTAATAATTTTATATTAAGTGCATGGCTGCAATTTTCTGAATTGTTAAGAGCACCTTCCTGCTTGGCTTCCTCTGCCCTAGTACCACTAGCTCCAGTCTGAGACATTATGAGAGAAAGTTTTCACAAAAAAGGAGATAAGGTGTTTATGCACAATGTAGGGAACTATAATCCTTCAAGCTTGAACAAACCTACAGCTATTCTTTAGAATATACCTACTCAACTGTGACAGATTTTTCCCTTCCCACTACAGACGTCTCTGGGTAAATGTAAGCAGGGGTCTCTGAGAAAGCACGATTGAACTACTCAGATTTGAAAGAAACAGGTTAGTGTTAGATTCCTTACCTAGAATATCCCCATGCATCAGACTGGTACCGGAAGGTTTTCATCAGCACTACCCCTGCGTGTCGGTAGGCATCGTCTGCGGCTCTGCGTCCGTCGTCTTGATCGTCGGGATGACATAGTCGGAGTACTTAGACGCCGCCGTCGCGCGCTGACGTCATCCGGGAGGTGCTAGTACCCTAGTAACTTTTTGACTAACTTTTTGTCCTGTTTTGGCTATCTTTTTTGAGTCGATTCAACTCGTGGTGCCGGTAGGGATGCCTGGATTCAAACCGTGCGATGCCTGTCACCACCTGATGTCGGTGACCAACCCCCACCGCCGGAGTGACTACTGCCTAGGGGCCGACCACGACGACAAGTCGTGCCCCGACTGCCGGGCCATGATGTTGAAGGCTAGGAGGGAGCGATCCCGCAAGCTACTCGAGCTCTGGCAGTCAGCTCCGTGCCACTTGAGGTCCCGGTCGAGGAGGAAGTCGAGGGGCCGGTCGCGTTCAAGTAAGTCGAGGAACTCTAAAAAGAAGTCAAAGTAGCGACATCGCTCTTCTGACTCCCCTCACCGGTCGCGCGACTCGGCTGAGATTTTGGGTGGCACCACCCGCGCGGCACCGCTGGAGCTGCAGGAGTCTCGTCCGGTCCCATACCCTTCAGTCCCTGGACTGCATGCAACGCCGGAGGAGGTTTGTTATTTCCTCGTGGCCATGACGACTCGCTTCCCTCCTTCGAGGCCTGGCGGTGCGCCTTCGGGCCTCGCAGACCCGACAAGGGGCCTTAGCGAGCTGGCGGCTTCGGCCCCGGCGCCGTCATCGACTTCGGTCCCGATGTCACAGGGCCCCGGGGGATCCAGGCCTGGATCCCGGTCGACGCCAGTTGACCTCACGACTCCTCCGCTGGCGCCGATCCCGATGGTGTCACTCCCGGCACTGTCCTCTGATGCCGCCGTCCCTGGTTTCAGCCCCGGTCCGACGTCAGATCGGCGCCGTCTCCGGCGTCATTGGGTGAGAAATTTGTCTATGACCTGGCTCTGTCATTTATGCCTGTTTATCAGGACACGGATGAAGGGGAGGACTGGGAGGGGTCTGAGGACCCTCTGGCACAGCAGTGCCAGTTGACTCAGGACTGGGCAGACGAGCTGGGGGCTGCCAGTGGCCTTGACACTTCGCCTGACACTGGCTTCATTTCATCTCCCTCCGTGGCTACGGAGGAGGGTGCTACCTATTGTGTGGTGTTGTGCAGCGCAGCTGAGGCCATGTCTCTTGAGCTCCCTGCTGCGGCTGTGAGGACTAGTCTCCTAACCGAGGTGCTTCAGCCGCAGTAAGCTCTTCAGAGCATCTGCAGCCTGTCAATGAGGCCCTCACCGACGTTCTGATGGCACCTGGTCCAAGCCCTCCACATTGCCCCCTGTGGATCGGAACATGGCCCGACTCCTCCGGGCGACCCCTGCTTTCTGTCCGTACAACCCACCCCCGAGAACCTGGTGATCCAGGCCTCTATGTCCCAGACCGCATTCACGACTGCCCCTCCAGAACGGGAATCAAAAAGGTTTGACCAGTTTGGGAAGAAGCTGTTCTCCTCACTTAGTCAGGGGTTAAAATCAGCGAAATCGCGGTCCGCGAAATCGTGCGAAAGTGAATTCGCGATCCGCATAATTTGCAAATTCGTGCGAAATTGCGAATTTTTGGTTCACCAGTGCCACCCTCTGGTTCATCCCTGACACCCTCTGGTTCATCCCTGACACCCTCTGGTTCATCCCTGACACCCTCTGGTTCATCCCTGACACCCTCTGGTTCATCCCTGACACCCTCTGGTTCATCCCTGACACCCTCTGGTTCATCACAGCACCCTCTGGTTCTTCACAGCACCTCTGGTTCACCCATGCCACCCTCTGGTACAGCACTGTCACCCTCTGGTTCATCCCTGCCACCCTCTGGTTCATCCCTGCCACCCTCTGGTTCATCCCTGCCACCCACTGCTTCATCCCTGCCACCCACTGCTTCATCCCTGCCACCCTCTGCTTCATCCCTGCCACCCTCTGCTTCATCCCTGCCACCCTCTGCTTCATCCCTGCCACCCTCTGCTTCATCCCTGCCACCCTCTGCTTCATCCCTGCCACCCTCTGCTTCATCCCTGCCACCCTCTGCTTCATCACAGCACCCTCTGGTTCATCACAGCACCTCTGGTTCACCCCTGTCACCCTCTGGTTCATCCCTGCCACCCTCTGGTTCATCCCTGCCACCCTCTGGTTCATCACAGCACCCTCTGGTTCATCACAACACCTCTGGTTCACCCCTGCCACCCTCTGGTACAGCACTGTCACCCTCTGGTTCATCCCTGCCACCCTCTGGTTCATCCCTGCCACCCTCTGGTTCATCCCTGCCACCCTCTGGTTCATCCCTGCCACCCTCTGGTTCATCACTGTCACCCTCTGGTACAGCACTGTCACCCTCTGGTACAGCACTGTCACCCTCTGGTACATCCCTGTCACCCTCTGGTTCCTCCCTGCCACCCTCTGGTTCCTCCCTGCCACCCTCTGGTTCATGCCTGCCACCCTCTGGTTCATGCCTGCCACCCTCTGGTTCATGCCTGCCACCCTCTGGTTCATGCCTGCCACCCTCTGGTTCATGCCTGCCACCCTCTGGTTCATGCCTGCCACCCTCTGGTTCATGCCTGCCACCCTCTGGTTCATGCCTGCCACCCTCTGGTTCATGCCTGCCACCCTCTGGTTCATGCCTGCCTCCCTCTGGTTCATCCCTGCCACCCTCTGGTTCATCCCTGGTTCAGCACTGCCACCCTCTGGTTCATCTCTGACACCCTCTGGTTCATCTCTGACACCCTCTGGTTCATCTCTGACACCCTCTGGTTCATCTCTGGTTCATCTCTGACACCCTCTGGTTCATCTCTGACACCCTCTGGTTCATCACAGCACCTCTGGTTCACCCCTGCCACCCTCTGGTTCACCCCTGCCACCCTCTGCTTCACCCCTGCCACCCTCTGCTTCATCCCTGCCACCCTCTGCTTCATCCCTGCCACCCTCTGCTTCATCCCTGCCACCCTCTGCTTCATCCCTGCCACCCTCTGCTTCATCCCTGCCACCCTCTGCTTCATCCCTGCCACCCTCTGCTTCATCCCTGCCACCCTCTGCTTCATCCCTGCCACCCTCTGGTTCATCCCTGCCACCCTCTGGTTCATCCCTGCCACCCTCTGGTTCATCACAGCACCTCTGGTACAGCACTGTCACCCTCTGGTACAGCACTGTCACCCTCTGGTACAGCACTGTCACCCTCTGGTACATCCCTGTCACCCTCTGGTTCCTCCCTGCCACCCTCTGGTTCCTCCCTGCCACCCTCTGGTTCATGCCTGCCACCCTCTGGTTCATGCCTGCCACCCTCTGGTTCATGCCTGCCACCCTCTGGTTCATGCCTGCCACCCTCTGGTTCATGCCTGCCACCCTCTGGTTCATGCCTGCCACCCTCTGGTTCATGCCTGCCACCCTCTGGTTCATGCCTGCCACCCTCTGGTTCATGCCTGCCACCCTCTGGTTCATGCCTGCCACCCTCTGGTTCAGCTCTGACACCCTCTGGTTCATCTCTGACACCCTCTGGTTCATCTCTGACACCCTCTGGTTCATCTCTGACACCCTCTGGTTCATCACAGCACCTCTTGTTCACCCCTGCCACCCTCTGGTTCACCCCTGCCACCCTCTGGTTCACCCCTGCCACCCTCTGCTTCATCCCTGCCACCCTCTGCTTCATCCCTGCCATCCTCTGCTTCATCCCTGCCACCCTCTGCTTCATCCCTGCCACCCTCTGCTTCATCCCTGCCACCCTCCGGTTCATCCCTGCCACCCTCCGGTTCATCCCTGCCACCCTCCGGTTCAGCACTGTCACCCTCTGCTTCATCCCTGTCACCCTCTGCTTCATCCCTGTCACCCTCTGCTTCATCCCTGTCACCCTCTGCTTCATCCCTGTCACCCTCTGCTTCATCCCTGCCACCCTCTGGCTCAGCCCTGCCACCCTCTGGCTCAGCCCTGCCACCCTCTGGCTCAGCACTGCCACCCTCTGGCTCAGCACTGCCACCCTCTGGCTCAGCACTGCCACCCTCTGGCTCAGCACTGCCACCCTCTGGCTCAGCACTGCCACCCTCTGGTTCATCACAGCCACCCTCTGGTTCATCACAGCCACCCTCTGGTTCATCACAGCCACCCTCTGGTTCATCACAGCCACCCTCTGGTTCATCACAGCCACCCTCTGGTTCATCACTGCCACCCTCTGGTTCATCACTGCCACCCTCTGGTTCATCACTGCCACCCTCTGGTTCATCACTGCCACCCTCTGGTTCATCACTGCCACCCTCTGGTTCAGCACTGCCACCCTCTGGTTCAGCACTGCCACCCTCTGGTTCAGCACTGCCACCCTCTGGTTCAGCACTGCCACCCTCTGGTTCATCACAGCACCCTCTGGTTCTTCACAGCACCTGTGGTTCACCCCTGCCACCCTCTGGTACAGCACTGTCACCCTCTGCTTCATCCCTGTCACCCTCTGCTTCATCCCTGTCACCCTCTGCTTCATCCCTGTCACCCTCTGCTTCATCCCTGCCACCCTCTGGCTCAGCCCTGCCACCCTCTGGCTCAGCACTGCCACCCTCTGGCTCAGCACTGCCACCCTCTGGCTCAGCACTGCCACCCTCTGGCTCAGCACTGCCACCCTCTGGCTCAGCACTGCCACCCTCTGGCTCAGCACTGCCACCCTCTGGCTCAGCACTGCCACCCTCTGGCTCAGCACTGCCACCCTCTGGCTCAGCACTGCCACCCTCTGGTTCATCACTGCCACCCTCTGGTTCATCACTGCCACCCTCTGGTTCATCACTGCCACCCTCTGGTTCATCACAGCCACCCTCTGGTTCATCACAGCCACCCTCTGGTTCAGCACTGCCACCCTCTGGTTCAGCACTGCCACCCTCTGGTTCAGCACTGCCACCCTAAGGTTCAGCACTGCCACCCTCTGGTTCAGCACTGCCACCCTCTGGTTCACCGGTGCCACCCTCTGGTTCACCAGTGCCACCCTCTGGTTCACCAGTGCCACCCTCTGGTTCATCCCTGACACCCTCTGGTTCTTCACAGCACCCTCTGGTTCTTCACAGCACCCTCTGGTTCTTCACAGCACCCTCTGGTTCTTCACAGCACCTCTGGTTCACCCCTGCCACTCTCTGGTACAGCACTGTCACCCTCTGGTTCATCCCTGCCACCCTCTGGTTCATCCCTGCCACCCTCTGGTTCATCCCTGCCACCCTCTGGTTCATCCCTGCCACCCTCTAGTTCATCACAGCACCTCTGGTTCACCACTGCCACCCTCTGGTACAGCACTGCCACCCTCTGGTTCATCCCTGCCACCCTATGGTTCATCCCTGCCACCCTCTGGTTCATCCCTGCCACCCTCTGGTTCATCCCTGCCACCCTCTGGTTCATCCCTGCCACCCTCTGGTTCATCCCGGCCACCCTCTGGTTCATCCCTGCCACCCTCTGGTTCACCCCGGCCACCCTCTGGTTCACCCCGGCCACCCTCTGGTTCACCCCGGCCACCCTCTGGTTCACCCCGGCCACCCTCTGGTTCACCCCGGCCACCCTCTGGTTTACCCTGGCCACCCTCTGGTTCACCCCTGCCACCCTCTGGTTCACCCCTGCCACCCTCTGGTTCACCCCTGCCACCCTCTGGTTCACCCCGGCCACCCTCTGGTTCACCCCTGCCACCCTCTGGTTCACCCCTGCCACCCTCTGGTTCACCCCTGCCACCCTCTGGTTCACCCCTGCCACCCTCTGGTTCACCCCTGCCACCCTCTGGTTCACCCCTGCCACCCTCTGGTTCACCCCTGCCACCCTCTGGTTCATCCCTGCCACCCTCTGGTTCATCCCTGCCACCCTCTGGTCCATCCCTGCCACCCTCTGGTCCATCCCTGCCACCCTCTGGTCCATCCCTGCCACCCTCTGGTCCATCCCTGCCACCCTCTGGTCCATCCCCTGGTTCAGCACTGCCACCCTCTGGTTCAGCACTGCCACCCTCTGGTTCAGCACTGCCACCCTCTGGTTCAGCACTGCCACCCTCTGGTCCATCCCTGCCACCCTCTGGTCCATCCCCTGGTTCAGCACTGCCACCCTCTGGTTCAGCACTGCCACCCTCTGGTTCAGCACTGCCACCCTCTGGTTCAGCACTGCCACCCTCTGGTTCAGCACTGCCACCCTCTGGTTCAGCACTGCCACCCTCTGGTTCAGCACTGCCACCCTCTGGTTCAGCACTGCCACCCTCTGGTTCATCACAGCACCCTCTGGTTCACCAGTGCTACCCTCTGGTTCATCTTTGACACCCTCTGGTTCATCACAGCACCCTCTGGTTCACCCCTGCCACCCTCTGGTTCAGCCCTGCCACCCTCTGGTTCAGCCCTGCCACCCTCTGGTTCAGCCCTGCCACCCTCTGGTTCAGCCCTGCCACCCTCTGGTTCAGCCCTGCCACCCTCTGGTTCAGCCCTGCCACCCTCTGGTTCATCCCTGCCACCCTCTGGTCCATCCCTGCCACCCTCTGGTCCATCCCTGCCACCCTCTGGTCCATCCCTGCCACCCTCTGGTCCATCCCTGCCACCCTCTGGTCCATCCCTGCCACCCTCTGGTTCATCCCTGCCACCCTCTGGTTCATCCCTGCCACCCTCTGGTTCATCCCTGCCACCCTCTGGTTCATCCCTGCCACCCTCTGGTTCATCCCTGCCACCCTCTGGTTCATCCCTGTCACCCTCTGGTTCATCCCTGCCACCCTCTGGTTCATCCCTGCCACCCTCTGGTTCATCCCTGTCACCCTCTGGTTCAGCACTGCCACCCTCTGGTTCAGCACTGCCACCCTCTGGTTCAGCACTGCCACCCTCTGGTTCAGCACTGCCACCCTCTGGTTCAGCACTGCCACCCTCTGGTTCATAACTGCTACCCTCTGGTTCATCTTTGACACCCTCTGGTTCATCACAGCACCCTCTGGTTCATCACAGCACCCTCTGGTTCACCAGTGCTACCCTCTGGTTCATCTTTGACACCCTCTGGTTCATCACAGCACCCTCTGGTTCTTCACAGCACCTCTGGTTCACCCCTGCCACCCTCTGGTACAGCACGGTCACCCTCTGCTTCATCCCTGCCACCCTCTGCTTCATCCCTGCCACCCTCTGCTTCATCCCTGCCACCCTCTGCTTCATCCCTGCCACCCTCTGCTTCATCCCTGCCACCCTCTGCTTCATCCTTGCCACCCTCTGCTTCATCCCTGCCACCCTCTGCTTCATCCCTGCCACCCTCTGCTTCATCCCTGCCACCCTCTGCTTCATCCCTGCCACCCTCTGCTTCATCCCTGCCACCCTCTGCTTCATCCCTGCCACCCTCTGGTTCATCACAGCACCCTCTGGTTCACCAGTGCTACCCTCTGGTTCATCTTTGACACCCTCTGGTTCATCACAGCACCCTCTGGTTCATCACAGCACGCTCTGGTTCACCAGTGCTACCCTCTGGTTCATCTTTGACACCCTCTGGTTCATCTTTGACACCCTCTGGTTCATCACAGCACCCTCTGGTTCTTCACAGCACCTCTGGTTCACCCCTGCCACCCTCTGGTACAGCACGGTCACCCTCTGCTTCATCCCTGCCACCCTCTGCTTCATCCCTGCCACCCTCTGCTTCATCCCTGCCACCCTCTGCTTCATCCCTGCCACCCTCTGCTTCATCCCTGCCACCCTCTGCTTCATCCCTGCCACCCTCTGGTTCATCCCTGCCACCCTCTGGTTCATCCCTGCCACCCTCTGGTTCATCCCTGCCACCCTCTGGTTCATCCCGGCCACCCTCTGGTTCACCCCGGCCACCCTCTGGTTCACCCCTGCCACCCTCTGGTTCACCCCTGCCACCCTCTGGTTCACCCCTGCCACCCTCTGGTTCACCCCTGCCACCCTCTGGTTCACCCCTGCCACCCTCTGGTTCACCCCTGCCACCCTCTGGTTCACCCCTGCCACCCTCTGGTTCACCCCTGCCACCCTCTGGTCCATCCCTGCCACCCTCTGGTCCATCCCTGCCACCCTCTGGTCCATCCCTGCCACCCTCTGGTCCATCCCTGCCACCCTCTGGTTCACCAGTGCTACCCTCTGGTTCATCTTTGACACCCTCTGGTTCATCTTTGACACCCTCTGGTTCATCACAGCACCCTCTGGTTCTTCACAGCACCTCTGGTTCACCCCTGCCACCCTCTGGTACAGCACGGTCACCCTCTGCTTCATCCCTGCCACCCTCTGCTTCATCCCTGCCACCCTCTGCTTCATCCCTGCCACCCTCTGCTTCATCCCTGCCACCCTCTGCTTCATCCCTGCCACCCTCTGCTTCATCCCTGCCACCCTCTGCTTCATCCCTGCCACCCTCTGCTTCATCCCTGCCACCCTCTGCTTCATCCCTGCCACCCTCTGGTTCATCACAGCACCCTCTGGTTCACCAGTGCTACCCTCTGGTTCATCTTTGACACCCTCTGGTTCATCACAGCACCCTCTGGTTCATCACAGCACGCTCTGGTTCACCAGTGCTACCCTCTGGTTCATCTTTGACACCCTCTGGTTCATCACAGCACCCTCTGGTTCTTCACAGCACCTCTGGTTCACCCCTGCCACCCTCTGGTACAGCACGGTCACCCTCTGCTTCATCCCTGCCACCCTCTGCTTCATCCCTGCCACCCTCTGCTTCATCCCTGCCACCCTCTGCTTCATCCCTGCCACCCTCTGCTTCATCCCTGCCACCCTCTGCTTCATCCCTGCCACCCTCTGGTTCATCCCTGCCACCCTCTGGTTCATCCCTGCCACCCTCTGGTTCATCCCTGCCACCCTCTGGTTCATCCCGGCCACCCTCTGGTTCATCCCGGCCACCCTCTGGTTCATCCCGGCCACCCTCTGGTTCACCCCTGCCACCCTCTGGTTCACCCCTGCCACCCTCTGGTTCACCCCTGCCACCCTCTGGTTCACCCCTGCCACCCTCTGGTTCACCCCTGCCACCCTCTGGTTCACCCCTGCCACCCTCTGGTTCATCCCTGCCACCCTCTGGTCCATCCCTGCCACCCTCTGGTCCATCCCTGCCACCCTCTGGTCCATCCCTGCCACCCTCTGGTCCATCCCTGCCACCCTCTGGTCCATCCCTGCCACCCTCTGGTCCATCCCTGCCACCCTCTGGTCCATCCCTGCCACCCTCTGGTTCATCCCTGCCACCCTCTGGTTCATCCCTGCCACCCTCTGGTTCATCCCTGCCACCCTCTGGTTCAGCACTGCCACCCTCTGGTTCAGCACTGCCACCCTCTGGTTCATCTTTGACACCCTCTGGTTCATCACAGCACCCTCTGGTTCACCAGTGCTACCCTCTGGTTCATCTTTGACACCCTCTGGTTCATCTTTGACACCCTCTGGTTCATCACAGCACCCTCTGGTTCTTCACAGCACCTCTGGTTCACCCCTGCCACCCTCTGGTACAGCACGGTCACCCTCTGCTTCATCCCTGCCACCCTCTGCTTCATCCCTGCCACCCTCTGCTTCATCCCTGCCACCCTCTGCTTCATCCCTGCCACCCTCTGCTTCATCCCTGCCACCCTCTGCTTCATCCCTGCCACCCTCTGCTTCATCCCTGCCACCCTCTGCTTCATCCCTGCCACCCTCTGCTTCATCCCTGCCACCCTCTGCTTCATCCCTGCCACCCTCTGGTTCATCACAGCACCTTCTGGTTCACCAGTGCTACCCTCTGGTTCATCTTTGACACCCTCTGGTTCATCACAGCACCCTCTGGTTCATCACAGCACGCTCTGGTTCACCAGTGCTACCCTCTGGTTCATCTTTGACACCCTCTGGTTCATCTTTGACACCCTCTGGTTCATCTTTGACACCCTCTGGTTCATCACAGCACCCTCTGGTTCTTCACAGCACCTCTGGTTCACCCCTGCCACCCTCTGGTACAGCACGGTCACCCTCTGCTTCATCCCTGCCACCCTCTGCTTCATCCCTGCCACCCTCTGCTTCATCCCTGCCACCCTCTGCTTCATCCCTGCCACCCTCTGCTTCATCCCTGCCACCCTCTGGTTCATCCCTGCCACCCTCTGGTTCATCCCTGCCACCCTCTGGTTCATCCCTGCCACCCTCTGGTTCATCCCTGCCACCCTCTGGTTCATCCCGGCCACCCTCTGGTTCATCCCGGCCACCCTCTGGTTCATCCCGGCCACCCTCTGGTTCATCCCGGCCACCCTCTGGTTCACCCCTGCCACCCTCTGGTTCACCCCTGCCACCCTCTGGTTCACCCCTGCCACCCTCTGGTTCACCCCTGCCACCCTCTGGTTCACCCCTGCCACCCTCTGGTTCACCCCAGCCACCCTCTGGTCCATCCCTGCCACCCTCTGGTCCATCCCTGCCACCCTCTGGTCCATCCCCTGGTTCAGCACTGCCACCCTCTGGTTCAGCACTGCCACCCTCTGGTTCAGCACTGCCACCCTCTGGTTCAGCACTGCCACCCTCTGGTTCAGCACTGCCACCCTCTGGTTCAGCACTGCCACCCTCTGGTTCAGCACTGCCACCCTCTGGTTCAGCACTGCCACCCTCTGGTTCATCACAGCACCTTCTGGTTCACCAGTGCTACCCTCTGGTTCAGCCCTGCCACCCTCTGGTTCAGCCCTGCCACCCTCTGGTTCATCCCTGACACCCTCTGGTTCATCCCTGACACCCTCTGGTTCATCCCTGACACCCTCTGGTTCATCCCTGACACCCTCTGGTTCATCCCTGACACCCTCTGGTTCATCCCTGACACCCTCTGGTTCATCACAGCACCCTCTGGTTCTTCACAGCACCTCTGGTTCACCCATGCCACCCTCTGGTACAGCACTGTCACCCTCTGGTTCATCCCTGCCACCCTCTGGTTCATCCCTGCCACCCTCTGGTTCATCCCTGCCACCCTCTGGTTCATCCCTGCCACCCACTGCTTCATCCCTGCCACCCACTGCTTCATCCCTGCCACCCACTGCTTCATCCCTGCCACCCACTGCTTCATCCCTGCCACCCTCTGCTTCATCCCTGCCACCCTCTGCTTCATCCCTGCCACCCTCTGCTTCATCCCTGCCACCCTCTGCTTCATCCCTGCCACCCTCTGCTTCATCCCTGCCACCCTCTGCTTCATCACAGCACCCTCTGGTTCATCACAGCACCTCTGGTTCACCCCTGTCACCCCCTGGTTCATCCCTGCCACCCTCTGGTTCATCCCTGCCACCCTCTGGTTCATCACAGCACCCTCTGGTTCATCACAGCACCTCTGGTTCACCCCTGCCACCCTCTGGTACAGCACTGTCACCCTCTGGTTCATCCCTGCCACCCTCTGGTTCATCCCTGCCACCCTCTGGTTCATCCCTGCCACCCTCTGGTTCATCACAGCACCTCTGGTACAGCACTGTCACCCTCTGGTACAGCACTGTCACCCTCTGGTACAGCACTGTCACCCTCTGGTACAGCACTGTCACCCTCTGGTACATCCCTGTCACCCTCTGGTTCCTCCCTGCCACCCTCTGGTTCCTCCCTGCCACCCTCTGGTTCCTCCCTGCCACCCTCTGGTTCCTCCCTGCCACCCTCTGGTTCATGCCTGCCACCCTCTGGTTCATGCCTGCCACCCTCTGGTTCATGCCTGCCACCCTCTGGTTCATGCCTGCCACCCTCTGGTTCATGCCTGCCACCCTCTGGTTCATGCCTGCCACCCTCTGGTTCATGCCTGCCACCCTCTGGTTCATGCCTGCCACCCTCTGGTTCATGCCTGCCACCCTCTGGTTCATGCCTGCCACCCTCTGGTTCATGCCTGCCACCCTCTGGTTCATGCCTGCCACCCTCTGGTTCATGCCTGCCTCCCTCTGGTTCATCCCTGCCACCCTCTGGTTCATCCCTGGTTCAGCACTGCCACCCTCTGGTTCATCTCTGACACCCTCTGGTTCATCTCTGACACCCTCTGGTTCATCTCTGACACCCTCTGGTTCATCTCTGACACCCTCTGGTTCATCTCTGACACCCTCTGGTTCATCTCTGACACCCTCTGGTTCATCACAGCACCTCTGGTTCACCCCTGCCACCCTCTGGTTCACCCCTGCCACCCTCTGGTTCACCCCTGCCACCCTCTGCTTCATCCCTGCCACCCTCTGCTTCATCCCTGCCACCCTCTGCTTCATCCCTGCCACCCTCTGCTTCATCCCTGCCACCCTCTGCTTCATCCCTGCCACCCTCTGCTTCATCCCTGCCACCCTCTGGTTCATCCCTGCCACCCTCTGGTTCATCCCTGCCACCCTCTGGTTCATCCCTGCCACCCTCTGCTTCATCCCTGCCACCCTCTGGTTCACCCCTGCCACCCTCTGCTTCATCCCTGCCATCCTCTGCTTCATCCCTGCCACCCTCTGCTTCATCCCGGCCACCCTCTGGTTCATCCCTGCCACCCTCTGGTTCACCCCGGCCACCCTCTGGTTCACCCCGGCCACCCTCTGGTTCACCCCGGCCACCCTCTGGTTCACCCCGGCCACCCTCTGGTTCACCCCGGCCACCCTCTGGTTCACCCCGGCCACCCTCTGGTTCACCCCGGCCACCCTCTGGTTCACCCCGGCCACCCTCTGGTTCACCCCTGCCACCCTCTGGTTCACCCCTGCCACCCTCTGGTTCACCCCTGCCACCCTCTGGTTCACCCCTGCCACCCTCTGGTTCACCCCTGCCACCCTCTGGTTCACCCCTGCCACCCTCTGGTTCATCCCTGCCACCCTCTGGTTCATCCCTGCCACCCTCTGGTTCATCCCTGCCACCCTCTGGTCCATCCCTGCCACCCTCTGGTCCATCCCCTGGTTCAGCACTGCCACCCTCTGGTTCAGCACTGCCACCCTCTGGTTCAGCACTGCCACCCTCTGGTTCAGCACTGCCACCCTCTGGTCCATCCCTGCCACTCTCTGGTCCATCCCCTGGTTCAGCACTGCCACCCTCTGGTTCAGCACTGCCACCCTCTGGTTCAGCACTGCCACCCTCTGGTTCAGCACTGCCACCCTCTGGTTCAGCACTGCCACCCTCTGGTTCATCACAGCACCCTCTGGTTCACCAGTGCTACCCTCTGGTTCATCTTTGACACCCTCTGGTTCATCACAGCACCCTCTGGTTCACCCCTGCCACCCTCTGGTTCATCCCTGCCACCCTCTGGTTCAGCCCTGCCACCCTCTGGTTCAGCCCTGCCACCCTCTGGTTCAGCCCTGCCACCCTCTGGTTCAGCCCTGCCACCCTCTGGTTCAGCCCTGCCACCCTCTGGTTCAGCCCTGCCACCCTCTGGTTCAGCCCTGCCACCCTCTGGTTCAGCCCTGCCACCCTCTGGTTCAGCCCTGCCACCCTCTGGTTCATCCCTGCCACCCTCTGGTCCATCCCTGCCACCCTCTGGTCCATCCCTGCCACCCTCTGGTCCATCCCTGCCACCCTCTGGTCCATCCCTGCCACCCTCTGGTCCATCCCTGCCACCCTCTGGTCCATCCCTGCCACCCTCTGGTCCATCCCTGCCACCCTCTGGTCCATCCCTGCCACCCTCTGGTTCATCCCTGCCACCCTCTGGTTCATCCCTGCCACCCTCTGGTTCATCCCTGTCACCCTCTGGTTCATCCCTGCCACCCTCTGGTTCATCCCTGTCACCCTCTGGTTCATCCCTGTCACCCTCTGGTTCATCCCTGCCACCCTCTGGTTCAGCACTGCCACCCTCTGGTTCAGCACTGCCACCCTCTGGTTCAGCACTGCCACCCTCTGGTTCATCACAGCACCCTCTGGTTCATCACAGCACCCTCTGGTTCACCAGTGCTACCCTCTGGTTCATCTTTGACACCCTCTGGTTCATCTTTGACACCCTCTGGTTCATCTTTGACACCCTCTGGTTCATCACAGCACCCTCTGGTTCTTCACAGCACCTCTGGTTCACCCCTGCCACCCTCTGGTACAGCACGGTCACCCTCTGCTTCATCCCTGCCACCCTCTGCTTCATCCCTGCCACCCTCTGCTTCATCCCTGCCACCCTCTGCTTCATCCCTGCCACCCTCTGCTTCATCCCTGCCACCCTCTGCTTCATCCCTGCCACCCTCTGCTTCATCCCTGCCACCCTCTGCTTCATCCCTGCCACCCTCTGCTTCATCCCTGCCACCCTCTGCTTCATCCCTGCCACCCTCTGCTTCATCCCTGCCACCCTCTGCTTCATCCCTGCCACCCTCTGCTTCATCCCTGCCACCCTCTGGTCCATCCCTGCCACCCTCTGGTCCATCCCTGCCACCCTCTGGTTCACCCCTGCCACCCTCTGGTTCACCCCTGCCACCCTCTGGTCCATCCCTGCCACCCTCTGGTCCATCCCTGCCACCCTCTGGTCCATCCCTGCCACCCTCTGGTCCATCCCTGCCACCCTCTGGTCCATCCCCTGGTTCAGCACTGCCACCCTCTGGTTCAGCACTGCCACCCTCTGATTCAGCACTGCCACCCTCTGGTTCAGCACTGCCACCCTCTGGTTCAGCACTGCCACCCTCTGGTTCAGCACTGCCACCCTCTGGTTCAGCACTGCCACCCTCTGGTTCAGCACTGCCACCCTCTGGTTCATCAGTGCTACCCTCTGGTTCAGCCCTGCCACCCTCTGGTTCAGCCCTGCCACCCTCTGGTTCATCCCTGCCACCCTCTGGTTCATCCCTGCCACCCTCTGGTCCATCCCTGCCACCCTCTGGTCCATCCCTGCCACCCTCTGGTCCATCCCTGCCACCCTCTGGTCCATCCCTGCCACCCTCTGGTCCATCCCTGCCACCCTCTGGTCCATCCCTGCCACCCTCTGGTCCATCCCTGCCACCCTCTGGTTCATCCCTGCCACCCTCTGGTCCATCCCTGCCACCCTCTGGTCCATCCCTGCCACCCTCTGGTCCATCCCTGCCACCCTCTGGTCCATCCCTGCCACCCTCTGGTCCATCCCTGCCACCCTCTGGTTCATCCCTGCCACCCTCTGGTTCATCCCTGCCACCCTCTGGTTCATCCCTGCCACCCTCTGGTTCATCCCTGTCACCCTCTGGTTCAGCACTGCCACCCTCTGGTTCAGCACTGCCACCCTCTGGTTCAGCACTGCCACCCTCTGGTTCATCACAGCACCCTCTGGTTCACCAGTGCTACCCTCTGGTTCATCACAGCACCCTCTGGTTCATCACAGCACCCTCTGGTTCACCAGTGCTACCCTCTGGTTCATCTTTGACACCCTCTGGTTCATCTTTGACACCCTCTGGTTCATCTTTGACACCCTCTGGTTCATCACAGCACCCTCTGGTTCACCAGTGCTACCCTCTGGTTCATCACAGCACCCTCTGGTTCATCACAGCACCCTCTGGTTCACCAGTGCTACCCTCTGGTTCATCTTTGACACCCTCTGGTTCATCACAGCACCCTCTGGTTCTTCACAGCACCTCTGGTTCACCCCTGCCACCCTCTGGTACAGCACGGTCACCCTCTGCTTCATCCCTGCCACCCTCTGCTTCATCCCTGCCACCCTCTGCTTCATCCCTGCCACCCTCTGCTTCATCCCTGACACCGTCTGCTTCATCCCTGCCACCCTCTGCTTCATCCCTGCCACCCTCTGCTTCATCCCTGCCACCCTCTGCTTCATCCCTGCCACCCTCTGCTTCATCCCTGCCACCCTCTGGTTCATCCCTGCCACCCTCTGGTTCATCCCTGCCACCCTCTGGTTCATCCCTGCCACCCTCTGGTTCATCCCTGCCACCCTCTGGTTCATCCCTGCCACCCTCTGGTTCATCCCTGCCACCCTCTGGTTCATCCCTGCCACCCTCTGGTTCATCCCTGCCACCCTCTGGTTCATCCCTGCCACCCTCTGGTTCATCCCTGCCACCCTCTGGTTCATCCCTGCCACCCTCTGGTTCATCCCTGCCACCCTCTGGTTCATCCCTGCCACCCTCCGGTTCATCCCTGCCACCCTCTGGTTCATCCCTGCCACCCTCCGGTTCATCCCTGCCACCCTCCGGTTCATCCCTGCCACCCTCTGGTTCATCACAGCACCCTCTGGTTCATCACAGCACCTCTGGTACAGCACTGCCACCCTCTGGTTCATCCCTCCCACCCTCTGGTTCATCCCTCCCACCCTCTGGTTCATCCCTCCCACCCTCTGGTTCATCCCTGCCACCCTCTGGTTCATCCCTGCCACCCTCTGGTTCATCCCTGCCACCCTCTGGTTCATCCCTGCCACCCTCTGGTTCATCGCAGCACCCTCTGGTTCATCACAGCACCTCTGGTTCACCCCTGCCACCCGCTGGTACAGCACTGTCACCCTCTGCTTCATCCCTGCCACCCTCTGGTTCATCCTTGCCACCTGCTTCCTTAGCTGTAAGTGCTTCCTGTTGCAGTTATTTTTTTTACAGGAGCATTGTGCCATACTTGTAACTATTCTCTGACCGTGCTTTGAGGGTCAGAGCAGGGTCAGAGAATAGTTGCAAGTAGGCAACTGAACTCTGGAAGGGCCCCTCAGGAAGCACTACAGGTAATGGTTACAAATTAGCTTGAACTTTTGCACCTGCTAAGTGCTTTCAGTTTTCCAAAAGTCGTTTTTCTGCCATTTCGCAAGATTCACGGGGCGCGTATTCGTGCAAAATCGAACTCGCAATCCGCAAATTCGTGCGAATTTGCTGATTTCTTTTTTTTTTTTGCGTGTTCGCGCGGTTTTTTGCTTATTCGCGGACCGCTTGCAGTGCACCGACCCCGAGGTTGCCCATGAGGTCGTGTATGGGCGCAGCCATTTTGTTTGCGTGACGTGTTTCCGTTTCCGGGCGCTTGCTGCATGCTCGCGACGTATGTGGCGCACGATTACGTATTCGTGGGTGTTTCTGCGTGCTCGCGGGGGAAATATCGCGCGAACTTACCCACGCGGTCCTCTATGGGCGCGGCCATCTTGTTTTTCATTCACTGCTATGGTTTTGGGCATGCTACCTTTCTATCCACCTTACATCTTTGTAATCCTGTTTTTCTGAACTTTTTTTGTTTTTTTTTTTGCTTATCATCTCTCTCTTCAATTTCCTACATCTATATTTTGTTTTTTTTAACTTTTTGTTACTTTATTACCTACTTTATTTCTTTCGCTCTCTCTCTTATTTTTTTTCACACCTATTCTTCTTTCCTTCTTCTTGTGCCCAGGACCATGTCTAAGGGAGGCGATAAGGGCAAGGGGAAGGGCCCAGCACCACGTACCCGGCTCCCTTGCGGGCGTTGGAGGGGGGAGGAAGTGCAGCCCAGGGAGATCTTCTCCGCGGTGGAGGTGGCCGCCTTGATGGTGTTTGTGCAAGTCCACCTCCCTAAAACCGTGGCAGCAGGTGGGCGGATTGCTTCCGGTTACGGCCTCCGGGAGAGTCGCCAGCTGTGGGAGAAGGTTTGCCGGCGCATGTATAAGGAGTCTGGGGTCCGGCGCACCTACCACCAAGTGACGCACCGGTGGAGTGACATCTTGGACCAGGAGCATGACATGGTCGACCTGCTCGGTGTGGAGATCCCTGGCCTTGGTAAGTAGCTATTTAATAACTACTTTTTTCCTTCTGCTCTGTTATATTGCTAATCTATTTTTCTCCTAAAGAGTCCGAATGCTGCTGATTCGATTACATTGCAGGTAAATTAATGTTTAAATAGCTTCTGTCATTGCAGGTGCTCGCCTGGTTATTGGCGTTGCTACTATGCTTACTTGTTTGCAACTTTTTAGTCATTTGAGAGCATTACTGCGTAATGCTAGAGACAGTAGACTCAAGTCTAGTCCTTCTTTGTACTCCTGCTGCTGCCACTTTGGTGAGATAGTGGTGGCTTGATACGTTGAGTTTATTATTTTTTACTTGTTATAGGACATTTGTTAGTGGTCTGCAATCATGATGACGGACTGTGTCTGTCACGCGACGTCTCGTGCTGCTGAGTGATGGCAGTCGTAGTAGAACCTTTTTGTTGTTGATGTAGTTAGTGAATTACTGAACTTTCCTATTAGATGGTCTGCGAATCCTGCAATACTGTACTACTATCCTCCTAGTTGACCAGATCAGATGCAATTGATGTTAATTTGTTTCCCCAACATAATTTTAGATTGAGTACAAAGAAATCAAATATTTCCCAAAAACAATCATCCATGTTGTGTTTCAATATTTCATTATCACCAGGACCTCACAGGGGCAAGGCGGCGGCGGCGACAGAGACTTCGGTGGCAGAAGGTGGAGAGGCTCAGTCCCTTGCAGGCTCTTCTGCTGGCCCCAGTAAGTTGTTCTATTGTTATATTAATACTTATACTTCCCTAACTTTTACAGCTCCTATTCATTACAAACTGGTTCCTAATAATTCTATGTTTTACAAAATAGTCTTTGATCTTTTTCTAATGTAGACTAATGTAGATTTTACGACCCAGAAGAACAGAAGAAGACTACCTCCGAGTCCCGGCCTATCTGAGTCACTGAAACATGACTGCCAAGTGCAGTAGTTCAAACTTTTCCGCTCACTCACTCGTGAACAAAAACCACACAGTGTTTGTTAGTTTTAAAGTTTTATTTTCAATTGAGAAATGAAAACATTTCTTTTTTTTTTTAATAGCGTAGTATTCTTATGGATGAAGATGACGTTAAAGTTTAAACAACATTCCCATGATTGAATTTTGTATGACTCAAACTTAATAATAGTTAACACTAACAGACACAGGAAGTTAGTAGAATAACTGTGCGTGAGCCCCACCTTCTTTAAAGTACTTAAGTACTGCTGGTGGTGACTCAGTAGTAGTTGGTGAATTGTCTGGCAGAAGGGCAATGGAATCTTCTTTCTGTAATGAGAAAAATGGTGCACGTTAAGCAAGCATTCATCAGTTGTCATAAGAAGAAGTGTAGCATTTAATGGAATAAGCATCTAAAAGGTTAACACCCTCCCCAAATCCGTTACTTTTTTTCAATCCCAGTAATAAAAAATGTGTTATGTAACATTTCCTTCCATTACGAGACAAAATAGGGGGTTGTGTATGGCATCTGAAAATATGACATGTTTTTCCTAGACGTCACAACATCTGATGCGGCACAGATGACCACCAGTGCCGGGGCCAGCAGTGCGGAGGGGTCCACTCTGGATGCGGCGGCGCCAACAGGAGGAGCTGGGGGGGAAGGCTCAGCGGCGGCGGATGGTGGTAAGTTATTATACTCCTTACTTATTGAAATTTTTTTGAGTAGGCTCGTAAAGGAGTTTATGATGTACTGTACAGTAGTACACAGTACACTAGTATAAGTACACTGTACTGTCAGGAACATTTACTAATTTATAACTACTTTTTGGGCTATCACGGAGAAGACCGTCAACCTTGACTTGTAATAGCATTAGCGGCGGTACTTCTCCGGTAACCAATGGCCCCCTCTATTTCACTTGAACTCAGCTGGCAAATGTTTATTGTGAAGCCAAGTCATATCAGATCAGATGTAGTTTAGGGATGTGAAGAACGAAAAGTTAAGGAAGGGTGAAACGAAGGACGAGCGAGTCTTAATATTTATTTATGACTGTAAAAAATGGTTTTGTTGAATGCAATTCAACATAAGAAAGAAGACGGCGGTTTCCAAAATATAATGAAAAGGGTGTTAGTTGGTTGTTGACAAAAAGAAATTTTGGTACATTTGAGACATTAAGAAGAATCAGACGTACTTTGGAAGCCTGGATGTTATCTTCTTTATCCTCCTCGTCGATAGCAGTGGTGTATCATGTAGTAGGGCAGACGCTGAGTGGATGAAGTATGGCCAGTGGCAGTGCCACCCCTATAGAAAAGTAAGATTCCTATTCCCACCTGCATGTACTGCTTAAAGTACTGCGAGTCTGCATCATCATGGCCTGTGTCTGTATTTCTTGGGTTAAAGCTGAGTGAGCTGCCATTATGGCGGCTACCACAAGTTCACGTACCAGTAATTTCTTTTGCAAAACAAGAGAAAAAAAGTAAAAAAGGCATTTTTTAGTACTATCTGACTATGTATGTACTAGTAGTGAGTCCACCTATAGTGCTGCTAGTGGAATTCCTGAAACTGACAGTGTCACAGGCTTACAAAGACGGCGGAAAGATACAGGCCAAAATGTTATACTGTGTTTGCTACTTGCTGGGTGTTAATGACTGTCAACCTTCCGTTGAATTATTTTGACTTTATGTTAAGGACTATTGGCTACAGTATTTTTCTTCCTTTCTTCATAGATGCTACTCCCAAAAAGCTCACCCGTAAGGAGATGGCTGTCCGGGCCAGGGCCCGTAAGCTGGAGGCTATTTGTGTCGAGTATCGGCGGTTGTGGGCTCGGGAGCATGAGGAGACAACATCAACATCTACATCCTCCTCCACTGCCCCCGGGTCCACCAGCCAGAAGCCTCCAGCCAAACGGAGCCGTGGCCCGACAGCCTCCCGCCGCACAGCAGCAACAACATCAACGGCCCTCCCCAGATCCTGGATCGTTCGTGTGCGCCGACTACGCAAAAGAGTGGACTACCTGGAGCGGTTGGCCGAGAAACATCAGCGCCAGCTCCGGGACCTCCGCAAAGAGCAGCGGGACATGAAGCAACAGCTTGCAAAACGACGCCACCGGAGGAAGTGACTGTCCCTTGCCCCTTTTTTAAAGACTGTTGGGGGGGGGGGGGGGTGGGAATTGGGTTTTTGGGAAAGGGGACTTTTGGACATTGGTTGGGGTTAGGTAGGGGGGTGAGTTGGGTTAATTTATTTCATTTTTTGACTACCTCAATATATTTCTTAATAATTATTTTTCATACCAAAACATAGTATAAGCGTTCATAATATTTTGTGTGGGGGTGGGCGGTGGTTACTGGACGTTTGGTCTCTTCCAACTTTCCAGCATGAATGAAACATCTAGTCCTGAAATGTACCAAAGTGCCAGTAACCGAGTTAGTGAATTCAGTAGCCCTACTAGTACTTTACTAGTAGTACTGGCAATCTCTGCTCTCCTCCCAGTCCTAGCCATTATTCTACCTCTCCAAAATGCTTATCTTACCTGTGATTAGTGTTTGAGAATCGGGGTAGCCCCAGGGCTGGCTGCATTGCAAATGGTGATTAAGGTTGGTTGTTGACTTGAATCCTCGACGGATGCAATATCATTGTTGTGCTGGTAGCAGTAGTGGTACACACTTGCAGTATCACCATATGAAAAAAAGAGGAAATTAAACATTGAGTGGCCTGAGCGTAGCATTAGACACAGTACAATAGATAGTACGGTACAGAACAGTGCCCTAAATTGTAGCTTAAGCAGTGCCAACGTAAGTTAAGCATTAAGCATTAGATTGTTCACGTCGTGTTGGAGGAGGATGTTCTTATTATCAATCCACGATGGCGCACATGAACTTCTGGTTGCTTTGACCTTATCCTCCCCAGCAAGTGTGTGGAATTTATTGTTGTTGTCAGTCACACATCAATGAAATACCACACAGCCCGGGGGAAGAGGGTTAGGGTTTGAAAATTGGATGGGAATGGGGGTTTTTGGGAAAGTTTAGTAGAGAGGAAAAAAAACACAGCATGGACAATCCAACAACAAATGAAGAGAAACAAATCTTTGGATTTGAAGATATCGATAAACCTTTAAAGGGACATAAAGGAAGTGTACTACTGCATGCCAGAAGTTGTTAAGTAAATGGATTGTTAGCTTACTGAAAAGTAGTACTACTACTTACTAGTAACTACGAAGGAACAAGTTGGCAGTACAGGGCTGCAGTCATTACGCAATTTCACTTGCCTCTCTGCCCTCAGACAATAAACACTTAGAACATTAAATTAGTGTTAAACATAGCAAAGACGTATCAAATAGCTAGAGGGATGAATTTGAAGCAGAGATCAAACAAACGCACAGAGTCACACTCGTAGAAGTAAGTTCAAGTTCACAAGAATATCATTTAAAAGATAAGGAGAATTTTGGATACTGTTACTGTTTTTCGTAGTTGTCCCGTTGAATTTGTGAAGTTGATGCATCCAGCCATTCCTCTTATTCGCGGTACTCCTTCATTCCATCGGATGCTCCGTCGATCAATCTTGGTGACCAGACACACTGACTGTCCACTGCCTGCCTGATGCGGATTTGCGGATAGCTAATTCTAAGCCTGAGTAGTACATCGATGGCACAGGGCAAAAGCCTGCCTGTAATTGATGATGGAAAAACACAACAGTAAGTGTTAAAGACACCTCGGAGAAAAAAAAATATACAAGGCACGCTGTGTAGTGCAAAAATTATACTGTCACTTTCAGAGATGACAATCCCCAAAATCTAGAACACCCCACATTACCCTCCCAAAAACTTGCAGTATACTGCTGCTACCTCGCAGAGGCCTAATTTCAAATCGTGCCAAAACGAACTCAGAAAGTATGCCCAAAATCCCCCTTTCCCACCATGGATTATCTTCAAACCACGTGCAATCAAAATTAGACATTCCAACAAGTGTTCCAAGACCCCACCCAGTCGTAAAAATCTAGAACCCCCGCCCAAACACATGCAATACAATACTTCTAACCCTAACGAGCCCTAAGTTAAGAATAGTGGCAAACGCTTTCTTTAACTAGGCCAGATCCCCCCTTTCCCACCATGGATTTTCTTCAAACCACTTGCAACCAAAATTACACATTCCCACGAGTGCTCTAAGACCCCAGAACCCAGTTGCAAAAATCTAGAACACTCTCAAACACATGCAATACTGCTGCCAGTGCTAACCCTAACGAGCCCTAAGTTAAAAAAAGTGCCAAAACGCTTTTCAGCATGGATTTTCTCCAAACCACTTTTATCCAGTATTAGACATTCCCAGCAATGGCCCCAGACCCGTCAACCCCGGCGGAAACAAGTAGAAGACCCCCAAACAGGCAAAAAGCAAAACCGGAAAAGCTCACACTTAGAAATATTTTCGGCCTCATTCTAAAATCATTCCAAGCGCGCTGTGCAGCTAGGCCAGAACTCCAGTTTTCTTCCATGGATTTCCTGAAAAACAAATGCAATCAAAATTAGACTGTGTCAGCAGTGCTCCCAGACCCCAAAACCCACCCCCAAACAGCAGGAACCTCCCCAAACAGCACCCCAAAGACAAGCAAGTGAGCAAAATCGGAAAAAAAATGTAAACTCCGATTTTCTCCATAACACTTTTTTCCGGTATTAGACCTTCCCAGCAATGGCCCCAGACCCGCCAACCCAGGCGGAAACAAGTAGAAGCCCCCCAAACAGGCAAAAAGCAAATATACAAAAGTGTAGACAAAATCACTCAGCGCGCGCTCTGCAGCTAGGCCCTAACTCCCCTTTGCCACCATGGATTTGCTTCAAACCTCTTGCAATCACAAGTATCCATACCCAGCGTTGCTCCAAGACCCAAAAACCCACCCACAAACACCAGGAACCCCCCCAAGCAGGCCCCCGAAAACACGAAAGTGACAGAAAACGCTAAAAGTGAAAACTTTTTAACCATGTATTTTATCCAAAACACTTTTATCCGGTATTAGACCTTCCCAGCAATGGCCCCAGACCCGTCAACCCAGGCGGAAACAAGTAGAAGCCCCCCAAACAGGCAAAAAGCAAATATACAAAAGTGTGGACTTTGAAATTTTCAGGAAAATGTCCAAAATCACTCAGCGCGCTCTCTGCAGCTAGGCCCTAACTCCCCTTTGCCACCATGGATTTGCTTCAAACCTCTTGCAATCAAAAGTATCTATACCCAGCGTTGCTCCAAGACACAAAAACCCACCCACAAACACCAGGAACCCCCCCAAGCAGGCCCCCGAAAACACGAAAGTGACAGAAAACGCTAAAAAGTGAAAAACTTTTTAACCATGTATTTTATCCAAAACACTTTTATCCGGTATTAGACCTTCCCAGCAATGACCCCAGACCCGTCAACCCAGGCGGAAACAAGTAGAAGACCCCCAAACAGGCAAAAAGCAAAACCGGAAAAGCTCACACTTAGAAATATTTTCGGCCTCATTCCAAAATGACTCCAGGCGCGCTGTGCAGCTAGGCCATAACTGCCGTTTTCTACCATGGATTTCCTGAAAAACAAAAGCAATCAACATTAGACTGTGCCAGCAGTGCTCCCAGACCTCCGACCCAGCACCGCAAATCTAGAACACCCCCAAATAAACCCCCAAAAACCTGCAATACTGGTATATTGAAAACATGGCAAATTGCGCTGTTCACAAAAAACAAACAGCAATTGGTTTCAACGGAGACAGAAAGCCATTGCTATCCACTGCATGCCATCTTCTCATTATTCATTACCTGTTCTACTTTATGTCCGCATCTTCTTCGGAAAGTGAGGGCCCACAGGGCAGCCTCTCCTGTAAATTTCAGAAGTAGGTCTGTCAACAATCAGCAAGCATGTAGTCGGTCAGTCAGTTATTTCAGTCCCACTTGAAGACAAAGTTTGTTTTTTCTCCATAATCCATCCATCTGCCTTGAGGAAAATGGATAGGGGGAGTCTGGAGGAGGAGGATAGAGGAGCATGATTGAGTTGTGAACTTGTGAACATCTGAATGCAGACTGCGGCAATTTCAAATCAATACGGAAAATAAGATGAAGACAGTGCTGATGATGGACTTATTGTGATTAGTTGATTAGAGTTTTGTTGTGGTAAAAGTATCAAAACAAAGAAAGACACACAGGAATAAAAGTGAATAAGTACGGGAAAAAAGGACGCAATTTTCAGTCCTCGTTGTCAGGGAAGCAGAGCTCGTCCTCCCAGTCTATGAATTGAGACGGGAGTAGGTGTGGTGACCGAGAAGAACTTCCGTCGTCGTCATCACCTACGTCGGTGTCCTCTTCTTCCTGCGTGCATTCACGTATTTTGTAATCGGGTGGTATGAAGTGCTGATTCATCTTGATTATTGTTAACCTCTCCACATTTTTGGGCAAAAGACGGGTCCTTTCTGAAGTAACAATGGCACCAGCAGCACTGAAAACACGTTCAGAAGACACACTTGCGAGTGGGCAAGACAAATAATTTAGAGCCAGGTTGGTGATCAGTGGCCATTTTGAGCTTTTCGTATACCAATATCCCAGTGGGTTCTCATCATGACAGACCTCTGTTGGGTCATCCAGATAGGCCTGCACCACCAACTCAAGTTTCTCCAGGGTTGATCCACTTTGCGTACCATCTGTGACCTTTTCATCAGTGGACCGAGCTAACCCTTGCTGAGTTAGCCAATCCCCTAACGACAATATTTGTTTGCGGCCTGGTGCAGGTGAGGGTGATGATATGGTTGCTGGTGTCGTTAACGGCTGTGAGGGAAAGTGACTCCCTTCGGCCACGGATTGAGAAGTGGAACTTGACGCCGGATGGCCTGCTGATTCAGTTGTACTTGTGCTGCCTCCTTGAATCTTCTGCCGCTCTCTTTCGAACCGAGTGGCTGACACAGCTAGCCAATGTTTGTACTTTGAAACTTCTGCTTCCGAAAAAGGAAAGAAAGTATTGGTGGGCAGTGCCTTTTTGTACCGTGGCTCAAGAATAGTGGTACAAATGTAATGTTGTTCTGCATGTATCTTTTTAAGCCTTTCATTGTCAAGTAGGCGCCATAATAACTTCTGCGCCAAAACATATGCTTCTCGCTTTTCACCATCATCTCGGAATGTTGAACACACCTCCTTCAGTTGGTGCTCTAGCATGCGCAACAATGGGATAGCTTTGGTCAAAGAACAGTCCTCCCTGCTGACTTCATGCGTGAAGAGCTCAAAAGGACAAAGCATGTCTGTCAGGCTTGCAATTAGCTTCCATTCCTCCAACTCTAGCATCAAGTCATTGTGAGCAGAACCCAGTTTAAAGACAAACTCATGTATTACCTCCCACTGCTCAGACGCTCAAGCATGTAAAAGGTTGAGTTCCAACATGTTGCCACCTCCTGGATTAGTCCTTTGACTGGCAGTTGACGTTCATATTGAAGGCTCCTCAGCTGCTTAAGGCCTTATAAGAATGGTTGAAATGGCTACAGATTTTTCGGCAGGTGGTCAGTACATTGACGACTGGCTCTTCTGCTTTCAAGAAGGCTTGCACCACGATGTTAATACTGTGTGCCAAACAAGGCACTCTGAAATAGCCACCATCAGACATGGCCCTAACTATATTACTGCCATTATCCGTGGAAACATAACCAACTGTGCGGTTTCTTGGATGCAGCCATTCATTGACCTTCCTGTTAAACTCCTCCAAAAGGTTAGGTGCAGTGTGAGTTTTCTCCATGGCAAACATGCCTACTGTTGCATGTTTGCGAGTAGCTTGAAAAACTTCCTCTGTGTCAACATCTTTGTGTTTTAACTGTCTTTCGACCCCTGCAAAAGAGACCCAGTGTGCAGTGATGCACATGTGATCAATGGCTGCGCAACTGGTCCACATGTCTGTTGTCATGTGGATAGTGTGAACAGCACTCTTCAGAATAGCTGCGCCAATCACCTCCAGCACATCTTGATGTAGTGCTGGAACAGCAACCCTTGCAAAATAGTACCGGCTAGGAACCTTCCATTTAGGGCAGACTGTTGCCACAAATTCACGAAAACCCACCCCTTCCACGAAAGAGAAAGGGAGAAGGTCCAGCGCTAGCATTTTAGCCAGCTTTGCGTTATAGAGACGCACCGTTGGGTGGTTGCGTTCAAATGGCGGATCAGACCAAAACATGCTGCTAATGGTGCGCTGGACCGTTTTACATGATGATGATGATGATGATGCAGACTTCAAACCAGTTAGGCTCATTGATTTACTTTTTTGCATTGGTGTGTCCCCCAGACTCTTATTGTGCCTCATACATGTTGCAGGGGTAGAGGGTGTGGGCGCTACCACTGCGTTGCTGCTGCCAGGGATACTGCGTGCACCAGAAAAAATGCCTGTCGCTTCTTCACTTCCCCCCCTGCACGATCAGCCTCTCATCATCATCAGATGCAATATCAAGGGATACATTTGGATTTGTTTTGGCTTCATCGATGTCACTTAGGTGCTTATACCACTGGATAGGGTGGTGTTTTTTGAGATGACCTCTCTGGTCTCCAGTACCATAGTTGGTACCAAGCTTACCCCGACTAACTGATACTTTACAAATTGAACAAACAACCATGTTTTCCGCCTTTTTGCTAACAGTAAAGAAGTCCCAAACTGGGGACTGGAGATGTCTGCTGGTGGTGGTGCAGGTGCTACTTTGACTTTCAATGCCAGATGAAGTGTAGGTTGTGCGTGGCTGAATTTTTCCCTGTAGTTGACTTACAGCACCACTACTTGAGGTAATGGGGGTCGAACTGGATGGAGGTCCCTGCCGGCCCTTCTGACGAGAAAATATGGAAGCTGTAGGTCGTGTTGGTGTTGTAGTTAACTGCGTTGGTGGTGGTACCACCAGGGCCGCGCCGCC
The DNA here is from genome assembly GCF_964261635.1 of Lissotriton helveticus. Lineage (NCBI taxonomy): Eukaryota > Metazoa > Chordata > Amphibia > Caudata > Salamandridae > Lissotriton > Lissotriton helveticus. The sequence continues at coordinate 773,460,391 of NC_136057.1, forward strand.
CTCATCCTGCTCAGCAGACATTTGGGCTAGGGTTAAAATGTTTGTCTGCTGCATGCCCGCTGTGGCTGGAGTGACATCTGTGATGACTGGGTCATCGTCAGACTCTTCATCAGCAGCAGAAGGCACCACTTCTTGTTCGTCATCATCACCCATAAGTCGAAGACTTGCGGGAACCTTCCTTTTAGCCTTAGCTACCTTTGTCGGCTCATGGCGTGCCTCACTCTCAGACTGCATTTGTGGGTTCCATTCAGGATCAAGGTCATCAGAATGAAGGGGGCTTGAAGAAGAACTTGTAATAGTAGCCCTCCTTGACCTTTTTCTTGCTGGGGATCTGGAAGACAATGGATCATCATCAGGAGGAGTGGCTTCCTCGGATGATAGCTCCTCTTGATTATCAATTTCCTGATGTGCCCCTACTTCTGGAGGAACAAGCGATGTAGGCAGTTGTGCCGCTCCATGAACCTCTAGTTGCACCTCTCCATGCACCTGTCCATGCGCCTCTCCTTGCGGCTCTACTTGCGCCTCTCCTTGCGCCTCTCCTTGCCCATGTACTTGCGCTTGTACTAGTTGCACCTGTGGTTGTCATTGCGGCTGTGGTTGTTGAACACTCGCCAGCTGAGTTACACCCGGCGTTGATTGGATGGTACTTTCTTGTGATGAGCCAACATCACTGGTCGATGGTGATTGAACAACCAAATTGGCTGCCGCAGCAGCACTCATGGTCTTGGACCTAACTTGGCGTGGTGGCACTGACCCCAATGAGGCGGAGGTGCTGCTTCCAGCTTGGTCCCCGGCCGACACCGCTGCTGCTGCAGGCATCGTTTTTTTATTCCCAAAAAAGGTGTCGGTGGGCACACCCGTCTCCTTGGTAGGTGGTGCCACTTGCTTCTTCTGCTCCTTCTTACTGGCAGTGCCACTGGCAACTTTCTTTGCTGAGGCGCTACGGCCACCTTTCTTTGGGCCCATCTTCTTCAGATGTCAGAACAGCAGGCCGCAGTTACACGAGTTGCAGAGTTGTCTTGTCTGTGGCCACACGTGACGTCACATGACGTTGTGCTGCACACACCGCTGCAGGACTTCTTCCTGGAACTGGTAGTTCTCTTGTGCACCTAAAAGCAATGGAAGACAGAGGAACATCAGTTATACACCCCCAAAAATCGAAAAACACATACAAATCACCACAATCCCATGCCATCCATGCCCTCAATGATGTTTAAATTCAAGACACCCCACAGAAAGACTAGGCCCATGCACCATTCACTACCCCTGGGCATAATGGATGAAAGCTAGGCAAAATGGGTGCAGGCCTGAGAACACTGCCTGCCTTCAAAATGGCCCCTTGCACCCCAGCACATGGCCCGTCCCTGCCTGTACCAGCACTCAAAATGGCCCCCACCCACATGCACAGTCCACAACAACACCCCCAAAAATCGAAAAACACATAAAAATCACCACAATCCCATGCCATCCATGCCCTCAATGATGTTTAAATTCAAGACACCCCACAGAAAGACTAGGCCCATGCACCACTCACTACCCCTGGGCCTACTGGCTAGTGAGGCTTTACAGGCCCCCCCAAAATTAAAAAAACAACATATAACAGTGAGCTAAAATTCCATGACATATGAGAATTAAGTTAAAAATAAATCAGAGAAACAGTTGTATCATGCACCCATGACTAACCCTGGGCCTACTGGATACTGTGGCTAGCTACCACCACAATATATATTTTGTTACAGTTGTGAAAAAAGTTTTAGAACTGAAGCTGCCTCAAGTGCAATGCCCCAAACAAACAACACCAACTTACTTGTAAAATCTCAAGTCCAAAAGTGATCCAAAGTCCAAAAAGTCCTCAAATACAAAAAGCCACCACCAGCAAGAAAAAGTAATCCTTCCAGCTCAACAGCCAAATGGAAAGTGGCCAGTACATGGACAAAGCACTGGGAGGAGCCTGCTGGACAGGAACAGGAAGTTGGAGACTCTAAGGCACTTCCTTCCTCCCACCCTAAAAAATGAACTCCTGCACCAAAAAGTGCGGCCAAATGTCAATCTGAGGAGTTATTCTGATCAAAATCATAATTTTCACAAGGTTTATGCTTCCTGCGGTGGATTTCTTGTCATGCCGCGCGATATTTTATTTTTTAAAGCGCGACCAAGCAAAATAATTCGTAGCTTGCGAATTTGCGGATTATTGGGTAAATTCGCGCGATTCGCGAAATCGTCAAAAATCCGCAAATTCGCCCACGAAACGGATTTTACGCCCATGGTTAGTTGAGGTCTATCAACACCGCTTGCCTTTTGGACCGTTACACCCACTCTTTGTGAGACACGGTTGCGTACGTGCTGCCCCAGTGTCCGGAGGAGGCCAAGGCACGCCTCGACCAAGCTCTTGCTGAGGGGAAGTACGCAGCACGTTATTCCATCAGATGTGGACTTGATACCCTGGACTCGCTGGGCAGAACGATTTCCACGACGGTGGCGATCCGTCGCCACGCCTGGCTGAGGCCCGCCAATTTTTCGGGTATGTCCAGTCCACGCTCATGGACATGGCCTTTGATGCCCGTCGCCTTTTCGGCGACCAAGCAGATAATGCGCTTGAACGTTTCCAGGATTCCCGGGCTATGGCCAAGCCCTTAGGCCTGTCGGGCCAGCGCCAGCAGCTTTTTGCCCCTTTTGTGGCAAAGGAAGGGACTCCCCCACACGTTCGTCCAGCAACAGGCCGCAGAACCAACCTCAACATGGTCGCGGACGTGGTAACCGCCGTGGTGGTGCAGGGGGACAGAGGCTCGGTCAGTCCACATCCACTCCCGCAGCATCTGCCTCAAACCTTCCGACTCTGAGCTTTCAGGCCCATTAAACACCAGTGGGGGGCAGGGTTCGCTATCACCTCCTCCACTGGCATACCATCACTTCAGACAGTTGGGCGCTGCAAATCGTCCGAAGGGGCTACTGCCTCCTCTTCGAGGCGACCCCTCCAGCCATTCCACTGCAGTACCACCGCATATCGGGGATCACTTGCAGCTTCTGTAGGAGGAAATACCGGCCCTCTTGGCCAAGGGGGACGTCAAGCGGGTTCCTGGGCCAGAAGTAGGACGTGGTTGTTACTCCCACTACTTTCTGGTTCCCAAGAAGGGCAAAGGGGGCCTACACCCTAACTTGGACCTCCGGAGCGTCAACGGCTTCCTCCCCAAAAAGAAGTTCAAGATGCTGACTTTAGCTCAGGTCCTGGCTGCCCTAGACCCTGGAGACTGGATGGTAGCATTGGACTTGCAGGACCCATATTTCCACATCCCCGTTCTGCCGGGCCACCGGCGCTACCTGCGGTTCATGGCGGTAGTCGCAGCTCATCTGCGCAGATCAGGGGTTCCAGTCTTCCCCCATCTTGACGACTGGTTGTTGAAGGCGGGCTCACCCCAGACAGTCGTCTTCCACCTCCAGACTACAGACGATCTCCTGCACTCGCTGGGGTTCTCCCATCAACGTGCCGAAGTCACACCTGTGCCCCTCTCAGAAGCTCCTCTTTATCGAAGCGGTTCTGCAGTCGGGCAGTTTCGGGTTTATCCTCCGGAGCCTGTTTGGGATATTCAGGCTCTGATTCCGATCTTTCGGCCTTTATCCCGAGTTACGGTCAGGCTGACGCTGAGGCTCCTGGGGCTGATGGCCTCCTGCATCCTGCTGGTGCATCACACCAGGTGGCGGCTGCGGGCTCTGGAGTAGGACCTGAAGTTCAGTGGGCACAGCAACAGGGCAACCTGTCTGACCATGTCCTGATCTCGGAGGGCACTGCAAGACAGTTGCAGTGGTGGCTCACGGACTGCGATTGGGTCAGTGGCAGATTCCTCTCCCTGCCTGCACTGGAGCACACGGTAGTGACGGATGCGTCCCTCCTGGGATAGGGGACCACATGGGAGAGGTGGAGATCAGAGACCTCTGGTCTCCGGCGGAGTCCCGGCTCCATATCACCCGTCTGGAGCTGCGGGCGATCTGACTTGCACTGAAGGCATTTCTTCCCTCTTGTCTGAGGAAGTGTAGTGCAGGTGTTCACGGACGACAACACCACCGCCATGTGGTACTGCAACAAATGGGGCGGGGTGGGGTCGTGGACCCTTTGTCAGGAGGCTCTGCGCCTCTGGACATGGCTGGAACACCAGGGCATTGCCCTGGTAGTTCAACACCTGGCAGTTTCCCTGAACACCAGGGCGGACGAACTCAGCTGCCGGTGCATGATGGATCACGAATGGCCTCTGAACTCATTCGTGGCGCAAGGTCTCTTTCAGCAGTGGGGAGAGCCTTGGTTAGATCTATTCGCCACCAAAGAGAATGCACAATGTCCTCAGTTCTGCGCGTTGGAATTTCCAAGGCGGCGCTCGCTAGGCGACGCTTTTCGTCACGAGTGGAGCTGCGGTCTATTGTACGCCTTTCCACCTATACCACTTCCGACGCGACCGGGCCCAAGTCATCCTTTTGGTTCCGGATTTAGCACAAACATACTGGTATCCCGAGCTACTCAGTATGTCAGTCGATCCCCCGATTTGTCTGCCTCTTCAGGAGGACCTTCTGTTGCAGCAACAGGGGACGGTCCTCCACCTGAACTTGTCCAGTCTCCACCTTCTTGCGTGGAGATTGAGCGGCGACAGTTGAGGCCATTTGACTTGCCTCCTGAAGTCTGTGATGTGATTCTGGCAGCCAGGCGTCCCTCCACAAAAACAGTATACGCCTACAGGTGGAACAGATTTGTGGCATGGTGCACAGCAAAGGCTTTGGATCCACTTTCTGCCCCTCTTTCAGAGGTTCTCCTCTTCCTTCTTTCTCTTGCCCAGCAAGGCTATGCTCCGGGCACTATCAAAGGCTATCTCTTGGCCATTTCAGCCTTCTTAAGGCTTCCTGATTAGCCTTCTCTTTTTAAGTCCCCTATTGCAAATAGATTCTTGAAAGGCATCACACACATGTTCCCTTCTGTTCCTTTTGTGATGCCTCTATGGGACTTGAACTTGGTACTTACTCATCTGATGTGCGCTCCCTTTGAGCCACTTCATAATTGTCCTCTTCGTCTTCTGACGCTTAAAACTACTTTCCTGGTTGCCATCACCTCGGCCAGAAGAGTGAGTGTCATCCAGGCTCTGTCTTCTAAGCCTCCTTTCCTCTCTGTCCATCCAGACAAAGGTTGTTCTGAGGACTCGTCCTTTTTTCTAACCCTGTGCGAAGCACTACGCTACGCTTGCGTAGTTCGCGAAGTTTGCACAACTTCACACTACGGGAGCTGCACGTAGCACAGTGCGAACATGCGTAGTGTAGCGTAGTGCAGCGGTCATTTTTTGCTTGTTCGTGTTCCTCAACGTCATGTTTGTGACCGCGAGCAAGCAAAATGACATCCCGGCGAGATTCTCAACGCGGGAAGGTCAGGTTTCTCATTGCGAGTGGTTGTGCATGCTCGCGACCACTCGCGTTGAGAAATCTGCCGCTTGAGTAAAAATCTACTTGAGCAGCAGAAAACTACAGCTCGCACTGTGCAAGATGCCGTTTTCAATGATTGCACAGGGCCGATGCTTTTCTGCACTGTGCAATCATTCAAAATGCATCTTGCACAGTGCGAACATGCTACTACGCAGCTCGCGTAGTGCTACGTGAAGTTCGTGTAGCGCGAAGTGCACTTCGCGTAGCTTCGCGTGGCTCTACTTCGCGAACTACGCCCTTCCTTACTTTTTTCCTGCCCAAGGTGGTTACGGCCTTTCACATTGGGCAGTCCATCACCTTGCCCACCTTCTTTCTGCTTCCGCATCCCTCGAAGGAGGAAGAGAGGCTCCACCGTCTGGACCCAAAACGTGTGCTCTTTTTTTCTAGACCGCACATGCCAGTTCCGAGTGGACGACGAGCTCTTTGTTGGTTACGTGGGCGCTAAGAAGGGGCGGGCGGTGCACATGCGGACCATCTCTTGGTAGGTCGTTTTGTGCATCATGGTCTGTTATTCCTTGGGTAAAAAGGAGCCTCCTGTGGGGCTGCACGCCCATTCCACTTGTGCCACGGCGGCTACTACTGCCCTGGGTCGGGAAGTCCCCTTGCAGGTCATCTGTCAGGCAGCTACGTGGGCTTCGCTGCACACGTTCGCTAAGCACTACTGCCTGGATGGCCAGGTCCGGAGAGATGGCTTCTTTGGCCGTTCTGTTCTCCAGGTCTTCCTGGTGTGATCTTGGTTCGCAGACACACCACCGGGGTTGGTATTGCTGGGGTATCGATTCTCAGGTAAGGAATCTAACACTAACCTGTTTCTTTCAGATGCACAAGTTACTTACCTTCGGTAACGATATATCTGTAAGAAACAGTAGTTGGTGTTAAATTTGTTACAGCCCCACCCATCCTCCCCGTTCTGCGAACCGATATCTAGGGTTAAGGTATCTCCCTTTGAGGGCCGTAGTTTCATGGCACCAGTGTTGGTTTCTTGCATGGCTCTGTGTTTCGGGCACGGAAAGCTATGTTCAGAACTGACATCAGCGCACGAGGGCGACGTCTAAGAACTCCGAGTTCATTCCGGCGATCACGACGCCGTCAACGGCTGCAGAGTCGACGGCTGCAGAGCCGCAGACGACGCCTACCGACGTGCAGGGGTACTGCTGACGAAAATTTTCTGGATCCAGTCTGAGGCCTGGGGATATTCTAAGGTAAGGAATCTAACACTAACTACTGTTTCTTACACATATATCGTTACCGAAGGTAAGTAACTTGTGCATTTGACGGTTAAATAAGAACCAAACCAACGTTGGCGGCGTCGTGAAGTGTAGTTCCTTATAATACAGTGACACCATAAGCCCCCTAACCTTACCAAGGAGCAAATAATTTCTGGCAACTATCGAACATGACAACCCTTGATCCTTCAGGGATCGTTAAACCAGTGCAGTACCTTCTGCTCAGTAAATTTTGATTTGTTGCTAATTGTGCCCTGAGGCGGAAGCCGGGGCATTAGGCCACTGTTTATGCTACTTGTTGCTCAATTTGCTGCTATTGCTAACTTTGCACAATTTCATTTTAAAATTGCTTTTAGGGGGTGTTGCACTTTCTGGGGCACTCTTTAACCTACCTGGACCCTCACAGCTGTCCCCGCACCCGATTAGGAGCTGACGCGGGACGCAGTAAGGGAAGCCGCCATCTTGGGTAAGGCGCCGGGCTGCGGACCAGTTGGTTATTCCGCTCCGCCCTCGCCACTACTTAAACGCTGCTCTCTGAGCCCCCCCTTCCCCCCCTTGATTTGTTGCTAATTGTGCACTGAGGCGGAAGCCGGGGCATTAGGCCACTGTTTATGCTACTTGTTGCTCGATTTGCTGCTATTGCTAATTTTGCACAACTTCATTTTAAAATTGCTTTTAGGGGGTGTTGCACTTTCTGGGGCACTCTTTTACCTAACTGGACCCTCACAGCTGTCCCCGCAACCGATTCGGAGCTGACGCGGGACGCTGTAAGTCAAGCCGCCATCTTGGGTGAGGCGCCGGGTTGCGGACCAGTTGGTTATTCCGCTCCACCCTCTTCCGCTATTTATGGAGAAGATTTCCCGTCTGCGCAGCGGGCTGGCGCCCTTATCCCCTGGCCAAATTGCTGATCCTTCCCTAAGACTCACTTATGGCGCTAACCTGCTGCGTTCCTACCGGCCCCATCGCAATGCGGACTCTTCTATGTTTAGTCTAACCAGCAAATCCTGCCAGTCCTGCCCAGGCTGCTCATTGTCACTTGATGAACCTCAGCTATGTCGTAGTTGTACACCTCAACCGCTGATTATCCCTGAAACTTCATACAATTTCTATAGCATGAATTGTCGATCCTTACCCAAGCACAGACGTGAGATCTTTGACCTCTTAAATGATGAACAGCCTGACGCTCTCTTCATTACTGAATCGTGGCTTCACAATGGCTCTGGCCCAGACATCGCAGAAGCACTGCCGGCCAACTATGCCATTGTCAGGTGTGATAGGGTGGCAAAAGTTGGAGGTGGCATTGCTATTATTTTTAAAAATATATACCAATGTCTACTGGATTGTATTGCCTTACACAACTGTGAAGCCTCGTCTTTCAAGCTTGTTCTTCACTCCAAAACCTCGCTGACCGGCATTTTAATTTATCGCCCCCCCCCTGTCAATGACTGGGCCTTTCACTTGTCTGAACTCATTGCTTCTTTTCTGATTAAATCCAGTACTCTCTTAGTTGTGGGGGAACCTCAACATTCATTTAGACGATCCTAGCGATAGCACAGCCAGAACCCTGATTGCTGATTTTCAGGCTTTGAACGTTGCCCTTCATAATTTCGGACCCACACATAAAGGTGGTCACTTACTAGATCCCATTTTCCCAAATCTGCCTGACCTGAAATGTTACCCGGCTCTGCCTGTCCTTTGGTCAGATCACTATTTAGTCAGCTTCAGGATCACGTCCAGGATTACCTCAGCTCTGTACAAAGATTTCCACGCGGAAAGTAGGATGGCTTGGAAAAAATTGGACATCTGTTCTTTGAACAAAGTACTAGCAGCTCACCTTCCCGCTGAACTGCTGGTGTCGACGGATGCGGAAACTGTAGCCTCAGTGATGGACTCCTGGTTAAAAAATGCTATCGACATTTGTCTCCCTACTTCTTTAAAGAAGGATACGCCTCACAAGACTCCAGCCCCTTGGTACACAGAGACGCTAAAAATTGAAAAATCTTTTTGCAAAAGGCTGGAGCGCATTTGGCGTAAAGACTATTCTAAGCCTGCAGCTTTTGCTTACAGAAGTGCTTTAAAAACTTACCACAAAGCTTGTGCCTCTACCAGTGCCAACTTTGTGGCGAAGTCCATAGCAGATGCCATTGACAAATCCAAAGTTTTGTTTGGCCTAGTCAAAAACCTTGCAGGGTCTCTCACTACAGTAAAAGCTCCCCCCCTGTCGAGTCGTAGATGTGATGATATTGCCCAGTTCTTTATAAACAAGGTGGATAAGATCCACCAGGACATCTCCATTTGTAATCACGGAAATAATCCTATGGCTCACTCCACTCTCGTAAAGAAGGCCACTCGGCATGCGGCCACTATCCTCTGCCCCTTACAAACCTGGCCCGACTTACAGCCTGATAGTCTGGTTCCCCTCTGGATCCCTTACCTATTGCCGTACTTGGGTCTCTTGACCCCCCGCACTTGTCAGCAATTTGCTCCACATTGAATCTATCGCTTAACACTGCCACAGTCCCTGCCATTTGGAAACACGCTATGGTCACGCCACTTCTGAAAAAGCCATCTGCAGACCCCGAACTCCTTTCAAATTACCGCCCCATCTCACTGTTACGTGCCTTTTCTAAGGTTCTTGAACGTCACATCCATCGCCACCTCACCCAGTTTGTGACCTCAAACAACTTACTTCACCCCTCGCAGTCAGGGTTCCAGTCAGGTTTCTCTACGGAAACAACTCTCCTGGGCGTCACGGAGAACCTTCAGTCCCTGCTTGACAGAGGGGAGACTGCCGCGCTGATACTACTTGATCTCAGCGCGGCGTTCGATAACATCTCACACAAAATTCTCCTGGAAGCCTTAGCCACCATGGGCGTGGAAGGATCAGCCCTGGGCTGGCTGGCCTCCTTTCTTGCTGATTGCACTTTTCAAATTTCTTCCCAAGCCGCCACCTCCAATATCTATCCTCAGCCGCACGGTGTCCCTCAAGGTTCCATTCTCAGTCCCCTACTTTTCAATCTGTATGTCACCCTTGGCCCATATAGTAGACAGCGTCGGTCTTACCCTATTTACGTACGCTGATGACTCGCAGATTGTTTTCTCTCTCACTAAGTCTGACAAAGCTTCCACCTCCCCCCTTCTGGTTGGACTTGGAGAAATCGCCAAGTGGATGGACTATAACCTTCTCAAGTTGACAGACAGAGGTTCTTGTCCTGGGGCATAAACCGGACCTATGGACTTCAAGACATTGGCCTGTAGAACTTGGCCCTCTCCCAGTACCTGTGGAACAGGTTCGAAATCTGGGTGTTATTGATAGGAACCTGACAATGCAATGCCAAGTCAGCAAGGTATCATCCACATGTTTCACCATCTTGCGCTGGTTGAGAAAGAACTTGTGGATGCTGCCAGAGAACACCCAGAGGTCGGTGGTGAATGCCTTGGTCACCTCCCGGTTGGACTATGGCAACATACTCTACCTGGGGACGGCCAAGGCAGCCACGCGACGCCTACAGTTGGTGCAAACCGCCTCAGCTCGCCTTCTTAGCGGCTGCCGCGAAACCGACCACATATCTGGTATCTTCGAGAGCTTCATTGGTTGAAGGTGGAAAACCGAGTGAAGTTCAAGGCGCTTACCTATATGCATAAGATTAGGCAGAAGGTGGCACCTAGCTATCTACAGACCTTGGTGAAAGTGTATTCCCCTACCCGTTCCCTTCGTTCCTCTTCCCAAATTCTCTTCTCTGTGCCTAGGGTCAAACTCTCCAGGATGGGAGGCCGTTCTTTTGCCTATCTGGGGCCTAAGCTATGGAATTCTCTCCCTCTAATCATTCGGTCGGAGGACAGCCACACTCGCTTTCGCAAAGCCGTTAAGACATGGCTTTTCGACCAATAACTGCATCGGCCTCTTCCATCTTCTATTAGTCGCACAATCTTAGCGCCGGGAAACCCACTGGGGTAGCTGTCGCGCTATACAAACTCAAATAAAATAATAAATAAATAAATTGTGCCCACTTAGTCTCGGAGAGATACACAGAATAAGCGATGGGGATGTTTTCAATAAGCATTTATTGAACCAGCATCATTCTAGTACAAGGACCAACAGGGTAAATAAAAGGTAGAGTTCTACCATGGTGCTAAAACAGCAAATAAATGCAGGCATCTCGATACATGGCAGTAATCGAGCATACTCCTACGATGCAAACCCTTTCTAAGTTTCCCCAAGCATGTAAATGGGTGTAAAGCCAAGATTCCCCTAGCCAACCCCATTACCTGATGGGAGAGAAGGAAGGACCCGGTCTTGGTCTCGAGTTAGGCACCCCGCAAGAGATGTCAGACCACTGCGTTCTGGAGCTTCTGCAGGCCTGGATCTCAGCGTCTAGTGTCAGCATGGAAGCTTCTCCTTGGATTCCCCAGCGAAGACCCAAAACGTACCCTCAGGGTTTCTGCTTAGATATGTAATGGCTTGCCATTATGTATAGTGGACCTGTCATTGAAGGATTACTTTAGGTGTGACATTTGTACAGAGTTATTATACAGAATATGGTGATCCTGCTGTGCACGTCCTGGGCAGGGGATTAAGATATGGTACTAGGAATCCTCATGCATAATAAATGAGGCCAGTTTCTGAGAAAACCGATCGACATTTATTCAGCCTACAAGTACATAAAAGGTCAGTGCCAGAACTGTTATGTGTGGCAAGGTAGGACAAATGTAGGTAAAATGTTGTGTAGCTACCTAGGTCTATATTGGGGTACATTGGTGTTCATAGCAGCAGCAGGGCAATCCATTAAAGAACAAGGCAGGCCTCAAGCAGCATAGCAGTACTCTAGTAGAAGCAGGGCATCCCTCGGAAGAACCAGACAGGCCTCAAGCTCAGTCCTCTAGTGTATGAGGCAGTTCTTCTGAAGTCTTCCACAGTTCCTGGAGTGTACTGCCTACTGCAAGACCTGTAATGCTTCTGGGGGTGAAACAGGTGGCCCTCCCAACTGGAAAAGAAGACTGCATTATCATCCAACTAGGTGGCACGGACAGGCTTCATCCCAACTAGGACTCGGCAGTTGCTTAACGAAACTCAAAGGGGCCCCCATGCAAGCTACATGGAGCCCCCCTACACTCAACGGACCCAGTCAGTAGTTCTCAGCTGCTGCTGTGCACAGTGCCGGTGGGGTGCGCCTGTAGCTCAGGGCCCCCCCCGCCCCCACACTCCTGGGGCTATGTTGCGTCTCAGTTAAACAACCTCTGTAATGTGGCAGGGTCATTCTTTAATCTTAAGGGCATTACTCTAAACTATGAGTGGCCCTCTGGGGTGGAGAATGCACACCTCTCCTTAGCCCCCTCGGTTAGAGCAATATGCCAGTACCCTGTTATTAAATCAAAGGTACTTAGGAACTTTGCAACTCGAAAACAATCTATGAGATCATGAGCCAGATGATGGGGTGAACATCATTTTTTGCACCTGAGTTGGGCCCCCTATAGTCCACACAGAAGCTGAGTTCTAGCGCTGTACCTAGCGAGGTGGCTTTGAGTACTAGTACCACTGGACTGGACCAAGAGCTCTTGGGGTGCTCAATCTTCTGTAATTCCACCATGTTGGACACTTCCTCCTTAATGCTAACTCTGACCTTGTCCAACAGCCTGTATGTTTTATTCTTCACAGGCATGCTGTCCCCAGTGTCAATGCCATGGGTACACAAAAGAATGAGCTCAGGGTTAGTGAGAATAAAGAGGCACGCTGCTCCAGCAAGTGGAAACAGTCCCTCGTCTGCTCGGGGGTTAAGGTAGGGGAGAGGTTGACACCTTCCACTGGCCCATCCTACTTCTTAGGAGCTTTGATGTCTTGGAAAGGTTAACTCTCCTTTTTTGCCTTCTCATCTGTCACCAGGAGCATAGTGAATTTAGACCTCTCATAGTGGGTTTTGAAGCTGATGTCATGGAGGACCCTTAAGGGTTTATCAGGGGCCTTGAAGTCCACGAGGTAGGTGACCTCCCTTTTCTCTCCTTCAACTCATATGGGCTAGGCCAGCTGTTTTCTCAGGATTCGGGTGCCACCGAATCAATCACTCACATGTTTTGACTAGGCCGAAACTCGACCAGAGTGGCTGTCTGGTCATATCATAGCTTCTGTACCTCCTTGATGGCTTCCAGGTTCTCAGTGGCCTTCTTCCAGAAATGATTACTATGAGTCCTGAGAGCCATCATGTAGCTGATTACCTCCTAGGGGTGCTTCTTGGGATCTTACTCCCATCCCTCCTTTACAAGACTGAGAGATCCCCTTACAAGGTGGCCATACAGGAGTTGAAAAGGACTGAACCCAACTCCTTTCTGTGGTACCTCCCAGTAGGCATAGAGAAGACATAGCAAGACGAAGTCCCACTTCCACCTTATGGGCTCTGACAAGCCCATAATCATGACTTTCAAGGTTGTGTTTAACCACTCAACAAGTCCATTCATCTGGAGGTGGTTGGGTGTGGACAGCTTGTAAGATACTCCACACTCATCCCACATTGACTTCACATAGGCTGACATGAAGTTTGTACCCCTGTCAGACAGCACTTGTTTGGAGAATCCCACCTGGGTAAGAATCCCCATCAGGGCCCTGGCCACTGCAAGTGAAGTCACAGTCCTAAGAGGTATGGCCTATGGGTATTTTGTGGCATAGTACAGCAAGGCCAGGATAAACCTGTTGCTTTAGGCAGTCATGGGGTGCAAAGGCCCAACAATTTTGATGCCCTCCCCTTATAAATGGGGTGCCAGCGACAGGTAAGGGAACCAGGGAGCCTTTTGTTTTCTCCCTGACTTCATACTGGCCTGGCAGGTAGGTCATGACCTGCAGAATGCATCTGAAATCACCTTCATCTGGGGCCAATAAAAGTGAGTGACAAGCCTGGCAAAGGTCTTGTCCTGCCCCAGATGTTTTGCCAGGGGTATGTCATGAGCCAGATCCAGTAGAAAGGCTCTGCAGCATTGGGGAACCACCAACACATGGGTAGCCCCAGGCTCAGGAACCTTAGGCTCACTATAGAAGAGGTCATTCTCCCAGTATATCAGGTGATCGCCAGAGGTGTGCACAGCTGCCTGGGCCTCTGCCTGTCACTTTAGACCCTCAAGGATGGGACACTCCTTCTGAGCCTTGCGGAATTCCTTGCTGGGGGTAAGTCCCCCAGGGCACCAATTGTGAGAAAGTGCCCTCTTTCTGCATGATTGCCCCCACTGTTTGCTGAATTGCTGATGTACTTTGACTGAGTGTGCCCTGGGCTCCTGCTAATCAGATACCCAGGGCCTATGATCTTTCCCTATAACTGCATTGAAGCCTAAACCCAATTGGCATCTCTGGCCACAGGTCCGCCCCTGGTAAATGGTACCCAGGGCACTGTGACCAGCGAAGGCCTCTAAGGGCTGCAGCACTTATTGTGCTACCCTTAGAGGTCCTGTACCCTGGCACTCACACACTGCCGTTGCAGGCTGCATGTCTTGGTGCAGAAGAAAGTGAAGAGTCGACATGGCACCCATTCCTGTGTTCCATGCCTCCAAACCACTGCCCTGGCATAGACCAGTCATCCCTCTAGCTGGGTGCACTATACCAGTGGTGAGGGTACAGGTACATGAGCCCTGTACCTCTACAGTGTCTAACTCCATTCTTAGACATTGTAAGTGCAGTGCTGCCATAAATAGTACATGGTGCTAGGAGGTGGTCCTTGCAAATCAACAGCACCATAATGGCTACACTGAAAACTGAGAAGTTTGGTATCAAACTCTCATCACATAAAACACACACTCATGCCAGTGTGGGATTCAATGAAAAATGCACACAGAGGGCATCTTAGCGATGCCCCCTGAAAACTAACCCAGCACTAGTGTCCAGGCTGAGTGGCTGCTTTCAGCTGCCACCACCAGCCATGTTTCCGGACCCCTTGGTCGAGAACCTGCTGCTCTCTGGGGCCTGAAACAATGCACATCCTTGGACAAGGTGTCAAGCCTCCTCCCCCAGGATGGGCAGGGTTCACGAAGGGGTAGCTTCAAAGGCTTGCCGCCTTTGTGAGCTTACCCAGGTCAATTGCTGCTTTCAGCAACTGGTCACCACTGGTTCTGACTCCCACCTTGGGCGGGAGAACCAGTGGGAAAAACACGGGAGGAGGAGAGGTGTGCCCACCTCTGCTAACTCCACCCCTCAGGTGGGGGAGGCAAGGTGAAGCACAACTCTCAGTCCACCCCATCTTGAAGATGGAGGGACTCAGCCAACCAGGGACAGGCACATGCATCCCTCCCACTGGAAGGTGTCATAATAGGGGGTGTACCCACCCCAGGTAGGGACCCATTGGTCCCTGTCTTTTCCCTACCTGTAACTCCCTTAAATCTAGTATTTAGGGGGCCCCCTTAACCTTGCTTCCTCAGATTCAGCCAAGAAACAATATTAAAAGAAGAAGGACCAAACATCCGTGCAACAGCTAACAAGAGGAAGATGCCCACTGACTTGACCCTAGCATACTGGCCTGTCTACCCCTCCAACCTGCTCCTGGAGAATCCTGGTGTGTCCTGCAGCCACCAATCTCAAAAACCCCGGAGGACCTGCCTGCCTTCACTTTCAAAGACTGCTTCTCCCGTGAACACCGGATCTGTTCAACTGCAACATCTGGCAGTAGCTGGAAACCGCAAATCCAACCCTCTCTGCACCTGCCATCCATGGCCCGAGCTTGAGTGGGCAGACACCATGAGGAGGTCACCCCGGCGATCCGGAACCGAGATCCGGCGACCCCTGACCTGCCTCAAGCCTCCTGCCACCGCCTGCAGTCTCAATCCGGAAGGCCCCCCTAATCTTGACCAGGAGCTGGTAAGAAGATCCGACCCCAATAAGCACCCCTGCACCAGACGCCCCATAGCCTTGTGTGCCCAAACCAACGGTGCCTAACCAACCCCTAACTTCCCAACTTACCTCTCGAAGAGGTGGTCCCTCCCGGAAGTCCTTTGTCTCCCTGCCTGCAGTGCTTTTGCAAACCGGAGTTTCTCCTTCGGAAACAACAGGGCATCCGACCTCGAATCAGCACCCTGCGCTCAGCCACCCTAGTGCAGCTGAGGTTGTGTCTTTGGTGCTAATTTGTTTCCCCATTTGCCCTGAGCTAAAGTCCAGGAGCTTTGCTCGCACAGCCCAATGGCCGGCTTGTCATCAGCCACTAACCGGAGGCCCCCTATCCCCCATTGGATAACATTGGGCATCAACACTCTGCACCCAGCCGCCCTAGTGCCACTGAGGGAATCAAAAGAGTGCATCACTGACCCTGGGGGACCCCTGAGTCTAACCCCAGGACCTCAACTTCAAATACCGATTACTTACCTAAACACCAATAGCCATATATTCCTCCATATGATACTATTGCCTGTTTTTCCTGAAACAGTTTTTAAGTGTGGAGTTTTGAAACCTAAAGAAATGATTTAAAATTGTGCGATTTAACAAAAACGCTTTTACTCACATGTTTACAGGAAATATCCCAGTGCTGCATCCAGGCATACAGCATTGAGTAAGAAAAGTAATCCAAAAGTAACGTACCCGCTAATTTACTGAAAATCCCATTGAAGTCTATGTACTGTATTTACAAGTGATTGTATTTCTCTGAAACAATACTGTAAGTCAAAACATAGTACATTTATCTATTGCAATTGAACTGTTTTACAAACAGCATTTATTACTGTAAAGTATTTATTGCTTCCCAGTGCCAGGCTTGCTGGGTTCTAGAAATAAACTTACTAAAAGAATATTTTTATACAAAAACAATTGGTATGAAGTTCCGTCTTTGAGTGTGTGAATTCATTTGCTGACTGTGTACAACAAATGCTTAACACTGCCCTCTTATACTGCCTTACTGCTCAACCACACTACCACAAATAGAGAGTAAGGTTCTATCTAAGTTTACCTCTGCCTACCTTTGGGATTCCACTGGACTCTGTGTACTCTATACCTCACTTTGGTATAGTATATACAGAGTCAGCTTCCTACACCAATGTGCTCCCCTGTAGGTTCTGTGGAATTTCCCTCAGGCTCAGCCTTCTACCGGACTGTGGGAGTTTCAGAGGCAGGTTTCCCACACACCCCTCTTTCTCCTTTAGTCAGCTATCTGTGCCATGTTTCCAGGTTCTAGACCTCCTTAACTGCTCTATTGGGCTGCTATGGGCCTTGTGGTCAGGCATACCCACTCAGGAAATCCTAACACCTCCAGGTGGAACCTGAGCTCCACCTCCTTCCAAACAGTGTGCTCCAAGTTATTACCAAGCCAACATTCTACAGACATGGCAGGACACACAGCTACCCTCAAGAAAACTGCTTCCCCCTCCCCCGCACTCAAAAGGAACCAGAACTACAGGATAGTGGCTTTTGTGGTTGCCTACTTTCACAACCTAGAACACCACGTTCCCTGATTTTAGCATACCAAATGACAGCGGGTAGTGGTCTTCCTGGCTTCTGTCCCAAGAGCCTCCACCGATTGATGGTGACCCATTGCCTGTAATTTGGATGTATTGGTAGGCATATGGGCTTTGGGCACCATCTCCTAACTTCTGCAATATCCTTCATGTTAACTGGAACAACCTCCTCCCCAGTGGCTACAGTAGACAACCCAGGTGTCGGCCCAACAGTGGGGGCTGCCCCCTTTTGGAGCATTTTGGAATCTCCCTTCATGCGTCCTTATCTGTAGTACTCATAACATTTGGGGTCAGGCCTGGTTCTAGAGGGTGGGCCAGGCCCTTCCAAGATAGCTCCGTGGCCCACCCAAGGTCCATTCACAAGCAAAAAAAATCTTATGTTTCAAAAATCACACAGGACTTCAGGCTTGCAATCAAAGCCTAATTGTGTGACTATAACGCTAATACCTTGGGTTACTTGAAGTGCCTTCGGACAAGGGTAAAGTCATCGGTATGGCGTCTATTACTTTACACGTATAAACAGAAGGGTACCGGAGACACCCCCACTATATTCATTTTTCAGAAACAGTGTGAAGTATTTTGCTATTGCAAGTAAAGTAAGTGAAAATGAACATATGCTCAAGATATATATCTTTGTGATTTATTATATTTTCTTTCTGCTATGTCATTATTCTTAACTTTTGTCCAGGGTCACTGGAGTTATGTCGCTGGGGTAAACCAAATTATGTGGCAGGCTTGACTACATTTTGTGACAAAATATGCTGTGTAATGTGGCACATTATGTGATAGTACAACTTAATTTTTTTAAATAATTTTACATGTTAACATTGTCTTGGAAAATGTTACATCTTGTTAGTACCACTTTAACACTGAACTACAACTACTGAATAGTGACAAGCTGACCTTTATGAAAGGCCTTCCAAGTTGCTGCGTTTTAGTAACATTTCGATTTGTTTGAGCTAGAAACATTTTATTTTCGGAAACTCTGCAAATTAAGTAGCAAATGATGATTATGTGACCAATGTGATAAATACATAATTATCCGGAATACACTTCACCCACAGAATCATAGAATTCCATTGGCCCAGCTTATGGCACTATTAAGCAAAAACACTGATAATGGCTGTGTTTTGACTCTTCTTAATTAAAAAGGCTTGTCTTGTTTCACTAATACAACACCATTGCAGAATTGGAAGGAGCAGTGCATGTGCCTATTATTCAAAGACGAGCATTGTCAGCAATTCCGTGGCATCACTGGCAAGGAGGAGGTTGCTAATATAATTAGAAGTAATTTAAATAACAGACACCCAACTTTGGGACACAGGTGACTGTGCATTTATTCTCGCCCAACAAATTCTCTCGTTTTATCACATGAAAAGACAGAAATCGATTCTAGTAAGACCTAGTGAAATTATGCGACTCAGGAGCCATAGCCTTTTACACCTAATTATGGGTTTGTAACATGTGCCACATAATCTATGATCTGCTGCATAATTTGCAAATTTTTACAAAAAGCTATTTTAAACAATGGTATCGTTTCATCGGAAGTGTTGAAAAACCCAGTGTCACTTTCAGAACCGTGGCTCCAGTGGCTAGGTACAGAGATGTGAGATGGCGATTGATCAGAGGAGAGCATGTGGATAGAAATAATGAGTAAGAAAGAGAAATTGAAGGATAAAATAAAAGAATGGTAAGAAAACAGGTGGCTGAAACAGGAGTAAAGAAGTGATTAAAAGGGAAGATAAGAATTATGACAAGGGTTGATTATTGATGGTTGATTATTAGTGGAGAGGTGTGGCTCACTGGTTAGAGGCGGCAGACCTGTAAGCAGAGAACGGCCCGGGACCAGGGTTCAATTCCCGACGCGGCAGGGTCTTGGACCAGGGTCAACGGACTCGATAATTCTCGCCTCAGTGCCTACTCTAACCAGGGAACACATTCGGTAACTCTGGGCATTAAGCTTGCCTCATCTCTACAACTGCCCCCCACAGACGCCGGGGATGCCTGGTTTCACCCTGGAGATACCCAGAAAGGGACCATCTCACAGGGAAAACCAGGACGGGTTCCCCAGCGGTCTACAGCGCCAGGACACTCGGATAGAGTAACAGTGCGCTTTACAAGTATCCCACATTACATTACATTACATTACATTGAGACGTAAGGATGATGGCATCATACAGTAGAGACGGTGAAGATGGTGTGGGAGGTGGATGGAGGAGGATGAAAAAGCAGTCTAAGGAAGTAGAATAGATTGAGCAGGGTACTGATTTTCAAAATGAGTGATGCGAGTAGAGGGATGTTATGCATGTAGAGTTGGGGGCCATAAAAGGAGAATAGAAGGAGAGGAATACAAAGGATGATGGTGGAGGGAGACACTTGTGGAGGATGCAGAGGATGAGAAAGGAAGGTGGTCACAGAAAAGGATCCTGAGCAAATGATAAGTGGTGAAAGAGGGGCCATAAAAAGGAATGTGAAGGGACTGGAGGATGGTGGTAGGACAAGAGGGAGGAGTGAATGATGGACAGGGAGGATAAAGAGGGGGTGATGGGAATGGGAGAGACTGGTGGGAGTCAGGAGAATGGGGAAAAGATGCAGCATGCCAGTCACTGTTTAGCAGAGAAAGTTCAGTTTTGAGGCATTCAGATGAGCTGGATATTTCCTCTTTGATCCCCTTAAGATACGTTTTGCTCAAATAACTGACAACAAACTGATAGTTGGCTAACTAGACATCAAATTACAAGTCCAGTCATCAACCTTGGAAGATGTATTCATGGCAGAGTGGGCAGACGGGGGTACAAACAAGCCCACATTTAATTTTTGGTTTTGTTTTGTTGCTCAGGTTGCCTCCTTTGATTGCTCCTCCAATTGTTACTGTGTTTATTTAGTTAAAATGGCATTATCCTAGGTCTTTGCTGACCTCGTGTGCTCATGGGTATGTGCTATATAATGTAGGCTTTACTGTTACCACTGTTTAAAATATGGTACAGACAGAGAAGTGCCAGGCCCGATTACACACCCATGCACCAACACAAGCTCATGCACACCCCTCATTTGTATGCATACACAAAATCATTACCCACATTGCAGCAGCAGTGAAGGTGAGGCTAACATACAAGAGTGAGGTGGAGAGTAAAGGGTGAAGTGGAGCGAAAGGATGGTGAGGTGCAGAAAGGGTACTGTGAAACTGAGAGACGGGAGGGTAATAGTAGGGAGACTGAAGCATGAAGGTGGATAGTGAGAAAAAACGAGGATGGTGAGGGGGAGAGAAGGTGAGTCAGGAAGGCAAAGGAGGGCAAACATAATTGAGTAGAGGGAGAAAGATTAGGAAAAGAGAAAAGGGCAAGGAAAAGAGAGAAGGATGAGGAAAAGAGAAAGATGAGGTGGAAAGACGAGGGTATAGTGTAAATAGCAAAGTGGAGTGAGAATAAATCGATGCACAGTGAGAGGAGAGAGTGAAAGTAGGAAAAGGCAAATAGAGCAGAGCATGAGGTGGGAGAAATATGAGGGTGAAGTGGAGAAAAAGAAGGACACATCAAGTAAACAGGTGGAAAAGGTGGAGCAAAAGTTAAGTAAAGAGTGAGGTGGAAGGCAGTAGAGGGCGGGTGAGTGGGATAGCAGAGAGAAGGGAGAGTGAAGTCAGGAGAGCGGCAGACAGTGAAAGAAGGGTGAGGTGGAGAGTGCAGAATAGATCCAGCTCCTAGTTTTAAATCTCTAGAAATACACAGTTAAAATGAGTAAACAGAACTCTGCAGTAGGTATGGTATGCCTCTCTCATCCGTACAAGGCTATCAAGTATGCCCAGACCCAGCTCTGACACTTGGGAGACTCTGGACAAACCCACTTATCTTTATGGCCCACTCATGCATTTCCATGGCCCTACCAGATCCCAAGTCCTGGACTGGGCCTGTTTGGGGTTGAACTTCACTGACAGCTTTTTTTGTCAGGGAACCCATTCTTCTTTTAGTCGGGTTGGGAACCCTTCCCCAGAGAGTTATTTTGGGTGCCTTGAGAGAACTCCATGTTTTTAATTGTGTCCCCTCCTTGCAGGCCATCCCCCCTTCTTCTGTTGGGGACACTGTCCACTCTTTGGGCGATCCCCTCTAGATACCTCCTTGGACACACTGGTGCTGACCCAGAAGTCCGCCTCCTGGGCAAGCTCCTCAGGTGAATTGAGCTTGCTGTTAATTATGTGTCGATGCAACTCTGTAAAGCAAGTATACTGAGCATGTGCTTTCAAAATCAAATCATGCAGTCCACTAAAATAACTTAATGTACTGCTGTTCACCCAACCACTCGCTGTCTTCGGAGAATAATCAGTGAAATCCATCCAAGTCTGGTTAGGCAGCTTCTCACTGTCCCTAAATCTCATGCGGTACTTCTCTACAATGAGCCCAAGCTTGGTGAGAAGGATGTATTTCATGGAAGCATACATCATCTGGTCACCTACCTCTAGTGTGAGCAGAGCATCTTGCCCCACTATAGGCCTGTTTTTCCAGCGGCTTGACCCCCAATCCTCCCTTGTAACCCTTTGAATTTTCAAAGCTACCTCATAGGTGGAAAAGGTCTTGAGCCATCTCCCACCATCTAGGTAGGTACCAGGTCTTTGGGAATATGGATCATCAGTTCTCCACTGGACTCTGTATAGCTGCCACCATTGCTGCTGAACTCTAAGGCTTGACTTGCTTTTATGTCAAGCTCTTTAAAACATACCTCATGGGCCTTTACCACATTCCTTTCCACTTACCACTTTCCTTCCAGCCTCCGCTTTCAGAAAAGCTTGTCCTTTTACAGTGTTATTCAAACTCACTAAGTGGCACTGCACAAAAACAAGTACTGGATCCCACCTCCGAGCATTAATAAAAGAATTTGGGTGTTTTGGTTAAAGGGGGTGAAACCCTACCCAAGCAACAATCACAGTCCTTGTCAGGATGAACTTAACTCTGTCGAAGCTTGGCATAAAACCAGTCAGGCTTAACTTAAAAGCACTGTGTTTAGTAGCACTCAAACAGTAGTAAACTGAGAACACAACGCAGAAAAAATTCCTCACCAATTACGAAAAATAAAGAACATGTTAATAAATAAAATGACACCAAAACAAATTAAATCCCATCAGTAGAACCAGGGTTATGAATCTGAAACGTTTTTAGTGAAATATAGCACCTAAAATATCAAAGCGCCGACCGCGGGTATCTGGTTGCATAAATTTGGCGCAAAAAACTTAAGCCTGACCGTGATGGAGCACAGTTCGGATTTACAAGGTGGGTTGGGAACGGTCTCGGCTTACCTTTGGAATTAAAATTTAAAATACATTTTGAAGAACATTCTAGAAGAAGGTAGAGGTCAATGGGGCAGGTCAGCAGGCTGGGTCCGACGAGGAGTCGTCGCCGGGGCGCACTGGATGAGTTCTTGCAAAGTATCTACAATTGCGCGAAAAGACTTAGAGCAGGAGCAGCCGGATTTCCAGGCTAAGATCATCCTAGTCAATGGAGAGCCGGTCACCTTTGAACCCAGTAAAAGATTTTTACATTAGGAATAGACCGACTTTATGGAAAAAATGCCTCAAGCTACGAAGCTGCAAGCTGTAGCCGAAGAGGTCTTCACGAGGTCGGATACCGTCGCTCTAAGGTCCCACTGAACAGGAATTGCTACTTCAGAGAAGAATGTAGCAGGAGGTACTGCAATGTCAGGCCCACCATTGATGCACCTTGGGTGTATCGGCTGGCAGGTAGGTCCCAGTCTTGTCAGTTCTTCTGGCACTGTTTGGTGAAAATTATTCTAAGCCCCAACTTTTAGGGTTAGGATGTAGCAGCACCTTCATCACCACCTCAAGGGGTTCAGGATCTGAGGGGGTAAGAACTCACTCCAGCTGAGGTTTTTTGTAGGGATCAAGGTTTTTGGTGCTTGTTATGTCCCTGTAGCTCACACAGAAGGCCAGCCAACTAGCCTAAAGAGTAACTCTGTGTAACGGGGTGTACCGGAGGGCATCAAACTGCACCCCAACTCAGCCATCTCCCGGGGGTGATCTCCCAGGAGGCCGTGGCCCCCCCACAGGGAGGCATAACCTAACTCTTGTACCACCCCCCACCACCCCCCCCCCCTCTCTCTCCCTGCATCACAGGACCTGGGTGCCGGCTTGAATGAAACGGACGCCCTGGACTGGCCCTTTAAATCTGGAGAAGATACCGAGTGGGAGGAGCCATCTTATCAGACCTGTCCGTCAAAAGGAGACCCCGCCGACTCTCAGGTGTTTTTGTTCACCTGGAGGTCGGAAGAGTGGAGAGCGGATCCGAGCGAGGAGGGAGCTGAGGCCGTGAAGATTGTGCGCCAGGAAAAGCGAGCAGGACTCGACTTTGACATCACCGAGAGCCGATCTGGGAGTACTGGAGAAGAGGCTCGGCGTTGGTCTTCAGACCGCCCGCTGGAAGAGGTATCCAGAAACAGGGACGCCACCGACTCGACGCCTGCATCCGACGTAGCTGAGCCGGGAGGCCAACGTTCCCGCGATCCGCCCAGCCACTCACCCAGGGGAGGTGCGTGGCTCAACCAGGTGCGTGACCGGTTCAGGGGCTGGGTGGGAAGACCACATACGCTAGGTACACCTCCACGGGACGTGTAACTTTCCCGGTACCCTGGCTGGTGCATGAAACACCCCCCCCCCACCTTGCACGTTTTAGCACGGACTGTAAATAGCACCGGTGATCCCTTCACTCCCTGCCCTGTATGTGCCGCTAGTTGGACAGACGCCTGACCCCTTTTTCCCTCTCTTCTCTCTCTGGGGAATGCTGGAGAGCCACTCCGCCTGCCGGGACGGACTCCGAGGAGGAAGAAGCTCCATCCAGAGGACCGGAAGGGAGCCGGAAGAAGGAGAAAGCCCCTCATCGCCGGAGAAGCCGGAGCCGGTCCCCACGAAGACATCTGAACAGGAATAGTTGTACTGACCAACTCTTTGCCTTAATAAAGCCTCAGTTACCGAGAGTACGTCTCTTGCCCCTATCTTCTGCGCCGCTTCCCGCCCAAAACCTCACACTCTGGTAGTTCAGGTTTGAAGGAGCTGGCCCTTTCTTCTTCAAGTAGCAATGCAGGTCTCAAGCAGTAGGGCATTCTCAGAAGAACAAGCCATGCCTCAAGCAGGAGGGTAGTCCACTGGAGTACAAGGCAGTCAATCCGAAGTGTTGCACACTTCCAGGAGTGTACTGAGCTTTTTCGACTTTTGTCAAAGATTTGTTTGAGAAGTTTTTCTCCAGGTGTGGCAGGAATGTCCTCTAGGAAGGCAACCTTCAAGCCTTTTGGTACCTGTCACTGGCCGATGTTGGTGACGGACCCGCACAGTGTTTGCCTTTCGTGTCTCGAATCCCGGTCAAGAGGAAGCTCCCGGGAAAGGTCACGGAGTCCAAGATCTTCGTCCCATTCTAAATCGTTGGGCCACTCTGGTAAGTTCCACTGCAGTAATAGAGCAAGAAGTCGAAGAGGTCATGGACTTCACCCTGTCCTTCAATGTCATCCAATGAGACGAGGGAGTGTTGTTGTTTGAGGCCAGGCTCAGCGGTTGAGCCAGCTCCTGACCCTGGTCCGCGCCCCTCTGAGTTTCCAGGAGCTAGAGCAAACCCCTTCTGCACAGGAGATTGCCTGCCACAACCACTACGCCTTAGGGGACCCCAACTTCTTAACTCATAACTCGACTCCCGAGAGCTTGGCGGTCCAAGATTCAACTTCCCATGTAAATCCGGATGTGTTCTCTACCACACCCTGAATAGGGAATCCTAGAGCCTATACACCTTGGCAAAGAAAATGTTTTCTTGTGCCAGCTTGCACAATGTAGGCCGTGAACACCGCATGCCTTTTGGGCTGCTACTCCCATGCACTGTGGGACGCAGTTGCGCAGATGCTGTCAGTGGTCCCACAGGGGGCCAGGGCCGTACTCTCCCAAGCTGTTGCTCACAGGAGTAATTCAGCCAGGTTCCCCATCTGATGTGGGCTGGACACCAGCAGCTCGTTGGGCAGAGCTGTTTAAAAGATGGCCTTATGACTTGCTTTTCAGGACATGCTTATGGACATGCCCTTTGATGGAAGTTACCCGTTTAGGGTCACCGGGTCACTAATGACAACCTCTCAGCCTTCCATACCAAATGAAGAGTTGGTCAGACAGTAGAGAATACAAACCAATAACTTTATTCAAAATACACTCAGATTGGAGCCTGGTCTGCCCAGTTGCTAGGAGTGCTGCAGAGGGACTGATATCAACATGCATAAAGCTACATTATGTACGTTTCGCAACTGGGCTAAAACACGCCCATAGTGAAATTTTCCAGGCAGGTGCCACTAAGCAATGAAATACAAAATCTCAGCACTCCTATCTTAAACTAAGTTGCAAAGTCACAGGTTTTTCCAGTCTGGCCCATTACCAGACAAGTGGGAGAGGGCCTCTATCTAGTAAGAAAGGTATACACTAATAAGCAAAACCCAACCTTGGAGAAATGAAACCTAACAGATGCCTTTTCTCAGAAATAGTGAAGGATTGGTTTTGATCATGATTCAAAATTGCGCCAGAAATAGGAAATGGTGCAGCGAATGCTAACTTACATAGAGCAATGCAAAATCATAAACTTTTCTATTCTAACAGACCCTCCTTTTAGCATGAGCTTAAACATTTTCTACTGACAATGAGAAAAATATAGAATCAGAAAACAGGAGATCGTGAATGGAACTTGATCACCACCCCATATAGCCCCATGTAAGATCCCTAGCTATTCAAAAACACGCCCTTGGTCCAAACTCTCAACTGAACAATGGACCACAGTATTAGAAGAAACTAAACCTGCTTATGCCTTAGATTCGACCCCAGCCAATGATAATTTCAACAACTGGCTCCAACATCGGAAATACTCAAAAACCTTGGTACTCAGCTACATTACAGGGCCTAAACCAAAATTGCAAAAACCTTGAGAGAGAGACTGGAGGAAAATTTTCTCGCCGGATAAGAAAAAAAATAGAGAAAGCATCCATCTTTACAAAGCTGAAATCAGGGCAGCACTGGCAGCCTATTACGAAAATAAAATGTTAGCAGCATCCAATTCGACCCGTGAGATCTTTAGCAATGTTAAAACTCTTTCCAAAGTCCCCCTCCCCACCTGTTATCCCTGATACCTCGGGAACACAGTGTGCCAACTAGCGAAGTTTTTATGAAATAAAATTGAATGCATTTTCTCCTCATTTCCCCCCTTCAAAAATTACTTCCCAGCTCCTCTACTCTGTAGTAACCAGCCCACCTTGGACACAATTTCGGCGATGGACATGCCTGTATTAGAAAGCCTCCTATCTAAGGTAAAAAGTGGATCACCCAAAGACCCTGGTGTGGTTTCCCCTGTGATCTTAGACCTGATTGACCTCTCACTCTCCTCGGGGGTGGTTCCCCCCTTGTGGAGAGAAGCCATGGTAAAGGCTCTGCTAAAAAAAAAAAAAACAGTCTTGATCCCTCCAACCTGGAAAATTACCGCCCCATCTCCTTGCTCCCAGGTGTTAGCAAAATCACCGAAAAATATTTCAATTCAATATTATCTTCATTCCTAGAGACCCATAAACTCCTCCATCAGACCCAGACAAGTTTTCGTCCACTATAGGGAACAAACTGCCCTGCTCTCAGTAGTGGAAGAGTCAAGAAAGATAGTGGACTCCGGTGGCACCGCGGTGGTCCTTCTTCTCGACCTCAGCTCAGCATTTAATACCGTAAACCATCGTATTCTGATCCTTAGGCTCAGTAAATTCGGTATCACCGGAAGTGCCCTAGCATGGCTATATTCCTTCCTGAACAACAGATCCTTCCAAGTCTTTGACAATGAGGTGATCTCCAAACAGACACTCCTCTGCTGCGGAGTGCCTCAGGGTTCCTCCCTGAGCCCCACCTTTTTTAATGTCTACACCTGCACCCTTGCAGAGGCAGTTCCACCCTTTGAAATACACATAGTCACCTACGCAGATGACACGCAGTTGGTGATTGAGCTCAATAGAGCGGAATGCTCCCCTCCCTGCCTGCGCTCCTGCTTGGAAGAAATCGCAAGTTGGATGAGCAACTCCTTTCTTAAATTGAATGGGGAAAAGAGTGAAATCCTGATCCTGGGCAATCGCTCTCCCCTTGACCTAAAGGAAATATGGCCTACCTCCCTAGGCTCAGCCCCCATTCCCAAAACCCAGTTAAAGAGACTGGGTGCATGGATCGACCAAGAACTTACATTTAAAACTCAGGCACGGAAGACAGCCACCTCATGCTATGGTGTCCTTAAAATGTTCCGGAAGGTGGTTCTTCTCCTGCCTTTTCAGGTGAGGAAAATTATGGTCCAGGCCCTCAACTTATTCCGGCTGAACTATGCGAATACTCTCTATCTGGGAGCCCCTACTGCCACCCTTTCCAAAATACAGACTATCCAAAATTGGGCTGCAAGACTCTTATTGGGCATCCCTAAACATCACTCGGCCAAGCCTGCCCTGAAATCACTCCATTGGCTGCCAGTCCAGGAGAGAGTTAAGTTCAAGTCCCTGTGTATTGTCCACAAATCTCTATTCAAAACAGGTCCCCCCATTCTTCATAGTATCATCCAGCCGTATGAGCCCAACAGAAGCATTCGCTCCAAAACCATGAACCTGGCCATTATCCCTAGGATCAGGAAGGCCAGAAGTGGAGGCTGGCAATTCTCGTTTAATGCTGCAGGCTCTGGAATTCCCTTCCCCTCCACTTGCGAGCTGAACTATGTGAATGCTCTCTATCTGGGTACCCCTACTGCCACCCTTTCCAAAATACAGACTATCCAAAATTGGGCTGCAAGACTCTTATTGGGCATCCCTAAACATCACTCGGCCAAGAGTGCCCTGAAATCACTCCATTGGCTGCCAGTCCAGGAGAGAGTTAAGTTCAAGTCCCTGTGTATTGTCCACAAATCTCTATTCAAAACCGGTCCCCCATTCTTCATAGTATCATCCAGCCGTATGAGCCCAACAGAAGCATTCGCTCCAAAAGCATGAACCTGGCCGTTATCCCTAGGATCAGGAAGGCCAGAAGTGGAGGCTGGCAATTCTCTTTTAATGCTGCAGGCTCTGGAATTCCCTTCCCCTTCACTTGCGAGCAGAACCCAATCACCTCTCCTTTCGCAGATCCCTAAAAACATTACTTTTTCCTTAACTGGCTGAACACCTCTATGCTGCTACTGCTGGGATGCCTCAGGGTAGCCATGCGCTATTCAACTACTTATGAGCACTCCATATTCTCAACATCCGGAAGGGAGACTGTAAGGAGGGAAGAAGTCTAAAAATGCCCTCATCTATATTCATCATGTCATCAATTACTTTCTGAACCATAATCGCAGCATTAGTTTCATGAATGGACATTTTCCTTTTAGGGGTGAGAAGGGTGGTGCAGTATGAACAACAAAAGGGGGGCACTGAATAAGGACAAAGCAAAGCACTAGCGCCACAATCAGATAAATTACCTTCTCAAAAATCCAACCTTAGTTACCGGAAAGTGACCAACTCCAATTCTCACATTCCTTTCCCTTGACATTCACAAGGAAATCTAATAAGTGTATAGTAATATTTTTTTTCCTATTCTTGATCCCGACAACACAATGGTCCCCGACTACAGGGCACACACCACCACTCTTAGCTAAGATGAAATCGACTGCATATCTAGTCTGCTCGGAATATATTTGCATGCTTTCTAGCTGAGTGGTGATGTCAGGTAAAGCTGCTACGGTGGTGTTAGACAGAATGTGCATCTTACAACCAAAATATTCTCTGGCATACTCAACCCTGGCCATGGCAGTACCACCAAATGTAAGTATGTAAGAAAGAATGTATCCAAAATTTATTCCATTACTATAATTATTGACCTCTATATCAGTCACTCCCTCACAGGATTCTTCCGTCAATGTTCTTTTCACCCAAATCATGTTGAGCCTACCATACTTGCAAGGTACACCCAACGGCAACACCCTCCCAAGAGCGACATCATCTGTACCATTATGAACATTAGAATAAGTACCATTAGACAAAATAAAACCCTGGATGTGCATAGAGTGGTCCTTCATAATCTACTGCTGCATATCTAGTCTTCATTCCAAACGTGCTCGGATCCTTTTCATTCACCAAGGATATTGTATTGTTACACAAGACTATTCCAGAACAATTGATAAACAAGGAAGTATCCATGCTGTTAACGATAGGGCAATAAGCAGGATATTCAGCCTCCCGAGTAACAACAAATTCTTTGTGATGCCAACCCACTAATGTGACATTGTGTTTTTCCATGTAAAAATTATCACAATAGGTATTATCACACCCCGGATAACCAATCGCCTGGGGCTTTCTATCATATAAATAGGGACCTGGATAACCAAAACCTCCTTTCACTTCAGTGAATTGGGATGGACGAATATATGTATAATTGACAAGTGACAATGGATATGCAGTCAATAAACTAGTGACAATCAGTGGGGTAACAATCTGTCCCTTACCCAAAGAATCTCTCGTGCGTATCTAAAAACACTTTTGTCGGTGTTGTCTTTTTCTTTTGGGCCTGAGAAATAACCTTACCCTTAGAACATGAAGGTATATCCTGACAATTTTCCAAAACCCATGATACCCTGTAGTGTAGTTCCTATATTCCCAATAGGCTCTGCACATTGGAATAACATAAACGATAGTTTAGACGTAGGACTGAGGTTGACTAGGTCTCTATTGAATATGTTAGACTTAATTATGAAATGCCAGCTAGCTCAGAGGTCACTAGAAACTTTCTCGAGTACACAAGAAGGGATTAGTTTCTGACAACCGCATAAACATGACAACTTTGCTCCCTCCAGAATAAGGAGTATATCTCCAGAGTCGCGGAAACAATAGATAGCTATTTTACTCAGTCAATCGTGCATGCTTAGTTTCACCAGAAGAGCAGAGAAACAGAGAGACGGGCGTTTTCAATAAGAGGTTATTTATTGAATAGTCTTCTTGCTCATGCAAGAGAAGTGAATTTCTACAATTGCAATACTTGTCGTGAAGTGCGTGCAGTAAAAAGAGTATTACAAAGTAATACTGTAAAAGCATGGTATGGTTTCTAAGCCATACGGTGTTTAAAATGGGTGCAATACATACAATGATAAAATAAGTACTTAAACGTACTCAACTGGTGCTTCTAAGAT
This sequence comes from Lissotriton helveticus, assembly GCF_964261635.1. Taxonomy (NCBI): domain Eukaryota; kingdom Metazoa; phylum Chordata; class Amphibia; order Caudata; family Salamandridae; genus Lissotriton; species Lissotriton helveticus. The sequence goes on from NC_136057.1 coordinate 773,490,662, forward strand.
ACGCCTACCCCGGTGTACCTAACCTAAGCCTAGTAAGTGAGATATAGTTTTTAGTTAAGGTAGTTTCTGCCAAGAATCTAAATCAAGAATTCTCTAAGGGTCTAATCCGCTCCGTACCTTGGTTATAGAATGAAGGAGGTCTTGTATCTCTCTCTCAGGACTCGATATCCCAGCAACCCGCAAGGGTGACAGGGAAACACTGGAGCTGGATTTCTCGGCAGGAGAAAAGACAGCGTCTCTCTCAGTGCGTCAACGGGAGGGTCGGCTTCCTTCGGCACTTGATACAGCAGGGCGTCGGGCAAGTAGATAGTCGATCTGCTCCAAACCACCGTGTGTTTTGCTAGGGCAGATGCTGGTATATTTATACCTGGAAGGTGCCGAGTTTGACGTAAGGTTGGACATAAGACGTCACTAAGAACTCGCAGTTCTTTCAGGACTCAGGAGTTATATGACAAATCAATACAGAAGCAGGGGGATAGGGGGATTTCCCGGGCTGCTGGAGGCTTGGTTTGTTTAAGAAGACGTTGTGCTCTCTAATAGTCTATGGGAGTAGCCGTGCCGTATTTGGACTGCATTGGCTATGTCTTAATATGGGTATGATTCTTATGCCTTTATAAGGATATTATCTGATATAACCACATAAGGGCATGAATCGGGAATATTTAACTAGAGTCCTAGATTAGTCTACAACACCCACTCCACGTATAATGTCCATCATTACTAATTACTAAGCAATTATAAACCTATCTAAGCATGTGTTTTCCATCCCACCCCAAAATACATAAAATGCTTTTGAAATGGTATATACACGAAAAATGAGTATTTATACTGTATGTTTTTAAGCAGTGGTATCATTCAGATATTGCATATATTCTACATTGGAATGTTGACTGAATGAATACGAATATTTACATTTATGAAATGGCTCTTAATACAGAAGAGAAGGTCGAGACCATTTCATCACATATTTATACAAGACTCTACATGTGCTAGAGGCTAAGTCATAATATTGTCTCTAGAGTTTTTCAAAATAGAAATCTTCTTCTCTAAGAATAGTTCTACTTTAAGCAGAGTAACATGTGCCAAAAAAAAAGGTAAATATTTTAGGAACGGGAAAAAATAATTTCTCTTTCAGGACAAAAATAGTTCCAAAAGTTGTTTTAGAAGTTCTGTTTATCAAAACTGAAGGCCGAATTCAGAGTTCAGGGAACGCTGTGTGCTCGTGTTTTCAAAAGTTATTCTCGTTGTTAGGGGAGAACATTAACTCAGATAGGCTGGCAAAGAATTCGTCTACAACAGTATGTGAAAGTTGGACCATCTCCGAAAAAGTAGAAATAGTGCATATGTGAGATGCATTGCTGTCATCGGTGTCAGATTAGCAATGGTCACAGAAGATTGTACCTGTGTGCCGCTTTCATCTCGTACCTCACCGACACCTAATCGTAATGGTGAGGTCTCAACGAATGCCGTCATCAGAATAGGTAGCCGCTGGGGACAACACGTTGCATGAGCCGTTACCGAACCAAGCAAAGTATGGACATCCATAGGTACTGCTGATGGGAGTGTGAGACAGATGTCTCACACGCATTCTTCTCTCAGAGCAGGCATCGTAGAACAGGTAGGATGCAATCTTGCCAGATTGGTCTGAACGAAAGAAACCATGTAGTATTCAGATCTCTTAGCTGAGCCAAACCGAGGACTTTAGTAATCCGGTCTCGGTATCGCATTGCCAGGAGAGTTTCTTCCATTGTAGCCTGAGTTTTGTCTGTGACTGGACTTGCCATATCGGAGCAGAAGGAACAAAAATAAGATTCCTGCTATGAGTCCCAAGATGAGAGGCAGGCCGCCAACACAGAGTGCATGAAATTCGGGAAGATGCCCAGGACCGCTTCAAAGGGTGCTAACAGTCCCGAAAAAATTGTCTTAAATACATGTGCGATGCCACTGGTATCAGACATTTTTAAGATTTGACTTAACATTTCTACGAAATGCACGGGGCAATTTGTTGATAATAATGTATGTATCTCTGCTGCTGTCCTTGCGACTTGCAGATCATACGTTTCTCTAGACGAGGTTAAAGGCACAGTTGTTTGTAAAAGAATAGACTTCATTCTGCTTAAAGTATCAATTTGAATAGTAGTGATATTCAGAGAAGACATATTGCTGCCTCCATGTCTGGTTTGCTGTTTGCATACAATACTTGCATACAGCAAGTAACCTTGGATGTAACACTGACGAGATAGGCCCTTCCTGGCAGCATGCCACAACAGCTGCGGTCACTTAACATAACGTAACTGCCGTTGGAAAGTTGTCTGAAAAAAGGCTCTATTTGTGTAGCAGGGGTGCCCTGCAGATGGCATGAAAGGTTATTTGACAAACCTTCGCAGGTTCCATGCAAGTAAATACCTTTACACAGAAGTGTACAGCTTAGTGAATTTACAGTTGTTACCACTACAAAAATACCTCTTCCCCCCCCCCACTCCAACATCTGTGTGTAAGGTAAAATCCAGGTTGACTTGATGTACCCTTTACCCAACCTTTCATACAGGCCCGCTGGTATGAGCTTTTGGCAATATTGAAACTGAAAAGTCGTTATCGGAATTGTAATGGTGCCATGTATTCTTTCAATGACCGGTCTTTTGGAGATTGTCAATGGTAATCTCTCGAATTTTTCAATGCTTAGCACCGTATAGTCTGCTCCTCTTTGTGCCAAAGAGATTTGTTTATCTGTAAGGTTAAAGACAGAAAACAATGACGTTGTGTTGATTAGATGCCATGGCACGTAGCCTGAACGGAGATTTTGTAACGTCCAGCCTAACTGTACAATAGAACGTAATTGGGACTGGCCATGTTGTAACATTAGCATATCCTGTTCTATTATATCAATAGCAGATGATACAATGCTATTCAGTGAATAAATTCTGGAGGACATAGTCACTAACCCATTGTCCACTACAGAAAGTGATTTTTCCAAACGAATACGATCAATTTCTCGTATTTTTTCAGCAGTTTCAATTTGCGTTACTTTCCAAGCCTCGTTGTAAGCAGCATATATACAGGCGAATATGAAACGTTTTTGACGTAGTTTGCGAGGTCCCAATAAGAAATCTCGCAAGTCAGCACCTTCTTTAAGTAAGGTCAAGTGTTGCTTAATTTCGGGTAGTGTGGATTTCTGTAGCCATTCGAGGCATAGTTTTCCTACACTGTATGTTATTATCCCTGAATGTTGTCTCTGGGAATATCTTGGGTCTGGCCTGTTCTGTTTGAATCCCTGTGTTTTGTTCAGGAATCTATCTTGACAGTTATTAGTGTCTGTGGGCCAGATCAACCATTTTCTCCAATCAGGATTAGTTCTGTTTTGGTGTAAAATATGGGATACGTCTATCTCCACATCTGTAGTGCTATTACTATTAGGTATGGGCTTTGGAATAGACGGTTTGTTTAAGTCCTTTATCCTGGATAAGCCAAGACAGGTGGTTTGTTGAATGGTGTCATTCAGGAACATTATTTGTTCTGGGATCATGCAGGCTCTGAATAATGATTCTATCCCTTGCACCTGCCAGTCTTTTGTACCCCAGACAGTTTTTGTCTCAATGTTGTTTTTCCAAAATTCAAAACCAAATGTAGACAATTTTTCATACAATTTTGTAGAATATATCAGTTTAGTATTTGTCAACATGTTTTTCATTCCTGTCTTATTTACAATTTTAAAATAAAACGTTTCTGGATCAGTGTTATTAAACCCTGAGAAGTATGGAAATTTCTCATAACATTTTTTCGAGCTGCCTTTTGGAGGTGTTGGACAATGTTCCCATTGATTATAAGTGAAAACATTTCTAGGATTAGCAGATTTATGCAAATAGTGGTGTCCATAATGATTAAAGCAATACATTTCTTCATAATCTGATGAACCTTCTAAATAATAATGTTCTGTAAATTTTGCTGACATTTCTAAGTCTGACATCATATTATTAATACTTTCAAAGTCCCAATCATCAGAGAAAGTGCTAGGTGATACAAAGTCACTTAAAGAAACCTTGAACTGATGTGAATATTTCAAGAGTTCAACCGGGCCATAGATGTCATAATCAGTAGCGTCCCATGCTACACCACCAGGTATAGGAATGGCTGTGATGTTTACTGATGATAGTTCTCTTTTTTCAATGTGAGAAGATCCGTGAGGCTTTAGAACCAAGTTGATGTTCTGACTTGCTGTGTCCATTGTACTGTACTTTCCATCAATCATTCTTCCCAAGCTTAAAACCAAAATGAGCCAGAGTAGGAGGAAAAGTACACCTAACACAATCCACAATTCAATCCATGGTGAAATCAGATATGTTTCTCCAAGTTGATGAAAGAGTTCAGTTATTTTGTCTTTGAAAGTTTTATTTGCTGGCTTTTCTTCATGTTCACTTGGATCCTCCGAAAAGTCATCGAAATTGATGAAGTAGCCAGATGCAGTTCTGTCAATTGTTGGAATTGCTTCAGGATTTGTTCCGCTGATTGCCAAGACAGGAACTGCTTTTCTGTAAGAAGGCCCAAATTCCTTCTTCACCGCGATCTTTTCTCTGACCAGATCCCCAATCTTTGGAATCCAGACAGGTCTTGCTGGGACAGGTGGTTTTTCTTCAGTGGCCGTTGGCTTTAGCTTTGTGTTACTTTGACTTCTTCTTGTTTCATTTAAGTCCTGTAAAACAGCCAAACGATCTTTGATATCAAAGGTTTTTTGTTCCACCACTGACGTCTGACTATCGAGGTCTTCGATTATCATTCTTGTACCAAACAAAAGTTCATATGGAGCGATTCCACCCAGAGAATTTCTTGGCAGATTATTAAGACTACGTTGGACACTTGTTAGATGTTTGACCCATCCATCATCCGAACCTAATACCCTCGCTGTTATAGATTGCTTTATGTCACGTTTTTTTCTCTCCACTACTGCATTTCCCTCAGGATGGAATGGACTAGAGTACCGCAATGCAATGCCCAAGCTGGCCATGGCCTCCTTGTAAGCTCGAGAGCTAAACGCAGGACCCTGGTCAGAATGTAGCATGCCAATTGCGTATGTGCCAATAAAGACTCGCAAATCTTTTATATCAGTTCTGGCGTCAGCCGAGCGCTGGGGCCACATCCAAATGAATCTCGTCTTACTATTTATGGGATTGCTTCTTTCCTTGTGGACGTCTGCGTGTAGATAGCCTAATGCTGTCTAATAGAGGTATCTGAGCTTGTATCTGGTCTGGTTCACAACTGCGATCTCTGTTGCAGTCATGACAATCCATTGCAAAGTTATAAATTTGCACGCTCATCCCAGGCCACCAGTATTGTGATTGTAATTCTATTAGAGATTTCAAGAACTCTTGGTGCCTCAGACCCATTCCCATGTGTGCTTCTTGAATCAAGTAAGCCCTCCGGTTCGTGTTTGGAATTACTCTTTCCCCCACTCCAGGGATTTGAGCAAAAGGAACGGAGTTCGCATCAATTATGTATGTATTGTTGAGTGGATAGTTTAGAGGTAATGCCGCATAATCGCCTTTTAATGTGGCTTTTACTGCCAGCATGGTTTCTCCATCTATTTGTTTTTTAAAACGCTTTTTTGTAGCTACGGAAGCCGGTTGACCCGCTGCATTGTGGCTCTGTTAGCCAATGGATTCCCTGCAACGTGAACGCCATCACGTTGAAGACTCTGCGTATGTATCACGTGAGTCTTTTGTAGTTCTTTCTGTAAAAGAACTACTTGTTCCCATAGTTTTTTATGCTTTATTGTGACACCTATCTCATCTTTGTAACCATGTCTAATCCAGGTCTGCATCAAATTATTGTAAGAATGGACGCAGAAATATGAATTGCACACTATTAGTGTGGGGAATTCGCGATTGGCATTCTCAAGCGCCATTTTTAAAGCTCGTAGTTCAGCTCGCTGAGCTGTGCAGTTTCTGAGTGAATCAGTTTTAGTGACCATTGGTCTAAATTTACCTAAGCGCCAGCGACCTTTAACAATCGTGCATGCTGCATTGTAAACTTGTTTATCCACAACATAGTGTTGTGCAAATCTGTCTGTGTATATAACACAGGTGTACTGTTCAAGAGGCAGAATATCGGTCAGCAGAGGACATTCATGTTCGTAATCTAAATATTCTAGTTTTTTCATTTTGGGATCAAATGCGTGGATCACGTCTGTCGCAGCAAGAGAATTAACCCATTGTATCCATTTTGGATCTAATGCCATAGCATTCGGAATGCTCGGTCTTGTTACTGCCTCTAGGGCTGGTACTGCTGTTAAAGCAGATATGCTCTTGCCTTGGGCTTGGGCTCTTTCTTTTGCTACAGCAGTTTGGACCGCAGTCAGAATTTTTTCAGTGGAACTGAATTTCATTTCAGCTTGTGTGTACAAGTGTGATTTATAAGCTATTGGTACCGTTTCTCCCTCATTAGAGGTCAGGTACGTAAATCCGCATCTTCCTGGGATGACTCTGATTACAAGGTTGCGTTAGTTTGCGCGTGTTTGCAGTTTTGTTTTAGTTAACATGTCTGTTTGTATTGATCGTAAAATCTTTGTGTGTTTCTGTGTCCAATTAATTGGTTTGAAATCAGGTTTTATTAATTCGTAGAGTGGTTTAACCCTCTCTGCATAGTTTAGAATGTAAGTTATTCCGAAATTCAGGAAACCTAGAATTGATTGTAAGTTCTTCAGCGTTTTTTGGAGCTTGGCGTACTGCACACTTCTCTAAGAAGTTGTCTGCTAGGCTTTTGCCTTCACTTGATAACTCATATCCTAAAAATAGGACAGTGAGGTGGGCAATTCGTGATTTTTTGAAGTTAAATTAATACCCTTCAGATGCGAACCCAAGTATAATGGTGTTCACTCTTTTCAAGTGTGTCTCCAGGTCATCGTCTGTAAGATAGATGTCATCGACATAAGATAATGCCTCATCATCATACATTTGTAGTAATTCTGTTACCCTGGCTGAAAATAATCCTGGGCTGTTCTTGAATCCCTGGGTGAGACGACAAAATTGCTTCTGGGCCCCCATACAGGAGAATGCGGTCAAATACCTGTTTTCTGGTGCAATGTTGTGACAGAAGAAACCATTTGAAATATCTAATGTCGTTTTATACCTTATCCCAAACTATACCATCTGGTACAGGAACTGCTGTAATGTTCAATGATGACAAATCTTTGTTCTCGCTGAGATGATTGATGTGGTTTCAAAATTAAATTCACCTTTTGAGCTTCAGAGCTTTGTCGAAGGTATTTGCCATTAACAATCATGCTAAAAACTATTACTAAGCCTACCCAGAAAAGAAAGACATGTATCCCGGTTATTACCCTTAGTTCTACCCAAGGTGATACCAGGTAGTCTTTTTAAGAAAGTTCAGAAAGTCTTTCACTTGCTGCTTGTGTAAATTTAGGGCTGGCGTCGTTTCAGGTTCACTTGCATCCAAAGAAAACGTATCTAAGTTTATGAACTAGCAAGAAGCAATTCGATCAATTGTTGGTATTGCATCAGGATTTGTAGAAATCGTTGCTTGTTTTTGTTGAGGCATGTTGATGTAGACATCCCTATTTTGGTCGAATAGCAATTTGTTTTTCATATTGAGTTTGATTTTGAAGTTGAACTTTCGGTTCAAGGGGAACGAGTTCCATAGCATTGTTACACAGTCCTTCATTCCGTACGGGTGACTCTTCGAATGTGATGAGTCTTTCCGTTTGAACTTCGTGAATTGTTGCGAGAGGAGGGCGTCTGGTACTTTGGAGTCCACGTGGTCTACTACTTTCGGCCACATAGTGTGGTTTGATTAGGTTGATTGAGACAAATCTTTTCTCCTTTTTTCCAGCAAGAGGCGGTAGAAGTACAGTTCTTGTTCCTTTCTCTGCTAGGACCTTTACACGTTTTCTGCAGGATGGCCCAAATTCTTTCTTGTCAGCTATTTTCTCCCCGACCAGACTTTTGTGATCCAGACAGGTCTTGCTGTGACTGATTTCACTTCCCCAGCGGCGATCTGCTTCAGGTGGACATTACTTTGTTATGTACTGGATTCATTTAGATCCTGTAAAACAGCCAGATGATCATGGATGTCAAAAGGTTTTTCATCCGCCACTGTGCCTTCACAAATAAGATCAGGTACCCACATTCTTGTCCCAAATAGGACCTCATATGGAGTGACCCCACCCTCCCCCAGAGAACTTCTTGGCATATTGTTATGAGCCCGCTGTACTCAATTACAATGTTTTACCCAGCTCTCACCTGTGCCTAATACTCTAGCTGTTAAAGACTGCTTTAAGTCTCGGTTTTTCCTCTCCACAACCACATTTCCTTCAGGATGGTACGGAGAGGAGTACCGCAGTGCTACAGCCAATCCTCAAATGGCCTCCTTGTAAGCACGAGAGCTAACAGTTTGAGCGTCAGCAGAACGCTGGGGCCACACCCATTGGAACTTCGAGCAGGAATCCACTGCTACCATGATATACCTTTTAACGCCATCTCTTTTTAAGTGGTCCCAGTTGTCTAGGTAAACACACGCTAGTGGTTTGTCAGATATTAACAACGGTGTCTGCGCCGGACGTGTTACGGTGGAACCTTTCATCTGCTGACAGATGGCGCATTCCAAGACATAGTCTTTAGTTTGCTTCGTTAATCTGGGCCACTATTAGCGTTGTTTCAATAAAGAAACTGTCGCTGTAACTCCTGCATGTGCAGAACCTATTCCCTCGTGTGCTACTAGAATTAAACCTAGCCTACGATCCATGTTTGGAATTACTCTAACCCCCACTCCAGGAATCTGAGCAAATGTACTGTTATTGGCATCTAACTTGTATGAGTATTTGGGAAGAAATTGTTTTGATACTGCACCGCTGTTTTTGCGTGAAGCAATGACTGCCACCCTAATCTCACCGTCTATTTTTGTTTTAGAATGAGTGATTGCAGCTACGGAAACCGTGCGTACAGCCCCCTTTGCGGCTTCATCAGCCAATTAATTCCCTTCAACATGAAGGGCTTCACGCTGATGACTCAGTGTGTGTATCACGTGAGCCCTTGATAGTTCGGATTTCAACTCCACTACCTGTTCCCATAGCATTTTATGCTTAATTATGCCACATTTAGCATCTTTGAACCTGTTTTGAATCCAGTATTGCAAGTATTCATTATGTGACTGCGCACAGTAAAAGGAATCGCACACAGTTAGTGTGGGGAGTTCTCGATCCATATTTACAAGTGCCAATATCAAGGCTTTTAACTCTGCCAACTGTGCCGTGCAGTCTCCTAGAGATTGCGTTTTCGTGCAACTTGGATGGAACTACCATCCAGCATACAACCTTTAACAATTGCACATGCCGCGCTATATTGTTGCTTACTTTCTATGGCCGGTTTAGCAGATCTGTCAATTTAAATCATGTATTCATACTGATCTAGATGCATTATTTCATTTGGTAGAGGATATTCTTGTTCGTATTGCAGGAATGCTTGTGTCTTTAAATGTGGGTCGTACCTATATTCTACACCTGTTGAAGTGAGAGAATTAGCCCATTGTATCTATCTTTGATGTAAAGCTTTAGCGTTAGGAATGCTTGCCTTTGTCGCAGCCTCTAAGGCTAGAACTAGAGTCACTACTGTTATTCGTTCCCCCTGTGCCAGTGCTCTTTCTCTCACTGCAGCAGTCTGTACTGCTGTCCGAATTTTTTCAGTAGATGTAAAGCGCATCTCAGCATTTGTGTACAAATGTGATTGATACTGTTTCAACTTCATTATATGTTAGATTGGTGTACCCAGATTGTTCCGTAATTATACGGATCACCAGGTTGCGTATGTTTATGCATGTCTGTAAATGTTTGGAAGCTATCATGTCAGCTTGTAAGGAACGAAGTGTATCTGTGTGTTCCTGTGTCCTTCGTCTTACTGAAAAATCAGGTCTTATTAAATCGTAGAAAGGTTTTACTCTCTCTGTGTAATCTAAAGTGTATGCTCTCCCAAATTTTGGAATCCCAGATTTGATTGTTGAATGTTTTTGGCGGTTGATGCAGTTTCAATTCATATTCCTGTTCTAAAGGACTGAACTCTCTTAGGCTTTGGTGGATAGCCACTGAAGCTGCTTCCCCTTTAATATTAGCTAATATTATGGCTGATACCTGGGTATAGTTATCCAGGGCTCGACAAATCATAAAAAATGCTCTAGACCTGCAGGTCTAGTAAACTACAAAATCTCCTCGAACTAACTTAAATGAACTTGACCTCAAACTCTGAAAACTGAGCAAATGTGACAAATGAACAAGATTTAAAAGCATTTTTATTGTTCATTTACTTTGTGAGCAATAAAGATGCCTTTAAATCTTCCTATCTTGTCACATTTCCTCTGCTTTCAGAGGCAGAGGTCAAGTGTCAAGTTTGTATTCCTACTCGCCAGAAAGGGCGAGTAGGACCTAAAAATAGCTCGTCCTTAATCAATCTCACTCGCAAATGCGAGCGGTCGAGTGAATTTGTCGAGCCCTGTTATCTAATAACTAAATCCCTAAGTTCAGAGCAGGCTCTGCTCCATACTCGTTTTGTATTTGTCTTAATACATCGGGTATCACCTCTAATGAAGGAATACCATGAGTTCTGGTATAAATGGCATCAAAGACTGTACCCCAAGTGGCACAATCCTCTACTTGTAGTGTTATCTCCATGTGCAAGCAGATTGCTAGCATTCTCTTTTTTTCATACGGTTTAGAATTCGGGTATACTGCCTCTGTTATTTTCTGAGCTACCCAGAATGGCATTTGTTTCAGTTTTGTGGGCATCTTACCCATCACTGTGTGTAATGTTGAGGTGTGATTTCAGTTGCTGTACCCTGAGCTTGAGTTTCATTTGTTGCAACTGTTGCTGGATGGACTGTACTTGTCATGTCTAATTTAATCAAGTTTCTGCATATTTTTATCACTTCTTTGTGTTGTGTGAGTATGTCTCTTACTGGCATTGTATCAATGTCAGGACGCGGTGTTTAGGCTGCTAATTTGGCCATGTTGCACCTTCTCTTCTGAGCAACCCAAGTCTCACTCCTCTTGTTATGTCGGGTAGGGCACCTTTAAACCAGTATAAGTGTTCCTGGTATGTGAGAGGACCTCAATGTCCCCAAACGGACAATATTCCGCTGCTGCATCGCCTTCTGTGGAGGAGTGAAATGTTTGTGTTCTCGCATTTGCTACTGGGAATGTACCCCACGAATAAAATACCTTTTTTCTGTATGATTATTGAGCCTCAGTCACGAAAGCTACTATGCCACCCCTAGGTGTTAAACAATGGTCTAGTAATTTCAGGGTGACTGTATTTCTGAATTTTTCTGCAGTTTGTATTGCATCTGCATCTTCTTCTCCGGCTGAGAGGTTCATATTTACTATTGCTGCATCTCTGGTCTCAGTCATTTTTGTAAAGAAGACATTTGTCCAAGGGAACTAAGATATGGTTTTTTATGCTCAATTTTAGGAACAATGTGTCTTTCAAGCTTGATTAACCAACAGCCAATAAATAGGATTTTTTTGCCTACTCAGCTGTGGCGGAGTTTGTGCCAACCCACTCCAGACATCGCTGGTGTTTTGTGAGAAAGGGTCTCTGAGAATAGCACAGCTGAACTCCTCAGATTCTACTGTTAAATAAGTACCCAACCAACATTGGTGGTGCCATGTCGTGTAGTTCCTATATATCCTATACAGGATCTGCACGTTTGGATAACATAAACTGTGGGATTGATGGCAGACTGGGTCCGAGCACCCTCACCTGATATGTTAGCCTGTCTGTGTCGGCTAGCCCACTGTGTGACTAGAATCTCCTCTTATCGGGTAGAGAATAGTGTCTGGCAACCTCAGAACAGGACAACCCTGATCCCCCAGGATCGTGGAAACAATGTACTACCTTTTGCTCAGTCACTCGTGCTCACTTAGTTGGTCTCAGAGATACACAGAATAAACAGTATGGGCTTTTCAATGAGAATTTATTGAACAGTTGTTATTATAGTGTAAAATAGATGTGCTGTAACGAACATTAGACAGTAGCAGAGATATATGATTAGCAGTACTACAAAAGTAAAGGGATGGTCCAGTTCTACCATTTTGCAGTTATCATGAATATATAGACGTACATAAAACACATGATAAATAATAAATGCCTACTCCTACAATGCCTCCCTAGCTAGATGTACTTAAATGTACCTAGCCTCTGTGCAGGTGTTATGCCAAGAATCCCTCTAGGATCTAGTCAATCCCATTACCTGAAAATAAGAGAATATGGGACCCCGTCCTGGTCTCGAGTTAGACAACCAGCGAAGGATGTTAGACCACAGCAAGCTGGAGTGTCCGCATGCAGGAACCTCAGCGTCTCTGGTCAGTGTGTCATCCGGGAAGTCATGGTCTCCTTTGTCTTTCTAAGCAAGACATGATGTATATATACTCACAGGTCTCCCCCGGGGTCCTACCTTTCTGTGTTACTGTGTCGGCCTAAAGGATGATGTTGGGCCTGAACTTTATAGAGATAATATACAGGAGATGTTCATTCTGCTGTCAATCCTGCTGTGCTTCCAAGAAGCCTCATGCATAATGTACGAGTTTCGAACTAAGGAAAAAACAGCGTTCTGAATGCAGAGTTGTATCTAGGTAAAAGGGTCAAGATTGATTTCCATATGGCTGGATTCAAACAGGAATGGCATGGTGAGCAAAAAAATAATGGATTTAGGCCCAGATCTCTGTACGGGCATGAATGTATGACATTGTTCTGCATTCTGTCCATCAGTTGTTCTTTTTGCACTATAATCCAAAAACGTAACTTCAAACCAAGTAAAGAAATCAGACACACTTTCATCCTTCTATCGACAAACTGTCGGCTTATCCCAACTTACCTTCTTGGGCGAAAAAGAAAGTGCATATATGTAATAATGCGACCTGGCAATGCAAGTATCTCTGCTCGGGGCTTATCATCCAGCTTTCTTTCCTGATCCCATCCCTTAATTGCATCCCATGTGCCACCCAAATCCACTACATGATCTTGAGTATGAACTTGTCTCCAGATATCAACCGGAACAAGACCAAAGAACATTTCAATATCAGCAAGAGTTGTTACTGTAAAAGAGGCAGTTTCAGTCAATTCTTTATAATACGTAATTAATCAACTGGGAGGGATGAGGAATCTGCGTGTCCGTTTCTTTCCCCAAAGTATTCGATTAGCAATCAGCAAAAAAGGACACTTGTAACACTGCTCGACTTTCGGTTCAGTGCAAATAAGGAAACCCTCAGAGAGGTCAATGTATACTTGCGAGTAGCGGTATATTAGCTTCATCCGCCCCACATTGACACTCATGCAGTTATCATCGGGTTTTTCCTCTTGGTGTGTACTGCTAGCCTCATCCAGAGGCACCTCAAGTCTCGAGTGCAGTGTCCAGAGACAAAAGGACTTTCCCAAAAGGATTGAATAAAAATGAAAAAGAGTACCCAGAAAAAAATTTAATATTGGGCAAACTTACATTATTAAAAATTGTGAATACTCATTGGTAGACCAAGTTACGGGACTATATGGTATTACTAAAGTGGTTTTGTCGACATGTTTCAGCTCTATTGGGCCAGGCGGTCTGTAGAACTTTCGTCAGGACTAACAGGGGGTGATACAAACAAACATATATAAAACTACTCACACGAATTGTGCGGTAATCCCACAAACTCAATACATTGTTTTGAGTATTGTATTCCTCTCAATCTAGGAAGAAATGTACACATAGAGCTATGTTAAACTTAATGCTGTGAGGCCTAGAGGGGGGTAAGTGCAGTAACATGCATAGTGCTAATATTAACACTCTTGAAAGAATCATGAGAATTTTATCATGAAAAAGAGCGTTTGTGTTTCAGGTAATAAATTGCTTTACACTGGAAAACGCTCTTGAACAAAATGGAAAGGTAAGTAGCCTGGGCTATAGATGCTTTTTTCAGGATGAGTGCAGGCGCTAATAGATTTAGTGGCTCGATAGAGTCTAACACTGGTTGTCACAAGTGCTCTTGCAACCACGCATCGTTTGTCATATTACATGGTCATTCATACAATAAAAAGGTTGCCATTTCATTCGTTTTGAATATTTGCTCAGAAAAACAAATCGATATTAATAGCGTTCTCGCCAAAGTGGCGCCTTGTCTCACATTAATGTTATGGTTTCAAGGGGGTCGCTCTACGTCTAAGTATAATAGACGGCGGAGTTGAGCAAACACAGAGCGGCTGTCGCAGCATTGCAAAGTTCTTACCTGTCGTTATTACGACTTCTACTTCCTGCGGGGGTCCTTCAGACGCTACAGAGCTGGAGCGGAGATAGGGACCTCGATCAGGACCAGATAGATTAGAAAAGCTTACCTAGAAAGGAGGTCTCGAGAATATAATAAACTCCGCCATTACCCGCATGGAGTCCTTCCTCCTGCCTTGTGCTGACTCTGCCCCCGGAGTACTGGGAGCCGGGTTGTAGTTTCTTTTTATGGGAAATAGGCACTTCAGAATACATGCATTATAGACGTGTCATGGTGGCTCGCTACTGAAGGGATTGTAATTGCCGTTTTTTTGTTGAGACAATTGCGCCTTGGTTGTTTTGAAAGTTCAGATAATGGGATACATATCCCCATGGGTAGAGGCATAGGTAATATCTGTAGGGTAAATGCCACATTCGGTAGGTGAATCCATTAATCCTGAAAGGCAGACATTCTTGGGTAACAGAGAGGGGGATGTTAGATCCTGTTACACTGGTAGAAATTTTGGTAATTTTTACTTCGCAAAGTGATGCCAAGCCACATTGTCATTTAATCCAGTGTCAAAAGTGCGTAAACGGTCCACCCATCTTTGCTCCTTTTCATAAAGGATCTTTTCAGCATTGCCGGATCTGTTGGTCAGCATTTCTATAACTGTCCATTGCATTTCTTCATGTGTGTGACCCCTTTCAGTGAAATGAGCGCACAGTTTAGTAGTATTCCTTTTCAATTTTATGTTGCTCCTGTGCTCTCCTATCCGGAGTTTAACTTTGCGGCAGGTCATCCCGATGTATCTCTTTTGACACGGGCACTGGATCATGTAAATCACATGAGATGAGTTACAGTTAGTAAACTGTTTCTGGGTCCAAACAAAATCCTCTCCCATTTTCAGGCTTTTTGTAGCTGTTGTTGTTTTGCAGGCTACGCACGTTCCACACGGGAAGTGTCCTGAGAGCGGGGTCATGTGAACGCTGTTGGTTATAGGTGTTGTAGCTACAGACCTGGGGCGTGTGTGTACCAGGGTGTCTTTAAGATTCTTAGTCCTTCTATTCGCGAATCTTGGTCTGGGCCAGTCGAACTTTCCAGTGTTAACTATATGCCAGTTCTTCTTAATAAGTTTTTGGACAGCATATGTAGCTGGGTTATAAGTGGTCACACACGTAGTTAGATCCTTTACTGGTTCTTTTGGGAATGTTTGCAAAAGGCACTCTCGTGGTTGGTTATCAGCCCTCTTCTTACATCTTTTGATGACTTTCTCAGTATAGTCTCGCATTTTTAGTTTCTTGCTCAATTCAACTGCTTGTGTTTGATAATCACAATTTTTGCTGCAATTCCTCTTCAAGCGCAGGAATTGACTAAAAGGCAAATTGTCTCGTAGAGGTTTGGGGTGATGACTCTTGTGGGACAACAAACTATTTTTCGCAGTTGGCTTCGTGAAAGTTTTGGTTTGCAGGGTGCGAAAAATAGTTTGTTGTCCCACAAGAGTCATCACCCCAAACCTCTACGAGACAATTTGCCTTTTAGTCAATTCCTGCGCTTGAAATTGTGATTATCAAACACAAGCAGTTGAATTGAGCAAGAAACTAAAAATGCGAGACTATACTGAGAAAGTCATCAAAAGATGTAAGAAGAGGGCTGATAACCAACCACAAGAGTGCCTTTTGCAAACATTCCCAAAAGAACCAGTAAAGGATCTAACTACGTGTGTGACCACTTATAACCCAGCTACATATGCTGTCCAAAAACTTATTAAGAAGAACTGGCATATAGTTAACACTGGAAAGTTCGACTGGCCCAGACCAAGATTCGCGAATAGAAGGACTAAGAATCTTAAAGACACCCTGGTACACACACGCCCCAGGTCTGTAGCTACAACACCTATAACCAACAGCGTTCACATGACCCCGCTCTCAGGACACTTCCCGTGTGGAACGTGCGTAGCCTGCAAAACAACAGCTACAAAAAGCCTGAAAATGGGAGAGGATTTTGTTTGGACCCAGAAACTGTTTACTAACTGTAACTCATCTCATGTGATTTACATGATCCAGTGCCCGTGTCAAAAGAGATACATCGGGATGACCTGCCGCAAAGTTAAACTCCGGATAGGAGAGCACAGGAGCAACATTAAATTGAAAAGGAATACTACTAAACTGTGCGCTCATTTCACTGAAAGGGGTCACACACATGAAGAAATGCAATGGACAGTTATAGAAATGCTGACCAACAGATCCGGCAATGCTGAAAAGATCCTTTATGAAAAGGAGCAAAGATGGGTGGACCGTTTACGCACTTTTGACACTGGATTAAATGACAATGTGGCTTGGCATCACTTTGCGAAGTAAAAATTACCAAAATTTCTACCAGTGTAACAGGATCTAACATCCCCCTCTCTGTTACCCAAGAATGTCTGCCTTTCAGGATTAATGGATTCACCTACCGAATGTGGCATTTACCCTACAGATATTACCTATGCCTCTACCCATGGGGATATGTATCCCATTATCTGAACTTTCAAAACAACCAAGGCGCAATTGTCTCAACAAAAAAACGGCAATTACAATCCCTTCAGTAGCGAGCCACCATGACACGTCTATAATGCATGTATTCTGAAGTGCCTATTTCCCATAAAAAGAAACTACAACCCGGCTCCCAGTACTCCGGGGGCAGAGTCAGCACAAGGCAGGAGGAAGGACTCCATGCGGGTAATGGCGGAGTTTATTATATTCTCGAGACCTCCTTTCTAGGTAAGCTTTTCTAATCTATCTGGTCCTGATCGAGGTCCCTGTCTCCGCTCCAGCTCTGTAGCGTCTGAAGGACCCCCGCAGGAAGTAGAAGTCGTAATAACGTAACGACAGGTAAGAACTTTGCAATGCTGCGACAGCCGCTCTGTGTTTGCTCAACTCCGCCGTCTATTATACTTAGACGTAGAGCGACCCCCTTGAAACCATAACATTAATGTGAGACAAGGCGCCACTTTGGCGAGAACGCTATTAATATCGATTTGTTTTTCTGAGCAAATATTCAAAACGAATGAAATGGCAACCTTTTTATTGTATGAATGACCATGTAATATGACAAACGATGCGTGGTTGCGAGAGCACTTGTGACAACCAGTGTTAGACTCTATCGAGCCACTAAATCTATTAGCGCCTGCACTCATCCTGAAAAAAGCATCTATAGCCCAGGCTACTTACCTTTCCATTTTGTTCACGAGCGTTTTCCAGTGTAAAGCAATTTATTACCTGAAACACAAACGCTCTTTTTCATGATAAAATTCTCATGATTCTTTCAAGAGTGTTAATATTAGCACTATGCATGTTACTGCACTTACCCCCCTCTAGGCCTCACAGCATTAAGTTTAACATAGCTCTATGTGTACATTTCTTCCTAGATTGAGAGGAATACAATACTCAAAACAATGTATTGAGTTTGTGGGATTACCGCACAATTCGTGTGAGTAGTTTTATATATGTTTGTTTGTATCACCCCCTGTTAGTCCTGACGAAAGCTCTACAGACCGCCTGGCCCAATAGAGCTGAAACATGTCGACAAAACCACTTTAGTAATACCATATAGTCCCGTAACTTGGTCTACCAATGAGTATTCACAATTTTTAATAATGTAAGTTTGCCCAATATTAAAAAAAATTCTGGGTACTCTTTTTCATTTTTATTCAATCCTTTTGGGAAAGTCCTTTTGTCTCTGGACACTGCACTCGAGACTTGAGGTGCCTCTGGATGAGGCTAGCAGTACACACCAAGAGGAAAAACCCGATGATAACTGCATGAGTGTCAATGTGGGGCGGATGAAGCTAATATACCGCTACTCGCAAGCATACATTGACCTCTCTGAGGGTTTCCTTATTTGCACTGAACCGAAAGTCGAGCAGTGTTACAAGTGTCCTTTTTTGCTGATTGCTAATTCTTTATAATAAGCAGTGAGATTTTTCCTAGGATCAGGCAAATGAGTCTTAAGAGATAGAACCTCACCTCTTTTCCACGGACTATCAACCCATTGTTCCTGAAAGCGGGAGGCTACACGCGGTCTGGTTACAGCACTGTGTTGATTCGTTAACTCTGGTATTTCTGGGTGATATATAAGATGAACCTCCTGCATCGGAAACTGAGATACCGATTTAGGACTATTCTCATACGACCTCTCCCTATAAGCAATTAAAGTTGTAAGATTTCCAAAAACCTGACCTGGCTCCAAATCCCTAATCTACACACGATCTCTAATAGCAAACAAAATTTGAGGCATGTCCGTCCCAAAGTGATGCTGCCAAAAACTAATCAATATAGCAGAGATTTTATTAACAGAAGAGACAGGTACAACCGTCGCCGGTGCATGCACCGGAGGAGAGAGAACAGAGGATACAGGAGTCAAGACAGTAGGTGTGCTAATAGTCACAGTGGCTAAAGATGGCAATGACAAAGAAGGAGCAGGAGGTGCCGTGGCCAAAGCCGTGAAAATAACAGCTGTAGATATGGGAACAGTTGGAGCAGATATAACAGGCTTTTGTGACTGTAGGGGAACAGCGGATATATCCTCTGCAGGACATGCGGGGGTCTAGTATCTAGTAATTCCTCCACAAAAGTATCATTTTCCCCTTGGGCCAAATAAGACTTATCAATCTGTAACCAAGACCACCTATCTTCACATTCAACTCCAGTCTCCTGTTTTTTTCTATCATATGCTTCAGCTTTCTGGGTCAGTGTTTGTATTCTCCCCTTCCTTGCATCTTTTTCCATTTTCAATCGTCTCTAGCCACCTTCTGCCATGTTCGAAGAGAATCAAACATTGACTGCCTACTTTCTTTTAAACAACTGTTCTGGTAAAAACCCAATTTTTTGTTCATCAAAAGTGCCCGTTAACAGCCATTGTAACTCGACATTGTCCCTCATATATTTGTGCCATAATGTACTAAACATAAAAGGGCCGAGACCGTGCTTCACATACATGTAAAATTAGGAGTGCCTTCTGGAGGCGCCGGCTGAGCTTCTTCCAATCTAGCATCTGCATAACAACAACACAAATAAAAGATCTTGCTAAACCCAGGCATTTTCAAAGAAAACAAATGGTTTTTTTTACCTGGCAAAGCAGTTGCAAATGCTTTTATCTAAAACAGTCCTCCAACTGTACCAAACTCAAACCACAATGGTACCATGTGCGCAAAGAACCAAAACAAACTCACCTGATATGAGTAACGCACACAAACCAATTCTCCACTGCGGACTCTTCAGACCAAACGGTCAGATCCAAGGGTTTCGCCATTCATGATTCCAGTCGGGATGACCACAGTGCGAGGCACCATTCAGCAGAACGGAAGTGGCAGCTGCGAGCAATTAATACTCCTCGTGCAGAGATCCCTGAACCGTCAGTCCGACCCGACGATAGCCTCAACCCCCCCACCCGTATAAGGAAAGGAATGGATCAATCACCCAAAGGAGTTTTGTTTGTGCTCCAACTGAAGGAAGTTACCCGTTTAGGGTCATCCGGGTCACTAATGACCACCTCTCAGCCTTCCATACCAAATGAAGAGTCCATCAGACAGCAGAGAATACAAACCAATCCCTGTTTATTCAAAATACACTCAGAGCAGAGCCCCTTTTACCCAGTCGCTAGGAGTGCTGCAGAGGGATTGACATCAACAAGCATAAAGATACATGATTTGCCTTTTGTAACTGGGCTAAAACACGCCCATAGTGGAATTTTCCAGGCAGGTGCCACTAAGCAATGAAATACAAAAAAACTATCTCAGCACTCCTATCTTACACAAAGTTACAAAGTCCTAGGTTGTTCCAGTCAGGCCCGTGACCAGGCAAGTGGGATAGGGCCTCTATCTAGTAAGAAAGGTATGCTCCAATAAGCAAAATCCAACCTTGTCAAAACGAAACCTTACAGAGGCCTTTTCTCAGAAATAGCTAAGGATTGGTTTTGATCATAATTAAAAATAGCGCCTGAAATAGAAAATGGTGCAGCAAATGCTAACTTACATAGAGCAATGGGAAAGCATAAACTTTTCTATTCTAACACACTTTAGACTCCCCCTGCCCCCGCCCGGTGGCAGAATGAGCTACCAAACAGTAGAACACTCATCAACCAAAACTATTTAATCTAATCCAGTAGCACTGGAGTTTAAACACATCATTATTTTTTATATTTTTATATTTTTTTAAACATTTTACATTAAAAAATCTCATCTGTGTAATACAAAAGAAATATACCACCATACAAGATATGCAAAAAAAGGGGAGAAATTTCTAGACGGTCAGTCTTCTTTTACAATGGATGTGCTCCTACTATTTGTGTCACTAGATATTAATAGGTACATTCAATGATATATGAACATGATCCATGCACTCTAAGTTGTGCTTCAAAGTTTCATCAACATGTTTTGGTTGCCCTAACTTGTATATGCCACTTTCTTCAGGACTAAAAGTCTGATTGAACAACTATCCTCTTGGAGGAATTTGTCAATACCATGCATCTTGTGCTGGGCATCTGTACCTCTGGTTATCATTGTTCGTGAATAGAGCTGATAAAGCAACCACAACCGAAACATCAGCCACAGAAGTTTCCACCAAGTACAACAAATGGACCATGGAAGCATGTTAGAAGTCTTAAAATGTACTATCTTCTTGTAGTTGATATAGCATGATATTTATATTCTTCAGTTTCTTCCTTGTGAAGGTGGTTTGCAGAAAGACCTTACCAAACTTTAGGTCATCTTCCATTGTAACAAAATGAGTTTGAAAGGTTACATGTGTTGCAGACAAAATTGAAAATTAGGTCAGTAGATTGATGAAACTAAATAACATACTAAATGAGGAATACAGGAAGATTGGGTAGAGACATTTATAAACGCTAAAGGCAATTCCAGAGTTTTTATGAGTTGCTCATTAATGTCAGAGCTCCTGAGGAAACTCAATAAGTTTATGATCTTGAATGTTAATAATAGCTCAAGTCTGAGATGCAATTTAAATTATAATTTAAACAAAGCTAAAGCTAATGGGCTATATCGAGAATGGGGAACTTATACTAAATTTCGGATGTCCTTTTATTAGTCTACCTAGCAAAGAACATACAATGGACTGACATCTATTTAACAAGAAGAAATTTAAATTGTCCCACAAGTGTGTACACAAAATTAGATCTCATTAGTACATTAAAAGGCAGAAGGCTCCGAGGATGCACAGGTGCGACAGAAAGAGGTCTGTATATCTTACAAGTTCACAAAATGTAGGATTTCATAGATAATCATGCTTAAATCACTCAATGTCACTGAGCTGGGAAACCCATGGTAATCTGCAAACATCAGTTTTCAGTGACCGAGGCCTAAAGGTGCAATATGCGGTGTCACTTTAGAAATCAAACAACCTCACAGAGAAAGACCCAAACTTCAGCCAGTGAGACAAAAGCGTGCTGACAGGGAAGGCGTGACTTTGCGGCAATCGAGACGGTCATACACAATCTCTGATTTTGGCCTATTGAAAATAATCCAAACATCCATTAAGGGATCCGTTCCCACTTGTCACATACCAAGCAGGGCGAAGCTGAGGGGTTGGTAGACACGCTAGTGGCATCCAAGCGGCCTACCTGAGTGACGCCATGGCAACCACCATGGAGTCGGGCTTAGTGAGCAGCAAAGACTGATTAAGAATGCTGCAAAACTGCCTGGGTTGTGGTCCCGGGAGAGCATCGGAAGGAAATGGGACCCTACCCCCTGCAGCGGAGTCAGCGTGTTGGCTGGGCAACCTGTATTGCAGACTGATTGAGAGACTGGGCCAGAGAAGCGCCAGGAGCCATAGAGGGTGGAATTGCGGTCTGCGGAGACATGTTGAAGGAGCACCCATGAGGGTGGCTTCTTCAGGAGCAAGCTAGATGCCTGTGGTGACTGCTTGAAAATGGCAGAGGTGCATCTGGCCAGAAAGGGGACCCGATGGATTGATAGGTCGGATCTCGGGTAGCAGAGTGGTGAGTCCGGGAGACAGGTGGAGTTTGCGGCCTACTGTGGTTCAGAGGCACAAATACAGAGCTGTTAAGAGTGTCTGATCTGGGATTGAGGACTACCACAAACCTGAGAGGGAGTTAAAAACGTGTGCTGCGCTTTTGCTGGACTCCCACCCTTCCACTACAATTGACCTGAGCCCGTGAGGCAAGGTGGATACCCGTACCACTGGGAGTCATGGACAGGGGGCCCTGATGTGGTGCCTGCTTTGTGGTTATCTGCGCTGTGTCTAGTAAGTGGCACTTGTGTCATGATATCCTGATACCGTATCTATCCAGTACACATGTTTATGCAGGTGCTTTGAGCTAGAGAAATAACGTGGTGCTGGAAGATTTCCTGGTCACCGGAGGCTCTAGCAGATGGGTCCAGGAGCTACGCAGCACAGGGGACTTGCAGACATCTGAGATGATCTGCTGTGGATTGCACAAACTGCCATGGATTTGTAAAGTTGCACAATGAAGCCAAAAGGTCCGGGCCCTGCTCAGACTAATCAAATGCGCAAGTATGATGTGCCCAGGGTAGGGCTAAATGTGCAAAGTCAGCAGGCTGAGTCAGCGGAGCCATTTTCCAGTAATCATGGCAGCCATAACTGATCTGAGAGTGAATTTCCACAAAATCTTTGATAAGGACTCTGCAGCCGAAACCAATATCAACCAGCTGCAATCTTAGTCGAAAGGACTGGAAGAACAATTGCAACTTCTCACAAAGCAGCAAGCGGACATGGCGGCAAGACTGGAGGACCAGGAAGATCGTGCTCGAAGGAACAACATCAAGCTACTTGGGGTCCCTGAAGGAGAGGAGGGACCGAGCGTCAATCTGTTCCTAGAGGACCTTGTACTCAATCTGTTGTGCCCCAAACGCCTCTCAAACATTTTCACTGTAGAACGTACACACAGGACGCCTGTCCCAAAACAGAGTGCGCCACTGCTTACAATAATAGCAAGGATTTTGAATTATCGGGACAGACACACACCATCTTGCAGCCTGTCTGATCGCACAGTGACCTCAACTATGGAAAATGCCTTGGAGCATTTTTTTCCAGATTTCTTGCTGAAAGTACAGCACCAACGTCCGAGCTTAGAATGGGTAAAGCGGGAACTGTACAATAAAAATGTCAAATATATGATGCTGTATCCGGCAAATCTCAGAATAGTACCAGACTGGAGATTGTGGAACTTTAACACCCCAGAGGAAACCTTGGTGTGGTTGGAAGGTTGGCTCGCAAATGGGCAATCATCTCCACGGGAAAGGCGGCCAAGAGATCGGCTGGGGTGTGGTGACACTGAGGATTCAACTTCAAAGACTGGAGACTGGGCTGGTGGAGGAGAATGAACAAGGTTGCCTTCAACTATATAATGCACGCTAAACTGTGGACTGAATTCAAGTTGCTGTGTACATGTCAATGATACGTGAGACTTCTAAACATATGCTTTATAAGCTGACCTTGTGCTGGGAGAGTGGGGTATTGATCAGGGAATTAAATTGACAATGAGCGTGACATAGATATAGTTGTAAGAATGGGGGAATTTGAAACAAATAATGTTTGCGGGGCCTACTCAATGGCGCTACCCTACCCTTCTGATTGTAATGTTGTTTTTGGGGTGACAGGCACTCTGCAAGTTGGGGAGGTTTTGAGCCCACAGGGCAGGGTAGCAAGGGGGGTGAGTTACTCTACAATCATAGCTATACAGGAACGGAGACTGGAGGTGGAGGAGGGAAGAGCACTTCTCTCCAACTGTTGTACAGATCGGCGCAGACTGAGACTCCACCAAGGTTGATATGACCTGCTTAATTAAAGGTCGAAACCCAGGCGGAACACACTATGGTAGATCCCACGACGGCTGCCCCTTAAGAGTCATGATGTGGAACGGTAACAGTCTTGGTAAAAATATAAAACTAACTGTTGTACACCATGATCTACAATATAGTGCAGATATAGTGCTTTTACAGGAGACACATTTGAAAGGTAATCACTGTAAAGCTCTAGACAGTGTCACAGTCGGATATCCTCAGTGTCGGCTTGTAGCTAAACATGGTCCACCTCTTGACAGCCCCAAGCCAGAAGAACTATAAAGGCACAGGACATTGGGATGATCAAGTGAGGGAAGGGAAGGGAAGGGAAGGAAAGGAAGGGAACTGCAAGGAGGGAGACCTGTAATGACAGCAAGACACAATCAATATGTTGCTCTTTTTGAAAATGTTGGTAGACACATTCAAACTCTTTGGAACCTAA
The DNA here is from genome assembly GCF_964261635.1 of Lissotriton helveticus. NCBI lineage: Eukaryota > Metazoa > Chordata > Amphibia > Caudata > Salamandridae > Lissotriton > Lissotriton helveticus. The sequence goes on from NC_136057.1 coordinate 773,515,151, forward strand.
TGTGTAAATATATATATATATATATATATATATATATATATATATATATATATATATATATAAAAAATGTATATATATATCCTGATTCCACTCCCAACGCCAGCATCCATATGGCGTCCACAAAAAACGAGAGAGACGGACTCTTTTCAAATTCAGCAGCCACTGAGATTCTTTATTTTTTCCAGTTATATAAAGTGCATTACCGTGCCTAACCAAACGCGTTTCGGCGTACCTGACGCCTTGCTCGCTGGTGGTGATTGTAAGGTTCCCTCCATTATTTCAATTGTAAAGTGCTGCGTGATTGGTCATTGCAAATACATGAAAACAGAAAACATACTATACATCACAATTCTGAACGCCCATTTTGTCACCATTATGTCAGCATTCATTTCAACTTATTTAAAACTGATACTGTTGCGTATTTTCACCTCGTTAGCGTTGAAAATAATATTTAGTCATTCCCAAACCGAGGGATATATAATGTCAATAACAATCGCATATACCAGGTTTCTAATAAATGAGAGTACTCAATTATTTTCATGAGTGACCCTGCGCGTTTAAGAACGCTACATATCGACAGGCTTTTTGCTTGTGTTAGTTTTAGTTTTCATTAATGTAATTCTGACCAATTACTTCACCTGTTCTGTGCACATGTGCTCAAAAGTGCAAAATATAAAAACATATTCTGTAATGGTAACATTGTTGTTCTTTCAGCAGAAAGTGTATAATTATCATTACCACAATATCGAATTCATCTTTTGTGTTAAAAAGAGGGATTTGTGAGGGACAAAAGTGCGGCTCTATACATTAATTCGGATTTACTTTTATATCTGTACAAATACACTGTTGCCATACTAAACATTGAAACAATATTTAAATTCAGATTGGTCACTTTCTCAAAACAGTTATCACAAATCCTTCCTATAGACGATTTTAGTACCATTCAATTAATATACCGTTATTTTTTAACAAATTATTATCCAGAGAAGTATCTTTTGCTCTCATTAGTAGTGTTATTAGTTACATTTGAAACACTGTAACTCCTAATCCTAGGAACAACATATAAGAAGTATAAATACATAATCAGTTTAAAACCCTTGTATAAGACATAAAAGGTTTTCCGATTTATTGCACTACATCAGGAGATAAAGTGCTTCATACTTCACTGCTAAATCCATGGATAATAATGTATCTTCCATTGCTAAAAAGTTATTATCAGAGTTCCAAACATTTGGGATATTTAAAGAAAATGGTACAAATCATCACATGTATTCAGGCCCTTTGGGCTCTTGCTGTCCAGCTCCATAATGTAACTGGTTTCCAGTCTGCGGAGTTTTTTCTCCCTATCTCCCCCTCTTTTGCTGCTAGGAACATGATCAATGACAAAATATGTGAGAACATTAAGGTTGTTCCCATGTTCTGCTTTTATATGTTTAGCTACGGGGTAGTTAGGGTCCGAGTTCACTATGGCCCGTAGATGTTGCAGGATCCTAGCCTGTGCTGGAAGCTTAGTGCTTCCAACATATCTTAAACCACATACACATGTTAGAATATAAACAACATACTCAGTCTTGCATGTGAAATGCCCTTTGATTTTAATGGGCCGATCTGAGAATGCGGTTGTGTATGTGGTAGTGTTGGAACCAAATTTGCAGGCTCTGCAAGACACACATTTAAAGAAACCATTACGAGCGGATAACCAGTTATCTTTATTGATAGTTTCAGGGCTGGTTTTTACAAGGTCTGACTTCATGGAGTGGGCCTTCCTAAAAATGAATGTAGGTTTGTGTACATAGATCTCACTCAGGACCCCATCTGTTAATACAATCTGCCATTCTTTGGTAACGATTTTCCTTATAATTTTAGACTGTCTACTATAAGTAGAGATAAACCTGCAGTCCTTCTTGGTCTCATCTGATTCAACATTGGTTTCTCTTATAGGTGCCGGGTTAGGATCTATGGCAACTTCTTTAGGTTGTAAAAGTGTTTCTCTTTTAATGGGATACTTTATGAAGTGCAGCTTTTAAATTTTTTTCTTTGTAACCTCTTTCTAACAGTTTTCTCTTAGTAAGGGTAAGGGCTTCCTCACAAGCTTGTGTTGAGCTACAAGTTCTTTTTACTCTGAGGAATTCCCTATAGGGGAGACTTGCTATACTGTGGCTTGGGTGAAAGCTGCTTGCGTGCAGCAGGGTATTTCCTGCTGTTGGTTTTACAAACAAGCTGGTTTCTATTTGCCCTGAATTTATAGTGACCTGTACATCTAAGAAGCTGATCTTACTTTTCTCTATTTGATATGTGAATTCTAAATTCAATGAGTTATTATTCATAATATTGATGAACTCACTGGCTTCTTTTTTCGTGCCCCTCCAGATTATAAACATATTGTCTATAAATCGCCATAGGCGTACAATATGCAGGTCATACAGGGCCTGATGTTCCCGCCTGAGGACATGCTCCTCCCACCAGCCCACATGGAGACATGCGTAACTGGGGGAGAAGCATGCCCCCATAGCCACTCACTGTGGAAAAGTACATTTTGCCATGTTCTGTGTCTCTACGTGTCATCCATCATATGTTATGTGTGCATGACCAATATGCATATGTTATTCCCCATGTCCGATTCAAGACGCAATTATAGTTGTGTCCACCTCTGGTATGTCATTTCCCAGTCCTCATGAGTAATATGAGTATCAGGCCTATGTAAAGCTACTTTGCCACGTTTTCCCAGTGTGCACGTTATTTCATTATAAAGTCCCCGTTTCTAGGCCTCAACAGGGCCTGGACACCAGATTCAGCTCCTGTCTCCTGAAGCCTCGCTGAGGAGCGATCCAGCCCCCACCTGTATCCTCGACCTTTCACTTACTTCCTGCCTCGCAGTGCCCGGTGCAGCTTGGCTCTGCCTCTGAGTCTGCCAAGACTATGTTATGATTCCAGCTATCAGTTTAGTCCTCCTTCTCTGCATTCCTAAGCTACTGAACTACATCAATAGTTTCCGTCATTGTCTAGCCTATGCGGCTCCATGTTAAGAGAAATACTGTATTTAATGGTCATTTAATATTCTTCATCACGCACTATATGTAGAATAAATGCATGCTCCAGTCTGAGTCAGTTAGCTTTTCCCCTCATGACTTCTAGTTTATATCAACATGTTCCCTAAACATCAGATACTAAATAGGGTTTAGGTACATGTCGCTCCGACCCTCCAGACTTTAGTCTCTGCTCCTAGCACAGAGTTCATAGCCCCCAGCTTCTCCTCGTAACACGTCATTGCCAGTTTGCGCGCACCATCAGGTTAGAGGCCCCGGCTCCTTAGGTAGCCCCCTCCTATGTTTCCGCCCATTCATGACATATTCTGTTACGTTTGCATCACATGTCTGAGTTACACCTTCTTTTTACTCTTATCTTTCGCGACTGCTACACGTCACGCCTTCTGCTCCACCCACTGCTACGCCTACTGCAATGTAATGCTATGTGTTTGCATTATGTATATATGCTCATGTATTGTTATTAAAAGCGAGCGCGCTCATCCTAGACCCAGCCCCAGCAGCTGCTGGGCCCTGTCATCCTATTCCTATGCAGGTTGTCCTGTTCCTGTCCTTATGCTGTATTAAACCTGCAAAAACTCCTACTACCTCGAATCTTGACTCTTATTTATTGAGCTATCTGTTATGATATATGTCTAGTCAAAAATAGGGTATTATTTATTTATTTACCACATAATGGCGCCCGAATAGGGACTTGCCCTTTCCCCACGCGTCGGTGAAGCCACGCCGACCCCCTGACCCTCTGCAGTCGTGACGGAACTCTTCTGCGCAGTGGCAGATATTTCTGCTCAAGTATCCCTCAGGCCCACGGAGGAGACGGAGGAGGCGGTCCAGCATCCAGACGAGACGGTGGAGGAACGCGGCGAGTCCCGACCAGAGCCCAAGCCAAGAGTCCAAGGTCCGAGGTATCCGGAGGTCCACCCGTAACTGAAGTCCGAAGTCCGAAGTTCGTCGTCGTAGCAGTCCAGTCCAGTCCGAGGCCTTCCGTTCTTGCTGCCCGGTGAGTACCGTTACTGGGGTGGTATCTAGACAGGGTCAATTTAATTGACTCTGGTCTGTGGGTTGGTGGTACACAGTCCCACAAACGAAGTGTCCACTTCGGTGGATGCGGGTCCTGACGTGTCTCTTTAAGAGACCGGTAAGTTTCGTACTGTTTCAGCAGTGCATCTAGTTTCTGTTCTAGTCAGTTCTGTTCTCGAGAAATTTCAAGTATTTTCAGGTGGTATTCTGTTCGAACTGTTATTCATAATGTTCTTCATGTATTTTAATGTTGTGGTATGAGTGCGACGTGATTTCGTGTTTTCATTGTGTATTGTATTATGTCCAGATTATAGTCCAGTCATGCCGCTCTTCTCAAAATTACGTCAGTTAAAAACTAGAAAGGGTCTGCTGGAAGCAGCAGTTCCCGTCCCGCCCAGGGACAGTCCAGGTCACTTTATGTATCAGAAGCATGGCATAAGCGCCATATTGTATCTAGATTTATGGGTAGAGTATACCAAACAGTTAGAAGAAAAGTATAGATGGCCCGTATCGGGTACATGGGATGCCGAATGCATCATGCGAGTAGAAGAAGCATTATGGAAAAAGAAAGACAGAACTAAGTAGAGAATCCCAAGAACGAGCCCAAGAAAGAGAATTAATCGAGATAGGTGAACGAGTTAGAACTGAGCAATCAGACAGACAGAGGAATGCCCTCATTAAGGGTATGTATCCTCTTCTTGCTGAGGGCTTGCCAAAAGCGACCCCAGAGGCATCCAGTAATTTCCCGCCACCATTAGTTCCGACCAAGCTACGTCACAAACCGACCGCAGCTGATATTTTTATTTCGTCCTATCTGGACGACACAGTCCCCGAATATGCAAATCCTGTTCGCGCTCCGCCAGTCCCTGTAAATCAGGTAATTCCTGCTCCTCCAGACACCGGGGTGCCCTTAACAGCCCCCCCGGGTCAGCCCGCCATACAAGTCCAGCCCACGTTACAATTACCGACCCTGCCAGGACGGAAAGCATCAGTTGATGATTCTAGTTTAGGGGCCGCAGGAGGAGGTCTTCCTCAAACCCCGCCGCCATACAAGCGTTTATCAGCACTCGAATTACATGCTCAAGCATCACAGCGTACTCCTAAAAGTAATAAGTCTGTTGCAGAGATCAGGCAAACCCTTGGCGAATGTGTCTATGACCCAGTTCCAGGCGAGTTTAATATGGTTTTATATTCCGTACGCGTAAGGAGAGTGACCGAGTATCTAGTCACCCTGCCGAATATGAAAGAAGATCTAGACAGGATATATCGTTTCATCCGTACAGGGGATGACCCACAAAGTATTAGTGATGCCATGTCTCAAAGGAAAGCCGAGATTCAGCGCATGATATTAAAGTTCTTAATTAACTGTCTAATAAGAGAACAGGATTACCCGTCTAAAGACCCGGAAGAAATGAAAACTCTGACAAAGTGGAGTGATAATATAGCCGAAGGAAAACACAATACCATTGGTGCCATGGAAAGTATGTACAAGAAAATCCGTAGAGAAATAATAAAGATACACGAACAGCGTAAAGCAGCACAAGTAAGCGAGAAAGAAAGTACCTCCGATCCCGAAGAGGAAGACGATGAGAATACCGCCAGAATAGCGTATGTAGGAAAATCTAGATTTCCAGATCGCCATTTACGTCTAGAACACAAGCCAACTTTCCATCATTCAGCACCAGAACAAGGTTCCCTAGAACAAGTATTTCAAGCTACCGATCACATTCTGAAATCACGAATCGGTTATAGTGAGTTAAGTACTATGCATGAACAAGAACTAGTCCGATCAGCAGTCAGATGGATTACTGATTCTACCACTTTTCCAGACGAAATAGTGGCACAAATGTTTCTAAAAATGCCCCCAGCCGAGCAGCGACTGGTGGGTATGTATATGATTCAGTACCTCATTACTCTGTATGAGGGTCAACATTCAGATCCAGGCCCGTTACATGATATCCTGAACGAGTTACTCCAGTATAGATGGAGAGGTCTAGGTACCGATTTAATTAGTGTCATTTTAGAACAACGTCATAAATATAGAACATTCTTGAACCCGCATTTTGTTCATGTCTCACCCCCAGAAAGTAAATCATTCTATATAGACAGACAGAATCCGTTACGAGAAATCCACCCAGTCAGAGGAGCGGGTGGCGAAATACAGCGAGTGTTTGTATACACTCCGATCACAAAGATGGAACTCCTCGAAATGAAGAAATTAATTCCCTGTCATGACAAAGATCCAGCAGGGTTCCATAGAGAATTAAAAGACATGCTCCGTATGGGAGAATACACTTACCCAGATATCATTAAAATGTTAAAGGTTCTGCTGCCCGCAGGGGTGTATGAAAAGCTAAAGGAAAAAGAATGGGAGGTGGGAGAGAAAAAGATAGATTGGGCAGTCCTAGAAGCAGAAGATAAGATACGTGTACCAGGTACTGGTCTTGGAGAGAAATGTAAAGAATTACCAGAATTATTAATTCAAGTTTTACCCAGATTATTAACAACGAGAAAAGAAGACTGGGATGCAATCTCAGCCTGTAAACAGAAGCAAGATGAAGATATTAGTGATTTTTATTCTAGGTTTGAAAAGTGCTTTAGTATCAACAGTGGTCTCAAGACAAGTAGTGAGTCATACCCTCACCTTTTCGTTACTAAATTAGTCGAGAATTCAAGTCCATCAATTAAAAACCGAGTTCTGAAAGTCGAAAGTACCTGGCAAGCAAATACTCCGTCCCAGATGCTCCAGATGCTCCAGTACCACCAGAATAGAATCAGGGAAGAGCAAGAACACGAGAGAAAACGTATGAAAGACACGAAAATGAAAGTGCTAGTTGCACAATCTGTTCCTCAAGACAGTCAGAAGAGGGGTCCGAATCAAGTCAGTCATCCTGCAGCTCCCGTTAAAGGGAACTGCAATTATTGTAAACAGCCAGGTCATTTTATAAATGAGTGTGCAGTTCTGAAACACAACATAGCTACTGGTAAGACTAAAGAAAGACCACGTCCGCCTAGACAGGAACAAGTTTCACAGATTCCTCAGCCACAGAATGCACAACAGACAGTTACAGTACCGCAGCCTATTGCTGCAACACAGCATGTTACATCGCAGATGTACCAGTATGCACAGTCTGAGTATCCAGAGTACCAGCCATATTCATGAAACAGCCTAGAGAGGGAGGTAGGCTTGCCTCTCATCGAGATACCTGTAGATCAAGAAGGTCCCTATGTTCACAGTCAAGTATTAGGGAAAGACAGAAAGTTTTTGATTGATACAGGGGCAAGTAGGACCACAATTAGTCATGCCGAAGTTCCAGGGGCTCCGCTCTCAGGCTCAAGAAATGTTTCCCTTGGATTTTCAGGAAAGCCTATCGTAAATGAGATTTCAAAGCCAGTTACTCTAGAAGTAGGTCCATTGTCCCGCACTACTGATCTGTTACTAAGTCATGTCCAGAAAATCTATTAGGCATTAAGACATTGAAAGAGTTAGGTGCAGTTATATGTTGTTCCCCGGAGGGAATACGTCTGTTCCTACGTGACTTTAAGGGTCACTATGTATTACGAGATTTTGATTCCAGACTGTCTAAAGTTCCGCAGCATTTATGGGCGCAAGGTCCAACTGATGTAGGTTATATGCAAATCACACCCCATCGTGTGACCCTGAAACCAGGTGTAGTGTTACCACGAATCAGGCAGTATAGATTGCCACCTGAGGCTGTAGCAGCCTTATCCAAAATTATTGACGAGCTCATGGCTCAAGGAGTAGTTGTAGAAACTGACTCCAATGTATGTAACTCTCCGATCATTCCAGTCATGAAACGTACTGATCCAAATGCACCCCCAGTATATCGATTAGTGATTGATTTACGGGAACTTAATAAATGTATTATTCCGCAGTACCCAGTTGTCCCAGATATCTCTTCCCTGTTAACTGCTATTGATTCCGAAGCCACGTTCTTCACTGTCATAGACCTCAAGAACGCATTTTTTGGTGTTCCAATTCATCCAGACAGCCAGTTTCTTTTCGGATTTTGTTTAAATGGAAGGAGCTATATGTTTACACGAGCTCCTCAAGGTTTCACAGGAAGCCCTAGTATTTACAGTCAAGCACTTAAGAGACAACTAGATAATATTCACATGCCAACTGACACTGCCCTGCTCCAGTATGTCGATGATCTACTGATCACAGCCCGTTCTGAACGTGACTGCGAGCGAGCGTCACTGACGGTTCTGTATTTCCTAGCCGAGATGGGGCACAAGGTGTCCCCTTCGAAGCTTCAATTCTGTGTCCAGCAAGTGGTCTACTTAGGACACTTACTGTCCAAGAGGGGTAGGCAGTTGACACCAGACCGTATCCAGTTAATAGCGAGTCTTCCTCAGCCCAAGACCCAGAAGGAGGTACGTGCCTTTATCGGCCTTACTTCTTATTGTAGACAATGGATTCCTCAGTATGCATTTCTAGCCAAGCCACTGATACAGTTAACGACACAGGAGGCAGCCGTATCGACTGTCCTCCCTTGGACATCTGAACATACACTTAGTTTCAACGAGTTAAAGAAAGCTTTATGCCAAGCTCCAGTTCTAGCTACACCGAACTACAGTAAGCCTTTTACACTTTTCGTTACTGAACGTGAAGGTACAGCATTATCTGTTCTTACACAAGATCAAGCAGGACAATACAAGCCCTGTGCTTATTTTTCTAGCACACTAGATCCAGTCGCCCAGGCTCTGCCTGCGTGCCTCAAGTCAGTTGCAGCCACAGCACTAGCGATCAGACAAAGTGATTCCATAGTCTTAGGACACTCCTTGACAGTACAAGTCCCACACTCCGTGGAAGTTCTTTTAAACCGAACACAAACACAGCACTTGACAATTGCACGTTTAACAGGTTATGAATTGACACTGTTCCAGCCACACATAGATATTAGACGCTGCAACATCCTGAATCCTGCTACACTGTTACCATCAGTTAGTTCAAATCCTGCCGCACACGACTGTGTGGAAGTAGTCAACATTACGACAAAGCCAAGACAAGACCTGACAGACATTCCGTTACCAGATCCTGACCTGACACTTTATGTGGATGGTTCATGTATGAGAACTAGTACAGGAGAACTAGTCGCCGCGTATGCAGTGACTACTGACACCGAAGTTATTGAAACACACCGTATTGATACCCTGTCCGCTCAAGCAGCAGAGCTAGTTGCTCTGACACAAGCCTGTATACACGCCAAGAACCTGAAAGTTAATGTTTACACAGATTCACGTTACGCATTTGGAGTTGTACACGACTTTGGAGTGCTCTGGCAGGAGAGAGGTTTCATGACTTCTCATGGAACCAAGATTCAGCATGGTCTCCTTATTCAAGCTCTGTTAGATGCAATACATTTACCGACATCTATCGCTATCATGAAATGCAAAGCACATACGAAAGCTACTGACATTATTTCCCAAGGTAATGATCTAGCAGATCGCACAGCCAAGCTTACAGCACAGACTCCAGACATTCCAGTTAACATGACACACACTCCAGATCTGACTACATGTATGACAGTTAAGGACCCTACTCAAGATGTCATAGATATCCAGTTACATGCTACTCCCGATGAAATCAAGAAGTGGTCTGAACAAGGAGGGGTCCAGACAGATCAAGGATGGGTGACGAAGGGTAGGACCGCATGGTTTCTCCCCGACTCTATGGTTCAAGTCATCATTAATACCGCACATAGTCCAGCACATTTAGGAGAAAAAGCTATGTTAGACAGTATCCAGAACATTTGGTTCAACAAGCATTTACGAGCTGCAGCCAAGCAGAAAGTCCGTACCTGTATGATATGTTGTCAGTTTAATCCAGGTAAAAGTGTCCCGGTGGAACAAGGTGGTTTCCAGCCTCCTGACCACCCTTTTGAGGTCCTCCAGATGGATTATATTCAGATGGAGCGATGTCGAGGTTTCAAGTATGTCCTTGTAGTTGTATGCGCTTTGTCCAGATGGACAGAAGCATATCCAGTCCCAGATTACACAGCCGCGACCACTGCCAAGCAGTTGGTTCGTGAGTTTTTCCCTCGATATGGACTCCCTAGAGTCGTATATTCTGATAACGGTCAGCCATTCTCATCTGAATTGATGAAGCATGTTTCCCTGTTGTTAGGGTACCAGTGGAAGTTTCATTGTGTACGCCATCCTGAAGCAGCCGGTCTAGTCGAGAGACATAATCAGACTCTGAAAATTCGAATTGCCAAAATATGTAAAGATAAGGGTGTGGACTGGCTAGTAGCTCTGCCAGTCGCTTTGTTTTATATGCGTATGGTCGCACATTCCAGATCAGGTCTGTCCCCGTATGAGGTCGTATTCGGCCGCCCCCCTAACATGTGGGGTACTCCTAGACCCCGAAGTATTACTGATGTTTCATGTAATATGCTGACAGATTACCTAGCTTCCTTGATGTCTGCCCTCAACTCATGTCGTTCACAGGTTGCCGCCACATTTCCAGACAATACCGAGGTGGCACCGCATGAAATCGTTCCAGGTTCGATGGTGCTCGTACGTAACTTCGACAGATCAAGTCCGCTGGAGCCACGTTGGAAGGAGCCCCGTCAGGTCCTCCTCACCACCCGCACAGCTGTGAAATTGGAAGGACGCCGCGGCTGGGTGCACCTTTCGCACGTCAAGAAATTCTACGGATTGAAACGGGTCTCCAAGAACATTTCCCAGGATATCAAGACTTGTCCAAACATTGTTCCTAAGGACTGTCCCGCAAATGACATTGACACAACCCCTCCCCTGTTAGAGAAAACTCCGCAACAGGAGTATAAACAGAAATTAAGGTCTAGTAAAATAAGTCAGCCAGTTTGATTGTATAAGTCCTCCCCTAGGTGAAACGGTTAGACTGTTTCTGACATGTATAAAATAGACCCCCATAGTGAGAGAGTCAGTCAAAACTCAATCCGATGTATCGTTTTTCTAAGTTTCATATTATTTCTCAGCCTTTTGATTTCCTGCACTAGTTACGCATTTTTCCTGTGTTTTCCAGTTCCTCATGTAAATAAGCCTTCTAATGTTACAGTAGAGCACACGTTTAGTGATCTGCCTCCTCACGAATATTCATACCGCCTCGCTATGCGTAACAATACATTTATCCGCATGTTGCATTATTCACATCAAACCAGCAATGCCACTAATTGTTGGGTGTGTGGTCGACTGCCCCCTTTCCAGACGTCAAAGGGAGTTCTGCCACTTTTTCCTTATCCTTTTTCACATAATGGTTCGTGTGGAGCATGGTCCACGTTAACGTCATCCTTAACAGATATGTCTTTTCTTAACAGCACATGTTTCCCAGACAAGCAAGGTTTCCCCCACAGAACAGGTTTAGATCTAGAAAATGAAGTGTATAATTTAGGTAACTATTCGTCGAATTTTATGGTCCTGAATGTTCAGTCTGATACTACTCCAGACTCACCTGCTATTTCAGTATTACCAGTCAAAGGCGAATTATGTGTCCGTAATTATGGTTCTGTACACGTAGGACATAGTGATTGTACTACTATTATCCAGTATAGTGACAGTGGGAAATCTATTTTTAAAGCTTCACGTCATTCTTATTTTGTTTGTGGTCAAACCGCATATGTTCGTCTGCCCCTCGATTGGGAGGGAACCTGTTACATTGCCTTCCTACTGCCACCTGTTTTCCTAGCCCCACCTGACTACCATAGGAATTCCTTCCTAGTACATACTAGACACAAGAGAAACCTCCCGATTGTCGATTATACTGAAACTGCTGCAGAGCAATTCATTGATATTGATAAAGGTGTGTTCCCTTATTTAGGTACAGTTGTAAACAGTAAGCTAATCCGTAGGTTAACAAGAACCCTTGAAGCTGTAGTAGATGAGACTGCCTCCGCTCTAGGTAACTTAACCGAAGAGCAATCCTTTATGAGAATTGTTGTGCTCCAGAATCGTCTCGTCCTTGACGTCATACTGGCCGATAGGGGCGGGGCCTGTAGAGTCATCGGATCCAGTTGTTGCATTTTCATTCCAAATAACGCGCCGTCTGTTTATTCAGCTATAACCAGACTTCATAAAATTGCCCATCTATTACACCAGGATCCAGGCACCTGGACATGGTCCGGTTGGTTCTGGAATATAATTTCCGCCTGGGGATGGAAAGTCCTGTCCTTTCTAGGTATTGCAGTAGCGATCATATTCAGCTGCTGCCTCTGTATACAATGTAGCCCTGCGATTTGCGGCATGTGTGCTACCTCTTGTATTCCTAGTCCCAAGCCCCGTTCTAAATCCCGTTCCAAGACAATTCGAGATGAACAAATGGTACTGTATGAAATGATAGATGGTATCATGAATATTGATGTTTCCTGATGGAAACGTAGTGACAAGGAGGGAATGTGGAAAAGTAAATTTTGCCATGTTCTGTGTCTCTACGTGTCATCCATCATATGTTATGTGTGCATGACCAATATGCATATGTTATTCCCCATGTCCGATTCAAGACGCAATTATAGTTGTGTCCACCTCTGGTATGTCATTTCCCAGTCCTCATGAGTAATATGAGTATCAGGCCTATGTAAAGCTACTTTGCCACGTTTTCCCAGTGTGCACGTTATTTCATTATAAAGTCCCCGTTTCTAGGCCTCAACAGGGCCTGGACACCAGATTCAGCTCCTGTCTCCTGAAGCCTCGCTGAGGAGCGATCCAGCCCCCACCTGTATCCTCGACCTTTCACTTACTTCCTGCCTCGCAGTGCCCGGTGCAGCTTGGCTCTGCCTCTGAGTCTGCCAAGACTATGTTATGATTCCAGCTATCAGTTTAGTCCTCCTTCTCTGCATTCCTAAGCTACTGAACTACATCAATAGTTTCCGTCATTGTCTAGCCTATGCGGCTCCATGTTAAGAGAAATACTGTATTTAATGGTCATTTAATATTCTTCATCACGCACTATATGTAGAATAAATGCATGCTCCAGTCTTAGAGTCAGTTAGCTTTTCCCCTCATGACTTCTAGTTTATATCAACATGTTCCCTAAACATCAGATACTAAATAGGGTTTAGGTACATGTCGCTCCGACCCTCCAGACTTTAGTCTCTGCTCCTAGCACAGAGTTCATAGCCCCCAGCTTCTCCTCGTAACACGTCATTGCCAGTTTGCGCGCACCATCAGGTTAGAGGCCCCGGCTCCTTAGGTAGCCCCCTCCTATGTTTCCGCCCATTCATGACATATTCTGTTACGTTTGCATCACATGTCTGAGTTACACCTTCTTTTTACTCTTATCTTTCGCGACTGCTACACGTCACGCCTTCTGCTCCACCCACTGCTACGCCTACTGCAATGTAATGCTATGTGTTTGCGTTATGTATATATGCTCATGTATTGTTATTAAAAGCGAGCGCGCTCATCCTAGACCCAGCCCCAGCAGCTGCTGGGCCCTGTCATCCTATTCCTATGCAGGTTGTCCTGTTCCTGTCCTTATGCTGTATTAAACCTGCAAAAACTCCTACTACCTCGAATCTTGACTCTTATTTATTGAGCTATCTGTTATGATATATGTCTAGTCAAAAATAGGGTATTATTTATTTATTTACCACACCATCATAAAGAAATAGGTTATTGAATAAACACCAGTGTATCATACTGAGCAGCATTTTGTTATGTCCATAATATTGAACACTTCGTAAATTTAGGAAATATTCAACTGCTGCCAAGCCGTCCTCATGTTTGATACACGTATACAGTGATTTAATGTCCAATGTTATCAATAAAAAATCATATATATCTTGCAATATACCTGTAAAGAAATAAAACACAAGGCAGTGTGTAGTTTCCTATGGGATTCATTCAACTGTTCCTCTTGATAGAAGAAGGTGTGCTGTAACAAGACACATGAAACTACCTGGATCACAATACACTCAGCAGGAACAAAATAACATCACTGACATGTTTGTGAGAGCAAGTTCCAAACTGTATAATAACATACCCTTCACAGACTCTTTTAGACTTCACAGGGGGATGAGGGTAGTCCGTACCGCTCACAAGAATACCCCTGTTAATAGGAGCCAGAGAAAACAGCACACCAATAAATCATACCAGCAACAATGTAATCATCACACCTTAGAATAAATGGAGTGCGTGGAACATTCACTTCATGCTTCCTTTTCCCATATCATCACACTCTAAATGTAAGGCTCCTTGGCCCAAGGAACTGTAGGACCTTTAAGTCCCGGTCAGCAGCAGAAATAATAAATCCTCCAATGTGAACGTCAATAACCCGCTCCCTGTTGACACACAGGCCAAGGTAAGCAGCAGATTCCGAGATCGGGGAAGTCAGAGGAGGATGCAAGGAATCACTAGGCTGAGGAGACCTCGTTCCTACCGCAAGAGCCTGTAACGACGGCTTGTCCAACGACAGGAAGTTCCGGAAAGCCAAGAACTAAGATTTCAGGAATAAGATTCTCGGTGAACGGGGCAGAGCACCCTTCCTCACCAGTGCAAAAACAGCGGAGTTCTTCCTTCGCTGCAAACAAAAAGGGAATTTCCGACTCAGTTCCTTAGTCCTTCCTTCATTTTCTAGGCATTCGTCATCACACCAACGTCGGTTATGGAGGGTTGTGGGAATCTGAGTCCCACAATGTTTCGTGTTCCCCTTATCTGTACAGGGATTAGATACTCTGCGCTGTAAGTTGAGGAGCCCAGGACTCATGGGGCGCGCTCGAGCAATTCGCAACAGACAGGTATGGATACACTCTACTAGCACATGCGGGATTCACATCAGATTCCAGAGGGGTGGGGATATTAGTTAGATCCTCCCTTCCATTTGTTCTGGGTAGACTTTGGCACGACCAATCAGGCAGATTTGTCGCACTGACTGGTACATGGGAAGGGTTGGTCCTTAAAATCTGTTTGTTATATATATATATATATATAAAAAACTGAAGCTTCATGCTAATACCCCACCCTGCATTGAGTGCATTACTATTGGACCTGCCATCAGGCGTTCTCCTAATGTGGTGGGTGGGGAGCATGAATGTCACCATTGACCCAGGATGGGATAGAGTATAAAGATCAGATATGGGACCTGGTACAGAGTTCTTACGAGCCTTTGTAGACTCAATGGGACCGGCAGATATATGGCATGTACACAAACCTGGATTGTGGCAATTTTCCCTTTACTCAGGAGTTCACAGAGGGTGTTCCCTTCTAGACCATCTGCTGACACAGACACACTAGTGTGGGTTTATTCCGGAATGCAACCCAAAAGGCGCAAGGTATTTCGGATCATTCGCCTATCAAGGCGCTGCTCCAGTGGCCCGGCAGAGTTAATACATTACCGCCCCAACTGGACCCCTTTCTCTTTCAGGATAAATAATCTAGGGGAAAAATACAGGAACGTATTCTAGTGCAATTAAAATCCCCCATGGTTACAAACTGGCCACCTCCCCAACCTCGCTTTTCCCTGGTGAACTAACCATTTCCATCTACAAAACTGGAAACATCCTGATTCAATCCTCAGAACACCACCTCACAATTTTTGAACTCCTCTTCAGCACTCTTTCTAACCAGTTGTCACTACCTACTCATCCCCCAACACCCTCTCAGTCACTTAACCCCTCTGAGCTCCCCACAGGTGCCACATCTCCCAACACTCTCCCTAACGACAATCCCCATACAGTCAATCAATCAATCAATCATACCTCATTCTAAAGCGCGCTCTACACCCGTGAGGGTCTCAAGGCGCTGAAGGGGGGGCGCTACTGGTCGAAGAGCCAGGTCTTGAGAAGTCTTCTGAAGGCCAGCAGGTCCTGGGTCTGTCGTAGGCTGTTAGGGAGAAGGTTCCAGGTCTTGGCGGCGAGGTAGGAGAAGGATCTGCCGGCGGTGGCTTTCCAGATACGAGGGACTGTGGCGAGGGCGAGGTTGGCTGAGCGGAGACTTCAGGTGGGGGTGTGGAAGCTGAGTCGGTTGTTGAGGTATGTGGGTCCGATGTTGTGTAGTGCTTTGTGTGCGTGGATGAGGAGTTTGAAGGTGATCCTCTTGTTGACGGGGAGCCAGTGCAGGCCTCTCAGGTGGGGTGTGATGTGGCTGTGTCGGGGGACGTCGAGGATCAGTCGTGCCGAGGCGTTCTGGATTCGTTGTAGTCGTCTCAGGAGCTTGGTTGTTGTTCCTGAGTAGAGGGCGTTTTCGTAGTCGAGTCTGCTGGTGATGAGGGCCTGGGCGACGGTTTTTCTCGTGTCGGTGGGGATCCATTTGAAGATCCTGCAGAGCATTCGGAGGGTGTTGAAGCAGGATGCGGAGACGGTGTTGACTTGCCTGATCATGGAGAGGGTGGAGTCGAGGATGACCCCCAGGTTGCGTGCGTGGTCTATGGGTTCCGGGGATGCGCCTAGCGATGTGGGCCACCAAGAGTCGTCACAGGCTGATTGGGTGGGTCCGAGGATGAGGACCTCCGTCTTGTCTGAATTCAGCTTCAGTCTGCTGTTCTTCATCCAGTCGGCTACGGCCTTCATTCCTCTGTGGAGGTTGGCTTTGGCGGTGTGGGGGTCTTCGGTGAGGGATATGATCAGCTGGGTGTCGTTGGCGTAGGAGATGATGTTGAGGTTGTGTTGTCTTGCGAAGTGGGCGAGCGGTGCCATGTAGATATTGAACAGCGTCGGGCTGAGGGAGGATCCCTGTGGGACGCCGCAGATGATCTTGGTGGTATTTGAGCGGAAGGGTGGGAGGCGGACGCTCTGGGTTCTGCCGGAGAGGAAGGATGTGGTCCAGGCCAGGGCCTTCTCTTGGATTCCGGCGTCGTGGAGGCGTGCTGATAGGGTGCGGTGGCAGACTGTGTCAAAGGCTGCTGATAGCTCCAAGAGGATGAGGGCGGCTGTCTCTCCTTTGTCCATCAGGATCCTGGTGTCGTCAGTGGGGCGATGAGGGCGGTCTCGGTGCTGTGGTTGCTGAGGAAAACGGATTGGGAGGGGTCCAGTATGTTGTTGTCTTCGAGGTAGCGGATTAGCTGTTTGTTGACAATATTCTCTGTCACTTTTGCCGGGAACGGGAGCAGGGAGATGGGCCGGACGTTCTTGTGGTCTTTGGAGTCCGCCTTGGGCTTCTTCAGAAGGGCGTTGATCTCGGCGTGCTTCCAGCTTTCCGGGAAGGTTGCTGTCTCGAAGGAGCAGTTGATTGTTTTCCGGAGGTGGGGCGCGATGGTTGTGCTGGCTTTGTTGAAGACGTGGTGAGGGCAGGGGTCAGATGGGGGTCCGGAGTGGATGGAGTTCATGGTTTTGATGGTGTCTTCGTCGCTGACGCTGGACCAGGCGGTCAGGTGGCAGGTGGTCGCAGGGGTGGTGGACTCGATGGTGGGTGCGGGGGTGTCAGAGTTAAAGCTGTCGTGGATGTCGGTGATCTTGCGGTGAAAGAAGGTGGCCAGGGAGTCGCACAGGTCTTGTGATGGTGGGATGTCGTTGGTGTTGGAGCTGGGGTTGGAGAGTTCTTTTACGATGCTGAAGAGCTCTTTTGTGTTGTGTGCGTTGTTGTCTAGGTGGTCCTGATAAGTTGGTGGTGTCTGCGGGTGGTGCTCTTGTGGGCTGTGTGGTTGTCTGGTGTTCGGTTGGGGAGCCATTTCTTCTCCAGCTACCGGCAGGTGCGCTTGGAGGTCCGGAGGCCTTCGGTGAACCAGGCGGCTTTCTTGTTGGTGTGGTTGGTTGTGGAGGTCTTGAGGGGGACGAGGGTGTCGGCGCAGTCGTTGATCCACAGTTTGAGGTTGGTCGCGGTGGTGTCTGGGTCGGTGGGGTCGGCGGGTGGTCTCAGGGCGAGGGTGGCAGTGAGTTGGTCCTTGGTGACCTTGCCCCAGCAGTGACGTGGTAGCTGTTGGGTGCGGTGGTGTGTGGTGGGTTTCCTGAAGGTGAAGTGGACGCATCTGTGGTCGGTCCAGTGGGGTTCGGTGGTGTGGTTGGAGGAGCCATTCTTCGCTCCTGCCCTGAGTGGTCGCTCCCCTGTCTCTGTGCTGAGACGTGGTATCGTTACGCTGCATTGTGACAAAGTTTGTTTTAATAGCGCCTGGAATTTACTTGCGTTTAGATTGCTTGGTCGCTGCTTTGCTGGCTTGCTCTGAAATTGACCTGCACATTATTTCAGCGATATCCCCCGGCGCCCTGCTCTGCTCTCCCCTCCATTTTGTTTTTGTTGTTGTTGTGCTCCGTTCCCTTGAGCCCGCCCCGCCTCCCAGCTGAGCCGCCCTCGCCCCTCCCCCTTCACCATCCATATATGACCGTTGCATTTGCGCGCAGCGTCCGCGCCCAATCCGCGCCGAAGGTGCGCCAAAGTTAAGCCCGTCTACGCCCGTCCGCGCCTGGACCGCGCCCAGCGCCAGAGCCCCTGGTCCTCGTAATATCCACCCCCCACCCCCCGCATTACTTACGATGCCACCACCCTCCTAGCCCTCAACCCCAGCCGTTCCCCAAACTGCGTCCAAGCCGCCCCTGGACACACCCATGGACCCTTTTCCTGTGACTCCTGCAAGTTCGACAGCACCAAGAACAACTCCTCTTCTACGATCTCACAACAGATAGCCGACACCAACAACCTACAATGCATCCTGCTCAACACCCGCTCGGTCCACAGGCACGCCATTGACCTCTGGAATCTACTAGACACCATCTCTCCGGACGTCGCCTTCCTAACAGAAACATGGATGAACGCCGCATCAGCCCCAGACATCACCATTGCCATCCCGGAAGGATATAAGATCATTCGCAAGGATCGCACAGGCCACACAGGTGGAGGCATCGCTATCGTCCATAAGAAATCCCTCCGTATCTCAACCACCTCAGACATCAATCTCGCCAATTCTGAACACCTTCACTTCCAAATCCACATCGACCCCAAGACCACACTCAGAGGCACCCTCCTCTACAGGCCACCAGGACCCCGCGCACAATTTAGTGAAGACATCACGGACTTCATCACTCCACACGCGCTCCCCTCCAAGGACTACATCCTTTTGGGAGACCTCAACTTTCACCTTGAAAAGAACAACGACCGCAACACCACCACCCTTTCGGACAACCTCGCCAACCTCGGACTTAAACAGCTTGTCACTACCCCCACCCACATCGCAGGTCACACACTCGACCCTATCTTCACCTCCAGCAAACATGTCTCCTTCAGCCACACCACAGCTCTCCTTTGGACTGACCACAGCTGTGTTCACTTTACCTACAACAAGCCCACATCCAACAACCATCCTCAACCTACTCTGCAAAGAAACTGGAACAAAATCACCATCGACCAGATCTCCTCTTTGCTTCTTCAAAACCCCCCAGCCCACTCCTCAAACCCAGACCAAGCAGCCACCAACTTCACCCAATGGCTATCCAACAGCGCCGACATCCTAGCACCACTGAAAAAACGACAAATCAAAGTAAGCAGCAAGAAGGCCTCCTGGTTCAACGATGACCTTAAGAAATCCAAGAAACTCTGTCGCTCCCTTGAGAAGGCCTGGAAAAAAGACCCAACAACCAGCACCAAGGACGCCTTCAAAAACGCCACCCGCATACACCAACTAATTCGGAATGCCAAGAAAGCCGCTTTCAAGGACAGACTGGATAACAACGCCCACAACAGCAAGGAATTATTCAACATCGTCAAGGAATATACCAACCCTTCAGCCAACTCCAACGACATCACCCCCTCTCAAGCCCACTGCGACTCCCTAGCCTCATTCTTCCACAACAAAATTGCAGACATCCACAACAGCTTCGACAACCGACCCGAAGACCAACCCTCCCAACCCCCTGCAGGACCCCCACCCCCCCTGAACATCCTCAATGACTGGAAGCCAATCTCCACTGAGGACACCATCCGTCTGATGAACTCTATCCACTCAGGATCCCCCACAGACCCATGCCCTCACCACATCTTTAACAAAGCAGACTCCATTATTGCACCGCACCTCCGAGACGTCATCAACGGTTCCCTCAACTCCGCTATCTTCCCGGAAAGCTGGAAACATGCCGAACTCAGCGCCCTCCTGAAGAAACCCACAGCTGACCCCACCGAACTCAAAAACTACCGCCCTATCTCACTCCTTCCATTCCCGGCCAAAGTCATCGAGAAAGCGATCAATAACCAGCTCGCCGCATTCCTCGAAACCAACAAATCCCTCGACTCCTCACAATCCGGCTTCCGAGCCAAGCACAGCACTGAAACCGCCCTCATCGCAGCAACAGACGACATTCGAACTCTTCTGGACAATGGAGACACAGTCGCCCTTATCCTCCTCGACCTCTCCGCAGCCTTCGACACGGTCTGTCATAGCACCCTTTTACAACGCCTCAGAAACATCGGAATCCAAGGAAAAGCACTGGAATGGATCACCTCGTTCCTCACCGGAAGAACCCAGAGAGTCCGCCTTCCACCATTCAAGTCAGAAGCCACTGAAGTCATCTGCGGCGTACCACAAGGATCTTCACTCAGCCCCACCCTCTTCAACGTATACATGAGCCCCCTCGCGGTCATTGCACGTCAACACAACCTCAACATCATCTCCTACGCCGACGACACTCAACTGATCCTATCACTCACCAGAGACCCTAACACTGCCAAAACCAACCTGCATGAAGGAATGAAAGAAGTAGCCGAATGGATGAAGCACAGCCGTCTGAAACTGAACTCAGACAAAACAGAAGTCCTCATCCTAGGCACCTCCCCCTCCGCCTGGGATGACTCTTGGTGGCCAGAGGCCCTCGGAAAAGCACCCATTCCAACGGACCACGCACGGAACCTGGGCGTCATCCTGGATTCCTCACTCTCGATGAACAGACAAGTCAACGCCGTCTCCTCATCTTGCTTCAACATCCTTCGCATGCTCAAAAAAACATTTCGCTGGATCCCCACCGAAACTAGAAAAACAGTCACCCACGCTTTGGTCACGAGCGGACTGGACTACGGAAACACCCTCTACGCCGGTACCACCGCAAAACTCCAGAATAAACTCCAACGCATCCAGAACGCCTCAGCCAGGCTCATATTAGACATCCCGCGTAAAGAACACATCTCTGGTCACCTGAAAAACCTCCACTGGCTCCCCATCAATAAGAGGATTACTTTCCGGCTCCTAACCCACGCACACAAAGCACTCTACGAAATCGGACCCGAATGCCTCAACACACGACTTTCCTTCTACACCCCCTCCCGCCAGCTACGATCCTCCAACCAAGCCCTTGCCACTGTACCTCGCATCAACAAAACCACCATGGGAGGTAGATCCTTCTCCTACCTGGCAGCTAAAACCTGGAACTCACTTCCCAATCACCTTCGCCTTACTCAGAACCACCTAGCATTCAGAAAGCAACTCAAAACGTGGTTATTTGACAAGTAACTCCCCACCCTTCCTCAAGCGCCTTGAGACCCTATGGGTATGTAGCGCGCTATATAAATCTTCTTGACTTGACTTGACCTGACTTGACGTGGGGGCTTGTGGAGAAGATGGGGTCCAGCGTGTGTCCGGTGGCGTGGGTGGGTGGGTGTCGTCACGAGCTGTTTGAGTCCGAGGTTGTCGATCAAAGCAGAGGAGTTGGCGTCGTTGTTGTTCTCGAGGTGGCAGTTCAGGTCCCCGAGGAGGATGTAGTCCTTGGAGGCGAGGGCGTGGGTGCTGACGATCTTGTAGCCCTGTGGAATGGCTATGGCGATGTCTGGTGCTGAGGTGGCATTCAGCCAGGTCTCCCTCAGGAAGGCAACGTCGGGTGCGATGGAGTCTAGGAGGTCCCAGAGTTCAATGGCGTGCTTGCGAGCGGAGCGGGTGTTGAGAAGGATGCAACGGAGGTGGTTGGGTTCTCTGACGGTGGTTTGGTGGGCTGGATGCTGGTGAATCTGCAGTTCCGGCAGGCGAAGGGACCTTGTGTGCGCTTCGGGGTGGTCTGGTCCGGCGTTGAGTGCGTGGAGGGTGCTGGAGTCGTAGTGCAGTCTGGCGTTGTGGGGGGCGTGGGGTCCAGGGTTTCTGGCACTGGGCGCGGACGGGCGCAGACAGGCTTGCCTTTGGTGCGCCAGCAGCGCGCCCGCTGCGCGCTTTCGCGCGGCGTCCTCCATAAGAGGCGAAGTGGGAGGGAGGAGCAGCTGGGAGGCGGGAACGGGGCGGCCAATGGGCAGGGAGACAAACGGCAAAGGGGGCGGGGCCGCAGGGGAGCCGCGGCGGGGGGCGGGCGGGGCTTAGAGGGCAGTGGCGAGAGAGGAGCGTCTAAGCAGAGACACCAAAACGGCAAAAAAGAAAAAGGCAAGTTACCAGGACAAGATTGGGAGAAAATACAAAAGAGAATATCAGTGCAGCCAAGCAGTCACCAGGGCCGGCGAAACCTCTGCAGCAGCGGGAGCGAGAGGGACACGAGACACTGGCACTCTGGAGGAGCCGTGCGGCGTGGGGAGTTACCCGAGGTCAGGCCATACACCAACTCCTTCTCTGTCTCCCTCACTTTAACTTTCCCCTGCCTCAATCCTATCTCCTCTCCCCTCACCAACCCCCTCCCCCACTCACTCCCAACTCCCCTCCGCCTCCCTGAAACAAACTCCACTCCCCTACGACCCTCCTATCCGTAATAAAACATCCCTCGCCTTAACTCCTATTCTACACACCTCACAGGAACCATCCCCCCTACTCCTCCAATACATCCCGCCAAACCCCCATGTCCCCAAATGTCAATCCTCTTACAACACCCTATCACCTCCCGAGCATCCCTCCCTCCCCCTAAACCATCCCATAACGACCAATACACCTCATGTCCTTACCCCATCCTCTACAAACAACACCTCCTCTCATGACATAGCTACCACATCCCCTTCACACTCCCCCCCCATACCTCCTCCCTCCCAGCCAGTCTATCGCACGCCACGACCATCACTCCATCCCAACACCGGGCCACTTCCCTCTCCCCTCCCCTGACCTCCCCCACTCCTCCATCTAACACAAAACCACCCACTGTATCCAACTCTGGCGAACCGCCTACTCCAAGCTGTCAACCCTCTCTCAATAGCCACTCAGTCCCTAACTCCCCCTCCACTCCAACACTCCCACCTCCCTCCTCGTCAACCTCAGCCAGACACTTCGTAACCTGGACCACAAGCTCTCTACCCTAACTACTGAACTTACCCTACTCAGGAAAGATTTCAATCGGCTCAAATTCTACAAACCCACTGCCCGCCCCTCTTGGCCCTCCCCCACAGGTGGTAACCATCGCAAACACTCTTATCCCAAATATTGGTTAACAACGCCTCTCCTCACCCATTCTCACAGACCCCTCCGAACCTCGAACACCTACTCCGCCCTCGATCTCTCTGCCCTCTGCAACGCCTACCTTAACAACCACCCAACTAAAGATCTTTCCCCCTCTCACTTCAATATGCCAGTTATCTTGGGAACCAGCAGAATCCCAGAGCCTCCTAGCTCCCCCAGACCACCCAGTCAACTCACCATCATTCAATTACTCCCCGCCCCTATCACCAACCCCAAGCCACTTTCCTGCATGCTCGTAAACTGCCGCTCGGCTGTCCGGCATGTGACCGAAATCTCAGAAACCATTCTTTTCGAAGATGCCGACATCGCCTTCCTCACTGAAACCTGGCTTGAAGACCATTCTACACTCATCATTGACCTTCTGGCCCCCCCTGGCTACTCTATTCTCAGAAGAGATAGACCAGGAAAAATAGAGGGTGGTCTAGCTATTATTTATAAAGAAAAACTACAACTCTCCCCAATTAATAACACTGACTTCACAACCTTTGAATACCTAGGAGCCGAACTTAAAATGTAAAACTTCCCCCCAATACAACTTCATAACATCTACCACCCTCCTGGTGAACCCCTTCCTTTGCCGAAGGGCTATCGGACCTTCTAACTAAATCGCATCTTTCTAACTCCAAAAATCTCTTCCTAGGAGATCTTAACCTTCACTGGAATGAACCTGATGATCTGACAATCAATCTTCTCAATAACCTTCTTGAGATTAGCGACCTCAAGCAACTTTGCCACTCTCCCACCCACTCCAAAGGAGCTATTCTAGACACCATCATCTCCAACCCTAATCTGACATCCTTATCCAACATCATCCCTATCGACTGGTCTGACCACCATCTCATTCTGTTCATGATCTCCCTTCCAGCCCCACCGCCACTATAAAAACCAATAAAACTACAATTGTGACCTGAAATCTTAAGCAAATTCTCCCCCCGGCGCACTGGAACATAAACTCCAATCCCAACTCAGTCGCACTCCCCCCTCCTTAAATGCAAATTAACTCACTGAGCACTTTAAAAAAACTGTCTCTGAAGTTTTAGACCAACTTGCCCCTCTAAAAACTAAAACGTTAAAAAATGCCCCCTCTAAATCGTAGTTCACCCTAGACCTTAATAAAGAAAGACGCTCCCTGAGACTGGCTGAAAGAACATGTAGACAACACCCTTCCCCATCCCATCTTGCTCTCCTTAGAACTGCACGATCCTCCTACAAAAAACACATTTTCTCTGAAAAAGTGCCTTACTTTCGTCTTCAACTATCTCGCGCTAACAACAGACCCAGAGAACTGTTCAACATTATTAGAAATCAAACCTCCCCTGCTCACCTTAACCCTGTGGCCTCCACTAACAAAGGTGAAGAAATTGCCAACTTTTTCAGTGAAAAAAATGCAAAAATTGACCGTGCTTTCCTCGATACTCAACCCTCTCTCACCCCCCAACTTCCCCTTAATACCACTCCCCATCCACCACTCCCCTTAAAAACACCCATGACTCCCTCATTCCTCCTCCCTTTCGCATACCCCTCCTGAAACCCTCCCCACTATCATACCGCTAAAAAATAACGCCTCATGGCATAACTTCCACTCTGTCTCTGAACTGGAAGTCTTCAACATTCTAGCCAAACTCAAACCGTCCTCCCACATACACTTGTCCCTTCTGCACTTGTCCAAGATCTCAAACACGTCATTGTCCCTCACTGGACCAACATCATTAATGCCTCCCTCTCAACAGGGAATGTCCCCATCTCACTCCAACTCGAACAAATCACTCCCATCCCCAAAAATCCAAAGGCGGACCCCAATGACCCTAACAATCTCCGTCCTATCTCCAACCTCCCCCTCCTCTCCAAAGCCCTGGAAAAGTGCTCCCTACTCCAACTGGACAAACCCCCTTCAATCTGGCTTCCGCAAAGGTTGCAGCACTGAAACTGCACTGCTCAACATAGTCGATGATATTCACTTAGCCCTGGACAAAGGTGAAGCCTGCCTACTCATCCTTCTTGACCTCACCGCTGCATTTGACACAGTTTACCACCCAAACTTACTCAATACCCTCAAAAATCACTTCGGCCTCAATGGCACTGTCCTGAACTGGTTCACCTCCTACTTCCAACATAGAACCCAACAAATTAAAATTCAAAATTGCCTCTAGCTCAACCACTGTCTCCGTTCCTCAAGGATCCATCCTCTCTCCTGCCCTTTTCAACCGGAACCCCTTACACTTATACTTCACCAGGCAAAAATCAACTATCACCTGTACGCTGACGACACCCAACTGTACTATAAAATAAAATCCCAGGCCGATATCCTGCACCTTAACACTGCTTTAACCAAGATCCAACCCTGGTTCCACAACAACCATCTTAAACTCAACCCTAACAAAACTGAGATCATCCTCTTCTCTCACAAAAACAACCCTCTCCCCATTCAAACATGGATCGCTGACCTTAATGCCCTTAACTGCTCTCTCTCCCTCACCGAATCTGTCAAATCACTCGGCATCACAGTCAGCAATAAACTCACACTTAACTCACATGTACAGAACTCCGCAAAAAGCGCACTCTTCACACTCCGGCATCTCAAAAAAATCGAACCTTTTATTCCAGCGGAAGATTTCAAATTAATTATCCAATCTCTTGACCTATCCAAAATCGACTACGGAAATGCCCTTCTCTCTGGTACTCCCAAAATCCACCTTGCCCCCATCAAATCCGTCCTCAACCTCGCTGCTAGACTAACAACAAACTGTAAACGCTCTGACCACATCTCCCCTGCCCTCAAGACCCTCAAATGGCTTCCCATCAAAGGCAAATCCTCTTATAAAATTGCCTGTATCACACACAAAGCCCTCTATCAGAAGACTCCAACATACCTCTCAACTAAACTCAAAAAAGCTGGCTGTGCCCGAACGCTGAGAAGCACCAATACTCTTCTTCTCATACCCCCCCTACTCAAAAAATCCACTTCGAAATCCTGATCCTTCTCTGGCAAGGCCCCATCCATATGGAACGCCCTCCCCATAGAACTTCGTTGCAACCCCATCTATACCAGCTTCAAAAGAAACCTAAAAATTCACGTTCTCACTGAATTCTGGGGAAATTAAATCCCTGATCCCCTTTCTGACTACTATCCCTCCCCCCTCCTTAAGCAACTCCGCCAACACCCCACACTCACCTACCCCCCTCTTGACAGCCCCTCACCCTCCCTTTCTCATTATACCCCAGACACACCCTTTGAGTCCCCCTTGGCATACTGTAACATTTCTAAAACAACACTGTGGTTCCTTCTATGGGTTTCCTGTTTATCCCATATCTATTTTTTTCCACCATGTACCCCAAACTGTTTCCTTTTATTTTATTTTGTATGATCTCCTGTATAATCTGTTTTGTTTAGTTCTATGATTGTTTCTCTTTTTTATTTCCATTGCTGATGTAAAGCGCTCTGATACCCTCGGGTGGAGCTAGCGCTAATTAAAACCTTCAAAATAAACGTAAGGAACAATAGAACCAAGAAAATGTGTGGACGGTCAGCTCAGCATGTGCTTTATGGGAGGCCTATTAAACAGTGATGAGGGGTTATGCCTGAGCTCTGACTGGGAGGAGGAGGAAGGAACAAACACTAAAATATGAGGCCCAGGAAAAAGATTGTTGGGCTCAAAGCAACGGTACTTAGTGGCAATGTCCCTGATCCCCTTATTAGTCATCAAATCAGGTTAAAGCAACAGGAAAGGAAATAAGGGATATATCAGAAGATAGGGCTCAAGCGCCAGCAAGAGCAATGCAAAGATGACTTAATGATGTGGGCGATAAGCCAATGAAATGATAGCCTGGTTGGAGAAAAGAGACAGGCGACGGAACTAAGGGCACGAGACAGTCATGTCAACTATGCTTTTTACGTTGGTTGGCGCCGGAGTCCCTAGTTGCATGGGTCCGACATGACCCTTTGTCGCAGGCATAATGGGAGAGGGTGGCTTGGAGGAGAAAATCATATTGTATGCTGATGACTTGTTACTGGATGCCATGCGCCCCCGTTTTACTGTTGGCAAGTTGCTCCACATACTCCAACTTTTCGGCAGTTACTCTGGGTACCAAATCAACTGTGGCAAATTCCTCCTGTTCCTCCTGTTGGGAACTGCTCTGTCCCTTCCGATGTGCGGAAAATACCTTAAAGTAAAGGATAAGTTTAAATACCTTGGCATACTAATAGCCAGGAATGTTCAAAATGATGACATTGCCTCGTTTATTACATGTCCTACAGAATACCCCCTACAGAATACCAGTTGATTACTTTCATAAGGTGGCTAATGAAAAACAAAAACTTTAATGGAATGAAGATAGCTCCAGGAGTTACAGAGCGGAGTATAGCAGAAAATACTACTGGGCTGCCTAACTGGTCACAATTAATGACTGGGTGTTTAAAGGACAGGGGGAACCGGCATACACAGTCGACTCCATGGGACAGCAGGGATACCCAGCAGTGCTATACAGCAAACAGTTAGAACAGCAGTTTCTGCCAGACACACAAACAATTGTTTGAGCCTGGTGAGAGGCCACAAAATTCCTCGTATGGGGAGACAAGGTGACAGTGAGGACTCCACTGTGAGGATAGTGAACTCTTAAAGGAGACGAGGAACCTGAAGGAATTCCGTAAATGGAGCCTGCTTGGGATAGATCACCTTGGGGATGTCTGAAGGGGCCAGGCCAATATTTCCTTTGAAGATCTACAAGCAGAATACCAGATGTCTGCAGCAGAAAGGTTCCGCTAGTTACAGGTGCAGGTTCATATCCTCGAGGGCAAGCAGCTGCCAGATATACACCTCTGGAAGACCGGTTCGTGCTAGACCCAATGCAAGATAACCACCGTCTTGATATAACTAAAGATTATAAATAACACACCTGACACACTGGGCACCTTGCGGGAGGGAATGGGAGGCAGACGTGGGAATGCTGGGGGACGATGATTGGATGGAGTCTCAGGGAGGTTGCTATAAGGGAACATTTCCGCCAGATACAACTCCAAGTTCTTCGTAGATCCTCCTCCTCCAGAACCCTTATGCTCCAACTTGGCCATTGTGGCACCGACCAATGCGCCAGGGGGTGTCAAGAGGTGGGCTAATTTTTCCTAGTTCTGTGGACCTGTCCAAAAATCCAACGATATTGGGGAAAGATAACACGAGTTATGTCTGAAGTAGTAGGCCAGACTATCCCACTGGAGGGTAGATGGCACCTGCTGTGTGCGACTGGGGAAGCAGCATGGCCGAAATATCTTAAGACATGGCTGATGGTTGTGGCCGCAGTAGCTGAAAGGAATGTAGCTAGTACCTGGGGGTGGAGCAATCCCAGCAGGTGGTAGATTGGAAGACCGATTTAGACTAGTGCTGTGCAGTAGAAAAAGTAGTATTCCAGAGCTGGGATTGCCCACGAAAATGGGAAAAGGTATGGGGCCAGTAGGTGGTGTAGAGGAGTTACTAAGGGCCCTTCTTTAAGGACCATGAGAATGGGCCAGTGAGTTAGGGATTAGCTACATTAGGCATGGTTATAGACGTCAACAATATTGATGTTGGTTTATATTCATAATGAGTCTTTGGGGCAAATGTAAAGGTGGGATCTCCTGTACTCTGTGTCGTTCAGTTCTAATGTATATTCACTTCTATGCTGCTGGGTATATATTTAATAAAAATGTATATTTTTAAAAAGCATACTGGCAATCACTTCACCTTGAGACAATCATACCTCTTATTTGCTACTCAGTGTCATGTGAAAGTAAGAGCCTTCAGAGCTGTGCTCTATTTTCTCTTTGGCAGTTGGATTGTCTTTTTTTTTTGTCTCAATTTTTTATTGAAACAGAATCTTACAGTGTACGCACAGTTTGGGACAAAAGTGTATAAGCGATGCAATTTAGGTAGAGGGGAGAAGAGGGTATGGGGAAACGGTATGTTACACATAGAACGAATAAAACCAACTTTCACAGTGCTGTGTATCTCCCTAGGCAGCAGAAAGTGTTGAAAGCCATCGGGCTTGGTCGCTGTAGAGAGAGGAGGCGAAGGGTAGGAGCTGCCAGTTGGATTTTTTTTAATTATCTTTCACCATTGATAAGAATATCATTGATGACAGTAACATGGAGTATGACACCATCAGTGACTGCGCCACGGATAGCATGCAAAATGAAGGTGACACTGGAAAAGTTCTCTCTATGGGCTGCTTTCTTTCAGATACTTCTCCAAACAAAGCACCTCTAGAGCTACTAGGAACAAAGCGCTAGTCTCCAGCAATTAAACACGTACCTCAGAAAGCTGTATTTTCAAAGGTTCAACCTGCATGAAGTACTGCAACTGCTCTAGTAGTGGAGTTTTATGGTGTCACTATGGTTCCAAAATACATATTGCCATATCCCAATCAATCCCACGGTAGAGCAGGCTCTCATGGTTTGACATAGCCAGATGGTGCCACCACGTCATGGTCATGCATGTCTCCCTGACGTATTCTCTGAGGGTATTCCCCAATATGCATGACCCCATTGCTGTTCTTCATACATTGACAAGAACGCTTGGTGTTTCCATATTTTTCAACAACGCACTCATCATAGGAAAATCTTACTTGGCAACCAAAAAGTTCTTGACATTCTGTTTGATGGTTGTTCATAATTTGAGCTCATTTCTGAAATCCAACACATATTGCCTCACCCCTTCCACCTATATTCAGTTCCTGGAAGCAGTCCTGTAGATGAGACCAAGGAAGCATATCAATCAAGTGGAAAAATGCACAGATTTCAGACATTGGTAAGGCTGGTTCAGACGATCTCTCATTTTTCAAATCCATGTTGAGCATATCATCATCCTTTGTCTCTCATTCCAAACTGTTGACTACAGAGGCACCCTTTGCAAGACCAATTAGATACTCACAGGGTGCAAAATATTGGATCCTTTGACAACATAAGATTAACACCAACAATTTAACCAGCACTCCCCTGGTGGCTGTTTTAGGCCAACAGTACAGTAGGCCTAACCTTATAGGGACAAGCTCAATTCTTCATAATTACAGAGGCATCTATTCAAGACTGGAGAGAACAATTTGGGTGCTGAAGTCTTTTCTGCTGTGTAATGTCTTAATGTGGGTAGTTATTGATTACTGCTACTGATGCTGACTGTCTTCATGAAGCAGGAGGAAAGGTGGGGGGGGGGGAAGGTGGGGTGTTTAATATATGAACTTGCCCAACAAAGGTCCCTGGCATTCTCGGTCTCTGTCATCAACCACCCCACGTCTGTATCGGCCTCCACCTTACTCTGCTAAATTATTTTGCCTGTGCACGTGTGAGGGGGACTGGGATCATAGGACAAGTCAGTGGACTAGCTGTTGATTCTTGTGAGTGCTCCCCGCACGCAACATCGGAGGCCCGCTCCCCTCCCGACAGGTGTCTTGAATGCCCTGGAGTATTGCATCCCACGTGCTTGCACTTGGGAATTTGTGAAGTCTAGAGCATCCTCACTGCACAAAGTCACAGTTTCTGCCTGCGCCCAGTTTGTGAACGAGCACAACCATGCTTCCAGGGGTGAGGGCTCCGAGCGCTACCAACTTTTAGTGCTCAAGCGCTGCGCAGTAAGCAACCCTAGATCTATGAACCTAGATGTCACTTTGTGTTTTTTGGATCTACGATAGAGGCCTAAAAGGCACTCTTCCCAAGTGTTCTCCACTGCATGTTCAGTGCAGTCCACCAGGTGAGTAATAACTGCAAGCCAGTAGGCAATGACAGCGGTGCAGCTCCACCAACGTATGGATTAGGTCTGCAATCGCCAGGGGCACCTAGGACAAAGAGCTTCCGCTGGCTGAAAGTATTTGTTTATCTTGTCTGGCGTAAGGTATGCTCTGTGTACTATGTAGTACTGAATGAGGCAGAATCTGGCATTTCTGGGTACAAATACGGGCCCTTCCAAGATGTTTGCCCATTCTCCGTCGGAACTTGGACGGTGAAGATCAGCGTCCCTGTGACGTCTGAGGGATGTCAAGTTCTGTCCTGCGTGTGTGTGCAAAGATTCAGGGAACCACCTTCTGAAATGTCTCCCTGTGCTCATCACGTGAATATACTGAATAGTGAGTTGTGTTGTGGGCTCCTGTCTCACATCGCGCCACAGCGTCCGAAATGTCTTGGCCAGGAAGGTATGGAGCAGGAACTGCCCTCATGTCAAGCCGTCCTCAGTCACCAATACAGCAAAGGGTGTTAATTGTCCGTCATGATAGAGGTCATCCAATGTTTGAACCTCCCCCCAGGCGGAAGGCTCCACCCTGGTAATGCCACATCATTCTCACAGTGTGCCCAGTAGAGGCAAAGCGGGTGCTTAGGGAATAATGGCACTAGTGAGGTATAGGCTACGCTTGAAGCATCTGTAAACCACCGCCAGCATCAGCTGATCGGGCACTACACCCTTTTACCCGGGATGAAATTGCCACAAGATAGATGAGCGTCGATGCTTGCCGATGTGTGGCCGTGTCTCCCAAATACTGCCCGCTGACCCATTTGGCCACCTATTACAGCTGCGCTGCTAGGTATTAGTGTTCCATATTAGGAACAGCGAGTCCCCCCCCCCACCCACCGCACGCTGTCATCAATAATAACCAGTGCTGGATCCGGGACAGTCAGGTCACATGGGTACAGACACGATTTTGCCCAATTTACGTGCAGACCGGAAAGACCTGCGAAGTCAGCTGTTTTCCCGACATCTTCGCAGGGTTCCCTTATGTCTTTAACATAGAGAAGGAGCCATCAGTGTACAGAAAAAACTGAGTGTTCTCTGTCTCCCAATGGAATCCTCCAATCCACTCCACCTCGTCAGAGGGCCAAAGCCAGTGGTTCTATAGCCAGGGAGAACAATAATGGGGATAACTGGCACTCCTGCCCTGACCACTGGTCACCAGTCCAGACATATACGGGCGCATATTAACCCCGTGGGTCTACAGAAGTCTGATCAAGAAAGCGATCGCCCAGACCGTATCGAGCCAAGGCAGTAAATAAGTATTCCCACTCCAATGTGTCAAACACCTTCTCCAAGTACAGCATCATGCACCCCAAGTGTGGTCAGCGTTCCATTGAGTATCTGGCCACACAAAAGAAGCGGCGTAAGTTGAGGGATGTGCTGCCAGATAGCACAAATGCATTTTGGTTGGCATGCACTAATGGTGATCAGCGGGGCCAGGCGATCTGCCAGTATTTTAGCCAGAATTTTGTAGTCGTTGTTTAGGAGTGCTAATGGGCGGTAGGAACCTAGCAAGTCATGGTCTCTATCCGGCTTGGGTAATGAGACTAGTAGGGACTCCCGGAGTGACTCCGAAGGTAACAATGCCTCCAATGATGCCTTATCCAGGGCCAGCAGGCGAGGAGCTAGCTCTAAGACGTAAGCTTTGTAATACTCCGCAGATAGGCACAGAATAGGTTGTTTTTTAATGCACATTGTATTTGATCTGTCATTTGCAGGTTGCAAGATAGAAGCAGAAGCCAGTATTTCAAGGTAAGTAGCAAATCTGTGGGGTGACTGCAAGATGTGCTCAACACTTGACAGATAGAAAAAGAAATAACAGTGGTAATGAACAAAGAATGAGAGGCTAATAGCGTGAGAAAACTAGAAAAAAAGGAAAGGAAATAAGACTACAACTAAAGAAAAATGGTCAGACGGAAAAGAAGAAAAGAATGGACCAAAATGGAAAGAAAGGCGGGAAGAAAAAGAATGGGAGGAAGGAAAAATATAGGGAAAGCAAGAAAAAGGAAGAGAGTGGGGAGACAGGAAAAGCAGTAGGGAGGAACTTCAAATTAGGAAGAAAAATAGGGGAAGAGAAGGAAAGCAGAAAAACAAAACAAAATAACAAAAACAAGGAAGGAAGGGCATTGAAAGGAAGGAGAGAAAATAGAATGGTGCATGTACAATATGGTGTAACCATGCCTCCATAGTTACAACTTATGAGAATTAATATAGGTTTGTGAATAGGGCCCCTTCAGTGTAGTATATGTTTGTAAAGCCGCTATGTCAGACAGGATCAACGCTGGTGAGAAGGACGGTTGTATTTGGTGTGGTCAGTATCCAGTCCTATGTGTCCTGCTTAGTCGCAATAAAGTGTTACTAGCACACTTATGTGTAGTGTATTTACTACACTTAACTGGCGACGACCGGAACTACCACAACTAGGTCTAGTTCTCACGTACCTCATGTATGCTCCTTGTTAGCCGCTACATATTTGTCCCGTCAGGTTCTTTACCATCAA
This sequence comes from Lissotriton helveticus, assembly GCF_964261635.1. NCBI lineage: Eukaryota > Metazoa > Chordata > Amphibia > Caudata > Salamandridae > Lissotriton > Lissotriton helveticus. Next base: position 773,548,730 of record NC_136057.1, read on the forward strand.
AACAGCTTTCATAGTGGCTATTTCATCTGCCTGAAGGGTGTGTGAGCTGCAGGTTTTATCATCCAAGCCTCCCTATCTCATGACATTCCCCGATAAGGTGATGCTTCGCACCGAGCCTCTTTTCTTCCTAAGGTGGTGACCCCATTCTATCTAGGTCATTTGGTCACGCTGTCCACCCTTTTTGCTCCTCCACATCCCTCTAAGGAAGATGAGCATCTCCATTGCCTGACCCTAAAAATGAGCATTATTGTTCTACCTTGACCGTACAAAAGAGTTCCACCTGGACCACCAACCCTTTGTGGGTTATATGGGATCAAAAAAGGGCTGTGCATTCCAGAAATTAACCGTTTTGCGCTGGGTTGTTACCTCTATCAAGATTTGCTATGCCCTGCCTAAGAGCAGCCTTCTAGGGCCCTATGAGCTCATTCTACCAGGGGGAAGGTTGCAACTACTGCGTTAGCTCGTGGAATGCCAGGCTCGAACATGAGCTTCACTGTACATATTTGTTAAACATTACTGCCTGGACAGTCCGGTCCGCAGGGATGGGCATTTCACCTGTTTGGCCCTGCAGGACTAGTAATTTTACTGCAACCAACCACCAGGAAGTATGGCTTGGGTATCTATTCAAAGGTAAGGAATCTGAAGCTAGAAGTCTCTATTTTGCTTGGTTGAATTACTATACATATAAAGAAATTGAAATTATACCGCACTAATAATATTAGTAGCTGTTAATGTGTTTTATTGAACATAAGTAGCTCTCAGTACAGAAAAGGTTGGAGACCCCGACTAGTCAGTTTACTTCATGGCTCTGTTCTTCTGACATGGAAAATATGAAAAGTTATTGCCATCGGCGTGCCTGAGTGGCACCTATTTAGGTGACTGCGACGTCACATCTGGCACCAAGGACGCCACGCAGAGATGAATAGAGCCACTCAACAGTGTGCAGGGGTAGTGCTCACACACAAGTTTCCATGAGAATTTCAAAGGTAAGGAATCTGCAGCTAGATATAGATATTGTCTCTACCAGATGCATTACTGAAGAGAAGTAATTTGTTTTTTACTTCCTCAAGTAAATCATCTTGATTTTCAGACATTTGGCCAGACATGCGAGACACAAAACCCGCCCCAGCATTCTTTTTTCCCGTAAGTGCTCCATTTTATATATGAAATCTGACATTCTCATTGAAATTTGGGCCAACCGAGATGACACATTGTCTATACCCACATTGATCAACACTTAAATTGGGCTTATGGTTACATTTATTAGTAATTTCTTTCCCCCAAATGAATTTACGAAAATATTCAAATTCCCCTGCGCACCCTAAACCTTCTCACTCTATCATTGCATACCTTTCTTCTGCCAGAGAAAGAGACCTTGAAGCGTACTCAACAAATATTTCCTTCCCTTGGTCAAATTAGAACCCTCGATGGTTTAAATCTTCAGGGATTGTAAGTGAAAAGCAAAGTATTATGATGATAACCAATTTGTTGTCCCTAGATTTAAGCGAGTACGTCTGGGTGGATGCTCGTTTTCTTATTTGGCCCCAGTCCTATGGAACTCTCTACCACTCAAACTTCGTCTGGAATCAAGCTACCTCCAATTCCGAATGCTAGTATCTCGGTTGGACCTCCCTCATCTGCTGTTGACTGCGAAGCGCCAGGACACCTCTGCTTTAGGTAGCTGTTGCACTCTACAAATGCTATTATTATTATTAATCCTAAAAGAATAGCGTTGTATGAATCTGGCAAAATTACTAATGGCAGTAACAAGATGGCATGGTTGGCTCATGAGGCAGTGCAAAAAAAAAGTCAAGTAGAGGGAAGTGTGGAGTAGAAAGGAAGGTATCATCTAGATGCTCTGATAAGTGTTGTAGTCAGATGAGGGTTGGTAATGTTCTTTTTCAATTTAGGATTTTTCCCTAAATCCTATCAGTGTGTACCCCTACGATCTCAAATGCTGTATCATGATTCTTTGTCATAAGATGAGGCTGAATTGTTCATGCTGTCCTGTGAGTTCATATCGCCCTTCTCTTTTGCCTGTACCTTTTTATAATTCTGCTTTATAAAAATGTTTTGAACAGTGTGGAAAAGGTACTGTGAAAAGTGTGAACTTATTTTACTTTCTTTACATTTATATTGCATTTATAATACCATTTCATTTATATTGCATTTAACAAAAAGGCCATGTTAAATTGCAGCATTTTTATATACCCATGTTATTCTTAGGCCTATACTGTACGTGTGCTTCTGACATATTCAGCCTCTTTTTGTTTACTGACACTTGTCCGTGAGAATTCACAAATGACTAGCTCAAAACGAGCTCCAAGTGTATTTTATGTGTATCTTTTCAAGGTCCTCTTGGTGCTTGTTTGTGAGATAGCCCGGCACCTGCCAAGACTACCACTGTCGGTGTTCCAGTTTGTCAGGTGCATCTCTTCAATTGCTGTCTTTTTGATGAGGATGCATACAAAGTATTGAATTTTGATAGGGGTTATCATACCATGCTCATTGACCTGGGAAGTAAACGCTGTCTGTGAGTGCTTATTTCTGCTTTCATAAACATCTTTTTAGACTTCATGTATGCATGAGGACATTGATTTTCTTTCACAAAACAAGTGTAGTGGAAATTCCATGGTTTACCAGCCACCATGGGTACAGTGTTTAGGCATGATTACTTGCCTTAGGTTTGTCTGTCCCCTTCACTTGGGTATGCTTCTAATTGCATCTGCACTGCGCTTTTCAGTGCAGCTCCTTCAAATGACAACTAGAGTATACCTTACAAATGCAGAGTGAAGATCAAAAAGACGATTTATCCTCTTCAAGAAACTGCCTCTGATAGATTGACTTCTCATTCCTTGTGCTACCGATACCTCCTTTTCCTGTCTCCTCCCCCATGTGTCCCACTAGACTTGCACCCTATACAGCGCTCTGTTGTTAGCCAGCTAGATTTGTGCTATGGAGATACAATATTCCAGTATATTGTGAGATATATTTTGGTCTTCATTTTTTTCCTAACTCTCATCTTCATTGTTTTCTTCATATTCAGTACTTCCAGTGCTTGCTAATCCTTTCTTGTAAAAGCAGAATGAGCGAGGTTTTGTGTGATGGAGATGAGGATTTGTTCACTTAAGCTTACAATACAAAGCATTGCTTTATAAGGTAGAACTAGCATAAGAGAAGTTCAAAGCAAGGATATTATTTGTCTTGCTTGATTTTATATGTGTGATACTGTCAAATCAAACTCAACTACTACAACACTGCAGATAGATTAAATATTCTTCCTACGTATAGAATTAAATTAATAGATTGTTAATTTGCATAGATTTTAAGAAGACATTTGTTTTACATTTCATGTTTTTGTATGCCAGTGGCCGTTGTGTTTACATGTTTAGGTATTTTTACCTTTAGATTGGCATTACAAACATCAGAGATCAAAAGAAAATTACTGAGGCTATCCGAGAGATGCAAGTGGAAGAGATAAGATTTGGGGACCTATCAGAGCTCATGAGCTTAGAATCCAGGTAATATTTGAAACATGTGGTTATTATGTTTGAATAGTAACTAGAAAATACAAGGCTGCTTGTGAGTCAGAATACAGATACGGTGATATAGCAAAAGGTTGCCCGTCAAGCTCATCTGTCATTGTTTCTTGCCTACGTTCCTGATTTTCATATCAATTAAGCAAGTGTGCTTTCTCTATTCTTTTACTTTTTTTTGTCCTCATTTCACCATTGGCAAGTGCAAATGAACGCCTGACAACCCCATTCCGTCCTGGGCGCCCATGGCTGCAGTTCTTGCTTTTACCTGGAGCCGACCCGGCCTGCCCCTTTATTCCGAGGCATGGTGTAATCATAGGACATTTCGAGGATTCAGACCAGCCTCATTACTGTTCCCAATTCTATCAAAGGTTCCCAAACAGTGCTATTTACATTGTGTCGCTCCAGTTTCTAAACGTGCAGTTCTAAGTGCAGCTCAAAGCCAATTTTCATACAAAGGAGGACGAACGTCTTTCTATACCTTACAGATCTCTCTACGTGCAATGAGAATAAGATTGAAAAATAAGGCCACATGTGTCCCCCTTAGCCCGCAGATAAGATCAGTGTCCAAACCGAACAAAACTCTGTGTTCAAACTAAGTTTAAGCTTAAAAATACTCTCCATTGCCTTCTCCACCGTTACCCAAAAAGGGCCCAAGATAGGACAATCATAAAAGACGTGGATATCGTCTGCCTCTGCCAGTACACATCTAGGGCACAAAGGGGACGGGCTTACAAACTTTGCAATTTTTTTGGGCGTATAATATAGCCTGTTAATGACATAAAAATGTTTTTTCTTGAGAGGCAGACCTGACATATTTATACAAATATTGGAGAGATGTATCGTAAAGGGTGACTGAGGCAACCTCGAAACTAGACGAGCCCCAAACAAGGTGTAATGGTGGGGCCTGTATTTCCTCCAGCTCAAGCATTTTTCTGTGCCAAAATGCCACTTCCCTCTTCCTAGGGCCAGGGGATTGAAGTGCAAGCTCAATATCCCAGTTACCGCCAATGTTCTCCTTCTCAGAGGAAAACCAGGAAAAGAGTTGGATATATTTAAATCTAGAGAAGGAGTCCCCGATCTTTGATCTCAGAACCTCCCAAGGGAGAACCCCCTCTGATGTTACCAAGTCTGACCATATTGTTATTCCTGCTCTCCTAATAGGACGAGATAGACTATCCCCGAGGCATATTGGCAGACCCGGAGAGTCCCAAATTGGGGCAAAATCTGCGTAATATTTTATGCCCCATTTTCCCTTTACTCTACTCCAAACTGAGAGAGCAAATTTTAATACCTTAAGGCAGACCTTTTTGTAAAACCTTGGTGCGCCAAATTTATACAAAAAACCAGGCCCGCCCCCCTCTACGTCAACCATTATATTCAAGATCTTCCCCCAATTAGAATCATCAGTGCTGGTAATAAGGCTTCGAATATTTTTCAACTGAAAGGCAAAAGCATACCAAAGGATATCCGGAAGCGCAAGTCCCCCCTTTAACAATTTTCTCTTCAATTTTTTCCATGATATCCTGGAGTTTTTATTTGCCCGAATGAAGGTGACTATTTTTCCTTGGATTTTCCCCAAGATTTTATCGGGAAAGGTCAGGGGTATTGTGTTGAACAAATATGTCAACCTAGGCAGGTTTACCATTTTGACCAGGTTGACATGGTCATATATTGTCAGAGTGAGATTCTGCCATCTCAAAAAGGTGATCGATGTCCTTGACGACCTTCTTTATATTGATCTGCACTATAGTATTGAGGTCCGAAGTTATTATTACGCCTAAGTACCTAAACTGGCTGCTTTGAACTCCCTCCGAATGATCGACCCCCCAACTCATTATTTCAGTTTTCGAGCTGTTGATCAGGTACCCTGAGTACCGACCAAAATCAATCATCTCCTCTACTCTAGGAAACACCTGAGCCGGATTGCTGGTGTAGACCAGCAAATCGATAGCATATAATGCCAGCTGACAGCTGTAATCCTTTACTCTAAAGGGTGTGATCAGGTCATCAATCCTCAACGCCTGCGCCAGAGGCTCGATATAGAGATCAAACAGGAGGGGTGAAATGGGGCACCCCTGCCTGGTTCCCCTCCTTATGTTAAAACGTGATGTCAAAAACCCATTTAATAATATCGCAGCTGAGGCACCCTCATAGCATCCTCTCAATGTTTGAATAAAATTTGTTCCAAAACCCATTATACTCAGGACATCCCACAGGAATCCCCAATTGACTCGGTCGAAGGCCTTTGCGGCGTCGTATGCTGCCACCGCCAAGGGCTCTGACCGCGCCACCACTAGATCGATAGTGCCTATCAGCTGGAGAGTCGACTCATGGATATATCTACCAGGTATGAAACCTTTCTGGTCGGGATTAATGAGTGATGGGGCCAACTTAGCCAGTCTCCCTGTCAATACGCTGGTAAAGATCTTATAATCCGCGTTTAGCAGGGAGATAGGCCTTAAAGAGTCTGCCCTTAAGGGGGTCTTTCCCTGGTTTTAATATAAGCACAATTGTGGACTCCTTCCAGGATGGCGGGGCCCTGCCCTCTGGGCTGTAAACATAATTAAACAATTCACATAGCCTTGGCACTAGGATGTCTTGAAGCACTTTATACACTTCGCCGGGAATAGCATCAGGCCCACCGCTTTATTGCTTTTTATTTTTTTTATGTGGAGTCTGATTTCTTCCTCCGTAAAGGGGCTATTAAGCATATCTCGACCTTCCTCTGTCAGACTAGGGAGAGCCTTACTCTCCAGCCACTGCAGGGTATGCGCGGAGCTTGGGGACGACTCTTCCTCATATAGTTCAGAGAAGACATTTTTCCATATCCTCCTGATGACAGGATATGGTACCCTGATCATCAATGATTAGCCTGTTTATGTTATTTCTCACCCGATCTGCTCTGATTTTACTAGCCAATATTGCCCCTGCTCTTTCGCCATACTCGTAATTCTCCATAGAGTATACAGCCCATTATGCCTTAACTTTCAAATCTAACAATCCTCTATATTCTGAGCGGAGGCGTTCTAATTCAAGTAAAACCTCTGGTATATCATTTACATGAATACTCAATCTTAAGGTCTCTAGAGATGAAATTTTATCTTCCAATGTTCTAAATTTCATCGCCTCCTCCCTATTGCTTGAACTAGTCAGACTGTGGAACTGACCGCGAATATGGGCCTTATAGGCGTCCCAGACAAATTCAAGTGGGGCTGAACCGACATTGTCGGAAAAATAATTAATAGTAGCTTTCTCTTTTCTTTTCTAATACCTCATCTGAAACTGAAAGGATTCCTTGCACTCTGTAAGATAACATTTAAGCTGGACAAGACTAAAAGTGCGTTATCCTTTCCAAGTCCTGGTCTTTGTAATATGCCTCCAAGACACATTTGCTTTTTGGGTGATATGTATTTCTGAATTGTTCAGGATTGCTCATCAGTATAATCCAGAGGTATTCCTCTTTTAAAAAGTTTTTGGAATTTATTTAGATGTTTAAGTTCTCACCATTTAGATCTTACAAGGTGGTGAACACTGGCAAATAATTTCTACCAGTGTTTTACACCATGCGTTCCCAAGACAGTATAAATATGTAATCGAGCTAACATAACACATCACAGTTTTAGCAGTGACATGATATGAGAAATAAACTTAAGGTCATATTTGTTGAGTTGCATGTTTTGAAGAATTGCATGTGCTTGTAGGTAATTTCCGTGGGTCCAGTGTGGTTCTTTTGAGAATTTGTTTTAAAATTGTAATAAAAAAACGTTTTTAAAATCATGCAAGATTATGCAAATATATTTTTTGTAAATTAAAGAGAATATTTATGCAAGGAAACTAACGCTGCCATCACTACTCCACATTGAATTTGCAGTGCTTGCAAGTAAGATGCTGAAGTGTTGGAAAGAGGAATGGACTACTTAGCAAGAAACATTGTTCCATTCAGTAATAGTAAGAGAAAAAAGACCGTGCACAAGGATTTACCCCATTCTGGTCCTTTCTGCGATGCCCAGCCGAAGGCTAGCAATCATCTGTGATCTAGCTTCAGTGCTTTTAGGGGAGATTCTTGGCGAAGTACTAATACATTTTTTTTGTTTTTGTTTTTTATAAATCTTTTTATTAACTTTGCTCACAGGTACATAGAACCCATAGCAGCTTTCATTTAGCAGGAGAGTCAGTAATCACTTGTACATACATTGGGCAGGTCCAAATGTGTCCAAATACCATCACCCCTATCACTCCCCACTCACCTCCGCCCCTGTTCCTCGGTATTTCCGCCAGGGACCCCAGATCTTCCTCCATTTCTTCACACACCCCTGGCCTTGTAAATAGTCTCCTCCGCCCTCTGGCACCAATCCAGATCCCTTCGTCACTGGTCCCATTGTGGGGCCTCCTGTGCCCCCCCAACCCCGGTCTACATTTCTTTTTGCCACCCCAGCCGCCAAGGCCAGCTAGATCTCCTTATACCTGGACCAGTCAGTCGGCCCTTTGATCATTAATAAAAACCAACTTGGTTCCACCGGAACTGGCGATCCCACTATTATCTCCATGGTGTGACCCACCATAGACCAAAAGGGGGCCACGCTTGGACAGTCCCAAAGGATATGGAAAAAAGTACCCTCTTAATGGCAACCTCTTGCGCACAAAGAAGATAGGGTCCTGCCCCATGAGAATGAGTGATTGCGCGGGTAATAGAACCTATCTAAAATTTTAAGTTGGACCAGACGAAACCGGACCCGTATCGCTATCTCACGCGGGCTCTGCAGGGCGTCCTGCCAATCATCATCGTCGAGGGTACCCATATCCTCCTCCCACTTCGCCCCCAATGACAGCAGGGGATCAGGCATGTTATTAATCAGTTTGCGATAGATAGTGGCCGTGGGCTTTTCTAAAATGGGGTCAAGTAAGAGCCTGTCCTCCATTGGCGAGTACTCCGGGATTGAGGTCCCCGCCGGGATATGAGAGCGCAGTGCATGTGTAAGACCCTGGTAGTGGTAGTGTTTTGAGGCATGCATTTGGTATTCCTTCCCCAAGTACTCAAAAGACCTAGGGGCATCCCCCTTCAAGACATCCCCTAAGTATTTGATTCCAATCAATTTCCAGACCTTAAAGCCGGTAAGGCTCTTTACCTGGTCACCACAACAAAGCGGGGTCCTGCCGGTTATGGTGTTAGCCCAGCCCATGAACTTGTTAGCCTCCTTCCAGCACTGCAGCACGACCCCTGTATGCGAGCGCAAGTCTTTCCGGTGTTTCAGCGAATAGAGAAGAGGCTCGCAACCACCCTCCGGTTTGGCGTACCTATCCACTCTGTAGGCTGGCTCCGAGTCCGTGCGTAGACCCAGTCGTTGATGACTTGAAGCTGAGACGCCCAGTAGTACAGCCGAACGTCCGGTAGGGCCAGCCCCCCGTCGTACATCCCCCTCGTAAGTTTTTTCAATGCGAGTCTTGGGTTGCCCCCATCCCAAATCAACGTCCTCAGGGCCTGGGATATGCGTCGGAACACTCTGTCACTATTACATTGCTAATGTTCACTTGGCTGCATAGAGTTTATGCTGTGTCTGGCAGTAGTCTCCATTGCACTTAAGAAATTCCAAACAACTGCAACCAAATACACCACAGAACCTATGGCTATGCTTACTCATTAAAGATCTTGTCCTGATCATAGAGACTTGTGCTTGGGGTCAGGTGGACTCCACTGTGCAGCTGATGGTGTACCTCACAGTGCTATGTCGGTTAATGGAAGTGGAAACGCGTCAGCTGCACTCTGCATCCTCCACGCAGCAACTCCAGAGCAAGACAGACCTGCTTCCAGCAAACCTCTAGAACACTTGCGCTCAGCCTCACTCTTACTTGTGCACAAATCCTGTATCTGCATAAACAGAATGGTAGGTCTGATTTTCTCCCACATTGCACCCAAAATGTGGAATTACCTCCCTCTACATATCAGGGCATCTTATTGAATTCCAAAAGAAGCTGAAGACCTGGCTCTTCAACTAAGTCTCTGAGGCTAACACACTCTCCGCACCTTCAGCCTATGCACCCGCTCCAGCACTTTGATACCCTACTGGGTGATAAGCCATGCTCTACAAATCCCTTGACTCCTCCCCCCTCCCCAAATTCTGTTTATTGAGGTTTTCTCATTCTCGTTACATTACCATGTACCACATTAGCATTTTCAATGACTCAGTTACAATTAATATGTTATCAGTAATGTAGGTAACACACAACAGTGAATAATGCAAACTCAGTGTTGGAGGCTTAAACACCAGCTACTCTCAGTCTTGGTATACAGTTGGGCTGGGGGGGGGGGAATACGAAGGGGCAATAGCGCATGCGTGATGTGGGTCCTGACATATGGGAGTGAAGTCTGTAGGTGGGAAGACTGCTGCTGGAGGGATACATTGAAGCCCCCTTGAACCTGGTAGTGAAGGTTACGAAACCTCTGTGCGAGTACTGCAGGATGAAGGGGGCTAAGGGAAGAGTTAGGCGGTCTGATGTGGAAAAGGGGTATTTTATGTAACGGCACAAGCTTGACCTGAGGGATGGGGGTTTCAGGGGGAGCCCTGTTTGGGTGGCGGATCTGTCAGAAGTGGTGATGTCTTCTGCTGTCGCCAGTGGCGCTTCACCCACTACTAAAAGGGTGGTAGGTAAGAGTGGCACTTCGCTGCAATGTGGGCTAACAAGGGAAGGCTGGTGTCCAAGAAAGAGGAGGGTGATTAAGCGTTAAAATACATTTGGAGGTCCTTCCATGAACATACTTTGAGGACAAAGCAACATGTGTCGCTTTTCAACTCCTCTTTGAGTTATCAGCAAGGCATCCACATGTTGTGCAATGTTTTGAACTTCAGTGACATACTAACTTTTAGTAAGGATGCCTTTTATTTTTTTAAATCATGTTTTTCAGTGTTTCCAAGAGTCTTTGTAAAAACTTAAAGGGGCGTACCAGTAACTGCAAGCCACTACTCTGATTGTACTGGTAGCCCATAGTTCCCCATCCTTTAACAACGCATCCACTCTATTCTCTGTGTGTTCCCTCGGGCATAGTTACACAGATGAGAGCGGGAGTGCCGACTTTAAAACCTTAAGGTTTACAGATTCTATTCTTTAAACCCTGTTTCAGTAGAAACCGAGGAGGATGTCTCTACCCTCTGTCTACATATTCTACTCTTATGAAATACTAGAATATTTGAAATTTCAAGCATGCACATAAAATGTAAAAAAAAAAATAAAATAATTCATAGCCATGCTTTTCAGATCTAAAAACAAAACTTAACTTCTCTTCCTTCTTTCCTCATGCATATCTCCTAATACGGTCAGTAAACCTTTAAGAGAAACTACTGTCCTGTAACACTGATGTTCATCATTTGTATGCACCACAGATGTCCTTACACACTGAGAAATTGACTGGAAAGTTAGAAGAATGGCTGGAGGCTTACATCCTATAGTAAGCCCCTCCAATGTTTATATCCCTAGATTTACAAATGTAGATAAGGTGGAACCCGTCTGTGAACTATCATTTTGGTGCAGTTCTAGTCGTGCATTTCCTCTAACAGAGATCTTAGTGGTGGCAGGAACCAGTAAGCACAATCAATATTGAATAATAACTTATAGAAACGTCCTGCAAAAAGATTTATGAACGTTTAGGACTTTTATTACTAAATAGTGTTGAAAAGTTGTAAAAACGAGGACATGGTGAGAAATACTTTGTAAGCCTTCCCCTAAAGGCCAAATAAAGAGAAACGTTAACATAATGGAAAGTATCCTTTTGGAAAACATGAGTCACTGTCCGGTCTTTTCTGTGCAAATAGACTTTGAAGCTTTCTGGACCTTTCTTCATTCTTTTTAGCATTAGTCAAAATAGTTTACCATTTTACTCATTTGTCTAGAACCCACTATTCCACTGGGGATGATCTCAACACATTTTTTGAGAAGGGTTCGATAAGCTTTCATCAGATATACTGAAGCTCCTAGTCATGGCTTTTATATCACTGGAGATGGATCTTGTACAGTCTTTAAAACTCATAATTCTGGTATTCGGAAGTGCAAGTGTAGCACAACTTCCCCTTGGTACCTAATAGTAACTTACGTTTAAATATTTTGGCACTGGATAGCTCCACTGCTGGTTGTTTAGTGAATTCACGCCTGGGTCATTTAGCACTAGGTAACTCCCCTCTTAATGGTAAGATACCTCACTCCAAACTCTTTTATATATGACTTTTCAGGGAGAGTGCTGTTCAGGGCCCAAGCTAAAGTTCAACTTTTCTGAAGGTGATCCAGATATTGTTGAAGGCATCAAGAGTTTCTGGTTGTGAATTTACTATTGCGCCAGACTGGGGCTTGATTGACATTACTGTTTAATATGCCACGTCAAACAGTGTACCTGCTTTGTTGTCCTCTGCCTATGTCAGAGCAATTTTAGGCCACTAATCTAAAGAACAGCTCTGAGTGTTTACCCATGCATCCTCTAGTTCTCTTTCATTCGTGGGATCTATGACCAGTACCCTCTCAAGATGAGCCAGAGCTTTCTCAACTTTGTGGATTTGTAGCTGTCACTTTGTGAGCACGCAGCGTTGAATAAACGCAAATACTTAAAGGCCTCCCTTTCCTCCATAAGTGAGAAGGCTGTGCCGATGTCTATGTAAAGTAGTTAGTGATGTGTTTAGCTGTTGTTGCCCGGAATGCCAGGCCTTCCAAGGACTCACATTGGAAATGCCAAATTGATATTGTCAGAGTCAACTTTCCCTATTGAAATTAGTCTAACAGCGGGTTATGATCAGGAATAGTTCTGCCTAAAAATTTGGTGTATGTTACAAGAACACTGACTGAGTCGCAGCATAGTATCCAGACAGCTGAACGTGTAAGTCTTGAGGGCTGAATAGTAGGGGTCTACCTTCATACCTGGGAGAATGGGATCTGTCTAGGTTTATGTCAAGGGCATAGTTAAAGTCACCTTCTAGAATATAAGGGATATCAGCCTATTGTGCAGGATGATCGGATAAGCTAGTTTTTTTCTTATAATCAAAAATTGTATTGTTTGTACCGCCCCATGTGTAAGAAATCGCTGTCATCCTTCATGCATTTAGGACATGCGAGGGAGGGGAGTGCGCCCATCTTCCACAACCGCTGAGGGGTACAGTTTTAGTCAAGCAGGCATTTTAATAGAATCTGGCGTAAACAAGAATGAATGAAACGCTCCTGCATACGCTCTACGGACATTCATTTTATTTGAAAGGTTTTATAAAGCGCAAACATGACCCGTCAGGTTATCAGAACGCTGCATACCAAGCATGATGAAAGGGGAAAGGTATCAAATTGAACATGCAGGTAGTCTGGTAAGTAGTAACACAAGAAGAACAATCAAGGTAAATGAAGGTATCATGCAGAATTAATGCATCGTTAAACGTTAAAACAAAGATGTAAACCAGAAAAATAGTTAGTTCAGGTGTCTTCCAGTCTCATTGCAGGTATATATTCAAGAGCAACCCTTTGAGTACTTTTTTTAATGTGGCAATCAAGGGGTTAGATCTGATTTTGGGAGGAAAAGCGTTCCAAAATCTTCGGGCCTGGCCAGCGAAGGCTCGGTTAGAAGTTATTAGAGCTTCTTAAGGATTAATTCACTCCAGATAGTTGACGCTTTTTTGCCAGGTAAATTGGAGTGTTATGGTTAAGCGCTTTGTGTGTCAAGCAAGCTACCGTGAAATTAATCCGAAGCTTCGAAATGGGAGGCACTTGAGATGGCACTTGAGATGAATTAAGTATGGTGTGATGTGTGCACATTTTCTTGAGCCTGTGATGAGTCTGGCCATAGAATTTAGAGTAGCTATTAAAGGAGCCAATTTGGCTTTGGGAATTCCAGCCAGGGTAACAATTCTGTGATCTAAGCTGGAGATGACTACGGGTTGGACTGCAAGCTTAATGTCATCAGGAGCAAGAAAGGGTTTGATTTTCCTTAACATGTTGAGTTCGGGATTAGCTCCTCTAGTTGTTGGACCGATGTGGTCAGGTTTTTGTCCAGATTTATGCCTAATGATCTTGTGGAATCTACAACATGAGGAGTGCAATTGAGGGCCGTTAATTGTTTGAGCCAGTCCTGAATGGGTGTAGAGTGGTTGTGAGGGGAAATCAATTGGAATTTAACATGAGGTGATTGTGAGTCAACATAGTTGAGTTTTCACAAGTCCAGTGTTGAGAGGTACGATGTTATCCAGTGTAGAAATGTGCGTACATTTAGTAATGTATGTTTCATTGGTTCCAAATTTCGGTGAGCGGTCCCATGGACAAGTTGAAGAGCGTGGGTGATAGTGTAGATATTTAAGGCACTCCAATTGACACCGGGGTACAGTTGGAGAGGGAATGGTGGACTTTAACTCTTAGAGTTCTATTATGTAGGAACGAGGCAAACCAATTTAAGACAGGTCCTGATATCACCATCCTTTTTTCAAGTAGCTCAATCAAGTTTGTCACGTTTGTCAAATACAGAGGCAGGATCAAGCAGTATACAGTCGTCCAGAGGGCCAATTCATCCGTCCCGCTTGGCTTGAAGGGCTGCGAAGAAGTCCAAAGAGTTGACGACCAACGAAAAGTCCACATGTGTAATACCACCAGCATAGGTGAAATGGCCTGGGTTACAAGAGGGTTATGTTCCGGCGACTCAAGTGATGGGGATTGGTACACCATCCGCGTGTAATGCAACTGAAAATATCTGTAAAATTGTGGTGCTCAAAATACTCCTGGAGGGCCTGCAATGTCTTCATTTGTGGTCCATTCCAGGCATCTCTGAGTTGGGAGATGCGATGATGTCCCACCGCTCAAACCCATCCATGCCAGACACCTGGGGAAACCAGTTACCGTTCCACAGGGAGTCACCTGCGTAAGCCTGTGGTCCAAGAAAATGGCTCTTGTGGCCTCAAGCATGGAGTGAGGAATGGGGTAGCAATATAAGAAACACGGGATATACTATTAGCCTTGGAGGCATACCTCCAAGCGGAATGCGGATCGTCTGAGGTCCCAAACAAACAGTTGTTAATTGTTTGAATTTGAGGCCCAGTAGTACAAGCAAAAGTCGGTCATTCCCTTTCTGCCATCATTAGGTGATTTGTGGACACATTTGTGGAAAACTAGCCAGGATTAAGTAACAATAAGGGAAAAGACCTGCAGGGCAACTAGCACTCTCAGTGAGGTAAATATTTTGAGGAGTGTGTCATGGCCTAGATCATTGATTGGCAGATTAGACTATTTAGCCATATCCTGGCAAGCTTAATGTAATATTGGTATGAGATAAGGCCCGGGCACAAGGCAATGAACACCCAAAGGTATAGGAAGCCAAGTCTTATGGACAGAGAGGCAGTCCTGCCACTCAGTGACCTTACGGCCCCCTTGCAAGGGGACCAGGAGTGATTTAAACCCGGACTCTTTGCCATAGAGGTGAAGCAGCTGGAGGAGCTGAGGCAAGGTAATGTGTAACAGGCAGACAAATGACAATGTCCGCATATATGTGATGCGATCTTCCAGGTTATCCTGCCACTGAAAACCCCAAATTTGAGCATGGCAATTCACCCAGGCTGCCAAGAGTTCAATCATCAAGGCAAAAAGCAAGGGTGAGAGGGGGCATTCCTGTCTAGTGCTTCTGCTCACTGAGAAGGGAGGCAACATAATGCTGTTTACTCTCGCCTGCGCTTAGGGCGAGCATAAAGTACTTTCACAAATCATATCTGGGAGAGGACCTGAAACAATAATTTTTAGTCCAGGGAAAACACCTTCTCATAATCCAGGAGCATGAGTGTGTCTGGATTTTTAAATCTTCAGCAGTGCTCCAGAGCAATGTGCAAATGAAGTGACGTGTTCTGCGGAGAGGTATGAAGCCACGTGGGTCTGGACTGACAAGGGAAGACAGCATCTGTAAGCACCGGTTACTAAGAATGTTAGCTAAAATGTTATTTTCTGCAGTGTTAAGTGGTTAAACTAGTCTTGAATCCCGCTTGGTCGATGTTGGTGGGCGTAAGTGCTTCCCAGAAGGACCCGGGTGCCATTTAGACTACCTTCCACTAGAGCATGCCTTCCATCTTTATTAAAAAGGAACTTATGCCCACACTACACCAGTGCCACCCGGAGTATGCTGAGAAAGTGGAGTTAATTTGGCCTCGCCATTTATTTCATTTTTATTGTTTTGTAAAGCGCACAGCTACCCCCAAGGGTTTCCAGGTGCTTGGCATGATGAAACAAGAGAATTATCTACTTAGAATAGCTGTGTCTTTAAATCTTGGCAGAACGCAAGAAGGGATATACTGTCCCTAAGGGATTTGGGAGAGAGTTCCACAATTAAAGACCAAGCATGGCAAAAGAATGTCCTCCCATCCGGGCCAGATGGTATCTCGGTACAGTGCAGAAAGCCAAGTTGGAGGAACTCAGGGGACGAGGCGGGATGTAATGTCTTGGATGTTGTGTGGCCCTGTTCTAGCTTTCGCCTTAAACATATAGCTAAGAGGTTTAAATTAGATCCATTTAGAGGCAGTCAGCCAAAACAGTTCAAGAAAGAGATGTGAAACTGAGGCGTGTTTGGGTAGCCGGTACAGCAGTCTAGCTGCTGAATTCTGGACCATTTGTAGGCGCCTCATGAATGCCTGGTCTATTCCCAAGTATGAGACATTACCGTAATCCAGTCTAGATAGAACTAAGTCCTGAATAGCGGTCCTCTGGGAAGATTGGGGGAATCGTCCAGATGATCTTCCCCACCCATTTCAGCACAGCAAAATATCAGCATTGCCATCACTTTTGGACCTTAATTAATTGGAGAAACAACAATGTGTGTGTGTTTCCAGAAGTAATATGATGTATGCCCTTCGGTTTGGTATAAGAATACATGACATATCTACTGTGTGTCTTGTGCATCCTATGTATATTCCAAGTAAGACATGTAATGTTGCCTCTAGATGCCATGGCTGGTGTTAGTTGGCCTCTCCGATTAGCCCATCGGTCTCGCCCTGCCACCCTGTGTGGTGTCTTGCAATGTAGTTTGCGTCCTTGTGAGATTGTCCTGCCTTTCCAGTTGAGTGCCAACAAACTGAACACTAAACCTTTATCACTAAAAACATGGAGCAAACAGCTGCATGTCTAAATAATTTGGATTTCCTAAATTGGTATGTGAAGGGTCAGTCTGTGCAGAGATATGGTCCCAAATTCTGAATTGCTGTAATGAAGGCATTCGTTTTGCTATATAACACAGCATAGAGGCTCAGGCTGACCCACATAACTGCAGTAAATGCACTTTATGGCGTTAGTGAGCTTGCAACTAAATGCAGAAGTGCAATTTGCAAGGAAGGGGCCCTTAGTCAGTGCCTGTGAAGTAATCGTTGTCCCATGATTGCATCATGAATAGCTCTTCAACTTTTTTTTTTGCGTCCGGGTCTTAACTGAGCATTGCTCAAGGGCTTGAGTACAGCATTAATTCAAAAAAGGGTAGGTATTGTACATTGTCAGTATAGTCCTGTACATTGGATCAGGTATTATCGAGGCATGTGAGAACATAAAAATGAAAAGCCAGGTCAGACCAGCAGTTTGCTCAGGAACCACCCCAGGATCCACTGAACAGAAGACACCAGTGCTGCCAAGACGCAGTGGGCCCTGGCAAAAAAGCTTTGATAGCAGGAGTATGATCAGTAATAGCAATGGCCGCATCCCTCCGGGATTCCAAGAATGCCGCTGCACCATGCCCCGAGCTAGAGACCCCAGTCACACCAGCTGGTGTGCAGCAGTCGCCCAACAATAACTCCAAAGGAGACATAATTTCACTACACGGACACCACCACTGTCGGGGCGTATAGAAGGTTGCCCGTTAGGGCCCTACTCTTCCCAAGCAGGCTGGCGAAATGGCAAGTAGCAGGCACAGCAACGACAGCCCCACAATGCTTGCAGATGAAAACAACTATGGCTTGGACCCACTGGAGAGCTTACCCCATGAGGCATAGGCCCAAGGCCGCAAAACCAAGCTGCAAGTGCACGGCACGTTATTGGAAGAGCAGCTTTGGAAGGTGTCTGCCTTCATCAACCACTAACAGCTGCCCGATGTCGGTGAATAGTGGGCTGTAGAAATGCGTAATTTGGGGCAGCCAAGTTAGGAGCGACTTCAACTTGTGTCCGCCATCTTGAGAATACTGGCCACGGCTCGTGTTTTGCTCATCATTCTTAACCAGCTGGTTAATATGCTTTGTTAGACCAGTCAGCCTTAGGGGGGTTTTTCCCCTATACCCACCTGACTTTTCTGTCCTCCTCCCCTTTTTCTGACCTTGTTTTTGCTGGTATTAGGACTCTGAGCACTTTAATTAACACTGCTAACCAGTGTTTAAGTGCATGGGCTCTCTCCTCTTAACATGATAATATTGGCTTATCCCCAGTTGGCATATTTAATTTCTTCTAAGTCCCTAGTAATGTGCACTACATGTGCCCATAGTCTGTAAATTAAATGCTACTAGTGGGCCTGCAGCACTGATTGACCCACCCAATTAAGTAGCCCTTCAAACATGTCTCTGGCCTACCATTGCAGTGCCAATGTGTGCAGTTTAAACTGCCATTTCGACCTGGCAAAAAAAAAAACTATAACCAGGCCTAAACAGTCTTTTTTAATACATATGTCACCCTTCGGGTAGGCCCTGGACAGCCTAGAGGGCAGGATGCATGTATTGGAAAAGCAGGACATGTCCTTATAAGTTTTACATGTCCTGGTAGTGGAAAAACTCTTAAATTCGGTTTTTCACTACTGCAAGGCCAACATCTCCTATAGGATAACATTGGGATTACCTTATTACATTTGATAAGTATAATTTCCAAATGGGAAGATATGATTAGTTTAGGTTTGGTGTCTCTGGAATCGTTATTGAAAATCACAGCTTATGGTGAAGTCGTATTTTAAAGTACAATTCTGAAAATGTCACTTTAAGAAAATTGGCATTTTTTTGCCATAGCCATTTGGTACCTGCAGCCTTTCTCTGTTTACATTACTAGGTGTAGTTGGCAGTTAGGCTTTGTTATTACCCATAGACAGCCACACACAGTGGGAGCATAGATGTGATTGCCCGGACTATGACTGGCAGGATGGGAGAGAGGAGCTGGACCCAGCCTCACTTACACCTGTATTTAGTCTGTAGCAGTGCATCTGTGTACTTCAGAGACATTCCTGTAGAAGCTTCTCCCCACTTGAAAGGTACAACTGTGCAAAAATGAAGGACCTCAGACTCCATCGATTCAGTTCAATTCTTGACCTGTGGATACTCTGCCAGGAAGAAGGACTGCTGTGCTGTTATGGGACTGCTACACTGCTTAACTCCTGCTTTGCTGTGCTGATCTGCCTCCTGCTGTCCTCTTGCCTGGGTGAGAAGGACTGAACTTGCATCTCTTGAACCCAGAGTTGCTCCAAGGGCTAGTTGGCTGGACTCCTGATCGGAAGTCTCAAGGACATTAAAGGCATTAAAACCATTATGTTCTTGCACCTGGACTCTGTCATCTGTTAGTCTGGCCTGCCAAGTAAAGCCACCTAAGTTCTGGACCCTTGGAAACGGGCTTAATGGGCTTGCCAGCGGAACCAATGCATCTTCTCTGCTGAGCGGCGCATCTCCAAGCAGCACCAACTCATCCCCTCAGCTGAGCGGCACATCCCCGAGCAGAACCGTGGATTGGGCTTGTCACAAAGACCTGCATCGCCAACCGCAGCTTCTCAGAACAGGCGCATTGCCCCAGCTATGTATTCCCAGTTCAGGTTTTCGTATCCCTCATCAACAGCAGCCTCGATGTCTGACGCTGCATCACAGCCTCGCAGCGACTCGTAACTGACGCATCGCCACGCTGACGCAACAGGACCTTCCACCACTGCCTCGCGTATCCCAGGTCCGGCGCATCACTTTGGCTGCGCGGCTCATCTCTGACCCGGACCCAGGCAACGCTCCGCAACCAGGATTTAAGGTCCGCTGTTCAGCTGGCCTCCATCGCGATCGGCCTAAATTTGTGACTTTGTCCCAGTCCGGTGTAACCACATATCTCCAATAGCTCTGTGCTTTTTGGCGCTACTTTTAACTAGAAACTTGTTTCATTTATTAAACATTGTTTTCTAAATCCGTTGTAGGCTCCTTTTGTGGTGAATTTTTAATATTTAACTGTTTGAAGTGTCGCACAAATACTTTACACATTGCTTCGAAGTTAAGCCTGACTGCTGTGTGCCAGGCTTCCAAGGGGTTGAGCACAGGTTGATTTGAGGTTTGCTTGTGCCTTACCCTGACAAGGATTGTGGTTGATGCTTCACCAGGGCTTACACTTTAGTCATCGAACAATCCAATTTCTTATTGCTTAACGATTTTTTCATCACCATTATGAACCAGCAGTGTCATATGATTTTTCTTTTGTACTCTAAAAAAGCAATAAGGGTGTGAAATTGTAGTAAAGATGCATCTGCTTTTTTTGTGGTTTTTGTTTGTACATAGGTTGGTAGTTTTTCACGATCTGCACTGAAGCAAAGAATCAATTAGTTCTGGATCTGGACAGGAAATGTTTTAACCTATTAATGCGCCAAACCACAAAGTATTTATTTGCCAAGTAGAGTGAGCAGACAAAAGCTGTTAAAAAATGGATGCTACAGACAAAGCGGTTGTTTTCTTTTCTGCGGCATCCGTTTTTCAGATGATTTTGTGCTGCACTCTGCCCTCAATGCTACTGAGCCACTAGCAGACTGATGTAAGATAAAAAATAGTCTATCCTGCATTGCTGTGAAGGTGAAAGGACACACCCAAACAGATAATACAAAAATGGTGAGACTAAAATACTCCCGTGGGCTATTCTACAATGTTATTACCAGTGTCTCAGGCTGGTAGCTAAAGAAACAAGCATTGGCATAGCCAATAGGTCTCGCCTTTGGGACCTTATAAGTGTCTAGCCACGCAACAGTTAGTGTTGTTGCACCAAGGAAATTGTGCTGCATAACTAAAACTTATAAGGTCCCAAAAGCGAGACCTATGCCAATGTTTATTGTTTTCCTGCCGAAGCAGGAAGTTGGGTTGTTTTGTAGTTACAGCACGAAATGTAGACAAATCAAAAAGTGATGGCTGGGATTCTTGAATTAATCTGGCCAGTGGCAGTCACTGAGCCACCCACCAGGCATCGATTTTTAGCTCATCCATGACATTAAAGATTAACCAATGTAAGTCTGTCTCTTGCCCAATTGGCATATGGTTGGTCCCTCTTTGTAGGAGCACCTTGAACAAAAAAACAATAGAGCTGAACGAAGGTGAAAGAAGTTATCGAATTCTGAAATTAATTCAAACCTAAGTATGCTGAAAAGCCTATGATCGTCTGTTAAGGCCCAACTATCAGATTTCGTATGGCTTCAACAGCAGCACAATAAACCAGACAACCCTGATAAAACCACAGACTATGCTCAGATGTCGTACGGAGGTGATGTATCTTGAGGAACTCACTCTAGGTGATAACAAAATGAGAAATGATACCAATAAGATTTTTTAAGTAGATTATACTAAGCACCACGCTAGATCTGGAGAATAAATCACCCCTTCAAACTCTAAGCAATGAAACCCCATTAAGCGTACTCACGAATGCACCTTGATATACGCCCAGGAAATTGGCAGGATAGCGCTGTAGCCCCACGGTGCAGCACTGACTGTGCCCAGGGGGGTGGCATTGCTGTCCGTATGCAGAGGGATGACAGGGGAGGTATGGAGCCAGATGTCTTTTCCTGTAAATTGAACAAAAGAAAAAGAAAATGTCGAACAAAAAATACAGCAAAAAAAAGTTTGTTCTTGCAGCCATTTAAATCTTGTTCCCCCAGGGCAAAAAACTGCCTTGTGATGTATGCAGCCAATAGTAGGGTGCATACAGAGTTCTCTCTATGATTCAACATTGTATGGCAATTTTGTAGTAGTGTACATACAGAATCAACATCAGCCGGTAGGCCCATGCAGGTAAGAGCGGTGGAACAGGATTTCGGACGATGACAAGGAAAAATTAAATAATTTTCCCTTGTCGTCTGTTTATATCCCTCCACCCCCCCCCCCCCTCCTCCCCCTCCCTCCCCACAGGCCCCACCGCTCTTAACTGTACGGGCTGTGGCTGAGTCATGAGCATGACGTTTTTTGTGAAGCACATCCGTGGAGGTGCTAGAGTGTACTCACAATCACTTATAAATACTTAGCTTTGCTCCTTAATAAGTGAGCAAAAAATGTAAAGGTGCGTCTTTTGGGAGGTGTATTGTACATATATGCGCATAGGGTACCTTAATGCCACACCAGCCATGCAGCAGCCAGTGCAAAACCATTCTCGAATAGTCTTAAAAGACAGTAACATTAAATCAGTTCAACAGAATTCAAGGGCAGTTTAGGTCCCCATTCAATGGGCAGGTGAGGGAACAACTTATGCTTCTACGGTCTAGCGGATGGTCGTGTACTCTGTCTAACACAGCGCTTCATAACCTGAACACCAATGGCAGCGTTCCCTTAATATTATCCTACTTGGATTTCAAATCCTTTAGCATGACTCCGGAAAACAGATGCCCAGGGCCTGGAGAATCAGCACTGGACGCCAGCATTTGCATGAGGAATTGTTCTATGTTGGGTCTCTGTTTATATGTCAGAATGCCTCGCTCAGACTCTGCCCCCGCCCTGAAACTTTCCACTGATGTTCACTACAAGAGCTCTTCAGTGTAACTATGCCTCTCTGGGCAGGGCAGGTCACTGGAAAGAGAATTGACGTAGCTACACTATTGGCCGCCCGGTGCCGCCCCGGCGTGTGCCGCCCGGCATGTAAGAGCGGGGGGGGGAGCTACGCCAATGGGAAAGACGGCTTTTGAGGAAAGCTGTTCAGTCATTTGCTGCTGTGTAACAAATGTCAACATTCGTTGAGTGGTCAACACAGAGGACATCCATTCACCAGTAAAGACACATTCACTGGTTCCTTTTAACAGAAAAACAAACATAGCAGGTGTGGGTGAGGTGGTCACAGGAGATGTGGAATGAATGGGGAGGGCTTGCGACTGAATGCTGTAACAATAACCCCGACATGCTTCACAACCCTTTACATTTAAATCCAGCCAAGTAGAAATCCATATACAACGGAAAGAACTGGCAATGAATACAAAGAGTGATGCTAAAAAAACAAAGTGGTGCCCACAGTTGTCTGGCAAGGTTTGTGCCAAATACAACCAAGTAAAAAGGACTGTAGTATGGGCAAACCTGTGGTTATGTAACTGAACTGCCTGCAAGCGCAGAAGAGCCAGGGAATAAGCACTGGTTGCCGGTGGGGCCCTTCAGCTCAAATGGCAGCTGGTGACTTTTGAAAGTGGTGAGACACGAAAGAACTTTTCAACTTTCACCCTGACTGAAAGAAGCGAGTGAGACAATACTTAAAAGGACCCAAAGTCTGAATTGCGCAATGAGATTCAATAAATGCCAATGACGTGGAAACAAAATAACGGAGCACATGGATAGCAATGCAGCGCCTACTTGACTTGAGACAGCAGCATTAAGTCAGAAAACATACTTTGTTTAAATAAGTAAAAAGAAAAGTACTTACCCGACGGTGTGCAGGGAAGACACAGGACGAGGCAGGACGCTGGGACCACCATCCAGTGTTCCTAAACCACAGAGCCTCCAAGCCAGACTCGGAAGTGAAGAGCCAACAAATGTAACCAATCATAGAGCTGCTCTCATGCTGTTTCAGCATGAGAGCAGCTGAGGCTAAACAAACCAGCATTGGCCGCGAAAAGTAAAAGCTATCGCACGTGTGTTCGTGCGCGTATTCAGCTGCGAAAG
The DNA here is from genome assembly GCF_964261635.1 of Lissotriton helveticus. Taxonomy (NCBI): domain Eukaryota; kingdom Metazoa; phylum Chordata; class Amphibia; order Caudata; family Salamandridae; genus Lissotriton; species Lissotriton helveticus. Next base: position 773,572,068 of record NC_136057.1, read on the forward strand.
TAAAAACGCAAGCTGAGGCTAAACAAGCATTGGCCACGAAAGTAAAAGCGCAGGCTGAGGCTAAACAAACAAGCATTGAAAGTAAAAGCAATTGCGCGTGCGTGCATTCAGCCGCAAAAGTAAAAGCGCAAGCTGAAAGTGTTAATGAGGAAGAGAGAGGGGGGGGGGGCTAGTTGGCGCGGCCCTGAAAGAGACGGCACGTGTGCACACAACTTTAAAAGTGAAAGCAGGCTGGCGAGTTGCAAATGGCAGCTGTGCTCGTCGCACGCACCTGTGCTCGTTCTAATAAGCTGGTGACTGCTTTGGGAGCACTTCTAAAAGCCGCTACTAAATGTCTCTCCGAGCAGCGCATGCACGCTGACTCAGCGAGACCTAAAAAGCCACAGGCTTAAGAAGGCTGATCCAAAAATAACTATAGAATAAAATAGGTTCACCATAACGGGCACAGGCAGCATGCATGTCAACACTAAAAAATTGCATTGTTCGCTGCGACAGATACTTGCAATACGTTGTATGCAACAGTGAATGTCCAGGTATGAAAGACATTAAATTAAAAGCTTTTTTAGTTTCCTACTGTAAAAATACCCATTAATGATATTCTGTGAGGCAAATCTATAGGCAAATACCACTGTTTCAGCTCTTTCAATATGCCACTGCAGGCTTTCACCATGACAGTGAATTCATAAGACCATTAGTTCTTGCATCACTCATTTAAGGTACTTGGTGTCGGTGCAAAGAAAAAGAACCGAGGCACTCCAATGCCCGCTGTATCTGCCAACGAGCTGGTTTTTGAAAGATCACCCGCCCGCTTCAACACTTACCTTTTCGGTACCTCAGTTCCTGATTTCTTTCGTCGGTTGGTTGATGGCGGAGGCTCCAGAAGATTCCTACTGAAGAAGTACAGAAGAATTCTGAAGATGAGAAAGTAAGGTAGAGGGTGAATGAATGAATGAGTGCAAAAGAACAATAAAAGCCACAGAGCTAAAGAGTACTAAAATGTTGTTTATAATGCAGGATTCAGGTAAAAAAAACTTACATAGAAGAATAGAAGAAGAGCAAAAGCCATAGGCACTCTGGGTAAGGAGAGAGAGAGAGTGTAAGATGTTGGAGGGAAAGGAGAGGGGATTTGAAGGGAATTAGTAATGGTGTGCTTATCTGTTACAGTGATTCCGCTAATGCTTGAAGATAGAGATGGAGTAAGAAAAGAATAAATGGAGTACAGCAGAAAGAAGGAAGCAGAGTGGAAGAGCCAGAAGATCAGGCAGTCTCTTCTCTGTCCCATTCCCCTGGCGGGGTTCGCACGGCCACTAATTTATTTCTCTAGTTGGTGACCGTGGGAAAACCAGTGGTGGAATTTGGAAAATCTCATTGTTCTGCTCCTGGGAGTGTCTGCATAGTGAGTAACCACGAACCTTGACACTTGGTGATGTTAATGTTGAGAGAGTCTGTCAATATGAATAACAATACATTCATGTACAAAAATGAAATTGCATCTTTATTAAAATATTCATCTGTTTTGAAGTCCACTTCGACTCAGAAAGACGTAGTTAGGCAGGCTCTGAGACCCAGGCCTGAGGTCACTGATTGACAAATCACAGGTGGGGTGACAGCCTACCGACAAACACACAATTAGGAAATCCCTGTGAGATTGCCCCCAATAAAGCACACATGGCCGGAGGGGTTTGTGCACCCCCAAAACACCATGAAGTCAGCGAGTCCACCGACATCCCTCCTTCACAAGACCTCTGTGACAAACTCAGCACCTTTTTCCACCACAAAATCAAGAGCACCTACAACAACTTCGACAAAGACAACCAACACACTGAACCCTCACCAACCACCCGACACCCTGAAGCCAGTGATCCACAACTGGACAGACCTCACCCCTGAAGACGATGTAGTCAATCCACTCCGGGGCTCCCACGGACCCCTGCCCCCACCACATTTTCAACAGAGCCGCCAACACCATCGCACCCATGCTCTGCCACACCATCAACCACTCCCTGGCAACCGCCTCGTTCCTTGACTACTGGAAACATGCTGAGATCAACCCCCTCCTGAAGTAACACTCAGCGGTTCCCACCGACCTCAAAAACTACAGACCCATCTCCCTGCTCCCGTTCCCAGCGAAAGTCATCGAGAAAGAAATCAACAGGCAACTCGCCACATTCATCGAAGAGCACAACATCCTCGATTCCTCCCAATCCAGCTTCAGAAAAAAACAGTACAGACACCGTCCTCCTTGCCTCAACAGACCTCCGTACCTTACTGGACAAAGGAGAAACAGCAGCCCTGATCGTCCTTGGCCTCTCAGCGGTGTTCGACACAATCTCTAACCGCACCCTAAAATGCAGACTCCACGAAGCAGTGATCCAAGACAAGGCCCTCTACTGGATCCGCTCCTTCATCTCCGGTAAAACGCAGCACGTCAGACTACCCCCTTTTATCTCAGACCCAACACCTACCACCTGCGGAGTCCCCAAGGGGTCCTCCCTCAGGCCTACGCTCTTCAACGTCTACATTGCTCCACTCGCCCCCATCATCAGAACCTACGGATTCAACATTGTGTCATACTCAGACGACACCCAACTCATCCTCTCCCTATCCAACGAACCCAACACTGCCATGCACAACTTTTGAGAAGGCATGGAAGCCGTCGCCAAATGGATGAAATCCAGACACCTGGAATGACACCTGGTGGCCCCCCGTCCTCGGAAGCCCGCCCACCCTCACGGACCACGCACGCAACCTGGGAATCATCCTGCACTCAGAGCTCAAAATGGACCGCCAGATCAACTCAGTCTCGTTCTCCTGCTTCCACACCCGCCGCCTCCTACGTAAGACCTTCAAATGGATTCCCCTCGAACACAGAAAGGCCATGGTCACCAGCAGGCTCAACAACTGCAACGCACTCTATGCTGGAATAAACAAAAACCTCACCCGCAATCTACAAAACATCCAAAACGCCACTGCAAGACTGGTCCTCAACCTGCCAAGCTACTGCCACATTTCCCAGCACCTGCGCACACTCCACTGGCTGCCCATCGAAGCTAGAGTCTCCTTGAAGATGCTAACCCACGCTCACAAGGCCCTCCACGATACCGGACCAGCATACCTGAACAGCGGACTCAAATTCCACGCACCCCAAAGGACCCTACGATCAGCCCAGCTCTCCTACGCCATGGTCCCCCGCACCAGAAAGACCAGATCAGGAGGCCACTCCTTCTCCTTCCGCGCGGCCAGTGCCTGGAACGACCTTCCGCTCCACCTCAGACAGATAACATCACTCCCCATCTTCACAATAAACCTCAAAACCTGGCTCTTCAACAGACCCCCTTCTCGATGGACTGGAACCTGCGAAAACCCCCTTCTTGATAGACTGGAACCTACGAAGACCCCCTTCTTGATGGACTGGAACCTTCGCAGGTTCAGGGTTTCGGGGTGGTTGGTGAGGGTTCAGTGTGTTGGTTGTCTTTGTTGAAGTTGTTGTAGGTGCTCTTGATTTTGTGGTGGAAAAAGGTGCTGAGTTTGTCGCAGAGGTCTTGTGAGGGACTCGCTGCTGGGTTGGGCGAACTCCTTGATGATGTTGAAGAGTTCTTTGCTGTTGTGTGCATGAGTGGAGATTCTGTCTTCAATCGCTTTTTTCCTCGTTTTTCTGATGATTTGGTGGTGGGCGTTGGAGGCGGCACTGAAGTTGTTGAGGGCTTCTGTGAATTTGGTGATCCTCCAGGCCCTTTCGAGGCGGCGGCAAGAGCGTCTGGACTCTCGAAGTTCGGTAGTGAACCATCTAGCTTTCTTGGCTTGGGTGTTGTTTTTTTTCTTGAGGGGGGCTATGGTGTTGGCGCTGTTGGAGATCCATCTGGGCAAGGTTCGGGCTGCGGTGTTGGCGTCGTTTTCCGTTATGGTTTGGGTGTAGTTGCTGAGTGATGAGGTTAGCTGGTCGTCGGGTGGGTGGTGGGTGTTCTGAAGGTGAAGTGGACGCATCAATGGTCAGTCCATGGGAGTTCGGTGGTGTGGCTGAAGGTGATTGAGTTTCCTGTTGTGAAGAGGTGGTCGAGGGTGTGTCCTGCTGAGTGCGAGGGTTTGGTCACGATCTGGCGGAGTCCAATGTTGTGGAGGTTATCCTGAAGGGATGTGGTGCTGTGGTCCAGTTGGTTGTCGAGGTGGAAGTTGAGGTCTCCCAGTAGGGTGTAGTTGGTGTACGCGATGGCATGCGGGGAGATGATGTCCGTGATGGAGTTGGCGAAAAATCCGAGGGGTCCAGGGGGTCAGTAGATGAGGGTTCCACTGAGGGGGGAAGTTGGCTGGCCAGTATTTCGAAGTGAAGGTGTTCATCAGGTCTGTGGGCTCATCGGGGAGTATGCTCAGGCGGGAGGGTGGATTTGTGGACGATGGCTATTCCTCCTCCAGGGCGGGTGGGGCGGTCCTTGCTGGAGATCTTGTATCCTTGGGGAATGGCAATGGCGATGTCCGGACCTGAGGTGGTGTTGGTCCAGGTTTCGGTAAAGAATGCTACATCCGGGGTAGTGCTGTCGAGGAGGTCGGCTGCTACAACAAAATTGGTGCAATCATCAGTGGCGAAAGCCCACAGATGTACACTTTGGAACTCTCCTACAAAGTAGATACAGACATGATATGTTCTCACTGTGCAGTGGAGCAACATTTTTAATTTACAACATCCTCATGCACATATTAAAGGTGGCAATAAATGTCAAGCTATGCTTGAGCAATTATTCATTTTCGCTAGTGCAAATTTTACATGTTGAGTTCAACATTTAAAATTACTTGAGCATCAGAATGTTAGTTTGCAATCTATTAATCACTAGACATTTCAGAATAAACAACCTGTGTGATTATCTTCGATCTTCACAAATCTTCAATCGTGCTCACCTTCTTCTTGTCACTTCTTGTTTGCCCATATTATTGCCTGCCTCTTCTCTTATATAGCAACTCATGCCTAAGCATATGGTGAATAACTGATTGATAGCATTGCCAATATCACTGTTTTAATTAACCTATGTGTATTTGCCATAGAATGTAGAATGTTATTACCTCATGGATTGTCATGAGGCATTCTAGCCTAGAATGCGCTGCTTTTGAGACTGGTCTACCGGTCGGTGGTTTCACTGAATAAAGACTCCTAAGGATCTACTTCGACTTTCGCTTTTATCCGATGTCGGGCATGTTATATTTTGGCATTGTATTCATATTTATTCAATCAGACTTTGTGCTTGTTCTGAATTTTTGTTTTTGTAATGATTTTAATTATTCAACAAATGAAGCATTCTTAATAATAATAATTAATTTGGCTTTTTATCACTGCCGACGAGTTGCTCTTGATTGGGGACAAGTGCGAGCAACCACAGATTCCCCTGCGAACCCACTCCTATTAATGTTCTTGGTGAAAATTCAGCGGAAATATTTGGATGGAAAGATTTCGTTTGAAGTAGCAGACTACATGCTACGTGGGGACAGCAGAACTCGGAACTCACCCAGAGCATATGTACTTTATAAACTTTAAAAACTTTCAAAATTGCAACAGTTTTAAGCTTGACAGTTTCAAGCTTACTTTTAAATCTTAATCGAGTGTTCATCGCGTGTCTGTAGCCTACACCCGACAAGCTTACTTTCAAATCTCCATCGTGTGTCTGCAGTCTATGTCTCTGCATGCCGATCTCCTTCATTCTTCTGCTCACGTCGTGCTGACACTGACGCTTGAGGTGCACGTCCGGTCATGCAGTGTGCAACGTAGTGGCCATCTTGGTTAAGTTGTGATTCTCCAAACAGTGAATTTTGGATGCACTTTCAATGCAGCGCGAGTCGCAATGTGAGAAGGGGTTGCTGATTCTCACATTTACTTGTTCTCAAAAATATCGCCTCAAAACAAGATTTATTCACGGTGAGAAGTTAATTGTTTTGCTTTTGTATTGCGATCTTGGACTATTGTTGTCATTTACAAATAAGGAGCTATGGCCACATCTACCAGCATATTTCAACACCCTGCATTTCTATCTGAGAAAGGAGAACCAATTCTTCCTTGGTAGAGATGGAGGAATTTATTTGATTCGTACATAGTGGCCATAGGGGGAGAAACATTTTCGGCTTTCAGGAAACAAGCTTTCTCGTTAAATAATTCTGCCTTCCGCACATCAATTATGTATGACAGCATAGATCTCATAACAGTGGGCAATGGTGACGGTGAGCCTACAGACATGTATGAAATGTCTGACTATGCTGGAAAGCTATTTTGGTCCTCGAATTAACGTGGTTTTGGAACGGCACAGGTTGTTTAAGAGGGTCCAGGGTTCCACCGAACGTGTGGGGAGCTATGTTGCTTCTCTCAAAACCCTGAAACGCACATGTGAATATGGAGAACTTTCAGATTCCCTTGTGAGGGAACAACTAGTAAGGTGTACCTACAGCTCAAGAAAACAAGAAAAACTTGTATCCAAAAATCCCATGTTAACTGAGGCCATTGCTATCGTGGAAGGTGTTGAAAATACTTCCTCTTGGATTAAAGAAATAAGGACACATTTTGAAGACAGTAACCAAACTCAGAGTGAATGCGTAAAGAAAGGCCAAGATGGTGTGCACACTATCTGATGGTGACATTGGTGATGAATTTTCTGACAACATCGCTAAAGAGTCATTGAATACCAAGAATATGAATGTTTTAAAGAACACTGTCTCACACTACCACTAGCAAAGATACCCAACCACGTAACAAACGTGATCTACATCAACACCGTTCATTTGATCGTGAAAGGAATAGTAAGGACAATCAAAGAGGACGATGTTATAGATGTGGCAGTTTTTCGAACTCTTCAAGTTTTCCTAACAGTTATGCTAGGGACTCTGTGGTGCAACAACAGAGGGACTATGCCCGTGTTTGCAAGTCCTCCAAGAAAGGGCGTGCAAATGAAAGCACTCCTGATGCTATCTGCACTGTGGTTATTACCTCATGGATTGTCATGAGGCATTCTAGCCTAGGATGCGCTGCTGCTGAGAGTGGTCTACCTGTTGGTGGTTGTACTGAATAAAGCCCCCTAAGGATCTACTTCGATTTTGGCTTTTTATCAGTCACCCCATATCCATAGCCTCGTCTAATACTCCGCATGTAAACTGCTGTGTAATTACAACTCCAGATGATCTCTGAGGTAGTCAGTGTCCAGTTCATCATAGCTTGTCCTATCCTTGCACAGTCAGCAGTCATTAAACTAATGACTTGCAATGAGTAGTATCAAAGTGTCTTTGTTTCTAGATGCACCAGCACTACTTTGCTTATTTTTCGATTGCTCTTGAGAGTCCTGACGCTGGTCCGTTCACAGTATGTTTATATTGTGTTCTGTGGATTGTGTATTGTCATCCTTTGATGGTTACGGTCCATTGTGTATTGTCATCCTTTGATGGTTACGGTCCATTGTGAAGACAGTTCATTACCTTGCTGCTTGTGATTTACCCCCATCTTGGTGGTGCTCTCCTTTTCCTGAATAAACTCCTTTCCTTTGTCCTCGCCTGCAGTGGAGTATTTAATTTACTACAACATCTTAAGTGTTCTTCCTAGGTAAGTTAAAATACAAGTTACCAACACCCCGCAAATATATATCTCTATTTAAGAATGACCAAATGAAGTTCCATTTTTGTCACTTTCCCCCTAAAATATTTTTCTCTGGACATAAGTATAGCCCTTTTAAAGAATAGTCGTTTTTATATCTAGATTATCATAACTGTCACACAGATGTATGAAGTAGGAGAGAAATATATATTTGTCACTCCTGCTTCTAAAACCTAAATGATTCTAAATTGTATGTCCTCTTCACAGGCCCAGTGTACTGATATATAACATGAAATTTAGTAAAATAATATCTCATTTAATTTGTAGTCTGTAAATAACCTGAACTGAAATGGTCAGAGGTGAATTTAGATAGTAGTTACCAATGAAATGTAGACTGTTATGTTGAACAATTTTCTATAGCGCACAGCTGCCCCAGCAAAGAGGCGTCCCGGCGCTTCAAGAGATTGCAATACACACACAGCAGGCCAAGTCGTAGCGAACGTCACCGGACCAGTAGACTACACTGAAGGGAAGAGGAAGGTTTTAATAGCTTTCCTAAAAGCAAGCAAGCGGTCCAAACCCCGAATTTGTACAGGCAGCGAGTTCCATAGCCTGGCGGCCAGACAGCGGAACGAACACCCACCTACACGGCATAGTTTGACCCGAGGGACAACAACTAGGTGTTGCCCCAACGAGTTAAGCTACCGGTAGGGGGACATAAGGAATCAGAAGGTCGCTCAGTATCTCAGGACCTTGAAGGATAGACATAGCGATTTAAAATTATTCCGGTTCTCTATTGGAAGCCAGTGCAGCCCTCGAATAGTGGCACCCACAGGACAAGAGCGCGGAAGACCCACCAACATTCTAGCTGCAGAGTTTTGAACACGCTGCAGCCGAAGTATCTCCACTTCATTAGCCCCTAAAAGAAGGGAACTCGCATAGTCCAAACACGATAATATAGTAAACGTAAATTGATACTTGTATAGCGCACTACTCACCCGCAAGGGTCTCAAGGCGCTTGTACGAATACCGCTGTGGAACCCATCCTGGCTTTCCCTGTGAGGTGTCCACTCCTGGGCCCCCCGAAGGTGGATTCCAGGCATCCTTAGCGTTGTAGGGGCCGTTGTGGAGATTAAGCAAGCTATTGCCCAGAGTTGCAGAGTGGGACTCCATGATTGGAATAGGCACCGAGGCGAGAATTATCAGGTCCGTGGAATTTTTGAGCCCAAGACCCGCCGAGGCGGGGAATTGAACCCTGGTCCCGGGCTAGACCTTTGCATCAGGGTCTGCCGCTCTAACCATTGAGCCACACTTCTGCACATTTTTGAGCCCAAGACCCGCAGTGGCGGGGAATTTAACACGGGTCCCGGGCTAGACCTTTGCATCAGGGTCTGCCGCTCTAACCATTGAGCCACACTTCTCCACATAGTTGCCTGCACAATTAGCTGTCGTACTGACGGATCGAAAAATTTCAAAAGAGGGTTAAGACCTCGTAGCAGACCGACACATGTGGCGGCTACGTTCTATATTCATCCTGAGATGCAGTGCGGTCCAGAGAGATGTATTTATGTCTAGGATTACCCTCTCTCCACATCTCTAGTTTACTCTGCTCTTCCATAGTCACTTTGAAGGATCGGCCACACAGTATTCAAGATGGAAGGGAAGAGTCCCCTGGGGTCTTCAACGTGGGACACATACGCCTGAAAAGAATCTACTTCAGCATTTAACTTTCAGTACTGAGGAAAGGGAAACACAGTGGAGCCAACCTACGTGGGGGGACTAAGCCGAGGGTGATCTCTGGGAAGGGGAATTTGTTTTAAACTCAGTGGGCTGGCCTGGCAGGACAGGGGATAGCACTAGAAGGCAGTGGAGAGCAATACACACTGTATGCAAGGATTTTAGTGCATGCAACTCGCTGATTGTTTTGATGCCATACATCGTACCTAGGCCTGGAAGTACACGTTTACTGCAAAAGCTTTTTTTTTTTTTAATGTATTGACTAAATCTGGTCATTAATAGTTAACTGATTTATCATTTAAAATACTCTGCTTTGTGTACTCCAAGGAGTGATTCTGTCTGGAGCTGAATAAGAAACGAGGCTTCTCTGCCTTTTGCACTGAAATATTTATTCCTGTCGCCAAGATTATTGGGGAACAGTGTGCCCGATGGTATCTCCAGCACTGGGAAATTCAGTCTTCTCCTGACCCACAAGACTAAATGGAGATAAAATCCTGCCAGTAAGGCCTCTTTGGAAGATTTCTGGTGGACAAAGTGGTACTTAGGAATTTTCCTGAAGACCTGAAAGCTGAATTTTGAATGGATGCATCTAATGTAGATTCCTCACCTTTAGAATATCCTGAAGTGCCAGACTCGAGACGGAAGAATTTCTTTTTTTTTAACATAGCCCCTACACGCAGTAGGTGGAGTCATCTAGCTTTGCCTCTACTCTGATATATTACCAGAAGTGACGATTGGTGTTGCATATAGGCGCCAACCAGGCACACTGATGTCCTTTCGTTCCTTTCCACATCTTCATGTATGGATATTGAACTTACTTCTACTTTTTTCTCAACATTTCACAAGCTTAAATGCTTTACCAGTGTGTGAGGGAATATGCTCCGTCCTACATCTACAAAATGTAAACCTTTTAGGAATTGTGAAAAAAGTCTGTGATAGATCCACACGAGGTGTGGCCATAGCCAACCTGCTTTTGGTAATGATGGTGGGGGCGAATTCTCTCCACAGGATGATGATGATGACAATTTTTATGTGGACCTAGAAGAGGCTAACAGGCTAGATACTTCCCCTAACACTGGACTGTCTTCCTCTCCTGGTCCTTCAGTGGAGGAATCTGTTTTCTTTGCCATAGCCATTAGACAGGCATCTGGAGTCTTGGATCTACAATTGTCTTCTGTTGAAGTAAAAACCAACATCCTCATGGATGTCTTGTAACCTGCAATCCCCATTAGAGGTCATGTTGCCAATAAACAAGGCCATAACTGACACTCTCATGGACACTTGTATCACACCCTGCTCTCGTCCACCCGTAAATAGACAGGTGCCAAGTCACAACACACCCACTCCACCAGACCCTGCCATTCAAACACTCATCCTACTCCCAAGAGCCTAGTAAATCAGGCCTTCAATAGCAGGCTTAACCCAAATTCTTTTCTCACCACTCCCAAATAGTCTTGAAAAAAATTGAAGCATTTGGGAAGTGGATATTTTCTTCTGCAAGCCTCGCCCTCAAGTCGGTCAAAACCAGCGGGTTTCTAGAAAGGTACTCCCACAGCATTAGGGGACTTGGCTGCTGAGATTTTCCGAGCAGTCCTGGAAACCATTCAAGATAACCTGGTTGAAACCAAGTGCGTCACCTTTTCAAGCCTGGCACAACAGACACTGTATGCAGAGAGGTTTGCACTGGCATGGTGCTTCTGTACCACTTGTGGATGAGGTCCACAGGCTTCTCGGTGGTGATCAGGTTTCACTCATGGATATTCCTTTTGATGTGTCTCGCCGCTTTAACGAGAAACCTGACTCCGCTCTTGAGCACTTTAAGATGATTAGAGCTATTGCACCCCACCTTGGTCTTTCCACTCTCGCAAGGTGTCTCTAGTCCGGGTAGGATTTCTGGCAGCAATGGCAACAAATTTCCCAGCCCCTCCAGCAGAAGCCTCCCATCTGCTTTAGTTTACCCGTATGAGCACACAACCACCCCGTGGGAGGCAGGATCACTCATTTTCACCAGGGATGTTGAGCCATAATATCTGACTGGTGGGTCCTGCAGGTAGTCCAGCTGGGCTATGCCTCAGAATTCCTTTCTGCTCTGCCGCCATTCCATCTGCATCAGTTTTGGTTTTCAGAAGACTTCTTGTCCATTTTATGGCTGGAAGTTCATGCTCTTTTGGAGAAAGGGGACAGAAAGAGGGTTGTGGCTCGGAAGGGGGGCTTGGCTAGCCAGACAAAATTGTGAGCGCACTCTAGCGAGACTCCGTCACACGGCCCGATTTTCCGTTTCTTCTCCTGTGCACTGTAGCGCCATCGTAATGCCGGAACCAGCCAGTTAGGCTGGGGTTCTGGCGGGCACAAACACAGCAAGTTTGGAGGCACCAGTAGCTACACAAGTTCGTCTGCCTGCGCAGTGGGGACGCCATGAACTTGATTCGGGAGCTGTGCGGCTGTGCAGGCTCCATGTTGTCATAGCCTCGACCAACAAGCAGTGTTCCGAGATGGAGAGCGGCAGATCGCCAGCACAGGATGTAACCCAGTTGCACCGGAATAGAACTTTACCCGATCCCTGGGTGTGGAGGCGGGCACGCAATGCTGACCCGACCTCACGGAGTGGTGTGTGGCTGAGACAGTGTGCAGCCCCTTCCGAGCACCGGATGAGACCGATCAACCGGGCATGAGGCTGTGTGAGCGGAGGCACCGGATTCTTTTTTTCGCACCCCTAGCTGCCCCTATACTTCCTCTTTCCCACTCCGCGGCAGAGACTGGAGATATGTGGAGTTTGCCCCCTCTCCTTGCCAGACCCAGATGGAGAGCGATGTGAAGCGAACCTCCCACCCGGCATTCCATGCAAGTGGAGGTGGTGTCGCAGGCCGTGTTGGAGGTAAGTGCAGACAAGAGGCCTCGGCTGCAATGACACGCAACAGAAGCTACGCACAGTCTAGTTGCTCAATCCGGACGCTAGGTAGGCGGCTGCTGTTCCAACGAGCGATCCTGAGGCCTACATTAGTAAACCCAGTGCATAATTGGTGAGCTTAACAGGACAAATCTGCGATTATCTCCCGTTCTCTACACAGGCTCTCCAGCAGGGGACGCCGCCCTCTTCGTCCCGAAAAGTCGTCCTCCATTAAAGAATCGGGAGCCTAATACAGCTACACACTAACAGAGAGTAACTAATAACGCACCAGAAGTGCCAGGGGGCCTCTCCATGGGCTACCATTGCAGGTTGGAGAGGTGAGAAGACTTTGCAAACGTGGCACCACTGGACTTGCAAAGACACTAATCAGCCCTGTTGCGTTGCACAAAGTAGATACGACGCCCCCAGAAAGCCACAATGCGGTCTAGCGGCCCCGGATTGCAGCATAGAGGCATTTAAGCTGCAGTTGCATTCTTGGCGTATACCTGCCCAATAAACTGAACGTGTAAAACTCCTGGCTGGCAGACACTGGAGACCTGCATGCCATATCCTATCTCCGAACACAGCAGCCTCATTGGATTGGCGAGATGGGTAGGCAGCCCACAGTCACAGGATCGGCAACTTTGCAATCAGCGACTGGCCTAGCTCAATCCAACCATGAAACTGGACTGTCTGACAATTCCAGAGCCTCCAGTCTGGAGACAAAATTAGACTCTCTACTCCAGGCGGTAATGCAGATCAGCGAAACGTTGACGCAGAATTGCACGTCACTTGAAGGCCGAATAAACAAGGTCACTGCAGACTTTATGCTACTTCATGCTGACCATTGACAGCTGGTAGGGAGAGGCAATGAACTAACTGTAGAGGTAAAGGAGATCGCCCGATAGCCAAAGAAGTGACCACGGAGGAATGTACTCTCATCTCCAGACTGCAACTCCTGGAATGCAGGATGGACGATGCAGAGGGTCGCTACTGCAGGAATAATGTGCATGTAGTGGGTCTGCCGGAGGGCGCTGCGGGAGATGATGCGGTGGCCTATGCCAGGACCTGGTAGTGAGCCCTGCTGCCGGAATGCACACTATCCGCTTTCTTTGCTGTGGAGAGAGCGCACAGGGTTCGTCGAAACACCAGACGCTGGGAGCAGGGATGCAGCCTTTCCTGTTTCACCTTATGAACTTTAAGGACAGAGACGCAGTACTCCGTGAAGCAAGGAAATGGAGGCGATCAAGGTAGACAACTCACAAGTTCTCTTTTTCGCAGACTACGCCCTGGGTGTACAAAAGCTGCGGAACACCTTTGTTGCAGTTAAACAACGCATGGGAGACCAAAATCTGAAATACTCTCTCATGTTCCCTGCCCGGCTGTGTGTAATGACTGACGTAACCACGCAGTTCTTCAATACAGCAGACGGTTCGTGGGACTGGCTCGAAGCCAAGGGCTATCGCACCTCCCAAGCTAGAGGCACACCAACATGGGATCACGTAGGAATCGTCGCGGCATACATTGGATGCACAAAGCATCCTCACCGACACAATCAACGGCGGCCCCCTACCCTGAACAAGTACTGAAATAGAGGAGAAATGCACTGCAAGCAGTAGCGGACTTAAGGAAAAGACAAGACAGCAGAGATGCAGATGCCTCTTCTGAACAGTCGTTGAGCGAGGACAGGTCGCAGGCTGTGTGGACAGTCCATGAAGATCTGCAGTTGCTCCCTGATGTGACTTCCCAAACGGCGGATGACCTAATGTAGCAGTTAAATGTATGTTCGAGGCATATGAGCGGCAGATCTCACACTTAGCATTAGATCGCCATCTGGTGTTGGGCTCGGATGCTTGCACGTTGTTGTTTTGGAAGAAGTCTTTGTAGTCACGAGATAGGTGACTCCTCCCTTGGACGATAGTGCACATGGGCATCGACTCCATCCTTTTAATGTTTTTTCCGCCATTGGGTTCGGATGCAACTGTTGCGCTCCGGTTCGAAATCTCTATTTCAAACTTCTTCGACGGGAAAACATTCAAAAAACATTTCGGATCGACTTCCAACATCTTCAGCTTTGACGCAACTTTCATCGGCTCAATTCCGGTTGTCGAGGCGGGCCGTTGGGCCTATCCACGCCTTGAGGCCTATGGCTCATGGAAAGGATGCCATTCAAGAAATTCCCCCATTTTGGAGCAAAATTCCCGCACAGTGACCATCACAAGATCTGCAACCTGTGCCCATCACCTCAACACGACGAGTCCAGCTAGCGCATCCCTTCGATCAAAGAAGACCATTCGAGATCGAAGGGCTCGTCAGCACATATGCAGAGATCAGCTCCGGTACCAGTGGGCATCTTCGACGAAGGCCCAGATGTCCCAGAAGAAGATTTAGAAGATCTCCAAATCGTATCAGAGGCAGAAGACTTGGACGACCCCATCACTCCTGGTCAGCGAGTGAGTACTACTGCCCCTACCCCAACCCTACCACCAAAGGCAATTGTCAAGACTTCGCCTGCTGGCCCCAGCCGCGACCGAAAACACACTTCAGAAGCCCCGCCTCTGGGCCCGGCTCCGAAGAGAAAAGAAAAGCCTTCCGGTAGCTCAAGACCAAGCAAACCGCATGTACCAATCCCACCGGCACCTTCGGCACCGAAACCAAAAGAAAAAACTGCTCTGAAATCGGTTCCGGCGCCCTCCACCTCCAAAGACAAATCTGCCCCGTAAACCTCAAGGCCTGTGGATAACCCGGCTTCGAACGTTAAGATACCGCTTCGGCTCTGAAACCAAGAGCCTCAGAACCAAAAGCTAAGCCTAAGGACTCTAGCATGCCTCCTAAGGCCAAAGACAATAAAAGTCAACACCAACCCCAACCGGAACCGAAAAAATCGGCGCCAAAAGCGGTTCCTGAGGAAGAGGAACTTTTTATTCCAGATCCTGTCGATCCTAAACAGAATAAGATTTATATTGAAACAGCACATGTCCCCACTGTGCCGTATAGGAAGAGGAAGTTAGACACAGCACCTGCTCCTCCAGTGCCTGTAAAGAAGGACTCTGCCACATCACCTATTCATCCTTCTTCTCATATACTTCCTTCTAACCCACCTCCTCTCCCTAAATCTATTACACCACCTCAAACTGAGACTTCTCCACCTCATACACCCCCAGAGGATGATGATGATGATGAGGAGGATGATGAGGACCTAGGGGCTAGGGGGGTGACCCAAAGGACCCTTTCACTTATCCAACCGACCCAGATGATTGGGAGTGACTTATCCCAACAGATATACCAGACGTTTCAAGCACACACACATACCCCTCTAAAACCATCTCCCCAGACGATAATATTGGTTTTGGACAGTTGATTAATAGGGCTGCCATCTATCATGGCATCACAATGCACTCAGATGCAGCAGAAGAGGACTTTCTGTTGGATACATTGGAACAGTCCCAAAAGACAGTAAAAATATTGCCAATGATTAGGGAGTCATTAAACATGCCCCCGAAGTGTTTAAAGATCCCGTACGTGCCAGGATTCTTAACTCTAGAATTGAAAAAAGTATAGACCTGCCCGTGCAGATCCTGCTTACATTAGGACAGCTGCCTTTAGATTCTCTAGTAGTTTCCAACGCTAGAAAGCGCGCCAACTCCCAGACCTCCGAGGAAGCACCACCCCCTGATAAAGAATCCAAATTACTAGACGCTTCTGGCAAAAGGGTAGCTGCCCAAGCAGCCAATCACTGGCGCATAGCCAACACTCAGGTACTGCTCACAAGATATGATAGGGCTCACTAAGACCGGTTAGAAACCCTATTACAACATTTGCCTGACCAATATAAAACACAAGCAAATGACCTTATCCAAGAGGGCAAGCTAATTTCAAATGCGTCAATAAAATGCGCACCTGACGCAGCAGACACTGCCACTAGATCCATAAATACCAGTGTGCTCCTTAGGCGACATGCCTGGCTGTGCATCTCAGGCTTTAAGCAGGAAGTCCAGACTACCATCCTCAACCAGCCGTTCAACCAACAACAACTTTTTGGCCTGGCTGTGGACACTGCACTTAAAAAAATGAAGAAAGACACTGAGACTGCTAAGTCCATGAGAGCATTACAGACTCCACAAACACGGGCTCCTTTCGCGGCTCCTATAGAGGGGCCTCCAAACACATTGGAGCAGACAACTAATCTTTGTTTAAAGCCGCTACACAAACATCCCCCAATAGAGGATACTTAAGTGGCGGATACAGAGGAAATAACTATAAAGGAAGAGGTTGAGGTAATAACAACACTCGTACCTCGCCCACCACAAAACAGTGACTTTCCTCCGCTCCCCCCACATCATCTTACTCCAGTCAGGGGGAGATTATCACAATTCCTACCTGTCTGGAATTCCATCACAACAGACAAGTAGGTGAGAAATTATCCAGTATGGTTACTGCCTAGAACTTACAGCTACTCCCCACACATACCACCCAAGCCGCTTCCCATGTCCACAGAACATCTTACGCTCCTAAAACAAGAGGTTCCCTCACTGCTTCAAAAGCATGCAATAGAGACTGTTCCCTTACAACATCAAGGAACAGGGGTTTACTCGCTGTACTTCCTAATACCCAAGAAAGACTGGACTCTAAGACCAATACTCGATCTCAGGCCCCTCAAACTATATATACACTCAGATCATTTTCATATGATTACTCTCCAACAAGTGCTGTTGCAACAAGGCGACTTCCTTGCCACACTAGATCTCAAGGACGCCTACTTCCACATTCCCATACATCCTTCTCACAGGAAGTATCTACGGTTTGTAGTGAACGGACAATACTATCAGTTCAAAGTCCTTCCATTCGGAGTCACAACTGCACCCAGAGTGTTCACCAAGTGCCTTGCAGTAGTAGGAGCACATCTCAGAAGACACCAGATCCATGTCTTCCCATATCTAGACGACTGGCTAATAAAAGCCAAGTCATTCAATCAGTGTGTTCAACACACTCATCAAACCATTCAGACATTACACAACTTGGGGTTCACAATCCACTACGCCAAGTCGCATCTCCAGCCCTCTCATATACACCAATATCTGGGGCCCACAATAAACACCTCCACAGCTCTAGCATATTGTCAGTCCAGTCAGGATAGCCAGCATACAAGCACTCATCACAAAATGTCGAGTCCAACACTCTCCCAGCCAGTGTTCATGCAGCTCATAGGCATGATGGCATCTTGCATTTTTATTGTACCATATGCAAGACTTCAAATGCGTCCATTACAGGAATGTCTAGCACATCAGTGGAATCAGGCTCAAGGACAACTTACAGATCTGGTGTTGGTGGACAGTCGCACACATCGCTGTCTGCAGTGGTGGAACACAAAAAACTTGTCAAAAGAGCGGCCGTTCCTTGAACCTATTCCAAGGACAGTACTCACGACAGACGCATCACTCACAGGATGGGGAGCCCATCTCCTCGGACATACAACTCAGGGCAAATGGACCACTCAACAAAAAGTGCTCCACATCAATCACCTGGAGCTACTACAATGTTCCTAGCACTAAAATCTTTCCAAGTTCATGTACAGAACAAAGCTGTCTTGATCCGGACGGACCACATGACAGCCATGTACTACAAACAAAAACAAGGAGGCACACATTCTCTGCAACTGTCCCAGCTCATTTGGAGATGGGCCATCCCACAAAATATATATCTACTGGCCGAACACCTTCCAGGAGTTCACAATCAGATTGCGGATCTGTTAAGTTGACAGACACATCAGATTCACGAATGGGATCTACATCCCCAGGTTCTTCTACCATTTTTCCACTTGTGGGGCCAACCAGACATAGATCTGTTCGCCACACACAACACCGCAAAATTCCCAACCTTCGCCGCCAGGTTTCCACACCCTTTGTCCAAGGGAAATGCGATATGGATGAACTGGTCAGGCATATTTGGGTACGCTTTTCCGCCACTCCCACTGATTCCACTAGTTATACGCAAGCTCCAACAAGTCTCTCAAACTAATCTTAGTGGCTCCCACATGGGCATGCCAACCGTGGTTCACAACGCTGTGGAACTCTCACAAGTTCCGCGCCAAAAATTGCGCCTGTCCCCATCCCTGCTAACGCATGGAGAGATCAGACATCCAGATCCAGGTCAGCTGAATCTAGCGATCTGGCTCCTGAAGTCCTAGAGTTCGGTTACCTTAACCTACCACCGGACTGTATGAACATCATTAAAGAAGCCAGACTGTTGTATGGCCTTTTAGATTCCGAATGGATTTTCCCGATTTATGCCCTTAAATAGGTACAATTCACGTTGCCCTTATATAGGCATAGAAATCAAGCCCTTATTTAGAGATAGCCCATGCAAACCAAATACTGGCATGGCTACTTCCATCCGTTCACCAAACGTCACAATGATTTCTTGGAAAACCAGCTTAAGTCGTCAGAAACTTTCCCTTACTTGAATATTGATTTCTCCAAGAACTCAGTTAGTTTTACAATGAACATCTTTTCCTTGGGGGTTCATTCATGACGTTCATATGCCTGACTTTACATCAAACATGGCATTCCTAAACACCTTCATGGTATAAATATACCTTCACTTGCTATGACAAAGCACGGGGGTTCGGAGCAATTAGACGACCTACTTGCTCAACACAGCTCGCTACAGCAAGTGCCGAAGGAAGCACACTCTCCAGCTGACGCACTGACAAGAAGCTGTCCTCCTCTGCTGAGAATCCAGCTCCAGTGTTTCTGACTCCCCTTGCGGGGTGTTGGGAAATCGAGTCCCGAGACAGAGATACAGACCTCCTTTATTCTATGATATGGAGCTGATTAGAACCTAGAGAAACCTTTGGTAGATTCTTGGCAAAAACGAAACCTATGCTAAAGACCATACTTACTTCTTCCCTCGTACTAGACCTAGGTTAGGTACATTGGGGTAGGCGTATTTTAGAAGCACCAGTTGAGTATTTTAGCATATGTTAATTATGTATGTATTTTTATTTGGCTTAGAAACCATACAATGCTATTACAGTATTATTTTATAATACTATTCTCGCTGTACGCATTATACTTTGCATTCTGTCTAACGATTGTAGCAGTTCACCTCTCTTGCATCAGAAAGAAGACTGTTCAATAAACCTTTTAATGAAAACACCTCTCACTATTTCTCTGCAAACTCTGTAGAAACGAAGCATGCACGATTGACCGAGTGAAACACTTATCTATTGTTTCCACGACTCTGAAGATAGTTATTCCAGTCCTAAGGAAACAAAGTTGTCATGTTTATGCGGTTGTCAGAAACTAATCCGTTCTTGTGAATTCGAGAAAGTTTCTAGTGACCTCTGAGCTAGCTGGCACTCACAATTAAGTTTAGTATGTTAGATAGAGACCTACTGACCTAAGTCCTACGTCATATCTATAGGATATATTATTCCTATGCGCAGAGCCTACTGGGAATATAGGAACTACACTACAAGACGACCTACTACTAGAGCTTGCATTGTTTGTATTCATCCATACGTTTACATCTAGCAGCACTTGCTCCTTACTTACAAAACAGACAACACTTATCACTATTTCGAGTCCCTGCAATTAAAGCCTTTATGGAGGGCCTAAAAAGAATCATTCCTCTTAAGTTACCATCCTCTCCAGTGTGGAACCTAAATATTGTTCTTACCAGGCTCATGGGACCCCCATTTGAACCTTTACACAATGCGAACTACAGTTCCTCACATGGAAAATAGCTTTCCTTGTTGCCATTACCTCTCTTAGAAGAGTAAGCGAGATCCAGGCTTTTACCATACAGGAACCATTCTTACAATTACATCGTAACAAAGTGGTCCTCAGAACAAACCCAAAATTCCTTCCTAAAGTCATCTCACCATTTCATCTTAATCAGTGGAGTTACCAGTGTTTTTTCAAAACCCAGACATCGTAGCAGAGAGAGCTCTACACACCCTAGATGTTAAAAGAGCCCTACGTTATTACATTGATAGAACCAAATCCTTTCGCGAAACAAAACAATTGTTTGTAGTTTTCTCCCCACTGCTTAAGGGGAATCTCATCTCTAAAGCTTGGATTGCAAGGTGGATCGTTAAATGTATCCAAATATGCTATCAATAAGTGAAACACACATTAACAGTTCCTCCTAGAGCACACTCCACACGCAAACTAGGAGCCTCTATGGCTTTCTCAGGGAACATTCCCCGAGCAGACATCTGTAAAGCAGCAACAAGGTCTACAATACACACCTTAACAAAACACTATTGTGTTGACGTGCAAGCCAAGCAGCAACTGCTGTAGGCCAAGCTGTTCTTAAAACTCTTTCAAACTACTGCAACCGATACAGGTGACTACCGCTAGCTAGACGAGATACTGCTGTATAGTCTATGCTAAGTGTGAGATCTGCAGCTCATGTGCCTCGAACGGAAAACGCTACTTACCAGTATGCATCTGTTCTTAGCATGTAGAGTTGCAGATTCTCACACACCCACCTGTCTCCCTGGCACCTGTATCTGTTCCAGTTCTATCTTAATTAGATATACATACATGGACATCTTTTTTCTTTCTACTAACTCCATAATTTCCCATCATGATGAAAAACAACCTAAGGATGGAGTCGATGCCCTTGCGCACTATCGTCCAAGGGAGGAGTCACCTATATGGTGAGTACAAAGACTTCTTCAAAGACAACAACGTGCAAGCATCCAAGCCCAACACTAGATGGCGATGTAATGCTAAGTGTGAGAATCTGCAGCTCTACATGCCAAGAACAGATGCATACTGATAAGTAGCATTTTCCTTCGTGGTCACGCAAGTATGAGAATGTAACAGTATACACATATGTGATGTATAGGTTTCACACCCATGTAACCTCTTACTGCACATTTATGGCCTTGGGGCGTCTATGCACATTTATGGCCTTGGGGCGTCGAAGAGCCAGCGCTGCTGCAAGCGCATTCCAAGGTGTAGGGAGCACACACTTGGTGCGAGGCGTAACACTAGTGCACACACACTATGGAACACAACGGACCTAGGCACACCTAGTCTGGTCCCTAGCAGATTTACTTCCACCCCCACCTCTTACTAAGTTTTAACCAGCGTACGTAGCCGCGAATTGCCGTATGGCACGGTTACTTGTTTGGACAGGCACATATTGTCTCTCTGCTTCTTCCCAGTTGCACCCCGAAGTTTGTTATTTACATCCCTAGTTAAGAATGGCACGCACACACACCTACGGATCTCACAAGTACATCTCACAAATATGCAGCATTCGACATGTCCTCGTCCCATGGCTGGAGCGACATGCCGGCCGCACGAAACACCGCCTTCTGACAATATAATATGCCGCCCACCAACGTATTTACCTGGAATGTCAGGAGAATCCACACTCCAGCCCGCAGATATGAAATATATGCATTCCTTAAATGCCACGCAGCACACGTAACATTTCCAGAAGAAACACACATTTCACAGACAGAAGGCTACAGCAGAGGTGGAAAGGCCAAATACTGGCCACAGTCTACTCAGCCTACACTAGGGGGCACTAATATGGATTTGACCTGTACCCATTTTGTGTCTGAGGAGACGATAATAGACACACACAGTATATATGTGTTTGCAAAGGACCACCTCAAAGGACAGTACGTGGTGTTAGGCTCCTTATACGCCCCAAATACGGACCAAGGCACATTTTGGCGCACACTGACAGAACTTCTATCGTGATGGTGCGATGTTCCCTGGCTGCTGTGGGGTGACTTTAATTCGGTCTTAGACACGATACTTGACAGATCCTTCCCACCGCTTCCACAAACAGTAGCAACCTCTAACGCTAGGCAACCTCTAACGCTAGGCATCTGGGGGGAATGGCTGTTCCACTGGGATCTGGCAGATGTGTGGAGAACCCTCAGCCCGCAATTGCGATTATACTCCCATTACTCGCAACCACACAGGCTACATGTCAGTTTTGAACGCTTTGTTGCAGGCGCGCCACTGCTAGCGCGGTGTCTCAGTGCAGATTACCTGGGCAAACTGCATTTGTATCACATCCACACATCATGACATTACAGGGGGAGGATAGTGATACCGGCAGGCATTTATGGAGGCTCCAGCCTCTGGCACTGGAAGATCCCCCATTCAGAACAGCAGTAGGCACAGTGTTGGAGGAGTATTTTGCAAACATTGAGGGGTCAATTGCAGACACGGGCGTTCTGTGGGATGCAGGCAAGGCAGTGGTCAGGGGCCAATGCATGGGGTTGAACTGGGGCATCAAGAAGCAGCTAAATGGCAAGATAAAACACTTCTAAGAAGACCTGACACAACTTGAAGCCGCCTTGGCAGTGCAACCAGACATAGATGATATTAGAGCGGCTGCATTGTTTGAACTATGCATCTCATGCCGTGCACACTCATGCAGCGGCGGATAGAGCAGACAGATTGATAGCGTGCATGATCTAGCAGGAGCATGCACACACACTGATACTGAGATTGCGGCCCGCGCCTGGGCCAGTGCTCACCACACAGCGGGATATTCATGGCAAATTCACCACACATTACATCATAGTTTACTGGTCATCACACTGTGCAACACCAGCAAACATAGACACTTTCCTCACTCCTTAGTCCTGCGTCACATCACAGCAGACCAGCGAGCCGAGCTGAATGAACCGCTTACATTACTGGAAGTAAAAGCTGCCATGAGCTCACTTGCTACAGGCAAGGTGCTGGGCCCAATGGGAATCCGGCTCAATTTTACAAAGCACATCAGCAGACCTTAGCACCACAACTCCTTGTGGTATACCATAACACGCAAGAGGCGGGCATATTGCCGGATACGGTTTGCGTGTCCCTATTAGTGTCTTTGACTAAACCTAACAGAGATGTAGAATTGATCAGTTCTTTACCGGCATTGCTTAACACCGATTGCAAGGTGCTAACAAAAATGTCGGCGAGCAGATTGGCCCCTTTAATGACGCAGCTTGTACACGCAGACTAGAACTGCTTCGTACCGGCCCGCAGCACGCCATTAAACTTGCGTTGGTTCTTCCGGGTGGCGCATTACTCAGGAGACAATTGGCCACACGCTGGATGCTTGGTCTTAGACCTAGAGAAGGCATTTGACAGCCTAGGATGGGAGGTTTATTTGCCTTGTTGCATAAATATGATTTGGGAGAGGTGTTCTTCGACCTTGTTCAGCTATTGTACACACGTCCACTAGCCAAAATCAAGACGGGCCTTTACATGTCGGAACAGGTCTCTATCGCACGTGGCACTAGACAGGGCTGCCCGCTCCCCCCCACTCCTATTCCCGCTGGGTGTTGAATCACTGGCAGAAGCACTACGCAACACTCAAGACGAGTGGGGAATCCCCTTGGGAGACGGCACGCATGCGCTCTCGCTCTACGCCGATGACTTATTAATATACCCCAGAGATGTTGGACAGTCATGTGTGGTAATTGACAATATTTTAGCAGAATTTCCCTTAGTGTCAGGAGTGAATGTGAACTGGGACAAGTCATGCCTATACCCCTTTGCGGAGTCTACTCCAGACCCGCACTTAACTATTAGCGGTAAGCCGGTACACTGGCAGCTCACAAGATTCCGATATCTCGGAATTCATATTTATCGGAGCCAGCAGGACATCCTGGAGAGTAACCTGACTCGCACCATCAGAGCAGTATGGGGCAAATGATCTTCTGGAACACCCTACCACTGGCGGTCATGGGCAGAATTGCATTACTAAAAACGTTAGTCCTGCCACGGTTGCTTTACCACTTTACAAACTTACCACTTCATGCGACAGTTCATTTGGCATGGATCGTGAAGTAGATTAGCAATGACTAAAATCTACCCACCGACCACTCAGGGAGGCTGTTCGCTGCCTAACATGGAGCTCTATCACTTGGCGGCGCAGCTTCAGTAGGTGTCAGGCTGGCTGAGTGTGCGACACCTTGAGGACACAGCTACACAATCGCCCGGATATACCCAACCCAGAATAGTGACGTTGTTTCACCCCAATAGAAGAGGTAACATAGCTACGCAACTGCTGATGCGAGTAGCCCATCAATGTTACTGCTGCGGTCTTCGCATCACACCTTCACTAACACCATACGAGCCATCTCTCCCTATACTGGGCACTCCCAGAAGACACTAGGCAATGTCCAGTGTGCAGATCACACAGTGGAAAGAAGCGGGCATATCAACAGTAGGGGATTTGTTCAATGACGAGCAGCTTATCTCGTTTAAGGGCTTCGTAGAAAAACTCAGGTCTGCCGCAAGGCCAGTTCCTCCTCCACGCTGCAGTGATCTGCGCGCTAGGCACACCGTGGGGGAACATAGCACTGGAGCCCACCACTCATTTAACTATACAATATTTACACAAACTGGGCACTGGTCACCATCTCACCAAATGGTTCGCAGAATCACTCGTAGTTCACACAGTGTCGCGGCTATCCTCTCTGCGAACCCACTGGGACACATACCTACAGAGACCTACCACTGAACAAGAATGGGGGCACATACTTGAAAGTCCCATACAGATTCCCCGTAGAGCGAGGTTCCGACTCATCCAATATTACATAACACACAGAGCCTACCTAACACCAGAAAAAAATAAATATATATTTTGTCCGAGCAGACGCCAAATGCGTGCAATGTAATGAGGCAGGGGCAGATGTCTTACACATGCTGTGGTCATGCACAACTATTCAAACATATTGGGGGTGGTTACTTGGTGCTTGGCCCAGTGCACAGAACGAACACTAGACTGGACGTGGGAAGTGTTCATACTGGGACTCTACCATAGGTCCAAAAAAATATAAGGTGATGTCCAGATACATAGATCTTGGTCTCATAGTAGCTAAACGATTGCCTACGCGCTTTTGGAAGTCCCCCACTGCCCCAGCGGCAAAAGCCTGGTATCAATCCTTGCTGTGCTGGGCATAGGCGGAAAGTGTAACACTGCACCGGGAAGATGCGATCGGGCTGTGGAGGCAGCCACTAGCACCGGCATGGTATGCAATACTATCATTTTTTCGAATACTCTGGCAGGGAAGCCAGGAGGTAACAGCAGACACACCTATGAGCAAAGGAGAACCGGTAACACTACAGACAGCGCAGACTTAGACCTTAATGGGCGGGTTACCAACAAATTTTAACACTGAGGGGAATGGGAGCTCAACGAGCTCACCACACATGCAAGAGTGGGTGGCTGGGGGATGACGTGAGGGCATGCAGCGTTCTTTGGTGTGCTGGTTAGAGCTGCTGTACATTTATAACATAAATGATTCGTGGTAGATGGAGTACAAGCTATTCAATATTGTTGTTCTGTTAATCGTAGTTAAGTTTCAAACACCAAGTAATTACGTCATTTAACTGCACACTGAACTAGAAATTTAGAGCTGTCAATCATGATGCAATGCGTCACAATTGTATTGATCTGTACTGTTATCTTTTCTAAGCTGTGATGTATGGCATGCACATTGGTTGTTATGAAAAGTTTAAAAATCATACTAATAAAAACAAAACAAAAAAAGAGGGTTGTGGCTCGGAGATTGCAACTAGGTGTCACTCCTGTTATTTCGTAGTACCAAAAAAGGACAGAGGCCATAGCTCTATGTTGGATCTTTGATCCATCAACTTTTGTCTGCGTATGGACAAATTCAAGATGTTAACATTGGCCCAAGTTTTCTCTGTCCTGGTTCCAGGGTATTGGATGGTGGTGTTGGTACTGCAGAACGCATAGATCCATATTCCTGTTCTGAAGGCCCAAAGCTAGTACCTGTGGTTCAATGTGGGCCACAAGTATTTTCAGTTTGCTGTGGTCCCTTTCAGCACCACCATTGCCCCGTGGGTATTCACGAAGCTGGTGTTGGTGGTCATAGAATATCTTTGGAGGTCATGTGTGCCAGTTTACTCCTAACTCGACGACCTGTTGAAGGCTGACTTGCCACAATCAGTTGGTGGACTGTCTCCAAATGATGGTGAACCTCCTTACACCGTTGCGGTTCACTGTCAATGTGCATAAATCACACCTTGCTCCTTCATGGAGGCTCCCTTTCACCAATGCCATTCTGAAAACTGTACATTTTCACCCCTTTGCTCCGGAACAACTAGTCCAGGACATGCAGGCTATTTTCCTGATATTTCAGCCTCAGTACGGGGCTTCTAAGATTATTGGTCTCCCTCCTGCACCTTGCTCACCTACCATGCTAGGTGGCATATACAGGCTTTGTAGTAAAACAGAAGTCTAAGTGGGACCAGCACCAAGGGAACCTGTAAAACTCAATTTTGGTTTCAGAGTAGAAAAGATCGTCAGTGGTGGCTGCTTGTCTGCAATTAAACCAGAAGCTGACCCCTCTCCTTGCCCTACCAAGTGCTGACTGGTGACAGATGCATCACTGCTGAGGTCACCTGGTCGAGGTGGAAATCGGAGTGCTTCGAGGGAGACCTACCTCCACATCAACCTGCTGAATTGCTAGCCATTTGCTTGCTGTCCTGCTATCCATCAAGGGTAGGATGGTTCAGGCACTCACAGACAACACTATGTGGTAGCAAGGCAGGGTGGGGTCCTAGGTTCTGTGCCAGAAAGCAGTTTCTGACTGGACTTGGCTGAATTTTCAAGGCATCTCCCACTCGGACACCACCTGGCAATCTCTTTAAACACCAGGGTGGATGAACTCAACTAGTGTGGCTTCCCATTCTTACCTCTCCTCCCCTGAGTTCTGAAGAAGCTCAAGGAAGGACAACCAGGACCAAGTCATCCTAGTTACTCCATATTTGGCCTGGCGAGTGTGGTTCTTGAACCTTCTGAGCAACAGCATCTGTCCTCCAATCAGGATGTCTCATAGTAAAATCTTTTGTCACAGAAGCAGGTCAGGGTTTTCCACCCTTACTTGCTCAATCTACACCTCCATGCGTAATTGACTGCATGTCCCGAAGTAGTGGATGTCATCCTGTGGGCATGGCTTACAAAATCTGTTAGCCATAATACAGACCCATTGCAAGATAAACTGTCAAATGATTTATCATTTATTCTGTCTTTGGCCCAGCAAGGACTGGCAGTGGGCACTATTAAAAGTTATTTGTTGGCCCTTTCCGCTACTTGGTAGCCAAGAAGCAGTCTCCGGAATGGTTGAGGGTCCATTCAACCAGTGCCAAGGCTGCTACCACTGTATTAGCACTCGGAGTGCTGGTTCTGGTCTTCATTACATTAACAGCCAGGTCTGACAGGTAGGGCATTTTAGCTGTTCGGTCCTTCCGATCACCATGAAGGTGCTGCTTTAGTATCTGTTTAAAGGTTAGGGACCTGTGTTCGAAGTATCCATCAGAACAAATGACTTGTTTTCGATTAACAGCCTTTTTGGTGGATAGTCTATCTAACCACAGATGCCTCATCTTCCCCCACCCCCCGTGTTCTTTGGAATAGGCTCGTTTTGCCTATAAAAGGATAAAAAATGGAGAGCTGCATACTGGCACGAACAATTAATTTTTGGGCTCTGTGTCCGATGAAAAGGAACAAGGTTGAGAAAGAAACTAATTTGGGTGCATTTGGGTGGTGCCTGTATGCAGCTCCATTTGTCCCTTCCGGAATAGGGTAGAGTTGACGTGGAACCACACAACACTACCTTCTGACGTGCAGGAGCTATACTTCAAAATCTTCTGGATCCAACCTGGTGCCTGGGGACAGATAAACCTTCCGCAGGCAGTGAAAGTGTATTGCTTGTATTCCTAAACTTAGAGGGTGGAGACCAAGTCACTGAAGTAAGGGAAAATGGAGACAGGGCTACTCATAGAAATTTTGTGGATACCTTTTAGCAAGGGATTGCTTATTAGATTTGCCTGAGAACAACCATGTGGTTGTAAGTGGGGCAGAGGAGGCGAGTCAGAAAATGTTGTTAATGATGGGTAAGTGTCCAGACAGGGCCCTGATTACTACTTTAGGAAAGCTGATGACCGCCAGGTGCAGAGCCTTCATACTCCATTGTGCCCAAGTGTTTGATTCTTCTGCTTGGAGCTGGCTTCCTTTCTATCTGATGTGAGAGCCATCCCCTTGTACAATGGCTATGTCTGCACCCCAGCCAGAAAATCACATTTGAATGGAACCACTGCAAACCAGTTCCATCGCCTTAAACGGTGGATCCATATATCCACTGTAAAGAAAATAGGTTTCAAAGTGGGACTCAAACCACCACGCGTTGTTCCTGTTGGACGTTCTTCTTGACCAAGGGAGGGTGTGCTCCGCAGAGTATTCGAAGAGCTGCTGTGAGACGAGGGCTGATCCAGGAGAACTCCTGCTGTGCCCCCTGTGTGTGGGACATTCTAAAGCAGCTGATTATATAGTGAGAACGTCACCAGGATTGACTTGAGTTGTAAGAGATCACTCAGTCTTCTCAAGTGCAGTTCTAGTGATGAACTGTGTGAAGAAGCAAATCTGCATAACATTATACTAATCGGACTGGACAGAGGACTGTTGTTGCTACTGCAAGCATGCAGTGCAACCAAAAAAGACCAATCACCAACAGAAGTGGAAAGTGTGTCCTGGCCGTAGGCTGCACTTGCCAGGGAACCCTTCCCAGAGGATCTACCTGCCAATGATGCCCCACCCGGAGAGGCAACTCCAGAATACCAGCCTACTCCAGTCCCACCTACCAAGGCGGCATTTGAAGCGGTCAGGAAAAGAGAGATAGAAGTGGGACCACTAGAGGGGACAAAGGTAAGCCACCAAAAAAACTGGCAAATGCCCTTTGCCAAACAGGTAACAACTAGGAATAACCTCTAGAGTCTGAGAGACCGTAAACAGTAGCAAGCGAAAACCGCAGTAAGGAGGACTATTTTAGGCTAAAGTACTATAGAAACTGATCCACCAGTTGCATAGGAACAACTGCTTAATGAAACTTGCACCGGTGTCTAATTTTGCTTAAACTCTACTCATGGTAGGGAACCACTGTAGACATAGGAGGATACTATAGAGCATGGACGATGACAATAGAGTGGGTAAAGCATTTTTGTATAACCTCAGGAATGCGACCTGCACGCTACATCGTTGTAGCCTTTGACTGTGTTGTAGTGCAACTGGGCCGATTTACTTTCTCATTTTGTCTCCTAAAACTACACTTCAGATTTGAATTTACTTGGTCCTCCGATTGATCTGGAATCCTGCAGAGAGGAGTTGGATGAATGCTGGATTGAATCCTAGGGGATTCAATCCAGTTATTTAATAAGGACCTGGAAATGGGTAACTGACCTACAAACTAGTAATTAAATTCATGTATATAGCCCTCAAAACTACACAATACAAATACTGAATGATCACAGCTAGACCAAATCGCCTGCAGAAATTTAGTTGGACTAAAATCATACAAACCAATAACTCAGGGCTGTGCAGAATATTAACATTAGAATTTGATGTCCAGAGATTTCTCAATTCAAATTCCTGTCCCTCATTAATACTCAATTGTAATGCACAATCAATAATTAGTGATGAGACATAGAGAGAGACAGGATTTAAGGATGATTTAGTTTCATCAGTAAATTTAAAATGAGTAAATACAGCAATATCAGGCATTTAAATTTAGGAGTGCAGAATAATCAAATGTATTCTTTCGCATGCCATCAATTACCAAAGTTCTAGGAAAGTTCAGCGAAGTGCATGAACCATCTCAGCCCAAAAGTTCTCTCCTATAAGGGAAAGAATTCCGGGAATAGCGCACACAGCATACGCATCAGCCTGTAGAGTCCACAAGTCTGCAAAAGAGCAAGAAGAAGGAAAGGGTTTCTCTCCAAAATCAGCTGCTCAACATTCCTTCGTTACACAGTGTATATTAATCCACGAGTTCCGGGGTGGCACCTCCTGGGTCACCTCATCTGGTCAGACTACTCAGTCCATTAGTCAGTTCGTATAGGGTGTTTGTCATGCAGCTAAGGCGGTGATCATCACATAAGCCATCGAACAATCCAGTGTATTTACTTTTAACAATGATTCTTTTGCAGAAGCACATGAGTGAGTTCAAATGGATCGTTTCTTTTGGCAGATGTTTCCAAAGTAACAAAGTTGCAGGTAGTCCTAGTATGCACATGGGAGCACTCTGTAAGAAACACAGTTTTTGTCCACATTGTAAGTCTACAAAGCCTTTCCCTGAAAACGAAATGCAAGGTAAATGCTGACCTAAATTGAATTTGATGTATGAAATATAGAATACAAAAAAATTGAAAATATACACTTTATTCCAGAGTCCTGTGAGATATATATGTTTTTAACACATTTGCACTAGCAAAGCAATTTAGGTTAATTGAGATTAGCACGTGTACCTATGACGCATTACTACATTTTCAAAGTATCCACATTTACAAATATTTCATAACATAGAAATGTTGTTTCCAGTAATTCTCATTAGTATATATATATATATGAAGACTATTTTGTAAAAGTCTCAAAACATTTAAGCTTATTATAAACGTGCAGCATCCTCTTCTCTTTCACCACTTGGTGCACATTTTCAAAACATGGCGTTCTAAAATGAAGACTTCCTAAAATACACCTATAAATTCATCTAAATGACATTAATTTTGTAAATTTTTGACATACATTATTTAATGAAGATCATTCATGAAGCTCTCGAAATACGGGAGTCATCACCTTCACGTTTCTATTACTACACCAACACAATTTAGCAAATCATGATCTTATGTTATTTTAATGAATTGTTTCTTCGATCGTACTCTTCGGCATTCTTTTACGATGCAGTAATTAAGTCTTTTCATGAATTGTTTTTCAAAATTCGTCAACGCATTTTTAGCACAGTTTGCATGCATTTGTCATTTTTCCCTCAAAGCTGTCGAAAGAAGTTTTATGTGTGAGCTAGAAAGATTCAGAAGTGTATCTACTTCATCAACTGATCACACTTGCTACCCGGAGAGTCCAGAGCTTAAGGGTTGCGCTTGGCCGAGTTTGCAAAGCAGTAGGATGGGAGCCCAGGACACCAAGGGCAATGTACTTATCACAAGAGATGTGTAGAAATTACTCAAAATAAGATAACGTTTGTGGAAACTGCAACATCTAAGAGCTATTCAAAATAAAGAGTCTGTGTTACCAATAGCAAAACACCTAGGCCAATGTTACAGTGGCATCATGGACAAATTGACTTACTTGGAAGTAGACTAGCCCCCAGATTCATCAAACCCATATTCTGCGATTTCTAAATTGCGAGAAATACCGAATCGCAATTTAGAAATCGCAGAATGGGATTCATGAAAAATAGCGATTAAAAAAAAAAAAAAAAAGCGAATCGCAATCGGCCGCAATTGCCGATTGCGATTTGCCCAAAATCGCATAAAAATCGCAGAATCGGCCGTTTTCCTTGTTGAAATTGCGATCTCGCAATTACCGAAATCGCAAATTGCGATCTCGCTAATTGCGAGATCGCAAAAACAGGAAGTCGCATTTCGAGCACAGTGATGACATCACAACCAGGAAGCAGGCAGTTCCCACCCTCATTCTGCATACTGAGCCTGAAGTGGAAGCAGCACTGTCCAGAGCTCCACTCGAGACCACCTCCAGCTCAAAATCAGGAGACACCACACTGCAGAAAATGTCCCAGGAAGCAGCAGGGGGCAGTTCCTCAGGAAGGAAACGCAAAATAAAATTCGCAGAGCAAGAATTGGAATACCTCATTGAGGGAGTGAGCAAAGACCACGACCGCCTCTTTGGGAAGGACGCAAGGAGGGTGCCTGAGGCGGACAAAAGAAGGATATGGATGCGCATCCGCGCCAGAGTAAATTCCGTTGGAGTGACCCAGCGCTCCATTGATGAATTGAAGAAGAGATGGTACGACCTCAGAGGGCGTGCCAAGGAGAGGATTGCAGAGAGGCTGGGGCAGCGTGTCGCAACAGGAGGAGGAGAGCCCACTGTCCCACCCAACACCCCACTGGAGGACCTTGTGGAGGACACCCTGAATCCCCAGGCATGCGTGGGGGTAACCCAGCTGGACTCCTCCCGACCCACCCAAGATTCCCAAAGTAAGTGCCATGCGACTGCGACCCTGTCCCCTAACAATGGCCATGACCCCAGAGCAACCCATTAGAAACCCCAATCATGCAGCCCATGCACACCAGAAAAGCCCTATTGCATTGTGGGACATGTAGTCTGACCACAATTTCCATCTAGCCCCATACAGACAGACCTGTCCAGTGAGAGTCAATCCTACAGCCAGTCAGGGAATGGTAGCCTGCATGCATGTAGCAACCTTCCATGTGCAAGATACATGTCATTAATCAACGTCCACTTTACATCACAGGTGGCGCTGAAGAACCCAGCACTGATAGCGAGGCCCTGCAAATAGAAGAAAATCCTGAGGACTCCGAGGGAGACGTCCATCCTTTCCCTCAACCAGGACCATCAGGGCAAGCTGCAGCACCAGCAGTAGTACCACCACCTGCCCCTGTGGACAGTGCCACCTCAGCAACAAGAGGCGCGCCACAACCGCAGCGTGAGACACCCATGCCAGTGGCACTGACAAAAGCAGCTGCAGCACGGAAACCAACCCGGCGCAGTGCCACTGTGAGAACACAGTCCAGCGGACTGGTGAGGGAGCGGTGCGACACTACACCACGCGCTGGCAGGGGGGTGAATGTGCGGGTACCTGGCCTCTCAATTGAGCGCCGTATGCTCCGCATACACCAGAAGCAGGCCAGTCATCTTGCAGCCATTCACCTACAGCGGCACAAGACCGCTAGGAATGTGGGACAGCTCTCAGACAGGATGGAGAGGATGACTGCTGCAGCGGAGGCAAACACCCAGGCCATGTTGACCCAGCGGGACGTCAACCGGCGCCGCCACCAACAGCTGCTGACCCGCCTGTCTGCGTACACGCGGTCGAACCACATCATAGGGAATGTCACCTACCAACTCTCGCGACGCTCGTTGGCCATGCAAGTACAAATGGTCCAATGCAGCCAGGATGTCACTAGGGCACTGGAGCAAGTTACCACTGCAGTGCAGGGTCTGCAGGCAACTGGCCATGGCCAGGCAGGTGGGGGGATGACGCAAGTGAGGGAAATTCAAGCCACAGCAGCCAATCGGTGCCACTGGTGATAGTACCCCGCCGCAGCACCAGGCCCACTGCTGCCTCACGGGCAAATCCTGAGGAAGAGTTAGAAAGGCGACTGGGAGCGTCCGCCCGGAGGCGCCATTGACTATTACTTTTGTACCATGAAGGGCCATGCTGCTGAGACAAGCATGCCCTCCTCACATACATGGGGACGTATGACTCAATATAGCTCACATGTAACTGTGAGAAAAAATTCCACTTTATTGTGAACAAAACAATAACATATATTCAGTACCAGTTAATCTGACATGTCATTATTTCAATTGTCATGCATGAGTGAAGTGTTGGGTGTGTGGAGTGGGTGCACTAGAAACAGTTAATAGTGATTTGGTTGCGGCGCCTGTGTCCTTCTGCAGGATTCTCCCCATCTGCATGCCGCACATCTCCTGAGGTTCAGGGGCGTTGACCGTGCCGGCACAAAGCCATTTTGGTCCGAGTGGACCAGGTGGGGGACCAGTGGCGCCAGGCGCTCGGCGAGCATCTTGGCCAATATTTTATAGTCTGTATTGAGCATCGCCAATGGGCGATAGGAGCCCAGGGACACGGGATCCCTGTCCGGTTTGGGCAGGGACACCAATAAAGCTTCCCGCAGCGAGGACGGTAGTCGGCCCTCATTTATCGCCTCCTGGTACATCTGAAGCAGCCTCGGCGATAAGATGTCTCTGTTCGCTTTGTAATATTCAGCCGGTAGGCCGTCAGGTCCCGGCGTCTTCCCAGTTGCTAACGCCTGGATCGCGTCACCCACCTCCTCTAGTGTGAGCGGGGCACCTAGTTCCTCCCCCTGTGCGGTAGCGACCGTGGGCAATGTGACCAGCCCCAGGAAGGCAGCCACCGTGCCCTCCCGGCCAGAGCCCCGGGCCTTGTAAAGGTCTCGGTAGTGTTCCGTGAACGCCCTGTGTATTTCGCGCTGCGTGTATACCACAGTGCCATTGTCCAACCGGATGGCTCCTATTCTCGCCCTGTGCTCTGTGGCCTGTATCAGCCAGGCGAGCAAACGTCCGGCTCTGTCTGCTTTCGCGTGCGTCCGGGCCGTGTGCGCCGCATAGTTGTGGCACCGTAATCGTTCGATCAGGACCTCGTGTTCATTCCGTAATCCCTCCAATTCAAGCGCATGCCTACCCGAACCCTCCCCCTCCCGTTCATACTGCTGCAATTCGGATTCTACGCGGTTCAGGGACGCTGATAGACGTGCTCGGATGTTCCACATGGTCACCATGCAGTGCCCTCGTATGGTTGCCTTATGTGCATCCCACTCCACCAAAGGGTCGCTCGCCGTGCCCTCGTTGTCCTCAAAGTAGGAGAGAATGGCGCCCCCCAGGGATGACCTGAACTCCGCATCTTCTAGCGCAGGCGCCTGCAGGCGCCATGTGGGCACCGGTGGTCTGTCAGCCGGCCAACTAATCTGGAATAACAGGGGGTTGTGGTCAGAGTGTGTCCTGCCTAATTACTCCGACTTGGTTATGAGCGGGAGCAGGGACTTGAGAGCCCACTATCCTATCTAGTCTAACATGCAGGCCATGTACCGGCGAGTAGTAGGAGTATAGCTTGTCTGTGGGGTGCTGTCCTCGCCAAAGGTCCTGGATGGCCCAGTGTGTCAGCCAGTCACCAAACGCCTGTGCCAGTGAGGTCGCAGCCGCTGCACGCAGGGGTGGATATGAGCGATCTAACTGTGTGTTCAGTACCATGTTTTAGTCGCCTCCTAGTAACCGCGTATTGCTGAAGAACTTGGCTTAGAGACGCCAGGAAGACAGGTTGCTCCGTATTAGGGGCATAAATGGAGCCCAGCAGTATGTCTTGCCCGTTAAGCCTCCCCCTTATTAATGTATATCGCCCTTCCGCATCTACCTGCGTGTCCGTGTGTTGGAAGGGGACCCCTGCCTTCACCCAGACCAGAGTACCCCGCGCGTGCGCTGAGTAGGTAGTGCCATAGATTTGACCCCTCCATCGTCCGCGGAGCCTGTCCAGCTCTACTCGAGACATGTGCGTTTCTTGTAGGAGCGCGATCCCTGTGTGATGACGCTGCATATACGCAAAAACAGAGTATCGGCGCGAGGGTGTGTGCATGTCCCGGATGTTCCAGGTCATGATATTAGTGCATGCCATGTGAGGGGTTGTGCTATGTTCGCCATGGGGGGGTACGGGAATGTCGCGGGAGGTCCGGGGGTGGGCTCTCTGTCAGGAGGCTCTAGTGACTGCATCTGAAACGTAAGAACTGTGGTGAAGTTCATAACTCTATGGGCGTATCCCCAACGGGGGATGTGTCCAAACTGTTCAACCAAACTATGGCTTAGCTTATTGCGAACGCAATGTGTAGCAGCTGCCTAGTGTATTAGGAACGCAACGTGTGTGCGTGTGGGGAATGCGCAGTCGGTGGTGCCGTCGTGGGACTCCCACAGCAGAGCCCCAGCGCAGTTAGGGTGCGTGTGGGCCGCCACCACCAGTGGAGCGTACCAGCCTACGCGAGCCGCCCACTAGCGCCTCCCTGTGCGGCAGCGCGTGTATTTGTGACCCAGATGGACAGCGTGTCCGCGCACCTGCAGCTTGTTGGCTTAACCTGCTGCTATGTCTATGTGTACTTGGGCCAGTGGGCCAGCAAGGTTACCAATCCGTGTGTTACCATAGTCTTTCAAAGGATACAGCGGATCTGTGTTCAAGGGCATCAGCCGTGCAGTAGTCCATCATGATTCCATCGTGTGTCACACTATGTACTATGTAGTCCG
Source organism: Lissotriton helveticus (assembly GCF_964261635.1). NCBI lineage: Eukaryota > Metazoa > Chordata > Amphibia > Caudata > Salamandridae > Lissotriton > Lissotriton helveticus. The sequence goes on from NC_136057.1 coordinate 773,608,076, forward strand.
CTGTCTGGGGTGTCACCTCCGGCAGCAGAGTGTCATCCGACAGTGCAGTGGACGGCGAAGAGGACCCGCTGATACCGCCTCCGTCGTGTCGGCAATGGTCTGGCCCTCCGTGGCCCGATCCCGCGCCCAGCGTGGCCACCGCCTCCAGTACCTCTTGTCGCTCTTGTCGTATCTTCTCCGGGCTGGGCGCCGCTTGTCCCAGGCCTGTCCCTCGCTTGGCCCCTCGCTGTCTCCTCCTTCTCCTGGAGTGTTGTTCCTGCCATCCGTCGCCCTCATGGTTCGTCGGTCTTGTCCCTGACCACTGCCCGGTTTCCTCCAACCAATCCCAGACGTCCGCTGGAGTGTCGAAGAAGCGTGTGCCCTCCTTTGCCACGACACGCAGCCGCGAGGGGAAGAGCAGTGAGTAGGGCAGGTCCAGGTCTCTGAGTTGTTTCTTCACTGCCAAGTACGAGCCCCGTCTCTTTTGAGTCGCCGCAGTGTAGTCCGGGAAGAGCATTACTCGACTATTGCCCACTTGCAGGTCATTCAGCTTCCGGGTTTCCCGGAGCACCGTGTCCCGGTCTCTATAGTTGAGGAGTTTGAAGAGGAACGGGCGGGGCCTTTCTCCCACCCTCCGAGCCTGCGCAGGCACTCTGTGTGCCCGTTCCACCACGAATTGCGGGGAAAGTACTCCAGGCGGCAGGATCTCCCTGAGCCACGTCTCAGCGTATCGTTCTGGCGTCGTCCCCTTCCGGCAGGCCTACTACCCGGACGTTATTGCGCCGAGAGCTCCCTTCAGCATCCTCGGCACGATCCTCCAGCTCGTGGACTCTGTCTATCAGATCTTGTAGGGCCGCTGCGTGGCTGCGCACCACAGGTTGGATTTCCTGAACTATTTGGCGCTGCTCTGTGACGGTCTCCGCCAGTTTTCTGTCGTCGGCGTGCAGCAGTGTGAAATCAGACGTCACTTTGTCAATCCGCCCCTCCAGCGACGTCTTAGTTTGCTCCAGAGTCGCCCCTATATGTTCCACTGCCGCTAGAACTGTGTCCATTTTCGCCGTTAATGCAGCTGTGGGGTCTGCGATTGCCCGTCGCTGGTCCTGTGTCGCATTCTGTCCACTCGCCTCCTGCTGCCGCAGCAGCGCTTTGTCCTTCAGTCTACCCATGGCGATTTGCTGTGCCGTGGGCATCCGCACTCCCGGCTGCACGGTGGTCGGGTGCGGTCTCTGGGTAGCGGGGTCTCGTCAAATTGTCTCCCGCTGGGCGGCTAGTGGTGGTCCACTGCTTTAGATTTCCTTAACTTGCAGCCTCTTTCTCTCGCCAATGGACGCCACTCTCCAGCCGTCAGCGGTCAGTTCCCAAGGGATCTCCGTCAGTGCCAGCAGGGGCGTTGTTCAAGCTCTTTCAGTGAGCAGTGCAAGGAGGGAATGCCTGCGGATTATTGTGTGGTCCGTTCCAGCTCAGGCGACGGCCAAAGCGCGGCCGCCTCCCAGGGGGTAGGTCCATGCGCCAGCAGGCGTACCCTGTGCGCCGAGGGTTCCGACTCGCGGGCGGCCGCGACGCTACTGTCAGGAGCCATGTACAAGCCCGCTCACCGCTGATGGCTCTCGTCTAGGCAGCACCAGGTGAGCCCAGGACCAGCCAAGCTTCTTCACCACTGCGGTACGCCCCCCAGCATCCACTTCAAGCCGTATGCCAGGTGCTGCCTTGCGTGAAAAGGGGGGGCCCTCTCTTAGGGGTCGTTCTCATAGGCACTGCAAATGATTCCCGAGCGGGCGCCAGGCAGTCGTTCCATAGTCGTGTGTGCCCTGTCTATGCTTTCCTCAGGGCCCCGGCAGTCCACTGCGTCCCCCAGTGGTCGCAGCGAGGGTCGCGGGGGATCTCCTTCGCCCTTCCCAACCTCCGTACCCACACCGGCCCTCACACCGGGTCAGGACGCCGCCTCCGTGCCCCTCCTCCTGGACGCCACTGCTACCTCTAGGGCCTCACTGTTGTAGCCCCACAGTCCTGGACACCTCACAGCAGGTCCGACGGCTTCGCGCCCTCCTGCTCCCGGCTCTCCCCGCTCACCGCGGGGGCTGTCAGCACCCTCCGGTCGTCAGGCACTGCTGGACGTCCCCTCCTCTCACAAACGGCGGCAAATCGGGTGTCTGACCCCCCCCCCCCGGTCGCCGTCTCCAGGGTCCGTCAACGGTCAGGAGCGCATTCTCGCTCCGCAGCGGAGGTGTGCGCCGGCCGACACTAAATGGCGGCTCAGGGACCAGTCCCCTCTCGGGCACCCTGAGGCAGCTTCCATAAGTCAGTCAGCACCCCAGCGGGCGGTCCAGTGCTGCCACTGCGCTTCCCGAGTGTTCTCCCTGATTCACCGCCACAGGCGGAGGCTCCTCCACGTTAGCAGCAGCGGGCCCCCTCCGCTACGGGCCAAGCCAGGCTTCACGCTTCCTGCAGCAGGCTGCCACCAGCACCCCCCCCGGCAGCGGACTCTCGGCACCCCGTTCTTCCGTCCGGTCCCCGGACACCGCACGGCGGGGCAGGCGGCTCCTTATCCCCTCTCCTCCGGCTTTCCCAGCTCACCTCGGGGTCGCGGGCGTCGCAGGGTGTCACCTCCTCATGCTACCGGCAGCGGATCGGTTGCCCGACTTTCTGCTGCAGGACTCGCCAACCGCCAGGAGCGCATAGAGTCAATCACAGTTGGCCTCAAAATGGCGGCTCGCCGTCCAGTCCACTCGCGGGCACCGCAAGACCACCTCCGTGGGCTGGGCAGCGCCCCAGCAGGTGATCCGGGGCTGCCGTGGCGCTCCCCAGACATTCTCAACAGCTCTCCGCCACGAGCGGGATCCCTCCGCAGTAGCAACTGCAGGCCCCTTCCGCTACGGGGCTCAGCCGGGCTTCGCTCCCTTTACAGCGGCCCGTCAGCAGCTCCCTCACGGCAGCGCACACTCGGCGTCCCAGTCCTTCCGCCCGCTACAAGCTGTACCGGCTCTGTTCCCAGACAGTCGCACGGCTCCTCCGCTCCACCTCGGCAGGTGCCCACTGCACCATAAGGGGAATTTTAGGATAAATTCGGGGCCTCGCTAGCGGAGCTCTAGCAAGTTGCGCCCGCCATGTTGCCCGGCTGGCCGGCATGGGCACCTTAATTACAAATAAAGTGCTGCTTGACACAAAAATGAAAGTAAAACACTGTGCACAGGACATTTTCAATATCCAGTGCAGAGAAAACAAGTAACATGACACAAGAATAAAAGTAAAACATAAACCGTTTCGAAAGGTGCAGCTAACATGTTTACAGATAAAGTGCTGCATCGCACGAGAATGAAAGTAATTCATCACGCACAGGACAATCTCTATATCCAGTGTAGAGAAAATAAGTAACACAACATGAACGTTAAACATAAAGTGTGGCAAAAGGTGCACCAGCTATACTTACAAATATAGGGCGTGTGACATGAGAATGAAAGTAAAACATTGTGCACAAGACATTTTCCATATACACCTCAGATAAAACAAGTAACATAACACAAGAATAAAAGTTAAAACATAAATCGTGGTGAAAGGGGCGGCCGCCATACTTTGAAAGTGTGATGTACCGCGCTACAAAAATAAAAAAAAAGAGTTCCCCCCCAACAGCAGATGAAGACTGCAAGTGGAAGAAAACTGTGGTTAGGCACTGCTCCTCTGTAAAAATTGGAAGTGAGGTATGGCTGCGTGAATCACTTACGAGGCAGAAAAGAAGAAGGACGCTGCAGTAGGCGGGAGCAAAGTAGTTTATTTAATACAGCAGCTCTTCCAGACAGCGCAGGCGCAATGCCTTTCCCCAGGTCCCCAAACATGATCTGTGCCTCAGGCGGGCTATGGTCAGGAAGTCGTGTGCCCATTGTGAGGTACATATGGAGAGCATGTCGCAGTTGCAGGTACCTATAAAACTGCGATTGGTGCTGGGAGTATCTATTTTGAAGGTCTTTGAAGGATCGCATGTGATCCCCCACCTATACATCGCCTAGCTGTGAGATACCTATGAGGTCCCATGCCCAGAAGCCCCGCAGCCCATTAACCTCTTTGATCCAGGTCCCCTGCCACAAGGGTGCACATTGAGTGAGTGTGTGTGTCCACTTGGTGTGGCACAAGCAGCTGCATTTTGAATAGTTTGTACTTTATTTAAAGAACGCTTTGGGATCTCTAAGTAAAGGATTTGCAGTAGTCCAACCTAGCCAAAACCAGTGAAATCACCAAACATTTTCAAAAATAATACACTTTTTAATCATCCTAAGGGCATAAGAGGAGGATAAAGTGATCTTGCTTACTTGGTTCTTATATTTCAGTTCGTTGTCTAGTTACACCTTAAGATTTTTGCCCTTTGAAATATGTTCTGGAAACAAACTTAAATCGTCTGGCCACCAGGCCGTGGACCAAAAAGAAGTATTCCTGAAAACAATAACCTCTGTTTTAGATGAATTCAGTTTTAAACAATTACTGTCCATCGATTTGCTAACTGCACTCGCAGTACAGTTCCTAAATAAATCACTTCAGTTGACATAGTTTTTTTTAAAGTGTAACCCCCATCTGTGTATCATCAGTGTAAGACACTAATGATAAAGCAAATTATTTTACCGGAGCAGCCAAGAGTGTTACATAAAGGTTGAACAGTGTCGGGCTCAACTACGAAATGAACCCACCAAAAGACACCGATTTTACCTGACCAGACAGGAAAGACTACAACAAAGCCAGCACTGGACCTTCTATGGACACAGTCAACCAGACGATCATGGTTGACTGTGTCAACCTGCTCAGAGATCTAGCAGGGTGAGGGCTGCTTTTCTACCCTCGTCCAACGCTGATCTGATTCCCTCAATGGCTACTATTAGTACAGATTCTGTGCTGTGGCCTTACCTTAAGCCAAGCTGAGTGCCATCAAGGAGATGATTAGTATCAATAAAATGCACAAATTGCTAATTCATCACTTTTTCAAGTCTGTATTTCCTGAGATTGCCTTAGATGACTGATTGTTGTCATGGCCATTAAAGCCGTTAGCAGTGAGATTATTGAAAATAGTCCCCACTTTCTCCTGAAAGAACTTTGCTAGTGAGTCACAAAAATCATGGCTGGTCGTTGATGCATTATTTACTGCCAGCAGGGTCAACCTTTTTATACTCTGAAAGAGTGTTTTATTCAAGCCTTTTGCTAAAATTAGTTGTTCAGTGTAGTAGGCTGATATATCAGTCAAATAAAGCTTTTTGTATTCTGCAATTTAAAGTTTATATTTTTCTCTTTCTTTCAAGTCGTAACTTCTGCGCCATTTGCGCGCTTACCTCGGACACCCTTATTTGGCTGCCAGAAGTGTATCATCAAACTATGGTTGAGAAGACTTTTGGGTCTTATATAGCCTACCTTTGGCAGGGGCAATGACATAAAGTGCAGAATTTAACCAATTTGAGTAGTCCTCTGCCATCTGATCTATGTTATGTGAAATTTGTGGGAGAGAGATAATTAATAAGGAATTTAATTCTGAGGGTTGTTGCTTATGCCAAGCTCTGCGAAAAAGCTTCTTAATAGGCGGTAGAGAAGAAGCTTTATCCTGAAGCCTCATCGCCCAAAGGCACTGCATGGTGATCAGAACAAGTCAATGGTAGGGTATGGGACTGCTAATACACGGGTTGTTAGTAAAAATCCCATTGAGCGTATTCCCTGTTCGATGCGTAGGACCACCAACTATCTGGGAGAGTCCAAAGCTAGAAAGATTATATATCCGGCGGTCTGAGTCTGGATCCAACTTATTTTCCAGGTGGAAATTAAAATCGCCCAGTACTGTAAAATCATATTTCAGAAAGGATGATTCCAAGAGCGTACCAATTTTGGCAGAGAAAGCCGTTCTGGGCCAGAGATGGCAATAGATGAGGAGTCCATTAAATGATTGAGTCTTAGTAAGCTCAGTATAATGAACAGCGCCTCCAGACCATCCACAGAGGCAGTTGAAAACATAGCCTGGATATTGTCATGGTACACAGCGGCCAACCCTCCTTCCCTTTTACCGGGTCTATCTAAACGAAAGATAGAAAAACCAGCAGGAACTGCTGCTATAAGCTCAGGGCCTGAGGTGGTGTCAGCCCAGGTTTCCGTAATGAAAACCAGGTCTGCTTGATGTACTGTCAGTAACCCACAAAATTTGAAATAATGCTTGATCAAGGACGTAGTATTCATAAGAATGCAATTAATAGCAGAATTCTTAGCTGAGCCTTTAATACTGTCCTCACGGAGTGGTTTATCAAACCCCATACCTTTATCAGAGGTGCACTACAAGTCTGACAAGACACATGAAGTGTCTGTCAGACAAAGGACTCAATGAAGGGCAAATATAAGCCTTACCTTGCGGCTTAAGAACTAGAAAGGCATCTCTTGTGTATTCTAAATGCCACCCCTGCGGTGGGGCCAAACGACCAGGGGGACGGGCGCTGGGCACGATCCAGGTGCAGACAAGCGCATACAGGCTTTCCTTTGGCACACTGGCAGCGTGCGTCCGCACTCCATTTGCCATTAAATAGGGTGGCCTGCCCAACAGCTAGAGCGTCACCAAAAAGGTGAGCACAGCAAGGTGGTAGCACCAAAGGATGGACTACCGGAACAGAATGCAACCAGGCAGTCAGGTCAGAAAATGTGCCTACCAAGCCTCCCTCTCCCTTGCAGTTTTAGAGCCCAAAGTGTGTATGCGTCACATAAAAAGTGACATAAAAAGTAAAAAATCATTCAAGTTACCTTTTCCTACAAGCACAGTTTTGCTAAAAAAAAAGTCACGTTCAAAATTTTAACTGACAGTAACTCAGTTTAAAATAAATTGTTTCCCCACTCTGCTCTGTGAGGCGTACACATGCATGCGTCATGACACTACACATTATTCACAGATTTTATTTCAGCACCTGAGGCTCCGATTATGCATCTCTTCCTTTACCTCAAAAATACAGCAGGCAATGAAAGAACATTTTACATATAATAAACACTACATATCCCATGGTACTTTGCTCTTAACCACCAATCATGGCCCAGTAACCCTTACAAGTACAGATAACACCATCTTGAGAGCCTCTTTCTTTGCTGCTTGGCAGTCAAGATAAGTGCTTCTGTATTTTCTTGACGTTTGTGTATTGTCGTGCTTTGGATGTTTCCTACCAATGTGGCAGCATAATTTCATACCATTAGTTTGGTTATTCCATAATTTCCTTGCATACCTTTGTTTATTGTAGTCTTTGACCTGTTGCGCCCTCGCCGGGTTAACCGCTCGCGCCTGGCTCTCACACCTGGACAAAGTGGGTGCCTTGTGAGGAGGAGTAAGAATCCTACTATGATGAGGATCAACGCACCATTTGGAGGGCGATTTAGTTGATGCAATGGATGCTTCAGTGCAGCAGTCCATCAACAGGCCAATTGAGACTGATGTACCTATTAGTCAGTGTTGGCTACCTTGAAACCCATTACAGCCCAACTGGAAAGATTTGCCAAATGGCATGGGTATGACCAACAGGTTACACCATATATGCAGAAGGGAATCCTCGCAAGGCGAAAGTCAAGACATCCGTGTGGCCTCAGGCTGACAACTTTTCCAGTCTTTCCCAAGGTTCTTTTGGAGGTCATGAATATTTCTCAGCACCTTCTACTGCCAAAGGGTCACAGTCCACCAATTCCGACCACAATTCCACCCGAGACGCAAGTAGACCAAAAAGTCTACCTCTGCTAGACCTCCAACAGCTTCCCAATCCCTCTCCAAGCCGGTCAATTTTAACCCAGAGGACATAATCCATCCCAGGTTGTCAGATTGGGCCCCGCTCCAGCGGTATCAGAATACCTCCTACATGATAAATTAAGAAAAGGGTTTCAAAGAAAAGTTCGTAACCATCTCAGGGAAGAATTTCCATGACCAGACCTCCCCTACAAGGTTACGGATGCTGAAATTTTCTAGAAAAGTTTGCCGGGGATCCCAAGAGTGGAATCGACTGTGCCTGGCACGGGTCTCAGGATAAGATACTGATCTGGAGTCAAAAATTCTGAAGATGACCTTAATGGCCAAGGAGATTGTTTTCCCTATTGACCCAATTATCCTAGCTGGGTGAGCCCATCTGGCTATATGCCTACTGGGAAACTTCAGCTGCACTATGTCCTCAGAGAGGCGGAAGTCCCTTCTGATGGTAATGGACAAAAACTTGACAGAGCTTGCTTCAGCCGAGGCTGGTCCCTTAGCCGAAGGACAACTTTTCGGGGACATATTTGTAAAGGAGATATCAAAGTACATTAATATATTTAGATCCCTACATAAAGCCCAATCCAACCTCAAGAAGATGCTTCCAGCTGGCCTTTTTTCCCTTGCCGAGCAGAAGGAGCTTGCCAGGCCATTTCTACTACTAGGGCCCTCCCAGGGGAGCTTATGATGGGCTAGAGGGGATTGGCAGGACTCCATGAAAGGGGGTACCTTATTCCCAGCCAGACAGCGTTTCTCCTTATGCTGCTTTAACAGACCTCAAAGATGTCGGTCTATCCATTTCCATTGTCACATGGTTACTAGAGACATTATTAACATCTTTAAGTTAGCATGAGCCCGGTAGCCATGATGCTGCTTTTGCGCACAACACTGCAGGTCTTTATTTTGCACAACTCTGTTTATGCCTTTCAAATGAGAACTCTGCTGTGCTCGTTCTCTGCTTGTTCCTGGAGTTTAGTCTGAACACAGTGAGCAAGGTCGATAAACACTGACTCTTGTTATTATGTTTTGGTCAGGCCCTGGCACCAAGGCAAACATACCAATGAAGCTGTTTCTGCTGGAGGTTCGTACTTTGATATTATGAGGAGGCATGTTTAGGTGACAACTGCCGTATTGTGCCCCGTTTCAAAAGAAAACAGTTACTGCTTTAACAGCGAAGTATGCCTCAGACGGTAAAAACCCTGCTCCTCGATTCGAGATGGGCTGTGACCCTCCTCGACAGCGTGGTGGAAGTTACCATAGTACGAGAGGTTCTCTGTCCTTGTCTGGAGGCGAGAGCAACTGACACATTAATTTCAGTGGAAACAGCTGATACACAAGTTGCACCCCCTGATAGACTTTATGAGAGAGTCCTCCAAATTGAAGGTGATATACAACATACAACTAAGGGTGTCTTTTGGGACAACCGTACCTCATCTTTTGACATTTTGTTGGTGGAGGCTGATTGCCCTCCTCCATTTGTTTTAGCGTCTTTCCGCAGAGAGGAGGTGATACTCCCGAGCTTTTCAAAGTATATCTCTGAAGAGACTAAACAAGCTTATGCATTGGAATGAGCATTAGCCCTAGCGCCGGCTGTGTATCGCAATCAGGTGGGCTGGGAAAGAGATTCACCGGCACATGTGATCCCTTTGCGGACCATGGCACAGCCTCAGGCCCAGTATCAGATCAAACGAGAGGCTAAAGCGTCCGTTAGTGACATTTTGGCCCAGTTGGGACATCAGGGTGTAATAGAACTCTGTGTTTCATCAATGAATATTCCTCTCTTTCCGATAACAAAACCAAACGGTTCATATTGGATAGTTTTAGATTATAGAAATTTTGACAATAATGTTCGCATGTTTGCCGTACAAAACACTCACAGCTCTGCATTAATAAACCGTATTGTCCGTAAAAAGTATAAAACAACTTTGGACATTTCCAATAGATTTTATAGTAAAAATGTGGCTCCTGAGAGCCGTGACTTGATCACATTTACTGCTGTCGGCAATCAGAAAAGATTTAAAAGATTGCCTATGGGCTATAAGAACAGCCCTGGTGCGTTTGCTGCACATGTTGTATCACTTTTACACAACATTGATCCTGATGCTTTCTCTTACGTCGACGACATTTAGTTGACCAATGACAAATTGATGCCACATCTAATGCGTGTTGACCATTTAATCATCTTGTTCTTTGCAGACTTGGGGTACAATTTAAGTTTTGCTAAGTCACACATCGCCTATTTGGCAGTTCTCTATTTGGGTTATGAACTCAACAATGAATGGGGTTAGCCCCCCACTTTCTGGAAAAACGTGCTCAATTACAGCCTCCTTCCACTCTTAAATCATAATCTGTGCTGGGTTTTTTTAATTTCGGGAGGACATACATTCCTGATTATGCTCAGCATATCAAACGCTTTATGCATTGATACAACCCTCTTTTTTTTCTTCCAGCTGGCTTCCATAACATACAGATATTATTCAGTTTTTGCAGTTTGATCTGCTAGCGACCAACTTCTTTTTAACTCGTAACAACATAACTAATTTAGTTATACGGATTGTACCGGGTACAGTGGGTTTCACCTACTTAACGTTCAATTAGGGCGATATGGTCCCCATTGCTTTTACATCGCATTTGTACACTTCAGCCAAGATGTATTTTCCACCTGTTGAGAAACTTCTTACAGCAGTACAGATGGCGATCCTGAAGCTTAGGGAAAACGCATTAATCTGGTATTGCTTGCACCCATTCTGCAAGCGTACCGAATTCTAAAGCTTTACACCTGTGTTGGTTTCAGTGGGCAAGTTCTTTGAAGTCGCCTGACGTCCCTTTCATCTTTGATCTATCTTTACAAACGCAGGAGTTTTTACAGTACAAACATGTTCATCCTGAGCCACATTTTTGCTTCCTCTTGACCAATACAAATGTATAGTTTATACCGACAGATCTGTGCAGGCGGCCGTTGGTTCCAAACATGCTTACTTGGCCACCTGTGCAATTGTGGCGGGGTCTATGGTTGACGGTGTGTTTAAGTCTTCCTTAGTCTACACACAGTCCCTTGGTGACTGCACGGCTCAGTTGGCTGAACTGCAGGCTTTAGTATTGGCTCTCGAATTCGCTGATCCAGATTTACCTACACTTATAGTGGGCCATTCTTTCTATTGTGTACAGTCCTTTAATGACAATCTGTTCTTTTGTCTCAAAATGATTATCGGGACTCTAAAGGTAGTGCAATCACGCATAAAACACTTCAGGTTTGAGTGACAGCTCTTAAGGAAAGTCTGCCACTCACACATGTTATACATACTCTTGCCCATCAGCATGAGGGAGCACATGCTGTTGGTAATTCTTTGGCTGATGAGGGAGCCAAATCTGCAGTAGCCACATGTTCAGTAGCAGCTGTTACAAGGTCCATGACTAAAATTGATACTGAAATTCTGGCAGCTATAGCTGCTACAAGGGATGGAACGGTGTTCCTACAAGGTTTTCCTTCTAAATATTCTTATCACTTATCACCGGAACAAGTTCCCTTTGCTACTATTCCGTATGTTGGTGATTGGCTGATTCCCAACGAGGACCGCAGACTTCCTTTAATGATTGCCACATACGAAGGCCTGGCATGTGAACATGCTGAAGTTTCAGCAACAGTGTCTCTCTTGCAACAGCGTTATTGGTGATGTGGTCTCTATAAACAGACACGTAATTATGTACCTTCCTGTGACATTTGCCAATAGATTAGACCGTCCTTGGTTGCACGTCCACCTCACACGCAGCTAAACATCTCAAATTAACCATTTGGATGTATATATCTGGATCACTGCAGTCATTTGACGTCCGACACTGCCTATAAATATATTTTGGTTGCAGTGGGTTCGTTCACTAGATTCCTTTGGGTTTGACCACAACGTAGTGATGACGCTCGAAATGTCATTAGAGATTTGCGTGTCTTTATTGGAACATTTCCATTCTGACCAAGGTCCTGCATTCGCCTTTAAGGCTTACAAGGATGCATTGAGGTTGCTGGGGGTGCTATTGCAATTTCCGTCTCAATACAGATGGGCAATTCAATTGTGGAGCAAATGAACCGTGACTTAAAGCAATCTTTGACAGCTAGAGTCTTAGGTACTGGCTGGGGTTTGCCGACTCATTTTTATGGGGTTCAACATGCACTAAATCGCCCATGAAGATCTCTGGGTGGGCGGAGCCCATACGAAATGCTCTTTGGCATCAAAATGTTTGTGTCAGACCTTGATGGTCTAGACGTTGTGGCAGCTGCCCTAACATGTGATGTAGATAACCATTGTACTATGGTTCAGGATCTACAAAAGACTCGAGACACTCTTGCTAGAGCGGAGTTGCACTCGTCCGAAGAGACAGCTGTGTTAATCCCAGTCACTGGGTGGCTTCCCCAAGATGGAGATTTGGTCCGGGAGAAGATAGAGAAAAAAAAAGAATTTGGTCCCTTGTACGGTGCACCAGTCCCAGTACTTGGATTGAAGGGCACTTGAACTGTGATTTTGCCTCCACTGCCTGGACGCAAGCAGAATCTCTACATTTCTATTGAACATGTCAAGTTGCACCATTTGGCCGATACTGATTAGTATGCCAAAACCCGTCCCTCGGAGAGATGTTTCACTTCCTTTCTCAATTTGCCTCAATTTCATTCTAAGCATCACAGCGTCCAATACATGTTTTCTCACTCCGCGCGGCCTGATAAATCCCAGTGAGAAACATTTATTGGACGCTGTGACGCTTAGAATGAAATCGAGACTGGGAGTTGAAGATTGATTGTGAAATAATGAATACCTGTCAGAGGATAATCTATCAGTGTACTGATTTGAGGACAAACATAAATGAATTGGAAGATTGACCAGAACTCACACATTGATAAGTAAGAGTGGAAGGAAATAGAAAGAACTACAGTCGTGCTACAACTATACTTGGACCACTCCTGTGCTAACTTCTAGAAAAGACCAGACAGGAGCTTTACTTGACCAAAAAGTGTCTGTATAAGAGCATTAAGACAGAAGATTCTGGTTAACATTGGAGGTATACTTAGACCACTCATGTGGTAACTTCTAGCTAGTAAAGACCATACCGGAGCACTGCTTGACTGAGCAATAAAAAGTGTCTCTAGAAGAGCATTAAGGCAGCAGACTCTTGTTAACATTGGCGCCCTGATTATGTCCGTTGAGGACGAAACGCGTTGGCTGACTTTAAATGAGAATCGAGCAGCTTGAAATTAATTTTTGTTGATGTACAATAAAGAAGAAGAACTTTGTACTGAATATACTGCCTGAGGACTTTTTATTAGAAGAACTTCAATAATTGAGTGTAACACGAATCGAAATTTGTGGCGCTCCTTCTTTTTATAGTCTAGTTTTCTGGAAAGGTGGTTGTTGTGCGGTGTACCACGAGGAGTGAGCACCAATATTATTTGAATACACTTTTCGTCTTAAAAAAATTAAATCGACTAGTGCGCTAAGCCCTCACCGCTGGAACTGGACAATTTGTGATTTACAAAAATTAGGTACCTCTGGCAGAAGATGTGAAAGAGGAACTGCAATGGTGGCTTGGAGACAAAAATGTGTGGAACAGCAGAGCCATCTTTGGATCTCGTTAGGGAGATATCTCAACAGACGGCAGATGGTTTCTCCAAGAGTTAGGAGTCCATATCAATTGCCTAGTGCTTCTGGCTGAGTCCTTTGCCATCAGGACTCTCTCCCCCAAGAAGATGTCTTGTTGCATCCTTCTTAGGATGGACAACATGTCTGCGGTGAGGTTCATCAACAAGGGGGGGCGGGGGTACAAGGTCAACCTCAAGGTCATCCCTTCTGGTGGAGATAACCATGCACTTTTGCCTGTGTCACATGATATCTGTGGTAGCGTAATATATTCAGGGTCAATCCAATGAAGTAGCGAATTGGAACTCCAGATACCTGATAGATTACAGCGATTGGCAGCTCTATCCTCTGCTATTCTCAATGATACAGACCATTTGGGGTCTCTGCAAGGTAGACCTCTTTGTGCCTCCAGACTGAACCACTAATTGGAGGAGTTCTTCAGCTGGAGGCTGTATCTGTTAGCAACGACAAAAGCCTTTTTTTCTCAGGATTGGTCAAAGACCCTGAATTAGGCCTTTCCCCCATTCGCAATGACCCCCAGGGAATCAACTCTGATCAAGCGACAGGTAGCAGAAGAGGTGCTTGTCACCCCTTTGTGGAAAGCCCAGCCCTGGTTCCCGATCCTCCTAGAGCTGACATGCAAACTCCCTCTCCTTCTTCCCTGGTCTTAGACGATGCTCCAGGGCCCTGATGGGGAACTGCACCCAATGATAATTTCGGAGCGGTTGTCTCTAATGGCAGGGAGGCTTTCCGGCAGCAGTGGAGTTTGCCAAGCATTTCAGTGCGGCTTCTGACTTCATTAGACGAGCCTGGGCCTCCTCCACCAAGGAGAGGTATTCTTTCTCATGGAGATTGTGGATGGGTTGGTGCCTGGAATGGCACATGGATCCCAAGGCGGCAGACCTACTCGTAGTGAACTCAGAAGGCAACTTAGGGTTTATGATACAGGTCAGTGAATAATCTTCATTTTGCTATTTCAGCTGGACATGTGCAGGTTAATGATAAACCTGTTGGAGTGGATTCTGTCATCTGTAAGGTTCGTAAAGGGTTACTAATCCTACCAGGCCGAAGTATTCCTTTTTATGGGACATGACATTTGTATTAAATCTTTTTGAACAAGGGCAAGATAATAACCATTTGTGTAGAAAAAAGTTGTCAGCTAAACTGGCTATGCTCTTATATCTCTCCACGTGTAGAATGTAGACTTTGGATGTGAGGGTTCTGGACATTGCAGGTCGAGTATTTACTACTGAAGGAGTTTTCTTTACAATTACAGACAGGACAAAAACTTTTTCAAAGTCTATTGAGTATAATACATTTCCTAATGATGATTAACTGTGTGTGGTAAAATACTTGAAAGCTTATGAAGAATGTACTTGTGCCTTAAAGTTGCTGGTAGACGCTAACTGCAAGCTGCGTTGCCGGTTTTAAATTAAAGTTTTTTTTATTGTCACTTGGCCCACCACAGCTCTGGGCTGATTGAGTGGAGGGAGTATCAACGCCACATTCATACCTACTTCCGGTGTGCCACTGACGGGCTCCATCTTGTGAGGGAGACGGTCTAGCCTCCTCACAGGATCACCCAGTGAACAATACAAATAGATCAGATGGAGCTGACACGCATTTGATAAAGTTGCTGGCAGACGCTAACTGCAAGCTGCGTTGCTGGTTTTAAATTGTTAACTGTTTTAATATTGTCACTTGTACTGCCGAGCACTGCACCGAGTTTTATTTACCCCAGTATTGTTGTGTGAACCGGCTCGCACTTCACTAAGGGCTAAGAGCATTAGGAGGGACCGGGAAGGCGGGGGAATCAATATTGTGTTTACCTAGAATCTTTGTTAGCGTTCGTTCCCCGGTCCACCACAGCTCTGGGCTGATTGAGTGGAGGGAGTATCGACGCCACATTCCTACCTGCTTCTGGTGTGCCACTGACGGGCTCCATCTTGTGACTGAGACTGTCTAGTCTCCTCACAGGATCACCCAGTGAACAATACAAATAGAGCAGATGGCGCTGACACGCAGCGGACGCACGCAGCGGACGCGCCAAAGGCAAGCCCGTCTGCGCCCGACTGGAACCAGGGCCCAGAACCCCTGGTTCACCTCTCATGGGTCAGTTTCATTACTCCAGCGCACAGCTGAATGCACTGAATTCCACCTCAGACCCAAAATGTGCATATTCTATCTGGACTCCGTTATCTCAATTAAAATGCTCCAACTGTCAGTTTAAATTGCTCCCACCTATGAACTCTCCACCATCTCAAGGGCAAATATACAATATTCTCCTACTTAATTGCAGATCGTTGCCAAAGCACTCAAGTGACATTTCAAAACTTCTAAAGGAAGAAGCCCCTGAGCCTTTAATCCTTACAGAAACTTGGCTCAATCACAGTACAGAAGCGGATACGGTTCAAGCCCTCCCTCCAGGTTACCTGATACTAAGAATGGACAGAGGGATAGGTAAGGGCGGAGGGATTGCCATTGTATATAAGGAGTACATGACTTGTAGCCTACTAGGCAGCCCGTTGTCAGACTGTAAAAATATACATTTTACGCTGGGATTCACACTTACCCTCACATTTTCCTGCATTCTTATTTATCGACCTCCTGGGGCGATAGGCCAATTCAGCAAAACTCTGCTAGAAATAGCTGGCAATCCCAGGAGTTGTGCCTCTAATTTCACACTCCTCTGAGATTTTAACTTACACTTTGATGATCCATCCGCTTCATTAGCCTCTAACTGACCCAGGATCTTATGACCTGGTCCAGAAGGTACGGTCAGTAACACATGAAAAGGGACACCTCCTCGATCCCATCTTCTCTGACTTGGAGAATCTAGAAGGGAAAAACCTATCCCTCTCCCATGGTCAGATCACTTTCTGATTCCCTTTCAGTGGGTACATTTTAATACGATACCTGGCGTAGCTCCGCCACGTACTCTAATCCGTCCATGGTCTAAACTCCCCTTGGACAGTGGGTACATTAATACGATACCTGGCGTAGCTCCGCCACGTACTCTACTCCGTCCATGGTCTAAACTCCCCTTGGAGAGCTGGACATCAGAGCTGAAAAAAACTATACCTACCCCTGATAATAATTCAATAATAGCTAATACAAACTTTGACAATTGGATTGAGGGGTCCCTCGACCTGGTGCTCCCGAAAGTTTTAACTCAGAAAAAAACCGGCCCAAACAAAGTCCAGTGGTATACTCCCGAACTCCGTATCCTACGCCAACCGAGTAAAAAAGCAAAAAGAGTGTTGAGGAAAGATTTTTCTTCTGAAAAAAAAAAAACCAGGAAAATAGGACAGTCATTCGCAGGTATAAAGCAGAAAAAAATGGCCCAAGCTTCTTATTATGAGGGAAATATTCTATCAGCACGGAACTCCCCTAGAGAAATCTTTAATATCGCCTCGAAGCTAATGAAATCACCTAGCCCAGTGGTTCCGCCCGACTCATCTAGCCAGCGATGTAGCAAATTGGCCAATTGTTTCTCCACCAAAGTCCAGAATATCCTTGAGATTCTCCTTCAAGAGGCCAAGAATGTTTCTAGCACAGACATGAGCGATAATGGGCAGATAAGACTTCAGGAACGAATGACCCCCCCAATATGACTGGCCTGGACATGAAGGGCTGCGGGCAGTTAGAAAGTCAGGAATTAACGCTCTTCCCTACGCTTACCCAGGAACGTCTCCTACCAATCTTAGCATCGGTAAAAAGTGGATCCCCTTTAGACCCAGCCCTTCCCAATATTTTGTCACTGGTTGGACCCACCATTGCCTCTACTGTCACCTGTCTGATTAATTCCTCATTGGATAAGGGTGTTGTTCCCTCAGAATGGACAGAATGGAAAAGGGCAATGGTGCGTGCATTTAAAAAAAAAACCTGGACCCTACTGATCTGGGTAACTATCGCCCTATCTTGCTTCTGCCAGGAATCAGCAAGATAGCGGAGAAACCTGTAAATCACTCTCTCTCCACCTTGCTGGAGTCCAATGGTATTCTCCACCCTTCTCAGACAGGCTTCTGCCCCGGCCAAGGAACGGAGACCGCAATGCTTTCAGTGGTGGAAGAAACCCGGGAAATATTGGACGCAGGAAGAGTGGCAGCAATAATCCTCCTCGTCCTGAGTGCGGCCTTCGACAAGGTTAATCACCGTGTCCTGATTGATCAGGAAAGCTGGAGTGATGGGAACAGCGCTACTATGTCTGCAGTCCTTTCTTGAAGGGAGATTCTTTCAGGTTTTTGAGGGCAGCACCAACGCACAGCCCTTGCCCCTTCAGTGCGGAGTCCCACAGGGCTTTTCACTGAGTCCAACTGCTTTTAATGCCTCTATGGCCCCGCTGGCTGAGGTGGTGGCCCCTTTCGGGATCCATATGGTAACCTACGCGATGATATCCAGTTGGTTGTAGCTTTGAACCATTCTAGCCAACAGACCAATCTCCCTTCCTGTTTGCAAGAAGTGGTAAAATGGATGAGTTTCTCGCATCTGAAACTCAATGAAGAGAAAACAGAGCTTATGATTCTTGGTAGCCCGGTACATGCATTCCCAAAAAACCTTTGGCCATCCACCACGGGCCCAGCACCGATCCCCAAAACTGAGATCAAAAGCCTTGGAATCTGGCTTGACCAGAATATTACCTTTAAAGCACAGGCAAGGAAAACTTTACTACGTTCTACTGAAAATAAGTCGCAAAAACCTCCCACTTCTACCTCCGATAGCAAAAAGATTAGTGATCCAGGCGCTAATTTTATCCAGACTTGATTACGGAAATTCTCTGTATCTAGCTGCCCCAAAGGAGGTGATCTCAAAACTGCAGGTAGTGCAAAATTGTGCGACGTGGATGCTCTCTGACACCCCTAATCGATGCTTAGCCAGACCTTCTTTACCTGGTCTCCACTGCTCCCAGTACAGGAGAGAATTCATTTTAAAGCTCTCTGTATAGCCCACAAGGCACTGAATGAAGGAAAGCCTACAATTACAAACGCCATGATCCGCCTTTATAGGGCTAATAGGAAACTTCGCTCTAATGACCTCCAACTTGCAACGGTTCCTAGGATCAAGAAGGCGAGAAGTGGCGGAAGGCTTTTTTCGCTAAATGCCGCAAAACTCTGAAATGACCTCCTGTTACACCTACGAAGGGAACCGGTCCATCTAAAATTCCGGAAACATCTTAAGACCTGGCTTTTCCCTCAAAAGACCGGTGCCACAGTAACTTACCACAGCGTTGGGATGCCTTTGGGTAGCCATGCGCTATACAAATGCCAATACAATACAGTGCAATACATTGAGAAATGAAACCTCTGATCAATAGTTGATTGCTTTACAAAAACCTTTTAAGCATTGTCATCTGCCACTATAGCCAGATGGTTAAAGTCGGTGATGGCGGAAGGTGGTATAGATACTCGAGTATTTGGAGCTCATTCTGTTTGGGGTGCTATTTACTCCAAATCTTTTGTTCGGCTCTACTATTCAAGACATCCTGAGATTGGCCGACTGGTCATCTGATTTTACTTTTAAGCAATTGTATTTCAAGCCAGTGGGTGATATTGCCTCTATGGTATTTAATAAGCTTTAAACGAGCATAATTGGAGCCTCCGGTCCTGCAATAGTATAAAATAATTTACTAGCATTCACACCAAGAATTTTCAATTATGTTAAGGACACAGAGGAGAGGATTATCTCACCCAGGAATATCAGTTATTGATTTGGAATGTCAGGATTTGACTGTCCTTCTTTTAGTGTTTACCATACCCGTCTTTAGCCCTCTAAGGTATGTGGATATTACGGTGCCTCATTCCAATTGTAAGCTCTGATCAGAAAGTGGATTGAACATGCCACTGTCTTGTCTCTAGTTGATGCTGCTGCTCGCAGGTTGAGAATGCCTGCTTGAGGTGCCCTGTGGATGCCTTGGTTGTTGTTGAAGTTAAAGTTACAATGGATTGTTCTGAGCAAAGAAAGAGGCTCTTAGGATGGTGTTATCTGTACTTTTAAGGGTTATTGGGCCATGATTGGTGGTTAAGTGCAAAGTATCATGGTATATGTAATGTTTATTGCATGTAAACCATTTTTTCATTGGCTGCTGTATATTCGCTGTAAAGGAAGAGAAACATAATCCTCACCTACATGTCCTTAATAGAATTGAAAACTCATGGTGCAAATGCTGGTAAAATATTTAATCCTTCAGGCACAGCATCATCAATCACTCGCATGCATGTTGACAGTGTGTGGTCATTTTGTTTTTAGGATTTAATTTATGGATGGAAGATCACCATGTTGGAGAGGGAAAAAAAGTATAAAAGGCACACAAAAACACCTTTTATGAAAGGGATGCACAATTTACACCTGGCAGGCCTCCAGAAATAATAAGAATGGAATGGCAAAAAGGGGGGCGCTAGAGGGCGCACACGCAGCATGGCCGCACTTTTGTGAGGCTCCTGCTGCCCGGATCGTCGATCCTGCATTTATCCTGTTCCATTGGAGGGAGAGGTGACGAAACTTTGCCGACTGGCAGGGTAGGTGGTAAACTACCCTCGCTGAAAAAATTGGCCCGATCGGAGCTTGCTTGCCTCCACGCCGGCCGCCTGAAATCCTGACCGCGGGGAGTGCGGTACGAGGGCGGAGGCCTGTGGGGGCGTGCCTCGTCAGGAAAGGCCGGGGATCCACTGGTGCCTGCTGGGCCGCGCTGTGAAAGGTGCGGGACGGCCTGGAAATACGGGGGCCGGAACAGCAGACACACCCGCGTCGGCAAGGTGCAGCACAGTGGCGGCGTGTGCTGGAGCTGAGGGAAGCACGGATCGGAGCGTGAGGGGGCACAGGGAGGCCCGACACGACAGAGGGCGGCTGCAGACTTCGGCTGGGAGGCCATGACCTAAGCCCTTGGAGGAGGCCTCCGGTAATTTCAAAACCACGAGGGGCTCAAGAGGCGGAGAAGCGCTGCAGCTGGGGTGAGGGGGGTCAGTACGTGCGCTAGGAACAACGGTTTGAGGCAACCAACATGGACAGTGAAACCAGCTGCAAGTCGGGGTAAGAACTCGAGTTTTCGCTGTTTCCCCTAACTCCCCACACCCCTCCATCCTTCTCACTCGGGCCATATTGGATTGCTGCAAAGCCAAGAGATTTCTGCGAACTGCCAGTAGCCATAGAGTACTGTGCGTGCGCCCTGTGGGGCTGGGGACCAGAAAAGTAGGCTGCATTAGGGGGCCCCCTCACCCCACACTGCCTGCTCAGGTATTGACGCGGGGCTCCAGGATTTGGCGCTGCTGAGGAGAATTCCGGACACCTGAGCAAGAGAGAGAAAGGTGGTATATAGCCCTTGGGGCAACAGCACTGCACTTTGCGTGTGGCAGCTAATACCTGTAACTACGGAATATGACATTTACAGTGAGGAGCAGAATGACGCGGTTTTTTTTGGCGCTCTACACCTACGAAGGCTAGCCAGGGCTCCCGGCATATCTCGTGAGCGGGGGACTGCTCCAGTGATTTCCTGTGTGGCGGAGCAGCTAGGCAAAGGCACGGCGGAGAGACCAGACCACCACTGATCCCTGGGGGACGCTGGGATTTCCTGGGGATAGCGCCAACAACGGCGGAGCAGCTTTGCCCCGGTGCGGAAGAAGACAGGAGGCGTCATGGGTAAACCGGACACCAGACAGCCCAAGATCAACTTTGAACCAGCCCCCAAAAAAGGGAACAAACAGGGGTCCGATGACAGGGACACTGCCGAAGGACTGATGGCCGAGGAGGGAGCCACGTCACAGGTGGCCGATATGCATAACATTCTACAAGAAATGCGGCAAGGTTTTGCAACAGTTGTTGACAAAGTGGATCGCGTGTCGTCTAGAATGGAAGCAATTGCACACAAATTGGATGCGCATGAGGAACGGATTAAAGAAACGGAGAGACGTATATCAGACAATGATGATACTACCAGTCAAGGAGGGAGAAAGGTATCTGCCTATGGACATGCAAGATGGCCTCAAAAGAGGTTCAAATATATTTGCACTAGCCTCAAGCCACACTAGCAATTCAAGAAACAGATTTTAGCAACATATCAAGATAAATTATATATTTTATTATTTATTTATTTATTTATCAAAGCAATATCTTTTCAAATCATGCATTTAAAAAAACAGCTAGGTTACAAAGAATTCATAATAAGGAAAATAACACAACGGTGCATATGATTCTTGGACCAGAATATGACATGACGTAAGTTAAAAAGCCAATGTGTTCTCACCAAAGCCCGCACATCAAACCACAAACTAGTATCACCAGACATACACATACATACTACTCACATCCATATAAATACTGCAATCACATTCACAAGTCACTAGTCACTCCGCAGAATTGTTCAAATCAGCGATCAATGGGGATAGTTTGAATATTCTCCCAGATCAAACGGTTGGTCCTCAGGTAGTAAGGGTGCCAACGCGCGTTTCGGTGTGAGACCCCAGCTGGGGTTACACCTTCATCAGGGCGGAAGTGGACTGGAGGGCACACGGTGTAGCAAAATCTAAAATAAACATAATAATAAAGGCAAGTTGGGCAAATAGCATAGAAAAAGGTTTCATATGAGGCAACTGAGAGGCTTAGACTCATTAAAAAGAAAATGAACTCTAAGGGTAATATAAGGATTGGGCCAAAAAGGGGGATAGTCCAGGCCCACCGGTGAGTTGGGCCTGGGAGTGTTGCTGAGAGGGTTAAAGCGAAGAATAGGGAAGATAGTGCTAGATACAACACCATTGGATACCAGATATAGCAGAGGCTGAGAAAAAGGTCAGGAAAGTCAATCTGTACAGTGTAAAGAGGGGTGCACTTATCCAACAGAAGGATCGTCCAAAACAAGTGGTATCATAATTGGTGAATAATTTCAGCGTGCAGAGAATGGAGAGCCAGATGAAAATACCCTCGATACCTTTATATTTTTCGGACAACAGTTCAACATTTAAAGATGGCCTCTGCAAAGGATAATCTCGCTTGTGGAGGTAAAGATTTATTTCCAATTCCGAGCTGTAAGGAATGAGAATGAAGCTGAAAGTTAAAAGGAATCCCATGAGGCTGAAGATTAGGAAAGGAGGAGCTACAGCCAGGTGTCAGTGCATAAATATACACATACATACCGTAGGGTGCTCCACATCAGAGCTTTTCTATGGGTTCAACATGAGGGCAGGTTTCAAGCTCGCCGGAGATTCTTGGAGCTTGGAAAGGAAGTTTCTGGCCAGGGGCAGATTGGGATGGATCACCTGGGGAGAAAAATATATGAAAGAACTGAGGCCAACTTCAGTAGAATCCACGGGGGGCTGATTGCCAAAACGGATTTAGTATGGGTGGCAATCGCCCGAGGGGGGTTCAGGGACAGCGCGGAAAACGGGACTAACTGTGGAATAAAGTTCTCGCTGCTAGCGGGTCCCAAATATAGGGGATAGAAACCAGAAACCAGAAACTAACGAATTCCAAATGCCATAAGAGGAACGGGGATGCCAGGATGGGGGAGTGGGGGGGGCGGCGGGGAAATATCGGGAGTGATAAACAAGGCGGCAATCTGCGCCTCACCTGTATCCAGTGGAGAATGAGGTCATGCGCTAGGAAAGATGGCTTACCAGTGCTCCATGGACGGAATCCTGATAGGTATTCACACTTCCTCTCGGTGGCGAGCCTTCGTGTGAGTCAGGCAGTTGCCGAAAAGCGGTGCAAGTCTCAGGGGTCAGACAATTTAAAGGGGCGGAGACCCAGAGGCGGAGGACACGTGACAAGATCGTGTGGTCACGTGAACGGCTCAGGAAGATGCGGGAAGCGGCCGTCATGCTGGTCATAGAAACAGGACTGTGCGACAGCCTGTAAGTAGAATGGAAGAAGAAAGAAGGTATGGATAAGCGGAAATCGGGAGGGGGTAGAGAATGACAAAGGAAATTGACCAGATAGGGAAATGGGGAGGAGCCCGGGTGGGGATCCCGGCGCGGCATGGGCGCACGCCTAACAGGCGACAAGGCAGAAAATAATAAATAACAGTAATAAGACCAGGGGCTAGTTACCACGGGAAAGGAAGCGGGGGAGCATATCAAGGGCCACAGGGTTCGAGTTACAGAAGGGCATTGGCCCAAGGGCATTCCTCTTTGAGACCCCTCTCCACACTTTGGAGGTAGAAGATCCAAAACACTTCTCTCTTCTTTCTAATGGACGTGGGGTCAGATCCCTGACGCACCTGGATTTTTTCAAGGACCGACCATTTCAGGTCTGTTTCAGAGTGGCCTTTAGATAGCCAAGGACCCACAATGGGGGATCCAGCTTTGCCTGTCCTGATGTTGGACTTGTGTTCTCCAATTCGGGTGCGGATTTCGCGTCCAGTCTCACTGACATATGGGAGATTACACGGACAGATGATAACATAAATAAGATTGGACGAACGCCAGTTAGTCATCACAGTAAGTGCCACGGTGCGCTCAGGGGTGGTGATGGTTGCTCCAATCAAGGCGTTTGGGCACGCTTGACAATTGCCACATCTGTAGTTGCCGACAACAGGGTTAGTTCCAGTGATGGAACTTTGGCAAATGGGCGTGGGTTCTAATAGCCTGCCTCTAACGAGATGGTTTCTCAAATTTTTGTTCCTCCTGAACGCAAAGATGGGTTTGGGTAGATGGGCTGAATCCGGGTCCAGGTTGAGGAGGTGCCAGCTGGAGTTGATAGCTTGGCGCAATTTGTTATTCAGATTGGAGTGCTTCATGATGCAAACTAATTTTTCCACGGGGCCTTTGTCTCTTTGTTCAAACATAGATTCACGATTGTAATACCTCGCTCTTTTAAAGGCATCCTTTACTAGTCTGTAGGGGTAGCCGCGAGATAGGAACTTGTCTTTCAACAAGTCGCCCTGCAGTAAAAAGTCCTTCATATCGGTGCAGTTTCTCTGGATGCGGAGAAACTGACTGAAGGGGATACTATCCCTTTGACAGCGTGGGTGGAAACTACTGTACTGCAAAAGTGTGTTTCGTGCAGTGGGCTTTGTGAAAAGAGACATAGATTTCATTATTGTGGTGTTCCACCCAGATGTTAAGGAATTCAATCCTGGTGTTACTGGAGTGGGAGGTGAATTTGAGATGCTGATCGGCTAGGTTCAGCCACGAGATGAAGTCAGTCAGAGAGGCCTGGTCCCCCTTCCAAATGAAAAAGATATAATCAATGAACCGGGGCCAAGCCCGGACATTTTCATGGAAGGGGGCCATTTCGTTGTATATATGGATGCGTTCAAACGTTCCCATATATAAGCATGCTATGCTGGGCCGCTGCTTCAGGGACTGGATGATGCTCATCATCGAGACCGCGCGGGAGGTCATTGATATCCTCAATAAGGAAATTGAAGCCCTGGCGGATAAACTCAAACAAGAGAATGCGGTCGATCAGGCAAAGTTCAAACTCGAGGAAATTGAGGCCGAGTTGGACTCATTTTCTGAATACTTACTGAAGAGGAAGACTGAGAAATTTAAAAAAGGACATCCGTCTTTTTTCTCAGGAACGGGCCTACCCTTACCTAACCAGTAATTTTTACAATACTTCAGAAGACCTCAACCAAGCAGGAGCTCCCCCAAGATGGGGCAATCGACGAGTGACAACATTTTCTGACACCACCGACTCAGAGGGCGAAGGCCCCAGTGGATATGATCCCAACTTTGACCCAAACTGTCACTACCAGGACAGACAGGAATCCTTTGACAGACCAACCCGGTCCAACCGTTTTTTAGGGAACCGCCGAGGGAACTTCAGACCGAGCGCTCGGAACCCCCATCAGGGGAACCAGCATCAACATCAGGGCCAGGGTCAGCCCCAGATTTATGTTCAAACCCGACAACAACAATATTGGAGGAGGTGAAAAGTATTCCGGTCTTTAACCTATCCTATGTTGAAGTAAAATCTGAGACGGTGAGACTTTTATCGAGGGGCCTGTCCTTTGTCCCTACAGCCAATTTTAGCAAGTTTGAGTTCCTCAAAGACCTGTATTTGTTCTTTCAAAAGTTCAGATTAAGGAAGTTCTTTCTATCTCGACCTCCCACTGAAGCCCCTGACAACAAATCTGGACTTAAGCCCCCCTCCAACTTCACCCCTACCCTGGAGGAAGTTTGCCATGAGGTGGGCATCTTCGAAAAGGTGGAACCGACAAACTAACCAAGATTTTGAAGTATGTCCCTAAGGCCCCTGAAAATCTATCCAGGAATGTAGAGAAGACCTTAGAATCCCTCAAGGGGAATCACTCCATAACCATCAAACCCTGTGACATGGGCGGTGGCATAGTGATCTTTGATACCCCTTCTTACATCGACAAGATGAACCTATTGCCCTCATCCACAGACTATTATCAGAAAATCATGAGAGACCCTGAACCGGCCCTTAAACGCCGCATCTTACGTCTAGTACAAGAAGCTGTTGACCAGGGCCATATCTGTGACAAAGAGGCAGAATTTCTGACCCCCACGTACACGAGGATGCCCATCATATATGGCGTGCCCAAGATGCACAAAAATGTCTCTGATCCCCCCCCTAAGGCCGATCGTATCCACCATCGGATCGGCCACTGAACCCCTGTCCAAATATATCGATTTGTTTTTACAACCCTTGATAACATCTTTGGACTCATTTGTAAAGGATACAGGACATTTCATTTCGAAAGTAGAGGGTGTTCCCTATTTTGATGACCGGGAACTCCTTGTCACCCTTGACTTGGAGTCCCTTTACTCCAACATCCCCCAGGAGGAAGCGATCAAAGTAGTTCAGGACATTGTATTATCTAAACCTGAGATTACCAACGCGCCATTTATCATTGAATGTTTAAAAGTGGTTCTGTTTGACAACTACTTTGAGTTTAACAACAGCTTCTTTCATCAGATACGAGGCGTCAGTATGGGTGCGGCGTGTGCGCCCAGCATAGCATGCCTATATATGGGAACGTTTGAACGCATCCATATATACAACGAAATGGCCCCCTTCCATGAAAATGTACGGGCTTGGTCCCGGTTCATTGATGACATCTTTTTCATTTGGAAGGGGGACCCGGCCTCTCTGACTGACTCCATCTCGTGGCTGAAGCTAGCCGATTAGCATCTCAAATTCACCTCCCACTCCAGTAACACCAGGATTGAATTCCTTGACATCTGGGTGGAACACCACAATAATGAAATCTATGTCTCTCTTTTCACAAAGCCCACTGCACGAAACACACTTTTGCAGTACAGTAGTTTCCACCCACGCTGTTAAAGGGATAGTATCCCCTTTAGTCAGTTTCTCCCCATCTGTAGAAACTGCACCGATATGAAGGACTTTTTACTGCAGGGCGACTTGTTGAAAGACAAGTTCCTATCTCGCGGCTACCCCTACAGACTAGTAAAGGATGCCTTTAAAAGAGCGAGGTATTACAACCGTGAATCTATGTTTGAACAAAGAGACAAAGACCCCGTGGAAAAATTAGTTTGCATCATGAAGCACTCCAATCTGAATAACAAATTGCGCCAAGCTATCAACTCCAGCTGGCACCTCCTTAACCTGGACCCAGATTCAGCCCATCTACCCAAACCCATCTTTGCGTTCAGGAGGAACAAAAATTTGAGAAACCATCTCGTTAGAGGCAGGCTATTAGAACCCACGCCCATTTGCCAAAGTTCCATCACTGGAACTAACCCTGTTGGCAACTACAGATGTGGCAATTGTCAAGCGTGCCCAAACGCCTTGATTGGAGCAACCATCACCACCCCTGAGCGCACAGTGGCACTTACTATGATGACTAACTGTCGTTCGTCCAATCTTATTTATGTTATCATCTGTCCGTGTAATCTCCCATATGTCGGTGAGACTGGACGCGAAATCCGCACCCGAATTGGAGAACACAAGTCCAGCATCAGGACAGGCAAAGCTGGATCCCCCATTGTGAGTCATTGGCTATCTAAAGGCCACTCTGAAACAGACCTGAAATGGTCGGTCCTTGAAAAAATCCAGGTGCGTCAGGGATCTGACCCCACGTCCATTAGAAAGAAGAGAGAAGTGTTTTGGATCTTCTACCTCCAAAGTGTGGAGAGGGGTCTCAACGAGGAATGCCCTTCTGTAACTCGAACCCTGTAGCCCTTGATATGCTCCCCCCGCTTCCTTTCCCGTGGTAACTAGCCCCATGTCTTATTACTGTTATATATTATTTTCTGCCTTGTTGGCGGTTAGGTGTGCGCCCATGCCGCGCCGGGATCCCCACACCGGCTCCTCCCCATTTCCCTATCTGGTCAATTTCCTTTGTCATTCTCTACCCCCACCCGATTTCCGCTTATCCATACCTTCTTTCTTCTTCCATTCTACTTACAGGCTGTCGCATAGTCCTGTTTCTATGACCAGCATGACGGCTGCTTCCCGCATCTTCCTGAGCCGTTCACGTGACCACACGATCTTGTCACGTGTCCTCCGCCTCTGGGTCTCCGCCCCTTTAAATTGTCTGACCCCTGAGACTTCCACCGCTTTTCGGCAACTGCCCGACTCACATGAACGCTCGCCACCGAGAGGAAGTGTGAATACCTATAAGGATTCCATCCATGGAGCACCGGTAAGCCATCTTTCCTAGCGCATGACCTCATTCTCCACTGGATACCGGTGAGGCGCAGATTGCCGCCTTGTTCATCACTCCCGATTTTCCCCCCCCACCTCCCTCATCCTGGCATCCCCGTTCCTCGTATGGCATTTGGAATTCGTTATTTTCTGGTTTCTATCCCTTATATTTGGGACCCGCTAGCAGCGAGAACTTTATTCCACAGTTAGTCACGTTTTCTGCGCCATCCCTGAACCCCCCTCGGGCGATTGCCACCCATACTAAATTCCTTTTGGCAATCAGCCCCCCGTGGATTCTACTGAAGTTGGCCTCAGTTCTTTCATATATTTTTCTCCCCAGGTGATCCATCCCAATCTGCCCCTGGCCAGAAACTTCCTTTCCAAGCTCCAAGAATCTCCGGCGAGCTTGAAACCTGCCCTCATGTTGAACCCATAGGAAAGCTCTGATGTGGAGCACCCTACGGTATGTATGTGTATATTTATGCACTGACACCTGGCTGTGGCTCCTTCTTTCCTAATCTTCAGCCTCATTGGATTCCTTTTAACGTTCAGCTTCATTCTCATTCCTTACAGCTCGGAATTGGAAATAAATGTTTACCTCCACAAGCGAGATTATTCTTTGCAGAGGCCATCTTTAAATGTTGAACTGTTGTCCGAAAAATATAAAGGTATCGAGGGTATTTTCATCTGGCTCTCCATTCTCTGCACGCTGAAATTATTCACCAATTATGATACCACTTGTTTTGGACGATCCTTCTGTTGGATAAGTGCACCCCTCTTTACACTGTACAGATTAACTTTCCTGACCTTTTTCTCAGCCTCTGCTATATCTGGTATCCAATGGTGTTGTGTCTAGTACTATCTTCCCTATTCTTCGCTTTAACCCTCTCAGCAACACTCCCAGGCCCAACTCACCGGTGGGCCTGGACTATCCCCCTTTTTGGCCCAATCCTTTAATTACCCTTGGAGTTCTCTTTTTATCGCATTTTCCTTTTAATGAGTCTAAGCCTCTCAGTTGCCTCATATGAAACCTTTTTCTATGCTATTTGCCCTACTTGCCTTTATTATTAGGTTTATTTTAGACTTTGCTACACCGTGTGTCCTCCAGTCCACTTCCGCCCTGATGAAGGTGTAACCCCGGCTAGAGTCTCACACCGAAACGCGCGTTGGGACCCTTACCACCTGAGGACCAACCGATTGATCTGGGAGAATATTCAAACTATCCCCATTGATCGCTGATTTGAACAATTCTGCGGAGTGACTAGTGACTTGTGAATGTGATTGCAGTATTTATATGGATGTGAGTAGTATGTATGTGTATGTCTGGTGATACTAGTTTGTGGTTTGATGTGCGGGCTTTGGTGAGAACACATTGGCTTTTTAACTTACGTCATGTCATATTCTGTTCCAAGAATCATATGCACCGTTGTGTTATTTTCCTTATTATGAATTCTTTGTAACCTAGCTGTTTTTTGAAATGCATGATTTGAAAAGATATTGCTTTGATAAATAATTAAATACATAATAAAATATATAATTTATCTTGATATGTTGCTAAAATCTGTTTCTTGAATTGCTAGTGTGGCTTGAGGCTAGTGCAAATATATTTGGACCTCTTTTGAGGCCACCTTGCATGTCCATAGGCAGGTACCTTTCTCCCTCCTTGACTTGTATTTTCCCCGTCTACCTGCCTAGTATTGATGTGGGGTCCCCCTTCTTTTTGAATGATGATACTACCGCTAGCCATACAGCACAGCTCACACACATGGATAAACTCCTGAGAGTTATAGCTGCTAAGAACGAGGAGTTGGAAGCTCGCAGCAGGTGGAACAACATACGCGTGGTGGGAATTCCGGAGTCCACCAACACCGGCAGGATGGAGGACTACATTGAAAAATGACTATTGGCGTGCGTTGTGGCGGAGGCTTTATCCACACAATTCATAGTAGAGAGAGCCTATAGGTCCTTCGGACGGAGACCTGCGCCGGGTGCGTCTCCACGTCCCATCTTTGCACGCCTGCTGAATTACCTAGACCTTGATGTGGCCCTTCGAGCAGCAAGAAACAAGCAAATCCTGACTTATGATTGAAAAACATTTTCGGTGTACCCGGACTTTACCCCCATAGTACAGGAGGAGCGGCGAAAGTCTATTGAAGTGAAGAAAAAGTTACGAGCAGCGCAAATTGATCATGCACTACTCACGCATCAAGGAAAACAGCGTTTCTTTACCAACCCCAGCAAGCAGAGGACTTCCTCTGTTCAGTGAAGTGTATGTGCGGCGGCCACGGCGACCCAGAGGGCTCCCGGATGTCTCCACCGCCATGAGATGAAGATGACCCGCAATGACATTGCATAAGAGGCGGCGCCGGGACACGAGAGGCGCTGGATTTGGTTACGGCGAGTATATGGAATAGCTATGCAGATGCATAGGTGAGACGTTCACAGTTGCTCCAATTGTTTGTTAGCACAGTGGTCTGGGCCCCCTTCTCCCCCTCCTTGAGAGGTACTGGGCACGCCACCAACGGAAGGCCTCGGGGGTGGGGGGGGTCACTGTGTTGCCGTCTGGAGATGGCCCCCTACGGGAATACCCCCATATTTGAATCTAGCACGTATTGTGTGAGGGCCTTAAAGACTACCTTGACTTTGTTGGGAGTGGGGGTGGGGGGGAGGGTAACGAATACTGGCAAGATTGGGTTGCTTCAGTGGGAGGGAGTTGGGGGAGGTTGTTGTTTATGTATGGTTGTAGACGTGATGTACCCATTGGGGAATAAGAAAGTTCTTGCACAGCATGATTTACAGTGTCAGCGGTACGTTTCAGCCCTGATTGTAGGGGAGGTACCAAGAGGGAGACATATCGCACCACCACTGTTTGAGACACGGCCACCAATAGAGGAACATGGCTGAGGCGACCTTAGGCAAATTGCATTTCATCACATGGAACGTCAGGGGACGGGGGGATCCTCGAAAAAAGCGGAAAGTCCTCTCCTACCTATATAGGCATAATGTACACATAGCGCTGTTGCAAGAGACTCACTTCCCGCACAATTCTCCGAACACATTTGCTAGAAAAATGGGCAGCCCACAGAGTTTTCTCTTCTTACTCTACATATGCAAGGGGTACTGCAATCCTCATTAAGGCACGGGCCCCGTTTCAACTACTGGCGGCAACCGGTGATGCAGAGGGCATATATTGTATTGCTTGGGGACGTCTAGGATCCCAATCTGTGACACTGGCCTGCTGCTACGGACCCAACACAGATGACCCAGGGTTCTTTGATACGCTATGGGCCAAAATAGTTGAGATAGATTCCACACATATTATCGGGGGGGATTTCAATATCACATATAATCCTAATATGGATAGGTCCTGCGCGGCGCCGCACCATTACACAAAAGCGCAGTCCGTGGTGCAAGAGATTAAAGAGGCCTACCAACTGACGGATGCCTGGCGGTGTATGCACCCGCAGACGCTGGAGGGAACACACTTTACTGCACAGGCGCAATCCTGGGCTAGGTCGGATTACTTTCTGGTGTCTAGAGGGTTGGCACCGGCATTGGCAGACGCGAGACACCTCGCTAGAACTTATTCGGATCATGCCCCAGTGCTGATAGCACTCTCATCTCCCGACTTGAATGCGCCGCGCAGTCCCTGGCGGCTCTACGCACCAATACTACATGACACGGTGTTTCAGGAGGAACTGAGGGAGGAGATGAGCAATTTTTTTTTAACGCAATAGGGATTCTGTCAATAGTGTGGAGATTGTATGGGAGGCATTCAAAGTAATGATACGAGGATACTGCATAACGAAAGGGGCTGGGGACCTTAGAGACATACAGACGACTTTGAGGAAACTGGAGTTGGAGCTCAAAACACTAGAATCAGAGATCGCCGAGACCCCGGCTTGCACTACCCAAGCCCTCTTTCGGGAGAAGCTTACAGCTTACATGGAAAAAGCGCAAAGGGAGACAAGGTTTAAAGGGAAATACTGGGTAGCCAGGAATTATGGAGAAGGCGATAGGCCTTGCAAGATACTAGCGCAAAAAGTAAGGAGACCCCGCTGCTCTGGGTACATAACAGGAGTGACGGATTCGGAGGGGATAGTGTGCCGAGACACGAGTAATATACTCAACACTTTCGTGGATCATTATAGCAAGCTCTATACTACGAAACGGCGGGGGCCTGGAACTAGACGATTTTCTTGGGGAAGTTGCGTTGGGCTGGCTCAGCGATGGCCAGAGGGCCTTTCTGTGTGCGCCATTTGAACTGGATGAGGTGAGGGAGGCCATTCTGTGTTTGCAGTAGGGCAAAGCAACGGGCACAGACAGAATACCTGCCGAGTTCTATAAAACTTACATTGATTTGATGGCTCCTATTCTCAGGGAAGTGTATGAGGACGTGCTAGAGGTGGGGCATTTACCTCCCTCAATGAGGGAAGCTGTCATACTGTCGCTTTTGAAGCCAGGGAAGGAGCCTGAACTTTGTGATTCGTATAGACCTCTCTTGCTACTTAACTGGGATTCTTGTATCTCAAGATATAAACATCATACAAACCCCACTATTGGTTGTGTTGCAGCGGTAGCTTTTTCTGGGTTTCTGGACCCATGAATGACTTACTTTACTCTGATTCTATACTTCCTCCACAGATGCATTTGTCCTCAGACCTTTCTTCATCGCAGTGATGGGTGAGAAATCAGGTTGCCTAGCTGTTGACCACTCCATAAATACCAATAATTAGACGCCAGCTCACAAATTAGTGATCAAGTTTAAGTACGCTGTTCTCAGACTCTAACACTCTCTATCATGAATTAGAAACCAGATTATTGTAAGCACAGTTTCGATGGAAATAACATTGACACAATAAAAGACTCAGACAAACTTAAATAATTTGGTTATTGTATTTAAGATCCAAAATCAATGCATAAAGTAACATTTGAGGCAGTTAAGTCATGAGACTTATAGCTCGTAGAATAAAACCACACATTTAGTCCATGTAAATCTATTGCTGAATAAAAGAATCCATAAAGAGGATGGTTTAGGTTCCAGTTTATTACAACTAACAAAGGCAAAAGGATAGTTCAATAAAGTTCTCTTATCATGAACAAAGGGATCAAGTTAAAGTCTACCAAGGAAGAGTCCATGGGCAAGGGAATGGAGCTATAATCAGGTATGTCCAAGTCTGGTGTCACACCAGATGGCTTCAAATCGTCCAGCAGGTAAGTTTATCAGCAAAGAGAAAAAGGCAAGGGGCATGTAAAGATAGTCTGGAAGGCCGGCTGGAGGGAATAGAAGAGATGGGGCCCTGGCGAAAGAAGTCTCTTTCCTCCTAGGAAAGTCACTTTTTATATTCCAATTAGTCCATCTGTGACATAATTTGTCACCATACAATGGTCTGACCATCATGTGACTTTTTTCCGGACACCAGGTACGAAACTGATACTCCAGCGTATTTTCCAATGTTGCACATGAGTAATGACTCAATTTCGTCCGCTCAGGTTAGTTGACAAAGAGCTTATTTATTTTTGTTGCTCTTCATGTATTTAGTCAAACGGTCAAGTTCCCACCAATTCACTCCCAATGAATTACTGGCAAATGTGTCTATTGATTAAGGAACGTTGCATAAACAGAACAGATAAAGCAACATTTGAGGAAATGTAACAAAGGTCCAATACACCAGGCTATAAAATATTACAGCCTAAGGAAAAAGGCAATTCAATAGATTTTGTGTTTGGCATTTCTTATTTAGTAAAATAAACTCATAATTAAGTTCAAACATAATAAAAACCGATCATAGAAGGAAATAATTTTAATACTTGTCAATGATTATTGCACAAAAATGTTCAACTGTAATTATGAAGCAAACACAAGGCGATGATGGAATTATGGCCTGTAACCAACATTTAAAAAGTACCTATGTAGAAACTGTTCCTAAAAATCCTTACAATAAAATAGTTTTAGGAAATGTAAAACTCTAATAATGTCAAGCACTTATACTAAGTGTCATTCATATAATATTGCATAAAGATTTTGAACTACTTTTTCATTTGTTACGATGCATTCCAATGAAAGCAATAGAGATACTAAGTTTCATCATACATTTTTGCACAATTGTATATAAGACTCATTTTTTACATAAATCTACTGCTTCATATTAAGAATGTGTTATTTGCATCGTAGAAACCTTTTCCATCAATAATCTTTCATAGCAACTTTGTTAAAATAATACAGTAATCAATTAATAAGCATGTCAAACTCATTTTATCTACATTCTTCTATTTCTACAAATTCAAGCACACTTTTATGGTGCTGGTACTTCAACGTTTCTCAGTTTCAGTGTTGTTTTTCTAAACGTGTGCCAAATGCACATTAGAGTTTTATTATAAAAATCAGATTTTTATGTTGTATTAAGAATGATCAGCTTTCTTTTACGCTGTAACAGTCGTATGGACCTTTGTTAGTCAACAAGGAGAGTGGATAAGGAGCTATCATTTACATTAATTTCCGTAGATTGGGAAGACCAACTGGGACTTCCCAGGAAAATGACAGAGAATTAAAGTGAGTTTTTTTTTTGATAATCAACTTTATTGGTTTTTTAAAAACAAATAAATTCATTGGTAGCAAAGCAAACGTTAAAATTAAGGTAATTCGGTCACATACGTCCGACACAAGGTACAATCGATCCATTCGAATGGAACGTGGCAATCTCAAAACACTATAAGGGTACAAGTGCAGTCGGACCGTCCCACAGGCAGCATATTGAACCATTTACCCCAAACCTTCTCGAATAGTTCCGGGCATCCCTGGGCCTCAAAGAGAGGCTCCTCCTGCGCCCCACACAGTCCACTCCTCTCCTCCACCGCCGCACAGTCGGGGGCTTAGCCTGAGACCAGAGTGCGCCTATGTCCCTTTTTGCCACAGCAACCGCTGTCCCCAGGAAGCGCTTGTCAGCCCTGGAGCCATCAAGGCCATCAAACACTCCCAGCAGCAAGCGCTTCGGGTCATGAGGAACCTCCCATCCGAAGGCCCGTGTAAGTTTGAGTTCCACCCCTCTCCAGAACGGAGCCAGGGCCGGGCACTGCCATACCATGTGATAGAAATCTGCTGGGACAGACTCGCAGCGTGCGCAAGCAGGGGAGGGTCACATACGTGCCTGGAAAAGACGCACCGGAGTGAGGTATGCTGCATGGAGGCAGTAAAGCTGGACCAGACGTAACTTGGAGGATGTGGTCAAGATTTTGGGTGCCATAAGGGCATCTCGCCAATCCGCCTCTACCAGGGGACCCACTCAGCCCTCCCAGCGATCCCGGAGCCGGTCTAGGGACGCAGGACAGTTATTCACCAGCGACCGGTATATTCGCGAGACCCTATCCCTCCCCAGGTTCCCCATCATCACCTAGGCCTCCAAGGGACTGAATTCCGGGAGAGAGGTGGGGGATGGAATGTGAGTGTGTATGGCGTGTCTGAGTTGGAGGTAATTGTAAAATTGGGAAGGAAGAAGGGCGTGGCTTTGCTGTAAGTCCGCAAAGGACCGAATGTGGTCTCCCACCCACACGTACCCCAGTAGCGAGATCCCAACTAGGTCCCAGCGACGGAAATCTTGCAGGGACGAGACCTCTTGCAGCCATGAACCACTCCACAGCGGTGTTTGCCTAGTAAGCCTCTGGTCCCATTGCTCATGACGAAGGGCCAAACGCCAGGCCGTGAGCACCGTCCTGGTGACAGGGGGAAGCACCTGTGGCACCGGGCTGCCATATAGAAATGCCTGGATCTGCGTGAAGTCTTTGCCCTGAGTTCCACCCGTATACAGGGTCGGACCAGCCGCCCGCAAACCAGTCATGGATCACAATGAGTTTCGTGGCCAGGTAGTAGAGGTGGAGATTGGTCACCCCTGTGCCCCCATTGAAGGGGTAAATACGACAGTGTGCCAGGGACATGCGCTGCCTTCCTCCTCCCCACAAGAACCAGGTAAGAACGCCATCCAGTTCTTGGAACCAGCTACCTGGGAGGTGGATGGTGACATTTTGTAGAATGTAGAGAAAGCGGGGGAGGATCATCATTTTAAAAAGTGCATTCCTGCCCAAGGGGTTGAGGGGTAGGGTCCGCTATTTCTTAAGGTCTGCCTTCATCCTAGTGACCAAGGGTGCAATGTTCAGGGGCCACTCGAGCTCCGGCAGGAGGGTAACCCACACACCCAGGTATTTGAAGGATTGCCTCCGGAGGGGGATAGTTGTCTGCCAATCAAAGCATGCCCGAGAGGGATGCAATGGGACCAGGGTTGACTTTGCCGGGTTGAGACGCAACCCAGAAACCCGCTCGAAGGCAGAAAGGGCCTCTAAGCATCTGGGCCCAGAACGGTCTGGATCGACCAGAAAAAGCAGGACATCGTCCGCATAGAGGGCTAACTTGTCAATCTGACTCTGGTCCCAGGCCCAGACTCGGATGAGAGGGTCTTGGCGGATGAGCGCCGCCAGGTCAGGAACAGTCACATTGCCAAGAGTCCCAAAGGGTGTACTGTGGAGTGTTAGTGGCACAGTACCAGTCACACTCCCTCCTCCTCACCCGAACCACGGACCACAGGGCTTCCAGACAGGTCCGAGTCTGACACAGCCCCTCGCAAAGTCACACCGGGCCCAGGGCTGCTGCCATTATCAATCAGGAAAGTAGCCAAGTTGGGGAGGCGGATCTCTGATTCGGAGTGTGGTCCGGGGAGCGCTGGGACCGCTCAGCCGGTGAGCTGGATACCTCTCCTCGACGGTTGCCCCTCCTCCGGGACCCGGTTCAGCGCCGCTGGGACTTGGGCGCGACTTGTTTCGACTGCATCTGGGCCCCAAGAAAGAAGGAAAGGTCGCTCCAGGCAGGAGGGGACGCTCCTCCGTGAGCCAGGTCCATGCCGTCTGGGGGTATCAAAGAAGAATGTCTTCTCTTGGAAGATCACCTTGAGCCGAGCTGGGAAGAGGAGACCATAGCGAAGGCCCTGAGTTTTTGTGTAACTTCGTCGTAGGATCGGCCCTGAGTCTGCACCTCCCTGGAGTAATTAGGAAAGACCGTAATTCTGGAGTTCTGGAATTACAGTGAGCCCAGCTCCGTGGCCTCCCCCAGAATCGCGTCCCTGTCTCGAAAGTTGAAGAGTCTGAGAATAATGGGCCGAGTAGGGGCTCCAAGTGGAGGTTTGGGCGCAGGGGAGCGGTGGGCTCGCTCCACCGCAAACTATGGGGAAGGTTTCTCTTTGGGCATGCAGGAGCGGTTCCAGGTCTCTATAAAGGTGTCGGCCGTCCACCCTCCACTCCCTCCTGAAATCCCAGGAGGCGCAGGTTGTTTCTTCGCGCCCTTTTTTCGGCGTTCTCTGCCCTGCGATGCCGCTCGGCGGTCTGTGTCTGAAGATGGGCCACCTGGGAATTGAGGGTACCCACATCGTCTTCCACCGTGGAAATTCAGGATTCCGTCTCCGTGTTGCGTGCTGTGGCGTTGCGCAGGTCCTGTCGAATTAGGGCCACATCCACCCGCACCTCCCCTATCTTGCTCTCCACAGAGGCTTGTGAGGTACTTATCGCCTGCAGGATGGTAGAGAGATCTCCCCCGGTGACCCCAGGCGCAGCCGGAGCCTCCCCACCCGGGTCACGGTCCGATGTAGTGAATTGGTCCATTTTCATTTGGGTTGGCCTACAGCTGTGACCCCCAAGACCCCAGAGCGTCTCCGGCCGCCTCAAGCGATAGTGACGAGGTCCCTGGGGGTCCGGGGGGGAGGGGGGTAGCCCCGGCGCGCGCCACCAGATATGTTAGCCGATGCGCTCTGCCGCACGGCGCTACCTCCAGAAGTCCAGCCAGGCGGTCAAAACTGGGCACCCCAACCTCGCCCCCGGGGGGAGCCGGCCACACGTAGAGCAGCAGAGGATGAGGAACCCAGTGGCAGTTCAACCCTCCACGAGGCCCAGAGGTCAAGGGCAGCTGGTAGTCATCTCATGGTCCTGGGAGCAATTGGCGGCAGCAGAAGGGGGGCGGGGGCCCAACCCCCTGCAGCAAAGGAGGAAGGGCAGAAGGCCCGGACCAGGCCGGAGCCGGCAGACGCACCCCCGCAGGGCCTTCCAATAATCCAGGAGCCGGGCCAGGAGTGAAGGCCTTGCCCCTCTGGGAGGCGGCGGCCGCGGTGTCGCAGGGCCAGCTCCTGACGTCACACAGCCCCCTCCACTCCACCCAAGGATCGGGGAGACCTCCACACAGAGCCGGACGGAGTCCGACCTCACCAGCCACCTTTGGCAGCGGCATCCAAAACCGGTGGTCCCCACTCACCGGGGCGCCGAAGATACAGCACGACACGCGCCGGGCCCCTGGTGATGCCCTTAGCGCAGACAGCCGCGGCCGCCGCTCGTCCCCAGCAGATCCCGTCCACACGGGAAAGGAAGCTCTGCTCCGCTGCCCCGGGTCGACGGGTGTCTCAACTGGTCGACACCGGAGGCCACCACCGCAGGGGGAAGTCCGAGGCAGCGGGGCAGCCGAACGCCAGACTGTCAGGGCAGGGACATCAGGCCCGTAGATGGGACGGCGGGTAGGCCGCCATCTTAAGTGTCTGCAGGCCCCATGAGGGAGGAGGCCCAACGGAGGCAAGAGAAGCACCGGTGAGCCCCCAAATGGAACCGGGGCAGGGCAGGTGGGCTGGGGAGTCACAGCAGGTAGGTGCCAGTAGCCGATGTCAGCCGCAAGTGGGTGGATGACAGGCGGATGACAGAGGGGGTCCGGAGCACTCTGCGACTGCCATCTTGACGCCTTAATCCACCAAAACGCCCCTTTTAAAGTGA